>NC_040086.1:62370446-63570446 GCF_003369695.1 Bos indicus x Bos taurus
GCTAACAGAGAGGTTGTCCGTAATATAAATCGTTTTTGAAGGAGTGTAAAATTTTCATTAAAAAAATAGCAAGAACAAACCTCAAAATAATATCTCAATGATCCCATCACAGAAGCATATGACTCTCATTGATATGACCTCATTCTTTTTTTTAACACTTTTTTTTTTCTTTTTGCTGCACTGCATGGCATGTGGGATGCAGGGATCAAAGCTCAGACTCTTAACCACTGGACGGCTAGGGAAGTCCCATTCTTAACGCTAGCAAAGTATCTTTGTCTTTACTCTGTCTCACCAAAGGAGCCCCCCACTTCCTACAAAGGGAGGAGGATGAGCAGGAATAAAGCTCTTTCTATACCAAATTAAACTCTCCAGTGGAGATTCAGCCCTCTGTTGGGTCCCTGAAGCACGTTTACAGATCCTTCTGAACATTGCTTGAAAATCCACAAAAACAGAGAACAGAGGGAAAGCTCATCCTGGATCTCATTAGTGTGAGATGTTAGTCCACCTGTCCCATTATCAAAACCTGCACTCTAACTACAGCTTGCTGCCTGCCCGAGGCCTGGCTAAGTCACAAGAAAAGAGTTGGATATATTGTGACAAATCCCACCTGGGGCTGCAGGCTGTTACACAGAGGAGAGCAGCCCGAGAACTGCACCTGTGGGGAGCATTCTCCTTCCTGAAGTTGACTGCAGTGGTCTCTCTCACTTCCCCAGGTCTCACTTTGTGCATTGGGTCACAAAGAAGACCCAGTTCCTGTGAGCAGACAAGTGTTTGCTTCCTTAGTTTGTAGAGCTGGCCGTTCGGGTCTCCACGGCTATGCTGTTTCCCTTTCCGGCTCGCGCTGCCCCATCTTTCCTTTGTTTCATATGAAACTCATCAGCGAGGCAGTCTTAGGGGCAGGAGTCACTGTAGCCTCTGGCAGGGATCCTGAACGGGAGATCAGAGAGACCGTGAGAAAAATGTCAAGCTCTGCTCTGACCGGATGTGTCCCAAGATGGGAGGAAGGTGGGTCTCACAGAAGAGAAACTGTTATTCATCTCAGTCTTTTGGATTTAGAAGCTAAAGTTACACATAGAGTTTACGGAAGTGAGTTAACCCCTAAGCCTCTAAAATACTCAGATGGCCAGGTTCCCTAGTGGCTTTTCAGTCTGAAATATTGCCTTGTCCTTCTAGATTTATGGTTCATGAAATGTTAGCATGTGCCAGAATCACCTGGATGGCTTGTTAAAATGGAATCTCGCATCCTGCCTCTCAGAGTTTCTCATTCAATGACCCATGAATTTGCATGTTTAACAAATTCCCAAATGTTGCCACTGCTGCTCCAGGGAACACACTTTGCAAATCACTTTTTTAGATTAATGCTTCTTAAACTTTAATATATATAAGAATCCCCCAGAGACTCTCCTTCAAAGGCAGATTCTGGGTCAGTAGGTCTGGGATGAGATTCTGCATTTCTAGCAAGTTCTCAGATAATGTCTATACTGCTGGTTTTCAGACCACAGTTTGAGTCACAAATCTCTAAAGCAGTGGTTCTCAACCCTGGCTACATATTAGAAACATCTGGTGGGGTCTTGAAAAATCCCCATGCACAGGCCACACTCATCCAGTGAAATCAGAATTTCTGGGAGGGAGGTCCAGACATCAACCGTTTTAAAAACTCCCCAGATGAATGTAATTGTGCAGCCAAGATTAAAGACTATTGTTTTAGAACAGTGGTTCCCAACCCTACTGCATATTTTAAATGTATGAGATGCTTTTCCAAAGCACCTATTCTTTTTTTTCCTCTTATGCTTTATTTTTTTAATTTTCTTTTTAAAATAAGCTTTTTATTTTAGGGTAGTTTTCGACTTACAGAAAAGTTGCAAAGATAGTCCAGAAAGTTCCCATGTACACAGCACTCCATTTCCTCTGTTGTTAAGATCTTATATGAATGTGGCACATCTGTCACAACAGATGTCACAACTAATGGCTGTTGATTATTCACTCAGTCATGTCCAACTCTTTTGCAACCCCAGGGACTATAGCCCACCAGGCTCCTCTGTCCATAGGGATTCCCAGGCAAGAATACTGAAGTGGGTTGCCATTTCTTCTCCAGGGGATCGTCTCAACCAGGAATGGAACCCACATCCCCTGCATTGGCAAGTGGATTCTTTACCACTGAACTACCTGGAAAGCCTGTCATAACTAACACTGATATGTTATTACTAACTGAAGTCCATGCATTTTTCAGATTTAGTTTCAATATAATATCATTTTTCTATTCTAGAATCCCATCTGGGAAACCACATTATATTTGTGTTGTTTTGGGTTTTTGAAAAATACATGGTATTTTGGTATTTGAAAACTACCTATTCTTGAGTCACATGCCTAATAACTTTCTAGCTGATCTGCCCAATAAACATGATTGCATGTTTTCCAAATAAACACAAACACACACACACACACTCACACACCTTTAAAATCTTCAATAGCTTCTCTTTCCTTTTAGATAAAAACAAAAGTCAGAATTTCTGGACATGGGACCTGGGTCATTATCTTAGAAAATACCCCCAGAGATTCAAGTGTGCAGCCAGGATTGAGAACTGCTCTAGATAGTCTCTAGTTACATTCTACCTGCTCTATAACATTTGCCCATTAAATGCGGTCTGCCCACCTAGGCATGCAGAAACCTACCCTGGGCAGCAGCCTCTGCTGGCTGACCCCTCCCACTTGCCTGCTTAACCTGCTCTTCTCCACTTTGACTGTTGTCAGTTTGATCCTCTTCATTTGTTCTTTGCCTCCCCAGAGCTGCCTTGGGACTCCTCCATGTTTTACTAAACATAACCCCTCATCTCTGGGTTCTGACCCTGCTCCACAGTCTCCCACACTCTGACTTGGATTTTGGCTCTGTACACTCACTCCCCTCTTGGGCTTCCCTGGAAGTTCAGAAGGTAAAGAATCTGCCTTTAGTGCAGGAGACCCAGGTACAGTCTCTCGATTGGGAAGATCCCCTCGAGAAGGAAATGGCAACCCACTCCAGTATTCTTGCCTGGAGAATTCCATGGACAGAGGAACCTGGCAAGCTACAGTCCACGGGTTCGCAGAGTTGGATGCTACTGAATGACAAACACTTATTTCACTCCCCTCTTGGCATCAGCTTCCCCACCATCCAGTACTGGCTGCCTGCTTAGCCTCCCAGCCACCAGGTCAAGTATGTGGACTCTCTGCAAATATTTACTATGGGTCTCTGAGGTGCCCGGCACTGTGCTAGACAGGAACTGCCTTGTGAACCAAAACAGACTTGTCACTGCCCTTGGAGAACTTTGCTTTCTGATGTGGGAAACAGTGGTGAAACAAATGTAAAATGTGTACAGTATTATGTGCTGGGGAGGGGAGGGCACAGTACTGTGGATGTCTATCAGAGGGGAGCCTTGCCCAAGGAGCAATATTTAAGCTAAAATCTAAGACAGCAGTGGGTGTTACCTAGGTAAAGAGGAGAGGGAGATGGAAGAGGAAAGGGTGTCATGTGCAAAGTCTGGGCTGTGGGACGGAACATGTCATATCAGGGGACGGAAGGCCTGGGTGGCTGCTGCAGAGGGGGAGAGAGGTGTGAAGCGGCTTTCGACCTTCTATAACCTATATGGCACCCACTCTCTGGCCAAGGTTCATCACACAGCAGCCACCCACCCCAATGTAGCAGTCATTTGGTAACTGGCTCTAGTGGGCCACACTTTGTGCAGCGGTGCAGGTTGTCAGCCCTGACTCTGTGAATAGCAAAACTGAATGTCTCTCTTCCCTCTTCCTAGCCCCCATCCCTGGGGCTTTCCCCCTTTTTCTAGGGAAATAGGACAAATCTGACTACAGACTATAACAGAAAGAGATGGGTTTCATGGTTTATTTTAGCTGGCCAGGCACAGGGTGTTCAAAGTAGTCCTTTATTTTAAATTCAAGTTGTGCATCTTTCGATTCATATGTTGTCCATAGAGGTTGGAAGTCTGGGAGGAACTCCTTTATCCCATTCAGTTGTCCCCTACATCCTCGGCAATTGAAGTGTTCCCACACATCTTACCTTCTGGAGGTCAGCCCCGTCTCCTCCAGCCCCTGGAGAACAACAACAGACTTCCCTTTGAATCCTCATTTACAATAGAGTGTTCTAGGAAGAGGTGACTAATCACAGTGAAGAAGGGACTGTCCCAAAGGACTCCATGATTCAGTAGGGAACTCTAGAGCTTCTTATCTATGTGGTGTACTCCCCAAGAATGTACTCAGATCTTTAAATACCAAAAATAGGGAGGAACCAGCCCTTGCACTAGACCCAATGAGAATACCTGAAGCCAAAGGGAGGAAGATGCTAACATAACTAACTATAATTAAAGGTAGAAAAAAGATGGTGTGTTAAAAAGCCTGAAACTTCCTCAACTTGATAAATACTATCTATTAATACAAAAATTCTACAGTTAACCTCATGCTTAAATGATGAGAAATAGATGCTTTCCACTAAGATCAAGTATAAGGCAGGGATGTCCTCTCATACCACAACTTTTAACATCATACTGGAAGTCCTTGCAAATACAATAATGCAAGAAAAGGAAATAAAAGGTATAATGATTAGGAAAGAAGATATAAAACTATCTATTCACAGATAACATGAGCATTTATGTAGAAAATCTAAAAAATTCCTGGAACTAATAAGTGATTATAGCAAGCTGGCAGGATACAAAGTTGATATGCACAAGTCAATTGTTTTCCTGTATATTAGCAATGATCAAGTAGAATTGAAATTAAAAACCATTTACATTTATGTTAGCACCCTCAAAAGATATGCTTAAGTATGTGTGTGCATGTACAGGCTTAGTCACTCAGTCGTATCTGATTTTGCAACCCCCCCAGGCTCCTCTGTCCATGGGATTCTCTGGGCAAGGATACTGGAGTGGGTTGCCATTCCTTTCTCCAGGGGATCTTCTAGATTTGGGGATTGAACCTGGGTCTCCTTCATTGCAAGCAGATTCTCTACCATCGGAGCCATCAGGGAAGCCCATACTTAAGTATAAACCTCACAAAAAATGTACAAAATCTATACACAAAACTCTGATGAATGATATCAAAGAAGAACTAAATAAATAGATATTCTATGTTCATGAATAGTTATAGCTAAGTTGGTAAAGAATCCGGCTGCAATGCAAGAGACCCCGGTTTGATGCCTGGGCCAGGAAGATCCTCTGAAGAAGGGATAAGCTACCCACTCCAGTATTCTGGCTGGAGAATTCCATGGACGGCCACGAACAGTATAGTCCATGGGGTCACAAAGAGTCCAACACGACTAAGCAACTCTCACTTTCATGTTCATGAATAGGAAGACTCAATATTGTCACTATGTCAGTGCTTCCCAATTTGATCTATAGATTCAATGTAATACTAACAAGAGCCTGTAGAGAAAGGTAGCCTACAGAGAGAATGGAGAAGCAGCAGGTTTTGCCTACAGCAAATTTTGCCTGTCCTTACTGAAGGACTGTTTAAATTACTTGGTTTCCAGAAATGTACATTTAGTAAAAGAATTTCAGAGAGTAACAAACAAGGTCTTATGAGGTCTGTGTGCCTGGGACTCTGTTTTCCTGTATATTAGCAATGATCAAGTAGAATTTGAAATTAAAAACCATTTACATTTATGTTAGCACCCTCAAAAGATATGCTTAAGTATGTGTGTGCATGTACAGGCTTAGTCACTCAGTCGTATCTGATTTTGCAACCCCGCCAGGCTCCTCTGTCCATGGGATCCTCTGGGCAAGGATACTGGAGTGGGTTGCCATTCCTTTCTCTAGGGAATCTTCTAGATTTGGGGATCGAACCTGGGTCTCCTTCAAACAATAAAGGAGTTCCTCCCAGACTTCCAACCTCTATGGACAACATATGAATTGACAGCTGACCTGCAGAGAGATTTGATCATCTCAGATTACAACAAAAGTTTAATTACTAAGGTGAGAAAATTGCCCTGTAGTAATGGCTCTCAATCCTCACAACCTGTTACTAATGATGTACTTTTTCATGATTCTTATGCTATGCAATCATTCTTTCTTTCCTATAGTCACCCATCCATCGATTCTATAACTATTCATTTAGCACCTACTAAGTAACAGGCTTTGGCAATACCAAGACAAATAAGTCATACTCTCTGTTCTCAAGGGCAGTGAGTACTGTTCATTCATAGACCTTTTATAGCTTGTAATGATGTATATTTGTAGGATTCTTTGTTTAATCTCTCTCTTCCCCATTATGTCAGTTTTATAAGGGAAGAATCATGTCATCTTGTTCACTGTCGTAACCTAGCACCTGGCCAAGTTCTTGGCACACAATGGGCACTTGATACATATTTGGTGAACAAAGGGCTTTCAGTCTATTCAAGACTTAGAATTGTCTTTCCTTGGTTTTTATGTAGCCCTTATTATATCCTACTACGTAAAAGGAGATTTTATAGGAGAATCAGGCAATAATACATTTTGAAAGCTAGGTTACTAATGTCCCACAGTGTTTGAAAATTACAAACTCTGTGACAGGTGCCTGAGATAACAACTTGGTAACAAAAATTCTGCCTTGTAATCTGGATCCTTGGCATCTAGGGACTCTTCCTTTCTTGGTAGCTCTCAGATTAAAACTGTCAAGAGAGTGGGTTTACAGAATGCAGCTGATTCTTTGACCTTGAGGAAATGGACTGTGGAAAGCAGAAGTGGATGTGGGAAATGCCCATCCCTAGACTGATAAGAAGGGGTGGGCAGAGAGGACAAGGGATGCCTCACAGAGTTGGGCAGGTTGCGCACTCCTTAAGGCACCCAGACAAGGGGTAAGTAGGGGCTGAAACCAAGCCACACTCTTTTTCTTGACAGTGAACATTGGTGAGAGGCTGTGTCAAAGGAGTCCCAAGGAGGTGGTAGCCCACGGAGGAGTCCTCGTTTTCTTAGGAAGAATGAGAGTAATGAAGAAGGGTGTGGAAGGAACCTGCATTTTTATTCAATCAGAAAGCAGAAAGTAGAGCCTTGCCCACTCTGATGGCCTCACTCTGAACCACTGATTCCCCCCGACCCCCTTATCCCCACTCCAGCACACCCAGTCCTCATGGTGATAAAGGCTGTCTCCTAGTAAGAGCAGGAAGATTTGTGACAAGACATCTTAAAACCAAAGATGTTAGCAAGAGGAGACGAGCCACCTGCTTCCCTGAAGGTATGCAGGGGGCTGGGAGAGCCAACAGAGGGGTTGCTAAGCTGCTGACCCAGGTCTGGCTGATGGCATAAGGCATCCTTTCCCCAAATGTGGATAGACTCTGTGACACTGCAGAGAACTCATGTGCACAGCTTAAAAGAAAAGCAGTTTGGTACCAAATAGCTTTAAAAAAAAAAAAAAAGATTACCCACACCCACCCTTATTCTGCTCTTTATGGTACATGGAAACTCCAGGGCTATTTCTAGCTCGAGATGAAGGGATGCTGGTGAGCAGTGAGGTTTCTGCAGCTGATTACTCATAGGCCCGAGCTGTTGCCACCCTGCAGAGGTGCTAGGGCCAGGCAGCTTGACTGCACATGGCCAGCACATGGCGGGTGGGTGGGAGGACGTCTGGCTGGTTCTGGGGGGAGGAGGGGGGATGGAAGTGGCTCTGAAATTGCATTTTGGGAGCAGTAAGCTGAAGACAGTGCAGTTCTGTGTGCCTCCAACACCACCTTCCTTCCAGAAAGAAAGAATGAAAACTGGGGATATCAGTGCTGCTTCTGTGATTGTTTCTCTTGCTTCCAGTCTGGAATGTCACTGCAGGGGGCCAAGATGCAGTTCTTTTTCCTGATGGAGAATGAATAATCTTAAATAAAGTGGTCAAATCTCTCTCTTTTTTTTGGCTACGAGGCATGTGGGATCTTAGTTCCCTGACCAAGGATTGAACCCATGCCTACTGCATTGGAAACAGAGTCTTAACCACTGGACCGCCAGGGAAGTCCCTAAAGTGGTCAGATCTTAAGGAAGGTTATCAAAACATCATGGAGAGATCAAGAAAGGGAAGGATTAACTTCAACTATAAAATTTCAGAGACTTTGAAATCAGATGAATTTGAGTTCAATTCCTGTCTCTTTCATTATCAGCGGTGTGACTTTCGGCAGGTATTTAACCTCTCTGCAACTCATTTCCCTCACCTGTTAAGTGGGAAGAATCCAGGACTCAACTGTTTTATTTTGGTGGGGTTGGCATGGTCATGGATCTAAATACTCATTTTCTGAGCAGGTCAGTCATTCCAAAACCCAGGATTCTGACTCTTGTTCATCCTCTCCTAAGAGAGTACTCATTGATTTTCTTCATTTTTATATTTTATCTTAATGGAAAGCTGGCAGTTTTTGCACAAAGACCAGGTAGAAATGTGATTTATATTACATATGGTATGTTATTTACAGAACAAAATCGACACACTGCCTTGTTTTCAAGTTTAAATATTTTTTCCCTCTAGGATGTGGGGTGTCAGATATTGCTCCTCTTCAAAGCCATGTCTAAATTGACAGTAATATGTAAATTGAAATGACTTTTGTAAGAGTTCGGCATGTGAGTATTTCTCTCCATGCCTGGCATCTAAGCACAAAGAAAAAAAAAGTGGCTTTGGTGGGAGATGTGTGTTTTCAAACACCACACGTAGGCACAGAATTATTCGATTACTTTCTAAATCAAATTGCACCTTATCCTGAGCCTCCACTTTGTACATCCTATTCATTATCAGGGTTGGAATATTCTCCTCAAGTCATGAGAAGTCTGAGGAAACTCACATGGAGCAGAAGTGTCCAGAAGGCTCTCTGGCCTTCAACCCACATTGGTCACTCGCTGCTGTGCTCATGATCCGAGCACTCAGAGGGGGCCTTGCTGCTGTCTCCACCCTGTGCTTAGGTTCACAGTGTTTGCAGGGACTGAAAGTCCCAGCCCCTAGCACCCGGGTCCCCCCACCTCCCCAGCCCTTACAGTTTACCTCCTAGTTATTCTCCACCGAGACATCTCTCTGGGTGACTGCAAAGAAGCAGAGGCTCTATTATCTGAATGCCCCTAAGACTCCTGGAGCCCAAACCACCCTTCTCTTCCCGGGCTCAGAGATTATCTTCTTTTCCAGAAGGGAGGGGGTGCCAGACAGGGCTGCTTCAGCATCTACTCCTCCAAACACCAGGTAATCTCCCTCTAAAGAGGCCATTTCCCTCTTAATTCACATTTTTACTCCATTATCTTCACTATTTTTGAACAGGGGATTTAGGACTCTCTGGGGAAATCCATGGTGACTAAGATGGGAAAGAATCTGCCTGCAAGGCAACAGATCTGAGTTCAATCCCTGGATCAGGAAGATCCCCTGGAGAAGAGAATCGCTACCCACTTCAGTTTTCTTGCCTGGAGAATTCCATGGACAGAGGAGCCTGGCAGGCTACAGTCCATGAGGTTGCAAAGAGTCAGACACAACTGAGTGACTAACACTTAGCACTTAGACTCTTTTGCCATATTTTTATTCTAAGAGCTACGAACACTCTCAAAATCCCATTCATTCTGATACCAAAAGAAGATCTAGACCTATAGAGCAGAAATTAGCTCAGGTCCATTGAAAAAACAGAGATCTCTTTCATTTCTTTGTTTCCTGTTCCTTTCAAGATAGCACAGTGCTTTAAATTCTTTGTGAAATATCCTCTGCTTACCTTTCTCTGTTACAGAACTTCCCCAACTCTATGAGTTATTTCACTTGACTGTACTGGGAAGAGAATGTGTGTCTATAGAGTGTGATCATCTCAGAGGAGGAAGTATGTTTGTCTGGGATTTTTCTGCAGAAGGCAGCCAGCAACACAAGCCCATAGCCTATAAATAGAACATCTGACTTTCTTACCAATGTGGTTGAATCTTCTGTTTTCTTACTCAGCAAGAGTTTGTTGAAAACTGACATTGTAGTTGCTGGCTGGGGTCATAACGCTGCAAATTATTTCTAATGGTATGCAGTGTTTCTAACAGGAGTCAAGCAAGGTCAGCTCTGTGGGTATTTGTCTGATAGCCTCTGGGGTTAATGAGCATTTTTGTTAACTTTGAGAAGGGGAAAGATAGGAGAGGATGAAGACCTGTGATCTGCAGTCCAGAAAAGTTCTGCTATTGGCTATTACCATAGATGTTTCTGAATTTTTCCATCCATGAAGAAAATGACTAATAAAATATGTGCAAATTTAGCTCTTAATAAATCTATTTCTATTATTATTTAATGCTTTTTAAAGTCATCAGAATGTTGAAGAAGTAGATGTGCCCTTGTTGATAATTCATGCAAATGAGGAAGCTGTAAAGGAGAAGGATGAGAATTAGTCCAGACAGACATGGCCAATGATAGAAAGTCATAAAATCTTATCACAGACTTTCCAAAGCTCTGCTTCATTTGTGAAATTGGGAAAGTTAGGGAGGACTTTAGCTAAAGACGATAAACACACAAAGGGAACCTCTTGACTCAATCCAAATATTTGAGAACTTCTGGGTACAATATAATCAAAGTGCTTGTAATATTTAAGTAGACATGAAGTCAGAAAGGAAAATCACCAAGTTGCAGAAGGAAAAAGAGAACTCAAAGTCAGAGGTGAATGGGAGTTGTACTGTGTATAAAGTGAGATCTAATCTCATATTATCTACAGAATGTGGAAATCCAAGCTTTGATACTAACATTAAAAACCTGTCTTGACCTTGATGTAAAAATATGAATTCATGAAAAGATAGATTTAAAAGGCTTCAAGATGAAAAATAAATCAGTTTCAAGGATAAGAAGATTCACTATCAAGAAGATCAATTTGGCCAGGTTTATCTGTAAACTTGGGAATATTCTGCGGATATTCTGCAGAAAAATCCCAGCTTCTTATAAAATGTACATGGAAGGGCAAAGGGCCAGAAAGAGGAGAGGAAATTCTGAAGAGGGAGAAGTAGAAGGAGGAAGAGGACTTGCCCCATTAGGTGGCAAAAACTGACTGTAAAACCCTAGCAATGAAGACTTGGGGGAGGGGAGAATTGATGGGGATGGGATAAACAAAGAATGTTCTAGAATGGAAAAGAGCTTAGAAATAAACTCACTACATGAGAACAACTTGATTGATAACAGAGCAAGTGTTACAGGTAAGTAAAGAAAGGAATGGGATGATCAAAAAGAAGTCAGGACACATACATTCAAAATAGATTATAAAGACTTAAATATAAGACCTGAAACCATAAAACTTCCAGAAGAAAACATAGGTATGCTCTTTGACATTGGTCTTAGCAATACTCTTTTTGGATCTATTTCCTCAGGCAAGGAAAACAAAAGCAAAAAGAAACAAATGTGACTACATCAAATTAAAAAGCTTTTTACACAGTGAAGGAAACTATCAACAATATGAAAAGACACTCTACTGAATAGGAGAGAATATTTGCAAACAATGTGTCTGACAAAGGGCTAATATCTAAAATATACAAAGAAATTATGTAACTCGACATCAATTGAAAGTTAGTCACTCAGTCGTGTCTGACTCTTTGTGACCCCATGGACTTCTCTGTCCATGGGATTTCCCAGGCAAGAATACTGGAGTGGGTTGCCATTTCCTTCTGCAGGGGATCTTCCTAACCCAGGGATCAAACCCAGATCTCCCGCATTGCAGGCAGACCCTTTATCAACTGAGCCACCTAAACAACCCAATTAAAAAATGAGCAGAGGACCTGAATAGACATTTTCTAAAGAAGACACTCAGATGGCCAGAAGATACATGAGAAGATGCTCAATAGCACTAATCATAAGGAAAACACAAATCAAAACCACAATGAGATATCACCTAACGCCTGTCAAAATGGTTATCGTCAAAAAGACAACAAACCGCAAGTATTGGTGAGAATGTGGAGAAGAGAGAACCCTCAGGCACTGTTGGTAGGAATGTAATTTGGTGCAGGCATTATGGAAAACAGTACAGAGATTCCTCAAAAAGTTAAAAATATGATCCAGCAAGTCCACTCCTGGATATGTATCCAAAGAGAATAAAAACACAAATTAGAAAAGATGTATGCACCCCTATGTGCATTATTCAGGTGGCCAACATATGGAAACACTAAAGGCCCCTCAGTGGGTGAATGGATAAACGGTGCAAGAGAACTACACCTTTGTTTTCCATAGTGGGATTGCACTATGATTCTAACCACCAAAGCAAATAAGCAGACAAGAAACAATAACACAAACGTGTTATTTAGAGATGGAGCAGTAAACCCCAAACAATCAACTGAAAGAGCTGAAAAGGACTTCTCTGGGCAAGAGAACACAGGGTCCCTACATGCCTGTTTCAACAATGAGCACATATATCTTTATAATAATAAAAACTGACTCCACTGATAAATAATCACAAAGAACCAAATTGAAAGTCTAAGAATTAAAAAATTAAACCATTGGACTTAAAAGCTCAAAAGATGGATTGAACTGAGGAATAGACACAGCTCCCTCTGGAGTTTCTTGGTCCAACCAATAAAAGTAGGGAGACTAGGAAGAGAGTGTGTCTTCACCAGGAAACAGACTTGCTGAGCAGGGCAAGGTGGTTTCTAAGTCATTTAGCACTCTGTCCAGCCCCCTCTCTCTGCTCTACAGCTTGGCCAAGGTTCCAGGATGAAAGACCTAGATTTTTGGCATCACTTCCCTACCTGCCTCACATTAACAATAACCATTAACTGAGCATCTGTTCTAAGCACTTTACATATACTAATGTATTACCACTTTATCCTCACAATCACATTATAAGGTAAATATTTTGACTCTCATAATTAAAACTGAGGGGCACAGAGTGAAGGAACTTGCTTAAAGTCATTCATCTGGTAAGTGGTATATTTGGGATTTGAACCCTGGCAGTCTATCTTCCAAGGTGGCTCAGTGGCAAAGAATTCACAGGCCGATGCTGGAGCCACAGGAGACATGGGTTCAATCCCTGGGTCAGGAAGATCTTCTGGAGAAGGAGATGGCAACCCATTACAGTATTCTTGCTGGTAAAATCCCATAGACAGAGGAGCCTGGTGTACTATGGTCCATGGCACCGCAAAGAGTCAGACTCTACTGAGCAACTGAGTAGGCAGCACCTGGTCTGTCTTCAAGGCTCACATTCTCAATGATTATACCACGCTGTGTCTTGTTACACAGACATACACTCTTGCCTGAATGTCTGAAGTCTTCGGTGAAATAGCAAGTTTATCTCTGATCACAGGTTAACTTTGTTGTTGAGCTGCTGAGTTATGTCTGACTCTTTGTGACCCCCATGGGCTACATTATGCCAGGCTCCTCTGTCCTCCGCTAATTCCCTGAGTTTGCTCAAATTCATGTCCATTGAGTCAGTGATGTTATTTAACCATCTCATCTTCTGTCACCCCCTTCTCCTTTTGCCGACAATCCTTCCCAGCATCAGGGTCTTTTCCAATGAGTTGGCTCTTTGCATCAGGTGGCCAAAGTATTGGTGCTGCAGCTTCAGCATCAGTTCTTCCAAATAGATGGGAAAACAATGGAAACAGTGACAGACTTTCTTTTCTTCGGCTCCAAAATCACTGCAGATGGTGACTGCAGCCATGAAATTAAAAGACGCTTTCTCCTTGGAAGAAAAGCTATGACCAACCTAGACAGCATATTAAAAAACAGAGACCTTTGCCAACAAAGGTCTGTCTAGTCAAAACCATGGTTTTTCCAGTAGTCATGTATGGATGTGAGAGTTGGACCATAAAGAATGCTGAGGGCTGAAGAATAGATGCTTTTGAACTGTGGTGTTGAAGACTCTTGAGAGTCCCTCAGATTGCAAAGAGATCAAACCAGTCAATCCTAAAGGAAATAAATCCTGAATATTCATTGGAAGGACTGATTATGAAGCTGAGGTTCCAATACTTTGGCTACCTGATGTGAAGAACTGACTCATTGGAAAAAACCCTGCTGCTGGGGAAAGGGGACAACAAAGGATGGGATGGTTGGATGGCATCACCGACTCAATGGACATGAGTTTGAGCAAACTCTGGGAATTGATGATGGACAGGGAAGCCTGGCATGCTGCAGTCCATGGGGTCGTAAAGAGTCAGACATGACTAAGTGACTGAACTGAACTGAGAAACTAAATAAAATATGAGCAAAGTAAAAAGAGCCTAAGCAAGTGGTTAAATGAATATGCCAACCAAAAAGTCAAGAAGTTTGCTGTATCTGAAAATAAAACCAAAATATGATCCTCCTGGCAGCCAAGACAAAGAAAGGAATACAAGTAGCTGCAAAAATCTCATTGTAAACTAGAAGACAGTTGATCGAATGTTGTTATGATGTACAAGTTAAGTGCATGATAGAAAAAGAAGGGTAGGTGAAATGTCTTGTCCTTACATATGGAGTCACTGTGATTTTGGAGAAAGATACCACCTTTCTTACATCAGTTGGGAAAGTAAATTTGGAAAAGCTTCACGTGGCCCCACTGTCTGCCTTGAAGATATCTGGCTCCTTTCTTAGGGTCACAACATTAAAACTACAGTTCAGGCTGCTTTCGTAAGTCAATGGAGCCATCCTTAAGACGAATCAAGCTGCTGCTGCTAAGCCGCTTCAGTCGTGTCCGACTCTGTGCGACCCCATAGACGGCAGCCCACCAGGCTCCCCTGTCCCTGGGACTCTCCAGGCAAGACACTGGAGTGGGTTGCCATTTCCTTCTCCAATCCACGGAAGTGAAAAGTGAAAGTGAAGTCGCTCAGTCATGTCTGACTCTTAGCGACCCCATGGACTGCAGCCTACCAGGCTCCTCCGTCCATGGGATTTTCCAGGCAAGAGTACTGAAGTGGGGTGCCATTGCTTTCTCCGATGAATCAAGCTAATTCAGGGTAAATAGAGAAAGCAAGCACTGTAGAGCCAGGTGGGACTTGAACTCTGGTTGCAAAAGTGCCATAACGTTTCCTGTGCTCATGGGCCTTGTTGGTAGCCCTCTTCCTCTGCTGGGTGGAGGAGCTGATTGTGCAGATTTTGGAAGGCTGGGATGGAGGCCACCTGTGGATTGGTAGCCAAGCGCACCCGATTCTGGCGTTGAGAACAGAGTCCTTAGGTGCTCCTGGGATCCTGGGTACTTGAGGACAATACTAGCTACACCCACTGTGATACTTCAGAGAAGACAACCAACCAGCTAGCAGTTTACATGCCAGCTCCCTTCCTTGTCTCTTTGACCTGATAGCCCTGGCATCCTGGGACCCTCTCTTTTCTGGGAAATTTGCATTGACCCTAATATAAGGAGACTTAGAACTCAACAGAAATTCAAATAATCATTTAAGGGACCAAGACGATCTTCCCTGTTGGGGCTGAGTCCACTCTGAGTGCAGCCATCACATCCTCCTCCAACAGCCACCCTACTTCTCTCTGCCACAGCTAAACTCCTTGAAGGAATTGTCTCCACATGCTGTTTCTACTTCTTTACCTCCCATCCAATCTTCCAGCGAAACTGCTAGTGACCTTTTTACCTTTTTATTGTTGGTGAGCACATCTCTTGTCTTCTTGATCTCTTTGCAGCAGGGCTACCCTTTCTTGGGAAACTCACTTCCCTTGGTGTCCATAACTCCATTGTCTCTTGACTTTTATTCTCAGGTTCTTGCCCTGGGCCCTGAGTTTTTATTGCCCCTCCTCCTGCATGCAAACCTGGCGCCCTGTGAGCTCCGAGGGAAGAGAAGATCTGTTTGCTCACCATTGTTTCTCTCGCTACAGTTGGGCTCAAGTCCCAAGAGGAGAGAGGACAGCTGGTAGTGCCAGCTCCTCTCCACCTCTGGGGAGAGACTTGCAAAATGCTGGGCATGTAGAAGGTGATCAATAAATATTTTTGAAGGAATGAACAAATGAAAGTCTTGTTCATGTTTATTTAGGATTTGTATCCTGATGACTTTAAGGAAAGGATTGAAGGTGGCTTATAATATTAAAATATATCAAAAATACAAGTAAACATTTAAAGAGAGAAAGAAATGGTGGAAACCAAATAAAAGTAGAATTAGATGGACATATCAGCTCCTGGAATGAATTAATTACTGCAATGGAACATTCAGTTTAGTTCTGAGCTTCCTGGTAAGCAAAGCAAAATGAGAAACAAACCAAGTTATATACACAGTTCCTCATTAGCAAGTAAAAGGAAGCTTACAAGTTTGAGTATAGGTAGAAATATTTTCTGATACTGAATTTTAGTAAGTGTTCTAATATAGTTACCTTGATAAGGAAGACACATTACTAATATCCTGGGTACTGTCTTTGACCATCATTTTTATGTCTAGATGCTTTTCCAAGTTGTTCTTTTTAAACATCTAGATGATACTACCAGAAGGGTTAGGTATTTCAAGACATACCAGAGCTATCTTAATTGAAGAAGTGAATTGAGATTGAATGGGATAAACTCCTTGTGGATATCAGGCATTCACAAGATGCATTTGTAATATGTACTCAAACACTATGGCTCCCTTCCCCTTGTTGAAAAGTCTAAGTACATTTTGGTGAAGGCCAAGGGGACCAGCTATACTGATTTTCACAAGGAAATACACACAGAAACCCTAGCTCCATTTCTCCTCAGAGATTTAACACCTTGGGTTCATAAAAGCTCCAACTTGGAAATGGGGATATCTGTGTTCAAATAAAACCAGCACTCTGGGAGCATGTGATGTTAAAATCCCCAAGAGAGGCTAGGTAGGATTTCTGCTGGTGCATCCCTTTCCTACAAGATTTGGGCTACATCCAAAGACACCACAATTCAAAAGGAGGTACAAGGTTCAAAATTAGGTACTAAGGCCTAGAAAAAAAAAAAATCCAGTGAGATAATTCTTAATGCCCTCTCAACATCCAACTTAAAAGTAGAGTTGAGAATGGAACTTTAGAGACGACTTTCAGTGAGAATTTTGGAGAAAACCAGTGGTATTCTGAGGGCTTCCTTCATCCCTGCACACAAATGGAAGAGATGCATGCCCTTCCTCTCACCATAGAGGGGCTTACGGAGAACTTAAAATGTGTCGCCTTTAGTTTGGGAGATGCAGAAGGTTGAAACTGCCTGGAAAACCTACACAGACAGGCTAGTGGCTTTGATGGCCGAGTGAGGAAAGAGGGCTGCGCGAGTGAGTGTAGATCAAAGAATGCAGGGAGACCATGCATGCTGAGATGACCATGGAGACTTTGCTGCTGCCCCTCAAGTCATCTTGGGGTGGGGTAAAGGGATCTCGGCTGGGAGAAGCAGAGACATTACTGGATTTCCAGGAACAGAGGGAGAGTAAGCACACTCTGGAATCTAGATGTGTTGACCTTTGTTGTTCTGGAGCTCACAGTCCTGGCCTGGGGATGCCGAGGTGGAGGATGGGGAGTGGTGTCTCTGAAGAAGATGAAACTGTAATCCTGACCAAGTCTTGAGAAAGCTAGAAATTTCCAGCTTCCTCTCCAGGTCTCCCTTTTCCTCCAACTGCCTGGTATACGTGTGTGTGTGCAAGCCTGCATGTTTGGGAGGGTGGCGGGGTCAGAAACCGCAGTCAGCAGTTACAGGAGGAGAAGGAGGGAAGGAAAATGACCCATGGCTGCCCTCCCTCCCACGGCTGGCCTGAGCTGGAAGCCAGGAGAAGCCTCAGCTTTAAATCTGGTTCATAGTTTTTATTAGTACATAGGAATGGACATTTTTATTTCTGGATTGAGTCTCTTATTTTTTTAACTTCAATGACTATAGGCCTCTTTTTTAGCTAAGATGGACCTGAGAAGTCAGGGGGTCTGCTTAGGTTTCCTTTCAGAGTCAGGGGGAAGAGCCCATAATACAAGGTTTAAGGGATCCTGGAAGATGGAACCTAGCTTCTGGGTGATGCTTGCCCCAAGTCGCACTGGCACAAAGTAGCGGGTACATAAGCAGGCCCATCCCTGCCCTGAAGCAGGGACAACGAGAGAGTGCAGAGTCCACCAAGCTCAGGCTTGGGATTTCAGCTCGTTCAGAGGAGAGGCCTATCCCTGGCGGCAAAGCAGGACGCCAAGCTCACTCTGGCACCAGAGAGTCTGGGAAGTGCGGGCCCTGGTGGAGAGGCTCCCAGATCCTGGTGGGGAGGGATGGGGCAGAGCTGCATGGAGGCTTCTGAACCACCCTAGGGTCAGGTCCAGCCCCCGGGGGCCCCGCCCAGATGAAAAGCTCCTCCAGCTGATAACACCCAGGAAAGTGAGCCCAGGTGATGCACTCTTCTGCCCCAGGCTCTGGTAAAGAAAATGAGTTTAGAGCCCCAATCCAAAGAATGTGTAATTGAATTTGCATGTAGGCACAGACAGACAGGTCATACCTGCCCTCACACAACTGAGAGTCCTCCAGGCACTCTGGAAGAAAGGCACAGGGAAAACACAAAGTAATATTATTATCACTTCGTTATAATTAGAACCTACAAGTCAAGTCTTGAAAGACATTTATAGCTCATCTTTACTTGTTTAGGTAAGCTTCCCAGAAAGAGCAGGGAAAATAGACTTGCACTTTTAAAATCTAGGCAAGAAACAGATAGATCTATGGGTCAGGGCCACTATCTAGAGCTCCTCTATGTTAAGCGTACCCTTTGGGGCTTAGGTATATTAACTGTTAGAACTTAAAAGTTCAACATGATTTAAAAAAAAAAAAAAAAAAGGCTTGTTTTTTAGCCTTGGAGGGCTCCAGGCCAACTGGAAGCTTCTATCTGCTGTGAAGTAATGTGACCAGTAAAATAGTTGGTGAATTATCCATGACTCAGCATCTGATGAGTGATGTGTCTGCAAAGCAGAGCATGAAGGGAGGATGCTCAACAAGTATCTAGGGGAACCCCAATGTTCCCTAGTTATTACAGGGGTTATTGTCTTGTTTGAGAATAATACAGACTCATTGGCCTTTTGCCTCTCACCTCCTGCCTCTATTAGAGGCCAGGAGGTGGCGGAGTGGGGCCAGTAGGGGAAATGCTCCCTGCTTATTGAGGTATGAAGGGCAACTCTGCTAGGAAAATCCACGCGAGCAGGTGAGGGCTGATGGTTGCAATGAGTCTCTGTCTCTGTGGGTTTCAGGCCCCTATTCTCAGAGCACTTTGGAAGAAAAAAATCCAGAAATGCCTGTGATTGGCAGAGACACTGAAACCAGAGATGTGTAGACATGACACAAAGAGTCACACCATGTGTGTTGCAGCAAGGTCTGAGGCTTTGTGACTGATGAAGACAAGTGTTGCACAACAGCCTATGAAAAACTGGTTTTAAAGGGCCTGTGTACCTGTGTCAGAGTCAATAAGGACTTAGTGGAGATGCAGTCAGGGATGATCTGCTTCTATTCTCCTCCTACTCCCAAAACATAGGCTCCTAGGCTTCCTGGGCTATCCAGGGCCCTGCTTCATGCCTGGCACTGCCTGTCTCATACTCTGAATCTATTTCTGAGTCCTGTTTCCCTTCTCCACTCAGTTGTTGTTGTTCAGTCGCTAAGTCGTGTCCAACTCTTTGCAACCCCATGGACTGCAGCGTGCCAGGTTTCCCTATCCTTCACTATCTCCCAGGGTTTGCTCACACTCATGTCCATTGAGTTGTGATGTCATCCAACTGTCTCATCCTCTGTCGCCCCCTTCTCCTCCTGCCTTCAGTCTTTCCCAGCATTAGAGTCTTTTCCAGTGAGTTGGCTCTTCTCATCACGTGGGTGAAGTACTGGAGCATAAGCTTCAACATCAGTCTTTCCAATGAATATTCAGGGTTGATTTCCTTTAATATTGACCACTCAGTCTTTATATTCCAAACTTACCAATCCTTAGTCTCTCCCTTAGGGACTCTGAGAGTTTGAAAATTAACAATGTTGAATTAACATATCCCTTCTTCTATATAGCATTTTCATTGTACTTGACTTTGTGGAGCTGTGCCTTCCAAAAGGAGACTGGTATGAGCCTCTGAGGCATCGTGTAGCACAACAAGGGGTGGGTAGCTGGGTGTAGAATATTCCAACAGCACCAGATACACGTCTGAAAAGGATCTTTTATTCAATGCTGTTCTGAGTTTCTTGGCTGCTATCTTCACTCAGATAAGTTTTCCTCTTCCTAAATTTCTAATCCCTCAGTTTGTCACAACTCACAATGAAAACAAACAAATTTTACTCCCCCACCCCCTGCCAACCACAAGTGTTGTAGCAATTTTTCTGTGGGTGGGAAGAAACTGAAGAGTCCACATCAGAAACCTGAGAAAAGGAAACTTCACTTCTTCAGTGATCAGCATGTATTTGTCACTGACAGGGGGTTTCCCTGAAGTAAGGAGTATTTTGTATGCCTTCTGGGTGATTTGGTGCAAAAATCCACAGTGTCGAGAGAACATGGTTATTAGCAGCAAACCGTACAACCCCTTATCTGTTTCTTCACAGGCTCTAACCATGGGGGTTAGAGCCAAGTGCCAGCTCTTCGTGCTAAAAATGTTCACAATTTGGTCTATGCCAGCAGTGAAGACTGCAGTGTGAATATGTGAATTCTTGCTCCAAACTGGCTAGACGCACACTCTGTAAATGTCATTTCTCGGGCGCCTGTTTTATCTGAGAAACCAGATTTCAACAGCGACACTGACACTAGCTGATGATGTCGTGCAAGTTCTGTATCTTGCAGCGAGAAGATCTTTTAAGGCCCCTTTCAATACAACTGGCATGCTTCTCACTTTCAAACCTTTTTAGGATGAGGTTAAATCCGCAAATCACTCTACAAATCTGACAAAGTGAAAATCAAACATATTACTTTTACAAACCGCTCAAGTCCACTTTCTCCTTTACAACATTTGATATAACTGCCAATATAATAGAAAATATTAAAACCTTCTCCTTGCTTTCTACCAATGGAGTAATATGGGTTCGATATACACCAAAATGGAGCTTCCCTGGTAACTCAGCTGGTAAAGAATAGGCCTGCAATACAGGAAACCCTGGTTCAATTCCTGGGTCAGGCAGATCCCCTGGAGAAGGGATAGGCTACCCACTCCAGTATTCTTGGGCTTCCCTGGCAGCTCAGATGGTAAAGAATCTGCCTACAATGTAGGAGACCTGGGTTTGATCCCTGGGTTGGGAAGATTCCCCTTGAGGGAGGGCATGGCAACCCATTCCAGTATTCTTGCCTGGAGAATCCCCATGGACAGTGGAATCTGGTGGGCTAAAATCCATGGGGTCACAAAGAGTCGGACACAACTGAGCAACAAAGCACAAGAACATACACCAAAATGAAGAACTGAAAATGCATTACAAATTTAAAATACAGATTTTTCTGTAACAAGATGACCATCCCGGATCTCCCTCTTTAAAAATTAATGTCATCATAGCCAAAGTATTTTTTGACCATGCAAAGTCAGTATCAGGTAAACCTCGAATTCTAATCCTGGGGTAAGAGATGCTGTCTCAAAATGGAACAAACTGTCTTCTTCCAGAATCATTAGATGCTTGTATAGATATGCAATAAAAGCATTAAACTGACAGATAAGCTGGTCTCTAGGTATGTATTAACCTGAGAAAGGACATAGAGAGATATACCATGTATACAATCCTCAATCAGATACTCTGCTTTGCTTCATTAAGGCTTGTACTCAATAGAACTACTGTCTATGTATATTTAAATGAAATATAATTTTCCCACTAAATGGAAAATTTAGTGAAAATGTGTGTCGTTATTTTGGCAGGCAATGAATAACATGATGAGGGAGCTACATGTTCAGTAAATTTAAAGTTGAAAATGAGCATTTGTTGTTCAAATTACAAAAAAATTCTTGTTTGCCCGGAATCCAAATTGCTTGAGATGTCCAAAAAAAAATGCTTTGGAAATAGTCTGCTTTTATGGTTTTTATGATGTGACTAGTAACTAAGCTTTTACCCCAGGATATCTGCCATCTGAGGTTCTAGTCCTCTGCTGTAGGTTCTGTGCCCATGGGAGGGCCCTGAATGGTTCTGAAGGGTTGTGTGTGCCCAAGGCCCAAGGACAACACCCAAGAGCAAAGAGGCAGGAAATTACCGTGACTGAGTGTGTGGATGGCAGCTGGCAGCTGGCCTGGGTTCAAAGCCCTGCCAGACCATTTAACTGCTGTGTGACTTTGTGCCAGTTATTATTCTGTTTTGTCTCAGTTCCCTTATCTGTTAATGTGCATCATAGACTTGTGAAGAATATATAGAATATAGAGTGTTCAGCATAATATTGGCACATAGAACAATAAACTTAGGCCATAAACGTCAGTGATTATTATTCCCAAATGTTTTTCTCCCAATGGATCCCAACCTTCCGTCTATGCTTTGACCTGACTAAATATAACGATAGGACCATATTTGGGAGGGTTACCATAGAAACGCCTATCACCTTTCTATCGCCCCAGGTACAGCTCCTAAAACTCTATCATTTGAGCAAGTGTCAACAGAGTATATTTGGATGTAGAACACAAGTGTTACTATTAGCAGTAACAACTGCAAACACTCTTCTGCAAGTGTTACATCCTCTGCCTTGGAAGTCAGTTAAGATACAGGGCTCTGCCCCAGCTCAAACCCAGAATCCTCAGGCTCCTGCTCCCTGTGTCTCCAAACACCAGGCTCACCATTCATCTTGGCCTTCTGACCAATTACAGATTTTCTCACTTCTCCCAATGATGGTATGCTCTAGATTTAAGAGGAGCAAATCTCCTTTCATCTAGGCCAGTGCAGAGCAAGCATGAAGGACATTTGTTTCTCTTCCTTGCTTGACTGTCAGGTCTTTGGGAGCTGGCCAAGGACAAAGGATAGCACCTTGGGGAACTGCGAAACCAGTGTCAGCTGCCTGGCTATCACAGGCTATACAGACTCCTGGGGTTTTCACTTCTCCCTGGCACTCAAGCAGCGTGACAAGGACCCCCACCCCATATGTGGAGAAAGACGGCGTGCCCCTCCCTACAGTGTCTCAGGGGACTCACAAGGAGCTTACTTGCCTCCCAGTCACCTCTTTTCCAGATTTCTTGCTTCCACTGCACTCTTGAGCTACTGCATGTCTTGCTTCCTAGAAGTCCTCCGCTCTCCCCACTGTTCAGTCCCATGCTGACCTTAATGCCTACATTTTCGCCAACGCACCACCAACAGGAGGCTGTGGTATGTAGCAGCATTCGGAGCAATGGAGAGGTGACAAGAACAACAGGAACAACAAACCTCAGGATGTGAGAGCCCATCAATTATTGTCACCTGGGGGAATTTCCTGCCGGCCTTAGACCCATCTTTTTTTTTTTTAGTTATTGGAGTATAGTTGCTTTACAGTATTGTGTTCATTTCTGCTGCCTAGCAAAGTGAATCAGCTGTATGTTTACATATATCCCCTCTTTTTAGACTTCCTTCCCATTTAAGTCACCACAGAGCACTGAGTAGAATTCCCTGTACTATCTATATCTAGGTGCCATTTACCAGGTCCTCCCTTCTCGCCTCTGCAGGCCTTTCCTCCCTTTGTAGGGGCCAGTCTTCTCCAGATTCAAATTTCTTTCTCATGCACAGCACATAGCTCTTCATCATTGCTTCCCACTAAACTCATATCTACCTTTGCATGTCTACCAGCTCCCCCAAGGTGCTTTGCTAAGCAGAGGCCTCTGCCTTTGGGGTTCTGCCCTTAAGCTGCATAATGATCTGAGAGAAGCTTTGCAAACACACGATCAAAGTTATAACTTGGACACCTGTTCCCCACAATCTCTGTAAGAGAGAGGACGACAGCATAGTGAATAGGATAGGGTACCAGTGTGGCTCAACGTCAACAATGGTAGCTGAAAGAAACAGAATTTAGCTTCTCCACACAGAGATGTCTGATCTGGACCTGGGGCACTGCAGAGTCCTTGCATCTGATTGCTCTTCTATCCCTAAGGTGTTGTCTTCATTGCCCAGTTCCAGATGGCGCACGGCTACGTTCCAGTCAACTTAGCAAAAAGGAGCCGAGAGCCAGGGGAAGGGCTGCTTCCCTCAGGCATAACCTGAAAGTCGCCTGTATTGTGTTCCTTCGTATCTATTGGCCAAACTGTAATCCCATGCCTGCAAGAGAGGCTATGAAGCAAAGCCTTTATTTTAGGTGACCATGTGCCCAGCTAAAAATCGGGGCTACTCCAGAACTTTGCCCTTCAGTACTGGTAGCCACTGATTCTGAGTGGCTACGGAAACAACCTAAGTGTCTGACACCAGGGGAATGGATAAAGATGTGCTGCATATACACAATGGAATATTACTCAGCCATCAAAAAAGGAATGAAACTGGGTCATTTGTAGAGACATGGATGGACCTAGAGAATGTCATAGAGAATGAAGTAAGTCAGAAAGAAAAAAAATTCTGTATGCTAATACATACATGTGGAACCTGAAAAAATTGGTAGAGATAATCTTATTTACAAAACAGAAATAGAGACAGACATAGAGAGCAAATATAGGGATACCAAAGGGATAATGGGGGGGGGGTCAGATGAGTTGGGAGATTGGGGTTGACATATACACGCTATTGACACTGTGTATAAAATAGATAACTAGTGAGAACCTACTGTATAGCACAGGGAACTGTACTCAGTGCTCTGTGGTGACCTAAATGGGAAGGAAATCCAAAAAAGAGGGGATATATGTATACGTATAGCTGGTTCACTTTGTGGTATAATACAAGCACAACATTGTAAAGCAACTATACTCCAATAAATGTTTTTAAGAAAATTAATGAAAATAAATCTAAATTAGTTAAAAATTCAAATTCAGTTCTTCAGTCAGTCTAGCCACATTTCAAGTGCCCCACAACCATGAGTCAAGTGCCGTGGCTCATGGCAACAGCATTGCACGGTGTGGATACAGAACATTTTCATCATCACAGGAGGTTCTACTGGACAGTGCTGCTAGAGCAGAAAGAGTGGGACACGGGGCAGGACTCGTAGTCACTGTCACCAGCAATATAAAGATTTACTTTGCCCCTCTCACGAGGAGGTGCCTTCGGGCTGAGGGCTTTGTCCAGTGCCGCTCTGTGCTCTGGGTGCTCACTCGTTTGAGCGTGCCCTACAGCTGTTCACCAGACAATATCATGGGTCGAGGATCTAACACAGGCCTGGCACATAGTAGGCAGTCACTAGATGTCAGTTCCCTGTGTCCCCCACCCACCAAGCCCTCATCCATACTCATGGTGCCCCTTCCCTGTACAGAACTTATTTCCAGAGTCCTACAATGCCTCCCTGAGGGACAGGCATCATTAATCACTCCCCCATCACAGAACCCCATCCCTATCACACAAGGTGATTTTTTCTTGGGCTCCAAAATCACTGCAGATGGTGACTGCAGTCATGAAATTAAAAGATGTTTGCACCTTGGAAGAAAAGCTATGACAAGCCTAGACAGTGTATTAAAAAGCAGAGATATCACTTTGCTGACAAAGGTCCATATAGTTAAAGCTATGGTTTTTCCATCAGCCATGTACGGATGTGAGAGTTGGACCATAAAGAAGAGTGAGTACTGAAGAACTGATGCTTTAAAATTGTAGTGCTGGAAAAGACTGTTGAGAGTCCCTTAGACAGTAAGAAGATTAAACTAGTCAATCACAAAAGAAATTAGTCCTAAATATTCATTAGAAGAACTGACACTGAAGTGCCAACACTTTGGCCACCTGATGCGAAGAGCTGACTCTTTGGAAAAGACCCTGATGCTGGCAAAGATTGAGGGCAGGAGGAGAAGTGGGCAACAGAGGATGAGATGGCATCATCGACTCAATGGACATGAGTTTGAGCAAACTCCAGGAATGGTGAAGGACAAGGAAGCCTGGCATGCTGCAGTCCATGGGGTGGCAAAGAGTTGGACAAGACTTAGCGACTGAACAATATCACAAAAGAGGATTTGAGACTTGGCCAAGGTGAGGGAGCAAAGTGTCTACCAGGGTAGGGGCTCCAGCTCTCTCTTGCTCTGCTCTTTAATGTCCCCTTCGATGCAGGGAAAGCCTGACAGTGACAGATGACCACATTCTCAAGCTTTTTTAAGAATTCATGGGAAAAAATAATCACATATACTTGCAGAAGAGAGGGAGGTTATTCTCTCTAACTAACCCAGGCCTCAGCAGGCACATCTGTCTCAGACAATACTTGCTGGGAACATTCTGGGCTGGGTCTGGAACCTTAGAGCTGGCTGACTTTGTCCCCTTGACCTCTTGCTTCTGGGAGGTCTGCGACCTTAGATTTCCTTTCTTTAGATCAGGAATTCACATGCTGAGACATACCGTCAGAGCTGCTGGAGGCTAAAGGAGTGAGGGAGGAAGCCAAGGGTGTGGAAAAGTTTCAACACTGGTCCCTCAAGTGAACATCTGCGTTTGGGTTCTTTGGAAAGAAGGAGGAATCATGAAATTACTAATCCTTAAATTTCGTGGGGTCACTTCCCTGTTTGAGAGTTTGAGACTGTCTCCTCAGAAAAATGCATGTACACACCAAAATCTACAAACATCTTAGAAAGTTCATGCACCCACTTAATTAAATTGTGTTACCATTTGACTTGGAGTCCCCAGTGATCGCCATGGCTTCGAAAAGTTTTATGAGAGAGCGTTATCAGGCTTGAAGAAGTCCTCCGGGATTCCAAGGTTATTAAGGGCCAGGCTTCATAGAGGCCAGTTGTAGACTGATGTCACAGCTTGTAGGCTCCATTTTCCCTCTTTTTTTTTTTTTCCTTTTTTGGATTTCTTTGTTTCTGGGAATATGAGGAACTCCTTCTCTAGAACGACACCCCAGGGATAAAGTCAGCCACATCCACCAGGCTGAGAAAATACCCGAAGGTTCAGCCAGGAGCACAAATTACCCAGATTGGAAGATAGGGAAATGAAAATGCATGAGAAATGAAAATGCATGAGGCTCAACTGCACAACTTTCAAATGAGAAAATAAAATTCCTGATTTGAAGTCTCCTTGGGGAGGTTCTTCTTTGCTCTGTGATGGGAACAAAAGGTTATTGCCTTGGTGGATGGCGGATGTTTTCTCATTAGTGTGTGGGCAGCTTGATGAGAGGCTTCCTGAGGCCTCTTGGCTCAAGTGCAGGGATTGAAGTGTGAGTGGAGGGTGGAGTGAAGCGAGGAGGGGCCACACAGGCAGAGACTGGATCATTACAACCTGTGCTGTCCGCTGGGGCTGCCATCTACGACACTTTGAGCTCTTCCTGCTTTGCCCAGGGCTGCATTTCTTGGGGCAGCTGGTGTTCATAGCTTTGGAAGCTCTGCCCATTCAGTCAGTGGTTCTCAGCCCTGGCTGTACATTAGGCCCCCCTGGAGAACATTAAAATCACCGCTGCCCAGACACCGCTCTTTGACTAGTCTGGAGTGGATTCCAAGATTCCTGGAAATAAACACTCCCTGGGTGATTCCAGTGTCCACCTAGGGTAGAGAATCATCACTCTCAGTGTTGTTGAAACTATCGTAGGTTTTCTGAGGAGCTGTAGAGAACTTAGAAACTTAATAATCAGAGAAAAGCTAAAAGGACTGTTCCTTTAACAAACATGACTGCCTTAGAGAGAGAAAAATCGTGTTGCCCAAGAAGGTTGACCAGGAAAATGGGCTGTGGGTACATTTGTCCTCCTTTCAGTCCTTAAATAACAGATTCTGATCAGCTTTGGTAACAAAACTGAAGTTCTGTTAAATACTTAATGAGAGTTTCCAGAGAGAATTAGTCAAGAATGAGTTTAATACTATTCCAATTAGGTGTGGGTTAAATAATGCACAGCATAAAAATTCAAACCAAACAGAGATCAAGTAGGCTGTGGGAGTCCCACTGGTCAGGGAGGGAGTGGCTGTGCTCGAAGGTGGGGAAGGTTGGCTGTGTACGTCACTTGGCAATAAAATCTGGTGAGTTTGCACTTCCTTACAGTTTAATATTATTTCAATGAGGTTAAATGTCACTTTTCTTCCAACAAGATTATTTTTGTTTTTAGGAAGCAGACAGAAGGTTAAGGGTGACCCCTGGAGACTGGTCAGTCATATATCAGAGCAATCAGTAAGTTGAAGGTTTTAATTCTGGTTCCCACAGAAGCATGCTCTAAAACAAGGATTATATTAATAGGGCAAGTAGTTCATTTGGAAGGTGATGCTAGGAACCATTGGAAAGACAATGGAGAAGGGAGAAGGGAAGAAAGGAAAGGGTATAGAGGATCTGTTATCAAGCAGTTACCACTGAGGGCAACTGGGTTGCCATGCAACCATGCAGACATGCCTCGGTCACCCTGACTGAGATGCAAGGAAGCTGGGCTGGTTATCCACCAAGTACCCATCCACCATAGACTGAGGGCTACTTCTAGGATATTAACTCTCCTCTTCTGGCTACCAGGCCTAATATGCTCCCCTGGCCAGATAAAAGCTCTCAAAGACAGAGAGGCAGGTATGGGAAACAAGCAGCCTTTGGCGTACAGAGTTCATATGCGCAAGGCACCAACAGTGTCTGCTGCAGTGGATGAATACTGAGAGTAAAGTAGTCATCCAGCCAGCCAGCCAGCCAGCCATCCAATAGAATCATGAGCAAGTGATGTGTGTGCTCAGTCGCTAAGTCCTATCTGACTCTTTGCGACCACATGGACTATAGTCCTCCAGACTGCTCTGTCCATGGGATTTTCCAGGCAAGAATATTACAATACAAGAGTGGGGTGCCACTTCCTCCTCCAAGGGATCTTCCCCACTCAGTGATCAAACCCACGTCTCCTTCATCTCCTGCATTGGCAGGTGGATTCTTTACCACTGAGCCACCTGGGAAGCCTTCAATCAAGTGGCAGACATATACAATTCAGATTAAGGGCTGGTTACATAAATGTTTACAGATTTCTGTACAGTGGCTTTGCAGAGAAGAACCAGGACGGTACATCTGTCCACCATATTTCTCTTTATCTGCCGGCTAGTCTCCTAGCCCACTTGATCACTAAATCTAGAAAGTATTGTTCACTCTGATTCTTAAAACTTCCTTCCATCCCCCATTCCCACTCCAATGCTCAAAACTCAATGACAGATTGGCAGGTGGAGTCCCCGTGGATCTGGCCTATAAGAGATAAAGGGAGAAAAGTCACTTGGTAAGAGTCATTGACACTAAAAGAGATGAAAATGACCTACCCAGGCTGGGCTGGATCTCCTGACCATTTTGCCATTGTTAACTGCTCTGCTATCAAAGGAGCCTTTGCCGTGACCTCTAGACCCAACCCAAAGCATGGATTCTTTAACAGTTTTCTGATATTTCTTTATACTAATCGAGTAATCACAGAAATTCTTACCAGTAAGAAGCCAGGAGTGAGCCAGAACGCAGGGTCACTGCAGGGAGAGAGGGGGAATCATTTCCGGTGAGTGAAATTCAAATGCAGTCATTTCATCCTTTAACAGAGCCAAACAGAAACATCTACTAAATCTTCAGGCTTCAAAAAGAAACTAGGGATTTGCAGAATCAAATAATCTCACTCAATCCCTGGCCTCCCTTTTGGTGGAGCAGGGTTTGAGGTAAGGCAAAGGCCAGGGAAGGATGAAGTGGAGGGGTCCCTGGAAGGAGGGGCTTGTGGGTCGAAGGGCTGGTACCACCTGGCACAGAGATCCAGGTTCCTGTTTTTGCTCCATGTGCTCATCTCAAGAGGTGCCATCAGTCAGACAGACAGCAACTGCCCTTCTCTGAGAGTTTGCTCATAATTTACTAGTCCACCTCTCACATTCTCTGCTCCATCCCTTAAAATTAACAAGTTGTTGTGTGGGGTTCACTGAGGACATTTGAACCAAAAACATAATCTCTTTTTCTTACTTCAGCATGCCCAGAAAAACCATCAATTAAATTTCTAGGGCTTCTCTAAATACTTTCGATTAAAGACATACATTAAATGCATCACGGTGCCTCCCAAATTATGAATTTTTTAGAGACAAAACTAATGTAGCCCTAGAGTCTTCTCCTGTTCTGGCAGACTTAAAAATTCTCTTTATGGCCTTTTATGATTATAAAAATAATTCACCTCATAAAAATTCAAACCAAACAGAGATGAAGTAGACTGCAGGAGTCCCTCAGGGTCAGGGTCAGGGTTAGGAGCAACACAAAGCCAGGAGTGTCTGCTATGCATGTTACTTGGCAATAAAACCTCATGACCTTGCACTTGGACAGGGCACTAACGACAAGACGGCTCCATCGTCACAGTCACATGGGCCTCTTTCAGATGTCCCGCCTCCTGGGGATGGAGAGGTGGAGGCATCAGGCTCCTGGCCTGTTCTGTTCTGTGTATCATGCAACACAATTCCACAATTCCATACATGCTCACTGAGTGCCAAGCTCTAAGACGTTGATGAGCAGGGCAGACAAAAGAGACAGATCGCCTTTCTCCATGGCTGGTCTGAAGGGAGATAGACCTAAAGAAAACTGGCCACCCTCCTCATGCACAATTATAATCAGTGATGAGAACTCCTGAGGAAAGGAAACTGGTCCTAAGAAAACAGGTAACAGAGGACTCTGCCCTAGATGGGATTGAGGACAACTTCCCTGATGAGATGATGCTGAGATCAGAAGGGATGGGGCAGTGAGGTGGGAGCCCTGGGAGTTGCAGATGGCAGGGACAGCATGTGCAAAAGCCCTGTGGTAGGAGGGGATCTCTGCAGTTCTAGGAAGGTTTGCAGGGAACACAGAAAGGTGCGTAATGCAGTGGAATCAGGCAATGTTTGTCAGTCAGTCTAGGGTTTAAGCAGTCAGGAGGGTTTAAGCTGGATTTGAGCATGTGGATCAGTGGGGTGCCTGGTGGGCGGGTGGGGAGGCATGCTGATGCTGGTCACAGCTGGAGGGTGGATAGGGCAGGGCAAGAGTAGTGGCTGCATTATTGATGGGTATAACCCCAGCTTGTGGTCTACTGTGATTGTCCTGGCCAAAGCAGCTGAACATACCTGGGGCTGGCATGTGCCTCCAAAGCCTCTTACGGCCACAAACACAGCATTACTGCTTCTGTGACTGGCTTCCAGACCCTAGACCACCCTGCCAGCCCAACTGCATCAGTTTCCCTGAGGAAGCTTCCTTGAAAGTGTTAGTTGCTCAATCGTGTCTGACTCTTTGTGACTCCATGGACTCTAGCCTGCCAGGTTCCCCTGTCCATGGCGTTCTCTAGGCAAGGATACTGGTGTGGGTAGCCACTTCCATTCTCCAGGGGATCTTCCCAACACAGGAACTGAACCTGGGTCTCCTGCCTTGCAGGCAGTCTCTTTACCAACTGAGCCACCAGGGAAGTGTACTCCTATACATATCGATTCTTATTCAGACGGTCTCAGGAGGGCCCAGGAACCCAGTTTTAAAGCTTCTACAGGAAACTCAGATGTGTGTCCATATTTTTTTCCATTTTCTCCACAAAGATTTGCTTGGGAAGATGGTGTTGAACCTTGGACTGAGCCCTGGGTGTTAGTTCAGTTCTACTACTCCTAACAGTGTGGCCTCAAACAAATGGCTGCACGTCATGAACCTCGACTTCACCATCTGTAAATTGGGCATCATAATTATTTTCTTCCTGTGTGCCTGGGCGGGGGGGCATGGAGGGTGTTTTGAGGATCTAATGAGATGCTGAATTTGAAAGTTTAACACAAATACCTGATATTCTTTACCTGCAAACAAACTATAGTTTTAAGTGTGGATAATGCATTCAGATTTTATTGCTTGGTGCTTTGGCCCTTTTTCCTCTGGTTACCTTTTGTAAGTGAAAGCTGTCAAAGGCATTGTTGCTTGGTTCCAAAGGCACCCTCTCTATTCTCTGAGGAAGGGGTGGTCTCCCCCCCTTTCCTAAGGGTCTGTCCTCCCTCTAGGCAATGGCCACAGTGTCCCCTTTCACGTGCTCATACACTCGTCCCCACTGCGGCCAGCATTGCTGTTCCCGCTGCCTGTTTGCTACGTGCCAGGCATTGAACTTAACTCTTTACACTTACTATTAAAAGTTACCCCCCATCACCCTCATTAAAGATAAGGAAACTGAGCTGTAAAGAGGTCAGGTAATTTACTGAGGGCCATGTGGCCAGGAAAGCAAGGAGCTATTTAACCACTCTCTTATACCATTATTTGTAGGAGGTGTCTGACCATTAGTCTTAAATTTTACCTTTGCCTTTCTTCCAGAAGAACAGGGGTATCATAAGGCAATGGTGACTCTTCAAGTGAGTATAGATACAACCTGGAGTCTCATTAAGCAGTGGAAATACTCGTAAGATTGTGAGCCTCCTGAGGGCAAGGACATACTCATTCATCATTGGGTGAATGGCATAGATCAGGTGTTTGGTAAAGTTTGTTGATGAATGAAGCACTGACACAGTTTACACAATGGCACAACATAATATTTATCCCATGAGATAATTTTTATACCTATTAGAAGGAAGACAAAGGTGAGGCATGAGAACAAAGAGAATACCAGCATGGAAGTCAGATGGATGGATCACAGCTTTGTTCACAATAGTTATCATGTGACTATGTGGCACTGAACTAGGTACTCATCCCCTGGAATCTCCACATTGTGTGTTTGTGTGTAGTCACTCAGCTGTGTCCAACTCTTTGCAACCTTATGGTTGCGACCTTATAGCCCGTCAGGCTCCTCTGTCCATGGGTTTTCAATCCTCACATTCAGTTCAGTTCAGTTCAGTTGTGTCCGACTCTTTGCAACCCCATGAATTGCAGCACGCCAGGCCTCCCTGTCCAACACCAACTCCTGGAGTTCACTCAAACTCACATCCATCAAGTCGGTGATGCCATCCAGCCACATCCTCTGTCGTCCCCTTCTCCTCCTGCCCCCAATCCCTCCCAGCATCAGAGTCTTTTCCAATGAGTCAACTCTTCACATGAGGTGGCCAAAGTACTGGAGTTTCAGCTTTAGCATCATTCCTTCCAAAGAAATCCCAGGGCTGATCTCCTTCAGAAGGGACTGGTTGGATCTCCTTGCAGTCCAAGGGACTCTCAAGAGTCTTCTCCAACACCCCAGTTCAAAAGCATCAATTCTTTGGCGCTCAGCTTTCTTCACAGTCCAACTCTCACATCCATACATGACCACAGGAAAAACCATAGCCTTGATCCTCACATTACTCATAGGCAAAATGGAGGTGTTTATAGCACCATTTACATAGTATCTTCTTGAAGTTAAATGAGATGATGCATAAAAGCATCAGGCACATAGTATGTGCTCAGTAAATATTGGCTCTTGCCAGTGGAAATAGAACTGATGAATTCTGGGCATTTGGCTTCAGTTGAATGTTCTTTGCCCTAGATTTGAAGTATGTGAACAGTATGTTTATACTAAACAAATACATAGCAGAATATTAGAGAATTTATGAAAATACTTACCCAAAGAGTTGGCATTTGCATTAATGGAAACCAAAGTAGTAGGACCCTCGGGACTGAACATGGGTGTGTGCCTTTGACAAACTTGGGTCCTTGAAACTAAGAAAGATGGTCCCCTCTGCTTATAACTACAGTGGCCAGCACACTGACCCTGGCTTATTGTCACCAACTAATTTCAGTCGTTACCCGAGGCATCACTTGAGAATGGAATTCATCTAGTCAACAATCATTTATTGGGCACCTATTGTACCAGCCTATTGTAGGGATCACTATAGTGGCTCAGATGGTAAAGTGTCTGTCTGCAATGCAGAAGACCCAGGTTCGATCCCTGGGTTGGGAAGATCCCCTGGAAAAGGAAATGGCAGCCCACTCCAGTATTCTTGCCTGGAAAATCCCATGGACGGAGGAGCCTGGTAGGCTACCATCCATGGGATGGCAAAGAGTCAGACACGACTGAGCAACTTCACTTTCACCTCCCTCTTGAGCCTCCTCCCATCCCATCCCTCTAGGTCATCACACAGTGCCAAGTTGTTATATAGCAACTTCTCACCAGCAGTCTATTCTACACATGGTACTGTACATAGGTCAGTGCTACTTGGGTCTGTTATAGTCCATTTCTTCTTAGTGGTAAAGTTGTGAACAAGTCTCAAAGCCCATTTCTGCTTGGAGGAAATACAGGTAAGAAATGGTCATGGATACAAAACAGAGAGGAGTAGAGTCCAAGGATCCATGAAAACTTCTCCTGATGGCAGATACCCTCTGCCTGCAGAGAGAACCCCATGCCTCATCCTGATGTAATCTGACCATCCTTTACAATGCTGTCCCCAGGGATGTGCATTCTTGCCTGGATGGAACAATGAAGGGAGTCCCTTTGACTTCCATGATGAGACTTAACCTCCCTTCAGTGTAGATTCACAGAGATGGTAGTTTAATAGAGAGATTTAAATTATCCAAAATTAACTACTGAAAACATAAAACAACATTTACAAGAGACTAAACAATATTTATGGTCTTGGCCTCTTAGCTACTGATACAGAGATAACTAGAGTTAAAAACATTGGTTTACATGTCCTCTTACTAGGGAAGTGTTTACTTCCAAAGAAACTGTGTTCTCATTTCCAGATCATATTTTTTGAGTGTCCCAAACCCAGCACTGGAGCTGGCAGAAAGGACATAGCTACAATTTGTGTTGTGCCTTTTCATTTATATGAAAGGCAAATGCTTTACATAGGACCTGCCTTGTAGAATTAGCTTAGTAATCAAATGAGATCATGTATGTAAAACAGCACAGTGCCTGGCATGTTATAAGCTATAACTATTTGTAGTGGATTTCTGGTGTTAGTCTGCCTAGCACCCATCTCTGCCTTGGGGAACAGTCCTCCCGTTTCACATGGCCTTGGTAGGTATGCAACCCAGACTGGGCTGATCATGGTACCCTGTCCCTTATTTACGGCAGACAAGAGTTAGGTCAACATGCAAAAATGTGCAGAAATGAAAACCGGGTGGACAGAGAGACAGTCCTGACATACTTGTGGCCAACTTTGGTCCGTAAACCCAGATTCCTATTTAATAGCTCCTCATGCAGTTCTGTCAGCTGCTCTGAGCTGAGTCACAAAGGTGAGCCAAAAGTTCCTCTTTTGCTTAAGTGACTTGAATTGGGTTTCTGTAACGTACTGTTGGGATCATGAGGGCGTGAGAACGTGAAGCTGGAAGCCCGTACGACAGGAGGATGGGATGAGGCCGTGCCCTGTCAGGAGCCCACAGCTGAGAGGTGAGAATGTTCTTGGTCCATTCCCCAGGTCTTAGTCACTGATGCTTCAACCGGCTGCAGAACATCTCCTTTCATCTTCCTCTCACCTGTCCTGAATGAGTTACATCACGTGGCTCATCCCCAAATGTCCCCTTCCCTTCCGAGTCTCAGAGACAAAAAGTAGGCTGAGAAAGGGAACCGGGTCTTAGTGACGGGGACCCCTCACTTGTTTAGACAAGGAAGGACACCCAGTGGTCAGTCCAGGGGCTGGAAGGAAAGCAAGGTGGGCGTAACGAGCAGTGAAATTTAAACTGGAAAACAGGCACTAATCCCAGGGCACTTCCTGTGTTTCACTCACCTTTGGAGTCCCCGGGATGAGTGCGGTATCAGGTGCTTCACTGAGTCCTCTGGAAGGTCTCAGTGAGTGGAAGGAATCTGAGTAGGCAAGTTCACTCGGGTTATAAGGCCATAAGGGACGAGGCCCTTAGGGGGAGTTGACAAGGCTTGAGACCTGCCTCCTGCCTTCAAGGAGCTCCACCAGAGAGAGGGAGGCGAGGAAATCGCTGTACTGGGGGAATTCAGTATATCATGGAGATATGATTCCACATCCACGGGGTGGAGCTCTCTCTTGAGAGGTTGGAAAGGCCGGGGAGTGGTGTGTCTGCTGGCCTCTGGTGGGGAGGGAGGGGGAATGGTGACTAGGATTCTGAATGTGAAGAGTGAAGCCGAAGATCAGGCAGCTGTGGGTTAAGGGAAGCAGGAGCTTTAGACCTGCAAGGGGTCAGGAAGATATAGCTGAACAGATAAAATGAGAACTGTCCTGGTGGGCATGGGGGTTTGTAGTAGTTAGGACATGTAGGAGGGTGGTGGAGAGATTTCTGCTCACACATTCAAATCTGTTGATCAGGTAGCATTTGACCTTGAGTGACTGGTGGGACAGCTGCCTTTGGTGGCAATGCAGAGGTGTGGACAGAGTGTTGTTCTTGACAGCAGCATCCAGGAGCTTGTGAGTAAAGGCAAATCCTCCACCCTACCTTAGACCTGCTAATTCAGAAACTTTAGGGGTGCAACCCTGCTGCTTGTGTTTAACAGGCCTTCCAGACGGTTCTGATGTCTGGCCTCATGCAGTCCACGTTCAGAGAATGTCTAGGGGGGCCAGGCAGGCAAAGTGGGCTGGCATCTGATTGCAGGATCCTGAAGGCCAGATTCGACACTTAGGGTTTCCCTGGTAGTTTAGCTGATAAAGAATCTGCCTGCAATGTGGGAGACCCTGGTCCAATTCCTAAGTTGGGAGGATCCCCTGGAGGAGGGCATGGCAACCCACTCTAACATTCTTGCCTGGAGAATCCCTATGGACAGAGGAGCCTGGTGGGCTACAGTCCATGGGGTCACAAAGATTCAGACATGTACATAGCACAGACATAGGGCATTTTCCCTGTACCACTGAGAATCTACGAAAAGTTTCTGAACATGAGTCATGTTTTCTCTCGTTCACTCAGCTCATGTATATTGTATACCTGCCATGTGCCAGGCCCCACACTGGACATGGGAGAAAATACACCAATGTGAGTTCAGGCCAGCGTTTTAAGTACAAACTTATCTGGAAACAAGATTGCCATTGTCTGTCTTTTAAAAAAAAAAAAATCTGATTTACAAATGGGAAAAAACACCTATTATGCTCTCCAGAAATAACTCTGCTGCTTGTCTGTGCCAACAGAAGTTATTCAGCTAAATGTTTACTAAAATCTCAAACACTAGGGATGGGAACTGATGAAGGGGAAACAGGGGCACACACACACACACACACACCCTCACACACAATGAATGCAAAGGGGTGATGGGAGGGTCAAAGTTTATAAACTTCCAGATGTAAAAGAAATGAGTCCTGGAAATGTCATGTACCATGCAGTGACCATAGTTAGTAATGCTGTGTTAGATACCTGAAAGTTGCCAAGAGAATAGATCTTAAAAGTTCTCATAACAAGAAAAAAAAATCTGTAACCATGTGAGATGAAGGAAAGTACCTAGGCTTCTTGTGGTGACCTTTTACAAGGTGTACAGATATCGAGTCGCTATGGTGCACACCTAAAACGAATACACTGTTATGTATCAATCATATCACAGTTTTTTAAAAAATTTAAACAAGGGGGTGGGAAGGAAGCATTTTTCTCCTGTCCATGCTGCCTGTCAGAGAGCTGCCTTTTACAGAGTTCTCAGATGGACCTGCAGCCTTGGAAGGTGAGGCCCGATTAGCTCCAAGTGTTTCTATGTTTACCTAACAGTTTTGGAGGGTGGGAGGGGAGAGAAGGGGAGGAGAAGGAAGGAGTCAAGTGTGGGAGGCTTGCTCCTGTTCTCAGACATCAGTCCTGCCGGCTGCTCAAGGAAACTGGAGCTTGATTTCAAAGGCAAACAGGTCTTTTCATCTGAGTCCAGTGAAACAACCAAGGTGCTCGTCTGGAAGGTCACGTGCCCTCAGGACAACTTTCAAGCCTTTTTACTGTCTATGCAGGCATGCACGCTAAATCACTTCAGTGGTGTCCAACTTTTTGCGACCCTATGGATTGTAGCCTGCCAGGCTCCTCTGTTCATGGGATTCTCCAGGCAAGAATACTGGAGTGGGTGGCCATTCCCTTCTCCAGGGGATCTCCCTAACCAAGGGTTCGAACCTGGGTCTCCTGCACAGCAGGCAGATTCTTTACCACCTGAGCCACTAAGGAAGCCTTTACTGTCTGGCCAAACTGGGGGTGAGGAGGGGGAGGCTGGAGCACCTCGGGGGTCCCTGTCTGCGGCCACAAGTCTCCTCTATGTTCCCATCTGGCACTCTGAGGTTGGTGGACCTGGCCCTCCCCTGGGGAGAAACCTACTAAGGTGAGTGGTGATTGCACCAAGTGGCAGAGGACCGGACTCAGAGGTGTCCCAGGGCTGTTCCACTTTGAGTTTCTGTCTGGCCTGTAAGAAAAGAGACAGGTTTCTGATCTCCCCTAAACCCTTTGTCTCCCAAGTCTACACCCCTCTGCTACCCCCAACAAAGCAATTATTGTCCACTCCTTCCTCCGAGTGGTCCTCTGCTGCTGCTGCTGCTGCTAAGTTGCTTCAGTCGTGTCCAACTCTATGCGACCCCATAGACGGCAGCCCGCCAGGCTCCCCCGTCTCCGGGATTCTCCAGGCAAGAACACTGGAGTGGGCTGCCATTTCCTTCTCCAATGCATGAAAGTGAAAAGTGAAAGTGAAGTTGCTCAGTCGTGTCTGACTCTTCGCCACCCCAGGGACTGCAGCCTTCCAGGCTCCTCCATCCATGGATTTTCCAGGCAAGAGTACTGGAATGGGCTGCCATTGCCTTCTCCAGAGCAGTCTTCAGCTGGCTCCAAATCAGAGGAAAGGACCAGAAGAGAGAAACTGAGAAATCTCCGTGTTCAGCATCACCAGTGCCGCCAGCCCTGTTTCTGTGTCCTGCGTGTGATAACGCAACAGCAGCCTGACTGATGCATGACCCCCTCCTCATTTGGCTGATGCATGACCCCCTCCTCATTTGCTTCCTGGGGATTGTTTATTAGAGACCAGCATTTCAGAGAGCAAGGGCCAGCTTGAACACAGCAATAAGCAGCTCACCATCACCGGCATGGTGGAGCTTATGTTTAACTAATTATATTACAGAGGGGTGGGTGGCAGGGAGAAGGGGGTGGGGCGTTATAATTGGATGAATTAAAAAAAAAAAGATACTCAGTTTTTAAAAAATCTTAGGCTTAATTTAGTAAATGTCAGTTACAAAGGGAGTTACTAAACTGCAGATTATTTGCATTAGATCCGTAATCACCACTTCATTTGTACCAGGGATCATCAATAGAGATTTTTGGGAATGCGCCGTCAGAATAAGTGATGGGTCCTAATGAGGTCTTTGTTCTTCCTGAGTCTCTCTTCTGAAGCTCTTTCCTCCCTCTGTGGAGAGGCACAGAGTTTTCCAAACAGGGTGGAGACGCCTTAAATTAGAAATGGAGCGTGTGAAGAAATCAAGAGTTTTTCAAGCTGGCTTCACCACCAGGAGAGAGAACTCCATACTCCTCCTCCAGCTCTCTTAACGGGGTTTTTTAATTTCCCTCATATGCATTAGCTCTGCTGGGCTGCTATGGACGCGACTGCTCCCGTGCCGGCCACAGACACCCGCCTTTATTAGCTGGCAACAGAGAAAATGGCCTTTCTGGACCTTCCTCTTGCTAATAATGGATATGCTGCTGTAGACCTTCCTGCTTCTGTTTTTTCTGCTTCCTCTGAAGAAAGTGCGTCCAGTGGTCCCTGGCCACTGGGTCTTTATTGGAAAAGCTGTTTTCCAAGATCATTTAGCTCTAAAAAAGTGATGAACCCACAGGGACTTTGAGACTTTGTGTGTGTGTGTGTGTGTGTGTGTTAAGATCCATTTTGTAAGAGAAGGTCTCTTTTTTGCGGCAGGGTGAGAGGAGTAAGGAAAGGGTAAAGTGAATAAAAATCTCTTATCTAAATCCTAATACCTGCAGTTCTTTCCTTCATATGACACCTCCTATTCTGCAGGGCTTTATAAAGCACTTGTTTATTATCTTATAGGTTTAAAAAAAAAACTGCCCTCATCCTGCAAATGAGAAAACTGAGGCTCAGAAAGGTTAAGTGACTTGCCCAAAGTCACTCAACGTAGGGGGTGCCAGACTGAGGATTTCAGTCCATGTCTCTGAATCCTGTGCTCCTTCCAATGCCCCAAACCACTTCTCACGGGCTGCAGGGCAGTCTGCACATTCACCCCGTTTGTGGGGATCGGCATCTTCACTTTCACGCACTGGAGAAGGAAATGGCAACCCACTCCACTGTTCTTGCCTGGAGAATTCCAGGGATGGGGGAGCCTGGTGGGCTGCCGTCTATGGGGTCGCACAGAGTCGGACATGACTGAAGCGACTTAGCAGCAGCAGCAGTGTGTTATCCATTTCAACTTCATTTCTAACTGTGTATTTCAGCAACAGTTTTGTTTCAGAGGACTCCAGAGAGTAGCCTTACTTAACCTTCCTCTGGAGGTATGTCTCTTTGGTGGGGAGCAGAGAAGAGGGTGGAGGGGGGAGCGGAAGGGAGCAGCCAGCAGCGAATTTTCCCAGTTTTCCACTGCAGGAAGCCAAGCCCCGGGGAATCAGACAAATCCACGATTTTCCTGGCATTCTGAACGTTTGCCAGGTCCCTGCTCTTTGCTCTCCCTATTCTTCTGGGCTGGTTCCAAGTGTGGAGGAATGTCTGCTGAAGTGTTTGTGTTGGGGTTGTGTGTGTTCTGGGGGGAGTGTGGGGAGACTGATGCTGGCAAGAAGGAGGGTGTTTACCAAGAGTCCAGCCAAGCCTTGGGGTCACAGGGGCTGGTCCAAAGTAGGAAGTGTCCTCTGAGCTGGAGGGTCATTTATGTCCTCCGGAACCTCCTGTATTCTGTAGCTTCCTCTGCTCTAGCTGGCTACCCCCTCATGGTGCAGATAGAATGTGTGTGTGTGTGTGTTAAGTCGCTTCAATTGTGTGAGATAGTATACTTTGGTGAAATGTTTTTAAGCTAAATAACTGGATTCAAATCCCACTTCCACTTGTTAGCTGACAGATCTGGGTAAGTCACTTAACTTCTCCAAGGATCAGTTTTCTCATATATTGAATGAGAATATTAACATCCACTCTCTGGGCTGTCCTGAGGTTTAAACGAATGATGTAAAGCAAAGAGCAAAAGGTGGCTTTGATTAGTAGAGGGTTTGAGGCAGCCAGGAAGTGGGAGGATAATAAAAGGAGACTGCTTGTCCCACAAAGACATTAGCAAGAGGGCAGGAGTGGGTTCAGTGATGAGACAGCTTGCAAGGAGTTTTGCAAACAGGCCATATGCTGGCTCTGGGGGAACACTGAGAAACTAGTTTGAAAAGCACAAAAGTCATAAAAAGCACTGGTATTATTGGTTTTTTTCCCTTAGTGTGAGCAAAAATATTCAAGCTGACAAAGCCAAGCCAATCTTCTGGGAACATGACTCTAAATTTACTTGTGAATCACCTCAGCTTCCTTCCAAGAGAAAGACACCCCCGTCCCTTCACCCAACACCCCCATCTATGACGCATTAGGATCATAACGTCTCAGTTTCTCCCACCAAAATCATAGTCCCTCGTCGTGGGCTTGAGGACAGCCCTGAAGTCTGATACTGTTTCCTTGTCAGTCCCTCTGGCGGTTGGAGTCAGTTTCCAAAACACCCTATCAAGGGAGGGGGATGCGCGCCAAGCCCTACAGTTGACACTAGGTGGCGCCGGACCCCACATTATTCAGGCAACTTGACACCACTTCCCTTTCTGGAAAATTGTGGCTGCAGTGACGTCCTCTTCTCCGAGAAGGGGGCTATTTCAGTTTATGCCACAGCATAAAGGGCCACTAGAAGATTGCCCCCGGCTTTTCTGCTAACTGGGACAATTGTCCGGATGTGGCTGCGGAAGGCCGTTCCCAGACCTGAAGCTGGAGACCCAGCAGTCAGTTGCTGAGCTATATATAACTTGTTAGGAACAAGTAGCTCTTTTCAATTTCTGCTCTGCCCAAAGGGCCAGGAAGGAAAAGAACTTTCTCCCTTAGGAAGAGGTGGGGGGCGGGGAAAGTGGCAGATGCCTAGGCTCCTCCCTGAACTGCCTGGCATCTGCCCTGCCCGGAAGGAAGGGAGCCGAGGACTTCCAACCCGGACCCCAGGCCATTTCATTCCAGGCCCCACCCCCTGTCTGGCGGGGACCAGCCATCCGTAGTGCCCCTGAGGAGTTGGGTTGTGCGTTTATTTTCTGTCGAGGGATCTGAGCTGAGGTTGCCATTAAGTACCCGCTTAATTTCATTGCACTGAGAGTACACTCTCACGTGGGTCGGTGGCATACTGGGATCCCGAGGGCTGTGATCACAAAGTTCTTAGGGACAACAGCAGGAAGTGGCAGTTATAAAGTCATTTCCAGTTTTCTAAGAGTTTATGAGCACTCTACCCACAGAGGCAGGTGAATTTCATTTTCTGATTGCAGATAAAGTGACTGACCCGCCAGGGTCTCACTGGAGCTGCTGGCACTGATGTCTCTTTGAAACAGTGATGAGCCTTGCTGTTTACTATTATTTTCAGTTATGTTCCCTTTTGTGTAGGAGGCCAAACAGAACACTTGCCTAAGGACAGCTTTTGGCTACTGAGTTTCTGTTTGGCTCATGCTATCCAGGCAAAGGGTCGTCCCAGCTGGTTCAGTTCAGTTCAGTCGCTCAGTCGTGATCCAGCTGGTGTTAGTGGTTAAAAAGAACCTCCTGCCTGCCAATGCAGGAGACATAAGAGAGAAGGGTTTGATCCCTGGGTCAGGAAGATCCCCTGGAGGAGGGCATGGCAACCCACTTCAATATTCTTGCCTGGAGAATCCCAATGGACAGAGGAACCTGGCAGGCTACAGTCCATAGGCTTGCAAAGAGTGAGACATGACTGAAGTGACTTAGCACGCACGGATCTAGGCAAAGGAGAGCTGAATGTGGAGAGCCAACGAAGTGGGGTGAACGCTGAGCAGACCCTCGACTTCTTGGGCGGGCAAGAGTTTCCTTCAGTGGGAGATGGGCTCTGCAGAGTTGGAGGGGGATGTGTTGCGAGGGCAGATGTGTTGGCGGTGCTGTTGAGAAGACAACAGGGGAGTCCCCACCAACCAGGCAGTCAGCACATTCATGGGCACCTACCATATAGAAAAGAAATACTGTGGCTCCAGTCTGCCTCCAAAGAGCTGGTGGTGCACTGTCAGTGGGGCAAGTATAGCATGTACAGACAAAAAGAAAATGAATGACTCAGAGGAGTCCTAGAGAATATCCTAGCTTGGTTGTGTGGCGCTTTCCTTTGAAGCAAAGAGGAGGGAAGGGGTTGGCGGTGTTAGAAGGAGATGGGAGGAAGGGGCCAGTTGGGACTGCTGGTGGCCTGGGCTGGACCTTAGAGTCTGCATAACATGGGGCTTGTGCCCAGGTCATGTCCAGGCTGTAGACGTCCTGCTTGGGTCAAAGGGGAATCAAAGGTGCAGAGTGCCTGGGTGGTATATTGTACCTACAGGATACCTGTGCTGTGGCCTAGGAAGCCAGAGGAAGTCACCTGGGGCAGGTGAACTTTCTACTCTTGAACTTTATATTCTCCTGCCCTCCTCCCTACAAGGTTCTGTTCCTTAGGTCCTTGGAGGTGTGGGCACAGTTCTAGGCCCATCACCCCCACTTCTGGTCAGTCCTGGCAACTCTGCTCTGGACTTTCTCCTTCCTCCCCACCCCCACCCACCACCACTGACACATTTCAGGCCTCATCGCACCTGGTCTGAAGGGCTTTTAAAAATAAAATGATTTCTCTAGGACAAATGCACATGGAAATGAGTGTGCATGAATAAATCTGACAAAAGCATTTATAGTAAAAGTAAGCCTCCCTTTCACTCTAGGTCCCCAGCCTCCCAGGTCCTCTCCACAAAGCAGTCCTCACCTTTTTCTCCCTACCAGCCCAAGCCTTGTCCAACCACCCTTTTCTGCTTTCTAGAATCTAGTTCTTTAAATCACAAATTGATCCTGTTTGCCCTTGGCCTTGGATGGGTGAAAATGCTAACTCCTTGGCCCAGCCATCAGTCCCTGTAGACTTCTCCAACCTTCTCTGCACCCCGCATACTGCTGCCAGCCCCTCACAAGCTGTGCTCCTGCCGGGCCCACGTATTTGCAGTGGCCTAAATCCACGTTCTTCTCTGTCAGAGTGTATATTTTAAAATAATTTTTAATTTACTTTTTTGAATAGATAACACCAATACACACATACATAATAATCTACGTGCCTAACCACTATTTATTAATTTCTTGTATTTCCTTCCAGATCATTTTTATGCGTAGCCTTCTCCCTTTTTTACTCAAATGATAACATGTAAGTCATACTTTCTATATCTGTGTTTTAAACATTTAGTCATAATATCTTAGAAACTTCTCCGCAGAAATTCATAAAGAGTTTTCTCATTGTTTTCCATAACTCTGTGGTATCCAATTGCTTGGATACACTCTAATCTGGCAAACTTTTTTGTGAAGGACCAGATAGTCAATATCTGAGGTTTTTTTGGCCATCCGGTCTCCATGAAACCACTCCCCTCTCTGCTATGGTACAAATGGAGTCCTGGGTGTTGTGTAGACAAAGGGGCCTGGCTGTGTTCTGTATACTTTTACTTATGGACACTAATGTTACAATTTTATATGGTGTTCACGCGTCATGAAATTAAATTCTTCTTTTGATTTTTTTCAACCATTAAAAAATTTTAAAATGATTCATAGCTTCAGGCCCTACAATAGCTGGCAGAGGGGCCAGTTTAATGAGAGTTCACTGACCCCTAACCTAGTCAAAAGTGAAGTCGCTCAGTTGTGTCCGACTCTTAGCGACCCCATGGACTGCAGCCTACCAGGCTCCTCCGTCCATGGGATTTTCCAGGCAAGAGTACTGGAGTGGGGTGCCATTGCCTAATGAGCATTTAAATCATTTCTGATTTTTTCCTGCAATTTATAAGCATGTACACATGTCACTTTATATGCATCAAATAGATTTTTCTGTAGGGTCAGCTCTAAGAAGGAGGGTTGCCGGGTCAGAAGGTATATGCATTTATTTTGATGTGTGTGTGTGTATGTTAAGTCACTTTAGTCATGTCCAACTCTGTGCGACCCTTTAGACTGTAGCCCACCAGGCTTCTCTGTCGATGGGATTCTCCAGGCAAGAATACTGGAATGGGTTGCCATGCCCTCCTCCAGGGGAATCTTCCCAACCAGGGATCAAACCTGCGTCTCTTGTCTCTCCTGCATTGGCAGGCGGGTTCTTTACCACTAGCGACACTTGGAAAGCCCAGGTTTATTGTGATAAAGATTGTTAAATTGCCCTTTGGGTCTGGCCTAGTGGACATGCTCACCAGCAATGGACGGAAATGTCTGAGTCCTCACGGATAACCGTGTATTTTCAAACTTGTGTTTTTGCCACGCTAATAGGTTAAAAAACACAACAGGCATCTCAGCACATAGCCATTTGGATTTCCTTTTGTTTCTGTGAGTTGTCTTTTCATTACCTTTGCTTGTATTTTTATGAATCTTTTCTTTAGAGATCTGTTTATATTTTTGTAATTTAAGGAGATTAGACCTCTGTCTGCCAAGTTGCATATATTCTTTGCAGGTTTTCATTTGTTTGTTACTTTGCTTACACAAGTTTGCTTGTTTGGCATGCACAAGCTCTAAATTTTTTTTTTTAACTTTTATTAGGTGAATTTATCAACTTGTTACTTTATTAGCTTATGGTTTTTGAGTCATAATTAGGAATAATTTTCCTACTGTAAGATTATAAAAGAATTCTCCCATGTTTTCTCTTGGTACTTGTGTGGTTTTATTATCAAAATGTAAATGTTGAATCCATTTGGAATTTATTCTGGTATATAGTATGAGGGGGCTTCCCAGGTGGCTCAGTGGTAAAGCATCCACCTAACAATGAAGGTGATGTGGGTTCGATCTCTGGGTTGGAAAGACCCCCTGGAGAAAGAAATGGCAACTCACTCTAGTATTCTTGCCTGGAGAATCCCCATGGACAGAAGAGCCTGGTGGACAACAGTCCATGAAGTTGCAAAGAATCAGACACGACTGAGCAAATAAGCACAAACGCACCCATGGCTTCCACTTAATCTTTTTCTAGATGGTTACCCAGGAATCTCAACACCATTTATTGAATGAGTCACTGGATTTGGAATGCCACCTTTATCGTATGCTAAACGTATTTATATTCTTCCAAACATATATAGTCTGTCTAGTCCAGGATTTCTCAGCCTCAACACTATTGACATCTTGGGCCAGATGTCATTCTTTGTTGTGGAGGGCTGTCCTGTGCAATGTAAGATTTTGAACAGCATCCCTGGCCTTTACCCATTAGATGTCAGTAGCAGGAACACTCGCACACGTGTGCACACACACACACACACACACTTGTAATATGCAAAAAAGAAAAGAAAAGAAGAAAAGTTTCCAGATTTGCCATACATCCTCTGGGTGACAAAATCACCCCTCTTGAGAACGACTGATCTAGTCATTCAGTGTTGCTCTTTTTTTTTTCATAGCTTCTTGTTTCTTCTTATTTATTTCATCACTGTGTGTTTATACATGCTGATCCATCTCTTGGAAGGTCCTCCAATTACTTTCCCATCAGGATTTGGCTCAGGGAGCCTTCTTGAACCACCCTGCTCTGTCTCCAATCAACAGGTGCAACCCCCATGAGAATTTCCGTGAAATTTGCTTGTCTTTCACCCCTGAGCAGGCTGTCAGCTCCAAGAAGAGAGGGGCTTTGTTCCTGTCTTTATCTCCAGCCTCTGGCACTGAGCCTGGCACAGGGTAGAGGCTCTATCACTATTGGTGGGTGAATGGATGAGTGGATACTTCTTTTACCCACCTCCCACCAACAGCCACAAGTTCAGTCAAAGCAGACAAAGGATGCGATTGGCTACTGGTGCTGAGAAACAGCTGGGGCGGGGAGAGCTTGTGTGTGCCTGGGCTCACTAGTGATGAGATGCGTGCAGTCTCCTGTTTAATAGCCTGCAGTCCCCAGCTATGAAGATGTACTCCGCTGCTTAAGAACAGGAAAAGGAGAGCTGGGGACAGCTGGCCATGTGGTTTCTTGGAAAAGCAGGATAAACAGTGATGACAGCATGAGCCCTGGATTCTGACAGCTTATGTCAGATTCCTACTCTGTTCACTTACCAGGTACTTAACCTCTTTAAGTCTGTTTCTTCATTAGTCAAATGGAGGTAGTAACAGTACTCACCTTAGAGGTGAGCAATGCCCTCTTTGGCTGGTTGTTTGTAGTCCCTCAATTCCTCCCAGTTTTCCTGCCTTAAACACCTTGGAGAGAAGAGAGAGAGAGAGAGACCAACCTGTTCTCCAAGGTACAAGCCAGGCGGTATGGGAGAGAATGATGGTTTGGGGAGCCTCTGTCTGGCTTCTCTAAGGCAAAGGGACCCTAGCATTGATGTGGAAAGAACCAGCTACTAGGTAAGCAGTGACCACTTAGTCCCCCACCCCCAGCCCCAAAGCTGACACCTGAAGCATTTACCCAATATCTTAAATGAAGCAGAATGCTTCAGTTCTATGCATAGGAGAAGACAATGATAATCATAAGTAGCATCTATTAAATGCCAGACACTGCACCCACTGCTTACATTCAGTTGCATAACCAACCCTCACACACCTCCCTCTCTCAGAGCAGGTTTTCATCTGGTGATGCGATGGGGTGGGATTGCTGTATGCAGCCCCCTTCCCCCATTATCAATTTCCTTATTAATTCTAGCCCTGTTTATCTCCAACCTGAAATCTCTCTCCTGGCTGCCACACCCTGCTCTGTGTAGGCTGGGCTGGAGTTTGAGGAAAACTAAATGAATCAGATGTGAGCACAGACACTAGTCTTGATTTTAGAGGCTTTTAACTCACAGCCGCTTATGGCTAGAGGAGGAGGAAGGGCTGTGCACCTGGCCTGCACCTCCTGCCTGCGGCCTACAGCACCATAAAGAGCATGCCTGTTCCTGGCGAAACGCTCCGAGAGAGAAAACAGAAAAGCCAAAGAACACATACTTCTCTTTTGCATTTTCTCTGATGCCTGCTCAGAACCATGGCTGCTGAGAAGTTGTTGCTGATGGGTTTGCCCTGGCCTGAGATGCATTTCCAATGGATGTGGCTGATAGAGGTAGTGGGATATGGAAATAGTGTGCCCCATTTATTGATTTTTTTTCTTTTTTAAAAAATATTTAGTTTTCTGCGCTGGGTCTTGGTTGCAGCACAGGGGATCTGTAGTTGCAGCATGCAGGATCTTTAGTTGTGGCATATGGGATCTAGTTTCCTGACCAGGGATAAAAACCTGGGCCCTGTGCATCAGGAGCATGGAGTCTTAGCCACTGGACCACCAGGCAAGTCCCTTGTTTTCACCATAATCCTTACCCAGGCCATCTGTCACCTTTTCCCCCAGAATCTACAGCCTTTTCAAGGATGTCTCTGACCCTAGCCTTTACCTGCCTGAGATATTATGATTTATAATAAGAAATATATATTTCATCTTTGGCATCCCATCTTTATTTAGTGAAACTCTACCTGGTGAGTGCATCAAATAGCATGTAAAAGTCACTTCCTCAAGGAGACCTACTCCCAGGTAGTCATTACCAGCTCTTATGGCTCAAAGTACTCATCACAGTTGCAATTTTATATTGTTTGTGCAATTATTAATTAATGTTTTCTCTCCCAGTCCATGAGTTCAAGTGGTATCTTTTGTTTTCTTACCACTTATCCTCAGAGCTTAGCATGATGGCTGAAGCATAATAGATACTCAATATTTATTGAGTGAATAGTGAATGATGGGTTAAGTATAACCTGGTAGGTAATGAATGCTAATATTTATGTGCCAGGAAAGTTCTGAGCATGTTAAAAATATTATGATCTTCCTAACAATCTATGGGGTGGGTAGTATTACCCCTACTTTACACATGAGAAAATTCACTCATGATCCCATAAATAGTAAGAGGCAGGATTTGAATCCAGGGTGCTGACTCCAGAGTCTGAACCTTTAGCTACTATGTTATTCTAGCCTATGTTGTTCTCCCCTGTTTCAGTAAATTCACAAATTTCATTTTGTTCTAAATTATTATATCATGCCTCGTGCCTCTTACATGCAATGAATTGTACTCTTCTTGATGTGACATTAGAAAACTTCTTTGACAAAGTATTTTATCTGCCAAATAGTGCTGTAGTAATATGCATCCTGTGTTTTAGCAAAAATAAGTTGTATGTATTAATAAACATTTGATGGCAAAACTATGGATGTCACAGTATAGGTTGAGAACCACTGGTCTAATGGCTGATAACAAATCTTTAGTATACTTATTTATTCCATTCTCTCTTATGGATTATAGTTAAAATTCTGCTCACCATTCTCCTAAGAAAAATATGTCTTCCTGGACTTGGCGGCCTGCTTCATCTTTCTGCTTGGTAAAACTTTGATCTTAAAGAGAAGCAAGGTCTCCTTCTATCCCTAAGCCCCAAACACCTGCCTCTCTGATACTTGCGGTGGTCCACCTCAAAGGGTGAAGCCAAACACGTGTTCAGAGGTTTTGATATCTTTCTGTTTAGTCTGTTCCTTGGTATTTTGGAAAAACCAGCCTCACCCCTTTGCAGGAAAGAACCAGGGACATTAATTCAGGGCTTTCTTGAGTAACCTGCATGTTTCACTTTTCTAGATGAAATTGAAAGTGACTTACCATTTCTGGTAAAATACTTTTTTTAAATGTATTTTTTAAAAGTTGTATAAATATGTGTGTATGTGTGTGTAGATACATAGTATACTGTACATACATAGTATATATATTTTGCAGTCCATGAGGTCGCAGAGTCTGACACAACTTATCAAATGAACAACATAACAAAGTAATAGAATAGATGTGGGAAGAATCTCTGTCAAAAGTGATTACCTCCAGGGACTTCCCTGGTGGTCCAATGGTTAAGACTCATGCAGGAGACACGGGTTTGATCCCTGGCTGGGGAACTAAGATCCCACATGCTGTGTGGCCAAAAGATTTTTTTTTTTTTAAGTAGTTACCTCCAGAGGCAGAGGTAAGAATGAAAGAGATATGAAGGGGAACGTCTTCAAATCTGGGGAGGTGGTATGCTTCTAAACATTTGGATCTTTACAAAGTAAGACTATATTCACATATCAGATAATTAACTCTTTCCCCCCGAAAGAAGAGAGCCAAAGAAAGAACTATTATTAATGCTGAGAAAGGAGGGGAGAGAAGGGGGGTAGTCAATGAAAGGACTCTTTCATTTTTGACTGTATACTTCTGTATTATTTGAATTTAGGCAACAGGGACACACTCATGTATTTCTTGTATAGCTGTTTGTTTATATCATGCGAAGACTCATTGATGCATTCAACAGCTATTATTTTTACTCCTTACTCTATGCTGAACACTGTGCTCTGTACTTGATCTGCTATAATCCTCACACTATTCCATGAGTCACATACTATCATCCCATTCTATAAGAGAGAAATTCGGGGCCCAAAGACTGGTTAGGTCATCTGCCCAATGGCCCATCTAGCTAGCAAACAGCAGGCTGACATCCAACCAGCTCTCCCTGATTGGATGTGGGCCACAGTGGTGGGTACCAGAAAGAATGAGGCTGCCCTGCCTTTATATAAGTGGAACCTAGTTGAGACGGGAAACATGAGAGAAAGGCTAAAGGAGTGAACACACTGAGAAAAATAAACAGACATTTAGCAGAAAGAAACACTCAGAGAAATAACCCTAGTAAAGCTGAATGACTTCAGAAAGACAGTCAGAGATGGTCTGGTGCCCCCAAACACCCGTAAACATTTTCATTTGGTTCTACGCACTCCAGAAGCCTCCTGTTACACTGAAGCTCTGTCCAGACGATTCTAAAAATAGCCTGATGGAATCCTGTGGTTGGAAGAAACTGTGAGAGGTCACTGAGTCCGTCCCTCGCCTGCAGAAGGGCGTAAGTGTTCTCCTTACGGGAAAACCGAGGCAAGGAGTGACTTAAACTGCTAGATCAGTCACTCCTCCACCCCCAACCCCAAGTCAGCCAAGGAGTTGGAACCGTGTACTGGGGTCAAGGGCACCAACTCTTTGTGAGTCAGCATGTGGAAAATATACTCATACTGCAGCTCTTTACAGAGGAAGCTAGTGCTCCCCGTCTTTTCCAGCTGTAAAACATTTGGCTGGCCGTGGGGGAGGGTGTCAGCTGGGGAAGTGAAGAAGAGTCACCATAATGCCCCTTCTCCCAAAGCAGCAGCAGGCGGAGGAATGAGGACAGTGGCAGGGGCTTGGGCCTGGGAAGGAGCTGGGTGTCAGTTGCTCTTGCGTTGCTGGGGTCACCCTTCTTCCCATTATCTACTGCGTCAGGATGCAGCTCCATTAGCACACTGGATCAGGCCAAGTGTGTTAGGAACGATTAAGTGCCTTGCCGGAGATTAAGGGAATTACATTTGTATACTCCTTCTAGCCAAAGGCTGCCGGACAACGGCAGGCAAGCCTCTTAATAGCTTTACATGCAAACAGTAAGAATAACTGCAGCTGGTTCCAGGCTTAATGCTTTGAATCATAAGGATGTGGTGTGATGCAGAGACAAGTTCTCTGAGGGCAAGTGGCTCCTCAGTCATGGGCACTGAGAAGACTGTGGGTGGTTGGTGGGGGATTTGTGCATGAAGGTACATGTCTGACAACAGCGATCTAGGAGGCGATCCTCAGGGTCGCCCTTGGGCCACTGGGGCTCACCAGTCCAGGACTAGTGAAGCTCTCACCTCCAGCGCAAAATTTAAAGGGCCACCAAAATATTCAGTTATCAAGAAAAATAATATTTTAATGCCATATTTTTTAAAAATAAAAATTAATGTAAAAATTTCATAATGAACAAAGGATCAAAATTTCAAATAAAGACAATTTGAATAGTCTTTCAAACAAAGGGGCCGAGCCATATTGGAGCCTGAGGAAAAAAAAAAAATGTCAGCCCCTGGCTTTAGGGGAAGCAAACTCATCAATCCTATTTTCCAAATTTACTTCTCTCCCCTCATTTTTAATTGAGAGAATTGTCTTGTTTGATGATTTTTCTTGACTAAGTGACAATCTTAAATAATTTTAATTAATTATATTAATTATGTTTAATTAATTGTTAGTAATGATATATTAATTAATTATTTAAAATCATAGTAAATTCCACTGGGGTATAAATTAAATATTTGCATTTAATGTGAATTTTAACATACCTACTTTTTGATCTTTCGGTATTTTTTCCACTACTTTAATGTTCTGGAAAAAAACAAGTGCATACGGGGGTGCACAACTTTCCTTCTGCCTCAGACTCCAACACAACCCCCATGGCTTGGGTGGTAAAGAAACCACATCCGATGGTCTCCAGGTGATGGGGGGTGTCTTGGTCAAGCATGGGGAATCTTGCTGCTTATGCCTCCCCTCAGCCTACAGAAGACCCTTTCCTCTCTGGGGCTGCCCTCTGGAAGTGGGGATTCAGGAAGTCATCTCATCACATTTCACACTGTTCTAGAGGCCACGAGGTTATTGCGAGCTGTGACATCATCCCACCCTCACTGCTTGATGAGTAGGGTCTCTGACCTTTGGGGAGGGGTCACCTTGAGTCCAAGGGCACACAGCACATCCTTGATAGAGAACCTGTGACTAGTACGCCTACACAGCAAGCAACTTTAAGAAACACCACTGGGAAGTTTCTCGGCTAGAAGAAACTTTCTGAGATAATGAGGGTTTTTTCCTTATTTTCTTTTGAAATATATATTATGCTCCCATGGTTCATATACAAAAAGATGTAAAAGGTAAACATTGAGAAGCCGTCCTCCCAACCTTGTTCCACACTCCTCTTCTCACATACAAATAGGCTACAACTTCTAGTCATTTCTTGGCAATTGCAGCTTCTTGAAAACCAGTATGTAGATAGGTTTTACGAGTTAGGCTAGGACCCACCCAGCTCCTCCTGGATGAGACTAGCTAGCCTGTATGGAGTACTGAGCAGAGTGGTCACATTTTGTGTATGTGGCTGACCCTGGCAGCACGGAGCCAGAGCGGCCTGCTTGGGGCCACTGGAGTCACAGGCACGTGGGCTTCTCTCTTCCAGACTGGCATGCAGTCCAGCGTCGGTGCTATTGGATACCCCAGAGCCAGGCCAACAGGGAACGGGTCTGAGGCCACTGGCATGGCTGGCATCTTGGTCTAATAATAATCAGGTATCAACGTTTCCTAGAAACACATGACGGGGTTTGTGATCCGTCCCTCCTGAACCATGAGCAAGCTTCTGCATACTCGGGATGACACGCATCCTCGCAATCGGAATGACATTCCAAACCACAAACACAACTCTTTGTTTTTGTGGTCACCATGTCCCCTCAAGATATCAGTTGCTCCCAAGGTGACCAATTTCCTCTGCTCTCTTGGTCATGGTTGGGAGGTCACTGGAAGAGTGGAAGGGAGGAATACCCTTACAGCCAGGGTCCCACAGGGTCCAGAGCTGGCGGCTGGGCTGGTTGAGATCTCAGTACCAGCTGGGGAGAAATGCTGATTGAACCACCAAGCCACATTAGCTTTACAACGTGCAAAAGGCGTCCTCTCCTCACGCCTCTTTTGACCACATCCTACTCACCACTCTTCTCTATAAAGTTGCTTCCCACTGAGTCACCCTCTAGGGCTTGCTGGCAAACTTTCAGCTCCCCTGGTTTTCAGCCAAGGGGCTGCTCCCAGACTCCTCCACTCATTCTGACCCTTCACAAGGCCTTGGAAACTTTTTGAAAACTTGAGTGGCGTGTGAACTCCCAGATAGTTCATAAGCAGAGTGAACCCTCTTTGCTCAATCTGGGCTCTCCGTCTAATTGAAATTTAAGAGGACATGGAGCGTACAGGGTCAAGAAAAAGAGAACAGAGTTTGTGGTTCCACCCTAGGGCAGCATTACCTAGCCTAGAACAGACACATTTTTGGTTCAGTTCAACTAGTGTTAATTAACGCATTCAAGAAAGTGATGATGGCTTTGGAGGCAACTGTAAGTGTAGGAATCCTCTGTTGAGGAGGAGGGGCTAGAAGTGGTAGCCTGTATTCAGAGATCAGGAAATGTCTAGACAGCTCTGGAAAGACAGGCTGTGAATTGGGACAAGTGTCAAATGCCTAAATGCTGAAGGAAATCCACGTGAAGAAAACAGAACCTGCAGGGTGGGTTCTGAAGGGAGATCTCTAGGTGAAGCAAGATCCCTGAGCACTGTCCCTATGCAAGCCTCTCCCTTCTTCCATTTGTGCAATGCTTGTTTGTGCCTACTTCACTATGGGCACTCAATAATCAACTCAAATAATGTATTTCTCCGTGTATTTTTTTTATCTCCTCGGATAGGTCTTCCTCCATTTTTGAGAAGAAACTTTTCATCAGCAGTAGTCCATTTCCAGAAATATACTGTAGCCTGGGGGCTTCCCTTGTGGCTCAGCTGATAAAGAATCTGCCTGCAGTGCAGGAGACCTGGGTTTGATCCCAGGGTTGGGAAGATCCCCTGGAGAAGGGAAAGGTTACCCACTCCAGTATTCTGGCCTGGAGCAGGAAATGGCACCCCACTCCAATATTGTTGCCTGGGAAATCCCATGGACAGAGGGGCCTGGCGGGTGACAGTCCATGGGGTCGCAACGAGTCAGACACGACTGAGCATCTGAGCATAGGACTTATCCTGTGTGCTATGTCTCAGGAACACTTTAACATATTTTCATAAGTAATTGTCACGTGTGTTCCCAAGGGTTATTGGCTATCCTTCTGTCAGTGAGTGGGGTAAAGAGTAGATCATTATCTCACAGTTAGACCAAAACAGAGGGTCTGAATGTTGCTTTGATTGACTGTTTGACTCTTTGACACTTGCATACTTTTTCTCAAACTCTGTAATTTTGAGGTCACGCTGATGGAATGCTCCTTTGTACTCCTGCTGCTGTCTGGAAATGTCTGTTGTCATCTTATTGATTAAAGAGATCTCAGATTTCTATAGTTTAATAAGTTCGACCTACATAGCGGTGAACAGCTCACACTTCACCCATACTGTTCTGATGTGATACAGGACATGTAAGCATGCCTTTGAAATTCGGATTAGCTCAGGGGAGTTGAATTGCTTACTTTACTTCCCACTGCTGTTAGGAGATCTCTCCCAGGTTCATCCCATAAACTCTAGCCACCTGGGGGAGGGGGTGGGAAAGATTCAAGAAATATGTTCTCTCACCGCACAGTTGAATAAACTTCAACTTCCTTCCTTCACAGGTGAACTGCTTAATAGTTCTCATCTTACCAAACGCCAGCTCCTCCCTCCTTATAGGATGATTCCTCTGATCTACCCAATAACTTCACTCCTTAGAGTGGCCCCTCTTTCTCTGCTGCCTTGATACCTCTCTCTCTCTCTCCTGAATCATTCCCATTCACCAAGAAAACACACATGAAAACATCCCCTTCTCTCACACCCCCCAGCCACACCCCCACCTCCCTGTTCCCATCATACCCAAATGACTTCTCTGCCCACTGCCGAAACTCTTGTCTTCGTGGCACCACTGAAATGACCTCTCTCAGGCCCCCCAGTGACTGCCCTGCTCCCCAAGTCCAAGACTCGTGCTTTGTCTTAAGGTCTTTGGATCTGACCACTCCCTCTTCTTCGACTTGGCTTCTGGAACAACCCATCTGCTGGTTTCCTTCCTCCTTCCCTGTCCCCATCTGCTTAGCCTCTTCTATCCAACTTCAAAAGTTGGGGCAGGGCTTCCCTGGTGGCTCAGTGGTAAAGAGGCTGCCTGCCAATGCGGGAGACACAAGTTCAATCCCCGATCCAGGAAGAGCCCATGTGTCATGGAGTGACTAAGCCTGTGTGCCACAACTACTGGACCCACATGCAGCAAACACTGAAGCCCACGCACTCCGGAGCCTGCACTCCACAACAAGAGAAATCACCGCAGTGAGAGGCCTGTGCACTGCCACTGCAGAGTAGCCCCCACTGGCTACAGCTAAAGTCTGCACAGCCCCACATATAGAAATAAGTAAAAACAAATGAGAAAATTTTTTAAAACTTGGGGCCGCTGGAGGGTTTCATCTTAGCCTCTTTCCTCCTCCATCTACACTCTCCCTGGGTCATCTCACCAGTGCCCAGGGACTGAAATTTCCCCTTCATGCTGTTGACTCCCAAATTTCTCTCACCAACCCAGACCCTGCCAACACAAGGCTGGCTCACCAAACTACCTGCCGATATGGCTTCTCTCCGGTCTTTCCATTTCATGGATGTCCCACAGCCAACCAATCCCAAACAAGCTCTTATCTGCATTTCTGAGCATCTGAGAATTAAAGGAATTTATTCTTGTCTTCATCCTGGGTGATGATGTGTGATGCTAAAATCTCTGAGTGTGTGTGTGAAGTGCGAACTGGGTGTATATGAGTGTGTGTGACCTAGAATACTACCCTCACTCTCCATGTGTTCACTACCCTGATAGGCAGCTATGTGTCATTTTCCCTGAGTTTACTTCTACTGGACTATTTGGACTTTTCCTGCTACTCTCATGATATTTTGAATCATGACCTCCCACACCCCAAAACCACACCCCACGTATTTCCTGAAATGTTGGGAAATGTTTTGTAACCTATGGTGACTGCCTTGCTGGCACCACAGAGCTGGGCCATACCCTTTCAGGTAAGACTGGAAGAGGGTTTCCCCTGAAGGAAAGAGATGTTCTCACTGCTGTTCAGTCACAGAAGGGTTGGTTCTGAGCCTTAGATGTAAGTGAAGGAAACCATAATCGCTCTGGATTCAAGGCCTGGGGGCACTGAAAATGCTAGTAGTGGGCAGGTTCCTTACAGTGACATAAAACATTTGAAAGCTTTTTTGTGTGTCAGCTTACTCACTAGTCCATCTCCTGACCTAGGTGTCCCCTAAGGTCCTAACTCATCAATCATGAAGCTTCCAACAAGAGAGATTCTCATATGAGCAAGACCACACGAGAGGGGCCGTGAAGCTCTGCTCTGTGGCTTCTCATCCTGCCACGCTGGAATGACTCTGCCATGCTTAGTCGCTCAGTCATGTCCGATTATTTTTGACCTCATGGACTGTAGCCCGCCAGGCTCCTCTGTCCATGGTGGTTCTCCAGACAAGAATACTATAGTGGGTTGCTATGCCCTTCTCCAGTGGATCTTCCCAACCCAGAGATCAAACCCTGTTCTCCTGCATTGCAGGCAGATTTTTTTTTTTTTTTTTACCATCTGAGCCACGGGGAGCTTAAAAAAGTGCTGAGGGCTGGAACCTTCCCCAGAGATTTATATGGTCTGGGTGTGGCCGGGTTTTCAAAATTTCCCAGGTGTATCAGATGCACAGCCAAAGTTGACAGCTCAACTCTGGGCCACTCTGACACCAGTTTCATAATGTTTCTCTTCACCACAGAAGATTTCCAGCGGTAGGATTTCTGTCCAGTGAGCCTCAGGCTTGCATCCATCACATCACACTGTCCTGTAACGTTCAGCATAGATTTCTCTTTCCCAGTAGACTGTGAGGTCTTTGAGGACTGGGGCTGTGTCATGGCATCTGCTTCTCTCTGTCCAGTACACTGTGGAGCTCAATGTTAGCTCAGTGCATAGGTGCCCCTCCCAGACAAGGTGAAGTGGATAGTTGCCCCCACATCCCATGCTCTTGGCCTTCAAATTCACCTTCAGAGACCCCGCACCATCTGGTGCACACTGGGCGTGTACTTCGCATCACAATACATTTCAAACTCAGGTCCCCAGGCTCCCATGCCTGGCAGGCACTGTGTGGAACTGTTCTGTTGCTGCCTCCTCCACAGGGGGGAAAACTCACCACAATAGGCTAGTTCCCTGTTTGCTGCAGCTGCGGACTGTCAGCCCAGAACATTCCATCACCATTCTAGGCCTACTCTCCTACTAGCCCAGGAATGCAGTTTCCTGAACGCTGGAGGGTCTGGAACCAAATGGGTGGTTCTGAAAAAGGTCCCAGAGGCCGTGGAAGTAAGTGTTCCATAAAGAATGGTTTCTCTCTGGGATGTGTCACTGATTTGACATAGTCACTTGTCTTTCTCTGAGTCTCAGGATGACTTCATACAGCTCAGGACTCCGGGTGTGGTGGGTGGTGGTGCTGGTAATCTTTGTGTTTGGTTTTAGGCAGCTCTGTTCCTTGGGACTGAGTGCTTCACGGTAGGGTGTCTTAACCCAGGGCTGACAGATGGGTCTTGGGGAGGAGGGGCCGTGACTCCCTGAGATTGTACGTGGGGTGTTGCATCTGTATGCTTAAGCACATTCCTCTAAAGAGTTGTGCTGTGCTAAGTTGCTCGATCATGTCTAACTCTTTGTGAACCCACGGACTGTAGCCCACCAGGCTCCTCTGTCCATGGAATTCTCCAGGCAAGAATATTGGAGTGGGTTGCCATTTCCCACTTCAGGGGATCTTCTCAACCCAGGGAGTGAACTCAGGTCTCCTGCATTGCAGGCAGATTCTTTTTTTGTTTTTCCTGCAGGCAGATTCTTTACTGATTGAGCCACCAGGGAAGCCCCTCTCTAAAGAGAGAGCCCCCTAATTTTCCTCAGATAGTTAAAGCTGTCCATGAAACTGCAAAAGTTTTGGCCCTTTGACTGCCACTGTCTTCCTTACAATTTTAACTTCCTGCTGTTTCTAGAAGGTCCTGAGAGGGTGAGTTCTACATCCTTCTGACACAAGACGTGGAATGAGGTTGTCTGCGTTAGACCAGCCTCTGTGGATATAGAAAGAGACCAGGGATTACTTGGTTTTCTGAGAGCTTGGAAGGTAGAGGAGCATATTAGTGGCCATCTGTCATCCTCTATCTTGAACACTGACATGTGTGTGTATGTGAGAGAGTGTGAGAGTGTGAGAATATGTGTGTATGAGTGCACATGAGAGAGTATGTGAAAGTGTGTGAGTGTGTATGAGAGTGTATGTGAGAGAGTGGGTGAAAGTGAATGTGCATGTGAGTGTATGGGTATGTGAGGAAATATGTGAGTCAGTGTATGAGTGTGTGAGAAAATAGGTGTCTGAGAATGTGTGTTTGAATGTATGAGAATATGTGTGTGAGACTGTATGGGTGTGTGGGTATGTGAGGGAGTGTGAGTGTGTGTGTGTGTGAGAGAGAGAGAATATATTTGAGAGTGTTGTGTGTGAGAATTGTGTGAGTGTGTGAAAGTGTGTTAGTGTGTATGAGACAGTGTGTGAGTGTGTGGATGTGTGAGAATGTATGTGAAAGAATTATGTGAGTGTGTAAAAACATGTAAATGTGCATGTGAGAGTATATGGGTGTGAGAGTGTGTGGGTGTGTGAGAGTGTGAGTGTGAGAATGTATGGGAGAGTGTTGAGTGTGTGTGAGATGTGTGTGTATATGTGAGACAACTGCAGCCCTCCTCACACTGAGTGTGTGTGTCACTCGCGACAGCGCCTGTGTCTCATGTCCCTGCCTTTCCCTGTTCACAGCGTTAGTGTTCTCTGGCTCTGTGAGGCCTACTCAGAATGACTGGAAATTCCTCCGAGGTGACCCTCCTGCCTCCAAAACCCCCACCCCTGCCCACCTTGAACTCCTCACACCCGCCCAGTATCGACCCGTTCTCCAGGCCTGGTTGGGTTTATTTTCAGCAAGATGCGTGTCTGCTCCCCCTCCATGGGCAGAGGCTGCTCATAAAGGGAAGCCTTGTTCCTACACGAGAGCTGCACCCGCGGCCCAGCCCCCACTCCATCTCCTTGGCAGTGGAAACAGTGACAAGTGAGGACTGAGGCAGGGGGGGCAGCACCCAACTTGGAGATGCTGGGTGACAGCACCCTAGGCTGGAAATGCCAGGCCTGCTCGCTGTCTGTGTGGGGCTCAGCTGCCCTGGAGAGAGCCCAATGCCCGAGGCCTCCCTCACCACCCTCCAGGGGAGAGCAGGTGGGGGCGGGGGGGTCACCAGACTCTTCCAGGTCCTCTTTCCACACAGCCTTGTATTCCGAGGGCTGGCAGCAGCCTCAGGCTGCTGGTGCTTGGGTAGTAAAAAGGTGGCATGGCGCCAGAAGACACTTTACTTGGCAGATGCTGGGCCCTGAATTTAGGGAAGCAGGTCCCATGTTAGGAACATGGAAATCCTGGGCTTTGTTATGAAACTACCTGTGGGCCTGAACCCATAGTCTTCTCTCACTGCCCGGAATTTTCTATGTTTAAACCGTTCACATATATGAGTGCCTACTTCGGTACAGAAGGTACTATAGCTGGCACCTGCCCTCGAGGAGACTGCAGTGTAGTGTGGAACCCATTATGTGCACACAAGAATAACGACTACTGTTTCAAAACAGTAGCTGGCATTTATGAGGTATGGGGTACACCACACACACTGCCAAGCACGTCACGCGGAGGGCCCCTTTTAATCCCCATGGGACACCTGAAGTAGGTACCGCTGTTATGAGAGTTTAGAGGAAACTAAAGCTCTGAGACGTTAAGTAACTTGCCCTAGGTCTCACAGTAGGCAGCACTGGGAGTGGTGCAAACGGCAGGTGATATGGCAATTCAGAAGAATGAAAAAGCCAGGCGATAAAAGGAAAGGGAAGGAGTGGAGCGGGAACGAGACATAAAACTCTGGAAAAGAGAGCCTTGCCTCTGCCATGGAAATCCATTAGTTCCACTCCAAGCTTGATATTGAAAGGATGCCTGTGGTAATCTTGAAAGCTGTGTCTAATCTCTCCACTCTGACAGGCCATCTGGCCACCAGTGTGGGGGCCCCTTGTCTGCTCCCAGACCCCTCTCATTTCAGTTGATTCTGGGGACTCTGAGTGTTCTGTCAATGCTCCAGTGCTCCACCGCGTCCTCCCAGGTCCCTCCTCCCCTGTGTGGGCTTGGCTTTGAACAGCCTGCGCCTGTAGCTTCCTTAAAGGCCTGCCCACGGGCTAATGGAACCACTTTCTCCTTCAGAAGTAGGAAGCCCTGGGAACGTGTAAGCCCCCAGAGTTGCCTGTAACCAAGGCTGACTGGAGGATGAAAGCTCAGCAACCTTCTCTCGAGGTGGTACAGGCACTGAGGTACGATTTCCACTCCAGAGCTCTTCCGCGCCTGGCTTCCCCCGAGGTCACATCCACTGCCCGGCCACCCTGCCTACTCCCCCACTCCCTGCGATTTCTTGTGGGAGCACCGCCTTCACAATCACGTGTGCAGGAACCTCATCTCAGGGCCACTTCCAGGAACCAGACTTAAGACAATATGGCTGTGAAGTTCCAGCAACACCTCTGGGGAGACCGAGTTAACCTGAGCTGACTGGATACCATGCCAAGTCTGAGACTCTGGGAACCTTTGTGGGTTAAAGAACCCCTAAAGGAAGCGCGAGAGCTTTCAGAGAGCAGGGCAAGGGCACAGGCTGGCATTCACCCCTCCCAAAGGATAGGTGGGAGGGTGAGGGAGAGCATTCTTGGGGAAGACACAAGATGAACACTGAAGAGGAAGTCCTCTTGGGTCTCCCACTCTTTAGTGGAGCTAGGCCTGGGGCCATGGCCCTGCGGCCAGCTCACTGAAGGTCAGACCCCTCTAGGCCACCTGTAGAGTCCTCAGCCCATGGTTGGGAGAGCCACTGAATATGAGCCTTTTCTTCCTTCAGTAACTCCTACTCCTCCAAGCCACAGTGCACTAAGGTGAGAGTGGGTGGTGATTCCCACAGGAGTTACCTCACCTGAGGAGCCATGTTTCCTGAGTTTCAGATACAAATATTCTGATGGGAAGACACTCCACCTCTGTGGAGACTTCACATTACCTCCTGCACATACACACCCATGTACACACACACACACACACACACACACACACACCACTTGTAATCTCTCATCCACGCGTTGACCTCAGTCAAGGCCAGCTGGGTCGATGCAGGTGAGCCGGCCTTGAGGCCTGCAGTAGAGGCAGACTCTGGGGTGCCTGCATGTTCATGCTTAAGTAAGCCCTAGCTGGCAGCCTGACCCAGATAACCAGCAGCTCAGGTCACAGAAAAAGTGGTGGCGTTGGAAGAAAGAAAGTGAAGCACCGTCGGGCCTTGGGACCTAGCTGACAGTGATGGGCCCCTCCCCTGCTTAAGTCATCTTGACTCTCGCCCTCCACACTTGCTCAGAAAGCGTGACCCTCCACACCTGCTCAGAGAGCGTGACCTGCTGCTTGTGGAATGCAGGTGCCTCCCTCCACAGCCTCGAAAAGGAGGACAGCTGTTCCACCTCTGGGGAGGAGTCTCTTCCTTGGCCCTAGAGGGATGCTGAGTCCCGCCCTCTTCCTCATTTCTGAAGTTGTGGCAGTTCTTCTTCCTTGGGTGATGCTAGGTGTGGTCTTCATTGAAGTTTATCCTCCACTCGTGGGTGTTTATCCATCATGAACCAGGAATGCGCTTCCTCCCCTCTGGGAAGGTCCTAAGGTAGTACACCATTCCTCCTCCTTTGTCAGAACTTCCACTGATACTTCCCACAGCCAAACTCAAGCCTTGAAGGAGGCTGAGAAAGTCTTCAGCAGGAAATGTAGAGTTCCTAGTGGTATATTTCCCTCCATTCAGGAAAAGCAGCAACTTCAGATTCTCCCCAAAACAACTCAACTGACCCTTAGGACCATTGTGGACAGTTCCATAGGTTGCATACTGCACAAATTTGCCCTGCTGAAGGCATGAGTGGAGGCTGAAACTCAGCCAGAGTTTTATTTGGCAAGTCATGTACTCTGGTATGGGACTGCATCTTTTTTTGCTCACTGGGCTGTGTACCTAGAAGGGGCACCCAAATGGCAACCCACTCCATTATTCTTGCCTGGAAAATCCCAAGGATGGAGGAGCTTGGTAGGCTACTCCATACTACTAGTCCATAGGGTTGCAAAGAGTTGGACACGACTGAGCGACTTCACTTCACTTCACTGCTTAATTCACACAAAGGCTCCCAATTATCTAGCTTCTGACCTGCCAACCTTGCTTCCCTCGCATTCTGCCTAGAAATATTCCCAGCTCTGCAGTCTCACAGAGAAGGCAATGGCAACCCACTCCAGTACTCTTGCCTGGAAAATCCCATGGATGGAGAAGCCTGGCGGGCTGCACAGAGTTGGACACGGCTGAAGCGACTTAGCAGCAGCAGCAGCAGCAGCCACAGTCTCAAAAGACAACATCTTTTCCCTTTTCATCTCTTCCCCTTCTGTCTTAGGAAGGTCTAATAGAATCAGGAGCTAATAGTCTATGCCTATCATTGAGAAAGTATGCCCACATGCCTTCTCAGAGTCTTCATTTTCAATGAACAGTAGCTCCAGCCACTCTGGACAGAACTGTCAGTACCAGCTTGCCCATCCACTTGGTCTGGTCTTCCATCTCTTCCTTCCACATTTCCAGCAAGATTATTTCTTATAAGGCTTTCTCCTGGGGAGGTGAACAAAGATGAGCCTGAAAAGAGCCCCCTGCCCCTGCTGCAGCCTTAACACATAGTAAGTGGAGCTCGTGACCAGCCTGGCTCCAGTCCCCCTTTGATCTCCTATTAATATTTACATCCCCTTGTCAGGTCTTCCCCTGCTAGGCTGTGAGCTGGGACTAAGCACTGCATCTGAGGGCAGTGCCCAGAATGGAGAGGCGCTCAAACAAAACTATGGAAAGTGCCTGCCACATACACTGCCCACACCAGCTTCAGTCTGTCTGATGCGCGGAGGCACACTTCTATTTCAGGTTCAGTTAGAAGCCAGGCCCAGGAAGAAGCAGGCTGATTCCTCACTGCCTTGTCACCACTTAGTTTTCAGTAGCATCTTAGTGAAAGAGAGCATCGTGGTTCCGAAGAAGTCAAAGCACTTACTCTGTGGCTCTGTGCATGTGCTCAGTCCTATCTGACTCTTTGTGTCTCCATGGACTGTAGTCCATCAGGCTCCTCTGTCCATGGGATTTCCCAGGTAAGAATACTGGAGTGGGTTGCCATTTCCTTCTCCAGGGCATCTTCCTGACCCAGGGATCGAATGTGAGTCTCATGCATCTCCTGCATTGAAAGGCGGATTCTTTACCATTGAGCCATCGGGGAATCTCTGTAGTCATATCCTATTGAACCTCCTCCATACCAAGGGCTTCAAGGATGCTTTATCTATGTGTCTTCTTGACCTTGGTGTACACGCGAAGAAAGAACAATTTCTCCTAAGAAATGAATGCAAGAACTTTATGCTGGGCAGAAGGTAGAGCAGACAGAGTGGCATTTTGACACCAGGGCTCAAGTCTTCTTTGGGGATGAAGATAATACATGACCTTTGGTAAGCTCCCAAGTGCTGAACTAATGCAAGTCATTATTGCTATGGTCTAATTCTTCTGCCCTCCATCCTGACCCTTCACAGAGAGAATAACGAACCTGGGGAAAATAATTGTTTTCTCTTTAGACCTTTATTAGCAGTTGTGGGAATGTTTTATAGCTCTGGGCCTTCTAAATTAGCAGTGGCTTTTCCACTTCTGTCTCAGGAGGCTTCAGCAAAAACAATCAGTCTGGGTTTGTTCTCCCTCCACCTTTGTAACTGCAGCCCTGATTCTGCAACCCAGCATGTGCTATAAAATGTGGACTCGTGGAGCCCAGAGGATGTAAAACACCTTTGGGAAAGTGTGTTTCTCACAATCCAAATAGGCAAAATTCACCTGCTGAGAAACAATTTAAGTTGCTGTTGCTAAAGAAAAGACTCTTGAGAGTCCCTTGGACTGCAAGAAGATCAAACCAGTCAATCCTAAAGGAAATCAGTCCTTAATATTTGTGGGAAGAACTAATTCTGAAGCAGAAGCTCCAATACTTTGGCCACCTAATGTGAAGAACTGACTCATTAGAAAATACCCTGATGCTGGGAAAGATTGAGGGCAGGAGGAGAAAGGGGTGACAGAGGATAAGATGGTTGGAACACATCACCGACTCAATGGACATGAGTTTGAGCAAACTCCAGGAGATGGTGAAGGACAGGGAAGTCTGGCGTGCTGCAGTCCATGGGTTCGCAAAGAGTCAGACACGACTGAGCGACTGAACAAAAAGAGAAGAAAGATTAGAGGACTGAGGTTAATCGCACATTTAGCTTTCTATGCCAGTCACTGTACTAGGTAGTTCAAGGTTAAGGCATTTAATTCTCAAACCAAAATAAAGAGAAGTGTCCTTGTATGACATAGAAGGAAAGTGAAGCTTCAGTGAAGGAGAGTTCCTGAGGTTATATACCTTCAAGATCGGTGATTAGTTTTTTGAGACAGATGTTTTTGACTTCAAAGGTTGTCAAAAACACACTCATCATACTTAGAACAGTGAGGCTGAGGCTCAACCTTAAAATTTTTTTAAACTGGAATGATGGGAACGGAAGCAGCGGGGGGTTCATAGTGGGGCTAAGAGCCTGGAAAATGACTGTTCCCTTAAAGGTGCCAGGGGGGTTTTAGTCTCTGGAGGTGGATACTTCTTTTCAACTTTGGTGAAGAGTAAGGTATGGCAACCCACTCCAGTATTCTTGCCTGGAGAATCCCATGGACAAAGGAGACTGGTGGGCTATACAGTCCACAGGTTGCAAAGAGTCGGACACAACTGAGCAACAGAGCACACATGCACACGCCTTGGTTTGGGGACTATCGCCACCAGAATGGGCTTTCTCGTGCTCAGAAGCACTTGCAAGAATTGAGGAGAATGGTTTCCTGAGAGACGTGGGGACCTGGCTGAGGGCAGCTGCTTCTTGGACCAAGAAAACCAGCTTGGCACAGATAAGAGGAGGCACAGGGCCACCCTTGGCAGTCTCTGTCTATAGAAACCATATGGCTTAAAAACGTATCACTGAATTAACAGGTCTGTATTTCACATACCCATTTATCCATGAAGATTTAGAATAATGGGTAGGAAAGAAGTACTTCTGTTTCTGTTTATTCTTCAGTCAGTAAAGCTGCGCACCTGAAGATTCTTTGTAAAGTCTGAGCACCCAAAAAGGTGCCAACACTGTTGTTTCTCACAGTCCCATGGCACTTTGGAACCCTTTGCAATTAAACAGTATAGGTTTCTTGCCTCTGCAGTTCCCTAAAGCTGTTAATACTGATTGTATCTTTATTCACGATGCTGCATCATCCATCACGTCACCATCTGCCAGTCACTCCTTCAAAGGCTTCCTTGATGATGACCACAAATAAGAGTCTTATTCAGAGTATGCAGATAAATGTAAACAGTTATTTGTCTTTTTGTTGTTGTTTAGTCACTCAGTTGTGTCTGACTCTTTTGCGATCCCATGGACTATATAGCCCACTTGATTCCTCTGTCCATAGGATTTCCCAGGCAAGAATACTGGAGTAGGTGGCCATTTCCTTCTCGAGGGGATCTTCCTGACTTAGGGATTAAACTGATGTCTCCTGCATGAGCAGGCATATTCCTTACTACTGAGCCTTTCTAGTCATGTTGAATTATTAACATTTATAAGAATTTTATAGGGAAAGTATAGAAACATATTTTCTGATCTTGTCTTCTCTTAAACTCATTAGTCAAAGTCACTGCATTCCTAGAATGTAACCTCTTTCAAGAGAAGGCATCCCTAAAGGCAGCCTTCAACAAGGGGTGTTGGGAAAGTTTAAGGCCACATGTAAATCAATGAAGTTAGAAGACACCCTCACACCATACACAGACGTAAACTCAAAATGGCCTACAGATGTAAATATAAAGCATAACATCATAAAACTCCTAGAAGTTTAAGAAGAACTCCATAAAACATAGGCAAAACATTCCCTGACATAAATCGTACCAACGTTTTTTTTTTTTGGATCAGTCTACAAGGGCAATAGAAATAAAAGCAAAAATAAACAAATGAGACCGAATCAAACTAAAACTTTTTAACAGCAAAGGAAACCATAAGCAAAATGAAAAGACAGACTACAGACTGGGAAAAAGTATTTGCAAATATATAACTGACAAGAGCTTACTTTTCAAAATATACAAACAGTTCATACTATTCAGTAACAAAAAACCAAACAACCCAATCAAAAAATTGGCAGAAGACCTAGACAGACATTTCTCTAAAGAAAACACACAGATGGCCAACAGGTACATGAAAAGATGCTTAACATTGTTAATTGTTAGAGAAATTCAATTAAGAATTACAATGAGGTACCACCTCACATCAGTCAGAATGGCCGTCATTAAAAAGTCTACAAATAACAAATGCTGGAGAGGGTGTGGAGAAAAGGGAACCCTACTACACTGTGTACACACACACACACACACACAGAGTTGGTGGGAGTGTGAATTGGTGCAGCCATTTTGGAAAACAGTATGGAGATTTCTCAAACAACTAAAAATAGAGTTGCCTTATGATTCAGCAATCCCACTCCAGAGCATATACCCAGACGAAATTATAATTTGGAAAGATACATGCACCCTATGTTCATAGCAGCACTGTTCACAATAGCCAAGACATGGAAGCAACCTTAATGTCCATTGACAGATAAATGGATAAAGGTGTATGGAAATGGAATACGACTCAAAAAAAGAATGAAATAATATTGTTTGCAGCAACATGGATGGACCTAGAAATTATCACACCAAGTGAAGTCAGTCAGAAAGAGGAAAACAAATTCCATATGATATCACTTACATGTGGAATCTAAAACATGACACAAACAAACTTATCCACCAAACAGAAACAGACTCACAGACACAGAGAACAGACTTGTGGTTGCCAAAGGGAGGGGGCCTGGGAAGAGAGGACTGGGAGTTTGGGACTAGCAGATGCAAACTATCATTAATAGAATGGATACACAACAAGGTCCTGTCATATAGTACTGCTGCTGCTAAGTCACTTCAGTGGTGTCCGACTCTGTGCGACCCCATAGACGGCAGCCCACCAGGCTCCCCTGTCCCTGGGATTCTCCAGGCAAGAACACTGGAGTGGGTTGCCATTTCCTTCTCCAATGCAGGAAAGTGAAAAGTGAAAGTGAAGTCGCTCAGTCGTGTCCGACCCTCAGCGACCCTATGGACTGCAGCCTTCCAGGCTCCTCCGTCCATGGGATTTTCCAGGCAAGAGTACTGGAGTGGGGTGCCATTGCCTTCTATATTCAATATCCTATAATAAAACATAATGGAAAAGTAAAAGAAATTTTTTAATTAAAAGAAAAGAAAGCATCCCTGACTACTAAACACTCCCCTAGTAGAGATGATGATTGAGGGGCCAGTGATGGAGCCAGAAGATCCAACCCATTCGTACAAAGAGGTCAGTCCTTGTCCTGGCCCGGCAAGGCTGAAGACTAACCGGGCGAGTATGAGATCAGTCAGAAAGGCTCATTAGCACTGCAGAGCAATTGTTCCTAAACCCCTGGAGGAGACAGGCAAGGCCACCCCAGGGGACGGTCTGACACATGGCCTGGAGCCTGTGGTAGAGGTGGAGTAACAGTGATGAGGGGAGGAAGGTGTGCCATAGGGTACAGGACATCCCACTGACACCCCTGCCGCCCTTGGGTGTTTACACTGGGAGTGACTCCACAGTGGGAACACACGTGGGTGAGAGTCAGAGCGTAGCTCAAGCCCAAGTCTGGCCACAGGCACCCCAAAACCGCAACCTTGTCCTTAGTCCTACAAGAATGAAAATCTTCCCCTGAAAACAATATTGCACTGACCCAGAAAAAACAATTCACTCACCAGGCCTCCTTCCCAGGGCTCCACAGGTCCCAGGAACTATCCCAACTTTAGAAAAACAGATTCCAAAGCAGGGGAGCAGGGGTATGGAGGATCAGGGCCTCACTTGTCTGGGTCTAAGCGTGGTAGGAAAACACTGTCTCCCTGTGTTGAGAGCATCTGCAGCGGTTCTGGCATCTGCTCTGCTCCTGGCAGTGGGATGACTGAATGTAGAGGGAGGGACCACAGCCAGGGTTAGCTGGAAGGAAGAGGGAAAGCCGACAGGTTCTGCTGGAGAGGCACTTCTAATTCCCTTTGAGAACTTTCCCTTTGCATTCACAACCTGGCTATCTGTTTGGTACAAGAGGCCTAGATTTTGGCCTATCTCAACTTTTGACATGTCTTCCTCTCTGTGCTCAATCATTCGTACCTTTTGATTTAAAGTGAGAGATGTGTGACTCTTCCTCTCACTTGAACACGCAGAGGCCATGGTAGGGTTATTAACTGACCTAGTTTCAATATTGTTGGGTCTCAGGGAATAGGGAGGCCGAGGAGAGTGAGCAAAATGGGGGAGACAACGGCTGGTGGAGCAGTCAGAATGCACACAGCATTTACTAAGTTTTCTCTTACATAGGTGTAGTTTTCAGCACCCCAAAACTGTTATAGTAACATCAAACTGATCACAGATAATAATAACAAGAAGGCATAATAAAATAAGTTTGAAATATGACAAGAATTACCAAAATGTGGCACAGAGAGAAAATGAGCAATCACTCTGGTAAAAATGGTGCTCATAGACTTGCTCAACACAGAGCTGCTGCAAACTTTCAGTTTGTGAAAAACATAATATCTGGAAAGCGCAATAAAGTGAAGTACGCCTGTATTTCAGCAGTTCTTTTTTTTTTATTGCTGAGATGATTCTGTTTATTTCTGTTCTACAAACAGAATTCACAGCTTATTTTCCTACTGATGGACTTGGTGTTTCCATCACCTGTGATTTAGAACCATGTTCTGAGGCACCTCAGATGTATGCAGGGTCCACTCAGGATTAGCTGCTAGAGTGGAAGTCAAAGACTCCGTGTTACAGCTCCCTAGGAAAGAGTTGATTAGTTTTATAAGAGCTGAGAGTCCCTTGGCTTGTTTGCCAGCATCAGTGCTAAGGGAGAGACAATCTAGATTAAGTCAGAAACCAATAAACCAGGGGCAGTCACAGCTGCCTGATGACTGACTGCCAAATAGACCTGTCCAGATATGCCATTCAGCTCACTCTGGTGAGTAACTCTGCTCCTGGAACAATGACTCTTGTGTAATGAACGAAATTCACAAAAGGAATTAGACTCCTACTGTTTGCCACATTCCAAAGCAGTTAACCAACTGAAGGCTAATGGGAGCCTCAGCTTCTGCTGGAGTTTAGGTCAGACATATCAATACAAACATATAAATCAGTACAATAAAATAAAGCATAACCATCTAGAGTGTCTCCAACTTATCATTCATCCAGAAAGTAGAATATGGATGATGTGCCTCTCACAGGAGGACAGTGAGGTGGCTGACAAGGCCTGGGTTCTCAAAAAGGGTCCATCAACTGGGCTTGCAGAGGCCCAACTTGGAGAATTGGATAAAACAGGAGGTATGGCCATGCACAGAGCTAGATTTTCAAAATGACTCCTGCCTCCTAGTCCTCTTTTCCTTTCCACCCCCCAAAATACTGGAGTAAGAGGAAATGTACTGCTGGTTCCACCAACAGAGCTCCTCTAAAGGGGCCCACAGTGAACCACTGACACTCTCCCACCAGCCGCACCAGCCAGCTTCCCTTTCTGTGTCTTTACCCAGTTTCACAGGAAGCTTTGTACTTTCTGCTTTCGGCCACCAGCAAACTCAGAGAGACATTTGCCACCCACATATCTCAGGCCTATAATACCTAGACACCCTATTTTTTTTTCTTTAAAAAAATTTATTTTTTTTTTTTAACTGTGCTGGCTCTTAGTTTCTGCATATAGGATTTAGTTCCCTGACTAGGGATTGAACCCAGGCCCCTCTGCATTGTGAGTATGCTTAGCCACTGGACTGCCAGGGAAATCTATCAACCTATTCTGATTGGTCCTTTCCCTCTTCCTAATTTCATTTTGCATTACATTTCACTAACACACTGTACATTTCCTATAAGCCATGTTTAATCCTTTGTGGAATGAGGTGAGGTATGAATAAATAAGTCAGAAAGCCTGACCTCAGAGCTAAGTTGAATCCAGCTACATTTCTTCTTCCTCCTACCCAGCAGGTTGGCTGACACAGTGACTCCTTCCGGTGAGTGCAGCTGCCTCTGGAGGTGATGCTTTCCAACCTTCTTACCAGTGCTTTGAACTTTTACTTATTTATTCATTCAACAAGTATCTACTGAACACCTAATATATGCCAGTGGCCAGGTGAAATAAGTAGGTCCCTGGTCCTGTGGAATCTCCCCCTGTAGGGGGAGAGGAGGTTGACAGAGATAAGTTACTGAGCCAAAAAAGGTAAAAAAATCACATGATTTTGGATAAGTTCTATAAAGAAACTGTGTTTTAGCTAGGACAGTCAGAGGAGGCCCCTGGGAGGGGGCGATATTTGAACAAAGACATGAATAAAGGGATGGAGGTGAGCCAGAGGATGTTCTGGGGGAAGAATTTTCCAGGCTTCGGGAACAGCCGTGCAAAGGCCATGTGAAGGCCCAGTGAGCTTGACCCATTCTGGGTAAAATTTGACTGCCGTCACCATCTCCTTCACTAGCATTCAGGTCTGAGCCGCCTCACACCCCTGCAGGGGTCTCCTGACTAAGCCCCCTGCTTCCTCTCTTGGTCCTCTTCAGTCTATTCAGCACATAGCAGCCAGAGAGAGCATTTGAAATTATAAATCAGTTTATTCCACTCTCTTGCTCAGAAGGCTTCATCAGTTTCCAATTATACTCAGAATAAATTCCGAAGTCTTTACCACAACATATGAGGACCTATACGACCTGATTCCTTCTCTCCTACCACCGGTATGACTGTCGTCACCACCACCATCACCATCATGACCATCAGCTCCAGCACCACTCCACCATCATCACCTCACCACCACCATCAACATCACCATCACTACCACTTCATGCACACACCAAAACAAAAGCCTCTGTAATAATTATACTAGTTAATATATACACAGTATCACTTCAGTTCAGTTCAGTGGCTCAGTCGTGTCCAACTTTGTTAACAGATACACATTAGTATACATATAGTTAATATATACACAGATATCCATGTATAAAGCTCCGATTGTATGGCAGACATTGTTCTTAGCACTTCCCAGGTGGTGCTAGTGGTTAAGAACCCGCCTGCCCATGCAGGAGACAAAACAGACGAGGGTTCAATCCCTGGTTCAAGAAGATCCCTTGGAGAAGGAAATGGCAACCCACTCCAGTATTCTTGCCTGGAGAATCCCATGGACAGAGGAGCCTGGTGGGCTACAGCCCATGGGGTCTCAAAGAGTCCGACATGACTGAAGCAACTTAGCACACAGCACATTCTTAGCACTTTCCACATAACAACTCATTTAAGCATCACATTTAATATGTAAATTCAAATATGATTTATACAAATTTAAGTCATATATAAATAGAAAGCCTCAAATTTTCACATAATAGCCCACTTAAGCTTCAACAATGCTGAGGAGAAAACACTATTATCGTCATCATCACCACTCTCACTTCATAGATAAGGAAATCGAAATTTAACAAAGTAACAAAATAGAAACTTAGGTCCCTGACAGGATGGAGCCCTTTTATCCATTCTGGATTGCTTAGGGGAGAAAAAAATCAACTTCTGCCTGGTTTAAGCCTCTGTTATATCAGGTCTTCATGACAACAGCTGAATCAGTATCTGTAATGACAAATGGGCAAAGTCAACCTGGAAAACAGAGGTTTGCCCGTGGCATGGCCACCATCCTCATCTCAGAAACTGACGTGCCAAGGGGCCATGTTCGTCTCTGTGTGAGGCTGGAGATTTCTGAAGACCTCTACACCAGGCTACACAAGCCAGACTCACACTAGAGGTGGGAGGAGCCCATCTCTGCAGCAAGGTGCTGATGCTTTTATTTATGTAGATCCATAAATGTCCCAGTAGTTTTTACGAGCGTAAAGCAGAAAATTATCAAATCAGAGCAAGGCATACTAAGCCAAGAGCTGACACTCCAAAAAAGAGGCCTCATCTCACAAAAACAGGGTGTGTGTATATTTGGAGGATGTAAGATCATAGGAGAAACTAGATAAGCAATCTAATCTGATCTGAAGTCTGGAAAAAAGAAAAGGAGAGTGAGGTGAAAGAGGCTGAGCTGAGTCACAAGGGGCTGGTTTGGGAGGTGCACAGAAGGATTCAAAGTGTTTTTTCAAATTCTTTTTTCATTGAAAAATTACTATAATAGTGAAAGACTGTTTTAAGCTTCTGTGATTTCACTAGTTTTTAACAGAACTTTAAAAGGAATCTTTGATATAAACATCCCTTCTAGTTTTTGTACTGGTTATTATCCATTTTATCTACAAGTTAATTCAACTCTAAAATTTCTAATTATATTTCCCCATATTTCTACACACCCATTGCTGTTGTTGGGAAAGTCACTTAACTCACAGAGCCTCAATTTTCTTGTCTTTAAAATGGGGTTAATAATACCTATAATAATATTCCATAAAAATGGGATTGTTATTGAGGATTAACTGAAGTAAAGAGGGTCAAACACTTAGCAGAGGTTCTGCCACAGAGTCAGTGTAACCCAGAGGCATCATTCTCCCTAAAGAGTTAAAGTTTCCCCCAGAATCCAGTTCAAGGGCCCTGAGAGTTCAAAACATCCCCTTCAATTCTGTAAATTTCTGACAGTGAACTTTCTCAAGGTTCTATCTCCATGCTCATAAGCTATTTCTTTTCTGTTCACATCAAACAGCAAAGGAGTAGCATATAAAAGATTGGATACATAAATCAATAGTTGATTGATGGAATGCTAGACAGCAATAAAAAAGAACAGATCATTGTTACAGGGAGCAATACAGTGTAACTCACAGTTGTAATGTTGGCTGGAAGATATTAGATACAAAATGCCACAGACTCTGTGGTCCCCTCATACAAATTTCCAAAAGAGGCAAACTGAGCTATGATGACAGATATCACAGTAGTAGTTACTTTAGGGGGAAGATGATGGGGAGAGGGGACAAGGCAGGGGTTTAAGTAATGTCCAATATCTCGATCTGCAAGATAGTTACACAAACATGTTTACTTTGTAAAAAATACATCACCCAGTTCACCCTTGATTTGTGTAGTTTATTTATGTTCTACTTCAATTAAAAAGTTAATTTGTGGGGCAGGGGGAAGGATAAATTGAGAGTATTGAATTAACTCTCACATTAGGTACAAATTACCATATATCAAATAATCAACAGGATTTACTATATAGCACAAGGAACTGTATTCAATATCTCATAATAAATAAACATGGAAAAGGAGTGAGAAAGAATACAGATATAAACATACATATGTATAACTGAGTCACTTTGCTGTACCCTTGAAACTAATACAATATTGTAAATCAATTATATTTCAACAAAAGAAAAAAGTTAATTTACAAAGTGGGGGGGTCTGAGCTGCCACAGGAGCAGATTCCAATGCAGGATGCCTGGCTTGCCCTGAATGCACCAACCCCACTCCCTCTCTGCCATCTCCTCTCTAGTGTCCAAACACATTCCCCCCCTTTCTCAGGCAGAACAATTTTTCCAAGTCTAAGGGTCCAGGAGAAGCTTGAAGTCTGCTCTTATGTGTCATGGTGATGAATTTCTTCCTTCCAAATTCTTTTCTCATTCACATCACTGTGATAAACTCCTTTATGTGTGTGTGTATCTTTTTCTCTTAAAGAACTTCTAAGAGTGAGATCACATCTTTATGACGTTTTATTCGTATGGCCACTGAGTTTTCTTAGGTTGGGGGTACCCAGTCACAGCATCCAAGGGATTTTCATACACAATTAGTTCTTGCTAGTTTGTAGACCAGGAAAAAACACCACTCCTGAGGACACCAGCCTGGCTACTCTTAAGCCATTCCCTAAAAAGGATGTTACTTCCCCTGAACTCGAGGTGATTGTTCATCTCAAATGTGTCATCATTCACATTCACGCATTCCACGAACATGACTACCCAGGCCTGGTACTGTGCTGTGTGCTAGGATGAGCATTACAATGGTGTGCAGCCAGCACAGCGATCTCTGCTTTCTGGCAATGTCTGCTTTCTTCCTAATAGTTCTTGGGAAGGAGAAGAAGGAGAGTCATCCCCAGTGAAGGAGGGCATCTCTCCTGGTGGGAGAGGAGGTGTTGAACAGACCAAACAAGACATGATCTTTGTGACACAGTGAGCTCACATGTGTGCATGCATGTACACACGTGAAGGCAGATGCTCTCTTAGCTTCAATTCTCCCCCCAAAAGACCCTGACACAAAGATTTGAGTGCAGTTTTTGTGGGGAGGTGATCCGAGTCAACACAACAAGAATAGAAGTGAGGGAGGGAAAACATCCAGGAAGGGGACATTTTAAAAAATATTTATTGATTTATTTAGGGCTTCCCTGGCAGCTCAGCTGGTAAAGAATGCGCCTGCATTGCAGGAGACCTGGGTTCGATCCCTGGGTTGGAAAGATTTCCCTGAAGGAGGGGATGGCAATCCACTTCAGTATTCTTGCCTGGAGAATTCCATGGACAGAGGAGCCTGGCGGTCAACAGTCCATGGAGTCGGACAAAGTCGGCAAAAAGTCAGACATGACTGAGAGACTAAGCACAGCACACTGATTTATTTAGAGCCTTCCCAAGTGGCTAAGGGGTAAGGAATCCACCTGCCAATGCAGGAGACACGGGTTCTATCCCTGGGTCGGGAAGATCCCCTGGAGAAGGAAATGACAACCCACTCCAGTATTCTTGCCTGGAGAATCCCATGGACAGAGGAGTCTGGTGGGCTATAGTCCATGGCATTGCAAAGAGTCGACAGACTTAGTGACTAAACAACAAATTGATTTATTTACCCACTGGACCACCAGGGAAGTCCCATGAAGAGAACGTTTTAAAACCAAATAGCAACAAGGCTAACTGGAGCTTAACCCCACTGGAAACTCTGGAGTCCACACAGCAGAGTCATCTCAGAGTTATCCCACCTGAGTAGCTGCTGCTACACCAATTCGCATCTTCCACTGGTGGAGGGCTGCTCTGGAGCTTGGGGGAAGTTCAGTTCTCTGAAACTTCTGGCCTGTCATCAGCCACATGGCCGCCAGTCTAGCAGGCTCCGGCTGCCAGAGAAAGCCCAGTGCATTGGGAGATCTGGCCAGCATTCACACGGTGGTAGAGGCCCTGGGAAATATTGTAGGGGTGTTGACAGTGTCTGCTTCACACATGCTTGCATTTCAGGGGCAGAGACAACTCTGGGAAGCCCTATATCTTTATACATAATGTCAGAAGAATAAGAAACTTGTGTCCCCTCTCAGCACACATGGAAGTGAGGCTCAGGTCAGAATAGCTCTTGGGAAATGGATAAATACAGAGCTTTACCTGAAAATCTGTTAGTTTCCCAGCACCTGGAGTGCTGGGCTGTGCTTCCAGGGGCAATGACCCTAGACAGGGTGTTCATGTATGGGCATATTTGTTGGTTTCTTTCCATGCAGTGTGGCAGATCAGTGTATTTCATGGCCCGAGTCCTAGCAACCAGTTCAGGGATGAACTTATGATCCACATTAGTAAAATTCAGAATTAATTCTAGAATGTTTTCTGGAATAACAAGGAAAATATTCTCTCTTTCTGCAAGACATGAAACTGGGAATCTGTAAGCCTGGAGCTATGGAGGCTGCTGTATAAAAGGAAACTGCCTGAAGAATGGCAACAGGGAAAAAAGAAAAGAGCCAAAGGCTGTGAAGCACCCGAGGGCTGATGACATCACAGGAACTACTGGGTCTAGCTATGCCTGAGTACCAACCAAATACACTCCTGACTTTTCAGTTATGTGTATTAAGATGAATACGATTTGCTAAACCAATTATTTTTTCTGTCACACATCTGGAAGAGTTTTCGCAAATATAAGATGTGAACTTGCAAACAGTAAGATTTCCAGGCAAGCCCTGGTTGAAAGAACCAAGAAAAATGTCAACTGCTCTTTTTAAAAAAAAAAAAATTATTTTTAAATTTGGAAGATAGCTGCTTTACAATATTGTGTAGGTTTCTGCCATATATTAACATGAATCAGCCATAGGTATACATATGTCCCCCCCTCTTAAACCTCCCTCCCATATCCCACCCCATTCCACCCCTCTAGTTAACTGCTCTTAATGCTTCTCAGAACTAATTTTCTGAAACATTGGTGAATGGCATCTTAAGGGTTAACATTGTAATACAATCAGTCCTTAGAAGTGAGTTTAAGCCTCTCCTTCTTTATCTCTGGAAAATAACTGATGGGACACTTGCTAGAGAAAAATCTACATTGGCTGGTTAAAGAAATAAGTGACTTCAAGTGCCTTCCAATGAGTTATTGGCCCATTAGAGCCTCAGCCAGAGTTTTCTGGCATCTTTCAAGGCCAACCAGGGTAAGAGATCAGAATAGGATCGCATAGTAATAGCTAACATTTTTGAGCACTTATTATGTGTCTGGTAGAGTTCTAAAGATGGAGAAGGCAATGGCACCCCACTCCAGTACTCTTGCCTGGAAAATCCCATGGACGGAGGAGCCTGGTAGGCTGTAGTCCATGGGGTCACACAGAGTTGGACACGACTGAGCAACTTCACTTTCACTTTTCACTTTCATGCATTGGAGAAGGAAATGGCAACCCACTCCAGTGTTCTTGCCTGGAGAATCCCAGGGACGGGGAAGCCTGGTGGGCTGCTGTCTATGGGGTCACACAGAGTCAGACACGACTGAAGTGACTTAACAGCAACAGAGTTCTAAAATGTTTAAAAATTCTATGAGATAGGCACTATTTTTATCCTTGCTGTACAGATGAGGAGTTGAAGAAGAGAGGCTAAGTAACTTACTAAAAGTCACACAGCTGGGGCATAGTGGGACCAGGATTCAATCCAGGAATCTAAAACCTACACTCTTTTCTCATTGCCCCACATAAAGAAAGGACCCAAATCTGCTTTCCACTAATGCCACAGCACCAGCAGAGCATGTCCCCAACCTATTCCTACAAGTGAGATGTGAACTATTCCTCTCAGGATGAGATGGGCCAAGAGTAGTCAGGCATTTGGGGGCAGAGGCTGTTTTGTGGAATTAGTTGTATGTGGTAATACAGCTAAAGTCTTGGAGAACATTCCTGGGGGAAGGTGGGGTCTAGCTCCTCTCCATGTCCCTTTCCTTCTCCTTTTCCGTGTCACCATACCAAAGCACCTCATCCTCAATGTCCTATTTCCCTCACTATCCGCTGATGGCCTCACCACCTGTTCCACCAAGAAGAGAGCATCTGAGCCCCTCAGGTTCCTGCTCCCATAAGTGTACCAGCATCTCCAAACACAGGAGCCCAGGTTCCTATGCTTAGCCTGAGGATGTGTCCCATCTCCTCCAGGCTTTGCCTTCACTCCGGATCCCATTCCTGTTACCTCTGCAGACTTCCCAGACCTGATTATTTTCTCTCCACCCTGGCTCCCTCTCCTTAACCAGTAAGACTGCCCAACTCCCTCCCAACCTAAAAAAAAGTTAAAAAGCCAACCGCCAACTCCTTTTCATTGCCACACCTCATGAGAGAGGTCCACAGTGGTGTTTCTACTTTTTCACACCCAGTCTCTCTGCAGCCCGCTGCTGTCTGGTTTCTGCCCACCACCCGCTCCCTTTACAAACTGTTCCTGTGCCAAGCTTGGATGACCTAATCTTATTTGACATCCCTACTGCATTGGCAACTCCCTTCTCCTTTTTTGAGTGTGAATAATAGTGTGGCAGTAAAGAGTGCTGTCTCAGGAGACAGACTATCTGAATTCAAAGTCCAGCTTCTACCTGTGTGACCTTGAGCAAGTGACTTAATCTCTCTGAGCTCCATTTTTCTCTTTCTTAGAGGTACTTAAAAAATTCATTCATTTATTTATTTGGTTGTATCAGGTCTTAGTTGCACCATGCAGGATCTTTCGTTATGGCACCCAGACTCTCTAGTTGCGGCACGAGGGTTCAGCAGCGAAAGGCTTGGTTGCCTGTGGCTTGTGGAATGTGGCATCTTAGTTCCCTGACCACATCCCCTGCATTGCAAGGCAGATTCTTAACCACTAACCCAACCAGGGAAGTCCCTCTTAGAGGTACTTATAATAATGGTGGTTTACACAATCAAGTACCTTAGACTGGATGAAATATGGTACCTTGCTACACAGAGATTAATGATGTTTCTCCCTGTTAAAAGCCTTAGTGACTCTCTTTTGCCTGGAGTATGACATCCAACTCCTTAACCACAAATACAGGGCCTATTCCCATCTACCCCAACTCTACCAACACCAGATCACAGAGATGCCTCCACAGACTACTCTCACTTCTTCAGGGGGTCAGTTCAGAGGGGAATATGGGGTGGGAGATTCCTGGAGCCTCTGCTATGGAAGTCAGCAGGCTGGACCTGCATTCACTTTCCCCCTCTCTGAGTCATGGCTAGAAAATTATTTTTCAACAAGAAATAAAATATTAAAATTTCAGATTTTATTTTATAAAGATAGAACACTTGAAACTAAAAGGCATTTAAAAACTAGGATTCGATGTGGGAAATAATGAAAAAGAACATGTTTTGGGAAAACAATTCTATTTCATACATGTATAAATATTGTTCAGTGTGTATGTTTCAAACCCATGTTTAAATGGTTTCTAAATTTTGGAATAGAGTTGATGTCACAAGAAATGTGATATTTCATTCAACTACAGGTTCACAATAAAGATTTGTTATGGTGTTCTTGAACTTGATTGTTCTTGAACTAATTTTTTATTAGTCTGGTGTTTTACTCCAAGCTATCAGAGAAGCCCTCTTAAATAACTATAGATTAGAAATTACAAAAATAGTAAAAGAGGCTTTATGTACTCCTATAATTTATTCTTAACAGATGCTAGAAACCAATATAATGAAATATGTCCATAACATTTAAAAGTTCAAATAAAACTTACAAAAGAGGGGTTTTGTGCATTTTGTATATATTTGGGGGATAAATTCCACTTGGTCACAACGCATTATTACTATTATTATGTATTGCTGAACTTCATTTGCTTATATTCTGTTGAGGATTTCTGTGTCTATATTCACAGGTATATTGGTCTATCACTTCATTTCCTTAGATGTCTTGTCAGGTCTTGATATCAGGGTTATGCATATCTCCTAAAATGAATTTTAAAACTTTCCCTTCTTCTCTCTTTTTGAAATCGCTTGTGCATGATTTATACTTTTTTTCTCCTTAAATGAATCTAATTCACAAGTGAAATCATCTAGGCATAGGGAGCTTCCCTGGTGGCTCAGATGGTAAAAGCATGTTTGCAATGCGGGAGACCCAGGTTCTGTCCCTGGGTGGGGAAGATACCCTGCAGAAGGAAATGACAGCCCACTCCAGTACTCTTGCCTGGAAAATTCCATGGATGGAGGAGCCTCGTAGGCTACAGTCCATGGGGTCGCAAAGAGTCAGACACACTGAGCAACTTCACTTTTCTTTGTGGCAAGCTTCTGATAATGAATTGAATTTCTTTATAAAATATAGATTATTTAGATCTTCTGTTTCTTCTGGGTCAATTTTGGTAAGTTGTACTTTTCAAAGAAAGTTCATCTCACTTAGTTATCAACCTTACTGGCATAAAGTTGTTCATAGTATTCCCCTATTACCATTATAATGCCTGTAGGAGTGGTCCTTCTTCCATCCCATATATTGGTAACTTGAATTTTCTCTTTTTTTAACTGATCAGTCTTACTATGGGTTTATAAATTTTATGAAACTTCAAACAACCAGTTTTCAAGTTTGTTAAAAATCCCTACAGTTTGTTTTCTGATATACTGATTTCTATTTTATGTTTATTGTTTTTTCTTTCCTTGGGTTTAATTTCCTTATTTTTCTTTTTAAAGTGGAAATTTGGATAATTAATTTTAAACCTTTCTTCTTTTCTAATATGATCAGGTTGGTGCTATTGATTTCTCTCTAAGTGCTGTACCCTATAAATTTTATAAATGGAAATGTAATATTGACTTTTTATCATTCTGCTTAAATATTTTCTAATTTCTCTTAAAGTAGCTTATTTAATCCATATTTATTTAGAAGTATTAAATATTATTTAATATTCAAATATTTATAATTATCTAGGTATTTTATTCAGTTTAATTTCATTCCATTGTGGTCAAAGAACATAGTCTGTAAGATTTCATTCTTTTGAAATGTGTGAATATAAACAAGTATGTAACTTGCTTTATAGAAAATGGAAAGTAGTTATCAGAGAGGTGAGGATAAAGTACTGTGAGAGTGGCGAGAAAAGGAAATTTCACCTGGGCTCAATCATGGAAGGCTTATGGAGGGAGGTGGCATTTGAGCTGGGTCTTGAAGGATGGATAGGATTAAGAAATAAGACTCAATTTTCCTTAAAAGGAGAAATTGTGATTATCTTATATGAAACCCAGGACCTCAGAGCACTGCTGAGCACAGCTGAATGCTCAGCACTGCTGAGTGCACTTCAAACAGGTTTCATTAAAGTGACCACCAACCTATGGTGCCAATTCTTTCCTCTAAACTTCCTTAAAATACCTGCTCCCAAACCACCACTTAAATACTTTGAATTTTGAATCTGGTCGCCTCCTGTTTTAGAAACTCAAGCTACACGATATATTCTGAACTAGTAACAACAACAACCAGATTTCATAACTTGAAAAGCATCTTTGTTTTCAAGTTCCCTGTACTCATCATTCTAAGCTTTCTTTTTATGCCTACAAATACAGGAGTTTAAGAAGTGAGATACACTGGGAAGTCTGTATTTGTAGTCACCCCTCTTCCTTTCGGAGAAGTTTGGAATTCTCAGTGACATCACTGGAGAAAAGCTCTATTTGTCACTACAGTCATGTGGCAAGAGTCACTCTTGAAAGTGTCACAGGCAGGAGGCAAGTGCCTCATGGGGATCTATGTCATCTGAAAATAACTCTTTGATCAGAGCCTTCTGTGTGAGTGATGCAATTAAACCTGGGCCTGAATCCATTATCCTCCAGCCAAGCAACATAGAGAATGAGATGGTTGGATGGACATGAGTTTGAGCAAACTCTGGGTGTAGGACAAGGAAGCCTGTGCTGCAGTCTGTGGGGTCGCAGAGAGTCAGACACGAAATCGCAACTGAACAACAAGCAATATGTAGGCTACCTTTCAGCTCTGTAGAATCTTGAGGGCTCACAGCCACCATCCCAGAGCGCAGGGCAGGGATGGTGTTCTTACCTGTTTCTCATTGAAAGTCCCTCAAGGGACTGAGCAGGACCCAGTTGAGCCTCTTCTTCCCTGAGCTCAGCACACGGTGGGTGTGGCCTTTGCCCTGCTCTGCTCTCTTAGAGGCTAGATGGTCGCCCTTATCTTGACTCTTTCTTAGGGACTGAGCTCCCTATGTGGAAGGGTTTGCTTGGAATGCTTGCTCAGATCTTCTCTGACAAGCTGACACCTACCTTCCTGCCTAAAGTTAATAGTCTTGCCAGATGTCATGGGCTTGCCTATGTCATAGGTGCCCTGGGGACCTGTGAGTGGTCTGAATGGCTGAGTCCTGACAGCTGACTCTCAAAAGACTCCAAAGCCACATCAAAGTCTATCAAGGCCTTCAGTTCCAGATAGAATCATTTACTATAATTCCTGGCAAGAAAGGTGGAATCCAAAGTCAGGGTGAGGGTTAGTCCTCTGTGGGTCTAATGAAGCCTATTTGAAAAAAATCAGCTGCTGTTCCATTTGGTCTTGCTGAAAGGCCATGTCCTCTGGCTAGTGGCTGATTTTGGACACACCAGCATGCCTGCCCATGTGTGACACACTTCAGCCGTGTGTTTACAATGAAACCTGCAGCAAAGTCCCCACCTCTAGTGAGCAGTACTTCCTTGGCTTTTGCAATTCCTAGGCTGAAGGGCTCCCTAATTAGGACAGTGGTGAAGATGAAACTCTCCCCAGAATGCTTCTCTTCAGAGGCACCTGATCTTTTGTGTTAGAGACACAGATAAAATGTGAGGGCAGAAAATGCCTCTTCCTCTGCAAGCACACCATCTCCAGCAATTACATCTGATTGTTTCTCAGGCTGAGTTATCTTGGCAAAGCCTGCCACCTCAGTTCTTAACACCAGGCAGAAAATGGGCACCTGGTACCTCGCTCTCCAAGTGCGGAGTGAAGAATGTACAGGGAACCTCCGGGCTAGAGGCCCCCTCGAGGTTGCGAGGCCTGGATGAGTGTTTTTCTTTAAAAATTATTTATTTTTAATTGGAGGATAATTGCTTTACAATGTTGTGTTAGCTTCCGCCTTACAACAATGTGAATCAGATGTCAGTGTACATATGTCCCCTGTCTTGAACCTCCCTCCCAACTCCCACCCCATCCCAGCCCTCTAGGTTGTCACAGAGCACCGGGTTGAGGTCCCTGGCAACTTCCCACTAGCTATCCATTTTACATATTGCAATGTATATGTTTCAATGCTACTCTCTCAATTCATCCCACCCTCTCCTTCCCCGACTGTGTCCAGGAGACTGCTCTCTATGTCCTTTCTCTATTTCCTGCCTTGCAAACAGGTTCTTCAGTACCATATATCTAGATATATGCATTAATATACAATATTTGTTTTTCTCTTTCTGACTCACTTCACTCTGTATAAGAGGATCTAGGTTCAGCCACTTCACTTCAACTGACTCAAATTTGTTCCTTTTTATGGCGAGGAACATCCCATTGTATATATGTACCACATCTGTCAATGGATATCTAGGTTGCTTCCATGTCCCGGCTCTTGTAAACAGTGTTACAGTGAACAATGGGGTGTGCTGGTGCTCAGTCACGTCAATCATGTCTGACTCTTGGTGACCCTATGCATTGTAGCATGTCAGGCTCTTTTGTCCATGGGATTTTCCCAGCAAGAATACTGAAGTGAGTTGCCATGCCCTCCTCCAGTGGATCTTCCCAACCCAGGGACTGAACCCACGTCTCCTGCATCTCCTGCACTGGCAGGCAGGTTCTTTACCACTGAGCCACTGGGGAAGCCTGAACATTGGGGTACATGTGTCTTTTTGAATTATGGTTTTTGCAGGGTGTATGCCCAGGAATGGGATTGCTGGGTCATATGGTAGTTTTATTCCTAGTTGTTTTTTTTTTTTTTTTTAAGGAATCTCCATACTGTTCTCCATACTGGCTGTATCAGTTTATATTCCCACCTTAGAGCATTTAGGGGCAAACACTTCAATCTCGAGTCTGGCATCTTCTTCCTGATGGGTTGGTTTATGTCACTAGTCCGTCCCATCAACTCACCAATTACTTCCTTACTTACTCCTCCCTATTTTCCTCTCTCTTTGCAGAGGAGGCTAGTGTTTGAGGACTGCAAGGTTTGGAGGCTTGTAGACTGAGACTGAAAACTAGAAAGAGGCCCAAGTGAAAAAATGAAACGCCTAACAGATATATGCCTATGGCATATATTTGTCAGGAGAGGAAGGAACACTGATGACCAGAAAGGCCAAGGGAAGGCTGCTGGCAACACCTCTTACAGATTTTGATAATGCATTTATAAGCCAGGCCAAATGCTACAGAAAGACATGTTCCAAATGTAATGGGTTTGACAAGCTGGGGTAATGTCAATGTCATATTTGTTTGAGACGTTTCCAGCATCCTCCCAGAATGTGCCCAGAGCAATAACTATTACAACAACCTCATCGAAACAGGAGTGCCCTGGCGTGTTCCACCCTCCACTTTAGGGGTTAGGCTTCATGTATTAGCATACATTCCTGACACTTAACAGAACTCCTTCCTTGTGTATAAGATGCTCGGGCTCGAAATAATTGGTTTGCACTTAAATGCCCAAATATGATTATATAACTTTGATTCAATTAACAGGTCTGACTTGATTTAAACCTTGCCTAGGAATGAGCCAAACAGTCATCTAAATAATAATTAGAACAAGACAAACCAGCCTGGCTGGTCTCCAGTGTGGAAGATTAAAGGAACTTCCAAGTCATCAGATGGACCTGAGGATCCAGAGGTCCCAAGACTATGCTCACTTACCTTTGAGACCCAGGGCTAATGGTCTGGGGTTCACTCACAGTGGTCAGTGAGGGCTCTGACCATTGCTCCCTCTATCCAACTCAGCAATGATAAAATGGAGTCCAGGAAAGGTGATGTTGCCAGGCCAGGTTTGTTCCATCAGCTGAAAGCAGAGTGAAGACTCAAGTTCAGCACAAATGGCTGTAGAGTTTATCTCATTCAACCTCCCTCCCAGTATAAGACCCTCTGACTGTCATCATCCCTCTGCTTGGCCTCTGTCAACAAACACCCATTACCTCCACCAGTCTTGGATAGTTCCAACTATGATAAATTTTTCCTTGTTTTGAGCTCAAACTCATATTCCTATAACTTTCATCCAAAGATCCTTTTATCCTTATCACTGTCATTTCTTGTTGCTTAATCACTAAGTCGTGTCCGACTCTTTGCAACCCCATGGACTGCATGCAGCACACCAGGCTTCCCTGTCTTTCATTGTCTCTGGAGTTTGCTCAAACTTATGTCCATTGAGTCAATGATGCCATCCATCCAACCATCTCATCCTCTGTCAACCCCTTCTCCTTCTGCCCTCAATCTTTCCCAGTATTGGGTCTTTTACAATGAGTCGGCTCTTCCTGTCAGGTGGCCGAAGTATTGTAGCTTCAGCTTCAGCATCAGTCCCTCCAATGAATATTCAGGGTTGATTTCCTTTAGTATTAACTAGTTTGATCTCCTTGCTGTCCAAAGGACTCTCAAGAGTCATTTCTTAACTTCCTCAATTCCACTCCTTCAAAATAGATCCTGGATCTTTAAAAAACCTGCTCTGCTAAGGTACGTTAACCAGCTTAGACTCATGGTTTCTTACAAAACCCAATCGTGGGCCCTGCCTTGAATTTTGAATGTTTCAAAATTCAACAGCCCCATCGTTGAACACCAAAACAGCCCCAGACCTGGCAGAGTTCAGAGGAATTAAGGAATCCAGAACTTTGCTGTACAAAGTCATTGAAAGACTAGAACAAAATTGAGAGGAAAATACAATAACTAATTAGAGGCTTTGCCATAGAATAATATATGTTGATGAGAAAATCTGAATTGTTTTTCTGAATAGATTTTTATATCAATTTCATGGTGTCATTTATGATTAGCGAATGATGATACAGTATGTCTTTCATAATATTGGAAATGGATCCCACTGAGGGCAAGTTTGCAGAAGGAGAGGCCAGATTACCCAGTATCTTGATTAGATGTTTCATTTGAAGAGATTAGATAGAATTCATCACAGTTTACACAATGCATGGCACCTAAGATGCTGGGAGCTGTGTACCTGCCTGCCTTTGCCACCAGACTGTGAAGTCCTTGAAGGCAGGAAGAATGTCCCCTTCATCACTGTACCCTCAAGGTTGGCACAGGTTTGTCAGTAAAGCATCGCTGGCCCACAGCCTCCATGAGAGAAGGGCTTTGGCTTCTTGGGTGGGGCAGCTGCTACCTTCAGGGTTTGATTTCTCACCACAGTTCACTGTTAACCCAGAATCCCTTGGCTTTCCACTTCTAATTGTAAATTACTTAGAAGTCTGGGAATCCCATCCTGATGTAAAGGGGTGGGGAAGTATGAGTGAGGGGCTGGTGAGTACCTGCGTGATGGTGAACTGGTTCTGACACTGTTCTCTGTTCTCTCCACCACCATCTTTCCCTTCTCTCTCCACCCCCTTCATGCTCAACCATGGGACAGGAGAGAGGCCACAGTGTTCCTGGCACTCCCAGGCTTCAATTCTGTGCAGGTAACAGATAGAGACCCCGGCTTTGAGATAACCAACTTGGGATTCAGCTTAATCCTCCCCTATAAGCCAACTAGGAAGAAAAAAACCTATCATGAATCCCTCTTCGCCTACAGGCCAAGGGGGAGGGGTCGTTTTGGGAGTACTGATGTCCTCGGGCAGTCTCTTTTCTGGCCTTTGCCCAGAATGACCCAGTTACGTGGCATATGGCATACAGGATGGCTGGGGTGGGCCTGCCCTGTGGGAATGAATGGGACTGGAATGAAACAGGTGATCAGTTCCATTTCCCATTGTTCATCCTAGCCAGACGAAGCTGTGTATTAGATGGCTCTGGTTGCATTTGTCCCCAGTTAATAATCTCCTTGCCTCATCTGTAGAATGATGGCCCTTTTACCCCTGGCTCCACCCAATCTCCTCAGGTCTTCCCCCACCCTGTCTCAACTCATGCTTTCCCTTCACAGTGCCTCCTCTTTATCCTCAAATACACCATATTCTTTGACACCACTGAGTCCCTTCTATCTAAAATAGCTCTCCCCAATCCTCCCTCCGTTGTCTACACCCAACTCTGATGTCACCTTCTTGCTGTAGCTTGCCATAACAAAGCAAAATTAATGACTCCCTCTTCCAAATTTCCATAGCACTTTGTCTATATCGCTTGTCATATGATATGACAGCATTCATTCCCATGTCTGTCTCACTGGTCGAACAATGCACTCCTCGGAGGGGAGGGACCATTTCTTATTCCTGCATACACCCCCAGGGCCTGGACACAGAAGTGGCTTCATGAATGTTGTTGCTGCCGTGGCAGCAGCAGCATCAGAAGACATTTTGTTTTTTTGCTCCAAGGGTCCCGGGAAGCTCCTGGGGACCAGGAGCACAGGACAGGTTCCAGAGTGAGAGGATCTCGCCTCCCTTTCTTACCACATTCTCCAGGCGGGTCTCAGTTTGAGTACTAGAGGAGAGAGTCTGTCATTTCTAGAGCAAAGAGGGTGTTCTGGGGGCAGAGTTTGGTTTGGGGGCTCAAAGTGTCCTTTGAAGGACATCAGGGTTATTTCTCAAATCCATGAGGATGGCTCCCTAAGCAAGAGGTACAGATAGACAGATGGAGTCACAATTTACTACCTGGCTCGTGCATGGGGTTGCAAATGTTGGACACGACTGAGCGACTAAGCACACACAACTTTGAACAAATCTCAATATGTTCACTTATACACAAGGGGAAGATGATCAAACCTGGTGTTGCTGTGAAGATTAATAATTACTACTTATTGGATTTATTGTAGCAGAATGAACTCTACAAACATCATCTGGTGAGAAAACAATAGAGACAGAACAATGACACCATATGAAAAGGACGTGGAAAAATGCAAAAGACTACACAAATGTTACTACAGCTTTTGCTGAAAGTACATTGAGACTTCAAAACCTTCATCCAGTTAGGAACTGAAGCTGGAAAAAAAAAAAAGATATTTTTCCTGGACCACTGTAAATGGTGGTTCTAGGAAGTACAAAGGTGAGGGGATGGCAGGGACAGCTAATTGTCCACCAACAAATCGTGCCTCATCTTCCTGGCTGAATTATTTCTGGAAGTGGCTGCCCAGCCAGGGATTACATTTCCCAGCTTCCTATGTATGTAGGTGGGGCCATATAATAGGTTCTCCTAAGGAATGGGATCAAATGACAGATGTCACTTGCATGTCAAGATGGTTAAGAAGGGGATGTGAAAAGCCAAGAGGTTAAAACAACCCAAGTGTCCATTAACGCATGAATGGATAAACGAAATCTGGTGTACACATACCATGGAATATTATTCAGCCTTCAAAGGGAAGGAAATTCTAACAGGTGCCACAACATGGGTGAAACTTGAAGACATGGTGCTAAACAAAATAATCCAGTCACAAAAGGACAAATATCACAAGAGGCCACTTATATGAGGTATTTAGAGTAGCCGAATTCACAGAGACAGACAGTAGAATGATAGTTGCCTGGAGCTGGGGGGTAGCAGGAAATGGGGAGCTAGTGTTTAATGGGGAAAGAGTTTCCATTGGGGAAGATGAAAAAGTTCTAGGGAGTTCCCTGGCAGCCCAATTGTTAAGACTCTGTATGGTCATTGCAAAGGGCATGGGTTTGATCCCTGGTCAGGGAACTAAGATCTCACACGCCAGAAGTGTAGCCAAAAAAAGAAAAAGTTCTGAAGATGGATCGCAGTGATGGCTACAAAGCAATGTGCATGTACTCGCCACTGAACTATATACTTTAAAAAGGTTAAATGGTAGATTTAATGTGTATTTTACTGCAGTAAAAAAAGAAGAGGATGTGACTCCTCTACATCCGTCAGTTAGATGCAGAGGACTTCCAGGCCCTTGGATGGAAAAAAGCCACACAATGGCAACAGCCACATGACAAAAAGCCGCTTGCTGACTAGGAATCAGGCACTAGACTCTTATGTGAGTGGTGAGTGGACTTCTAATGTGTTAAATCACTGAACTTGGGGCTTGTTATAGCAGCTCGTGGCACCCTAACACAGCCTGCAGCCAATATTCATGGCTGATGTCATGGCATGATACCACTGCAACATGGTCCTCTGAGAACAAGACAGAAGATGCCGTCAGAGCTTGGCTTGGTTTGGAGATGAGCAGACCTTTGTGCTGAGGGCACATTTCCAAGTTCAGCAGTTCTCAAAGACTGAATCACAACCCCCTGGCTGCAAGATGGATTCCAAGGACTTTATGACTGAGGAGTCTGTCTCCTTGAAAGACACATAACTCATTTAGTGATAGGAACTGGGTGTGGGCTTAGGCTATAGCAATGCAAAGGAGAAGGGAGCTGTGGGCCCCAGTCCACCACAGGCAGACAAGGGAACCTGTCCCCACACACTGTCCTGGCCCAGGCTGCCCAGGGGCAGTGGCTCCTCATGGCTCCAGTGGGGAGCGGCCTTAGCTGAGTGTGGTGAGAGGGGCCAGGGACCATCCTGTCTTGGGCTCAAAGGACAATTGCCAGTGGGACCTGCACCAGGGCTCCTGGCTGTGCCACAGACTCCAGGATCAGCAGCAAGAGAAGTCCAAGACTCAGGGTTTGAGCAAGTGGGAGCAACCAGGACAGGCTTTGAGGCTCAGACAAGGTCATGGAATTACATACTGGCAGCAACTGCAGCAACCATACAAGCTGCTGTGGGCTCTGGCCCCTCGGGCTTTGGCAACCACCCAAGAACCCTGCGTTTGGCAGTGACTGAGGAGCTCCCAGGCTGAAGGCATGCATCTGAGGTGGCTCCAGTGGTCCAAGAGACCAGGAGTCTTCTAATTGTTGAAAAAAATTTTGGAAATGTTAAATATAAATGCCAAGTCCCAAATTAGATTATCTTTAAATTAATTATTCTAAGCCTCAGTTCTTCAGCTTTAAACAAAAATTGTCTTGCTTTTTGTCATAAGCTTTTTGTTTATATTAAAGACTATATATATATATATATATATATATATATATATAAAAGAGAGAGAGAGACTGTTTATATTAAAGACTGTATATATATATATATAAAAAGAGTCACTGTTGCATTTCAGATAATCGTCCTGGGAACCTGGACTTCCTGGGTTCATCACAGAACAAGTGACCTGGGGAAAGAAAGAAGGCCATCCTTACGGTAGAGCGGATGAAGCTGGAGCCAAAGTAATGGAACTGACAAAAGAGATGCAACCTCATTTCATTCTCAGTTTTGCAAAGAATTTACTGTTTTAATGACTTAGAGCAATTCAAGGTTACCCTATAATGACCATACTCTTACATGCATTCTTCCTGAGCTGCTAAGCTGGAGTGAAAGAGATGAAATGAGGGCCCAGGAATTGCACACATTTGACAGTTGTGTCAAAATCTGGCACTGTCTACAGAGGTGAATCATGAAGGTAAAGGTCATGTGAGTCACATTAAAATAAAGGCTGAGAATGATTGGGTTTTCTAGATTTTTTTCAAAGAGCCACTGTTAGTGGCGATCAACTCTGCTGTCGGCTATTAGTCCTCTTTAGCTTGTCTCAGGCAAGATGTGGGTTTGATCCCTATGGCAGGAAGATCCCCTGGAGGAGGACATGGCAATCCACTCCAGTATTCTTGCCTGGAGAATCCCATGGACAGAGGAGCCTGGTGGGCTACAGTCCACTGGGTGGCAAAGAGTCGGATACAACTGAAGCAACTTAGCACGCACGCACACACGCAGGCATTCACCATGTGATACAACATCAAGCTCTGAGGCATTCAGAGATGACAAGTGGCGTGACAGTCAAAGAAAAAAAGGTGCAGACCCAGACTTTCTTTAACACCCCATGTCTCTTGGAGTCATTCCCCCATCTTCCTAAAGTAAAGTGTCTGTTGTGTTCTCCACCTCTGGGCTGATGTTCACTTTTTCTTTCACTATGGTCCAAGTGGTATGGAAGCACCTGCCTATGGTCTGAGCCTTATTTTTAAAAAGCTGTTCTGACTTCCCTGGCATCTTCCATGTTCTTATGAAGCCTCAGCCTGGGCCTGGTACAAAAGCCCACTTATAAAGCATCTTGAAGCCAGCCTTTGACATGGTGCCAAGACCACTTGGATCCCTTGCAGCTTCCTGGGAGCTGGTCCCAAAGGCTGAGCATCAGGCCTCCTGCCTGCCTAACCCGGGCAGGGCCCAGCCGAGAGTGGAAGCCCTTGCGAAAGGGAGGCCTGACCTTTGTCAATTGGAGGCTGAGTCAGAGCTGCTGATCCGGAATCCCAGGTCCCACAACATGAAGACACTCTCCTGCCACTCACTTGCCAGGATACGCAGCCCTGCCCCCCTCCCTCCTCCACCCCTCTGGCTGGCAGTGCTCACCTGCGTGGGAAGCACTCACTGGGTCACGGGAATATTTTCCCATCCCCTACAGTGCCGGGGTGGGTTGGTGGTGGTGGTGACTTGGGGTCATTCAGTGCCCTGCCTCTCAGTCTCCTCTGGGCCTCCTGTCTTGCTGCCACTGGGAATGGGCTGAACCATTCCTGACCCCTGGAGTTGAGCAACACTGCAGGGAGGCCATGGGTGAATGAGGATAACCACGCTGGGTTTAGCATGCCTTGTGACGCACAAAGCACATGAATGCCAAACCCCGGCCCACTTCCATGGGGAGGCTGAGGCCTTGGGGGGAGGTGGAGAGCAGACTTATGTTCTGAGGGTCACCTCTGCCTCCTAGATTCTGCTTCCTCTGGATTTGTTCAGTTCGAGTCACTTTGGGACCTGTGTGCACTGTCCTAGGTCTGCACCTAACTCAGGTCATTGCCTCAGTTTCCACCAAAACCAAACCAAACACTCACGAAAGACCTGTGTGTGGTCCGTCAAGGGCTGCTCAGGCCAAGCAGGTTTAGGTTGCAGCAATACAAAAAACTTTGAAATGAACTTTTGATCCTTAACAATCTTCTTTGAGGCTGTCCCACCTCTGAAGAGTTCTAACTGATCAGACTACCCCAAGTTGCTAACCAAGTGTGGTTCATTAGCCGGCTACGCCATAATTACCAGTGTGGAATTGGGGGTCTGTTGGGGGGAGTGTGTGTGTACACGTGTGCATAAGAGACAGGCAACTTTGTATTTTTGGCTCATTTGTTTGGATTTTGGTGTTTTTTTTAGGACACCTGTTTTTAAGGGAAGTTTTAAATTTGGGGCTCCAAATCTTAAGTTTAAATAGCTGCAAAAAATTAAAAGTCCACTGTAAATCTGAAATATTTTAACAGTTTAAACATTTAAAAATCATTGCTGTCCCTCATTTAAATGTATCCAAATAGAATTGAAATATTAAAGAAATTGACATCCTCCATCACCCTTTTAAAAATATCACAAATGTGCACTTCCTTAACGGTACGAAATTTTACATTATTTCTTCTTCTCTTTGAATTTGTATTTCCATTTCTCTTCCTCTATAAAACTTTATCATAATATACATTTATGATTAAAATACTTTATTAATCACTTTATCATATTTCTCTTAAAAATGTATACAAATTCAACTTTAGTAGTTTTTCCTTTTCTGTGGCCATAAAGTTCTCAAGCTGTGCTGTCCAACACTATAGCCACTAGCCACGTGTGACTATTAAAACTTTTTTAAATAAATAAAATTTGAAATTCAGCTCCTCATTCACACTAGCCACATTCCAGGTATTTAATAGCAACACGTGGCATATGGGGCTGTACTGGATGGAGCAAATCCAATCATCACGGAAAGTTCTGTTAGACAGCGCTAGTCTACAGCAAGATTTTCTTACAGAATGAGTTATCATTACAATTAGTAGTAACACAATTCATCAAAATAACATAACTATATCACAGGTTTATTGAACATTTTAATAAAATATTATTATCCCAAAGAATATTTTGGAAATGCTTTTCTTAATGAAACAGTTGGTGCTTTCCCCTCCACATATCCATGGATAAATATTACTCTTTCCAGAATGAGAGTGGGTTCAGCATCAATTCTAGCTTTAATTTTTCACTTTTAAAAATGTAAGTGCTAAGAAAACATGTTCAGGATGGAGGGAATTTATTGTAGGAATTCATGCATAATAACAAGATCATTATTAATCATTTATCACGTGATATTGCTAAATGTTCTCTCCTTGGTTTCTCCTTCACCTTTGTTAAAATGATGGGATAACATCTGATTTGCAAACAGATCTGTAGTCCTATCTTTGGAGTAATTCACTTTCTCAGCTAGAACCAACACTTTGAATTGTCTCTTTGATTCCCGTCTGGAGATTTTTATCAAAGACAAAATGACAAGAAGGAGCACATCTTTCTTTTGAAAAATATGTGAAAAGGCCACTTAGAAAAGAGGAAAGGGGAAAGAAGAACAGATCAAACACAGGAGTATTCTCAGGGAGACCAATGTTAGTCAAGAGGACATCTAGAAATGAGCATCTAGAAATTGATTCTTTAATAGAATATGTATTACAACCTTTTAGAATGTCTTCCTGGACCCTGGGAATATGTTTACCCCAGTTTAAAGACCATTGCTCCAGGACTTCCAAGTGTTTCTCAATTTAGCTCTCACCTTCTCCTCTCTCGGCCTCCACTTTTTTAAAAATCCAAATATACAAATTATGTATTTGGATAAAAAATATTAAAGATTTATTTTTTTTCTTCTCTTTTTTTGGTTTCTTCCTTTTCAATATTTTATACCTAATATACATATATATACTTAAATAAGATATATATATATATAGTTGCTGTTGTCATTGTTTAGTTGCTGTGTCTGATTCTTTGTAATCCTATGGACTGTAGCCCGCCAGGGTCCCCTGTCCATGAAATTTTCCCAGCAAAAATACTGGGGTGGGTTGCCATGCCCTCCTCCAGGGGATGTTCCCGACCCATGTCTCCTGCTTGGTACGTGGATTTTTTTACCACTGAGCCACCTGGGAAGCCCATATACGTAAATAGCATATGATAAGCATAAATGTATTTATAAATTTATATGTATAAATTAATAATTAAGCAAGTACTCTATGAACCTACCACTCAACTTAAAGCCAAATGATCCTAATGAAGTAGAACAATATCAAATGACCCAAATGTCTCAATTTCCCTCCTGGGCACATAATCAGATGGCACTTCCTCAGTTCCTTGTACATGCACATGGCCATGTGACTTGCTCTGGCCAATAGGATGTAAGCAGAAGTAACAAGTGCCTCTTCTGGATGGCCTCTCAGACCTAGTGCATGTCTTATCATGGTCCCTCTCCTCATCACACTTATTCAAGACACACCAACTGGTGGAGGCCATATTAGCTGGCCTGTAATGAATCTTTAATGTATTTAAGCCGTTGAGATTTCAGGGGCTGTTTGTTCCCAAAGCATATTAGCCCATCATAAAGGACTGATGCTAAAGCTGAAACTCCAGTACTTTGGCCACCTCATGCGAAGAGTTGACTCATTGGAAAAGACTCTGATGCTGGGAGGGATTGGGGCAGGAGGAGAAGGGGACGACAGAGGATGAGATGGCTGGATGGCATCACCGACTCAATGGACGTGAGTCTGGGTGAACTCTGGGAGTTGGTGATGGACAGGGAGGCCTGGCATGCTGCGATTCATGGGGTCGCAAAGAGTCAGACACAACTGAGCGACTGAACTGAACTGAACTGAAACAGAAGTATTTCTGAAAATCCACGTATATCCCTTGGCAGTGGTGGTATTCTTTCCCTCTTCCCCAGTGTTAACCATTGTCCTTGCTTTTCTTTAAGGTTTTGCTATATATTTATATCACTAAATAATATATGCTTTTGAACTATTGTTTTTTGTATTGTTTGTGAGATTCAGCGATACTATGAATATATCACAATTTATCACTTCTATTATTTATAAACATTTAAGTTGGGTTTCTTTTTTCTGTTACAAATAAGACCACTCTGAGCATGCTTGTACTTTTCTCCTGGGATCAAAGTAAGAAATGTTTTCTGGGCACCCCTGAGATGATCTTGGTGGGGGTGGAGGAGGGGATCTGAGAAGTCAAAACTGTTTTCATAATAATATAAAGATTTTTTGGCTTTTTTGCTTTCATACTCTCATTAAGTCAATGGTGAAGTTTTCCACCAACTACATGAGATAACACAGACATGCAGAAGCAGATATGAGAATTCCAGCTGTCTTCTATTAACTCAGATTTGCAAGATTATAAAACAATGGCACTCTTCCCACTAAGTTGTTTTGTTTTAGAAAATAGTTATTTTTCATAAATGTTATTTGTTGGTTATGTAATGCATTTTATTGTTACTTGTAAATGCATTAATAGGTTATCAAAGTCTTAGGTTTAATTTCTAGTGTGGTAAATATTGGTCAAGCTGGGATCAAGATTGCCAGGAGAAATATCAATAACCTTAGATATGCAAATGACACCACCCTTATGGCAGAAAGTGAAGAGGAACTAAAAAGCCTCCTGATGAAAGTGAAAGTGGAGAGTGAAAAAGTTGGCTTAAAGCTCAACATTCAGAAAACGAAGATCATGGCATCCGGTCCCATCACTTCATGGCAAATAGATGGGGAAAGAGTGGAAACAGTGTCAGACTTTATTTTTGGGGGCTCCAAAATCACTGTGGATGGTGACTACAGCCATGAAATTAAAAGACGCTTACTCCTTGGAAGGAAAGTTATGAGCAACATAGATAGCATATTGAAAAGCAGAGACATTACTTTGCCAACAAAGGTCCGTCTAGTCAAAGCTATGGTTTTTCCTGTGGTCATGTATGGATGTGAGAGTTGGACTGTGAAGAAGGCTGAGTGCCTAAGAATTGATGCTTTTGAACTGTGGTATTGGAGAAGACTCTTGAGAGTCCCTTGGACTGCAAGGAGATCCAACCAGTCCATTCTGAAGGAGATCAGCCCTGGGATTTCTTTGGAAGGAATGATGCTAAAGCTGAAACTCCAGTACTTTGGCCACCTTATGCAAAGAGCTGACTCATTGGAAAAGACTCTGATGCTGGGAGGGACTGGGGTCAGGAGGAGAAGGGGACGACAGAGGATGAGATGGCTGGATGGCATCATTGACTCAATGGATGTGAGTGGAGTGTGGGTGAACTCTGGGAGTTGGTGATGGACAGGGAGGCCTGGCGTGCTGTGATTCACGGGGTCGCAAAGAGTTGGACATGACTGAGCGACTGAACTGAACTGAACTGAACTGAAATATTGGTCAATATAACTCACCCAAGCAAAAGTTATTTGGCACCCTAAACAATATTTCATAGTGAAAGGGGGTCCTGAAACCAAAAGCCTTAAGAGCTGCTCTTCTAGGACACATAACGAAGAATGGAATTACTGGGTTAGTTTTGCACATCTTGGATTCTCCTATGTAATGTGACAAGTTCTCCCAAGTGGTTGTACCAAGTCACCCTCCCACCAGCAACACCTCAGAGTTCCTATAGCAGTACAGATGACCAACCTTCTCAGAAAGCCTTGTGAGAGGGGTGGCTTTAAATGCATCCACTTCTCCCCTCGGGCTTCCCAAGTGGCGCTCGTGGTAAAGAACCCACCTGCCAATGCAGGAGACAGAAGAGACACAAGTTGGATCCCTGAATTGGGAAGATCCCCTGGAGGAGGGCATGACAACTCATTCCAGTATTCTTGTTTAGAGAATCCCCATGGACAGAGGAGCCTGGGGGTGGCTACAGCTCATAGGGTCACAAAGAGTCAGACATGACAAGTGACTTAGCATGCACATACATGCACTCGTCCCCTCTGCCATCCCCTGCCCCACAGGGTTTTCCAGGTGGGCTTCCCAGATGAATCAGATTCACAGTCCACTGCCTGAGAAAAAAGTGGCTCCTTTGGCTCTGGGGACAGTTTCACCGTGAGGCTCTGAAGTCAAAGTGATTATGAAATGCCCCCACCCCATCAGGGACAGCTGTGGGCTGGGGTTCTGGACAGGAGAATGAGTTATTGCAGACTGAGGGTCTGCTTTTCCACTTTGGATCTCTTGGGAACCATGCTGATTTTAGACCTCTCTGCAATTATAAATGTGTAACTTCTTTCTCCCTCTTCATTCACGCCTTCCGCTCCCTGTTCAGAGCTTTCCTTTCCCAAGTGCACCTTGCTGGAGCAGCTAAGGCAGGTTGTCTACATATCTGTAGCCCTCACCCTCCCCAGCCTAAAAAAGACCTGAAGAGGCCATAACTGGGCCTCTGGCTCTCACAGGCTGGAAAGGAGTTTCCCAGAATTCCCAGCCTTGTCCTGGAAGATGAAATCTAGAAGGCATGTTCCTGCCTCAGAAACACAGAGGTGGAGCTTTTTTTTTTTTTTAATTTTCTTAACACCAAAAACATTTTGTATTGGGGTATAGCCCATAACAATGTTGTGATAATCTGAGGTGAACAGTGAAGGGATTCAGTCATACATACACATGTATCCATTCTGATGTGGGGCTGAGTTTTGCACTCCATGATTCCAAAGCCCTCTCAGGCTGGGACCACGAATAGTTTATCATATCCTTTCTTTGAACACAAACACGCACACCTGGGAATAACTGCATTCACAGGAAGTAGGCCAGTCTGGAAGAATAAAAACCGTCTTCATTTTCAGAAACATGTTTACCCCCAGACAGGCTTTTTAACCCGGAAGAACGCTGCTGGGCTGTGTCCATTCCCTTCAGAGCCCTCTTCCCTCCACCCTTCCCACAAAACCTCCACTTCCGTCACAAGTTGGCAGGAACTTGCTGTTCCTCAGGCCTGGGATGCCTGCCAGAGCCCTCCCGTTTTCCGGAGAGATTTTCTTCTATTTCTAAGTAGAGTTGTTTAAAATCCGGATGCCATATGGAGCCCGGCTCCTTGCCCTTCAAGTCCCACCCCCTTCCCTAACCCCTGGGCCCACAGAGCAGGCCCCTCCCCACTTCACTGTTCTTGACTTTGGAGCCAGCCAGTGTGACCACAGCCAAGCTGCTTCTGTGCAGCAGGCAGGCTCCGGCTCCAGGTCAGCGATGGGGGAAGCTGCCAGAAGAAATCTCACTGGGCAGTGAGGCTCCTGAAAGACCTACCAGCTGCCTCTTCTCTCAGGCCCCTCACTTTCTTCTCCCCCACCTCACTGTCCTAGTGTCCTCAGACCAGAGGAATCAGACCAGCTCATCTAGCCCTCAGACAGAGCCACACTTAAGCCAGCACAGATGACAAGGAGATAGTCTAGTTGAAAAAATCAACCAAAGGAGTGTCGACAGCCTTCATTCATTTTGTTCTAATACACAGCCATTCATTCATTAATTTTCGGTCCAACAAGGTATCTACACGTACCAGCTGCTGCTCTCAGTATTGTGCCATTGTGGATCTTATGTACAACTGATGGATATTAGAGATTTAATATAGGAAGGAAAGGGGCTTCCCTGGTGGCTTGGTGGTAAAGAATCCGCCTGCCAGCACAGAAGACTCGAGTTCGATCCCTGGTCTGGGAAGATCCTACATGCCTTGGAAAACTAAGCCTCTATGCCACAACTACTGAGCCCGAGCTCTAGAGCCTGGGAGCCAAAACTACCAAGCCCATGTGCCGCAACTGCTGAAGCCCACGCTCCATGACAAAAGAAGCCTGCACACCACAACTAGAGAGTAGCTCCTGCTTGCTGCAACTAGTAGCCCCTGCCAAAGTAGCAACGAAGACCCAGCTTAGCCAATAAATAAACATTTTAAATATATATATATATAGGAAGGAAGGAATAGGAAGCCATTGGAAAAATTATAATTAAGAGAATAATTAGAGGCTGCTCAGCCCCAGATCTGAAAATATCCTTTGACCCTATTGCAAACTTATCGGTGCATCTAGGGTTCACCAGGCCTGAAGTCCAGATCTAGCAATCAGGAAGGCGGAAAAACCCACCAAGAATGTAATGGCAAAGGGAGTGGGGAACTAAAAATGTAGCTTTGAATTTCCCCCAACACATACACAGAAGGAAGTGAGCCATCATCGGAAGCTTAGAGGGGAGGGCCCTGGCCCCCAGCAGCCACAGAACCCTTTGCTCAAGTCTGCAGAGCTGCTGGCAATTAGAGGATCTCCCCCAAGTGGGGGAGGGGCCCTCGGCCTCCTTCCCTGGTGCTGCTTTTCTGGTTGCTACAGGAGCTGTGGGTGTGCTTAGCCGCTCAGTCATGTCCGACTTTTTGCAACCCATCAGGCTCCTCTGTCCATGGGATTCTCCAGGCAAGAACACTGAAGTGGGTTGCCATTCCGTTCTCCAGGGGATATTCCCAACCCAGGGATGGAACCCAGGTCTCCCACATTGCAGACAGATTTGTTACTGTCTGAGCCACCAGGAACGAATCCGTATACCTACAGGTCACCCATGGTGACGGGTTGGGCAGGGGATCCAATAAGAAACAATCGCTGCTGTTCTCCAGAGTCGTAGTGAGGTCCAAGTCTTTACAAATCAAATTCAGTTTTCCACAGTGAACTCATCGTCTGTGTGGGAGACTTTATCTCTGTTCCTGATGAATTTTTCTTGAGCAAGGCCTTCAACATTTGGCTTTGAGTTTCTCTGTGTCCAGCTTATCTGTCACATGGACAGTGATCTATAAATACACCTTCATTCATTCAAGGAACATGCACTGGGTGGCAACCACGGCCAGGGCCTGTGCAGGATGCCGAGAATGCTATTTTGGAGAAGTACGGGTCCTGCCCTGAGGGTTGTGATGGGAGAGGCAGGCACCTGAGAAATGCTCTCATGGAGACATTAGTGAGCCAAGTGTCTGGGGCAGACAGGAGGGCACTCCTGACTCCCCGGGGGTGCATCTGAATCTTCACCCAGCATCGACTGCACTGCACTAGGCATTGGGATCTCAGCGGGCTTAGCTTAGGATGGATGGTGAGCTCATTCAAGATGAATGAATAGAACTCGGAAGGCAGGCTCCTGATGGGGAAGGAGCCAGGAGCTGGTGGAGTGAATGACTTGTGCAAAGGCTGAGAAGGGGGAAAGGGCAAGGTTCACAGCGTGCCAAAGAGTAGTTCCCATGTCGGAGCCTGAGTGTGGGGGTTGGGAGGTGGCCTGACAAGGAGAACTTGGGAGTGGAGAGGCCAGAGGGTGTGTGTGGAGGACTCGCCAAGGAGAGTTTGGACTTCGCTCTATAAGAAGAAGGAACTATGGAAGGTTTTGAAAGCATGACATGATCAGATCAAGAGACACACTCGCATATACATACATATATATATAATATATGTATTACACAAACAGCTACACACATATGCTGCTAAGTCACTTCAGTCGTGTCCAACTCTGTGTGACCCCATAGACGTCAGCCCACGAGGCTCCCCTATCCCTGGGATTCTCCAGGCAAGAACACTGGAGTGGGTTGCCATTTCCTTCTCCAATGCAGGAAAGTGAAAAGTGAGAGTGAAGTCGCTCAGTCGCGTTCGACTCTTAGCGACCCCATGGACTGCAGCCCACCAGGCTCCTTCGTCCATGGGATTTTCCAGGCAAGAGTACTGGAGTGGATTGCCATTGCCTTCTCCACTACACACATATAGATACCTATAAAATACACTAAAATATCTAAATATTCTAAACATATATATACTTGAAATACATATATTTCACTCCTATAAATCTAGATAAATCATTTTTTATGTTTTTCTTTCTCTGTTCACTCTCCTTCAGGCAGTCAGAGGCCTGCACATTGCCCAGGAGAATTATAATGCTCTTAGCAAAAACATAGAGAGAAAAACACAATTAATATTCAGTTGGGGTTCCCCCTCCTTTTCTTCCAAATGATGCTCTTGAGAATCAATAAGCAAGGCTCTAGGAAAGTGAATTGAAAAAGAAGGGGAGAGGGGAGGGGGGCAGATGACACCCCTCCCAAAGGGGCCTCCTCTTCCCCCACCCCCGGGGTGGGAGACGCACAGAGGAAGGCTGGAGACACAAGCAGCCTAGGGAGGAGGAGGCCCCTTGAGAGACTGCCGTGATGCCCACACCCACGCCCCTTCAGCTTCTTCGCACTGACTCATCTCTACCCTTGGGTAGAAGGGGTGGAAGTTCTACAACAGCTGGCTGAGCGCTGTGGGGGTCACACCTGAAACTGCTGAGCCCCATCATCTGAACTGGCTGAGGTGAGGGCTTAGTTCAGCCCTCCAGCTCTCCCACTCCACTACCCGAGAAGGGTAGTCCCGAGAGGCCACACAAGAGGGGAAGGAATGGTGGGGAGCTATAAATATATATATACCACATATCATTAAAATATTTTTTGAGACAACTTACAAAATCTACCCACTGTAAAATCTTTTAAAATTTTATAAAGAAATAAGGTATAAGGAGAAAAGAGAGCAGAGGTAGAAGAAAGGAGATTCATGTAGAAAGGCAGTACTCAGTGATTTGCACTGATTATATAAAATTTTCAAAAGTCGGCTATCAATTAGGTTGTGAACTTCCTATAAAACAAAGCAAAAATGAAAATGTGAGTTATGAAATTGTTGTTGTTGTTTAGTCACTTAAGTCGTGTCTGACTGTTTTGCGACCCCGTGAACTGTAACAAAGGACCAGAGAAAACCAGTTCCCCAGGACTAGCTCTACTTGTCCTTGTTCTGAGACCTGAGTGAACATTTTCCTCCAAGTCCTCATACAGGGCAGTCTCCAAGTGCCCCCGACAGCTCTCCAGCAACACTAAGTTTTCTATGGCATTTTCCATAGGGTCACTGTGGGTGATACTCCAAAGGTCAATTTAGGACAGCAATTCTTTGAGGTGGCAGAGGAGGAAGGCCAAACACATCAACCCACAATATTAGACTTAATCCAATGTGGATACAAAAATAATATCTACATTCTCTAAAGAGAGGACTGCATATCCTTCAAGCATTCTTCCATAAACATTTCTTAAAAGTTGAGTTGTACATAGAAGTTACACTATTTGAAAAGACTCAGCTAGAATAATTTTCTACTACTGATTAAAAGCAAATAAGTAACCTTAAAAATCAATCTAACACATTCCAAAGAAACACTAGAAAGTCATTAACAATTATTTTCTATATCATAATTTTCACAATCTACAAATGTCTGTAATATAACAGTTAAAAAATCAGTTACAAAATATGATGTGTAGCATGAAGCACTGGGAGAAGAAAAGGTAAGATAGAAAATATTAATTGGTCAGTTCTAAGTGGAAAAAGAGCAGTTCTGGGTTCCCTTACCCTACTGCTCTCCACCTGGGTGCCTTTTCCCAATAAAGTCTCTTGCTTTGTCAGCACATGTGTCTCCTCGGACAATTCATTTCTGAATGTTAGACAAGAGCCCAGTTTCGGGCCCTGGAAGGGGTCCACCTTCCTGCAACAAATGGTGACTCTGTCGGGGACTCTTCTTCGCTGAGACTGACATCCTGACCACTCGGGGTACTCAGGGGCCAGCTTGCCTGCCAATGGACCAGACCCAGCAGCCACAACTGGGACCCTTTTGTCCCTGATCTCCTCCTGACGCAGACAACTGGCCAGAGTGCCCTGACCGGCCCCTACAGTGGATTGTTCTATAGAGAAGACAGCTGACCCAATTTCACCTTAAAATGATGCTCAAGCAGGAGAAACTACACTACACCAGGATGAGAAGATGATGACATCAGAGGTAGACAGCTTGCCCAAGATGCTGGACCTGATTTGTATGATCATTTATGTTTTCTTGACTTCTTAGACCTCTGCATATAAATCAAATGCTTTTCTATGCTAGTTTTAGAAATCAATTCAATTGTTGGGTTTGTGGCCAATTACCTGTGTCTAGTTCTGGGTTACCTTGTTAAATTTCTCTGCTACAAGACTCTAACTGGTTGGCCCTGAGAAAATTTACTTTAAAAAAAAATTATAGTCATATTCAGGTTACTGTGATATTACTAGATGGGATCCCCTCACCGGGCCAATTAATTATGCCTGCTCTGACTCTGGCCATAAGTTTGAGCTTTTTTCTATTACTCAAGCTCAATCAGAGCAACAAGAAAAGTTTCAGCAAAGGAGGAAAAAATCTCCCACAATTATGGGATGGATTTATATAGATAACACCAGGTTATGGTAATTTAGGTTTAAAGTCTCCTCTGTGTTGGAAACAATTAGATCATACTAAGGGCAGACACACTGAAACCATACTCACAGAAAACTAGTCAATCTAATCACACTAGGACCACAGCCTTGTCTAACTCCTTGAAACTAAGCCATGCCCGTGGGGCAACCCAAGACGGGCGGGTCATGGTGGAGAGATCTGACAGAATGTGGTCCACTGGAGAAGGGAATGGCAAACCACTTCAGTATTCTTGCCTTGAGAACCCCATGAACAGTATGAAAAAGCAAAATGATAGGATAATGAAAGAGGAACTCCCCAGGTCAGTAGGTGCCCAATATGCTACTGGAGATCAGTGGAGAAATAACTCCAGAAAGAATGAAGGGATGGAGCCAAAGCAAAAACAATACCCAGCTGTGGATGTGACTGGTGATAGAAACAAGGTCCGATGCTGTAAAGAGCAATATTGCATAGGAACCTGGAATGTCAGGTCCATGAATCAAGGCAAATTGGAAGTGGTCAAACAAGAGATGGCAAGAGTGAATGTCGACATTCTAGGAATCAGCGAATTCAAATGGACTGGAATGGGTGAATTTAACTCAAATGGCCATTATGTTTACTACTGCAGACAAGAATCCCTCAGAAGAAATGGAGTAGCCATCATGGTCAACAAGAGAGTCCATAATGTAGTACTTGGATGCAATCTCAAAAACCACAGAATGATCTCTGTTTGTTTCCAAGGCAAACCATTCAATATCACAGTAATCCAAGTCTATGCCCCAACCAGTAACGCTGAAGAAGCTGAAGTTGAACGGTTCTATGAAGACCTACAAGACCTTTTTAGAACTAACACCCAAAAAAGATGTCCTTTTCATTATAGGGGACTGGAATGCAAAAGTAGGAAGTCAAGAAACACCTGGAGTAACAGGCAAATTTGGCCTTGGAGTACGGAATGAAGCAGGGCAAAGACTAACAGAGTTTTGCAAAGAAAATGCACTGGTCATAGCAAACACCCTCTTCCAACAACACAAGAGAAGACTCTACACATGGACATCACCAGATGGTCAACACTGAAATCAGATTGATTATATTCTTTGCAGCCAAGGATGGAGAAGCTCTATACAGTCAGCGAAAACAAGACCAGGAGCTGACTGTGGCTCAGATCATGAACTCCTTATTACCAAATTCAGACTTAAATTGAAGAAAGTAGGGAAAACCACTAGACCATTCAGGTATGACCTAAATCAAATCCCTTATGATTATACAGTGGAAGTGAGAAATAGATTTAAGGGCCTAGATCTGATAGAGTGCCTGATGAACTATGGAATGAGGTTCATGACATTGTCCAGGAGACAGGGATCAAGACCATCCCCATGGAAAAGAAATGCAAAAAAGCAAAATGGCTGTCTAGGAAGGCCTTACAATAGCTGTGAAAAGAAGAGAAGTGAAAAGCAAAGGAGAAAAGGAAACATATAAGCATCTGAATGCAGAGTTCCAAAGAATAGCAAGAAGTGATAAAAAAGCCTTCCTCAGTGATCAGTGCAAAGAAATAGAGCAAAACAACAGAATGGGAAAGACTAGAGATCTCTTCAAGAAAATTAGAGATACCAAGGGAATATTTCATGCAAAGATGGGCTCGATAAAGGACAGAAATGGTATGAACCTAACAGAAGCAGAAGATATTAAGAACAGGTGGCAAGAATACACAGAAAAACTGTACAAAAAAGATCTTCATGACCCAGAAAATCACGATGGTGTGATCACTCACCTAGAGCCAGACATCCTGGAATGTGAAGTCAAGTGGGCCTTAGAAAGCATTACTATGAACAAAGCTAGTGGAGGTGATGGAATTCCAGTTGAGCTATTCCAAATCCTGAAAGATGATGCTGTGAAAGTGCTGCACTCAATATGCCAGCAAATTTGGAAAACTCAGCAGTGGCCACAGGACTGGAAAAGGTCAGTTTTCATTCCAATCCCAAAGAAAGGCAATGCCAAAGAATGCTCAAACTACCACACAATTGCATTCATCGCACATGCCAGCAAAGTAATGCTCAAAATTCCCCAAGCCAGGCTTCAGCAATATGTGAACCGTGAACTTCCTGATGTTCAAGCTGGTTTTAGAAAAGGCAGAGGAACCAGAGATCAAATTGCCAACATCCGCTGGATCATGAAAAAAGCAAGAGAGTTTCAGAAAAACATCTATTTCTGCTTTATTGACTACGCCAAAGCCTTTGACTATGTGGATCACAATAAACTGTGGAAAATTCTGAAAGAGATGGGAATATCAGGCCACCTGATCTGCCTCTTGAGAAACCTATATGCAGGTCAGGAAGCAACAGTTAGAACTGGACATGGAACAACAGACTGGTTCCAAATAGGAAAAGGAGTCGTCAAGGCTGTATATTGTCACCCTGCTTATTTAACTTATATGCAGAGTACATCATGAGAAACGCTGGACTGGAAGAAACACAAGCTGGAATCAAGATTGCTGGGAGAAATATCAATAACCTCAGATATGCAGATGACACCACCTTATGGCAGACAGTGAAGAGGAACTAAAAAGCCTCTTGATGAAAGTGAAAGAGGAGAGTGAAAAAGTGGGCTTAAAGCTCAACATTCAGAAAACGAAGATCATGGCATCCAGTCCCATCACTTCATGGGAAATAGATGGGGAAACAGTGGAAACAGTGTCAGACTTTATTTTTCTGGGCTCCAAAATCACTGCAGATGGTGACTGCAGCCATGAAATTAAAAGACGCTTACTCCTTGGAAGGAAAGTTATGACCAACCTAGATAGCATATTCAAAAGCAGAGACATTACTTCGCCAACAAAGGTCCTTCCTTCTAGTCAAGGCTATGGTTTTTCCTGTGGTCATGTGTGGATGTGAGAGTTGGACTGTGAAGAAGGCTGAGTGCCAAAGAATTGATGCTTTTGAAGTGTGGTGTTGGAGAAGACTCTTGAGAGTCCCTTAGACTGCAAGGAGATCCAACCAGTCCATTCTGAAGGAGATCAACCCTGGGATTTCTTTGGAAGGAATGATGCTAAAGCTGAAACTCCAGTACTTTGGCCACTTCATGCGAAGAGTTGACTCATTGGAAAAGACTCTGATGCTGGGAGGGATTGAGGGCAGGAGGAGAAGGGGACGACAGAGGATGAGATGGCTGGATGGCATCACCGACTCGATGGACATGAATTTGAGTGAACGCCGGGAGTTGGTGATGGACAGGGAGGCCTGTCGTGCTGTGATTCATGGGGTCTAAAGAGTCGGACACGACTGAGCGACTGAACTGAACTGAAAGTGGAAAAATGTGTGTGTGTGTGTGTGTGTGTACTTATATATAAGGAGAGAGAAAGAGTAAAAGAAAGGTTATAAATGTTTACTGTCTCTAGGATGTAGAATCCTACCACTTTGCTCTTGACATGGGCTTCCCTGGTAGCTCAGTGGCAAAGCATCTGCCTGCCAATGGAGGAGATGCAGGTTCCATCTATGGGTCGGGAAGATCCCCTAGAAGAGGAAATGACAACCTACTCCAGCATTCTTGCCTAGGAAATCCCACGGACAGAGGAGCCTGGCAAGCTACAGTCTGTGGGGTCACAAAGAGTTGGACACAGCTGAGCAACTAACACTTTCACTTTCACTTCCTCTTGACATAGCGTAGGTTCTCCTTACTCCAAAGACAAGGATTTGGGTGCAGGTGGTATGTTTGGAGATAATCCAGGCGGCACTAGAAGGGGAGTGGGAAAGTGAAACAGAGCAGGGAAGAAAGCCAATCAGGAGTGCCTTGGTGAGGGGCACTTGCATGTGGACAACTGGAGTGAAATCCCCCAGGGACTCTCTGAGCGGCATGCGTAACATATCTTAGACCTGTGGCGCTAAAGGTCAGATAGCTGGGGATTTTACCCAGCCACTCTCACCCTCACTGTTGAGGGTTGCTCCTGGGGTGTTAACTCCCCAGTACTTTTGACCTGCCCTGTGTGGAGGCCAAGGAAGCCCCTGTGGCCTCAAGAAGATAAAGTCCTCACAAAGAGGACAGAGATGCTGAAAAAAGGACACCATGGACAGATAAGGTTCCCTATCAGCAGGGGACCTCCAGAACAGATTAGGAATATGGACAGACAACATAGTTTTCAAATTTTCTATGTGTATTACTTTTGCTACTGGGAAAATACTTTAAAAAATTGAATTGTCAGAAGCTGTCTGTTGGCACCTGTTACGAGAATTGCAGAGCTGACCATGACTCTCCCAAACAATGACAATTGCCTCTGTCCAAAGGTGGACTGGGGCCAGTACAATAGAAAGAATGAAGTTCGTCTCATCAAATATGCTGGAAGCAACCCAGAACATAGGTTCCCTGGTGGCTCACTTGGTAAAAGAAACCGCCTGCCAACGCAGGAGACGAGGATTCAATACCTGGATTGGGAAGTTCCCCTGGAGAAGGAAATGGCAACCCACTCCAGTATTCTTGCCTGGAAAATTCCATGGATAGAGGAGCCTGGCAGGCTACAGTCCATGGGGCTGCAAAGAGTCAGACACGACTGAGTATACACACACACACACACACACACACACACACACACACACACACACACACACACACACACCAGAACACAAGCCAATGAGAAGTCAAATCTCAAACCTTCACCCATGGAATACTAGCCACACTGATGCTGGCCTAAAATTTGTTCACATTGGGAGTTACCAACTGTCCACTAGACCATAGCACTCAGTCATGCATGCATGAAGTATTTAAATTTAAGCATTACAGTTTCCAAGGAAAGATGACTTTCACTTTACATTTATCATCACAGACTTCAAATGGGTGCCCAGCTCTGCCTGAACATGATTACATCTGTTCTAGTAAATTCGTCTTCCCAATGGTGGCAGTTGAGAACGCATCATAGGGAGCATAATTAGCCTAAGGACCCAGCAGCTGTGCTCTGAAATCCATCCAGGTCTGTGCTGATGCTAAGACCACCTTCCGAGGTGCTGCTCCCCAATGACTGGGCTCAGCAGGAACAACAAGGAAACAGAGGACTCCTCTGACAGCCAGCTTCAGCTCTCCATTGGCCTCGCTGAAACTTCTCTAGATTTCATGGCAGTGTAGTACGCTTCCATTAGCCCTTCCTTTCCTCTCTTCTTCACTTGGAGTCAGACCTGCATCACTATCTGACAGCTTTCCCAGCCTCTTCTGGCTCCCTCCCCATTTTTTTCTTAGGCATGGTTCTACTAATAAAATCCTTGCATGTTTACACCCATATTGGCATCTGCTTCTTGCAAGACCTGGGCCGATACACCGCTCTTGAAACTAGCTCTTTCCTCCCTCTCCTCTCTTCTCAAGAACTCCCTTCTCTTCCCCCCTCACAGCTGATGTCCTGAAGCCTGACAACGGAAATCATCAGATGGAGCCTAAATCCACGAGCATGTTTTTTCATCACAATATGCGGAGATGAAGTGTCCCTCCTCCTGCAGAAGCCCAATCTTTCCAGAGGCACCCAGGGTCTCACCCCCTTCTCCCCAAGAAGATCTTCACCCCTTCAGTTCTCTTCTCCTCTCCTGCAGCAGCAGTCTCTTTCTCATTCTCTGCTGTCCAACCCCTCTGGCTATTGCCTCATCCTTTACTCCTCTCCAAAACCAAATTTTTAGGAGGCAATATTTACACATCTTATCACCACTTAGTCACTTCCCATTCACCCCTAATCCACTTCATTTTAGCCTCAGCAACCACTGTTCTAGTGCTCTTGCCAAGGGCAACACTACTTCCACTCATGCAAATCCATGGAAGACTCTGCTATCTTCGTCCCACTCAGCTGTTCACAGCATTTGGCACAGCTGACCATTTCCTCATTCTTTAAACTTTCTACTCTTTTGACTGACACCATAGACTCCTGGTTTTCCTCCTACACTGCTGGCTATTCCTTCCCAGTCTCTTTTTCTGACTCTTCCTCTTTTGTCAGATATCCTTATGTGGTGTCTTCCAAGGCTCTCAACTCTTTTCTCTGCCTTTCTCCCTATGTGAGCTCATTCATGACCTGGTTTTCAATACCACTGATATGCATGAGAGTCAAGTTTGTATCTCCAGCTCTTACATTCCTCTAATATTTAGACGTGTTATAACGATCTACCTACTCCACATCTCCACTCAGATGTCTAATAAGTATTTCAAATTTAATAGATCAGAATTGTTTTTTTTCTCTCCCCGGATATGCTCCTCCTTGGCCCTCTTCTTCTCAGTAAACAGCACCACCATTCACCCTGACTGTATTAGTCAGAGATCTAGGAGTGACCTTAATTCTTCCCTCTTCAAACTATAAGGAAAGGCAGATGTGTTTCTCTTTTTCTGTATTTCTATGTTTCATTCATTACATGGACTTTACAGCATGACTGAATCTTTCCATTTCTCTTGCACTGAAGAGGGAAAGGCTCCTCTGAGAGTAGAGCCTGACTCTGGCAGTGCTCTCAAACTTACAGCGTTAGACTCTCGCCCCTTGGAGGAAGCTGTTTGCTTCTGTGGCATTCCTCTGTTGTCCAGGACTCTCAGGCTGAAACCACACACAGAGAAAAGTGGTAAGTATTGGAAACGTGTATCCCACTGACTATGCCAAAGCCTTTGACTGTGTGGATCACAATAAACTGTGGAAAATTCTGAAAGAGATGGGAATACCAGACCACCTGATCTGCCTCTTGAGAAATCTGTATGCAGATCAGGAAGCAACAGTTAGAACTGGACATGGAACAACAGACTAATTTCAAATAGGAAAAGGAATAAGTCAAGGCTGTATATTGTCATCCTGTTTATTTAACTTATATGCAGAGTCATCATGAGAAACGCTGGGCTGGAAGAAGCACAAGCTGGAATCAAGATTTCCGGGAGAAATATCAATAACCTCAGATATGCAGATGACACCACCTTATGGCAGAAAGTGAAGAGGAACTCAAAAGCCTCTCGATGAAAGTGAAAGTGGAGAGTGAAAAAGTGGGCTTAAAGCTCAACATTCAGAAAATGAAGATCATGGCATCTGGTCCCATCACTTCATGGGAAATAGATGGGGTAAGAGTGGAAACAGTGTCAGACTTTATTTTTCTGGGCTCCAAAATCACTGCAGATGGTGACTGCAGCCATGAAATTAAAAGATGCTCCACACTGTTCTCCATAGTGGCTGTACTAGTTTGCATTCCCACCAACAGTGTAAGAGGGTTCCCTTTTCTCCACACCCTCTCCAGCATTTATTATTTGTAGACTTTTGGATCACAGCCATTCTGACTGGTGTGAAATGGTACCTCATAGTGGTTTTGATTTGCATTTCTCTGATAATGAGTGATGTTGAGCATCTTTTCATGTGTTTGTTAGCCATCTGTATGTCTTCTTTGGAGAAATGTCTATTTAGATCTTTGGCCCATTTTTTGATTGGGTCATTTATTTTTCTGGAGTTGAGCTGTAGGAGTTGCTTGTATAGAACTGCCTTATGATCCAGCAATCCCACTGCTGGGCATACACACTGAGGAAACCAGAAGAGAAAGAGACACGTGTACCCCAATGTTCATCGCAGCACTGTTTATAATAGCCAGGACATGGAAGCAACCTAGATGTCCATCAGCAGATGAATGGATAAGAAAGCTGTGGTACATATACACAATGGAGTATTACTCAGCCATTAAAAAGAATACATTTGAATCAGTTCTAATGAGGTGGATGAAACTGGAGCCTATTATACAGAGTGAAGTAAGCCAGAAGGAAAAACATAAATACAGTATACTAACGCATATATATGGAATTTAGAAAGATGGTAACGATAACCCTGTATACGAGACAGCAAAAGAGACACTGATGTATAGAACAGTCTTATGGACTCTGTGGGAGAGGGAGAGGGTGGGAAGATTTGGGAGAATGGCATTGAAACATGTGAAATGTCATGTATGAAACGAGATGCCAGTCCAGGTTCAGTGCACGATGCTGGATGCTTGGGGCTGGTGTGCTGGGACAGCCCAGGGGGATGGTATGGGGAGGGGGGAGGGAGGAGGGTTCAGGATGGGGAGCACGTGTATACCTGAAATTAAAAAAAAAAAAAAATTAAAAAAAATTAAAAAAAAAATTTAAATTAAAAAATAAATAAATAAAAGATGCTTACTCCTTGGAAGGAAAGTTATGACCAACCTAGATAGCATATTCAAAAGCAGAGATATTACTTTGCTAACAAAGGTCCGGCTAGTCAAGGCTATAGTTTTTCCTGTGGTCATGTATGGATGTGAGAGTTGGACTGTGAAGAAGGCTGAGCGCCGAAGAATTGATGCTTTTGAACTGTGGTGTTGGAGAAGACTCTTGAGAGTCCCTTGGACTGCAAGGAGATCCAACCAGTCCATTCTGAAGGAGATCAGCCCTGGGATTTCTTTGGAAGGAATGATGCTAAAGCTGAAACTCCAGTACTTTGGCCACCTCATGCGAAGAGTTGACTCATTGGAAAAGACTCTGATGCTGGGAGGGATTGGGGGCAAGAGGAGAAGGGGATGACAGAGGATGAGATGGCTGGATGGCATCACTGACTGGATGGACGTGAGTCTGGGTGAACTCCGGGAGTTGGTGATGGACAGGGAGGCCTGGCGTGCTGCAATTCATGGGGTTGCAAAGAGTCGGACATGACTGAGCGACTGATCTGATCTGATCTGATCCCACTGAAACCAGATTAGCAACCACAGTGCAGTCTCTCAAGGTTAGGGTGGGTGGTTGCTGTTTTATGTTTCATTGGTTGCTGAAAGAAAAGGTGGTGGGGAGAGGAATCATCAGGAAAGCTTTCATAAAATAGGGATCAAATCACCACCACACTTAGCAAGGGGGAAGGAGGTGAATCATGATTTTCATGTCGAAAGGCAATCCCTTTCTAATCCTCCAGCCTGATCTCAAGTCATGATGTTTAAAACTGCAACAAGAGGAGCCAAGGGTAAATAATTATTGAATTAATTAAATTACGGGGGTGGGGGAGCTAAACATGCTTAAATATAATCCCAGAGAAATGAATGCATATGGTCCTCTAGAAACATGTAGAAGAATATTTACAACAGCTATATTCATAATAACAAAAGAGTAGAAACATCCCAGACATCCTTCAGTAGTGAAATAAAGAATAGTGGTCTGTTCATACAGATGAATACTACACGGTGGAAAAGAATGAACAAAGTAGGCACTCATCAATATGGACAAATCTCATAGACATTAGGCTGAACCAAAGAAGTCAAACACAAAACAGAATGTGGCAGACACACTCTGTGGTGACTCCCCCCAACACACCATATCCTTATCCAATCCTCTCCTTTTGATTGCAGGGGGACTCTGTGACTTGTTTCTAACAATAGAATAAAGCAAACGTAATGGAACATTGCTTCTTTGGTTAGATCATGATATACGTCACAAGTAATGGAACACCATTTCTCCCGTGGTAATATCACTTTATACAAGACTCTGTCATTGTAAACTAGAGAGAGAGAGATTCTCCCTTACTTTCCATGAAGTAGCTGTCATATTGTGAGAGAGCCTGTGATAAGAGGTCCTTGTGGCAAGGAACTACAAGTATTTCCTAAGAACTGAGAGTGGCCTTTGGCCAACAGTCATGCAACCATAAAGGAGTGAATTCTGCCAAGAACCTGAATGAACTTGCAAGCAGTTTCTTCCCCACCAAGCCATCAGATGAGAACACAGCCCAGCCAAAATCTTGATTGCAGCCTCAGATGATCCTGAGCAGACGATCCAGCTAAGCTATGCCCCAGAAAATGTGAGATGATAAATATCTGTTGCTCTAAACTACTATGGTTATGGTAATCTGTTATACCATAATAGAAAACTAATACAGAAAATACATTGAATGACTCCTTTTATATAAAGTTCAAGAAAAGGAAAAGCTAATCAATGGTAAGAGAAATCAGAACACTGGTTACCTCTAGAGTAAGGAAGGATAATAAAGTATGAATGAGCAAGGGTTACTTTCTGGGATGCTAAAAATGTCTATATATCTGAGTAGTGGTAACACAGATATACATGTACGCAAAAGTTTATTGAGCTGTACATATAAGATTAATACACTTTAAACACTTTATTATATATATTATATTCTTTGATTTGAAATTTTTTTAAATAAGAAGAAAACCAAAGGAGAGCAGGATTTCAGAAGAAGGATCCTTTCTGAAGAAACGATCTGTTCACCAGTCTTATATCCAGTTGAGCCTCCAGCAAAGGGAGGTTCCCAGAATTTGGATTCTAGTACATTTTCTTAGCCTTCCCTCAGCTGAGGTCCACTTCCCCGACCTACACTTCTTAAAGGAAGCCACTTGAAGAATTTTGGGCAAAATTTCAAAACAGGGTCATGGTATTAATTTAACAATGATGGTTTGACTGTTGTTGTTCATTTGCTAAGTCATGTCCATATCTTTGCGAACCCATGAACTGCAGCACACCAGGATTCCCTGTCCTTCACTATCACCCAGAGTTGGCGCAAATGCATGTCTGTTAAGTTGGTGATGCTATCTAACCATCTCATCCTCTGCTGCTCCATTCTCTTTTTGCCTTCAAAAATATTTCCCAGCATCAGGGTCTTTTCCAATGAGTCAGCTCTTCACATCAGATGGCCAAAGTATAGGAGCTTCAGCATCAGTCCTTCTGGTGAATATTCAGGAATGATTTCCTTTAGGATTGACTCATTTGATCACCTTGCAATTCAAGGGATTCTCAAGAATCTTTTCTAGCAGCACAATTTAAAAGCATCAATTATTCGGCTCTCAGCCTTCTTTATGGTCCAACGCTCACATCTGTATGTGACTACTGGAAAAACCATAGCTCTGACTATCCAGACTTTTTTTTTGCAAAGTGACACCCCTGCTTTTTAATACACTGTCTGGGTTTGTCATAGCTTTCCTTCCAAAGGAGCAAACGTCTTTTAATTTTGTGGCTGCAGTCACCATCCATACTGATTTTGGCGCCCAAGAAAATAAAATCTGCCACTCTTCCATGTTTTCCCTTTCTTTGCCAGGAAGTGATGGGAGGGTTTGTTTTACTAGTCCTTCATAACCCAGAATCCCTGTGATGCAAATGTCTTTGGATGAGGCTTACTTGTGTCTATCTCTCTCTGGAAGCTTGGGTGATCCAAAATGTCACTTAGCTAGTGTGAGTGAACCTGGCCAACAGAGCAGCAACCATATCACAAGGGGATTTTATCATTCTCTACTGTCTTTGTGTCCACATTCTACTGGGTGGAGTCTATACTCTTGGATGTTCACATATTGAGAGTTCTGGGAAGTCTCCAGTTATCTCCTGCCTCTTGAAGTCAATCACACAGACAGGCACCTTCACTGCCCCATCCTACCCCTCCACCCCCGAGCAGAGTTCCCTCATATCTTTGCTAACGCCTCCTGCCTGCTCAGCTTCCAACATGACTCAGTCAGCCATACTCTCTGCTGGATTCTCTGCTGACAATCCAGCTTTGTTTGTGCTCTCTTTAGATGGGCTCCAGGGAAGAGCTTCTGTTTCTCAGTGCTTTCTCAAGATATGCACTCATCTTAGAACTTTTCTCCCCACTTCTTGAAAGATTAACCCTATTGTTTCAGGGGATAGGAGAAAATGAGGATAACTGGGGATAGGAGACAATGAGGATAACTAACTGTGAAATATCAGCTTAGGTCCTGCACAGATCCAATACTTTCAAAACACTCAGCACTCTCAGGGGAAAAATCTCAGCCCTGTGATTCCCACAATCAACCCTGGCCTCTGTCTCAGTATCAAAGCAGAGGTGGATCTACTGTAAAGCAAATGAAGCTCTGAGATCCACTGACTCCTCTTGCACTCACTCCTCCAGGCTTTTGAAAGGCCCTAGCAATGGGATCATATAGCCATATATTTTTGTAAAATTGGCAATATATATATGTGTGTGTGTGTGTATATCAATTTATATGGTACATGGGGAAACAGTGGAAACAGTGTCAGACTTTGTTTTTCTGGGCTCCAAAATCACTGCAGATGGTGACTGCAGCCATGAAATTAAAAGACGCTTACTCCTTGGAAGGAAAGTTATGACCAACCTAGATAGCATATTCAAAAGCAGAGACATTACTTTGCCAACAAAGGTTCATCTAGTCAAGGCTATGGTTTTTCCTGTGGTCATGTATGGATGTGAGAGTTGGACTGTGAAGAAGGCTGAGCGCCAAAAAATTGATGCTTTTGAACTGTGGTGTTGGAGAAGGCTCTTGAGAGTCCCTTGGACTGCAAGGAGATCCAACCAGTCCATTCTGAAGGAGATCAGCCCTGGGATTTCTTTGGAAGGAATGATGCTAAAGCTGAAACTCCAGTACTTTGGCCACCTCACGCGAAGAGTTGACTCATTGGAAAAGACTCTGTTGCTGGGAGGGATTGGGGGCAGGAGGAGAAGGGGATGACAGAGGATGAGATTGCTGGATGGCATCACTGACTCGATGGACGTGAGTCTGGGTGAACTCCGGGGGTTGGTGATGGACAGGGAGGCCTGGCGTGCTGCGATTCATGGGGTCGCAAAGAGTCGGACACAACTGAGCGACTGATCTGATCTGATCTGATACAGTAGAATATTTACTATTATAAATGTATAATATATAGCATATAATAGACTACATATTATATATATCACTGATACATACAGTATGCTGCTGCTGCTCAGTCACTTCAGTTGTGCCTGACTCTGTGCAAGTCCATGGATTGTAGTCCACCAGGTTCCTCACCAGGTTCCTCTGTCCATGGGATTCTCCAGGCAAGAATACTGGAGTGGGTTGCCATTTTCTGCTCCAGAATATATGGTGTATATATATACACCATATATATATATATATAAAATATACAAGTTACAGGGTCCACTTGAAATATGTATCACACTATCTGCAGTATAAATAATAAAATATACATATGTAAATATATGTATTTCTATCAGCAACAATTTAAAATCACAGCCTCTTTTCACTCTCCCTCCTCCTCTATCATGCATTCACCCCAAGTCAGTCAGTCCTGGACGGCTCATGGGCATTTGGGGGATCTGGCTGAGGAGAATTCAAATTAGAGACACACCTCTGCATGCATTTAGGGAATGTCTGTGGTGTTTTCCACATGCAGATCAGTGACAGCGAGCCATCGCACTACAGTAACGGCCTTGACAGAGCACTCTGCGAGCTCATCCAATGTCCTGACATGTCCTCTCTAAGTGAAGCTAAGGCAGAGATGGATGCACCTTGTTCATTTATCCCAACATTCTTATTTCTCAAATCCTTCACCTTCTCCTTCCTCTTAGTTCCCCACCAATATAGCCAAAAAGGGAGAAGCAGTGGCCTGGTCTCTTCATAATTACTTACTGTCCCTCCTCCCTCCAGATAAACACACACGCACACACTCACGGTACTGTGATCTGTTCCCCTAACACATTTAGCATACAAGCCATTTATAATGATAAATACCCAGTGAGGTCTAAGGACTGTCTAGAGTCTAAACAGCAAATAGACCAAGTCCCATACCAGGAGTTTTGAGAAATAATTCCTGGTAGATTTCACAAATGCTTATCTGTCCTCTATATGAAATGTAAAAGCTGGACCCGTCACATCCAGTTTCATTATTGACCATGGGGATAACCATAGGGTGAGCCAGAGAATAGCTGGTGTGATTAATTTCTGACTCAGGCCTTTAACACCATCTTGATACTAACTAGTAGTGATCTGCTCTGGTCCCTCCAGACATCTGGGGCCTCATGAGACTGGCAACCAGAACAGGACACACACTCTCAATTGCTAAACAAACTGGATACCTTTTGAGGCCTTAGCAGTCATAGTCCCTGAACTTTGCCTGCCCCGGTAGACCAAGTTAGGAGAAGACAGCTTTTGCCTCGTGGAATAATGTATGTAAACTCTGCCAATTATCAGAAGCAATATAAATGCAGTGTTTCTACTCACTGTTTTTAAAAGCCCTGATATGGAAGTCCTTGGAAGGTGTTCCCGAGCCCATAGTACTGAGCTGGCATTCCCCTAAAGCACGTTAAGTGTGGACCTGACTAATAATTTGGCCCCAAAAGAAACCCTTATGGTAATACAATTCTATTTTTATAAGAGCTACAAAGAAGACTATTAATGGTGATGCTTTCTGTTGCTAATAATCAAGCTTGCCAAAGACAGTACCTTTGGTGTTCAGGTCCTCACACCCCTGAGACGTGAGAGACTGCAGGAGCTCAAACCAACCAGTCCCCCAGGAGACATTGGCTTCTTTTGCTATGAAAGTTTTGCCTATGAAAAGCATGACTTTTTTTTTTTTTTTAATGTCCTTTGGCCTTTCTGCTTCCTCTGTGTTCAGTGTCCCAAAGCTAAATCCAAAGTCTATCTGTTTCTCTAAATAGACTTGCATTATTAGTTAGTGTTCTATGAGTAAATGTCATCCCTACCTTCATGAACATGGTGGTCCTGATTCTAAGGGTCATAGCTAAATAGCACCTCATCCTAGTGGTTTAGGAAGCCCTTTTCTCTGTTTTCAGGATTAAAAATAAAGATTACTCACATAGATCTGTGATTCTATCTTGGCAGAAAGTTTCAGAATCTGAAAACCAGAGTCTATTAAATGAACATTAGAGGCTTAATTTCAGAATCTCAAATGACAGAAACATTCTCACTGACTGCAAATGAGGGCCAGAATACTAGGTGAGTTTTTATATTTTAAGCAGCCTTAAAACAACAGGGATTACCATCTCTTGAATTTCCATATTTCAAAATGCATTCTTGAACTGCCACAACAAAAAAAAGTTGAAGTTCAGTCATTGAGAAAATTACCTGGTAAATTATCAAGAACATTTGTTGATACACAAAGAACTATGCTAAGTACCTTGGTGCCCAAAAAAACAGGACACAGTTTCTATCCGGAGGACCTTACAGTCCAGCCGAGGAGTCAAAACATGTGCCCTGGTGAACACAAATAGAATGTGAGAAGTGCCACAAAAGACGGGCAAACAAGCTATCGGATTTCAGATGCAAGAGATTACTTCTAGCTGAAGAGACTCCATGAAGATCTTGAAGGAGGTGACATCTGAGCTGAGTTTTAGAAGGTGTGCATAGTCTTGCTACTAGATCTGCCTAGTGTTTCTCCAGTTACCCACTCGATAATGTTTTCTTGCCAGTGGATCTCATAGTTTTGACTTGTGTGAGTTTTCTATTGCTGCATAACACATACCACAAATTGGATGACTTAAACAACCCACATTTGTCATTTCATAGTTTCTGTTGGTCCGAGACACGGAGTAGCTAAGTTCTCTGCTCAGGGTCTCGAGATATTAGCTGGGCCGTGCTCTCACCTGGAGTTCTTCTGATTTCACTCAGTTGTTGGCAGAATTTTCTTGTAGGACTGAGGTCCCTTTTTTCTTACTGGCTGTTGCTTGGCGTTGCTTTCAGCTCTTAGAGGTCACCCTTATTGTGTAGCCTCATGGCCTTCTCACAACAAGGCAGTTTACCTTTTCAAAGCCAGGAGGAGAATCCCTAATTTAGGGAAAATCTGACAGGGGGTCCCCACCTCCAGGCTCTAATGCCTGATGAGCTGAGGTGGAACTGACTTAATAATAATAAAAATAAAGTGAACAATAAATGTAACGCACTTGAATCATTCCAAAGCCACCCCTACCTCACCCCATGTCCACGGAAAAATCGTTTTCCAAGAAACCAGTCCCAAGTGCCAAAAAGGTCGCGGACTGTTGCTTTAAAGGACTCATCTGATTATGTCAGGCCACCAGTGTAATCTCCCTTTTCTTAACTCAAAGTAACCGACTAGGGACCTTAATTACATCTGCAAAATCCCTCTACCTTTGCATCTCATGTAACTTAATCATCCCAGGAAATCCCCATCAGAGGTACAGGTCCCCCCAACTCAAGGGGAGGGGATTATGCAGGACGTGTAGACCAGGAGGTGGAAATCTCGGGGTCCACCTTGAGGCCATTCTCCCTACCGCATGGTTCAAGCAAAAGTGTAAGTTTAACACCCATACACTACACAAACCTTACCACAAATTCCATCTCTGACTATAAATGTAAACCACTAGGGTATAAGAGGCAAAGAAAGGGATGGTGAATGTGAAAAGAGAGGTTGTGGACTGAACTTTCTTTAAACACAGCTGCCACAACATGGTGCATGTTCACTCTGCTTAATACATACACACTACATGACTGCAATAGAGCACACAGAGCATTAGGTGCACACATACACACACTACGCAGGCTGTTTTTACCATACGACGCTGAACCCTCCCCCCATTGTGTAGTGTGTTGTGTGTTACATCCCCCTTCTTGAATCTGGACAGAATTTTGTAACTGCCTCAACAATTATAATATTGGTATTATTATATTACCAAAATATTACCATGGCTAACACCATTAAACAGGTATTATATATACATAAAATGCTTTACAGTCTGTCATTATTATATAAGCAGTTTTACATTTTTTTCACTGCTATGCGCTACAACCTCTCTATGAAATAAGTTCAATATTTAGCAAATGAGAAAATTAAAGAAATGCCAAAAAAAAAAATGTATCTAGACCTAAAACTGATTTGTAGTGAGAGAGTCTAGAAGGATCCTAACTCCAAGTTCATTCTCCCCTCCAGTTCCTTCTTCAGGGAGAATGAGATGAAACATTAAAGCATCACATACTGTCAGTAAATGCTAGATTTTCCAAGGATTTCTAGTTTCTTAAAGGTTCAGTATGATTTGTTCACTATGACAATTAGTTCAAATCTTTTTTCCCTCTCACTCTATGACTGTTTTCATCAGTTCAGTTCAGTCGCTCAGTCGTGTCCGACTTTGCCACCCCATGAACCGCAGCACGCCAGGCCTCACTGTCCAGCACCAACTCCCAGAGTCCACCCAAACCCACGTGCATCGAGTCGGTGATGCCATCCAGCCATCTCATCCTCTGTCGTCCCCTTCTCCTCCTGCCCTCAATCTTGCCCAGCATCAGGGTCTTTTCAAATGAGTCAGCTCTTCGCATCAGGTGGCCAAAGTATTGGAGTTTCAGCTTCAACATCAGTCCTTCCAATGAACACCCAAGGACTGATCTCCTTTAGGATGGACTGGTTGGATCTTCTTGCAGTCCAAGGGACTCTCAAGAGTGTTCTCCAACACCACAGTTTAAAAGCATCAATTCTTCGGCACTCAGCTTTCTTTATAGTCCAACTCTCACATCCATACATGACCACTGGAAAAACTGTAGCCTTGACTAGTCTGACCTTTGTTGGCAAAGTAATGTCTCTGTTTTTTAATATGCTGTGTAGGTTGGTCATGACTTTCCTTCCAAGGAGTAAGTGTCTTTTAATTTCATTGCTGCAATCACCATCTGCAATGATTTTGGATTGTTTTCAAACATGTTTGCATACTTTAAAGTGTTTGATTTAATTTCTGTTAATAATAGAATGGGCTTCCCAGATGGTGCTAATGGTAAAGAACCTGCCTGCCAGTGCAGAAGATGTAAAGAGACGTGAGTTTGATCCCCGGTTGGGGAAGATCCCTTGGATAAGGAAATGGCAACCTACTCCAGTATTCTTGCCTGAAGAATCCCATAGACAGAAGAGCCTGGCGAGCTACAGTCCATGGGGTTGCAGAGTCGGACATGACTGAAGCGACTTAGCACGCACAGCCAGCAGAGTATAATAGAGTGATGCTAAATTACTTTCAAGACTAAGTCATAAAAATAATACCCTCTTCCACGTTGTCTCTTGATACGCTCTCTCTTGGAACCCAGCCACTATGCTGAGAGAATGCAGGTCTTTCAGAAAAGCCACATGAAGGTGTTCCAGTCGACAGTCCCAGTTAAGGTCCCAGCCAACAGCCAGCAATAAATAGCAGACTTGTGAGTGAATGAGTTTCGGATGACTGCACCCCCCAGCCGTGGAGTCACCCCTCACCTTTGAGCCACCCTAGCAAGTGCCATGCTGAAATCACAGATTGAGGAACAAAACTGATGCTCGTTTGAAGCCACTGAGTTTGGGGTGACTTGTTAAGGAACAATACAGGACTGGAACAGATGTGGAATGGCAAGATGGGCCCTGGCAGCTCTGAACAACCCTGGAATCAAGAGGAAACTCTCCTGTGGCCAGAAAGGTATAAGTGCTAAAAATTCTGACATCCAGCAGCCTAGCAATCATACAGCATTCTAATCTTTCCTGCTTGAATGTGGGGCCCCCTCCACACAGCAGATTAAGAACACCGAGCTGCTGTTACAGGGAGCTTGACACGCTGTTCCCAGGCAAAACAGGAAGCAGGGGGTTGAGGGGGCGCTGGGGGCTGGGGCTAGAGAAATGAATGAAGAACAATAGAACTGGAGAAAGAGATGCAAAGGGAAGAAGACGCTGACTTTTAAATTGGAGCCTGAAATGCAAATGCACGTGTAAATGGGGGAACACAAGACAGAGATTTTAATGAAAGATGCCCCCTACACACACACACACACACACACACACACATACACACCCTTAGAGAGCGCAGCCCAGCCCTCCCTTGCCCTCTCAGGTTTGGGGAAAGGAATTTGATTTCCAAATACAAACAACTTTTTTTTTACTGCCGTGCCACGTCCCCGGTTCTCTACAAAGCATATAATTCCAGCTGTTTGGCTGCATCCCAAGAGGCACTGGAATAAGGCTTTTCACATGTGTTCTTGCTTATTTGGCTGGGTGTGGGAGACAGGGTTTCTGAAGGATCCGGAAATTCAGCACTGATGGGGCCATGTGGGTGGTCGCTCTGGAAAGCAGGAGTAAATAGTGCATGACGTGCCAAACACACAGACTACACACACAACACATACACACTGCACACATGTGCTGCATACACACAACACATACATGATGTACATATACACTACACCTATACTACATACACAGCACATACACATTACATACACAGCACATACACATTACATACACAGCACATACACATTACATACACAGCACATACACATTGCCATTTAACCTGCAGGAAGAAAATCATAGTGATAGGTAGGGTTTGACTTAAACACTTGTAAGAACCTGAGTAAAATGACAAATCCTAGAGTTGGAATATTTAATTTCAATCTATTTTGTAGGCAGAGAAACTGGGGTTTAGCCAGAAGTGGAAGCCTGCATTCCCATCTCCAGGCTGGAGCTTTTCCCTCCTGACTCAGTGCTAGGGAAGTCCTCACTGTGCCTCTCCTGGAGTTTTAGAAAGAGCCACGCTGACTGAGACAGCTTCAGCAGCAGTCACACACACTCATCTGTGCGGCTGTTGTTTTGACTTAAGTTTAAAAAAAAGAAAAAGAAAGGAAGGAATGTGTTGCTTCCTTTCATCACCCATGCAAAAAACCATGGGCTTCCTCTAGCTCCCAACATATGTAATCTTGTCCTTTATTTTTCAATCTGAACACCAAATCCAGATCCGAAAACTCCAAGGATAAAGTTGTTGTGGTATCTGAGGCTCAGAGCAAAGCGACAGAATGGGGGCCATGAGGAAACCTCTCTTGTTACCCAGAAGTCCTCCTTTCCTCATACTCAGAGGTTACCCTTCACTTTGAGGCCCACGAGACAGCATCTGAGACCCTGAACCACATACCGAGGGCCCCGGCCTCTCACTGGATCCTCGTTAGTTAGTTAGTTGTTAGTCACTTAGTTGTGTCTGACTCTTTGCAACCCCATGGACTGCAGCCCACAGGCTCCTCTGTCCGTGGGGATTCTCCAGGCAAAAATACTGGAGTGGGTAGCCATTCCCTTCTCCCGACCCAGAGATCAAATCCAGGTCTCCTGCATTGCAGGCAGATTCTTTACCATCACACTGGATCCTTAACGGCCTCTTAACTGCATCCAGGGATGCCTCAGGAAGGTAAAACCACAGGTCTCTCTGTGGATGGTACCACCCAGGAGCCCTGCTGGTCGTGGGCCATTTCATCACCAGCGCCTCCTGGCCTCCCTGAGTCTGCTTAGAAATATCAAGTCAACTTTTGAATCCTGGGCCCCATGAGAGACAAACACATATTTCCTCTCAGTCTTGTTTCCCAGGAGCTCAGGGGAGTTCACAGTCAGGTTAATCGTTTTCTGCTGAGACGCAGTTCTGCCCACCAAGAGGAACTTCTGCGCTGCAACCAGGAGGGCTCCCCCTGGTCCAGCCTCACCTGAGTTCCTCTGCTGCGTCTTCCCTTCCACATCATCCTCACCCCTCTTGGGGCCAAGGACCCTCTGTTGTGGAGGGGCTTACAGGTGCCCCAAGCTGTTGTTGAAGGAGTCTGCCCAGCTGCAGATGGAGCTCAGCAGATGTCCTGGCCACGAGAGGTCAACTTTTCCATAGTTGATAGCCTTTCTGCTATGCTTTTCTATATAGTTTATGTTTTACTTTTAAATCCATGATCATTTTAAGTTAATTTTGTAAAAGATGTGCAATTTAAGTCATGGTTCTTTTTTTTTTTTTTTTGGCCTATAGATGTCCAATTGCTACAGCACCATTTATTGAAAAGACTGTCTTTCCATCACTGAACTGCTTTTGCACCTTTGTCCAAAATAAGTTGGACCTGTTTGTGTGAGCTTATTTCTGGGTTCTCTGTTCTGTTCCATGGATCTTTGTGTGTGTCCCTTCACCATTATCACTTAATCTTGATTACTACAGCCGTATAATAAATCTTGAACTAAGGTAAATTGAGTTCTCCTACTCAATTATTTTTAAAAATTATTTTAGCTATTCTAGTTCCTTTATCTTCTGGTATAAAATGTAGATTGCTCTTACTATATCTTTAAAAGCTCTTTCTGAGATTTGATAGGAATTCTGTCAAGCCTGTATATCAGTTTGGGGAGAATTTACATCTTTGTTGAGTCTTCTTGTCCATGAAAGGGGGTATGTTTCCATGAATTTAGATATTGCTATCTTTTATCAGTGCTATGTAGTTTCCACTGTAAAGTCCTAAATGTATTATATTAGGCTTACACTTAAGCAGTTCTCTCTTTTGAGCAATTATAAATGATCTTGCATCTTTAATTTCAGTGACTATGTTTGTATATTTTATATAGAAATATAATCTATTTTTGTACACTATTTGGCATCTATTTTACATCTTGCATCCTGTGCCTCTTGCACTTTGTGACCTTGTTGAACTTCTTGCTTCTGGGGGGGCTTCTTGTGTGGATTTCTTGGGACGTTCTACATAGTCAATCATGTTATCTGCAAACAGGAATTGTTTTATTTCTTCTGGACCACCAGGAAAGTCCCTGGAATGCTTCTTTCACACTTGTTTCTGAAATTCAGGTTTAATAAAACTTCCTTCAAGTAAGGAGTAAATTCTCCGATCCAGATTCCTTTAAAAAATCAAGTAATGGCATTAACATCCTGTTTTGTTTCTATTTGAAGGCTTAATTATGTAAATTAAATAGTTTTTAATAACATTCAAAAATTGAATTAAATGGGACCTCAGATCTATCATCTTGATCTATTTGTGAAGATTCATATTACCAACCACGCTAAAATATCTTAATGCCAGAATATCTGGGCTGAATATTTTCCATTTGTCCTTCCAGATCCACTCAGCTCTTTTTCATCCTGCTGAGGGCTTTAGGAGACTATTCTTTATGGACTGCACTAACTACCCGCTGGCAGTTGTGCTGGGTCAGTGAGAAACACCCCAGGAAATCAGAGGGTAAGTAGAAATCACCAAGATCAGGATATTCATTTCCTGTTCACTTTGTGCTGGGTCACCATGGATTGATTGATTGTGTCTCCCTTTCGAAGGTCACAGCTCTATAAATGTCAGGCAGCCATTTCTTATAGTTGTCTCTCTGAGTTCCATGATCTGCCCCCCGCCCCAGAAATGGTATTATTGCTGCTAGCCCTGGGTACTATACCAGCCCCTGTTAGCTTTCCTTAACACATCACACTTCTGTAAATATCCCCTTCATTAAGCACTCCTCAACATGCTGAAGACTAAGACCTTGATTAACAGAATATCCTACCCAATTCTTTGTTTTCTTTCATCATTCCAAGGGTGACTTCCATAAGCCTTTCATTTAAAAAAGTGAACAAATATGTGATCAACAAGTTTACCTTTACACAAGTATCAACAAGACTTTTCTACATGAGGAGATACAATTAGTAAAACAAGCATGTGGGAAAATATTCACTATTTAGGCCCAACTGTTTATCAAAACACAGATTAAACAACAATGAACTTTGTTTTCTGCCAGTCAGTTCCCATTATGTTGGCAAAAAATATACAAAAAACAGTGAGATTACTAGTTCTGGTAAGGATAAAATGACAGGTACACTCATACTTGGTTAACAGGTATTACCCCTGGAAACTATGTTAATTGATACAATTCTGATAGAGCCACTGAGCAATCTATTTTGAAAATCATTCACTGTTCTTCATTGATACAATTCTGATAAAGCCACTGAGCAATCTATTTTGAAAATCATTCACTGTTCTTCCCCTTTAACACAATAATTCTGATGCTGAAAGTTCATCTAAGAGGAGATAATTTATAAAAATTAAAGGGGCTATATTAATGTTTGCATTAATTAGATAAGTATTTAAAATAAAGCAGAAAACAAGATTGGAAATGATTTAGATGCCTACTGATTGGTAAACTGTTGAGTAAAGAAAATGATAATTAAGAAAATTAATAGAACCTCCCTGAAGATCCAGTGGCTAAGACTCCATGCACCCAATACAGGGGGCCTGGGTTTGATCCCTGGTTGGGGAACAGTAAAGAATCTGCCTGCAATACAGGAGACCTGGGTTCAATCCCTGGGTTGGGAAAATTCCCTGGAGAAGGGAACGGCTACCCACTCCAGTATTCTGACCTGGAGAATTCCGCGGACTGTATAGTCCATGGGGTTGCAAAGATCAACACAACTGAGCAACTTTCACTTCACTCACAGGGGAACTAGATCCTACATTTTGCAACTAAAGATCCCACATGCAGCAAGTAAAGATCAAAGATCCTGCATGCCGCAATTAAGATGTGGCACAGCCTGATAAATAAATTATAATAAAATTTTAAAAAATAAAGTTAACAATGAGATGAAATTCCTAGCATATATGCTAAGTTCAAAAGCACATCTCGAAATTATAGTGATGCTATAACTATGTAAAATAATAAATGGATGTGATCAAGGACTAAGATGGAATCATTAAAATCAAAAGAATTTATTTTAAGACAACAGAATTATGGTTGAGTATTTTTTCTTTTACCAATTTTGTAATATAGCTGATTTTTAAAGGGTCCAAGGATACCTCACTAAGATAATATATATACAATATAGTATATATTGTAGTAATATAATATGCTCTATTATACACCATTATAGTCCATACTACATGGTATTGCATTTGGCCCTTACCTATAGCATGGAGGTAGTGTAATCCTCATTTCATCCATGAGGAAATTGAGGCTCTGAGAGGTTAAGTAAACTTGCTCAAGAACACCATGTAATCAAGAAGTGGAGCAGAGAGTCAGGCACAAAGCTTGCAGTAGCACTATCTGCTGTAAAATCTGACCCCTGCCCTAGTACACCCTTCTAGAGGCCTTCCTCCTCCACTTTCATAATATAGTTATTGACTGTTCTGCTCCTCTGACCATCCTTGCTGAATCCCAAGAATATGAGCCTGGAATGAAGGAATTTTCACAGTTCTACTCTTGGCTTTCCCCTCTTTAGACATCATCTTTTAGATCACCGAGCTATCCCCAGGGTTGTAACTGGTTCTCTGTAGATCCAGACCCCTCTGTTCTCCTGCCTGTGAAACCTGCATTTCCAACTGTCTGGCAGGCCTTCACATAGTTTGGCATCTTGACCTAATCATGTCCAAAACCAGAGCTCTTCTTCCTTCAAAGTACTTTCTTGCCCCCTAAACTTCAGAGCCTGATACTGGGAAAGATTGTAGGCAAGAGGAGAAGGGGGCGACAGAGGATGAAATGGTTGGATGGCATCACTGACTCAATGGACATGAGTTTGAGCAAACTCAGGGAGATAGTGAAGGACAGAGAAGCCTGGTGTGCTGCAGATCATGGGGTCACAAAGAGTTGGACACAACTTGGCGACTGAACAACAACCTTCTCTCCCTGTTATGATACCATCATTCTTCCCCAGTGACCCAGGCATACAATCTCTCTGAATTCCCTTTGTTTCTATACCATCCTCACATTCCTTCACTTGTCAAGGCATGTAAGTTCTTGCCTCACTTTGTTAATTACATCCCTCCCAACCTTTTCCGCTCCCACTGCCTCTCTCCAAGTTCTGGTCTCATAAGCTCTCAACTGGACAGTCAATAGTCCTCACAATCAGTTTGGGCTCATAAATTCTCACCACTAGTTTCTGCATCAAAAGTACACACACACACACACACACACACACACACACACATTCCCAAGCCCAAGGCACACCTACTAAATCAGAAACTTTAGAAGTGCAATATAGAGTTGCTGCTACTGCTGCTGCTGCTGCTAAGTCGCTTCAGTCATGTCCGACTCTGTACGACCCCATAGACGGCAGCCCACCAGGCTCCCCCATCCCCGGGATTCTCCAGGCAAGAACACTGGAGTGGGTTGCCATTTCCTTCTCCAATGCATGAAAGTGGAAAGTGAAAAATGAAAGTGAAGTCTCTCAGTCATGTCCAACTCTTCGTGACCCAGTGGACTGCAGCCTACCAGGCTCCTCCATCCATGGGATTTTCCAGGCAAGAGTACTTGAGTGGGGTGTTTTAAAAAATCTCCAAGGGGTTCTGACAGGTAGCCAGGTTGAGAAGACCCTGACTTACCAATTCTTTGCCTCTAGTTTTCACTGAGGCACCCTCTTTCCAAAATATTGATGATACAGGTTCTACACTGCTTTCAGAAATGTTTCTAAAGCATCTGCTTACATCATTCTTTTCAAAGAATTCCAGGGGCTCCCCACTGTCGCTCCAGCACCTTCTTGCTGTCAGGTGTTATGGTGGGAGAATGGTGAGGGGAATCCTGGGTTAAGTTTAACCAGTCCCTTTAAAACAGAACTTGTCAGCCTTTAGTCATCAATTATACATCATGAATTTTCAAGATGGAGGGATGGATATATAGTTCCCAAATTTATATGACCATGTGCTAAGTCGCTTTAGTTGTGTCCGACTTTGTGCAACCCTATGGACTATAGCCTGCCAGGCTCCTCTATCCATGGGATTCTCCAAGCAAGAATACTGGAGTGGGTTGCCAGGCCCTTCTCCAGGGGATTTTCCCAACCCAGGGATCAAATCCACATCTCTTAAGTCTCCTGCACTGGCAGATGGGTTCTTTACCATTAGGTCCACCTGGGAAGACTTTCTGACCATGGAACCTTTCTTTTCTGAAACATCTCATTGCCCTAGGGTTCTAAGAAAGTCTTTGGCAAAGTATGGGATGAACTCCAAATTTCTGTACCTGGCCAGTCAGGCCATGGATAAACCCCAGTCTGCCTTTCCAGCTTTATCATGCACAGCTTCCAAATACCCCACCCAGACTGAACTGGTCACTCTTCTCTCAACACATCTTTTTCTTTTTTCAATGTTATCTTATTTTATATTGGAGTATAGTTGATTAACAATGTTATGTTTCAGGTGTACAGCAAAGTTATTCAGTTACAAATATATCAGTTTAGTTCAGTTCAGTCGCTCAGTCGTGTCCAACTCTTTGCAACCCCATGAATCGCAGCACGACAGGCCTCCCTGTCCATCACCAACTCCCGGAGTTCACCCACACTCACGTCCATTGAGTCAGTGATGCCATCCAGCCATCTCATCCTCTGTCGTCCCCTTCTCCTCCTGCCCCCAATCTTGCCCAGCATCAGGGTCTTTTCCAATGAGTCAACTCTTCACGTGAGGTGGCCAAAGTACTGGAGTTTCAGCTTTAGCATCATTCCTTCCAAAGAAATCCCAGGGCTGATCTCCTTCAGAATGGACTGGTTGGATCTCCTTGCAGTCCAAGGGACTCTCAAGAGTCTTCTCCAACACCACACTTCAAAAGCATCAATTCTTCGGTGCTCAGCCTTCTTCACAGTCCAACTCTCACATCCATACATGACCACAGGAAAAACCATAGCCTTGTCTAGACGAACCTTTGTTGGCAAAGTAATGTCTCTGCTTTTGAATATGCTATCTAGGTTGGTCATAACTTTCCTTCTAAGGAGTAAGCGTCTTTTAATTTCATGGCTGCAGTCACCATCTGCAGTGATTTTGGAGCCCAAAAAAATCAAGTCTGACACTGTTTCCACTGTTTCCCCACCTATTTCCCATGAAGTGATGGGACCGGATGCCATGATCTTCATTTTCTGAATGTTGAGCTTTAAGTCCACTTTTTCACTCTCCACTTTCACTTTCATTGAGAGGCTTTTGAGTTCCTCTTCACTTTCCGCCATAAGGTGGTGTCATCTGCATATCTGAGGTTATTGATATTTCTCCCAGCAATCTTGATTCCAGCTTGTGCTTCTTCCAGCCCAGCATTTCTCATGATGTACTCTGCATATAAGTTAAATAAGCAGGGTGACAATATACAGCCTTGACACATTCCTTTTCCTATGTGGAACCAGTCTGTTGTTCCATGTCCAGTTCTAACTGTTGCTTCCTGACCTGCATACAGATTTCTCAAGAGGCAGGTCAGGTGGTCTGGTATTCCCATCTCTTTCAGAATTTTCCACAGTTTATTGTGATCCACATAGTCAAAGGCTTTGGCATAGTCAATAATAGATGTTTTTCTGGAACTCTCTTCCTTTTACATGATCCAGCGAATGTTGGCAATTTGATCTCTGGTTCCTCTGTCTTTTCTAAAACCAGCTTGAACATCAGGAAGTTCACAGTTCACATATTGCTGAAGCCTGGCTTGGAGAATTTTGAGCATTACTTTACTAGCGTGTGAGATGAGTGCAATTGTGCAGTAGTTTGAGCATTCTTTGGCATTGCCTTTCTTTGGGATTGGAATGAAAACTGACCTTTTCCAGTCCTGTGGCCACTGCTGAGTTTTCCAAATTTGGTGGCATATTGAGAGCAGCACTTTCACAGCACCATCTTTCAAGATTTGAAATAGCTCAACTGGAATTCCATCACCTCCACTAGTTTTGTTCATAGTGATGCTTTCTAAGGCCCACTTGACTTCAAATTCCAGGATGTCTGGCTCTAGATCAGTGATCACACCATCGTGATTATCTGAGTCGTGAAGATCTTTTTTGTACAGTTATTCTGTGTATTCTTGCCACCTCGTCTTAATATCTTCTGCTTCTGTTAGGTCCATACCATTTCTGTCCTTTATCGAGCTCATCTTTGCATGAAATGTTCCCTTGGTATCTCTAATTTTCTTGAAGAGATCTCTAGTCTTTCCCATTCTGTTGTTTTCCTCTATTTCTTTGCATTGATCACTGAGGAAGGTTTTTTATCTGTTCTTGCTATTCTTTGGAACTCTGCATTCAGATGCTTATATCTTTCCTTTTCTCCTTTGCTTTTCGCTTAGTCGCTAAAGATGTGGCTAACTCTTTGTGACCCATGAACTTAGTCTGTCAGGTTCCTCTGTCCGTAAGATTTCCCAGGCAAGAACACTGGAGAGAGTTTCTATTTCCTTCTCCAGGGGATCTTCCTGACCCAGGAATCGAACTGCTGTCCCCTGCATTGGCAGGCAGATTCTTTACCGCTGAGCCACCAGGGAAGTCCACTCTGTATATGACATTTAGCAAATTACCTACACAAGGATGACTGAGCATTCCTTAGATCTTCTAGTCACTAAGCATGTAAAATGAACTTTCAGCAAATGAGACATAAAGCACAGTGTGCTCTGAAAATTGAAATTGCTATCAAAGCTGCTCTGGAAGAATTCCTTTTGCCCAGGGACCAAAAGGCTGATAGATATTTGAGTGACAAGTTTTTCAGTGAATTCCACTAATTCATGCATTTTCACCCAGCATGCAGAGAGGAAGAACTGTCTTCCTTATCTTGCTGATACTGAAACCGCTATAGTTTTTTTTAAATAGAAAATGCTTAAAAGAGTCCAGTGTAAGCTGATAATATACTAAATGCCTTGGATTTAAGAATTTGGGCAAGCTTCAGACATAACCTTCCCAACAAAGCAGACAAAAGAAATACTAACAACAAATAATGGGGCCAGTGAAAAAGAACAACTCATTCCGTGTGTAATGATCCAAAAGAAATAATCACTAAAAATACAGTCATTTTCCAGATTGCTTTATTGTAGTTTCATGCAAGATTTTCAGGAGCTGCACTCGTGTGGTGTGACAGCAAAGCCAAGAGAATTGAGCTGGCATACTTCTCCCTCTGTGACTCAGGCCAGGTAGCTCTTTTCAACAGCACTTGTTAATCTTGTTAAATTGTAAGTGCCTCTTGGTTTTATGAACCACACTCACCTTCCCTTCCAGCCCTCACTGACCTTGCTTTTTGTGGCTTGAATGTCATCTTATGAAAGAGGTATACAGTTAATTCTAGAACCACAGCAGCCTGAAAAGTGTGTGTGTGGCTTGCATCACAGGGGCGAGGCACAGAGCCAAGGGTCGATATCAGATCCCCATAGAATTTATTTTAGACCTATCTGTGACCAAATATGGAGAAGGCAATGGCAACCCACTCCAGTACTCTTGCCTAGAAAATCCCATGGACGGAGGGGCCTGGTGGGCTGCAGTCCATGAGGTCGCTAGGAGTTGGACACGACTGAGCGACTTCACTTTCACTTTTCACTTTCATGCATTGGAGAAGGAAACAGCAACCCACTCCAGTGTTCTTGCCTGGAGAATCCCAGGGACAGGGGAGCCTAGTGGGCTGCCGTCTCTGGGGTCGCACAGAGTCGGACACGACTGAAGCGACTTAGCAGCAGCAGCAGTGACCAAATATCTTTTAGAGATTGAATTTTGGTGACCTGGATGTTGCATGTTTGTCTTTGTTTTTTAGAAGAAAATAACTTTGTCTTAGGGTTGGTTCAACAGAGTGATGATATATCGCATATGAGAGAAGATAATGTGTTTAGTTGGTCCAGGAGCCTCTATAAAACTATTAGATGTGTACCCTATAATCAAGCGATTTCACTTCTAAGTAGCAAATGCTTTGATTTTTCATAAGAATGTATCCTGATTTGTCTGGTGAGTGGAGCATTCTATGAAACAGATCACTTTTTGATACTGAATTCAGCTCTTGGAAGGGACAAACATCCTAGAAGAGATGGATTCCAAATGCAGTGTCCAAAGATTGAATACAGGAACCTCGGTGTCTTAAAGCAACCCACCTTTTCAGTGCTCTCTAAAACAAGGCTTATTTTCAGTGGGTCCCATGCACAATGCCACAGAAAGGCAAGTCAGAATTGTCAACAGCACAATAGAGAGCATGAAGAGCTCCAAAATATCTCCTCTTCCTTCCGTCACCCCAATCCTTACCACTCAATGGTGATCTTCCATGCTTATTCCTGCTTCTGTCTTCATAAAGCCTGTCACGTTTGGGAAAAATATTCTTCAATAAAATCCTAGAGTTCAGAAAGTTACTTGTCCCCCAGCCCAAATACAAACCATGTACTCCAGGAAACAGCTATTTTCCTCTGAAAACATGCTCATTTTTAAGATGATGGCATTCAAAATATACTATGCTCCAAACACACATCCTCCCAATTTGGTTTAGTGTAATAGATGAGTTTGAGTATCTACTCTAAGTAAGATCCTTTCTGGGCATCATGAGTTCTTCTGTGGTTGTAAATTATTTAACATCTATGTATTTGCTTTGCTTTGTGAATTATTTAGAGCAGTGTTATTCTGTGGGCTGAAAAGTGAGTTTCTAAGATGGCTTAATGTGTTATAAAAATGGGCAAATTGTGTTGAAATATCCATAAGGGAATGTGCTAGAATACGTGACATGGGAAAGAACCTGTTACTATCAAGGGTCAATAATAACCACGTAATCAGTTCAGCCGCAAGAATGACCTTTATTCAAATCCCACATAGATCCTTTAATCCCTCTGAGGACACATTTGGTCTGCTGGGAAGTTTACATGTCCTGTTGTAAATCATATCCCCACTGACTATTTTTGCAAAGAGCCCTTACTTATCAAGACATTGTTACAGCCATTTGGAATGTGTTTTTATATACAAATAAAGATAGTGAGGAGTTAAAACAGAATTTATCTACTGTTTTTAAAGAAGGGATTTCCCCAAACTTCAGAAAAATAATGTGAAACAAGTTAATCCCACTGGAGTGAAAAGTCTTAAGGATAATGACTTCTATTGCTTGGACTCTTACAGACAAAAAGAGAATGATAAATAGGGAGAAACGTGTAGTCTACATCATCCAAAATAAAACAGTCAGCCTTGGATTCCTTCCTTACCCTAAGCCAGTCTGCAGAATTAAGAAATCTAATTATGTAATGTGGGAAATAATTTCTAAATATCTTTAAAAGATTATTTGTTGTCGTTGTCATTCAGTCACTAAGTCATGCCTGACTCTCTTCGATCCAATGAACTCTAGCACTCCAGGCTCCTCTGTCTTCCACTATCTCTCAGAGTTGGCTCAAATTCACATCCATTGAGTCGGTGATGCTATTTAATCATTTCATCCTCTGTCACCCCCTTCTCCTCCTGCCTTCAATATTTCCCAGCATCAGGGTCTTTTCCAGTGAGTCAGCTCTTTGTATCAGGTGGTCAAAGTATTGGAACTTCAGCTTCAGTCCTTCCAGTGAATATTCAGGGTTGATTTCCTTTAGGATTGACTGGTTTGATCTCCTTGCTGTCCAAGGGACTCTCTAATGTCTTCCCCAGCACCTCAGTTCAAAAGCATCGGTTCTTTGGCACTCAGCCTTCTTTATGGTCCAACTCTCACATCTGTACATGACTACTGGAAAAACCATAGCTTTGAGTATATGGATCTTTGCTAGCAAAGTGATGTCTCTGTTTTTCAATACACTGTCTAGGTTTGTCATAGCTTTTTTTCTAAGGAGCTAGCATCTTTTAATTTCATGGTTGCAGTCATGAAATCACCATCCGCAGTGATTTTGGAGCCCAAGTAAATAGAATCTGTCACTGTTTCCACTTTTTTCCCATCTATTTGCCATGAAGTGATGGGACCAGATGCCGTGGTGTTCGTTTTTTGAATGTTGAGCCAGCTTTTTCACTCTCCTCTTTCACCCTAAGTAAGAGGCTTTTTTTTTTTTTTTTTTTAATGTTCTTCTTTGCTTTCTGCCATTAGAGTGGTATCATCTGGTTATCTGAGGTTGTTGATATTTCTCCTGGCAATCTTGATTCCAGTCTGTGAGTCATCCAGCCCAGCATTTTGCATGATGTTACTCTGCATATAAGTTAAAAGTGTGTATGTATAATTCTAAAAACAGTGATGGAAAAAAAAAAATGTTTTGCTGCCACTGAGTTCTCTCTTTCCTCTCCTCTTCTGGCCAAGTCCACACATTTCCCCCCGAGGAGTAGTCTGGGCTTCTTTGACCTCCCCTCCTGCCCTCCTGGTTCTTCACAGTGCTGGACTTTCTTCAGACCCCCAGCACAGTTCCTGGACCCACCCTGCTCACACCTGTTAAATCCTCTCCTTCTTTATCTTCTTCCCAAGGTGCCATCTGCTTTTCCCTTAGGCCCATACCTAACTAACACTTCACTCATGTGGCTGGCAGAGCACAGAACTGGTTGACCTTGCCCTGTATTTTATAGCCTTTCTTCCCCCTACTCAATTTTCTTGCCCTAAACTCCAAAGGGACCCTTCCTTTTCCAGGCCAACATGAGAATTTCAGCACAGGCTACTTTGTACTGGAATTCAAATCCAGTCATTACCCCTCAGCATCTAGTCTGGATTCTTAGATGTTTACAGGTAGGATTTAATATTCAAATGAAATAGGCAACCCCAAATTATCACTCTTTGGATATTGTTTCTAGGAAATGCAACAGTAGCAGGCAAACACACATACACGTACACACTACCTTAAAAAGAATTAAAAAACAACCAGTACTGTCATTGTATTTTTATTAGGCTACTGTCAACCCTTTCTGTGAAGTGATAGCTAAGACAGCATAGCTGAATAGTCCAGAATGCTAATTCTGGAGCCCTACTGCTTAGGTCAGATATCAGCTCTGCTACCCGGTCTAGTTTGGCAAATGAACTAATTTCTCCATGCCTCAGTTTTGTCATCTGTAAAACGGGGCTAATGAAAGGGCCTACCTCCTAGGGTTGTTGCAAGGGTTAAAGAAGCTAATATTTGAGCAGACCCAGAGGGGCATTTCAAGGGAGAACTTGCTGCCAAGAAGCAGGGAGGATAGGAAGCAGACAGGCTCCAGCTCTCAGCAACTCCAGTGTGCCTCAGCCACACAGCTGCCTCGCCCAAGGCTGTGCCCTTCCTGGGGGTAGCCCACATTTGGTGACTGAGTGAGGTGGGGGTAAAAGGCAGGCCATTCCAGTCCCACACAGGACACTCTGACAGGCAGTACATGCCTGGCAACACACCTCCCCTGGCTTCCTGAGCCTGTAGTACAGTTTGACTTCTCGAGGGTTTCTTGGCTTCCTCTTCAAAGGTGTTAATCCCTAACAAGCATCTTACACACCAAACTCTGTCTCCAGTATTGCTTCCAAAGAACTCAACCCAAGACAGCATTTGTCAAGTTTTTAGAGAGATACCTGGAGTGTAGTGAACATTCTGTGCTGTCCTAAGTCGCTTCAGTCATGTTCAACCTATGTGCGACCCTATGAACTGTGGCCCCCCAAGCTCTTCTGTCCATGGGGATTCTCCAGGCGAGAATACTGGAGTGGGTTACCATGCCCTCCTCCAGGGGATTTTCCCCACCTAGGGATTGAACCTGTGTCTCTTACATCTCCTGCATTGGCAGGAAGGTTCTTTACCATTAGCACCACTTGGGAACATTCTGTAAGCACTAATTAAATAAAATTAAATAAGTAATAGGGAAAAGCAGCACCTTCATTGCTCATTCCTTTTACAGAAGATGTTATAATTAATGTTCAATATCAGGTTACTTTAAAGAGCCTGAGAGCCTATCTCATCAGAATGAAGAAACAATAATACTGCTAATAAAGCTACTGACATTGCTATGCATGTGCTTTGGGATTTTTTTTCACTATTATCTTTTCTGCCCTTGGTCTCACCAATTCAACTTTTCATTGCTTAGAAGTGTACTTTCTGACAATTATTACTTAGGTTCAACAACTTAATGTTTAGGCTGCTTCATGTTTAGGTTGAGTTTATGTGTAACCCATGGCATCTAGAATCAAGACTTCTCAGGGATGGGAAGGATCTCTCAGGGCATGTCTTTATATGTCAGTCCAAAGAGGATTGTTCTCAGGCTGTGCAACAGAGGGAAATGAGTAGACTCTGGCCTTGGGCCCTGGAGGGGTCCCTATAAGTGTGAGGTTTATTTTGTTAATTATTTATTTATTTGTTTTTGGCTGCACTGGATATTTGTTGCTGCACACAGGCTTTCTCTAGTTGTGGTGAGTGGGGGCTACTCATTGCAGTGGCTTCTCTGGAGGAGCACAGGCTCTCTAGGGGCACAGGCTTCAGTATGTTGTGGCACAGGGGCCCATGAGCCCTAGAGCACGCAGGCTCCAGTAGTGGCGGTGCATGGGCTGTAGCTGCTCAAGGCATGTGGAGTCTCCCCAGGTCAGGGATTGATGGGATGTCCCCTGCATTGGCAAGCGAATTACTATCTACTGCACCACCGGCAAAGTCCGGTTCTGAGGTTTTATTTCATCTGCAGATCTGCAGCTGTGCATTATTCAGTAATTCATTTACTCATATATTCAATCAATAAATCTTTGCTCTCAGTTTCACTTCACTTGAAGAAGAAGAAAGACAAGAATCTGCTCTCAAGGCTCGTACCCTCTGATGTGGAAAAGCCACACCAGGTAATAAACAAGACAATTAAAGATGAAGGGAGAATGTGGATGCAGTGCAAGAGCCCTAGCTGGAGCCTATATTAGGAACTGTCCCTAATGGAAGGTGACATTTGAGTGAAGAATTTAAGAATAAGAAACCCAAAGAAGTGCCTGGGGAAACACGCTCCCCCAAGAGCAAGTGAAAAGACCCGGAGGAATGAGTGTGCTCCACTGTTGGGAAAACTTCAGGAAGGCCAGTTTGGGCTGAAAAGCAATGAGCAGGGGGAGGAATACGGCCCCCAACTAAAGGTGGAAAGAGAGGGCCAGTTCCCACAGGGCCTTAAAAGCCATGGAAAGGAATTAGGGTTTCATCCTAAATACCATGAGAACTCACCACGTGATTTTAAGGAGAGTCAATGGTACATGATTTATGTTTATAAAAGACCATACTGACAACGTGAACTCAGCTTGGAAGACAGACCTGAATTACAGTTTACAAAAGATGTGGCTACTCTCAGATTCTTGGATGATGCCCTATTTTAGCACTGTGCAGTAATTTCTAAGGGCTTTGGGGTGAACTGTGACTGTTTTATGAGCTGCTATCAGGGCACTGAGAATAAAACCACACTGTAGATGAAAACCAACACTAGACCTCAAGAAACACGCATTCTGCCCGTACTCAGAAAGTCTACCCACCCTCTCTTCTCACTGAGCTCGTTCCTTGTTATTTCTAACTATAGAATATCACCCGACATTGGATAGTTTGTATAAATCAGCTAAAGCAACCCTTAGTTATAGCTTCTCTAGAGTAACTGTCAGCTGTATCACTTTATGAAATGGGATGACACTTCTGCCCGGTCCTGGCTACAGCATCAGTCTGTCAACAGTGACTAAAAGAGAAGTCTTCTGAAAGACAATAACTCCTGCCTTCCAGAGAAGGGCATTTTGTAAACGCAACGTGCTTGTCTGTTTTTGATTTTCTCTTTCAGGCTGGGTGAGAGTCTACTCACTGAAGACAGGCTGTGGAGGAGGGGCCTGCCCAGGAGGAGAGTCCAGATCCAATGGGAAGAGAGGGGTGGAGCCTGGGAACTGCAAGGAAGTGGAGGAGCCTGGCGGGGGAGGAGCTGGGATTACTGGGGAAAGTGCCCAGGAGACTGATGTGCAAAGTGGGCATTACTGGCCAGGAATAGAGTTTTGTGAAGGAAGATTCTGAACCAGTCTCAAGGAGGACATCTGTTAGCACAGAAAATATCAAAGGATAGAAATTTAATATGTGTATCTCTGCCTCAGTCATCTGAAAAAAAAGAAGTATGAGGTTCTCTTCTGTTGATGGCATTTTTACTGGCATTTAAATCAATGGACTCAAAAACAACCAGTTAGCTAGTTTGCTTCCTATCCTGAAGTTACTTCCATCTATTCCTGGTATTAAAATGAGGACTGGCTTTTAAGAAAGGCTGAAATTTTCCCCCCTTCCCCACTCCACCTGGCCTTACACACACACACACACTCACACACACACTTCACATACCAAGTAAGTAAGTAAGTGTTAGTTGCTCAGTTGTGTCCAACTCTTTGCGACCCTATGGATTATAACCTTCCAGGATCTTCTCTCCATGGAATTCTCCTGGCAAGATACTGGAGTGAGTTGCCATTCCTTTCTCCAAGGGTCTTCCTGACCTAGGGATTGAACCCAGGTCTCTTGCATTGCAGGCAGATTCTTTACATCTGAGCCACCAGGGAAGCCCCATTTTTTACACACACACACACACACCACATACCAGGCAACCATGAAAAGTCACACCTAACTCCAAAGCCTCCTGAATTTATATGATGTGTGATATGCTCAGTCGCTCAGTTGTGTCCTACTCTTTGCAACCCCATGGACTGTAGCCCACCAGGCTCCTCTTTTCATGGGATTTTTCAGGCAAGAATAGTGGAGTGGGTTGCCATTTCCTTCTCCAGTGGATGTTCCAGACACAGGGATCAAACATGTGTCTCCTACATCTCCAAGCATTAGCAGGCAGATTCTTTACCCCTGAATCACCTGGGAAGAGCCCTAAATTTACGAATTCCAATTAATTCTTACATTCAAGAGCAACACTGAGCCAGCCATGGCCAAGGTTGTGAATGAATGAAATATGATGAGTTTAATCACTGTAGATTACCAATTTGAACTTCTGCAATTTAAAATATTTTCTTCAACTCTTCAATTAATCTTTCTCTATGGGATAAATTAATCATTTGAACAATTTCAGGCCTAAAAATCAACACGTTACCAGCTAAACTAAATTTAAATAGAAAATGTGTTATCTGATTGGAAGTGGAATGAAACCAGCCTCTGAATTCAAAACACTTTATTTTTATTTTCTGGGCTATGCTGCCATGTTGGCAAGGGAGCTCTCAGACCCATTCTGGATACTGTCAGATGGGATAGGCAGTATGCAGGGAGGGGTCTACAGTATGAGGAAGGAGAGATGCCCTAAAGAGACTCATATGGAAAAGGAGGGCAAATATTTTAAGTATGTGTATGGTTGTTTGGGGCTTTTTTAAGGAAGTAAAAAATGATCCTAATTACAACTAAAACAGAGCCCAGCTCAATAAAGGATTGTTCAACAAATAAACGAAGTCTGTTTCCTCTGAATCTCTTTGGTTAGTCAAATTTGGATGCCAAGTTTAAATTCCCAGGTCCCTCCTGGCTGGTGGTTTGTTCAGAAGCTGCCTGTGTTAATCCCACCTCTGTGCAGTTCACCTTTTAAGAAGTCTAGAAATCTGTGTCACCCAAACATATTTCCTCTAAAAATCAAATGACCACCTGGCAGCCTGCCTCTGGAGTTTTCCTGTGCCCATTAGTCAGGATTTCCAGCGGACTGCTAAATCTGAACCTTCATCTGCTTCCATGCAGCCAAGCCAAGCAAGTTTCCATGAAACTACCAGAGCAAGAAACCCTTTATGCCACTTGATGACAAGAAAATAAAATCACAGAGGCAATAAAAAGGAGGACTATAAACCAGCAGAGGAAAACAGGAACCTCATGCATAAAGTGAAATGAGGCCTGGGGCTCCGTCACGTAGTCTGGTCACATTCCTTATTGGTACAAGGCTGGCTGCGCACAGATCTGACTCTTGGAATTACTTAGAGGGAAGGCTGGAGAGAGGGGCACACAAACACAGCCTTGGCTCTCAATACCCACACAAAGCCTGTGCCTTAAAATACCTTTCATTCATGCTGCCAGATGCACAGGCTGGAAGAAGCGTTCTTTTCTGTTTCCCAGCAGAATGCTTTTTGCTTCTGTTACCTTTCAGCAAAGACTCCTGTTGCCTTTCACAGGAGTGAGCCCACTGGGGACCTGTGAGCTCCCAAGGTGTTTCAGACATGATAAAGGGCCCACAGTGCCATCCCTGGAGTAGGAAGCAGTGCATAGCTTTGAAGCCCTGAATTCCTCCTGGGAAATGGGCTCATTATTACCTTCTTCAGCCTGGAGGTTTTCTGAAATCAATTCTTCCTGAGCTAAATAATTAAAATGCAAGCAGCTGTCTGGTTCTAGTTTCCTCATAAATAAACTGAAAATAATGAAATGCTGGAAACTGGCACTGATTGCCAAATTTTATGGTTGTCCCCTAATTACACTGGTACAACACAAATTTGTGTGTGTGTCCAAAATAATTATTTGAAAACCATGACCAGAGTTCCTAGAATAATTAAGAACTTTAATCATGTATTGAAATACAGAAAAAGAGCTGATAAATGTTTGCCCTCCTATCTAACTAGGTAAACGAAAGAATGCTGAGTTTGTATATTTTCTGCCTAAGTGATTATTTATCCTTAGCAGAGACTGGCCTGACTAAAACAATTATGGAGCGTTGAAAGCCTGACCAGCCTGTAAAATGGTGCATTATCTTATTCCTCAAAGTGGGCTGCAACCACCCTTTGGGGTATGGGACAGGCAGGGAATCCGGCCACGAGATAAACAGGTAAACATTTAGATGCCTCAGTTTTGCTGTATTTATGAGTGTGGGGAGCACATCATGTTTATATCAAACATAAACATGGTGATATTATGGAACAGATTGCAAAAGTCACAAAATTTCTCAATATTACAGACATTTTGAGCTGGCAGCTACATTCATACGGGTCTTCTCAGGTCCTCCTTCATTGTAGAGGTTCTTTGTGGAACCATTTAAAGTACTCCCATAATATCAGGAAGCAATGACTTGTCAAATAAAAAGGCAAATGTTTCTGATGTACAAGTTTCTACTCTAGATCAGACTGGATAATTATATATATATATATATTGCTTAGTCGTCTCAGATGTGTCCAACTGTGAGACCCTGTGGACTGTAGCCCACCAGGCTTCTCTGTCCATGGGATTCTCCAGGCAAGAATACTGGAGTGGATTGCCATGTCCTTCTCCAGGGGATCTTCTCAACCCAGGGATCAAACCCAGGTCTCCCGCATTGCAGGCAGATTCTTTACCACTGAGCCACCAGGGAAGCCCATATACACATATACATATACATATACATATACACACACACACATATACATATTGGAGAAGGAAATGGCAACCCACTTCAGTTAGACATGACGAAGTGACTTAATATACATACATATAGGAGTAAAAGGAATCTTAAAGGAAAAATATCTATTTCTGCTTTATTGACTATACCAAAGCCTTTGACTGTGAGGATCACCACAAACTGTGGAAAATTCTGAAAGAGATGGGAATACCAGACCACCTGACCTGCCTCTTGAGAAATCGGTATGCAGGTCAGGAAGCAACAGTTAGAACTGGACATGGAACAACAGACTGGTTCCACATAGGAAAAGGAGTACATCGAGGCTGTACATTGTCACCCTGCTTATATAACTTATATACAGAGTACATCATGAGAAATGCTGGGCTGGAGGAAGCACAGGCTGGAATCAAGATTGCTGGGAAAAATATCAATAACCTCAGATATGCAGATGACACCGCCCTTATGGCAGAAAGTGAAGAGGAACTCAAAAGCCTCTTGATGAAAGTGAAAGAGGAGAGTGAAAAAGTGGGCTTAAAGCTCAACATTTAGAAAACGAAGATCATGGCATCTGGTCCCATCACTTCATGGCAAATAGATGGGGAAATAGTGGAAACAGTGTCAGACTTTATTTTTGGGGGCTCCAAAATCACTGCAGATGGTGACTGCAGCCATGAAATTAAAAGATGCTTACTCCTTGGAAGGAAAGTTATGACCAACCTAGATAGCATATTCAAAAGCAGAGACATTACTTTGTCAACAAGGTCTGTCTAGTCAAGGCTATGGTTTTTCCTGTGGTCATGTACGGATGTGAGAGTTGGACTGTGAAGAAGGCTGAGCGCCGAAGAATTGATGCTTTTGAACTGTGGTGTTGGAGAGGACTCTTGCAAGGAGATCCAACCAGTCTATCCTAAAGAAGATCAGTCCTGGGTGTTCATTGGAAGGACTGATGTTAAAGCTGAAACTCCAATACTTTGGCCACCTGATTCAAAGAGCTGACTCATCTGAAAAGACCCTGATGCTGGGAAAGATTGAGGGCAGGAGGAGAAGGGGACGACAAAGGATGAGATGATTGGATGGCATCACCGATTCAATGGACATGGGTTTGGGTGGACTCTGGGAGTTGGTGATGGACAGGGAGGCCTGGCGTGCTGCAATTCATGGGGTCGCAAAAAGTCGGACACGACTGAGTGACTGAACTGAACTGAAAGCACCTTTTAGATAACTGGTTCTCAACTGGAGGCAAGTTTGCCCTATCCCACTTGGGGACATTTTACGTCTGTCAGTGCTGGGGGAATTTCTGATTGTCACCATTTGGTGATGGTGCGGGTAGCACTACTGGCCTCTCTACCCCCGACTGGAAAGAATTTCTCAGCCTAAAGTGTCAATAGGGTTGAGGATGAGAAACCCTGCTGCTGCTGATGCATATACATACACACAGATAGGAAACGAGTGGTCTGAAGGTCAAAGTCAGCCACGTGTAGAGAAAGAAGGCAGTCTCTGCAGACTCGCTTTGGGGGGAATGTGGAAGGGGCTGCTATACATGTGGTCAGAGATATGCCAGCCCCTCCAGAAACCTGTGGTAATCCTCCCAATGGGAGTGACTCCCCCAACTTGTTACTTGGGCTGTAGATCTAAGGCCTTTATTATCTTATCTCCTGCATTCTACATAGGTTCCCAGAATGACCTGTGAGCTCCTGCAGGACAACATCTATGCATTTTCAAATATCTCTTCGTGGTGCACAGTATCACAGCACCTAGCCTTGCTCATAATATGGTTGCTGAACTGACATCAATGCTATATTCTTCCCCCAGTATTAGAAATTCTACATGCCTGCATTTGAAAAAAAAAAAACCCATATTAAACAGGAAGGAAAGAAAGACACTTCCCCTCTACTATTTCCATCTGGGAAGATCATTTAGCAAAGTCTGTCTTCAAAGAGCCGTGCATACTTCTTTTTTGATGCTAATCATGTTTGACTGCCTCCCCCACGTACCTTAGCCTTTTTATTAGTCTCCAGCAGTAGTGAAGTTCACTCTTGCATTTCATAAAAGGGTCACAGTCTTGGTTAATGTTTTTAGACACAAATGCCCATAATTAAAGCCCAGAGCAAAGTTTGCCTGTCTTTCTTTGTACAACTCTTTAAAAACTCAAGCTCTATATTTCATTTATTTGCTAATGAATTTCCCTATAAGGGATGGTTTGACTCTGCTCAGCTTTAATTATAACAACAATAATTATAACAACAATAACAAAAAATTCATTTAGGCTTTCTGCTTGCTCTCCATGTTCAAAACTATTCTATAGAATGATTGAGAAGGAACAAAGCATTTTTGGAATAAAAGCAATTTTCCAGAATAAAGTGTTCTGGGCAGGCTCAGTATCTTCCTGTTTTTTACACTCTTAAAACATAAGAAATGTAAGACCTCATCTCAAGCAATCCAAGTATCTTCAACTCCACTTACAATGTAAATCAAAGCATTATTCTTCACCCTACAAACTACTTATTGAAAGATTCAACCCAAGATTATTTTCATTCAAAAGCACCTACTCTCAAACCATTTACATTTAGATGGTATTTACACAGCTTTTCAGGAACCAGAAGAACTTTTTAAGAGCTAAGGAGGAATGGTGAATGAGCCCAACCTCTTAATTTTGCAGAGAGGTAATTGAGGCTTAGAAGTCGATTTGAACTCTCCCAACTACCTAATAACAACGGCTAGCTCTTATCAAGGGCCCACAGCTTCTCATATCTTCAGCACTTCTACCGTGTCTGAGCCACCACGATATCTTGCTCGGATTGGTGCAGGAGCCTCCTAAGTCCTGCATATACTCTGCTTAGGTCAACAAAAAAGTCCTCACTGAGGTTCCTTAAAAAACTAAAAGTAGAGTTACCATATGATCCAGCAATCCCACTCCTGGGCAAGTATCTAGAAAAGACGAAAACTCTATTCTGAAAAGATACGTGTACCCCAGTGTTCATAGCAGCACTATTTACAATGGCCAAGACATGGAAGCAACCTAAATATCCATCAGCAAATGAATGAATAAAGAAGATGCATTATGTATATACAATGGAATATTGCTCAGTCACTCAGTCATGTCTAACTCTCTTCAACCCCATGAATGGTAGCCCACCAGGCTCCTCTATCCCATTGAACTGCCCTGGTAAGAATACTGGAGTGGGTTGCTTTCCTCCTCCAGGGGATTGTCCCGACCCAGGGATTGAATCTGGGTCTCCTGCATCTCCTGCATTGGCAGGTGAATTTTTTACCACTGAACCACCTTGGAAGCCCACAATGGAATATTACTCAGCCATAAAAAGAATGAAATAATGCCATTTGCAGCAACATGGATGGATCTAGAGATTATCATAGTAAGTGAAGTAAGTCAGAGAGAGACAAATATCATGTGATATCACTTATCACTTATATGTGGACTATAACAAAAGCTATAAACAAACATTTGTATTTACATATTTACAAAACAGAAACAGACATAGAAAATGAACTTATGGGTACCAAAGGAGAAAGGGGTGGAGAAGGATAAATTAGTAGTTTGACTTAACAGATACACATACTATATATAAAATAGATAAACATCAAGGTCCTACTTATAGCAGGGAAAAGAATCTGAAAAAGAATAGATAGCTGAATCACTTTGCCATACACTTGAAACTAACAAATATGATATAATCAATTATATTTCCATTCTTAAAATGATTTTAAAATAATAAAAAAATAGAACTACAAAAAGAATCCCCACAAATTCCCCAGTGCCTGATACATGGCAGGCCTTCAGGATGTTTGTGAATTTGTAAAGTGCTTACTATATGCCAGGTACTAATCTAACGAAGGTATGGGAACCAATTACCTAATCTTTCCAATAACACAAGATAAGTGCTATTGTCATCACTGCTGTCATCTTGGATTCACAGATGAAATTGGGGCACAGAGAAGTTTAGTACTTGCCCAAGACCACCCAGCTACAGTTAATCATAGAGCCAGGATTTGAACCTAGGGCACAGGCTCTTTAACTACCACAATGTCCCTCTTAGCTTAGCTAATGTATCCCTCTTAGCTTAGCTAATGATGAAAAAAAACATCAATGAGTCTTCCCTATACCAAGCTCTCAGAAGTTGAAATATATCAAAGTGCGCTTAAAAAACATTGTTTCCTATGACTGCCTAACATTTTAAAATAATCAATAAGGTGTGATTTTTTGAACTAAGACTGGTAAACAAGAGCAAAAGTGTGAGTCACAACTGTGTTGCACTTCAGTCTCGAGTTCAGAGCATACAAAGGGTATGACTGTGGCTTACAGTCGTGTGCAGGTAATTCTCCCTACTCAACTGAGATTACCATGATTAGCTCTGGTCCATAAAAGGAAAGCTAAGACACAAAAGCCTCAGTGATGTTCCAGGCCACACAGTCAGCAACCATGGCAGGAAAGGAGTCTCTGAGGGCCCCTCTGAGGTCACACATGTTCTCTGATTATTAAGTATAAAACACCAGGGTGATGCACACAATGGAATGTTTAAGCCAAGATGTCACCGAATACAGAGTACGTTGATACAGCTTTATCTGAGAAGTTACATAATCGTCCTAATGTGGAAACACCATAAAGGAATTTGTGACTTGGAATGAGGAGAAGTGCACTCCCTGGGAATCACTCCTCAAAGCGTATCGGGAGATGTTCAGTGAGAAACCCACTCCCCTAGATTGAGCAGGTGACTTGTAAAAAACAAAACAGCCCAATGAAGGCTTTCTGAGGGCAGGCACTGTGCCCAGTTCAATTTAATGAGACTTAACCAGACCCCTGGCTGAAAACAGTCTCCAGGGACCCCATCTTTTCGCAGGGCAGGGAGGTCTATTCTATATTCAGTCTCCTGTTATATAAAAGTCCCTACTCTGAGTCCTCTCTGCCTCTTGCTTTTAGGTCAAATATTTATTTATGAAAGCCCAGAGGCCTTTCATTATCTTTATACCCTGGAAGGTTCGAAATGAATCTTTTCTCGCACTTCGTTTAAATTCTTTGAAAGAAATCTCGAGCTCTGGAATCCACCTCCACCTCCAATCGTCCCTGGATCTCGGCCTCCACTGTCCCACCTGCCCCCAGGCGCAGCCAGAGAAGGAAGGGGGTGGCCGGAGGGGAGGGGCGGGGATGTCACAAGCACCTGTCACCTGGCAGGCCCCGGCCTCACTTCCTCACCCCCAGCCCCACCCACCCTGCCGCAGGAGAGGACCGACCAGGAGCCCGCCCCCTCGCACGCCCCGACACTGGCAGGCCAGTCCCTCCCGCCCCAGCCTCCTGCCGCCGTCCAATGGCCGAGAGGCAGGGCAAGCTGAGCAAGCCGCGGCAGCCCAGCCGGGTCTCCGCCCTGTTCCCGGTTCCCGAGCCGGGCCCCGGCGGCCTTTAAATGCCGCCCTAGGCCGACACGGCGCGGCCCTCGCCACCTTTTTCCTCGGGCGGCGGCAGCGGCACCCCGAGGAAGAAAGCAGCTTAGACTCTGCAGCTCCGTCCCGGCCGCGGCGGCTGCCTCCGACCTTGGGGCCCGCGCCGCCTCCCCCGCCTCTCCCTACTCCTCCTCCTCCCCCTCCCCCGGGCCCCGCTGGCCCGGTCGGCGCCGGGCCCCCGGGCGTGCGCGCGCGCGTACCCGCGCGTGTGTGCGCGCCCCAGCCAGCCTCGGACCCGCGCCTCCGCCCGGCGCAGGACCGCCCCGGGATCCCCGCCCGCGCTTCGCGTCCCACGTCCCCCGCCGCCCGGCCGCCAGCCGCGCACCCCGCCGCGCCGCGCGAGAAGATGGCGGGGTCGGTGGCCGACAGCGATGCAGTGGTGGTGAGTGCGGGCCAGGCGCCCCCTTCCCGCGGCCCGCACGGCCCCGCCGCTGGCTCCCGCCTGGCGGAGGCCCAGCCCCGCGCCCCCGGCGGGAGAAGGCGCCCCAGTACCTGGTTAGAGGGAGCCGGCTATGCGCGACCGGGGTCGGGGGAGGGCTGGAGGGGTGCTCCGTGGGAGGACCGCTGGCTGAGTGGAGGTGTTGGGGGCGGCCTGCGCGTGGGGGTGAGCTACAGCCCACTCCGCACCGTGCAGCCACCGGCCAGGTGTGAGTGTGCGCGTGTGTGAGTGTGTCCGGCGCGCGCGCCCCGTGTCCGCTCCCCCCTCCACGACATCCCGGGGATTCCCCCTTGGAAATGGGTCCTAGCCGGGGGCTCGCGGGAGAAGTTGAGCCGGGCTGCTGCACTCCAGCCACGTCCTGGAGGACAGGCCTTGGCGACAGGTTCTAGAGGCGTTTGCGGTTGGAGAGGAGCCTGCCTTCCTCCGGAGCGGGGCTCTGGTTCTCCAGTGGGCCTCGACCTTCATTTTGATCCAGATCTGAAGGGTCTGGGGAGCATCAGAGGCTTAGCTACCTGATAGAAAGGACGGGTTTGGTTCCGGGGTTTTCTGCGGGTATTCGGTGTACTGAGCCTATGTTGTGGGGAGGGTTGCTGGATTCCTCCAGATTTGTATAGGTTCTTCCCCGCTCCCGCTAACACCCACCTCCGAAAGCCTTTGGAAAGCCAATCTGTGTGCTTCTATTTTTAGAAACTAGATGATGGGCATTTAAACAACTCCTTGGGCTCTCCAGTTCAAGCCGACGTGTACTTCCCACGACTGGTAAATGATTTTGTTCCCTCTTCGGTGTCTGCCTGTACCCTCTCGTTTCTAATTGCATTTTCAAATGGGTCAAGTCCTAAGGAACTGAGGGCTTGGCTCTTCCCTAACAGGCTGTGAACTTTGCTTCTGCTCTCATCCTCTACAGATCGTGCCATTTTGTGGGCACATTAAAGGTGGCATGAGACCAGGCAAGAAGGTGTTAGTGATGGGCATTGTAGACCTCAACCCAGAAAGGTAAGGCAGATTCCTTGTCTCCTATGATGCTGTCAAAAATCTTGGCTTTCTCTGCCCACCCAAGCCAAATGAAAAATACAGAGACAGAGTTTGGAGAAAATAAAAGGGTGGCTTTAATCCTCAGCCAGAGGAGGGGACAGCAGGCTAGAGCCTCAAGAAGTGTGTGCCCCTCCCATGAGGAATTGGGGGGGGGGGGTGATTATATAGATGAGGGGGTCAGTGATGAGGAACAAAGGTGTGAAGGTCTTGTATTCTTCTTCCTTTTGGATCATTTCAAAAACAGTCATAGACTAGCCATCAGGTAGCCCAATAGTTGGGCGCATTGTCTTGCATGAATTGTACTGTGGCCTCCTTTCTGTAATGCAAAAAGAAAGGAAAAGAACTGTGAGGGGCCGTCTGCAAAGAGAGTGCTGTAAAGGTGAGCCCCAGACAGAATGTGATCGGCATACCAGGTTAGTCTTGATTACCTACTACAGATCAAGAACAGTTAAAGTGAAAAAAAGAGCTCAGAAAAGGGCAAGAGAAAAAACAAAACAACTTTTTCCTCTTTTTTCACTACAACACTTACACCTATCCAGCAGTTACGAGGTCCTGCTCACTCTTGTTGTGGCTTTCTGCTGCTCTTCCAACCCCTGTGGCCAGTGTTACTCGTTGCAAGTGCCAAGAAAGTACTATGTTCCCATGAAAAGAATGTGTATGAATTTCAGCAGCCATTTCTCTAGACAGCTATTTATATCAGAGATTATAAATATAGACCCACATCATTTTCTCTTTGACCCTTAGGGAGGCCAAAGGACTTTTTTTTTTTTTTTAATGTTTTTCAAACACAGTGCTTGGAGTAAGAACTATCAATATAAATGAGAACCAAACTACAAGATACTGTTTCCCTTAGTCAGTTTCCCCTGGCTGTTTTTGAGTCTTCTGAAATGGGTTGAAACACAGATGTGTGGGTAGTTTGGGGTATCTGAAACGTCCACAGTTAGTTACTTTAATCTCTGTCAAAGTTTTCTCCAGGGCCCCCTCCTGTGGGTAACAAAATAAACTAGTTTGATTGTAATCCTACTTATCCATGGTCTATCACACCCCAACCCCTGCCCTGTGGAGAGTGGTGGCCCGCTAAAAGCTGACAAATCCAGAGAGGAAGAAGGAAATGGGAGCCTGGGTCTTTGTTAAGTATTATTTTGCTCAACTGTGAATAAATGAGATGATTTTCTTTTCAGCTTTGCAATCAGCTTGACCTGTGGTGATTCAGAAGATCCTCCTGCCGACGTGGCAATTGAACTCAAAGCAGTGTTCACAGACCGACAGCTACTCAGAAATTCTTGTATATCTGGGGAAAGGGGTGAAGAACAGTCAGCGATCCCTTACTTCCCATTCATCCCAGACCAGCCATTCAGGGTGAGTACCTCGAGTGCTTCAGCTCCAGCCATTGGCAGGTTGGTGATATTCTCATCTGAGATGTGCCAAGAGTGCTTTAAGCGGCCAGAACTTTTGCATGTCCAGGAAATTTGTCACCTGATGGTGAAAAAAAGGAAAACGATCAAAAGAGCTCTGTTTGCTGATATGAATTAACAGTCAGCAGTAGCTCTTGGTTCTGTTTAGCCAATACATGTAAATAAGCCCATATTTACATGTCTAGATTGTTAAGAATAAATACTTCTCTGTGTAGTATTCAATATAGTACTAGGCATTTAATAGATAATTGTCCTAAGCTAACTATTTAATAAATATTAATAAATACCTAGAATTTCTTTATTTTTTTCAACCTTTAAGTAGTATCAGACCATATCAGTTATACCTTTTTTAAGACTAGAGCGATTATTATTTTATTTTCTCTTGTTCCCTTTGCTAATGAGGACTAGCAGTGCCGTTGCTCCCCTGGGCCTCCCTGGTGGCTCAGATGGTAAAGACTCTGCCTGCAGTGCAGAAGATCCAGGTTCCCTAGGTGGGGAAGATCCTCTGGAGGAGGGCATGGCAACCCACTCCAGTATTCTTGCCTGGAGAATTCCATGGACAGAGGAACCTGGCAGGCTACAGTCCATAGCGTCATAAAGAGTCAGACGTGACTGAGTGACTAATACTGGGTTAAGCGGCCTCAGTCTACTTCATTGTCACAGGCTGTGTGGCTGATAGATTCCTTCTCTTGGGCTGGAATGAGTATAGATTTGCTCCCCACTATCTGTCAGGCAGTAAGCACAGCCCAAATTTCCATTCCCATCAAATAGCACGAGCCGCACCTTCCTCTATGAAGGACAATGCCAAGTAAAAGATGCAAGTCAGTAATGTGTTAGAAAAGAATTTACTGACCTGTCGGACCTGGTGATGAAGTATCTGCGTTATACTTTGTTGTGCTTAGTCGCTTCAGTTGTGTCTGATTCTTTCCAACCCTACAGACTATAGCCCAGCAGGCTCCTCTGTCCATGGATTCTCCAGGCAAGAATACTAGAGTGGATTGCCATGCTTTCCTCCAGGGGATCTTCCCCACCCAGGGATCAAATCCGTGTCTTTTACATCTCCTGCATGGGCAGATGAGTTCTGTACTGCTAAGCTACAGGGGAAGCCCTATACTTCGTTAACATGCATCATAATAATGACAACTTGGTTAAGAGCTTCCTGTTTCATATATACCTAACAAACCAGAGCTACCCTTAACCTGTTGCTCCTCATCTAGAAATGTACAAGGGCCTTATGAATAAGTCATAATTTTTCTTCCCATCTTACAGTCTTGGGGGGAAAGAAGAATCTATGACATTCACATCAGTGATAGAAGAGAGACTAATTGCCCTTCTAGCATAGCCTGGGGAAGGTACCCCTACCCTTCTCTAGAATGATAATGACCCTGAGGCTCCCCTGAACTGTGACAGTTTCTTAATGGTGACTCTTAATGCAGAGCTCATGAGTGTGAGAAACCACAGCTTCTGCCAAGTCGAATAACGCTCCCCAACAACAAAACTGAGATGGAATCAGCCCTTCTTGGTGACATAATTTTAGTAATAATATGCATTAAATGTGACTAATGTCACATATGGAGTCTCTCCTTACATGATGAATACAAATGCTTTTAATAAATACATAGTGCAAAACCAGTGATTAAACTCTGTGGTGACTTCCTTAAGTTAGAAAAAAGAGGGAGAAAAAGCTTTTACCATAGGGAATCAGTATTTTTGTTTGGCTTAACAAAGCCTTGTTAATTACACATCCTTGGTCCAATGGTAATTACTGTGTATCCTTCTCTGCTTAGTGTTTATCTTGTTTGAGTGTCCAAACTGTTATTACGTGCTCCTAATGGGTACCTGTTCTGCCTTGTGAGGGGCTTCTCTGAAGGTGGGATAGAATTGTTCAGGGGATGAGGATGGAGGCATTAAGTACCATATAGATGAATCTATACCACTTTATATCACTTTCTGGCATGCAATGAGAAGGGAGAAATAGTAAGGCAATTTTACATCCTTCAAGGACATTGAATAGTGTAGAGCAATGCCTCCCAAAGTGTGTCCCTCATTCCAGCAACACCAGCATCATCTTGGAACTTGGTGGAAAAGCACATTCTTAGACCTTACCCTTGACCTACTAAATGGAAAATTTGAGGGGGGTGGAGCCCAACAGTCTGTTCTATAGCCTTCTGTCTGATTCCAGTGCACTCTAGAGTTTGAGAACTACTGAGGATGTTGCCTTTCTCTAAAATGAGGTATTTGTTCATTTTTCCCAGCAGAGTTCATTGAAATTATGAACTGAGGGTTTTATTTTGTTTTTTTTTCCAGGTGGAAATCCTTTGTGAGCACCCGCGTTTTAGAGTGTTTGTGGATGGACACCAACTTTTTGATTTTTACCACCGCATTCAAACGTTATCTGCAATCGACACCATAAAGATCAATGGAGACCTCCAGATCACTAAGCTTGGCTGATGTTTAAACCATGTCTGTTTCAAAGAGCATCAGGTGCCACAACTGCCTGACTGTTGATCTGGAAGAAGTGTCCTGGCAAGGTCTAAAGACTTAAAAAGAAAACAAAAAGGCAGACTTCACTGTCTCTTCTTTCTGTGCAGTTTAAACCCAAAATGACTTCAACGGTGGTTTGCCCTTAGGAAGCTATCGGAACTAAGACACCGAGCCATTATTCCCAGAACAAAGTAATACATTTATGCTGGATTTTATTCAGACTAAACTGAGATGGATTTGTGACGATTTGTGATCTGGTAATAAGTTATTCATCTTTTCACAGCAAGGTGATATTTGGAACAAAAGTGCTAAAGACTTAACAACAACAAAGACGGTACACAGAAATCAACTCATTTCTGCACTGAAGTGGAATTGTGTAGCACAACCAACATTTTAGTCAGGGTATTTAACATAGAATGTAGGTTGTTCAAGGGTTTTTTTTGTGTTTTTTTTTTTCTTTTTGCACAGCATAATGTTAACTCAGATTTTTTAAGCTTTCTTGTAGTTATTTATTTCTACTCAGTGTATATGTTAGAGATGATTAATGTCTCAAGAACAGCTTGTTATGAACTTTTGAATGTACAATTATCTTAGGTCTGAGTGGGGAAATTACCTATTACAGTCATGAGAAGGGTGAGTTTCTACCTTAAAGAGTTGAGTCTTATCCTCCTACCCCTAAACTTAGGATCTCTTGATATAAATTGCTGTAAGTGCTTTTGGGAAAACTTTGCAACAGTTCAGCAAGACTGCTTTTCAAGTTATTGATGATTATGTAAAACTCTACTTACATTGCTTTTTCTCCATACTGTGAAATTAGCACAGTATTGGCTTCCTTAAGACTAATTAACTACTTTTCACTGGATCTACATAATAGCTCATCAAGTTGTTATTAAGCTAGTCGAAAACACATTAAGAGGTGATTGCATCGATAGTTTTAAAAATGGACTATTATATACATTTTTAAAGGTATAGTGTGAAAATGATTTGGGAATGCAATGGAAAGCAAAAGCAAATGGCCCCAAATAACTTACTTGGAAATAATTTATATCAACTTAAGCTGTTAGCTCATTGTATCACTTTTGTTATGCGACCCTCACCAATCCCTAAGCAATGCCTTTGGAGCTTCAGAGTGGAAGATGCTTCCTACTGTGTGGGCTCTGCTAAGATAGTATGATAAAAAAAAGACCCAACCTAGGAAATGATCCAGTTAGTTTATCTGAAAAGTTAACTCCCGAGACTCTAGGTCTTTGAGTCCAGCCAATAGTGTGAACGCTCCAATGAAGCTCTGGGAGTTTCCCTGTACTTGTGGAACTGATTAGACAGCAGGGAGTCTCCAGGAAAAGCCTGCAGTGATGCACACGTCACTGCAAGGCAAGGGATGGTTGGAGTCCTGGGTGCTGGATTTCATAAACTGCATTGGCCTTGGAGAGAAGGACCTTTGGCATTGCTCTGGTCAGCTAGTTTAGGGGGGTAAGGGGGTGCTGGGGTGGGGGTGTATTTATATATAATTTCGGTTTTATTTGTACAGCGTCTTGTTATGACACGTCCTTGTCCTGCTTTGCTTTTGAGTTTTTTTACACAACATGCAGAGGCACTGAAGTGGCCAGATCATTTTCACGTGTCAAGAATGTAGACAGTGTTTCAGTACCAAAGTTTAAGAAAAAGCAAACTAAAATCGTGAATTATTTTATAGGTGATATATTTAGATTCTCCTCAGCTTTAAAACTGTTTAGCACAGTTCCATTGTGTTACGTAAGAAGATGCTTTACCCAACAAGACTGGCTGAGCATTGAAAGGCTTTATGTCCCAGCTGACTTAACCAGCCATATTCAGCCAGGAGGGCTGTGCTCCGGCTCCGGGTATCTTGAAGCCCGTGACTAACCTTGTGCAGCCACTAGATTTTGTCAGGTGTTTGTAGAGAGACCTGGAGGGCACCCTGAAATATATTGGTAGGGGTTTTGTTCTCGTTGTGGTAGAAGACCCCCCACACACACACAACAGGAGGTTTTTCTTTGAGTGGGCATCCATTCCCGCTCACTGCATAATTCAGCAGAAACTAGAGGAGCTGGGCGTGTAACTGTTGGAACTGACCCTCTTCTCTCTACCCATTAGCTAACTGGTTAGCAGCCAAGCCCTTAGGCAGCTTAGTGTAAAGATACACTGTTAACCCTTCACTGTTCTGTGGGGTCAGTGAGAACCTCTTGGTTAAGCTTATTGAAGTTTATCTGAATGATGTGATAGTTTGATTCAGGTATAATTAAGTTAGCAGGGGGCTAGTCCAGCTGTATTAATCATTAGCTGGAAACTGGAAACTGTTCATATCTTCTCATCAGCATGTGAGGTCTAAGGTGGGAATTCAGGATGAAAAGTGCAATTTTAAGCTTCACAGGAAAGCATTTGGGTGTGTAAGGTGTTATTTCTGACCAGAGCCCTAATTCTGCAATATGACCAAAACCAAGGAACATAAATAACAATCAGGCTCTGGGGGAATAATAAGCAGGCTTTAGACAATCTGTTCATTTCTGCATCAAAATTGGAGTGAATGTATGTATCTATTTAAAAGTTAATAGAAGTGACTTCTACTTTCTGGGCTATCCCAGAATTGTCTTAATTTTTTAAAAAATTTGAAACCCCATTTCAAATCATGCCAACCTTAGTTCAAAACCTCCAAAGGGATCATTCTTAGAATTGTTGATGATTTGTTAAAATGACAAATCCTTTCATTTGTATTAAAAAGAAAATATCCAAAAAGAGGGAGGGAGCCCTTTTGCCTTGAGAGAAACACCCTTGGCATTTTCCAGCTACATTATTAATGTAGAAATAATGTTCCTATGATGACATATTTTCAAAGAAACACTTTCTTATTTACTGCGTGGTGTAAAATGTTGCTAAATGTGTTTTAGCGTTATGATGTCACTGCTGAAAGTTATTTGCACTATAATAAAGGAATTTTCTACAAAATGGTTTCCAATTTATAAGGTGCTAAATTTGGTACCAGGTGTGATGTACTTGGGCTTCCCAGGTAGCTCAATGGTAAAGAATCCTCCTGCCAATGCAGGAGACACAGGAGACTCAGATTCAATCCCTGGGTTGGGAAGATCCCCTGGAAAAGGAATTGGCAACCTACTGCAGTATTGTTGCTTGAAAAATCCCATGGGCAGAGGAGCCTGGCAGGCTACAGTCCATGGGGTTGCAGAGAGGTGGACGGGACTAAGCACACAGGACATGATGTACTTAGCGTGGACCATCTGGTAGCACAACCGTCCCGCCCTCACACACTCACTCCAAGACCACTTGTTTATGTGTTGCCCACATTAAGGAACTGATCCAGGGAAAGTGTCTGAGGGGGCCTCAGAGACCTAATGAGTTGTGTGTGTAATGGGTTATTTTAAAATACAATTTGCATATGGTAAATTCACATTTTTCTTGATGTGCAGTTTTATGAATTTTAATACATGAATGGATTCACATAACAATCACCTCAAACAGGATACAGAATTGTTCCATCACCACCAAAGCCACCTCGTGCTACCACTTTATGGTTAAATGTGACCCCCACTCCCAGGCCTAATCAGGCAACAACTGACCCATTCCACCTGCCTATAGTTTTGCCTTTTCCTGAATGTCATATAAAGAGAATCATGTAATCCTTTAGGATTGGTTTCTTGCATAATGCATTTGAGGTTCATATTGTGTGTACTAAGGTTTTCCTTTTTATTGCTGAGTAGTATTCTGTTGTGTGGATGGACCAGGTTCTTGATTCATTCACCTGTTAAGGATGTAGTGGGTTCTTAATAAATTATTAATATAATCTTATTAGCACAGTGTATATACAAAAGCCTAACAGAAGCAGAAGATATTAAGAAGAGGTAGCAAGAATACACAGAAGAACTATAAAAAAAGATCTTCACAACCCAGATAATCACGATGGTGTGATCACTGACCTAGAGCCAGACATCCTGGAATTTGAAGTCAAGTGGGCTTTAGAAAGCATCACTACGAACAAAGCTAGTGGAGGTGATGGAATTCCGGTTGAGCTATTTCAAATCTTGAAAGATGATGCTGTGAAAGTGCTGCACTCAATATGCCAGCAAATTTTGAAAACTCAGCAGTGGTCACAGGACTGGAAAAGGTCAGTTTTCATTCCAATCCCAAAGAAAGGCAATGCCAAAGAATGCTCAAACTACTGCACAATTGCACTCATCTCACATGCTAGTAAAGTAATGCTCAAAATTCTCCAAGCCAGGCTTCAGCAATACGTGAACCGTGAACTTCCTGATGTTCAAGCTGGTTTTAGAAAAGGCAGAGGAACCAGAGATCAAATTGCCAACATCCGCTGGATCATGGAAAAAGCAAGAGAGTTCCAGAAAAACATCTACTTCTGCATTATTGACTATGCCAAAGCCTTTGACTGTGTGGATACAATAAACTGTGGAAAATTCTGAAAGAGATGGGAATACCAGACAACCTGACCTGCCTCTTGAGAAATCTGTATGCAGGTCAGGAAGCAACAGTTAGAACTGGACATGGAACAACAGACTGGTTCCAAATAGGAAAAAGAATACGTCAAGGCTGTATATTATCACCCTGCTTATTTAACTTATATGCAGAGTACATCATGAGAAACGCTGGGCTGGAAGAAACACAAGCTGGAATCAAGATTGCCGGGAGAAATACCAATAACCTCAGATATGCAGATGACACCGCCCTTATGGCAGAAAGTGAAGAGGAACTAAAAAGCCTCTTGATGAAAGTGAAAGTGGAGAGTGAAAAAGTTGGCTTAAAGCTCAACATTCAGAAAACGAAGATCATGGCATCCGGTCGCATCACTTCTTGGGAAATAGATGGGGAAACAGTGTCAGACTTGATTTTTTTGGGCTCCAAAATCACTGCAGATGGTGACTGCAGCCATGAAATTAAAAGATGCTTACTCTTTGGAAGGAAAGTTATGACCAACCTAGATAGCATATTCAAAAGCAGAGACATTACTTTGCCAACAAAGGTTCGTCTAGTCAAGGCTATGGTTTTTCCTGTGGTCATGTACGGATGTGAGAGTTGGACTGTGAAGAAGGCTGAGCGCCAAAGAATTGATGCTTTTGAACTGTGGTGTTGGAGAAGACTCTTGAGAGTCCCTTGGACTGCAAGGAAATCCAACCAGTCCATTCTGAAGGAGATCAGCCCTGGGATTTCTTTGGAGGGAGTGATGCTAAAGCTGAAATTCCAGTACTTGGCCACCTCATGCGAAGAGTTGACTTATTGGAAAAGACTCTGATGCTGGGAGGGATTAGGGGCAGGAGGAGAAGGGGACAACAGAGGATGAGACTGCTGGATGGCATCACTGACTCGATGGACGTCTGAGTGAACTCCGGGGGTTGGTGATGGACAGGGAGGCCTGGCGTGCTGCAATTCATGGCATCGAAAAGAGTTGGACATGACTGAGTGACTGAACTGAACTGATATACAAAAGCAAGATTGTGTATACAATCTTTCCTGTGGTTTGAATGATTAAGAAGGAAACTTGATCCCATAGCTATTATGACTACAAATAAAACTGGCTTATAGAAGTTTGCCTAGCTTTAGTTATGGGTGGTTTAGGAAAGATAATTTACTCAATATGCTGGATTTAGGGTACCTACTTATACCTTAGTTGATTTTACTAATTCCTTCCTTTATTATTTTTTTTTTTTTTTTTAAGGAAGCAAAGCTGTGAGGCTGGTCTTTGTCAGTTTTTGCAGTAGGCAGGGAAGGGCTTCCTAGTTGTCGCTAGTGGTAAAGAACCAGCCTGCCTATGCGGGAAATATAAAAAGACTTTGAGCTTGATCCCTAGGTTGGGAAGATCCCTTGGAGGAGGGCATGGCAACCCACTCCAGTATTCTTGGCAGGAAAATTCCATGGACAGATGAGCCTGGCAGGCTACAGTCCATGAGGTCGCAAAAAGTCGGACACGACTGAAGTGACTTGTCATGCACACACATAGGCAGGGAAAGCCCTGTCAAAGTGGGAACAATTTGCTGAGGCTGCTGGGCAGAGATGGGAGAGCTTCCTCTGACCCCGTGGGATACAACGGTATCCTTGTTCTATGACAGCATTTTGAATTAGACAGTCTAGAAGATATTTATCGGAGAAGGCAATGGCACCCCACTCCAGTACTTTTGCCTAGAAAATCCCATGGATGGAGGAGCCTGGTAGGGTGCAGTCTATGGGGTCGCTAGAGTCGGACACGACTGAGTGACTTCAGTTTCACTTTTCGCTTTCATGCATTGGAGAAGGAAATGGCAACCCACTCCAGTGTTCTTGCCTGGAGAATCCCAGGGACAGGGGAGCCTGGTGGGCTGCCGTCTATGGGGTCGCAGAGTCGGACACGACTGATGCGACTTAGCAGCAGTAGCAGTAGCAGAAGATATTTATAGCTGGAGTGATCTCTGAGTGCCACAGACACTTAAGGACCTTTATTCATTCAGCAGGTATTTATTGAGCTCTGTCAATTGCTGTTCTACATACTTGGACACATCAATGAATAAAACAGACCCTGGTGCTTTTAAACTTCATTATGCTGAAGAATCACCCAAGAAGCCTCCTTAGGGAGTGAAAGTCCATTCTCACCCTGGGAAATTATGTTTCAATGGGTCTGGAGTAGGTCTCAGGAGTTTGTATTTTTAAAAAACATCCTTGATGGTGTCAGTGGTCCCAGGTCCCAAATTAAGCCACTCTGCCTTTGGGACTTCCATAAACATTCACTGAATCAAGCTGCTGAGTTGTGCCAAGCTGTGGGATTCTGATCTGTGGGTATCCTTCTGTGAAAACTTCAACACTGGGGCATCCTGCTCTGCCAAAAAACCACTGCGCAACTTTAATTGTAACTTTACAACTATGTCTTCCCCACCACCACCACCCGCCCCTCCGCAAGTTTAACATTCCTCACTCCCACCCCTCCCTCACTATAAACACTGCAGGGAAAGGAAGTGTCTTTCAACCGAGTTGGGTAAGAACCCTCCTTATTGGGGTCGCTGTAGGACCTCACTAGAACCCTCAGTGTGTGTTAGTCGCTCAGTCGTGTCAGACTCTTTGTGACTCCATGGAGCCTGCCAGGCTCCTCTGTCCGTGGAATTTTCCAGGCAAGAATAGTGGAGTGGTTAGCCATTCCCTTCTGCAGGGGATCTTCCAGACCCAGGGATCAAACCTGGGTCTCCTGCATTGCAGGCAGACTCTTTAATATCTGAGCCACCAAAGGACCCTGACACCTGTTTTAAGTAGCAGGTGACCTGAGAAAGATTAAGGTTCCACGGGAAGCTTACCTCATTTCTTGGTTAACATTTCAATTAATTATTCATTTGCAGAATTGCCAGGGTGGGGCCCAATTTTTCTACAATGTAAATATACCAGGTGGCTTGTAACTTGTAAAGAGGGTAGAGGGCAAGTGGTAATGGCCCAGCTGAGCTCTTCACAGCATTTTGGAAATAAATTTCAAGTCTCCCTTTCACAAAGAGCAGCTGAGTTTGTACCCAGTAATGCATGCCTAACTTGTTTCCTGATCACTGTGTTAATTTCACAATGATTTTTTTTTTTTTAAGTCTCTTGCAAAAGGCAAAGAACTGCTTTGGAAAGCATATATTTCATCATGAATTTACATAGGTATAAACAAGGTGCCGAAACACTACTCAACCTAGAGAGAGAAGGGGAAGAAATAGCCACTGACGCTTTCTCTTGCTTTGATACACCCTTCCATCTCCCAGGGAAAGATGGTGACGAGGTGAGCAAACACAGAAGGGAAGCAGGCTTTGTTGTCTGAGAGGACAACACAGACAGTTTTAAATAATAGGCTCTGGCAGTGGCAAGCCAGCCACAGACCTTGGGGATGATGGGTCTTCCAAGCTTTCATGAGTAAGAACAATAAGAAACGTTTGCCATTGACTCCAGCACCTCCCTTTCTGTCAGTATTCTGTCATTAATTCTGAAAAGACAGATGCAAATAATCAAAGCTTACCTGAACAGTTAGTCCGGAACGGGAAGAAGAGAAGCAGTGAGGCTGTGATGAGGGTGAGAATGAAGAGCCATCTGGACCTCAGGGATATATTGTGTGTGTTCAGACGGGCACTTTAAATCTCCAGTCTTAATTTGCCTTCCATGGGCAATGGAAATAATGACACTTGTGGCAGTGTGTTTTGAGAGCCAGCAGTGACAGCGGTGTAAGCATTTCTTACAGCTGATAAGGCCAGAGTTAAAATAATCATGATACCAATTTCTGTAATAATCCTGCATGATTTTGTAAGAAACAGTACTAAAAGTGTTAATCCTTGAAACTGTGTCAAATCCATTGCTTTTCATATCATTTCATTGAAGCCTGTTTTATTTAAAATCTAGCCAAAATTAGCAGTGTATTAGGCAATGTATAGAATGAGGTTTGTAAAATGTACTCTGAGTTTTTTTTTTTTTACTTTGAATTATTACAGCTGTTCCAACATTAGAAAGCATGGGTTTTTCTTAATGCAATAAAAATCACCTTTAGTTCAGCATAAAATTATTTTAATGCTGTGAAAGGTGATCAAGGAAGAAATATACAACATAATAAGATATGACAAATAATTTTTTTAAATGAGAGTCTTCCTAGAGTCCTGTGGTCTGTTATTCTAAGAGTCTAATTAACCATTCATTCATCCCTCATTAAAAAAAAAACACACACACATATGTACGGACACAAGATCACAGTCTCTTTGTTTGAGGAAGTTAGAAATAGATGCTGTTTTTCTTGGAAAGGCTTTGATTAACATCAAATATTGGAATTACCTCATAGTTTGAGGTTTTTAAGGCAACTAACATTATCTTTGCTTTTACAAATGTAAATCCCTGACTTGGGAATCCCCTTGCAATCCTCAACTTCAAAATTAAGTAAATGATTTTAAAAATTCAGCTTGCTAAGTTGAAAGGGCAAATCCTGGCCTTTTCATATAGTTGGTGCTCTTACAGCTTGTGTGTAGAGTTAGTTCATATCCTGAGAGAATCACTCATAACTGATGAAGCTACGTAGAAACAGAGCACTTTTTAATGAAGGCACCGTGTTAGACAGTGTGGGTTATAAAAACATAAAAGACCTATGCCCTTGAAGATCTATGCCATCTGCCCTTGAAGAATTTATGATCTTATTAAAAGACAGGTCAGGTACCTATGAAATAAAACACAAGGATGACTGTCAATATATAGAGCCAGACTGAATGGGCAGAGAAGTGCATATGACAAGAGTTCCCAGGAACACAACCTGTCCACTGGGGTGACCCAGGAGGGCATCTGGGTCTAAAGGACCTTAGCTGGGCTTCCAATGGCCTGAAGGCCCCTTCTTCTCTGTGCAACACCCAAACACCCCAGTATACAGACCAACTTCAGGTTTGATCTGAGGGGCCAGTGTTGTGTTTTCTGGGACTCAGAGTTGTAGTTGAGATTCTGGCCTCCCAAAGGAGGAGTTCAAGGAGAAACCTGGTATTCTTTAATTACAAAACACATGAGTCTCTGGTGGAGAGCAGACCCTTTCTCTAATGATGCCCCCAGCAAAGAAAGGATGGCCCGGACTTCCCTGGTAGCCCAGGGGTTCAAACTCCACACTCCCATTGCAGAGGGCATGGGTTCCATCCCTGGTCGGGGAACTAAGATCCCATATGCCCCACAGCAATACCAAAAAAAGAAAAAGAAAATGACGTCCTCATGGAATGTGTGTGGGGAAATTATATTGTAAATGCATTTCATGTATTCAACTTCACCTCCACACATTCGGCACCAAAACACAAAACAAAACAAAAAAACACCGCATAGAGAAAAAGAACCCTTGACCACTTTGGGCAATTCCACCTGTCCTCCCGTTGGAGGAGCAGAGGGCCTGAGAATGCACGTGTGATTCAGGTGCTTCTGTCTCCTGCGTCTCTCACAGTTGAGCTCTCTGGCTCCCTGGAGTGTCACACCAGGGTGCAGAGAGATCTTTGATCTTCCTCATGCTTGCTCCTAACTGCAAATCACAGCTTTCTGGTGCTCAGCCAAAGAAACAAAGATCTGCTCTATCACTGGATGAAAAATTGTGGTCTTGAATTTACTGAGAGCTCATCTCCCAAGTGACCCTTTCCTAAGGGACTTTTCAAGGGAAAATTTGACATGAAGCTATTTTTGCCTTATATGCTGACTTTTGCGCCTAACCCATGTGTGAGACAGACTTCTGTTTATCTTGAATGAATAGTTTTCTTGTGTACACATAATGGCCAGCTCTTTGATAGCAGAATCCATTTTTTGAGTTCTGGCTCTAGACGCAAGGCTGTTCAATAAAACTGTGGTGTTGGGGAGGTTCTATCTTTCTATCTACTAATATAATTTACACAGTCCAATATGGTGGCCACTAGCCACAAGGGTCTATTAAGCACTTCACATGTGGCTGATGCCACTGAGGAACTAAATTTTAAATTTTATTGAATTTTCATTAACTTAACTTTTTGTATGTGTCCTTGTGTATATATGTGTGACACATGGGCTTAGTTGTTCCACGGCATGTGGGATCTTAGTTCTCCAGACCAGAGATTGAACCCACATCCCCTGCATTGCAAGGCGGATTCTTAATCACTGGACCACCAGGGAAGTCCCTCATTAACCTAACTTTAAATAGCCAAATGTTGCTCATGGCTACCATGTTGGACACTGCAGGTCTAGAACATCAGACTCTGCTGGGCTTCTGTCTGGTCTCAGTCCTCATATGCATATGACAGGTAGCAGAAGTTCCTATTTGAACCTAAGCCATGTTCACTCTCAAATTCAGGAAAATCTAGACATTTTCTGAAGACTAGTGGAGAAGTGGAGGCCTTTTCATAGAAGAGACCAAGACACCCACGGGAAAGAACTTATCCCAGGGGAAACAAAAAAAGGGTCCACAAGGTGGTTTGTTTCAGGAAGATAGGCAAGCTTCAGAAGAAAGTGGCAACTATGTGGTCAGATCTGCATCGTCACTCACACTGTCCCAGGCCCAGCGCAATGGAGCCATTCCTGAATCTAGGAACAAGGGGCTACAACCCACGCCCTGCTCCCTGTAAGCCGTGCTCCCCTGTAAGCCCCACTCCCTGGAGCATTGAAGGACAAGGAAGTGGCGGTGCAGGAAGCATGCAGCAACATTTCTGAGCTGCTCTAGAGTGCCAGGCATGGTGCCAGGTGCCGCCAGGGCTGACATCTGCTGCAGCACCTGCCTGGGCCCTGCCTTCAGCAACCTCTGCACAGTTGTCAGCAGGGCACCGATGCCACTGATGAGCATCAAGAGCACAGCCCCCATAGCACGGGGCATTGCCATGATGATCTGAAGCATTTTTTTTTTTATGGTTAACACCACTGCGTTTATGTATTTGTTTAACGTTACTGTAAGTGGCTGGTCTCATGTGAACAGTCTGAGGTTCACCGGAAGCCATTCTTGAAAGCAGGCATATTCTCCTCTGTCCTCCTTGTCACATCCTCAAAAACAAGAGATTATACTGGCCAAGAATGGCCAGTGGGAGAAAGAGCATTTTACCACACTTTACATGAGAAACAAAGGAATAAAAATCCTCACTAGATATTTTTTTCTCCCCAAGTCCCTCTTTAGTTTCTAGCCTTCTCCAACCCTGTCCTTGGTTGCTTCTTCAGATCAGATCAGTCGCTCAGTCATGTCCGACTCTTTAGACCCCATGAATCGCAGCATGCCAGGCCTCCCTGTCCATCACCAACTCCCGGAGTTCACTGAGACTCACATCCATCGAGTCAGTGATGCCATCCAGCCATCTCATCCTCTGTCGTCCCCTTCTCCTCCTGCCCCCAATCCCTCCCAGCATCAGAGTCTTTTCCAATGAGTCAACTCTTCGCATGAGGTGGCCAAAGTAAATCTCCCTAATTCCTTTCCTAATGCAGAGCTATTTGACCTGTACCAGCTTTCCTAGGGGGCTTTTTAAAGCACTTACCTAGCAAAAGGTCACTTTCTCCATAGGGGAGATTCATTCCCTAAGAAAAATAAGAATTCTCCATCATTTTGATTTCTAGTTTCTTTAATACCCTGTGTCATTTCCAGAAGAACTCAAGGCAGCCAAAAATGAGGCCATTAAGAGGAAAATGCCAGAACCTTCTGGTTCTATCTTCCTCAGGTTTAATGTCTCATCAACTTTCCCAACAACTTAATTTTGAAGAAGGTGTCTCCTCTCTCTCAATGTTCTTTGACCTGTTTGTCTGTTTGCTTAATGTTCATCTCTCCTGCTAAATGCTCATTTCCATCAGGGCAGGTACCCTACTGATCACGTTCACTACTGCACCCTAAGCATGTGGCGTGGGGCTTGTCACAATAAATAATGAATGGATGTCTGTCAGATGAATGAATGGTCAACAAATGCAGTATTGGTTATCCATTGCTGGGCAACAAATTATCCCAAAATGTACCAGCTTACAACAACAATGATCATTTATTATCTCACACAGGAATCTAGGAACAGCTTTGCTGGGTAATTCTAACTCAGGGTCTCTCATGATGTGACAGTTACACTATCTTCCGGTGCTGCAGTCCTCTGAAGGCTTGACTGGTCCTCCATAAAGTGTACCTTCTTTGTATTTGGCAACAATTTTTTAGGGGACCAGCTTCTATCCACTCAGAGGTACCGTGCAAAGGAAAAAAGCACTAGGAAAGAGATTGGCATTCAAATCCTGCTGCTTACCAGCTCCATGATCTCTTTGTGTAAGTCTTGACAAGTCTGAACTCTTTTTTTGATCATTCCTCATTTTTCTCTTCTGTAATAGGGGTTTGCACGACTCTTCTTTGCAAGACAACTATAAGGCTTAAGCAAAAGGAGGTCCATAACCCACCAAGCATAGCACGGTGTGTAATAAGAGCTTGATAAGTGCTGGCTGTTAGAGTGACAACTCCCTCACCTGATCCTTTATGTTCTGGACCTCAGCTTAGCAGTTCTGATACCTCCTGGGTGGTAGAGTTGGCAAGGTTCTCACGTTGCCGATGAGAAAAACAAGTCCAGAGTGCTTAAGTGCTTGTCCACAGTGTGGCTTTGCTCCTCCCTGCTTGTCGGGATCCTGGGCAGGGCTCTCTGAGGAGACTCAGTGATCACCAGCTCAGCAAGGGTGATGAGTGGCCCGAGACAGCGGTGTCCCACTTCAGCTCCTCCAGGCCATTCTTGAGGGGGAGCTGGGACTCTGGTTAACGTCTCGGCTGAGTCTTCAGGAGAGGTTCCTGTGCCTGACCCTCCTCCCCGCGCTGGGTCACAGGGATTAATTAGCGGCTGGTAAAACAGCAAGGACAGAACATCCTTATCCCAACAAGCCACCCGAGTGCCTCCAACAGCTACAGGCAGGTGGAAAACGACCACTTAGGCCTTAATGAGCTTGCTCAGCGGTAATTCTGGGGAGTCCTGAGAGCCTTAGCAGTCATCCAGTCTTGTGGTTACTGTTGTTGTTTGGGTTTTCTAGGTTTATTTTGGTTTTTGTTTGTTATGGGGTTTGAGGGTAGGGGGGTGTTTGTTTGTTTGTTTAAGATTTTCCTCACTGAGCAGACTCCTGCTTTGATTACTCAGCCAGGCTGTCACATCCTACTTTGTGGGTAGATTTCCAGTCATTTGCAGATGTGAGATTATGAGACTGTGTTTGCATTTGCCTGCTTTCTAACTGCCTTCAGTTCACCTGAATAGCTTTCATCTTTAACCCAAAGAGCACGCACTTCTTTTTCGAATCCAATCTAGAACCTGTGACAACCCACTCAGAGCACTAGAGGAGAAAGGGGCCAGACTTTCTCTTTTCCAAAAAAAGTAACTCCCTGCTTAAGCAAAGAAAAAACATCAGACACTTTTTAGGTCAGCAGGGTCAGATGGAGTGCCCTACACAGGTTTTGATGAACACCTCTGTATGTGAGACACCACCATGAAATTTACAGTTAGTTTGTGTTTACAGTGCAATAGGCTCAAAGTCCACTTCACCTCACCCATGACCTAAACAGAGGGGAAATTCCTACTTACACATGAATTTGTACAAGCAGAGTGTCTGGACCAGGGGAGTACCACTGAGACAAGCAAGTTCTGGGTGGCTGGAGAAGACAATGGCACCCCACTCCAGCACTCTTGCCTGGAAAATCCCTTGGATGGAGGAGCCTGGTAGGCTGTGGGATCGCTAAGAGTCAGACAGGACTGAGTGACTTCACTTTCACTTTTCACTTTCACGTGTTGGAGAAGGAAATGGCAACCCACTCCAGTGTTCTTGCCTGGAGAATCCCAGGGGCGGGGGAGCCTGGTGGCCTGACATCTATGGGGTCGCACAGAGTCGGACATGACTGAAGTGACCTAGCAGCACCAGCTTTTTTGCAGTGAGTGGTGGCCACCACAAAATCAGGCTCCAGAGCATCACTCACCCCCAATCCAGGGTGTGCTGTTCCCCCCAGGAGAGTTATACTCTGGAGGTGTGGCCCCGCCTCTAGAAGACACTTGGGAAGAATTCAAAGAAAATGTCTGGAAGGACAGCATATTGATCCTGCAGGAGTGGGACCTGGAAGGCTAGGTCTAAGATGAGAGAGGGAACTGACAGGAGGCATAGATCATTCAGTGATCTGATATTGTCATTCTTTAAAACTAAGGTCCAAGGAGATGAAGTCAACTGCTTAAAATCACAGTTTGCCACAGACCTGCCTCCTAGGCTAGGACGTATGGCAGGAGAAAAGCCAGGAGCAGGAGGAGGCAGCATTAGAAGTGGAGGTGAGATGGGAGTTTCTGAGGTTGCTTGAGAGGCACTGAAAGGCAGGGAGCTGTGTACTCCGCGTACTTCACGTGTTTTCCAGGGATTATCTCAGCTTAGCGAATAATGAAGGCAACTCTCTGAGAAATTGAATTTTGCTTCAAGGGTAAGGAAAAAAAGATGCAGAAAGAGAGAAGGGCCTATTCAATTTAGTTGGAGGCCCCAAAAAAGAAGGACTGAGATGAAGCCCTGTCAGGTGACTTTGGGACGCTGCATGCAGATACAGTAGTCTTCCAGAAGCACGGCAGGCAGTTCAGGTCCACAGAGATGCTTCCAGCAAAAAGTCTGTTGAAAAGACAGAGGTAAACTGATCATCATGGGGTCTCAAGAATCAGACACGACTTAGCGACTAAAACCACCACCTTGGTACCTAAAGTGACAGTGAAAGTGTTAGTCATGTCCAACTCTTTGCAACCCCATGGACTGTAGCCCACCAGGCTCCTCTGTCCATGGGCTTCTCCTTCTCCAGGGGATCTTCCTGATCCAGGGATCAAATCCATGTCTCTTGCATCGCAGGCAGATTCTTTACCATCTGAGCCACCAGGGAAGCCCAATGGTACCTAAGAATGACATAATTATCCAAAGACAAGTGCCAAAGGTCAACTCTGCCGGGTGCACCTGCCACCCACATTCCTATCAGCCACTGGCTCTCAGGGATGGGCTTGCCCCTGGGACTCTCCACCTTGTGGAGGACTGTTCATCCCTATGAAATGAGGAAGGGCAAGGGTCCCTAAGGACCCTCCATGTTAGGCTGGCAAATGGGAATATAGACCCTGAGAGGAATGGGTGAGAAGGATGGGAGTGCTGGACCTCAAGTTCCCCTAACTATTGGAGCCGCTCCATACCCTGAAGTAGGACACTGAGCAGTCCATGTCGGGGAGGGACAGTGTGTGTGTTTGACTCCTTGGTGGGCAGGAGGCTGAACTAAGTCTGCACTGCAGAGTCAAGCCTGCAACATCTGGAGCATCACTCAGGACAAGGAGAACAGAGAGCAGACACACTCTCTGTTTCTGTACTTCTCTTTACCACTACATGCCCCAAATGATGAGCTTTTAATAGATCATCTTCTAATAATGGGCTTACCTGGTGGCTCAGACAGTAAAGAATTCGCCTGCAATGTGGGAGACCTGGGTTCGATCCCTAGATTAGGAAGATCCCCTAGAGGAAGGCATGGCAACCCGCTCCAGTATTCTTGCCTGGAGAATCCCCATAGACAGAGGAGCCTGGCGGGCTATAGTCCATGGGGTCGCAAAAGAGCTGGACATGACTGAGCGTCTAAGCACACTTCCAATAGCGACCAATAACATAATGTGGTTCTCGGGTCATTGGTGATGAGCCTGGCCATCTAGGGCTTGGCCTGATCAAGACTTGGGCTCACCTCTATTCCCAGGTGGGAAGGAGCCAAGTGACAGTCTTGTGTGGTCCTTGGACTCGTGCTACACTCACTTGGTCAATGTCATGTTCCTGTAATCATCATATCCTGTGGCCTCTGGCCTCCAGAGGGTTCAATTTCTGCTGAAAACACTGTAAAAAGAAATCTCTCTGCTTGTCAAACAACAGTTTGCACACTTCAGAGGGTGTGAACGCTGAGACTTCCTATTTTCTGTTCCTTTTCTGAAGTGCAAAGGGCAGCTGATGGGCCAGGAGGCTGTTTCAGGTTAAAGCCCTCCTGCCAGGCTTCCCACAGACCTCCCCACACACAGCCTCCTGAAGTACCAAGATGCCCAGGCCAGCCTTTCCTGTCAGGAGTCTCACCTGGACACGAAAAATAGACAAACTTCCTAAAGGCATTTTACAAAACAGAAGAGAACACTTTTTAAAATTCAGATCTTTGAAAACAGACACTCCCAAACAGTGCTGGGAGAAGTGTGCTTTGAAGAGATTTGTTGGCAAGCCATTTGGCAAAAAGCATCACAAGTTCATCTGCCATTCAAAATTCCCATCAAAAGTGCAGGTGGGAATTCCACTTCTAGGAACTTACCCGAGGAAACAGTCTAAGATATACCTAAAGACTGAGTTGCCAGGGAATTCATTACAGCCTATTTAGAACAGGGAAAAAGCTGCAAACAACCTAAATGGCATCACTGACTCAATGGACATGAGTCTGAGCAAATTCCGGGAGATAGTGAAGGACAGGGAAGCCTGGCGTGCTGCAATTCATGGCATTAAAGAGTCGGACATGATTTAGCAACTGAACAACAACAATAGTAGTAATCATACTCCTTGGGTAATTTTCAGCCTAGAGTCCAGGAGTGATTTATACCAGAGGCTCTCCAAACAATTCCCCAGTAGCTCAGCTAGTAAAGAATCTGCCTGCAATGCAGGAGACCCTGGTTCAATTCCAGGGTCGGGCAGATTCGCTAAAGAAGGAATAGGCTACCGACTCTAGTATTCTTGGGTTTCCCTTAGTGGCTCAGCTGCTAAAGAATCTGCCTGCAATGCGAGAGACCTGGGTTCAATCCTAGGTTGTGAAGATTCTCTGGAGAAGGGAACAGCTACCCACTCCAGTATTCTGGCCTAGAGAATTTCATAGACTATACAATCCATGGGGTCACAAAGAGTCAGACACGACTGACTGATTTTCATTTTCACTTTCACTGTACAAACCACCATGCTTGGCTGAAATCCATAGCCCTCCTATCTCTTTCTCCCACATCCTACTCCTGCTTGTCATGGCAAAGCAAGCATAAGCTTTGGAAGGGCAGTAGGGAAATTCAGACCTGCCTTTGGAGAAGGCTGCATTTTTGGTAAGTATCTGAAGGCATGACTGATTTGTGTGGGAAGCTGGATACCTGTGGTGAGAGATGGGGCAATGGGATAAACAGCAAGGATGGCTGTGACACCAGCCTTGCTGAGGCATCTAGGTGGTTTTCACAAAGTCAGTAATGTCTCTGTGCCACACTTTTCTTGTGGGAATATTTGCCCTGCCTGTAGATTTAATCAGATTAAAAAAAGGAAAACATATCTGCCCTGTCTACCTGCATGGGGAGTCGCCCCAGGATGGCCCAACCTGTGGCCACAGCAGGTTGAATCAGGAGTGGACACCACCCTCACATAGGTCTAATCAGACTTCCTGTCCTGGGATTATATTTTATTTTTTAAAACGTTTTATTTTGTATTGGAGTAGAGTTGATTAGTAATGTTGTGTTAGTTTCAGGTGTACAACAAAGGGATTCCGTTACACATATACATGGCTCTGTTCTTTTTCAAATTCTTTCCCTAATTAGACTGTTACAGAATACTGAGCCCAGTTCCCTGTGCTATACAGTAGGTCCTTGTTGGTTATCTATTTTAAATATAGCAGTGTGCACATGTCGATCCTGAACCTCTCCTGGGATTTTAGAATAAGTACCAGGAGGTTCAGGCTCAGTATGAATTGATTTTTTGAAAGAAAGAAATGAAAAGCCTCAGTCTCTGGGCTTGGCCATCTTTGAGAGAGGAAGTTGGGCTATAGAAGAACAGAGCAGCTTGTGGGGCAGAGCTGAGAGACGTTCTTGACTGATTTCCAGTTGCCGAACCCTGGCCTGGCCTGAGACCGAGCTTTCCTTCTATCTTCAGGTCTGAGGAAATGCCCTCATCTTTTATCATAAGTTCCCCAGTTTTGCTCACAGCTAGCTTAAATGGTCTCAGCTTCTCAAAACTAAAGGGTTCTAACTAATACCCTTGCTCACAAAGCTGGTATGAAAATAAAATAGACTAATTTTACACAAAACATTTGAAAACTCCTTTAAAAAAAACAGACTTAAATTTGCAGTTAGGGCAGGATCACAGGCTCTGACTGTTTTTTTTAGCCCCAAATTTTAAAAAAACTCTGCTGATTTCAACCCTATCCTTGCCACAAGTTTAAAAGTACATGTTGCATCCAATTTCTGGGTTTTGGGTGAGGGAAAGGCTGTGGGGAATGTGTCTGTGACTGAAGGCAACATGATCCTTGGATTCTATATTACAATCAGTAACCCTGACTACTCTACCAACAAACTCCCAACTTCAGCAATTTGCAAAATAAAAAGATAACATCCACCTCCTGTCCGAGCCCAAGGGAAGCTCTGCTTAAACCCGTTATCTGGGACCCTAGGTTTCTTCTCATGCATTGGAGAAGGAAATGGCAACCCACTCCAGTCTTCTTGCCTGGAGACTCCCAGGGACAGGGGAGCCTGGTGGGCTTCCGTCTATGGGGTCGCACAGAGTCGGACACGACTGAAGCGACTTAGCAGCAGCAGCAGCAGCAGCAGCAGCAGGTTTCTTCTACTTTTCTGCTTTTGCCACTTGGCATACCTTCCTTCCAGGGCCACAGAGTTCTCCATGGGTCCTCTGTAACCAGCCAGCAGATAAGGGAAGAGCAAGTGAGAACACAGAGATCTCCTGGGACGTTTTTAAGGAGCCAGGCCTGAAGATGGAAGACTTTGTTTCTGCTCATATTCCATTATTCAGAGTTCAGTCACATGGCCCCACTTAACTATGTGAGAGGTTGGGAAAATGTGGGCCACCTACAAGTCCACAAGGAAAACGAAATGCTGTGAGCGTCGCAGTCCCTGACTCCATCGTTTAGCCCTTCTTCCCTGACTTCTGTTTGTAGTTGTCCCTGGCCTGCTCTCATGCAACCAATAATACAGGGACTGGCCAACAACCGGCCTATGGGTTATATCCCACCTACAGCCTGCTTTTGTAAATAAAGTTTTATTGGAACACAGCCATGCCCATTTGTTCATTTCTTGTCTTTGGCTGTATTCCTGTGATAATGGTAATGTTGAATAATTTTGACGAAGACCACAAAGACCACGAAGGCTGAAACATTTACTCTCTGTACAGAAAAATTTTACAACTTCTACAAAAAATACATAAGCTTTCCAAATTCCAAAAGTATGTTGATCCCTCTGAACTGTGTCTTTTCTTTTTCTGTTTCCTTGCCCTTGTGGGTCAGTTTGCTGCCCTGGGCAAACCAGTGAATGAGACCACGTGTGGTAAAGCGTTCCATTGTGTTGGGAAGAACTTGGGTGCTCACTTTTTCTGGGGTCATTGGGGCATTTTGGTCATTTTCATAACATTGCTGAAGTTTTCACTATTTTTAGGCTTAAGGAAACTCTTTCTGAATTTAATTCTTTGCACTTATTCAACCTCTAAATGAAGTTCCCATATCATCTGGAAGTTTTAATATGTTTTCAATTAATGGAAGAGAAAGCCAATAATGTGAGTGTGGCCAACTCAAAAACAAGAACAACAACAACAACAAAACGGATTATAGGAAGAGCAAAAACTGGAAAGAGAGCTTAGCAATGTTATGATAAGCCTCACAAACGGCAACCCTAACCCTATTCCTGTAAAATTATCTTATTGTTACTACTGAAAAAATGCCTAACTGCAAAATATGATTTACTGCATAAGTTGCGCTATCTTTATAAATTAAAATATTTTACGTCACTTAGGTCATTTTTAAATTAATAATAACTAGATGTTGCTTCATTTTTCCTCACTATATATGATGTTATTATACTTTGCTGTATGATTGAGACCCTTTGGATCCTTTATTTAATGAAGATTTTGAGACTTCAAAAGAGCCTGCCTCCCCTCTCAAATGGCCTTTTCTTGCCTGGAGTTTCTGTGATTCACTGCAGTACCATCAAATCCCAGCCACTCTGCCAAGCCCTTCTGCGGTGTTTCTAAGGACATAGGTTTGGTTTCTAAGAGCACCAACACGTCTCGCCTCTCCCAGCGCTCAGAGTTTCCACCTTCTGGTTTGGGGCTTTGGCCAGAGCCCATGCCCTGTTTTGCAGATGTGCCAGAAGGAGCCCAGACCCTCTGGCAGAAGCGCTATCTTTTCCGCCTGTGGAGTGGCTGGTGGGGCGGTGATGTGGTTGTTGTTCCCCTCCCCCAAGTCACAGGGAGACTCTGGGGTTGGGGCCGGAAGATACGCAGTCTCTTCCTCTGGGCCCCACCTGAAAGAGAAGTTCTAGGCTATGAAGCTTGTGAGGAATTTTTGTTTGCTGCTTTGTGAGTCTTGTTCACGAATCCCCCTTTTCCATGGATCACTGGGGCATTTGAGAACAGAAATTCCAGGGGCTCCAGCTGAGACCAGGGGAAACCTCTCTGTCCCCTAAAGGGTCTTGCTAGAATGTAAGCTCCACGAAGACAGGTAGTTTTATCTCTTCATTGATGGATTCTAGAATAGTCCTAATACATATTAACTGCTCAAGAAATATTTGCTGAATGAATGACTCTTAGACAGATGACTGACCAAATGGCATTTGGGAATGACTCTGTGTCTGCTTACTGATACTTCTTTTCTCATTTTTTCAACAACAATAACAACAACAAAAACAGGTTTTATTTAGGTAATATTTACACACAAAGAAATGTATAGGTCTTCAGTGCACAGTCTGATGAACATAGGGAATAGACATTCCCTATGCATCCAAGGGCTTCCCAGGTGTCACTAGTGTTAAAGAATCCACCTGCCAATGCAGAGGACATAAGAGACGTGGTTTCGATCCCTGAGTCTAGAAGATTCCCCTGGAGAAGTACATGGCAACCCACTCCAGTATTTTTGTCTGGAGAATCCCAAGGATAGAGGAGCCTAGCAGGCTACAGTCCATAGGGTCGCAAGGAGTAAGACACAACGGAAGCAACTTAGCATGCACACACCCATGCAACCAATGTTCCAATCAAGTTTTATAATATTTCCATCACCACAGAAAAGAACAATGCCTTGTATTAATCAACTTGGGGTCCAGCCTCACTTTATATAGTCCCCTTTAGAATTCTCATTTCATTTTATCCTATTATAAGAACTCATGTGAGCCTACGCCTACCAAAATATAAGCTCGGTGAGGTTGAAGATACCATGACCTGTCATGGCATGTCTGGAGCCAGGTAACTAGATGTTGACATATGCACTCCTGGATAATCCAAAGATATGTCTTACATCAAAGATGCATTGGGGTGCATGTGACCTATTTCTGAGTGCAGCACTGGGTGCAGAGCACAGAGAGAAGACACAGGGTGGAGGAGAAGGAGAAGCCAGCTAAGTCAAAGAAAGAACAGAAAAGGTTCAAGAAGGGCCAGATAGGGGGACACACAGAGACTTCACAATTTTGTCTCAGGTCAGATCTACTATTCTTACCAGCAAAAGGATTCCCTTCCCAATCATTATATGAAAGACTAGTGTGCTTCATCTCCATACCAAATCTCACATCCCACATTTGCAAATTAGCAGTGCTTCACACTCAGTGGCTGTTCAACACAAGATTCTTCAACAGAATTTATTGAATACCTGTCTTTTCTCATGATACAGCTGTACCTGACCCAAACAACTAGGACCCAAAGGACTCTGCAAGAAATAGGCTAAGATCTAGAATCAGTCACTAGCATCACGGTGCAGAATACAGATTTTAGAGCCCGTTGACTGCATTCAACTCCCAGCACCACTACAAGATGGGCAACTCTGTGCATGTTATTTAACCTCTCTGTTCCACACTGTCCGCATTTGTAAAGGAGCATGACAAGAGGGACGAGCTTCTTGCAGGGATTAATGAAAACAAAGCACATAAAGAGCTTAACACGAGCCCAGCATATTTATTAGCAACTCTTAGAGAATGAGCCTGACAAGAATACCCTCAGCTGCAGGAACTGAGCAAAAAGTATTTCATCTGTTCTGGGGTCAGCTACAGTACTAAGAAGATGCGGCCTCTGCAGGTCACAGTCTCAGCAGAGAGAGGGCCTTGGAGAATCTCATCGGAGGTGGTGGAATAGCCCACAAAGCAGGGACAGAAAAAAAAATGGGGCAGTGGAGACGGAAGAGGAGCCTAGGAGAACTCCTTAGAGAGAGGACAGAAACCAAAAACGAGTGACGTTCAGAAATATGGAGGCAATTCTGCCTTAGGATCCAATACATCTAACTCCTTTCCCCAATTTTGTTCTAATTAAGCTGGTACACACCAGGTATGTGCTTGATATTGGCACATGCACAAATACATCACATGTTTGTCCTGATGAAAAGATTTTGGTAATTAATACAGAATATTGAAAATACAAAATGGAGGAAAAGGAATTTGTGATACATTTCCACTCATGTAGTGGTATCCTGATAAAATGTGATTCTCAGCTCTATAAATTAGATTGATAATGAAATGCAACTGTAGGTTGGTAAGGACTGTAAAAACTGGGGTCTGGAAACTTGAGCTAAGCATCACTTCTTCCCTAGATCAGAGCAAAGCAGAGAGGCAAGAGCCATAGCTTGGATAAGAGGCTCATTCTGTGTAAACTCTTTCCTTTTTTAGGTCACTTTCAGAGTATCACAATTATTAATTATCCATTTCTACACTCCCTTATTAGAAGGACCCCCTCCAGGGAAAAAGCAGTTGACCTTCTAAAAAATGCAGTCCTTTAAAGGCTTGGGCCTATGACTATCCCCTCTGTGATGTTCTAAAAATGCTTCCCTTGGTGGTTCAGCTATTACTCACATGGCCCAGAACAGCATTTCAGGAAAATTGTTTGTGTCTGTCTCTAGTCCCTGTTCTTAGTTTCTCTTGTTCAGCTGATAAGACTTTACAGTGCCATCCAGGTGAAGGAATCAGAGTTATATCTGCAAATAGAACACTCCACTCCATCACACGTCCCATCTGGTGTGGCAGAAGCTGAGAGTAAGGGTTCCTCCTTCATAGTGAGGAAGCTTAGGACATCCTCTCTGGGCCCCAAAATTCCTGGCTGGCCTTCTCCACTGAGGTGGGCCATTGCAGGTGCCCATGAGAGCAGGTGGCACTGCATCTTCCCTGGCATGTTCAGCTTTGGTTTAACACAGAAGCAATTTGACTTGGAGAGTGATGAAGGGATTCCCTCCCCAAGGGATCTGTTTAGCTGGCAGCAGTTCTGGTTAGAAATTTACCTGTTGGCACAGAAAGAAAAGAACAGAGTAATTCTGTCAAAACTGTACAATCAAACTGGTCAGCCCTTTCTGAATGAAGGCCTGATGCTGGAGTCAGCCCCGTGCCCCCATCAGCATGAACAAAGGGCCTATTATTGGACGAAAACAATTACCTGCGTGCCAGCAGGCAGCACGCGGCAGCGGGACCAACATGCTTTGTTTGTATCCCATCACTGCCACTTCCCTGATTAGTGATCTTGAGAAAGTTTTGTCAACCCTCCATGCTTCAATTTTCTTATCTGTGGAACAGATCTAATAAAACCAGCCTCCTAGGGTTTGGGGAAATGATTCAATAAGACTAATCATGGAAAGTGGGCTTCAAAGTGCTTGACACATAGTAGGCTCTCATTATTGCTAGTTTCTCAATATATGTCTCTTCTTTGTTCTTTTGCTTTCCTGCTGGTTTTCCTAAAAACAAGGAGAATGGAAAGAAATAAAAGTTATGAAGAAGACGGGGATATTACAGGCACGGAGGAAGACAGAACTGGCAGGTAGTCTGATGAGGAAAGCTCAGGACATTCAGAAACTAGAACAACGGTGGTATTTTGGGTACTAGTAGGTTCTGCAGAAGATAACTGTGTATTTTTTCTGTCTGCTCAACGTCTTTCCTTCTTGTATTAACTTTCTATTGTTGTATAACAAGTTACTCCAAAACTTAGCAGCTTAAAGCCATGTACACTGCTGACATCACAGTTCCTATGGGTCAGGAATGTAAGTACAGCTTAGCTGGATCATCCAGCTCAGGGTCTCTCACAGGCTACAGTCAAGGAGTCGGCCAGGTCTGCCCTCACTCAAGGCTCATATGGGGAGGCATCCACTCCGAAGGTCACTCAGCGAGTTGTTAATGACAGGACTCAGCTCCTTGTGGGCTATTGGATTGAGGGCCTCAGTTCCTTGCTGTCTATTGGCCAGAGCTGATCCTCAACTTCTTGCCACATGAGCCTTTCCATAGGGTAGCTTATAATATGGGAGTTGGCTTCATCAGAGCAAGCAAGGGAAAAGGGGATCATAGACTTTGGTAAAATAATGTTAGAAGGATATTCCATCACCCTCACTGTATTCTATACATTAGAAGTGGATCACTAGATCAAACTCACACTTAAAGGGAGGGGATTATGTAAAGGCCTAGACATCAGGACATGGTGATCACTGGGGACTTAGAAGGCTGATAACCTCATTGCCCTTCTGGTGAGAGCAACCCTCCATAATACCTGCCATCTCTCCTGGACCCCTCAATGGGATAACATGAGACCCAGGTCATCTTTCATCATAGCACATCCAGTTAGCCACAGTGATTGGTTCAAGAAGTAGCCATGTGACCCAAACTGGGCCAATCAGAGTCTTTCCCTGGGATTTATATATACTAAAACAAGGAGACAGAAGTTCTCTGTTTCATCTGAAATCACTAATATGAAATGATGTAGCTTGGGGTTTCCCATGGCCATATCCTCTACTAATCATAAAAAAGAATTCCAACTCTACAAAGAACAATTTAAGACATCACATTCTGAAGTAAAGACAAAAGATCTAAGATCAAAAAGAGAGCACTAACAAATCAATGGCATTTGTTTTTAACCCCTGAAGCTAGTTTCACCCTTGAAAATGAATATATCTCCCCTTTTCACTTGAGATAGTTTAAGTTGGGTTACATCTCTTGAAACAAAAAGAATCTTGGTTAAGTTGGCCTAAGTTTTTGCATCTGTAAAATCAAAGAGCTAAACCAAATGATTCCATGTTTCAAGTTCTAAGATTTTGACTTGAATGGTCTGATCCTTTATCAAGAAATAGATTTTTCAGAAGTGGGGAAAGAAGAGCAGCCTGAAGGAAGAGGAGCACACGAGGGGGACAGGGGCTCTCCTGTGACCCGTGGGAGCCAAAGACCAAGTCTGCCTTCTCCAGAATTTACCAAGGCTCCAAGTTTTAACTCAGAACATTAAGAATTCCACCAAAAAGGATTCATGCCTCTAGTGACCCAGGGTAAGAATCAAACATCTTATTTCATATACTGCTGGAGCTATGATAACACAGTCTTCAGGGATAATAATATACAATGTTTACTGAGTGAGTACTACATACCTGGCAATATCTCACATCCCAAGTTCTTGACTTCCTAGGTATGTGACCTTAGACTAGTGACTTACCCTCTATAAGGTAAGCCTCTGCTTCCTCATCTGTAAATTGGGGATAATAGTAGTTCCCTTCTCACAGGGCTATTGTGAGCACCACATATGAGTCAATGCAGGTAAAGCACCAAGCACAGTACCTGGCCTGTGCTGTTCTTCAAATGTTTTTCCTTGCCTTTTACACCCAGCTCAAGTATCATCCACTCCACAAACCATCCGCTCTTGTCCATCCACCTCCTCTGTGCCCCCTCACCCACAGCACTTTATTCCTGCCTGCTTTTCTAGTCCTATGAACTTGCATTACATTTACCTATTCACCTAGTTATCACTCTTGGCCAACCATACCTTATTTATCTGTGGGTTCTTAAAGTCTAGATTCATGCCAAACACACAATTTGGATCTCAACAAATCCAAACAGGTGGATAAGCACAATATACATCAGCCTCTAAAGCAGAGGAGCAGATGATCTGACTGGGAGGAGCACACATCTCTTGGTTTCATGACCTAGTTGGGTATTTAGGATTTTTGTCAAGCGAAACTCTGTTGTGTGTTTGTAAAGCTTCTCCTCCAATGAAACCATCAATTGCTCAAGTGAAGAGTAATAATTCCTCGCAACTGGCAGTCCAACCCATCAGTAACCAGCGTGGAGCCCAGTGTTAATGGGTGCGGTGCTGCTGGTTTGGAAGCTGACCAGAGACAGCAAGTAAACATGACGGTTGCCTGGGTGTACAAACACCAAACCAGCTTCTCATGGCCTCATCCCTGGGACAGTCCAGTCACCGCATCCGTGACACCCACATGTGGCTACTTGTCAGCTCCTGTCAAGCACAGCAGCAAGGGCCGATCACCCTCAAAATGCAGATATTAAGGACAAAAACACAAGAACAGCAGTTTTTATAAGAAGCCAATGTGTTTGTGTGGGTGTGTTCAGAAAAAGTGGTCATTTTCTAAGGCAGGTATATGATAAGGGCCTGTGTTAAAAGAGGAAATATTTCTCTCCTTCTAAGACCACATTCTTTTTTCCAGCTAGAGGCCAGGCAGGACTAGAAGGTTAGAACTGTGCACCCACCCTACTGACGCCAGGAAAATGCTCTGGGGGATGGTCTCCTAGGCTATACGCATTTCATTTCTCATTTGTGTGGATGTCAGGGAAGCAGTGCAAAGTGTTTTTGGAATCTATAAGTAGTGTGGAAAAGGAAATGGGAAGCATGCCTGGCTCCTGTGGCATGAATAATGGAATAAAAAATTTTTAATACAATGTTTGCTCCCTTGTACTCACTGGAATTCAACTCCAGGGCATAGTAGGGCTTACAGGATTACAGTGGGTGGTCTCCCTCATGACAGGAATTCAATAAAACGCTTACCAATTCTTCTTCCCCATCTGTTAGTTTCTCTTCATTCACTCACACATTTATCTATACCCTGTCTGGTTCCTGGTTCTGGAAAGGAATGCAGCCACATATTCTATAGGCTTGGGGAGCTGCGCATTTTAAGCAGGGGAACTCCCTGCTTAAATAAGACTTTTAGAGCACCCAGCATCTAGAATCAGCGCTGAGGATGAGAATAGAGGTCAGTAGCCATCCAGATGAGTCCTAACTATTGGCTGTGGAGGAGAGAGGATAATCAGAATTTCTTGGCTTGGCCAGAATGTGGATGGTGGAGAAAGAGCAAAAACTAACTAGAAAGTTTCTTGTTTAGGTGATTTTGTAAATGATGACATTACCAAAGACTGACAATACAGAGGAGGAGAATTTTGGAGAAGAGGGGATGAAAAGCATGAGGAACCACCTTAGAGAAAAGTGCCATGTAATGATGTGTCCCATTACCAGTGAAGGGGACAGATAATGTTGCTAAGGAGGGTCATGTGTTGTTCCAGTGGTCAATTGTGGGTTGACCTACAGCGGCACCATGTTGGGTGGCTCTGTCTCACATCCACAGCTGGTCTTACATGCTGATTGTGCCCCATGGCATGACCACTATGTCCACTAAAGGAACTTTGAGAGTGTGGGAATGGGGCAGTACAAGCCTAGGACCACCCTTAGAGACCACCCAGAAGGCCTCTCTCTTTACTGATAGTGGGCCTGGTGTGTACCACTTTCACACCTAAATATCTTGAGCTTGGGCAGAAATCCACAGGTAGTGGAAAACTGAGTACACCAGAGTAGACAATCAGACTGTTATGATCGTCCTCAGGCTCTGTCTTGAATCTCTGCCCAAATTTGACCTCCTAACCTGAGGGATGAAGTATACTTAGTCGCTCAGTCAGTTCTGACTCTTTTCAACCCTGTGAACAGTAGCTTGCCAGGCTCTTCTGTCCAAGGGATTTCCCAGGCAAGAATACTGGAGTGGGTAGCCATTCCCTGTGCCAGGGGATCTTTCTGACCCAGGGATGGAAGGTGGATTCTTTACTGTCTGAGCTACCAGGGAAGCCTGGAGGGGAAAGAGGAATTCTTTCCAAGAACCCTAGTCTTCTGTCTTGACCCCCAAAGCACCTTCTCCTCATCTGAGAGCCTCTGCTGCTCCTCCCACGTCCCCATAAACCCTTTATTTTCCACACTGGGCAAGTCTATGAGCCGAGCAGCTTCCTGGGTGGCAGAGCTGTTATCTATTGGAGCAGTTCGGACTTCTTAGGCTGTCTGTCTCTGCTGCATATATAGAAGGCAGCTTGGAGGTTTTCTTTGTTGTTGTTGTTGTTGTTGTTTTGTCTTGTATTGCTTATTTATTCTCACTTTGTTTTAAATAAAGGTTTTAGGCTTCTCAGTATAACGAGCTTTAAAAATTTTAAGAACAGAGGGACTGGGAAATGTCTTGCAGAAGGCTAAGACCCATCCCCACCAAGGAGCAAATGTGGAGGCGACCCCTGCTGGCTGGTTTTGCTCCTGCAGCCCTCTGCCCATCTGAACACGTTAGCCTTTGGGAAGGCCTGGGCAGTTTCACAGGGGAGAATCACCTAACACCAGAAGATACTCCTGCTTTCCGAAACAGTGGTCAGTGCCCCGGTAGACTGACCATGTCTAAAACTCATTCCATCACTCTTTGCCCTTCTCTTTCATCAGCTCTTGCACAAATATTCAGGGTCTTAATTTGTTCGTCCGTGGAACATTTCCGGGGCCCTGAGGCAAAGCCCGCACTTCGCCAGCAGTGGGAGCCTTCAGGCGAAAGAACACGCTTCCTACCCGGGAGTCCAGCTTTAGCAAAGTTGGTCTCTTTCAGTCGTAAAACCCCAGCCATCCAGGCTGAGAACACTCACTCTACAGGGGTTCCTGAGAAGTAGGTTTACATCTACCTAGGATTTTTCAGGAAACCGGAATATTTATTTTATCATGAGATAAGCCGGTGCTTCCTCTAGGCTGAGGCAGAACTAGGCTGCCCCCTGCAGGTGGGAGGGAGAGGTACGCCTCCTGAAGGCTGCTGCCCAGGTGGCCTTTGCTCAACCCACGTGACCTTCTTCTCAGAGGTTTCCCCCACGCCCTGGGCGTTGCTCCATGTGATGCTCAACACGCGATCCCCAGACTAGCGGCAGGGGTGCACCTGGGAACTTGTTAGAAGTGTAAATTCTCAGGCCCCACCCGAGTCCTACTGAAAGGCAACTCTGGGGGTGAGGCCAGCAGCCCGCTTCAGCAAACCCTCCAGGGGATCCTGATGCACCTCAAGTTTGAGAACCACTGGTCTGGAAAGAGCAGTGTAGCTACCTCTGGGGGCCCTACTAGACAGCCCCGCTACATGAGACGCGGCCCCTCCTGCCTCATGTCAGCCTCGGAACCACAGGATCTCAGAAGTGCCTACTACAGAGCCCTTCCATTTACAAATGAGAACAGTGAGGTACAAGGGTGTGAGGGAATTCTCCCACAAACCTCGCAAATTACACGAGAGGAAAAGGAAGGCCAGGAAAAGTAACCCTCCCGGGGTTCCTCAGACCTACCTGGGTTTGGGGGCTCTGCCCATTCCTCTCTGCGGGTCTAGCTTTCCCACGCCTGTGCCAGGGCGACTCAGAGCTCTAGGCCTGGAGACAGAGCCCCTGGCTTTGCCTTCCTCTCTTCAGAGCGATGTTCCTTCAGCCTTCTCCTTTTTGATCACACTAAGTCCTGCCTGCCACTCAGATATGGAACAGAAAGGGCCCAGCTGTGAAAGGATCACAGCAGGATTTGGTTTTGTTTTTCATCAGTCTCCAGCATCTTAAAACGATTTGTCAATCAACGAGAGATAGGAAGTCACTAGAAAGACAGGAAACACTGGAGGATGGAAACACATCCTGTTCAGCCGCAGCTGGCTTTGCAGATGAGCGCCTGTGTCTTTCTGGAAGGCTGGGATGAAGGGTATGCACTGCCTCCCTCTCCTCCCAGTGTTCAGATGCACGCTGATTTTCTAGAAGGGCCGGGGAGCCGGGGGGTGGGGGGTAGGAGAGAAGAGAATAGCATCTAATAAAGAGCTATGTGTAAAAAGAATTTTAAAATGGCATCTAATATATTTGCTAACAAAATCAGAGGGGTTCGGTCCCCAAGGGGAGATTATACCTTGAACACGCAGCTTTCTGTCAAAGACTGGAGAAGCAATCGGCCCCTTTTCTAAGCTCTGCACATAGCCACGGAGGATCCCCCGACACTCCCCACTTGCACGGTCTTGGTGACAGGTCCAGAGCTCCTTTGTTTCAGAACATCACCATATACACTTTTCCACCCACTACCCACTGGGCAGGGTGGGCAGTGGAGGAGACTTTATACAAAGGAAAATCTGTCCTTCTCCTCAGATTTGGAAGAGTCATTTTTGCCAGAGGCTTTAACCGAATGCTGCAGCTGAAACTACTGAGGAAGTACTGAGGGAACTTGTCCAGTAACAGAAGGACAATCCTTTTTCACATTTCAGTGGGAGCTCTACTCCCTTCAGCCCTCTTGGGAGGTGGGCTTTGTACAAGGCTATTCCATTCAGAGGGACTTCAGCAGGTATTTGTAGCCCAGCTGGACTTTGGGACTGCAATTAAAAGAGGCAGAGGAGAGGATCTTGCAGTGGTGTAGGAAAGGGAGCTCAGGGTATAAAAGGCATGTTCATTATCAACACACTTGCATTACACACACACTCATACTCACACTCAAAGCTAATTCTGCTTTGTTTTCTGAATATCCTGTCTCTGCATTCCAAAAAAGTGTTAAGCTAATACTTATATTTCTTACCCTCAAGAGCACTTGCTAAGTGGAAAGTTGGTGTTTTCAGAAGATAAGCTCTTTTCCTGGCCTAAATGAAAGTTGTAATCTCATTGAGGATTTTCTATTCTTCTGGAAGTGGGCTGTGTTTAGGGGAGGGATGGGGCAGGAGCTGAAGCAAGAGGAAGATTCACACACTAGGGTCCTGGTATGAAAGATCTAAGAATGTCTAAGTGCTGTGGAACAGGGTGATCATGACTTTCTAGCAAGACATGAAACAAGAGAGGAAAAGGCAAATAGTAGTTGGGGTGAGGAAGAAGGAAAATGTGTCCACAAAGATCATATTGTAGGACATATCTGGAGACACCAGAAGGAAAATACAGGCAGCTCTTCCAACAGGAGCATGTGTTCAGGACACATGATTAGAACAACCAACCCCCCAAAAGAGGTGGAAGCAATAAGACACTGTCATGTTGGAGGGGCAGTGGTGATCAGGCCAAGAGTGGCATGTGGCTCCAGGGAACCAAGTTTGCCCACAGTCAAAAATGTTTGGGTTCCATAGATTGGTGGCCTTACATGTACTAGAACTCTGAAATGTTAAAATCCTAGAAGGGGCTTTGCTGCTTATCTAATCTGACCCCTTCCCTTTTTATAAGAGAGGAAGCTAAGACTCAGAAATGTGAAACAGCTTGGCCCAAATCACCTTAAACTTGTCAGGACTCTTTCATTCACAATGACAGAAACCCAGCTCAAACCAATTCAATACCCAAAAGGGAATGTACTGGCTGGTGTAACTATGGGAGCCACAACTGGTCCCCACAGCAGGACTGAGACAGAAATTTGGATGTGAACAATTCTAGAATTTATAGCAGAGATAGTATGAGAAATAGACTTCTGTCACAGTCTTCTGTGAAAAGACAGGCAGGCAGGCAGGCATGGGGCTCCCTGGAATTTATAAAACTTTTCTTAAAAACTCCTTGTGGTCTATTTCTCAGAACAAAATAAATCAAACATCCTTTGTGAGAGGCAGGAAATTGCTTGCAACTCTAAATGGCACTTTCCTCCAAGGACATCTCAGTAAGGGTCTAAAACAGAAGTTGTAAACTCATGAGCCATGCACTAAATCCCATCTCCAGCTGTGCATTGTCTGACCCACATATTAGGATGTTTTTTAAAATTCATTTACTTAACAAATAAATGTTGAGCTCTCTAAGTACCAGGTACTATTCTAGGCACTTGGCACACAAAAGTGAACAAAACAAGACCAAAAAAAAAAAAAAATCCTTGCTCTCATATACTTTTATTATAATGGTAGGAAATGGGCATATCAATCACTAGGTTTTTAAATTATTATTTATTTGTGTGTGTTAGTCACTCAATTGTGTCTGACTCTTTGCGACCCCATGGATTGGGGCCCACCAGACTCCTCCATCCATGGGATTCTCCAGGCAAGAATACTGGAGTGGGTTGCCATTCCCTTACCTTTTAGAAGGTAATAAATTCCCTTACCTTTTAGAAGGTATTACCATTTAGAAGGTAATAAACAATATGGAGAAGAAAAAAACAGGAAAAGAAGAGAAAATATAAGGCAGGAGGAAGAAGGTGTTGTGGCTTAAAGAGGGTGGTTGGGAAAGGCTGAGAAGGTGACATTTGAGCAAAGACATGAAGAGAAGAAGAAACAAGCCTTACAGATGCCTAGAGGAAGTATATTCCAGGAAGAAGTGCAAAAACGTTGAGGCAGAAACACCTATGATGTTTAGGAAACAGCAAAAATGTTTTTTGGTTTTTTAATCTATATGAGCTGCCAACATTTAAAAAATTGGAAGATTTCACATCAACATCCAGATTCCCACTTTTTCTTGGAAAAAAAAAAAATCCAGTTAGGATCTGGCAATGTTGGCCCCAAATTATACCATAAGAGAATGAGCCAGATCTAAACAGCAGCTCTTCCCCTGTAATGGAACAAGCATCTCCAACTCAGTGCAGTCCCCTCCCCACCCTAGTACCTCTCTTGGCTCTCTGCTACTTCATTCATTTCAGTTGGTCAAGTCCCTGCAGGCATTTAAGCTCTTGTAGCTACATAGGCCAGGCTATGGTCTTAGGTAAAGCCCAGCAGCTCAGTGGCTTAATACAACAGAAGATTCATTTCCTGTTCACACAAAATCCAACAGGAGTGGGGTGATTCTTCCAAGCATCTACCCCCTGTGAAATGACTCCAGGATCCAGGTTATTTCCATCTTGTGGCTCTGCCTTTTCAATTTTGGAAACCTAAGTGCTTTGACTTTTATAGCAGGTGCAACAAATGAGCCAGTGGAAGAGAAAGGTGAGAGGGAGGAAGAGCATGGTGTTACGGAAACCGTGGTAAGTATCTGAAGAAAGAGAGAACAGCCAAGTTATCTTCCACTCCTGGATATAGTCATGCATTTAGAGTAATTGGGTTCTATAGATTAGATAAAGCTCACTTGGGGTGAGCTTTAGCAATATGCCTAAGTCCATCAAGTAAGAGGAAAATTCCCTATGAGTTCTGGGGTGTCTGTTCAAATCCCCCAAACAAAAGCCATACAGCCATTCCTCTGCCTAAGCAGTGCTGCACCCAAGCCCACCAGGATGGACAGGACCTGCTGTTCTGGCTCTGACAATGTCTGTTGTGTGATCAGTTGTGTCTGACTCTTGGCGACCCTTTGTCCATGTAATTCTCCTGACAAGAATACTGGAGTGGGTTGCTGTTCCCTTCTCCAGGGGATCTTCCCAACTCAGGGATCGAACCTGAGTCTCTTGTGTCTCCTGCATTGGCAGGTGGATTCTTTACCACTGGCACCATATGGGAAAGTGTAGTTCCACATAAACTGACTAGAGCCCGAATTCTGATAGACAAGCATAGTCATGCTGTAGGTTTTTGCAATCAAGGCATTAGGGACTGTTTTCAAGTAGCTGGACGAGAACAGGATCTTGAAGATGCCAGAAAGAGAAAGATAACTGTCAACAGAGGAGGAGGTGGGGAATTATTGATAAAATCAAGAACTCCAGAAAAGATTAGTTTGGGAAACAAAAATAGGCTTCTCTGGAATTAGGTAAAAAAAACTGAAGGAAAAAAGTAAAGGATGGATGACAATGCAGATCAAGTTGAGACAGCAGAGAAGAGAGCTGAGGCTTTGATTCCCTCAGTAAACTAGGTGTGGAGACCATCTGTGGGGAACGGGAAGGCCAGAAGTTCTTCCAGAAAAGGATTTGGAACAGCTGTCTTGAAGAATTTAATAGAAAGTCAAGAGGAATAAAAAGGCTACTCCTTCAACAAAATGACATATGAATCTGAAAATCAAACATGCCTGGATAATGCATTGGATACAGATTGATTTCCTCCAGAAAAAAAGTCTTTACAGGTCTCTGCTGATTGTACTGCTTGTTGGAACATCCATCTGAATGTCTAAGTCTGATACAAATCTTTGGCAGACTAACTAATGGCTGGGATAGCTATTAGCATGCACGTCTCAATACTTAGAGAAATGAAATGTTCCACTCACAGTAAGCTGTTAAAATCCTAATTATCTCCTTGGAGCCCAGCCCTTTCAATTTCAGAAACTAGCTCCTTTACAAAGGAAGGAAATCACACACACACACACACACACACACACACATCCATTCATAGACACTATGAATAAAATAAATGGATCTTCATTTCCTCATCCAGTAAGATACTCTAAGTCACTGCTTGACATACCGACTTTTTTGGTAATCCCATCATTGATCATTCCAAACAAAGTAAGCTTTCTACCAGTTCCAGTGACAGCAGCAGCTGGATTTTGTTGGAAGATGCATTTATGTCAACTCTAGAGAACATTTACTCCCACACCACACTGTGGCCAATTATGAATGAAAGGCCTTTCCTTCTGGGCTTTTGTGGAGAGACTGAGAAAATCATTTCCTGGGGAAATGAAGGCTGAAAGCCCTGGCAGGAAAGGAGACAGTTCTCCAGAGAGGGGTAGCAAAAGGTTGGCAGGGGGAGAAATGTAAGGGACTGATGCCAGAAGCAAGATACCCAAATGATTATGGCAGCTTCTTCTCAACTCTAAATGGCTTCTCCATGGGCTCAGGCTTTCAGCAAATGGCAGTGTGAAGCAGCAAAGAGAGCTGTTTTTATGTGACCCTGAGTAACGCAGCCTGGGAAGTCCCAAGTCAACCAGGAGCCCCGTGGCAGTTTGCCCAAAGGGGAACCCAAAACAGAATGGAGATTGAAGGAGGTTTGGGAAGCAGAGCCATGCTTTGACCAAAAGGTGAGCAACAAGAAAAGGAAAGGAATGAAAGCTTTCCTGTGTGGTCATCCCTGCACAGAAGATAGAATTAATTAAATTAAGAGGCTCTAATAATACTCTACTAAATTTAGAATTTGCAGCATTTTGTTATTTGGGAGCTGTTAGATTGCAGTGAGACCTGTAGTTTGGTATAAACAGATCATATCTGTTATAATTATGAATCCACCAGTGGTTAAAAAAAAAAGGAACCAGCAGGTATATGGGGAGCAGGGGCTAGCAGTGCTATGGGTACATAGTAATGGGCAGTTAAAGAGTACAAAGGACTTCCCTGGTGGCCCAGTGGGTAAGAATCTGCCTTCCAATGCAGGGGATGCAGATTCAATCCCTGGTCAGGAACAAAGATCCCACATGCCCAAGGGCAACTAAACCCAAGCACCTCAACTACTGAGCCCAAGTGCCTTAGAGCCCACACTCAGCAACTAGAGAAGCCCCTAAGCCACAACGAAGACCCAGCACAGCCAACAACAAAAAAGAGAGTACAAAGAATATGGAGTTAAATGAATAGAGTGGGGCTACCGCCTGGGAGATAAAGGTTAGTAATTGAGTTGAAGCATAACCAGACAGGTGATATATTGTGTTCTTTCCCAAGGTTGGCTGTTCTTTAATTGTGCTGTTTATCTCTTAAGAACACTTGAGTACTTGCAAAGTTAACTTCTGGGCTGAAACTGAAGAACTATAGGTCCACACACATCCCTATTGCTTATAGATCCCTTGGTGCAGAAGTGAAGACCCTCTACAGATTGGTCTCAGCCTGCCTTTCCAAAATAAGACATAGAAGAGCCAGTGGATAATGCATTAGGTTGGGAAAAGATGAATTAACATTGGACCTGACACCACATTGATAACTGATAGAAATGACAGGTTGTCTACAAAGGAGTGAGAAGGCAGGAAGAACAAGGCTTGCCCATGGGTCAAGGCACTGTCCCATCTCCTCTGCTGCCCTCTCCACTTTGTCCCTCCTTCACTCTCACCCCCTTTCCAAGACATCCAGTTATATTCTGGAGGTGCTTTCTGACTAGCTGAAGTTACCATCACATCCCAAACTAGGCTGGCAGCTCTTTGACATGCTTCAAATTACTTACACCCCTTTCCTTCCACTTTCTGCCCCATTTGTTAGACAAATCCATAAAGACACCATGGAATTATCTGTCACAGCAAAATACAATAGAGACAACTTTATGCCAATCATCATGGGAATTGGTTAAAAAATTATAGTCAGCATATTGTAGAGTACTATGCAACCATAGAAAGGGAAACACACTGTGTAAATTGATAGGAGAAATGTCCATAATATATTGCTGAGTTTTTTCAAAAAGTGGTTTGTCTGAAACTATGTCAGAAGTCAAATGATTCCATCTTTGTAAAATGAATAAAACCAAGGAATGTATAGATGCCTTGAGACCCCAAGAGTAAGCTTGGGGAACAGCAGGTAGTCTGCTTGGCAAGAGCCTGAGACTCACCTTGATGGTGAAACGTTGTTGCTGAACCACGAAAGACGCCGGGATTCTTGGCCTCTGGAGGAGAAGAATTCAATCCGGGGCCAGAGATGAGGCTTGATCGCTCAGAACTTTTGTGTAATAAAGTTTTATTAAAGAATAAAAGAGATAGAGAAAGCTTCTGACATAGACGTCAGAAGGGGACAGAAAGAGTGCCCCTCTGCTAGTCTTTAGTAGTTAAATAGCTACTAGCAAGCTGTTAATTATAGAAAGGAGATGTCTCAAAACTCAGAGTGGCACCAGGCCCCTCACCCACAGCATGCATTTTGAGATAACATTGACACCAGGTGAGTCATCCCGGGCAGGAGAAAAGAAGGGACTGGAGAGACGCCATACCACGGGGAGAGGAACTACACAGGGGATGTTCTGACAGTTACTCGGCAAGTCATCTGGGCTGTGGTGTGATTGCCACTTTCTAGAACGAGTTTCTCAGTTCAGAACATCTTTCTGCACACTGTGGAAAAACAAAACTCCTCGCTGAATTTTAAGTTTATAAATTAGCAGAAGAACTTTTATTTATTCATTTTTTTTTTTTATTCATTTTTAAGCAGAGTTGGTGTTTGCTGCTTCAAACACTAGACATTACACCGTATGGTCTTGAAGAAAAACCTGGAGGACAGTGAGAAAGGAGGAGTATACGGACCTTTGTTGGCAAAGTCTCTGCCAAAAAAAAAAAAGCTTTTGATTTTTTGTCTCTGCTTTTTTAATATGCTGTGTAGGTTTGTCACAGCTAACCTTTAAAAATTGTGAAACACTGTTGTACACCTAAAATACATACTGTTGTACATCAACTAAATACCTCAGTTAAAAAAAGAAACTTAGACTGTTTATACATGTAACTCCATGTCATTCATTCATTTTAGATGTTCTATACCGTATAACCACATCATAATGTATTTATACATTCTTTTCAATGGTGACAAGTGATTTTCACATTTTTGCTGTTACAACCAATGTTGCCATCAACATTCATATTCTCACCTTATTATGCTGGCTTGCAAAGTCTTCTCTAAGATATACTTCTGAGGCAGAGTTGCTGGGGTGAGAATCCCCTGGACTGCAAGGAGATCCAACCAGTCAATCCTAAAGGAAATCAGTCCTGAATATTCACTGGAAGGACTGATGCTGAAGCTGAAGCTCCAATACTTTGGTCACCTGATGTAAAGAACTGACTCATTGGAAAAGACCCTGATGCTGGGAAAGATTGATGGCAGGAGGAGGAGGGGACGACAGAGGATAACATAGTTGGATAGCATCATTGACTTGATAGATATGAGTTTGTGCAAGTTCTGGGAGTTGGTAATGGACAGGGAAGCCTGGTGTGCTACAGTCCATGGGGTCACAAATAGTTGGACAATACTGAGCAACTGAACTGACTGACTGATGAGGAGGGGTGGTGTGTGCTATTTGTTTTATTGAATATTGGCAAATTGCTCTCCAGAACGGAAGTACCAATTTATATTCCTATAGACATTAAATGTATCATTTTTTTTAATTTGGCAAACTAATAGCTGTTAAATTGTGTCTTACTATGTGATTTTAATATTTTTTTCCTGATGGCTAGCAAAGTTGGAAATCATTTTATGTTTATTGGACATTTGAGTTTTCTTCTTCTGTGAATTACCTGTTAATATTCTTATTCGTTCTATATTGGGATATTTAACTTTCCTTTGTTTACTTATAGGAATCATTTTTATATTCTGGATATTAATACTTGTTGAATGTATTACAATTACCCTCTCTTGGTTTTTGATGTAACTTTATGCTTTTAAAATATGATGTCTTTTGATTTATTTCAATTTTAATGTAGTCACATTTATCAATCTTTTCACTTGTGGTTTGTATTTTTTGTATTTATTTTAGGAACTATTAAAAGTTCTTAAAATAGTTATTTTAAGAACTATTTCCTTATCATGAGGTCATAAAGTATTCTTGTATATTTCCCTGAAAGTTTTTAAATTTTTTTTTCATTTTCAGGCTTTTAATCTATCTAGAATTTACTTTTCATTTGTTTTGAAGCATGGTTCTAATTCTACATCTGAATGGAAAATTCAGGTTAAGACTCTGCCCTTCAATGCAGGTGGTCCAGATTTGATCCCTGGTCAGGGAACTAAGATCCCGCATGCCACATGGCAAGGCCAAAAATAAATTTAAAAAGAAAATTCAAATGAAGTAATTTGCCAGCACTTTTTATCCCATGGTGTCTTTTCCCTCTCCTGTCTGTAGTGACAGTTCTGTCGTGTATCACACTGCATTTGTGTAGATCTATTTCTGGGCTCTCTAATCTATTCCATTGGTTTACCCGTATATCTCTAAGCTAATACAAACTTTTTTCAAAACTATAGCTTTACGTTATGGCTTGTTAAGGTAATCGCCCCCATCATGTTCTTCAAATTTTTACTTTTCTTGGCCCTTTGCTCTTCCAAATGTTTAAACCAACTTATTAAATTGTATGCAAAAAGGCATGTTTGAATTTGTGTTGGAAAATGATGAAATTTGTAAGTTTATCCATGAAAAATTGATGTCTCTAGCATATTGCAGCTTCATTTCTATGAACACAGTGTACCTCTTTACTTAAGTGGTTTTAGTACATTTTTTAAAAAATTTATGATCTTCCTCTATAGAATCTTGCCCATCTTTTGTTAAATTTTCTTTTTTGTTGTTGGTATTATGAATGACATACATATTTAAGTTACACTTTTCTCACTGTTTATTATGTATAGTATTGCAGTTGATTCTTTCATATTAATCTTTTATCCAGCAAACTTTAGCTCCAACAATTTGTCTATAAAGTATTTTAGATTTTCTGTTGTTTTTTCTTCCCTTATACATAATATAATAACATTTATATTTTTTTACTTGCATATTATCTTACCATGTTGTCTAAGACCTCCAAGACAATGCAGAATAAAGCAGTGGCAGCAGGCATCTTGGTTTTATTTCTGATTTTAAAGACAATGCTTCTAAAATGTTACCACTATATTTAATAGTTGTGGCAGATCTGGTAGATACCCTAGTTTCATGTTCTTTTTCTTCAAAGGGGAGGTGGTTTACATTCTTACTTTTTTCCATGGACATGTAAGGATGGTCAGGTGCCAGTAAGTTGAAGCCTGCTGACCACACTTACACAAGACTGACTAGAGCATCAATTAATTACTTTATAATAAGAAGAATAAATACTAGGTAGACGAGATACTGGTACATAGATATTCTGTCTGGGGCCAAACCTTTCTGAGAAACCAAATTATCTTCAGAAGGTCGCTTAGTGTGTGCGAAAAGTTTGCAAAAGTGTCATCAAACTGTGATACTTCATTGCTGTATGCTCTACTACAGGATAAACCCAACTGAATCAGCACTTGGTCAAACGTCAAGGCTTCTCTGTCCTGGACAAAGTAATGCTGCATTTATTTCTCCTCTACTTCCCATGTGTCTATTGCTGGCCAACCTTTTTCTGAAGGACATCCGGTAGTATGCTTGTGCCTTCAATCATATTAATACATATGATGACAATTTAAGAAGAACTTCTTATGTTCCTACTGAGATCCGCAGTGTGTTTGACACTCTACAGCAACTGAATTTATAGTTTTGACACTCATACAGCAACTATGTGATCGTGTGACACTCAGAGTTTGACACTCATACAATTATATTTCACCTAATTATAAGAATATAGATCATCCCAAAATGTGTCCACCCTTTGATCTTACAGTTCCACTTCTGAGAAACAGTAGGATAAGTCTTCAAATGTGCATAGGTAGAAATGGTTCAGTGCTATTTTAATATTTAAAAAATTGAAACATAAATATACCTCAACAGGGGACTGGTTAAATTAATTGAGTATATCCACTCAATGAAATATACCACACCTGCTAAAGAGGCTAGGATAGGTTTTCATATACTTGCATGGAAATAGGTAGGCTTCCCTGATTGTTCAGTGGGTAAAGAATCCACCTGCAATACAGGAGATGTGGGTTTGATCCCTGGGTAGGGAAGATCCCCTGGAGGAGGAAGTGGCAACCCACTCCAGTATTTTTGCCCCAAAATCACACAGACAGAGGAACCTGAGGGGCTATAGTCCAAAGGGTTGCAAAGAATTGGACACAACTGAGTGGATACCACAATGATAATGGAAATAGGTATCTAACATGATTCCATAGAGAAAAAAAAAAAGATCATAAAATAAGTATTTATAATATTATCTTCAGTTCAGTTCAGTTGCTCAGTTGTGTCCGACTCTTTGTGACCCCATGGACTGCCCCATGCCAGGCCTCCCTGTCCATCACCACTGAGTCAATGATGCCATCCAGTCATCTCTTCTCCTCTTGCCTTCAATCTTTCCCAGCATCAGGGTCTTTTCAAATGAGTCAGTTCATAACATCAGGTGGTCAAGGTATTGGAGTTTCAGCTTCAGTATCAGTTCTTCCAATGAATATTCAGGACTGATTTCCTTTAGGATTGACTGGTTGGATCTCCTTATAGTCCAAGAGACTCTCAAGAGTCTTCTCCAACACCACACTTCAAAAGCATCAATTCTTCGGCACTCAGCTTTCTTTATAGTCCAACTCTCGCATTTGTATGTGACTACTGGAAAAACCATAGCTTTGACTAGATGGACCTTTGTTGACAAAGTAATGTCTCTGCTTTTTAATATGCTGTCTAGGTTGGTCATAACTTTCCTTCCAAGGAGTAAGCATCTTTTAATTTCATGGCTGCAGTCACCATCTGCAGTGATTTTGGAGCCCACAAAAATAAAGTCTGACACTGTTGCCATTGCTTCCCCATCTATTTGCCATGAAATGATGGGACCAGATGCCATGATCTTCATTTTCTGAATGTTGAGCTTTAAGCCCACTTTTTCACTTTCCTCTTTCACTTTCAAGAGGCTTTTTAGTTCCTCTTCACTTTCTGCCATAAGGGTGGTGTCATCTGCATATCTGAGGTTGTTGATATTTCTCCCAGCAATCTTGATTCCAGCTTGTGCTTCTTCCAGCCCAGCGTTTCTCATGGTGTACTCTGCATATAAGTTAAATAAGCAGGGTGACAATATACAGCCTTGGCATACTCCTTTTCCTATTTGGAACCAGTCTGTTGTTCCATGTCCAGTTCTAACTGTTGCTTCCTGACCTGTATACAGATTTCTCAAGAGGCAGGTCAGGTGGTCTGGTATTCCCATATCTTTCAGAATTTTCCACAGTTTGTTGTGATCCACACAGTCAAAGGTTTTGGCATAGTCAATAAAGCAGAAGTAGATGTTTTTCTGGAACTCTCTTGCTTTTTCCATGATCCAATGGATGTTGGCAATTTGATCTCTGATTCCTCTGCCTTTTCTAAATCCGACTTGAACATCTGGAAGTTCATGGTTCATGTACTGTTGAAGCCTGGCTTGGAGAATTTTGAGCATTACTTTGCTAGCATGTGAGATGAATGCAATCATGCGGTAGTTTGAACATTCTTTCTCATTGCCCTTCTTTGAGACTGGAATGAAAACTGACCTTTTCCAGTCCTGTGGCCACTGCTGAGTTTTCCAAATTTGCTGGCATATTGAGTGCAGCACTTTCACAGCATCATCTTTCAGGATTTGAAATAGCTCATCTGGGATTCCATCACCTCCACTAGCTTTGTTCATAGTGATGCCTCCTAAGGCCCACTTGACTTCATACTCCAGGATGTCTGGCTGTAGGTGAGCGATCACACCATTGTGATTATCTGGGTCATGAAGATCTTTTCTGTATAGTTCTTCTGTGTATTCTTGCCACCTTTTCTTAATATCTGCTTCTGTTAGGTCCATATCATTTCTGTCCTGTATTGAGCCCATCTTTGCATGAAATGTTCCCATGGTAGCTCTAATTTTCTTGAAGAGATCTCTAGTCTTTCCCATTCTATTGTTTTCCTCTATTTTTTGCATTGATCGCTGAGGAAGGCTTTCTTATTTCTCCTTGCTATTCTTTGGAACTCTGCATTCAGATGCCTATATCTTTCCTTTTCTCCTTTCCCTTTTGCTTCTCTTCTTTTCACAGCTATTTGTAAGGCCTCCCCAGACAGCCATTTTACCTTTTTGCATTTCTTTTCTTGGGGATGGTCTTGATCACTGCCTCCTGTACAATGTCACGAACCTCCATCCATAGTTCTTCAGGCACTCTGTCTATCAGATCTAATGCCTTGAATGTATTTGTCACTTCCACTGTATGATCATAAGGGATTTGATTTAGGTCATACCTGAATGGTCTAGTAGTTTTCCCTACTTTCTTCAATTTAAGTCTGAATTTGGCATAAGGAGTTCATGATCTGAGCCACAGTCAGCTCCCAGTCTTGTTTTTGCTGACTGTATAGAGCTTCTCCATCTTTGGCTGCAAAGAATATAATCAATCTGATTTTGGTGATGTCCATGTGTAGAGTCTTCTCTTGTGTTGTTGGAAGAGGGTTTTTGCTATGACCAGTGTGTTCTCTTGGCAAAACTCAGTTAGCCTTTGCCCTGCTTCATTCCATATTCCAAGGCCAAATTTGCCTGTTACTCCAGGTGTTTCTTGACTTCCTACTTTTGCATTCAAGTCCCCTATAACGAAAAGGACATCTTTTTTGGATGTTAGTTCTAGACGATCTTGTAGGTCTTCATAGAACCATTCAACTTCAGCTTCTTCAGCATTAGTGGTCGGGGCACTGACTTGGGTTACTGTGATATTGAATGGTTTGCCTTGGAAACGAACAGAGATCATTCTGTCATTTTTCAGATTGCATCCAAGTACTGCATTTTGGAATCTTTTGTTGACTACTATGGCTACTCCATTTCTTCTAAGGGATTCTTGCCCACAGTAGTAGAAATAATGGCCATCTGAATGAAATTCACTCATTCCAGTCCATTTTAGTTCGCTGATTTCTAAAATGTCGATGTTCACTCTTGCCATCTCCTGTTTGACCATTTCCAATTTGCCTTGATTCATGGACCTAACATTCCAGGTTCCTATGCAATATTGCTCTTTACAGCATTGGACTTTACTTCCATCACCACTTTACTTCACATCCACAACTGGATGTTTTTGTTGCTTTTGTTTCATCTCTTCACTCATTCATATTATCTTACCTTTATCTTTTTAATGTTTATGTGTGTTTATATGGGTCAAAAAACCTATAACTACATATCCCACACACACGCAGATATGTATATATTAGCAAGCTGCTAACATTAGCTATCACTAAGGAGAGGAAATTGTGGAGTTACAGTAGCAGACATTTCCCCCTTTTCTGTATTTCCATTCTACTGTATTATCTGACAAAAAATATTTCTGGATTTTTTTTTGCATTTTTATAATTTTTAAAAATTATGCAACATAAAGGTCAAAAGTTATAAATATATTGTAGGGTTAAAAAAATTGACAGACTCATTTTTTTTAAAGATTACTTGGATAGAGACCGAAGGAGAGGAAATTTGTCAGCAATAAGAAAGCAGAAGACAGAAACAGATTTTTGATGTATTGAGATACTATTTTGTTTTTTCAGTCATGCTGTACAGCATGTGGGATCTTAGTTTCCTGGTCAGGGATTGAACCCAGGCCACCTGCATTGGAAACAGAAAGTCTTAACCACTGGAGCACCAGGGAAGTCCTAACAGACCCGTTTTCAAAAAAAGAAAAAGCCTTTGCAGGACTTCCCTTGTGGTCCAGTGGTTAAGACTTTGTGCTTCCAATGCAGGAGACAAGAGTTCCATCCTTGGTTGGGGAACTAAGATCCCGCATGGCATTTGATATGGTCAAAAAGTAAAAATTAAACAATCAAAAAAAAACACAAAAAAACCACCTTTGCTATTTATAAGAACTGCATTGCCAAAAGGAAGGAGGAGAGGACTCCTAGCTCGGGGCTGGGAACCACCAATCCCAGTTCCCTAGTTCCCCAATTCCCTGATTTTGTAGGGTCTCTTACACCCAAGTACAACCCGAGATTCAGTGTGTCCCCATGCTACTCTGGGAACTGCTTTGTGAACCACAAGAGAGGAAAGGCCTTGTGACACATGGGACATGGGTCCAAAGCACCTGCTGGGAAAATGCAGGCCATCCGTCTCTAGCGAATGCCCAACCTGAAGGATTGAAGTAGGAGGACAGATACTCCTCCACCCAAAGCTCTGCTCTGCATTGGTGGACAGCATGTCATCCATGACTTTCCTCTTCACAAGCTTCAAACGTTTATTTGAAAGGAAAAACTGAAAACATATATTTGAAAATGAAAGGAGTTCCAGCATTTGTTTGAAGAATAAGAATCAGTAGCATATTAAGGAACTCAATTTTAACTTTTAGAATGTGTGACATGAAGGTCTTTGATTATGGAAGGACTGATTCCTCTCAGGCTCCTACCCATTTTGAGATTATGCAGATATCCTGTAGATTGTACGTTGTATTTCCCATGCGTGTTTTAATATGGTAAAAGAGCATGCATGCTATTCTATATTTAAATATACATAGATAATTTCAAATTACACATGTCCTTTAGCTACTAGCTTTCTCTTCCAGTCAACCTTGTTTTTGAAATTTATATACGTAGATCCAGTTCATTCACATTAAGTGTGAATAACCACAGTTGGTTTACCATCCCCTTGCAAAAGAACAGATTGGTTCCCCTATTCCACTGTTATAAGTGGAGCTATAATGGGTGTTCTTATACTTACTCCTTGGACACAGATGCTGGAATGGTTCATGGAGTTAATGGCATACATATTTTCTGAATTCCTTCAGAAAGAACTCTAAAGCACTTAAGTGAATATTTTGTTTTATTAAAATAAAAAATTATTATTCATAGAACGTATCTATCATTCTATGAATATGTGCAGTCTCAAATGGTTCTGGATATATATGGTTTGAACCCTTAGGTCAGTGGTCCCCATCCTTTTTGGCACCAGACATCCATTTTGTGGAAGTCAATTTTTCTGTGGACCAGGTTGGGGGTGGACAGTTTCAGGATGATCAAGTGCATTATGTTTATTGAGCACTTTATTTCTATTATTATTACATCAGCTCCACCTCAGACTTCCCTGGTGGCTCAGACGGTAAATTGTCTGCCTATAATGTGGAAGATGCGGGTTCAATCCCTGGGTCAGGAAGATCCCCTGGAGAAGGAAATGGCAATCCACCCCAGTACTCTTGCCTGGAAAATCCCATGGACGGAGGAGCCTGGTAGGCTACAGTCCGTGGGGTCACAAAGAGTCAGACAGGACTGAGCGATTTCACTCACTCACTGACTCCGCCTCAAGATCATCAGGCACTAGGAGGTTGGGGACTCCTGCCTTGGGGCATGTTAACCTTCTAGTAAGATGAAAGTGACAGTAAAGTGAGTGATAACGACTCTTTACACCTTAAAAGGAGAAATTTAATTTTATGGTATCACACCCTTGTTAGTCTTTTTACATATATATCCTATCTCCTCAACTAGTTCATGAACCACTTGTCAGGAGGTGCCTCAGAATTCCCAGCCATCAGGAGGGTGCCCTTTACATAATATAACCCCCTTGCTACTCAAATATGTAACCTAAACTAGCACCATAGGCATCACCTGAGTAGAAATGCAGAATTACATGTCTCAAGCCAGACAAACTGAATCTGGTTCTGCAGGTTAATAAGATCTCCCTCCCATTAAAGTCTGAGCACCGCTGGTGTAAGTAGACAGAATGTTCCCTGGGCTTTCCCAGCAGATGTGGTTAATTTTGATGTGTTAACCTCAATAACTCAGATTCCCTAATCCTATGTTTATTTGCTTTCAAGAACCTTAACTATTTCTGTGCCTATGATGCACCACCAGTGTGATATGGGGGTATTAGAAATTGGGCATTCTCAGATGAGTGGGTCAGAACACGGTCCCAAAGAAGTTGATGTCTGAGCAAGTCTTAAAGGACTCTTGGTCAGTAACCAAGTAACCAAGAAAGGCAGAGGGAATCAAATAAGAAGAGGTTCCAGAGCTGTTGTAACAAACTAAATTTCATACCGTCAATTTTGTATTATCTTTCAATTATTCACCCATCCAACAGATGTTAGATGAACCCTACAGTAGATGCTAGAGATACAGGGATGAAAGTACACTCCATTCCTTTAAAGTTGTGCGTTTAATGGAGTAGACAATTAAGGAAGTTGGAAATTACAACTGATATAAGAGCAACATTATGGATACACCAAAAAGCACTGCAGGGGCTTAGAAGAGGGGCAAAATATTTAGATGGGGGCGGGGGTGGGCAAGTACAGAGAAGATATCAGTGAAATTTTCCAAAATTGAGCTCTGAATTTTATCTTAAGGAAAAAAAGAGAAGCCAACTGGTTTAAAGGAGTATTGTTTACAGATCTTAGTCACAAGCAACACAACTTGAGATTGTCTGATTAAGAAGAAAAGAAATTTATTTAAATGATAGCAGATAGCTCACAGAATTTCATGAATGACCCAACAACTATGCTCAGAGTCCATGCAGCCAGAAACATTTCCCCAAATTATGCCAGAGATCTAGTCCAGTAAGGATGCAGCTGAATTTGGTCTTGCCGGTGCCACTGGCCCTGGACACTCAACAGCAACTAGCCCCTGCTGCCTTGAAGTTCAGTCTTGCTGCAGCTGCTACCATCACCGTCAGCAAAAATTCTCTGAACTCCTGCTTCTGTGTATCATTAGCTCCCAACTGAAAGTCTGGTCAGCAAAGCCTAGGTCACATGCTATCTCTAGTTGCAAAGAAAGCAAGGAAAGCCAACACTTGCCTGTTACCCACTGCTGCATAACACTGGAGAGGGAAATGGTAACCTACTCCAGTATTCTTGCCTGGAGAATCCCATGGACAGAGGAGCCTGAAGGGCTACAGTCCATGAGGTTGCAAAGAGTCAGACACTACTGAAGCAAATTAGTATGCATAACAAACTGCCCCCAAACTCAATGCTTCAAACATCAACAACCATTATTATCTCTCAAGATTTTGTAGGTTGACTGGGCTCAGCTGGTCAGCTGTGCTCCAAGTGGTGTCTTCTGGGTCTAAAGTCATCTGAAAGCTCATCCAAGATGGCTCACATGGCTGGCTGTTGTCTGGGAACTCAGCCAGTCACCTAATATTATTTTAATAAAGTTATTTTCTACTTAATCAGCCAATTTGATTGGTTGAACATTACTTAATCGAGGAGAAAACAAGACTGAGGAAGAAGTAGAACTCTAGCAGGTCAAATTCTCCTCAATGGATCTCTTCATGTAGACTGGGCTTCCCCACAGCTTGGTGCTCTTGGAAAATTTGTACATTTCACATGATATCTTTCTTCCAAGTGGGGACATTCCAAGCAGCAAAGTCAGAAGCTTCAGATCTGCTAATGCTTGGCCTGAAAAGTTACACAGCACTGCCTCCACCAATTCTGTTAGTCAAATCAAGCCTCAGATTAGCACACACTCAAGTAGTAGATCTCAAAATACAAAGAGGGGCAAAACCCCTGCAGCTGTCTTAAATTCCCCACACTGGCACTTTCAGCTCTCGTGTTAATACTCAGAGGAAAGCTTTGCCTTCCACCTAGTCTAAGTTAGAGATTTTCTCAAAGGTGTAAAAAAGGGTTCAGATGCTGAACTCTCAAAAAAAAAAAAAAAAAAAGACTATTGTCCACTGTAAGAAGCAGGAAGAAGGGCATTCCATGCAGAGTGAACAGTATTGGAAAGACAGACAGGGCTTCAGTTGATCCTGCCACTTAAATAGTGTACTACTCATGATAGCTTAATTCTTGCTAACACTGCATTAGCACTGCTCTTTGTTGAGCAGAGTTGTAATTCTACTGCATTTGTGCGTATTAGAGAGTTTAACCTAATTACAATTGATTTGGGAGTTGCAGTCCTTGCTTGTTTTCTCCTTTCTACATCTTTAAAACACTTTACAAGATCACTGTTTACAAGATCTGCTGCTGAATCAGAAATGTGTGTTTGACAATGATAGCCTAAGGTGTGCAGTAATTTGGAAATAAAAGTAAGGAAAATCCAAACCCCATTATATGCTCAGGTATTTTTAATAGTCTTTTATTTTAATTATGAAAATATTCAAAATGGGAAAAGTAGAAAGAAAAGTACAATTAACCCCAAGATATCCACCATCTTGATTCAATTCAGTAACTGCTAGCATTCTGCCATATTTTCTTTATCTCTATGTACATAGTCTTTTTTTCTGAGCCATTTTAAAATAAGTTACATATAACATGATATTTTAGTCACCTCCAAAAAGTAAGGACATTCTCCTACATGTCCATAATTTTGTTATTATATCTAAAAAAGTTAATAGTAATTCCTCAAGGCAATTTCATACCAGCGCACATTCAGATTTCCTCAGTTATCCCCAAAACATCTTCTATAACTGATTTGTTCAAATAAAGGTTCTATTAAGAACCACGCACTACATTTGGTTGTTATTTCCCTTAAGTCTCTTTTAATCTACAATTTCCCTTTTGAAGAGACCAAGTTATTTGTTTGTCCAGTAATCTGGGTACTGGATTGGTATGACTGTTTCTTTGCAGCCCTGTTCAACTGGTTCTTCCAGTATTTCCTGTAAAACGAAATGTATATTTACAGGCTTGTTTAGATTCAGGTTAAATATATTTGGCAAGAATACCCTGTACTTCTGTGATCAGTATATTTCATCTGTGATGAGAATATACAATTGAATGAATTGTATACATTGAATACAATTCAATATATTGAATACAATGAAATATACATTGAATCATATCAGGAGGCTCACGGTGGTCAGTTGTCTTTGTCTTTTAGTTTGGGGAGGAAACAGCAAAAATAATACACATCAGGTTTATGAGGCAAAACAGTCTAAGCCAGGGTCATAGCAAGACTAAAGGTGTGGAGAGAAGTGGTAACTAGCCCATGACTGGGGTGTTGTCGGCTTTTAAGCACTAAGCTTAGGGCTGACTTGCTCACCTGAGACAAGAGACCCTCATCTTTTTTAAGTCTTTATCGAATTTGTAACAATATTGCTTCTGTTTTATGTTTTGGTTTTTTTGGCCAAGAGATATAGGGATCTTAGCTCCCCAGTCAGGGATCAAACCCACACCCCCTGCATTGGAAGGCAAAATCTTAACTGCTGGACCACCAGGAAAGGTCCAAGAGAGACTCATCTTGACAGTATTAATGAAGGAGGGCAAAGATGCTGGCTGGAGTCTGAAGATAGATCCTCCTCTCTAGCTCAGAAGAGAGGAAGATCTCAGCACAGCCCCTGAACAAGTCTTTCTCGCCCTGTCCTGGGAGAAGACTAGCCTGATTTTCTAACAAGGAAAGCAGTACATCAACATTTACTTCTCGGGAGCTATGGAGTTGTGAGAATTTAGGGTCTGGTGTACTTATGTGGGCCCAGAGGCCAAACACAGGAATTATTGTCACTGTCAGCTCTAACACACCAGTAGAAGCCCAAAAATGGCATTAGGAAATCCCCTGGAAAGCTGGTGAAGAAGTGTGGCTCCTGGAGTGCTCTCAAGTTTGTAGGTGCAGTAACAAATACTTAAGGACCCAGGATTAGCGGCCCTAGTGGACAGAATTAGCCAAGGCAATACAGTAACAACTGGCACCCTCAGGGTGGTCTAGAGCAGGATTTCTCAACCTAGCCACTACTGACAGTTGGGGCTGAATAATTCTTTATTGTGGAGGCCATCCTCTGCATGGCAGAATGTTTCATGACATCCCTGGCCTCTACCCACTAGGTGCCAACTGCACCCCAACCCTAGCTGTGACAATGAAAAGTTTCTCTAGACATTGCTAAATGGCCTAGGCAGAGGCAGAGTGGTAAAATTGCCCCTGGTTTTGAATCACTTGTCCAAAGGAAGGGTCAGTTAAGTAGCCATAGGGTTTTCCACTGAGGGACTAACACCAGGCTCTCTACTGAAACCTCTTACATACATTGAAAGTGAAAGTGAAAGTGAAGTTGCTCAGTCGTGTCTGACTCTTTGCAACCCTGTGGACCGTAGTCCTACCAGGCTCCTCCATCCATGGGGTTCTCCAGGCAAGAGTACTGGAGTGGGTTGTCATTTCCTTCTCCAGGGGATCTTCCCAACCCAGGGATCGAACCCAGGTCTTACATACATTAGTGCATCTCAATTAGCAGCAGCTCTGTGAGGCAGGGGTACTGTCTCGAATTTTACAGCTGAGAAAAGTTCTCAGCAAGGTTCTATGATGTGGCTAAGGTTCTGTCCAGGGTCTATCCCACTTTAAATCTAATTCTTGGTCTTCCCTGGTGGTTCAGTGGTAAAGAATCCACCTGGCAATGCAGGAGGCATGGGTTCTATCCCTGATCCAGGAGGATCCCACAGGCTGTGAGGAAACTAAGCCCGTGAGCCACAGCTACTGAGGCCCAAGTGGCCTAGAGCCCGTACTCCACAACAGGAGAGGCCACTGCAGTGAGAAGCTCATGCACCAAAACTCGGAAGTAGTCCCCGCTCACCGCAACTAGAGAAAAGCCCTCACAGCAGTGAAGACCCAGCACAGCCAAAAATGAGTAAATAAATAAATAAAATTATAAATCTAATCGTCTGTCCATATGCCCAGCTGCCTCTTTCTCTGGCAGCAGGGAGCTGCTGCCTGAACACCAGCATCTAGCCCAGTTGCTGGCACTGAACTTCAAAGCAGGTGAGGAGTATGAGGGACAGTCTTGAAGGAGCTTTTTTAGCTCAGGGCAGGGAGTAGCTTCCAGCTCAGCGTCAGTAATTTGGCTGTTCAAGGGCACAGGGAAGTTTCCATTGGTGGTCTTCATGGGGCTGCTGCTACTTGGCCTGACCAAAGACATGAGGAAGGGACAGCCAAGAGGGTCGCAGAGACCTGGCTTGAGGGTTGGGAGAACATGGAACATGTTAAAAACATGGAAGGGAAACGTGGTGGGGCCCTGAGAAATAATGAGAAGATTATCCTTAAGTTCTTTAAGTAATGTATAAGATCCTGGCTCCAAAGAAGCCTGAGATAATTCAGGAGTTGCAGCATGAGAACAGTACCTGGACAGATTGCACCTCCATGGAAACAGTGGAGTTGAAAGCAATTCAGCAGATACCGTAGCAAAGAAGGCAGGCCAGGGCTTGATGCACTGAGTCCAAAGGAGTCTGGAGAAGTACCCAGCCCCCAATAGAACCTATGGGATACACTGAGGCAAGTACATACCTGAAATGAAGCATTTTCCAACTACTCTAGCAGATCGTTCTCTTCTCTCACTTCCGGTTACTTTCGTCAGTCCTTTGCAGTCCTCAGAGTTTTATTGTTCTCCGTTTTAGAGAGTCAGTTTTCAAGTGGCACTTGTTTCAAGTATATTGGTTTTGTCTTCCTAACTGGACTGTAAATTCTTTTGTTTATGGTCAAGAACCAAGGCCTGTTTCTTGACAGTCCCTCCGCCAATGCTGAGTGCATAAAGGTGTTCAGTAAATTGTTAATTGATTTTGAAAGACAAATTACAAAAATAATCAAGGATAGGGTAACTATAAAATCACTGAAGAATGTGGTAAACAGCAAAGGTTCAAAAAAGAAAGCTAGTAACAAGTATTTTTCAATTTTTTTTTCTGGAAACATTCCACTGATTTAAGAGAATGTCATTTGTTCAACAAGTATATATTGTCATCGATGTTCTTGAAGTTGGAAATACAGAAGTGAATAAAACAGAAATCTCTGCCCTCATGCAAGTATAAGCCACATGAAATTATCTCTGTCATATTTCCCTGGATCCTACTACCACACAAAGTTAAAGATACACATGAACTTTTCACAAAGGTAATACTTTAGTTCAGCATTATCTAATGGAAATATAATTTGAACTACATATGTAATGTAAAAAATTCCAGTAGCTACACTTTTAGAAAAGTAAAAAGAAATAGGTGAAATTAATTTCAAAAGATTTTGTTTAATCAAAGGTATCTAACATATTATTTCCATATATAATCAATATCTTCACTGATGAGATCATTTACATTATTTTTTGTACTAGGTCTTCAAAATCCTGTGTGTATATCATAGAACAGCACATCTCAATACAGAATACACACATGTGGCTAGTGGCTACCATATTGGATAATGTAGATCTAGTCATTCTTAAGTAGCTTATTTGATTAGCCTCTCTCTTCTATGATAGTTATGTGTGTGTGTGTGCTAAGTCACTTCAGTTGTGTCTGACTCTGTGAGACCCCATGGACTGTAGCCCACCAGGCTCCTCTGTCCATGAGATTCTCCAGGCAAGAATACTGAAGTGGGTTGCCATTCTCTTTTCCAGGGGATCTTCCCAATCTAGGGATCAAACCTGCATCTCCTGTGTCTCCTGCATTGGCAGGAGGGTTCTTTACCACTAGCGCCACCTTGGAAGCCCCTTATGATGGTTATATCAGTATGTTAATAAAGTCAACTAAGTTAAGTTTAGGCATTATCCCCTACACCCTGGAAATGTCTTTGGAGTCCTTAATTTAAATGTGATATATTAATGTGAATTCCTACTCCCAGGAGCCTATCTTTCAAAACTTCATCCTTGGAAAGGTCTATATTGCCCAGACATAGTGAGTATTTTTCCAGAATGGTCTAGTTATCCAGTAGTCCAGAAAGTACCACAGCATTAAATTATAATTCCCATTATTTTTGCAATAAACTTGATAAGCAAGTTCAAGAAGGACCAGCGGGAATAAGAAACAATATCTCTGATGCTCATCACATCTTTACAAAGTATAAAATGACAAAATCCTCATCAAACCAGCAACAAAAAAATTTAGTTGTATTCCCACTATGAAACAAGTTTCTTTTTATGCTTTTATTCCACATGATTAATGCAATTTATATCTAACATGAATATTTATCTTCAGTGCATATTATGACCACAGCCAGCTAAGTATATAGAAAACAAGTTCATGAGGGTCCCAAATACTTTTGGTTTCTCATGTATTTTGATAAAAGAGAAGATAATAACAAACAAGAAATAATGTGGAGAATAAATGGAGGTTACTGGATTAGGAATCTGGCTTTTAGTTTCTAATACCTAGTTCTCTACAAATTAGTGGGATGACTGAGGACATTGCTGTCATTTATCTCTTAGGACATTATTGATCTAACCTATAAAACTGGAAGGGTAGGTAGGAATGAGACTACTTTTGGACTAGATGATCTCTCAAATTCCTGAAACTTTTTCAGGAAAGTTTTCAATGGCCCAAATTCTATAAACACAATATTTTAGATTATAATGAAGTCATGTTCCGTTTATTAACCAACACTTTTTGTGAGAAGAAAAACTCCATTTGAAAGCAACTCAAACATGAGGAAAATGGGGACAAGGCTTCAAATGATGAAAATGTCTTTACTATGAGGAAACTGAGGAAGTAGTCTTCTATAAAGTGAAAAAGCCAGAGAGTTTCAGGGGAAAGAATTGTGAATCAGGAAATCACGATTCTAGTCCTAAATCCAGCCCTAACTTTTTAAATTTTGTAAAATCCTTAAATCTGTGATCACATGTTCTATAAAATGAGATTAATTGGCTCTAAGGGTGTCTATGTGAGAGTCAGAAGAGCTAATATATTTAAAAGCACTTTGAAAAGTTGCACAAATTTAAGATATTAGCATTAGCATAGTACCTTAGGAATTATCTCTAGGATACTGCTCACAATTCATGGTTTTAAACTAACTGGTTCTGGAAGAGTTATTTTTAACCATGAAAAAATGAATGTAGAATATGTCAGAGAATTATGTAACAAACACTCATGTAATCCCTACCTGGAATTTAATGTAAATAGTTTGATTAAAACATCAGGTTGCACACCTTAAATCCATATAATTTTTTGTAATTATATCTCAATAAAACTGGAAACAAAAATGTACATGGTTTTTCACATTTGCTTCAAAATTTTTTGATATAAAACTTTGAAATAACATATAAAATCCTCTTTAGTGATTTCTGACCTGCTCTATGTGAAAAAAAGGGAAAGTGTTAGTTGTTCAGTTGTGTCTGACTCTTTGGGACCCCCATGGACTGTAGCCCGCCAGGCTTTTCTGTCCATGGGATTCTCCAGGCAAGAATACTGGAGTGAGTTGCCATTCCCTTCTCCAGGGGATCTTCCCGACCCAGGTATCAAAGCCAGGTCCCTGTATTACAGGCAGTTTCTTTACCATCTGAGCCATTCCATCCTAGCCCCTAATGAATGTTGTGTATATCATCCCAGTCCATATTTTTATATTTTATTATGAAAATGTATATTGGGTCATTTGTAGAGATGGACCTAGAGTCTGTCATACAGAGTAAGTCAGAAAGAAAAGTAAGTCAGAAAGAGAAAAAAAATATTGTGTCATATAATAACATATATATGTGAAATCCAGAAAAATGGTACATGTGAACCTATTTGCAGGGCAGAAATAGAGATGCAGACGTAGAGAACGGATGTGATTCTTTACCACTAGTGCCACTAGTGCCACCTGGGAAGCCCGTAATGCAACTATATTCCAATTTAAAATATGTAAAGCAGAAAAACACTACATCTGTAAATAATAAGGTATTGGTTTAAGTCACATGTATTGTAAAATTCATATATTATACTCAGCTTGAACTTCATTCACTTTTGTTTTCATAATCTAATCATACTCATAGTTCTAATGGTAATCCACTTATGAATATATCACAATTTGTGACACAGGGTAGGGAAGAGGAAGGTGGGACAAATTTGGATATTAGGATTGACAGATACACATTACCATGTGTAGAATAGCTAGCTAGCAAAAACCTGAGCTTATAGCACAGGAAGCTTACTTTTTATAGCACAGGGAAATTCACTTTGTTGTACAGAAGAAACTAACACAGCACTGTAAACCAGTTATGGATGCATGAGTAGTTGCTTCAGTCATGACTGCCACTTTGTAGCCTGGCTGGCTCCTCTGTCCATGGAATTCTCCAGGCAAGGATACCGGAAGGGGTTTCCATGCCTCTTCCAGGGACTCTTTCTAATCCAGGGATCGAACCAACGTCTCTTATGTCTCCTGCATTGCAGGTGGATTCTTTACCACTAGTGCCACCTGGGAAGCCCGTAATGCAATTATATTCCAATTTAAAATATGTAAAGTAGGAAAACAGTACATCTGTAAATAAAAAGGTATTGGTTTAAGTCACATATATTGTAAAATTCATATATTATACTCAGTTGAACTTCATTCACTTTTGTTTTCATAATCTAATCATACTCATAGTTCTAATGGTAATCCACTTATGAATATATCACAATTTGTTTATCTACTAAAAATTTTTTTAGACAGCATTCACTGGATTATAAAATAAAATCATAGGAACTGTTTAGGTATGGAAAGGACCTTGGAGATCATCTTGTACAGGGTTTCTTAAACTGAGTTCATAGAATCTCTTCTATGATTGAGATTTACAAGATCTAAGAAATTCGAGCATTCGTGGAATGAGCATTTTTTGCATAAAGAACCAAAGCTTTGACCATATTCTCAAAGGGATAAATGTGCTAAATAGTTATGTCTTGCTGCTGCTAAGTCGCTTCAGCTGTGTCCGACTCTGTGCGACCCCATAAACAGCAGCCCACCAGGCTCCCCCGTCCCTGGGACTCTCCAGGCAAGAACACTGGAGTGGGTTGCCATTTCCTTCTCCAATGCATGAAAGTGAAAAGTGAAAGTGAAGTCGCTCAGTCGTGTCCGACTCCTAGAGACCCCATGGACTGCAGCCTACCAGGCTCCTCCGTCCATGGGATTTTCCAGGCAAGAATGCTGGAGTGGAGTGCCATTGCCTTCTCCGTATTTGACATATAAGAAGACACAAAATCACACAAAATCAAAGTGACAAAAGAGCCTGTTGGTAGACTCAGGTCTACCTATTGCTTTTGCAATACATCACATTGGTGGGGTTTTGTGCTTGCTTGTTTCTTGGTTTCTCACACAATATAATATGAGTTAAATTTCTTTCAACTGTTAGTCTACAAAGTAAAATTCAATCTTTTTTCTCTTTTAATTATTATTAATTATTATTCACTGCTGGTGAGAAAGTAGTAAAATTGGCATACTCCTGTATTACTGGTGGTGTTGTAAATCAACATAGTCTTTTGGTAAATAATATGAGATGATGAAGTGCCAATAAAACATTGAGCCTTTTGGCTTAATTGTTTTCATATTGAGAAAAAAATTCCTAAAACTGGACAAAGCCACAAGCACAAGAGCAACACAGTATCATTTGTAATAGTGGAAAATCTCCACAAACAGGATAATGGGTAACTCATGGTATGTCCACTCCATTTAATACTATGTAGGCAATTAAAATCAAAGTTTTATAAAATGTTAAGAAACAGGATGAAATACTTACAACATAATATTGAGAAAAGGGATACAAAATTGGTTTACACGATGATGACAATTTTGTAAAGAGCACAAGAGAAAAAATTAGAACTACAACAAATGGTAACTAGTCATTCAATGTTTCTTGATGCAAAATCTTAAGTAATTATGGCCTTAACTTTTAAAAAGTAAATAAAAACGATCACTGGATCCAAATGCAATGGTTTTTAATAATTCTTCCTCCTCCATTCATCTTAAAAATATTCAGAGGTATTTTCTTTTGTAATACAATTTCATAAGCATTGGAATGCTGCCTCCAAAATTATGTGTAACATTACTAATTACAAGTTGGTTGATTGCTCTCAAGTCAGCTGGCCAAACAGGGACTCAACAGCTCTACACAATGTTGGACACTGACTTCTCTATTGTTGTCCTTAAGTGAATAGAACTGGCTTCTGCAGTTACCTCACAAAAATCATTCTGTAATACTTTATGTATGAAATAAGTAAGATTTTTTTGAAAGCAGAGTTTTCTTTTTAAAGTTTTGATGTTTAAATTTATTATTTCGTTTTAAACATTTTCTTGATGATGGGTCTGCTTTTTGTCATATGTTCTTCTTCTGCTATTTCTGTTTAGTTGAACTAGTAAATTGCAACAGCTATGAATACATCTAAAATCAATTCATTTCCAGTCTCTGAACACATACATACAAATGCAAATAGTTTTGTTTCTTTCCTTCCCAGTCAATAAACATTTATAGTGATATACATATACATATACACATACATATACATATACACACATGGTTTCCCTGGCGGCTCAGTGGTAAAGAACCCGCCTGCCAATGCAAGAGACACTGGTTCAATCCCTAGATAGGGAGGATCCCCTGGAGAAGCAAATGTTAACCTGCTCCAGTATTCTTGCCTGGCAAATCCCATGGACAGAGGAGTCGGGTGGGCTATATAGTACATGGGGTTGCAAAGAGTCGGACTCTGCTGAGAGATTGAGCACGAACAACAAGCTCCCATACCAGCAGGGGGCGAAATACAATAGGGATAAATTTGACAAGCTGTATAGATTTTTCTTGCTTTAGTGACTGAGCAATAACAAAAATCCAGCACCACCATTGCAAAACAATTGATACTCCAATTTAAAGTGATGCAGTCTCCGTATATCTTACAGCCATTGAGTTGTAAAGAGACAAATGAGGGTCTATTTTAGCGCTCCAAGTTAAGTCGTCTAGAACATTGCAGAGGCGGGATAAACCGTGATGAACTGCTTTTGTCCTTATCTTCCCCCTGATTTGTGTAATTCCTCCACTCAAAAGGGTGGACACTTCTCTGTGGCTGAGGAAGGTGTTTTCCATCCTTGTTTCTTTGCGTAGCTGCTGAGCTTTGCTGTTTTGAAACTATTTTAAATTATTCAAATTGCCCGTTCAGGTTTGGCGAAAGTAAGAAGGAGCAGCCGGTAGCGCTCACGATTGCCGGATAGGATCCCAGGCTCATCATCCCAGACGATAATAATCCCCGCAGTCTTGCAGTCTGGTTTTTACAGTGGCTGGTGTTCTAACAGATATTCATTACAAAGGAAGGGGAAAGGTTATAAAAACGCAAACGATCAAGACTGACGATAGAAAAGTTATGACCGCTGTTATAGAAAAGCGCAAGTTAATTTTATTTCTTTACTTTAATCGAATAGTCTTACGCAGCATATATGAATAAACGACCACCGTGTCAATCTGTTAGCAGAATCCCCAAAATTTTTGTTATTGTTGGTCTCAAAGACGGTTTTCAGTTCGGCGGGTGCTTTCCCTCTTGCTTCCCATTTTAAATTTGATTTAACTCTTCTTATATATCAACTTCCTCTTCTGTCAGCGTAAATTAAAAAAGAGGAAGGGACTTAGACTGTGAACGAAAAAGTCGGTTTTCGTGGCGAAAAGGGCAAGCTAATAAGTGCTCTCCAGTAGGTTTCTGGTGAAGATACAGTTCCGTACCTCAAAACCTTTGCAAATTTTACTTGGAGAACAAGAGAGTTAAGACGGTCCCGAGCTGAACGTTAATCTTACTGGGCTGAGGAGCACCTGCCCCTTGCTCGGAGCGCTGTCTCAGGAACGGCGGAGTGCAGGAGGACGTCTTTCCCCCCACCCCACAGCTCGATGACTCGCTAGGAAGTCAGGAAAGGGCAGCTTGCCCGCACCCAAAATGGCTGCCGGCGCTCTGCACGATGGCGCCTGCGCAGGGGTAAGCATTCTGTGACACTGATTCCCTCTGTGTGTCCTCCGCCGCCCCCCCACCCCTTCTGCACCCACCAAGCGCCGGGCCCCGACCTAGCCACCTGCGCCCGGAAGTGACGTTTCAGCGGCAGCGGTTCCCCCGCTGCATGATGGGAGAGTGTGTGGAGTGGGCGGGGGGTCTCCGCGGAGGAGGAGGTGGAGGCGGTGGCGGCGACGGCGGCGGCGGCGGAAGAGGGCGGAGGGTAATGGGATGGGGGTCTCGCGGCAGCACTGAAACTCCGGGTGGGCGTCCATGGCGCTGCTTCGCTGACAGGGCTGTGAACAGCCTGCCTTCCGCTCTCACCAGCGCCGCGTCCGAATAGCCGGTCCTTCCCCGGGGAGCCAGTTCCTCCCCGGGCCCCTGAGCCATGCCCATCGCGGCCGCCCCGGACGAACCAGGTAAGCTTCACCAGCTTTCCCAGCCGCGCGGGGGAAAGAGGTTAGGGGACTTGGCCAGGCCCACCCGCCGGATCCTCGCCTGGGCCGGGGACACCTGCCCGCTGCGGAGCCGGGGGCTGCGGGGACATTGCCGGCTCTGCGGGCCTGCGGGCTCCCGGCTCTGTCCTCTTCTACAGCGGGTGTGGGGACGCCGGCGGCCGCGGCGCCTGAGGCGCACGGCCCCTCCTTGCCCTCCCGGGCACCGGCCGACGAAGTGAGAGCTTTTCCCACGTCCCTGGCCGCCGCTGGCTCCCCTTGCCCCTCCGCTTCCACCTGCCCTCGGCTCCGCACTGGCCGCTCCCTCCCGGAGCTTGTTGAGAAGTTTGGGGCTTTGCTCCGGCTTCCTCTTTCTCCCTCCCCCTCCCTCGTGACAGGTGTAAACACTGCCTGCTTCGCCCAGGCCCCAGGCCAGCGGCGACCAGATTGTGCTGCTTCCTAGGGTCTCTGAAGCAAACAGCTTTTGAATCCTCCAGCAGGCAGAGGAGACGGCACCAAAGCTCATTCATCCCTTCCTGAGAGGACCTTTTCTACTCCCTTCTTGCACTGCCTAAGAAATCGCCTGAGTCCCCTTCCCAGACTGCGTGCGAAAAGTTGGACCATTATTCTTGAAGCGCCCAGTTTGGCAGGTGCTAACATCTTGCTTGGGCAGGGGACATAGTATAAGGTAAATGGTGATAGGATCCTTTCCCCAGTGGGAAAGTACTGAGAATGTTTAGGTTTTACTTTTGCTGGTTAGTTCACGTTGATTTCCCACTGAATCTTCCGTTGGGGCCAAGGGAAGGACTAACCCAGACTTGGAAATATTTTACTGGGGGGCAAATGAAACAAAATCGGTAGTTCCGTTTCAAAGTTCTCGCTTTAGGAGAAGTAAACTCTTGAACTTTAATCTTCCCTTTCACCAGCTACGTTTTAGTCTTTTTGGTAGAATGGGAGGCGGAGATAGTTTAATCATTGAGGTTGCATTTAACTATTGCTTTCCGTTAACCTTTTAGACGTGAGTATATGCCAAAACTCTAAGGGAAACAGCTGTTTGAACGCTGTTGTGTTGACAGAATCTACACACTCTACATTTTATGTGCTTTGCCGACTTCGTCAGTATTGGCCTTTGTAGTAGTCATTTTTAATTCTTTGCAGAAATATTTAAAGAATTTATAGTAGTCTTCAAAATTTTGTTCATGAAGATATCTCACATGGATTAAAAAACAGATCCTGTGTATAACATCTAGACCAGTAAATGTTAACCTTTATTAAGTGCTCATTAGATCGAATTCTTCCATTTATGTATCTTTAGATATATTAATCTTCAAGACAGATATCTTTTTATAGATATCTATTAAAAACATAGATAAATCTTTTTAAAGTGCTTGAAAGAAATTCACTAGAATTCACATAGTATGTAGGACATTTAAGTTTTGATATTTTCTGATCTTTTGACCTAGAGACTATTATAAAAGTAATCTTGTACTCAAAGAAAATACATCCACAATTGCATTGATAAATTTTACAGAATCCAGTTGCCTATGAAAATCTTGTAATCTAGGTGAATCCTATTTTAAAATAGATCATTTTAAAATTTAATTTCTTCCTACTTAGAGAAAAACTGGTTCAGAGAAATAGTGAAATTTATCAAATAATGTTTTATTTTGTGTGAAATTCTAAAGTGCCTCCCTTAACAGTCTAATAAATCTTTGATTAGCATCTCATTGAGAGATTACCCCTTCTCTCCCTACCTACCCCCAAAAACTCATAAAAGGAGGACATTAAATTTTTAGGTATTTTTAAACGATCACATTATTTAAATCAAATGTTTATATTCTTGTTTAATTTTATCTAGAATTTGTGAGTTAAAAAATACCCTTTTCTCTCTGTGCTTAGTACTTTCAATTCCTCTTTAAGTAGGCTAGCCTGAAATTCTTAAGTATTCCCAGCCTGAAATTCATAAGTATTTCTAGTTTTTACACAATTTTGAAAATATATGGTGTTATATGGATTATATCGGAGAAGGCAACGGCACCCCACTCCAGTACTCTTGCCTGGAGAATCCCAGGGACGGGGGAGCCTGGTGGGCTGCCGTCTCTGGGGTCGCACAGAGTCGGACACGACTGAAGTGACTTAGCAGCAGCAGCAGCAGCATGGATTATATATACATATCATTTTGATAATTAATCTTTTCTCAATCAGTGTATATGCACACATATACATAACACACACAGTCACAGATTCCTTTTCAACTTTATATGATGTTACTAAACAAATACACATTACTTCCTATGAGCAAGATATTTATTTTTAGCCCTTGCAGCTTGCTGGATCTTAGTTCCCCCACCAAGGATTGAACCCATGCCCTTGGCAGTGAAAGTAGGGAGTCTTAATTACTGGTTTGCCAGGGAACTCCCAGCAAGATTCTTTTCTTAGTGATTTATATACATTCATTTAACTCACTTAATACAACAGCCCTGTAAACTAGGAGATGGTATTATCCCCACTTTTCAGAAAGGAAACTTAGGCACATAGATGTTAAGTAACCTGGCTGAGGTCAAGCAAGTGATGACAGAGGTGGGATTTAATAGGTCTATTTATCATATTTATATAGTTTTTATTTTTTTATTTTTATTTTTTTTGATGTTCAAGCTGGTTTTATTTTTTTTTTATTTTTTTATTTTTTTAATTTTTAAAAGAAAATCCGTCCTGAACCCTCCTCCCTCCTCCCTCCTCCCTCCCCATACCATCCCTCTGGGTCGTCCCAGTGCACCAGTCCCAAGCATCCAGCATCGTGCATTGAACCTGGACTGGCATCTCGTTTCATACATGACATTTCACATGTTTCAATGCCATTCTCCCATATTTATATAGTTTTTAAAGCATGCCAATACAGTATATTTTATAGGAATCATATAGCATCACCAACTCAATGGACATGAATTTGAGGAAACTCCGGGAGATGGTGAAGGACAGGGGAGCCTGACATGCTGCAGTCTACGGGGTTGCAAAAAGTCAAACACGACTTTTAATGACTAAATGACAACAACAAATAATATGTGACAGAAGTATGAAAACTTGCATTGCAATGATAAACTCCAAATCAAAGTAAAAGTTACCTCTGGAGAACTGGAGAGGAATAAAGGATCTAGGAATAGCCCATGGCTTTTCAACGGTAACTTTTAAATCTGAGGCAGATTTGGTAAAGATTAAGATTTAACACAGCCAGGTGGTGTGTACTTGATCTTTCATCCTATGTATTTTTCTAAACTTGGTTGTACCCTTGAAATCATAGTAAAATACAAAGTTCAGGTTTTTCCTTTAAAAACAAAGTATTACTCTGTCTTTCAACAGTGTGTATTTAAAAAGAGGACAGGAAGGAGTTAGTGTTATTTTGTGTTGATTTCCTTTTAAAATATAAAAAGTTTTAGTTTGAAAATATTTGAATGAAGAATTGTTGGCCTCCTGAGCTTCCTCTGCAGTTACTTCTCTTGCTTAGGCTCTCCTTTACCAGCTGCCAGCCATCTCAACAGCCCTGTATCACACTTCCAGTTTCTATTTCTGACCTCAGCCTAGGGTAGGGCTTAGGGGTCTGGATTAGACCTATTCCCTGGGAAAGGGAAAGATCTGAAACTATATGGAGGAGAAGAGGGACGCAGGGAAGTAAGGAGTTTGGGAAAAGTGAAAAAAGAGGAAAAATAGGAAATTTAAGGCTCCATCCTGTTATTTTTCATTCACCACCACTCCTGTTCCAAATAACTAACTTAAATAAACCTTGTGAAGATAAATTGCTAATAAATTAAAGGTTGTCTGTATGCTTAGAACTTAATTTACAAGCACTATTTTGGTGAGTAGTTCCCAGAGGAAAATTAAGTTGTAATTAGAATAAATTCAGTGCGTGTTCTATTTATATAAATATTTATAGCATGCCACAAACCTTTCCAACTAAATATCTACTGATATCATGGTATTCTGTTCCTTCCATTCATATAGCAAATACCTATGAGCACTCACTATATGTCAGGCCTTGTTCTAAGTGCTGGAAACACTGAAATTATCAAATTTAAACAAAAATAGTAGCCGTCATAGAGCTTCAGTGTCTTGGCATTTTTGTATATGTGTGTGTGCACATGAACGTTTGTGTTTGTGTATGGGACTCAGTGATTTAGAGGGTGAGAGGACAGTGCTCTATCTAGGGCTTTGTGGAAACTCTCATGACTTTGGTTTTCTGCTGTGTGAGATGGGAATCTATTGCAGGGTTTTGAGTAGCGACGTGACAATCTATCTTTTAAAAGGATCTGTCGGGCTGCTGTAGAGAAAGTAGATTATAGGAGTACCAGAGTGGCCGCCAGAAGATTTCATTAGAAATTGTTGAGTGGTACAGCTAAACATCATCATTATGATCATTTCATAAGGAATACAGATGTCGGCTCTATATGTAGTACACCTGTATACTATTGCAGAAATTAAAAATGAATAGATGATAGTAGTGGCTTGAACCAAGATGGTAGCAAGATGGAACCAAGATGACGAGAAGTGGTAGGACAGTTTCTTGAATTGGAACCTCAGCAAATTTGCCCATTGCTAAACTCAAAAATCTTAGAGGTACTTGATCCCTTCTGAGAAGTCAAGGCCCTCACAGCCTGCTTTCCCAGTACACTTCCTGCTCCCTTCATATATCCTGCATTTCAGCCAAAGTCTATAATGTGACTTCCTGCTCTGACAGTTGCTCCATGCTTTATCTTTTGTGCCTGCCATTTCCTCTGTCAGTTAAAATCCTTATTTCAAATTCTCTTTGATGAAGTTTTTCCTCATTTTCATCCACTACTGTTCCCAATCAAGTGAGGTCTTTTTTCTTAGACTCATAACCACATTTTACTTTATTTGATGTTTACATTCTGCCTTTCATTAATTACTTGTACTGTTTTCTTATATGCTCCTCCTAATTAAAGTTTCTTTAAGCCTGTGACTCCATTTACTCAATTCTACCCCTTATAGAACCTAGCGGTATTGTATGTAGTAGATGCTCAATAAGGTGTATATATAGTTTAATTTTCTAAAGTCTTATTATAGAAGCATATAAAAGCATTGTAGAAAATAATAAAATAATTTACATTCACATTACCCAGAAATCCCACTGTTAACAGTTTATTGCCTATTATTCCATACATATATATGTATACTTCTTACCAGAATGCAATCTTATCATACAGACTGTTTTGTAGGTTGTTTAGTTTTATTCAGTTAGACTCCTGTACCACTTCAAAAAATTTAATATTCAAGGCCATATTCAAATTCTCCCCCCTTTGACCCAAAAATGTTCCTTTATAGCTGACTTGCCCAAAACAGCATCCACCTGGGACAGAGTAGCGCTCATTATATATATTTAAATGAATTATAGTAAAAATAATTACTAGTCATCACACCACAAAAAAAGAACTGTAAGCATTTCGGTGTTTTACACTTGGTTTTATTTTTTTCCCTATGGACATATGAGTGTCACACACACTATGTGTATGTATGAGTCATATTGTATCTCAGTGAACAGTTTGTAGGTAAATCTTTGTCTCTGGTTATTCCCATATGACTAAGTCTTAGAAGTGGAGTTGTTAAATCAAAGGGAAAGTCAATGGCTTTCCAAGAGGTTGTGATAAAGTCACTCCTACCAGCAGTGGTTTAGAGCACTGCTCTTCCCGCAGTCTGCTCAAATGGTCAATAAATATGCAGTTTTTAAATTGTTTACCTGAATTTTTATTTTGAATTTAGGCTTTTCAGCAGCATAGAATGTTTGCATAATTTAAAATTTTTTGAAGGATTTAAATGTGAGGCATATCCTTGTTGATAGAGGTTAACTTTAATTTCATGCTCTTTTAAAAATAACTCTGATTCTGTTAGCATGCTATTTGGGCTTCCCTGATAGCTCAGTTGGTAAAGAGTCCACCTGCAATGCGGGAGACCCTGGTTCGATTCCTAGGTCAGGAAGATCACCTGGAGAAGGGATAGGCTACCCACTCCAGTATTTTTGCCTGGAGAAGGCAAAATGAATAGAGGAGCCTGGCAGGCTACAGTCTATGGGGTGGCAAGAGTCGGACACGACTAAAACTAAGCGACTAAGCACACAGCACCCACTCCAGTTTTCTTGGGCTTCACTTGTGGCTCAGCTGGTAAAGAATCCGCCTGCAAAGCAGGAGACCTGAGTTCGATCCCTGGGTTGGGAAGATCCCCTGGAGAAGGGAAAAGCTACCCACTCCAGTATTCTGGCCTGGAGAATTCCATGGACTTTATAGCCCATGGGGTCGCAAAGAGTCAGATACAACTGAGCAACTTTCGCTTTCACTTTAGTTATAAGAAATAGAATATTATCTTCTAGGACTATGTTGAGCAGAGGAGAAACCAATAGCCACATGTGGCACTTGAAATAAAGTTAGTCCAAAGTAAAGATGTGTTTTATTAAGTGTAAAGTGCACACCAGATTTCAAAAACTAATGTAAAATATAGATTTACATTCAGTTCAGTTCAGTCACTCAGTTGTGTCTGACTCCTTGTGACCCCATGAAGCACAGCACGCCAGGCCTCCCTGTCCATCAACAGCTCCCAGAGTTCACTCAAACTCATGTCCATCGAGTCAGTGATGCCATCCAGCCATCTCATCCTCTGTCGTCCCCTTCTCCTCCTGTCCCCAATCCCTCCCAGCATCAGGGTCTTTTCCAGTGAGTCAACTCTTCACATGAGGTGGCCAAAGTACTGGAGTTTCAGCTTCAGCATCAGTCCTTCCAAAGAAATCCCAGGGCTGATCTCCTTCAGAATGGACTGGTTGGATCTTCTTGCAGTCCAAGAGACTCTCAAGAGTCTTCTCCAACACCACACTTCAAAAGCATCAATTCTTCTGCGCTCAGCTTTCTTCACAGTCCAACTCTCACATCCATACATTATTATGTGCTAAAATAATATTTGGATATTTGGGTTAATTAAAATATATTAGATTTCACCTGTTTCTTTTTTAATCAACTGTGGAATATTTTAAATTGTATATGTGGCTTTATTGTATTTCTGTTGGATAGTGCTGCTCTAGAGCATGACATTTTTATCTATGGAAGGGAAATACAAGGTAACTTCATTGTTTTAGAAAGTATTTAATAGGTTTCTTAAAATTACCTTCCACATTTAAGCCTATCTATGTGTTTTCCCCAGTATACTCAGTTTGCACAGTGATTTTTGAAATTATGTTTCTTTTTACAAACTATAACTTATTGCACTTCTTATGTTCTGAAAGAAATATGTGTAGTAGGAGTTGGGGGAGGGTGTCAGGACACTTACTTGAGGAATTGGTTACTCTTTTAAGAATTTAAGCATTTGTGGGCATGTTTTGTGCAATAGACAGCAGATGCAAAAGCCCTTGGCACAAAAGAATGTTATTGTCTGACTTTCAAAAATTGAAAGAAGGCCTTGTTATTGTTGTTCAGTTGCTGAGTCGTATCCAACTCTTAGTGACCCTGTGGACTGCAGCACGCCAGGCTTCCCTGTCCTTCACTATCTCCAGGAGTTTGCTCAAACTCATGTCCATTGAGTCAGTCGGTGATGCCATCCAACCATCTCATCCTCTGTCACCCCTTTCTCCTCTGCCCTCAATCTTTCCCAGCATCAGGATCTTTTCCAGTGAGTAAGCCAAAGTATTGAAGCTTCAGCATCAGACCTCCACTGAATATTCAGGATTGATTTCCTTTAGGATGGACTGGTTGGATCTCCTTGTTGTTCAAAGGACACTCAAGTCTTTCCAGCACCACTGTTTGAAAGCATAGTTTATAACATTGAAAATCTCGGGGGAAGGGAGAGGGATTCTGTGACTGGAGAGATCTCAGCCTGGAATAGCTTCAGTTCAGTTCAGTTCAGTTCAGTCGCTCAGTCGTGTCCAACTTTCACATCCATACATGACCACTGGAAAAACCATAGCCTTGACTAGACAGACCTTTGTTGGCAAAGTAATGTCTCTGCTTTTGAATATGCTATCTAGGTTGGTCATAACTTTGCTTCCAAGAAGTAAGCGTCTTTTAATTTTATGGCTGCAGTCACCATCTGCAGTGATTTTGGAGCCCAAAAAAATCAAGTCTGACACTTTTTTCACTGTTTCCCCATCTATTTCCCATGAAGTGATGGGACCAGATGCCATGATCTTTGTTTTCTGAATGTGGAGCTTTAAGCCAACTTTTTCACTCTCCTCTTTCACTTTCATCAAGAGGCTTTTGAGTTCCTCTTCACTTTCTGCCATAAGGGTGGTGTCATCTGCATATCTGAAGTTATTGGTATTTCTCCCAGCAATCTTGATTCCAGCTTGTGCTTCTTCCAGCCCAGCATTTCTCATGATGTACTCTGCATGGAAGTGAAATAAGCAGGGTGACAATATACAGCCTTGACGTACTCCTTTTCCTATTTGGAATCAGTCTGTTGTTCCATGTCCAGTTCTAACTGTTGCTTACTGACCTGCATATAGGTTTCTCAAGAGGCAGGTTAGGTGGCCTGGTATTCCCATCTCTTCCAGAATTCTCCACAGTTTATTGTGATCCACACAGTCAAAGGCTTTGGCATAGTCAATAATGCAGAAATAGATATTTTTCTGGAACTCTTTTGCTTTTTTGATGATCCAGCAGATGTTGGATTTTCAAATTTGATCTCTGGTTCCTCTGCCTTTCCTAAAACCAGCTTGAACATCTGGAAGTTCACAGTTCACATATTGCTGAAGCCTGGCTTGGAGAATTTTGAGCATTACTTTGCTAGCCTGTGAGATGAGTGCAATTGTGCGGTAGTTTGAGCATTCTTTGGCATTGCCTTTCTTTGGGATTGGAATGAAAACTGACCTTTTCCAGTCCTGTGGCCACTGCTGAGTTTTCCAAATTTGCTGGTATATTGAGCATCATCTTTTAGGATTTGAAATAGCTCAACTGGAATTGCATCACCTCCACTAGCTTTGTTCCTAGTGATGCTTTCTAAGGCCCGCTTGACTTCACATTCCAGGATGTCTGGCTCTAGGTGAGTGATCACACCATCGTGATTATCTGGGTCGTGAAGATCTTTTTTGTACAGTTCTTCTGTGTATTCTTGCCACCTCTTCTTAATATCTTCTGCTTCTGTTAGGAATGGCTTAAACTGTATTAACTGCTGCTAAGTCACTTCAGTCGTGTCCGACTCTGTGTGACCCCATGGATGGCAGCCCACCAGGCTCCACTGTCCCTGGGATTCTCCAGGCAAGAACACTGGAGTGGGTTGCCATTTTCTTCTCCAGTGCATGAAAGTGAAAAGTGAAAGTGAAGTCGCTCAGTTGTGTCCGACTCTTAGCAACCCCATGGACTGCAGCCTACCAGGCTCCTCTGTCCATAGGATTCTCCAGGCAAGAGTACTGGAGTGGGGTGCCATCGCCTTCTCCGTAAACTGTATTAAAGACCTTTTAAAAGTCTTTATCGGAAGCAGGGGATTAATGTGATTAGGTTAACTTTTTAAAAGGTTACCTGGGGGACCTCCGTGGAGGTCCAGTTGTTAAGACTCAAGGCTTCCACTGCAGGGGACCTGGGTTTGATTCCTGATCAGTTCAGTCAGTTCATTCGCTCAGTCATGTCCGACTCTTTGCAGCCCCATGGACTGCAGCACACCAGGCTTCCCTGTCCTTCACCAACTCCTGGAGCTTGCTCAGACTCGTGTCCATCGAATCGGTGATGCCATCAAACCATCTCATCCTCTGTGGTCCCCTTCTCCTCCTACCCTCAATCTTTCCCAGCATCAGAGTCTTTTCCAATAAGTCAGTTCTTAGCATCTCTAATCAGGGATGCCATCCCTAATCCTGCATACCACAGCCTGGGGTGGGGGCGGGAATCAAAGAAATAAATAAATAAAAGATTACTTGGGTTGGGCATGATTAAGTACTAATGGGGGAAATTAGATAATGACAGCTTACATCAGAATGGAGTCAGGGGAATTGGAAAGAGGTATAACCGACTCCAGTATTCTTGCCTGGAAAATCCCATGGATGGTGGAACCTGGTAGGCTACAGTCTATGGGGTCGCAAAGAGTCGGACACAACTGAGCAACTTCATTCACAGGTATACCATAATTGAGGGATTCATGAGATAAAAACTGTTCCTTAGAGATAGCAAAGGGAGGGGAGCTTTGTCAAGAAAGACTCTGGATTTTCTGACTTAGAACTGGGTGGGTGGTGGGGCCATCTGCTTGGGGTGAAGGAGCTGTGAATGAGGACCGAGTTTGAGAAAGAAAAACTTGGGTTCTCTTCTTATTGAGTTCCAGGTCTTTGAGGAGCTCAAATGGAGAGGACTGAGAAGAAGTGATTTGTCTGGACTAGAGTTCAGGTTTGAGGGCTGGGCTGCAGGGGAAACTCAGGAATCCTGGAATGTACTAATTAAGGCTTAGGTGGATGAGATTGATTGAGGGAGAGTTGAGTAAGAATAGATGGTGGATGAAACCTGGAGGAACTTCTGCTACTAATTTGAGTATGTTCAGTACTTACAAGAAAATATTTGTTTTATAGCCTACTCATAAATGTGAAAGTAAGGAGTAAGTTGGATCAAATAAGTTCAGTTCAGTCACTCAGTCGTGTCCAACTCTTTGCGACCCCATGGACTGCAGCACTCCAGGCCTCTGTCCATCACCAACTCCCGGAGTTTACTCAGACTCGTGTCCATTGAGTCGGTGATGCCATCCAACCGTCTCATCCTCTGTTGTCCCCTCCTCTGCCTTCAAACTTTCCCAGCATCAGGGTCTTTTCAAATGAGTCAGCTGTTCGCATAAGGTGGCCAAACTATTGGAGTTTCAACTTCAGCATCAGTCCTTCCAATGAATATGCAGGACTGATTTCCTTTAGGATGGACTGGTTGGATCTCCTTGCTGTCCAAGGGACTCTCAAGAGTCTTCTCCAACACCACAGTTCAAAAGCATCAAGTCTTCGGCACACAACTTTCTTTATAGTCCAACTTTCACAACCATAGCCTTGACTAGGTGGACCTTTGTTGGCAAAGTAATGTCTCTGCTTTTTAATATGCTGTCTAGGTTGGTCATAACTTTTTTTCCAAGGAGCAAGCATCTTTTAATTTCATGGCTGCAGTCACCATCTGCAGTGATTTTGGAGCCCCAAAAAATCAAGTCTGACACTGTTTCTACTATTAGAATGTTGAGCTTTAAGCCGGCTTTTTACTCTTCTCTTTCACTTTCATCAAGAGGCTTTTTAGTTCCTCTTCACTTTCTGCCATAAGGGTGTTTGTCATCTGCATATCTGAGGTTATTGATACTTCTCCTGACAATCTTGATTCCAGCTTGTGCTTCATCCAGCCCAGCTTTTCTCATGATGTACTCTGCATATAAGTTAAATAAGCACTGTGACAATATACAGCCTTGATGGACTCCTTTCCCTATTTGAAACCAGTCTGTTGTTCCATGTCCAGTTCTAACTCTTGCTTCTTGACCTACATACAGTTTTCTCAAGAGGCAGATCAGGTGGTCTGGTATTCCCATCTCTTTCAGAGTTTTCCACAGTTTGTTGTGATTCACAGTCAAAGACTTTACAGTCAAAGCCTTCACAGTCAAAGGCTTTGGCATAGTCAATAAAGCAGAAGTAGATGTTTTTCTGGAACTCTCTTGCTTTTTCCATGATCCAACGAATGTTGGCAATTTGATCTCTGGTTCCTCTGCCTTTCCTAAAACCAGCTTGAACATCTGGAAGTTCACGGTTCACATATTGCTGAAGCCTGGCTTGGAGAATTTTGAGCATTACTTTGCTAGCCTGTGAGATGAGTGCAATTGTGCGGTAGTTTGAGCATTCTTTGGCATTGCCTTTCTTTGGGATTGGAATGAAAACTGACCTTTTCCAGTCCTGTGGCCACTGCTGAGTTTTCCAGATGTGCTGGCATATTTTCTGCAGCACTTTCACAGCATCGTCTTTTAGGATTTGAAATAGTTCAACTGGAATTCTATCACTTCCACTAGCTTTGTTCGTAGTGATGCTTTCTAAGGCCCACTTGACTTCAAGTTCCAGGATGTCTGGCTCTAGGTGAGTGATCATAGCATCGTGATTATCTGGGTCGTGAAGATCTTTTCTGTATAGTTCTGTGTATTCTTGTCACCTCTTCTTAATATCTTCTGTTTCTGTTGGGTCCATACCATATCAAATAAGTTAAATATTTCTTTTTGACTTATGTTTATTTGAATAGATAATCTAACACCTTTCTTATTTGATTATTTGGAAACATACCTTTTTCCTGCAATAGAAAACAAACTGGGCTTCCCTAATAGCAAACAGGCTGAGAATATTTATGAATATGTATTGGTGTTTTTGCTACGTTAGTAGATCTGAGGAAAAATTGTGTAGTTATCTCCCTAAGTACTGAAAAGATATTTTTAAAAAGCCATTTTCTGATTTTTTAAAACAAAACAACTTTAAGAATTATTAGAAAATTCTGTAATATGATCAAGCATATTTACCTCAGACCAAAAACCAGTGTCTTAATTAAAGGGAAATATTAGATGCCGACTCTCACCACTATTATTAGATCTCATATGGGAGGCAGTAGCCATGACAGTCAATGAGGAAAAACAAGAGAGGTGAGAATTGGAAAGGAAAAGGCAAACTACCCCCATTTGTTTATGATGTGATGGTACACGATTTGGTTTTATAAACAGTGCTCAGCAGTTAGAAAAAAAGATAGATGTGTTGTTGTTGCTTCTGGTAGGAAGCTGCCAGAGCTTCCCTGGGAGCTCAGACGGTAAAGCGTCTGCCTGCAATGCGGGAGACCCGAGTTCGATCCCTGGGTTGGTAAGATCCCCTGGAGAAGGAAATGGCAACCCACTCCAGTACTCTTGCCTGGAGGATCCCATGGATGGAGGAGCCTGGTAGGCTACAGTCCATGGGGTCGCAAAGAGTCAGACACGACTGAGCGAGTGCTTTGCCTTTTGCCTTTTTGTTGTTGTTGCTAAGTTGTGTCCAAGACTCTTTGCAACCCTGTGGACTGCAGCAAGCCAGGCTCCCCTGTTCATCACAATCTCAGAGATAAGTGAGCAGAAGGGGGAAAAAAAAAAGAAAGGTAAAATACTTAACAATAAACTTAATAATAAATGTAAAAACCCTACTTTGCTACTTCAATTTTATTAACAAGTCTGTGTTTAGATAATAGAAGTCATCCTGAGTCATATGTTCTTATTCTTTAAATGCTTTCTTTAAACGATACTTTTCAAAACAAAACTTCTAGGAGTAGGATCTTTAATCCTACATTAAGATCTTAGATCTTAGTGCGACCACAGTTTTTTAAATGGATGCATTGAATAACATTTCTGCCTCACCCAACCTCCCAAGTGGGCATTTTGTTGTTGTTGTCTTCTTGATCATTGCTTGTGTGTTGTAGTATTTTTTGTTTTGCTGCAGTTTATCATGTTACATGTTGTTGTTCAGTTGCTAAGTTGTGTCCAATTCTCTGAGACCCCAGGGACTGTAGCATGCCAGGCTTCCCTGTCCTTCACTGTTTCCGAGTTTGCTTGAACTCATGTCTATTGAGTCAATGATTTTCTCTAACCATCTCATCCTCTGCTGCCCCTTTCTCCTCTTGCCCTCCATCTTTCCCGGCATCAGGGTCTTTTCCAAAGAGCCAGCTTTTGGCATCAGGTGGCCAAAGTATTGGAGCTTCAGCATCAGTGATTGTTTATTGTATGCATGCAGAAACATTAACATGGAGTATTTGCAGATAAACACTTCTGCTACAGCAGCACTCAAAATCTGAAGCAATGATTAATTTTCTTAAGGCTTTTGTTTTTAGTAGCTATTTTTAAACAATAATGAGCCTATTATTAAGAAATAATTTAACTCTTTCTCTTTTTTTTTGGCTGTGCTGCGCAGCTTGCAGAATCTCAGTTCCCTGACTAGGGTGGAACCTGGGCAGTGGAAGTGAATGCATGAAATCCTAACCACTAGGCCACCAGGGAGCTCCCTAACTTTTTACACTGGATACTTTTAGTAGCACCTTTGTTCCTTAAAAAAAAACTATATAAGATACATATATATATACATATATATATATATAGTACCAAATTCAAATTTTCTCTTAGCTGAAGCCAAAACAGAATGTTTGATTATTCATTACTTTTTACTTGTACTTAAATCACCATGTCTTCTTACTTCTTTCCGTATTTAGGACTTATTCCTCTGTATCATAATGAGCCAGTAGATGACAGCTTTCTGTCCCATTAGGTTTCAGAAGTTTACTTGAAGCACAGTGCAAGTGTTACACCTGAATAAAAAAAACAGATTTTAATCAGATTACCAGTGACCTTGGTTTCTGGAAGTGAAGAAAAGTTTCTGTCACTGCTATTCACATATTTATTTCTTAGTGTTCAACTGCAAGTGAAATCGTGATTAATTTTAAAAAATGTGGGGTTTTTTCCAAGAATTCTATAAGATTTAAATTATATACATAATTATAACTGTTTCAAGGATTAGTATAGTAATTTAAGTTTGATCGTTAAAGGAAAATTTTTGATTTTAATTCTTAAGAAAAGTGTTGAAGATTTATCCTAAACTTCTTGTTTTTGAAATCTTAAGAGAGTTAAATTTAATAGTGATTTTCTCATGTATGTATACTGACAGAACTTTAAGAAATATTTGTGTAATCAAATCATTTGTAAGTAAGGGAAAATGTTTTTTAAGAAAAAGTACTATTTCATTGATTTACCTATATTACTGAGTTCAACAGTGGAGTTTAGAGACGTTTATGGTATCCCCAAGAGTAATAAACTCCAGTAATATTTATATTCTCTGGAAACTTAACACAGTGGTTCTTAACCTTCACTTGCCATCAGAATTACTTTTGAAACTTTTTTTTAATGCAGATATTCAGGCCATATTCTGTTAAAAGATACTTTATTAAAAGTTAAGCTTGAGAAGCATTGGTTTATTGCCTACTAGAGAAAAAAAAATGGAAATAAATTTGATTCACTTTGTTAAATGAAATAGATATAAGAATTATTTCAGACAAGCAACCTGACGTAATGAAAAGAACACTGATTTTTTTTAACGTTAGAGCCCTGTTTTCCGAACATAACTCTTTATAGGACCTTGAGCAGATTTTCTTGACCTCTCTGAGCCTATTCCTTCTTCTAAAAATGGATGGTTGAAATTAAGTTGGATAGTGTATGAATAAGTACCTTGCCCAGTTCCTATCACATAATAACTTGATAAATATTGCTGATACCACTTCACAGAAAAACATTGTGCCTGAATAGGCTTTTGGAAGCTTAGCAAATGAGTTCTGTGTAACTATAAGAATAGTAAATTGGTAGAAGTGGCATATAGGACAACTTAGACGTAATGTGGAGCCAGTAGAGGAACCAGAAGGTAGTTTTGTCTGGCTGGAGGAAAGAAGGAGTATCTTAGCCATACTGGGTAAGGTAAGGAATTTCAAGTGACTACAGGAATCTTGGCCAAAAATAATGAGGCCTTGAAATCCGATACTGGTTGTGTGATGTTAAATACAGTAAGAAATGTTAAGGAGTTAGTTTGTGGTTGATTTAATTTGAGGGAGGAAGATGGAAGAAGATGGCAGAGGGAACAGACAGAAATAACTCAGATTTCTGGATTTAGAATTCAGAATATTGTATAAGAACAAGTGGTTTCTGTTCTTTGAGTAGAGGTTAACTTCAGTTTGGAAATTGGAGAATATGAGATCTATGTGGGAAATCCATGTAGAGAGATTCAGAAAGGTAGTTGGGTATACAGAGATTGGGCAGCCACAGATAGAGGTTTGGGCATTGTGGGCATATACTATCAAACAAAATGGGGAAGAGATCTCTCAGGGATAAGAATATAAGGAAGCCAAAGCCTGAGGAACATGGACATTTATGAGGCAAGCAGAAGAAGCAGATCCACTAGAGGAGGAGAAAGAAAGGATATGATAGATAGGAGAATCAAGAGAGGATGCCTCTTCAGTAAGGCTTTTTCACTTAAAAATGTGTTTTAAACACCTTTCCCTATGAGCAATATGGCTTTGTCTTAAAAAAAAAAAAGGCTACAGTTTCTATTTACCCTTTAAGTTTTCAGTTGCTTCTATAAAAATAAACAATGCAGGAATTAACATTTTGTGGAAATATCTTTGCATACTTATATGACTGCATCTGTGGAATACACTCTTGGAGATAAAATTACTTAATCAGAAGAATATGCCTTATAAAATTTCTGATATATTACTGATTTGCCTGGAATATGTGAACTGAAATATACCCCCACTGATGGTATCTTTAATTTTATCTTTAAAGTGGCTTGCTTCCTAGACTGAGGGTAGTATGAACTTGAAAAATGAATAATATTTTTTATTTATTACTTTTATGCAAAATTCTATAAAGAGAAAGGGAACACTTTATCAGATTACTTGTTTCATTCAAATAATATTATTTAGGAATGCATTTTGTCCTTGTAAGTACCACATCAAGGAGTTCTTTGTTTTAAAAGACGCTCTTTTTCCTCTTCTTATATGTTGGAGGCAATAATTGGATTTAGAGGAAGTGGATCAGAAGGAAGGAGATGATAATATTATTGTGAGGTGAATTAAACTTGAACAGAATTAATGGATGCAGTTGGAGACATAATGACATAAACAACACAAATTCTGTGCTAAGATTGTGTACAGAGATATTTTGATTTTTTTTTTTTTCGCTTCTTATATAAACTTGCAGCCATGGCCCCAAGACTGTAAAATGAGTTATTCTTAGAAAGCTGATCATAGGAGAGAGTCAGTGCTTTCTGGGTTATGACTTGTTTCTGGTTTGTAAAATCAGTTATAGGGGATCATGACCAGATTTTAAGAAAAATTTTAAAACATTAAAAATATCAAAAGTACACAGAGAATAAGAGTAAATACTGTTTGGTGAAATTTGTATACATTTCTTCTGTAAATTACAGAGGGGAGATTTTTGAAAAATTTGGCTTTATCCAATAGGTTAATTCTCAAGTCATTTCTAATCAAAAGTATAATAGTACATTGCAAATAATAAATGTTGTCTGGGTTTGTTTGTTTTTCCTTTTTACCCTTTTTAGTCTTTCTACCTCTCAGAAGAAGGTAAAACTTTAAACCATAACAACATTAAAAGGTTGGCTAGCTAGAAATTTGTTTGTCATGGGAATTCCTTCTGTAGTTTCCATGAAAGATATCAGTGCAGGTAGATCCGCCTATGGTTATTACCTATGTTACCTGTATACACACACAGTCATGAGCACTGTTTTGGAATGTGTTTACATTTGATTTTTTCAGATATACAAAACTTTTGTTCTGTGATAATCTACCCCAAGAGAGCCATTATGTGTTATTGTCTTTGGATAATTTATGGCTGTTTCTAAGCCTGGTTCATTGTCTGGCTTCCTTCTGTTACCTCACATGTCTCTAGGTCTTCTTCTCAATTGATGGGTGGTCAGGGAACAAATTAAAACTAATAGTACTCGGGAAAGACATCATTTGTGAGGTAAATCTTCTGTTCCATAGGTCATATTTTAAGGCCAGATTTGTGAGTTTTAGATTATCTTGGACATTGCTTTCTTTAGTTCAGATAATTGAATTTTAACTGCATTTGGTTGCAGTTTTATAACTTTTGCTAGATGTTTTTTCCTCCAAAAGATGAGTTGCTTTCATAGGTATTCATGATATAGAGAGTAACAACACTGTTAGGGAAAGGGCAGCTGCCAAGAGCTTTACAAGGTGTACATATTTTACTTACAGACTAAAAGGGGGTCTTTCGTTTTAAAAGCCGACAAAGTACAGTTTTGGGATTTGTTTGTTTTTCCCAGAATACCCTGGTCTCTGGAGGTTGAACTCTTGCTAGTCTTGACCAGAATGCTAATTTAAAACTTCACAGTGAGAAATTTCTTTCAACACATGTCAGTTATTCTTGTCAGCTGATGGCAAAATCTGTGGAAAATTTACATGAAGTACTAAAGAAAGTTGCTGGGAGCAGAGAACAGAAGCAAAGGAAATTAGCTGACTGCCCAGAGTAGTTTCAGTCAGCTAATTTCCCTTGCTCCTGCTCTCTGCTCCCAGCAGCTTTCTGCCCTGAGTGGTATCAGACTTCCCAGGTGGCTCAGCAGTAAAGAATCCGCCTGCCAAGTAGGAGACCTGGGTTCAGTCCCTGGGTTGGGAAGATCCACTGGAGAAGGAAGTGGCAACCCACTCCAGTATTCTTGCCGGGAGAATTCCATGGACAGAGGAGCCTGACGGGTTATAGTCCATGGGGTCACAAAGAGCCAGACATGACTCAGCAACTAAACAGCAACAGCCAGAGTAGTATTACACTCTGGTGATACTCCGGCTGACACCTCCCCTTATGCTGAGAAACAAATCCCCAAACCATACTTTGTGGGCTTTCAAAACAAAAGAGAGGTCAGTGACCACGTGCCCCAGAAGGAAACTGAAGTAGTGTGAGCCAGGCCCTGAGGATGCAGTGGTCAGAAACATAGGCCTGTGCCTGCACTGTCTTGATAGTCTTTTGCACTCAAATAAAGTGACTCTTGAAAGAGCAGTTTCAGTGGAGTGATAGGGTGGAAGCCAGATTGTGCTGGGTTGAGGAGTGAGTGGGAGGTTAGGAAGTAGAGATAGTGAATAGACAGGGCCCTTTCAAGCAGCTTGGTGGTGAGGAGGAGGAGGAGAGCTAAAAGGGCACAGAAGGGAGGGGTTTGTTTTGTTTCGCTCTGATTTGTTTGAGGATGGAAGATTCTGGAACATTTACTGGCTGAAAGCATCAGTATTAATGGAGAATTTAAAAAGAGCCCCCTGAGCAAGCAGCTGAGAAAGAAAACAGAAGGTCCAGGGTTTATCTGTACACAATACTGTGAATGTAAGCAAGATTTTAGTGAAGGGACATGAAATAGTTTCTGTTTTTAGACTCTACTTTCAGTGTAACATTTCAGGGATATTAAGGTGGAAAATTAGAGTGCTTAATTTATTTTGCAACTACATAAGAGCAGAAGGTACTAGGGGAAAAGTGGCTTTCTGAGGGCTAGTGCATCTGCCTGCACTGCTGCTTCTCTTCCATTGCCTTTGTTATCAACAGTTATCCAGTGTCATTTATTCAGTTTTAAGTTGAAGTACCTTCTGAGAAATTAAAAGACACTTGCTCCTTGGAAGAAAAGTTATGACCAACCTAGACAGCATATTAAAAAGCATAAGACATTACTTTGCCAACAAATGTCCATCTAGTCAAAGCTGTGGTTTTTCCAGTAGTCATGTATGAATGTGAAAGTTGGACTATAAAGAAAGCTGAGCACCAAAGAATTGATGCTTTAGAACTGTGGTTTTGGAGAAGACTCTTGAGAGTCCCTTGGACTGCAAGGAGATCCAACCAGTCCATTCTAAAGGAGATCAGTCCTGCATATTCATTGGAAGGACTGATGCTGAAGCTGAAACTCCAATATTTTGACCACCTGATGCGAAGAACTGACTCATTTGAAAAGATGCTGATGCTGGGAAAGATTGAAGGCAGGAGGAGAAGGGGACAACAGAGGATGAGATGGTTGGATGGCATCACTGACTCAATGGACATGAGTTTGAGTAAGCTCTGGGAGTTGGTAATGGACAGGGAAGCCTGATGTGTTGCAGTCTGTGGGGTCACAAAGAGTTGGACATGACTGAGCAACTGAACTAAACCTTCTGGGGAAAATGGCTAGTAAACTCTTAAATATGGTCTGTTGATATAACAAGTTAAAGAGAAAACAGTTTCTAATATTTTTATTTATCTTGTTTTAATTTTTGCTATAAAACCATGCAAATAAGTACAGTACTTATGGATTTGCATAGGAGGTTAAAGTATACAATGAAAGAAAAGCTCTTAGGAATGTTTGAAAACTAGCTTCCATAATAACTCTTACTGCTGTTTAGCCACCTTCATTGAAGAGTAAATGTGTTTTGCTGCTCTGGGTGTCATTTATCTTACATATAGGATATTTTACTTTTGTGACTCATCCTTACATCAAAACCAGGAAGACAAATAATTCAGTTGTCACTTTTGGCAGTCTTCTCTTTTGAAAAATCTGCCTGCCGATGCTGGAGACATGGGACACTTGGGTTTGATCCATGGGTCAGGAAGATCCCCTAGAGTAGGAAATGGTAACCCACTCCAGTATTCTTGCCTGGAAAATTCTGTGGACAGAGAAGCCTGGCAGGCTAAGGTCCATGGTGGCACAAAGAGTCAGATGTAACTGAGCACACATGCACAACTTAGATATAAAGATATTTTGCTGCTTATTTTCATTATTTGCCACATTTTTGCCACTATGTACATTAATATTGAAATAAGAGATTCACTTCTTGGCATTTCTGTTGGTTATACTTTCTTCATCTTACCTTATAAGCACCTTTTTTTCTCCTTCCAAATTGTTGTGGATGTTTCAGGAAACTTATCTGTAAAATGAATATAATCATTCATATGTCATACCATAGTGTGAGGACTGAATGAGATAATTCACGAGTGCTTCTCACATAAGTATTGATACATAGTGCCAAAGTAATATTAATATTGATGGAAGCAGGAAATAAAAGTATGTAGAATATACTATTTATTTGACAGATATTTTAAATAATATTGTGTATTATTGGTACAGTTGATGCCAGTAGTGTCTTGGATTTTTGTTTTTAAAATGGCAAGTTCAGAGAAATTTTGAGGTCTCTGAAAAATACTCAGCTTTGGAATTGTGGGAGTTTTAAAGTTTGTACCCTATGTTGAAGGGAGGATGATAATCCTAAAATGAAACAAACACCGTCACCTTTCTCAGGTCTTTACTAAAAAGATTTTATTTTTAGGGGCTCTCTTTGGTTTGTTAGCCACCATTGAACACCATGTTTTGCTAGCCACCGTTGAGCACCATGACATCACTAACTCAATGGACATGAGTTTGAGCAATCTCTCGGAGATAGTGAAAGACAGGGAAGCCTGGCTGTCTATGGGATTGCAAAGAGTTAGACACCACTTAGCGACTGAACAATTTAATGCACTGAGAATAAACCACTCAAAAAGAGAAAAGAAAATGATCATTTTATAGATTTAAAATTTTAGAAGCATGAAAACTTTTGTGACATCATGGCCAAGGCATCTCTAGATATATTGAAAACAAAGAGTTAACTGAATTTAAATCTTCATATGGCTCAGAAGAAAAGCTTTTTCTTTTGGTTTTTATGACAAGATGACTCCTAAGCAGGAATGCAGGCTGGGAGGATTCATTGACAGTGCATTTTGATAGTGATAGTATCTGAAAACTCCCATGAGGATATTACAGTAAAGATTTAAATAATTTAGACTACTGAAATAACAGGCAACATTTGTAATGCAAATCGATGTTAATTGTTTATATAGTATTTTCTTTCATTTTTCTAAAAAAAAATATTTTTTTAAACAAGTGATTAATTATAAACCTCAAACATATTGTGGTAAAAAGGTAGTGAGTGTGTGTGTGTGTGTGTTCCATTAAATAAAGCTTGGTAGTCCACTCCAGTACTCTTGCCTGGGAAATCCCATGGATGGTGGAGCCTGGTAGGCTACAGTCCATGGAGTCGCGAAGAGTCGGACACAACTGAGTGGCTTCACTTTCACTTTTCACTTTCATGCACTGGAGAAGGAAATGGCAACCCACTCCAGTGTTCTTGCCTGGAGAGTCCCAGGGACGGGAGCCTAGCGGGCTGCCGTCTATGGGGTCGCACAGAGTCTGACATGACTGACGTGACTTAGCAGTAGCAGTGTCATTTGTACTATTTAAGTCAGTAGCATACGTTCAGATACAGTTGTCTTTTCCCTTTTCTTACCACTAACCTTTCTGCTTGTGTTCTTCACCACAACCATCCACTTCCAACTCAGTCCCTATAAAAATGTGTTTGGGGTGAAGGGTCCTTGGTAAAGCTGGATTACGTCATCTGAAAGTGCTGTCTGGCCTTGAAAGTTGATGTATACATTGATTAAGCTGGGCTGGTGTCCTATAAAACAGGGATCCCCAATCCCCAGACCTTGGACCTGTTCCCTAACCAGTGTCAGTCCTTGCCTGCTGGGAACTGGGCTACACAGCAGGAGTAAAAGCAACAGGAGGTGGAAGCAAAAAGCAAAAGCAGGAGGTGAGCAACAGGTGAGTGGAAGCTTCATCTGCCGCTCCCCATCTCTCTCACATTACCTCCTGCACTATCCCCTTCCCCCACCGTGGAACAACTGTCTTCCATGAAACCGGTCCCTGCTGCCAGAAAGTTTGGGGACCACTATTGTAAAAGATGGGGATTTCTCTTTGGTGAGTTTTTAGCTTATCCAGAAGGAACTCTCAATGGATGATTCTGGGATTCCCTAGAGGCCTCTTAGAGACCCCACCATTACCACCAAATGTGTGCTCAAGGTTCTTTGGGGTAGAGGATACTTTGTGTGGATGATGAAGGACAGAGGTTTGGTGGAGGATTCTCTCTCTCAGAGAAGTATGCAGAATCATTCTAAGCACCTGCTTAGAAGCTTTTCCTCTTGTGGTCTTTTCTCTAACTTGGAAGTATCTACAGCCAGTATCCTTCAAGGTACTACTGGTGAGAACTTTTGGGTTACACTATCCTGTTCTATTTCAAAGCCTCTATCTTTTAACAGACTACTACCGGTCCTTTGAATTAGTTCAGAGGTTATGGTCTCAGTCCTTTAACCTTGGGCATTGTTTCATATTTTCTTGGGATTGGTTATAGAAATTAGAAATAAAGTCAACTTCCTGTATCTTTAATGTGGTTACTAATAGTTTTCTTAAATGATTTATTCTTTCAGTGACCTTTTAAGCTGTGTGATTCTGTTTTATTTTTAAATTTTTGACTGCACCATGTAGCATGTGGGATCTTAGTTCCTAATCAGTGATTGAACCCAACCTGCACCCCCACATTGGAAGCACAAAGTCCAAACCACTGGACCACCAAGGCAGTCCTTCAGTGACCTTTTAAAAGTCTATGCAGAGTAGTGTGAATGTTTGAGCCAAGTAAGCAAACATTGGCTTAGATCTTGTTAAGGCTAGATTGTGATTTGAGCCACAGACTTGGGTATAAGTTTAAATGTGATGATAGTTGATAACTTAGTGCACAGAATGTGCCGGGTACTTAAGGTCTGTTATCTAAAATCCTCATAACAGCATTGTAGAGTAGGCACTGCAAGCCGCTTTTTATAGATAGGAAACTGAAGGCTCAGAGAGGGCAAACTCACATAGTTAGTAAACAGGGAAACCAGAACCTAAACCTGGTCTCTGTCTAACTCCAGATCCAAGATCTTGCCCTCATGCCATACTACCTCTTGAGATATATTATATCTATATAAATACAGACTTATATTTACATCCCAGAATAAGGCAAGGTATTAATAAGCAAAAAAATTTTTTTCTAGAGTAGTATATTTTTAACTATGGTCATATAGTCATTCACTTGTAACATAACTGCTGTTAATCTAAGTATGTTGATTTTCTGAGAAACACTTTTTGACATATAGCATACACACAGCAAAGCACACAAACCGTAAGTGTACAACAGGATGAGTTTTTATAAAAGTATGTGCCAGTATAAATACTACCCAGTGGAGCGATAATAACATTATCTCTGTTAGTGTCCAGCAGGCTCTTCAATGCTGCTCTTCAGTCAGTACTCTACCCCTCCCTATCAGTTCAGTTCAGTCGCTCAGTTGTGTCCGACTCTTTGCAACCCCATGGACCGCAGCACACCAGGCTGTCCATCACCGACTCCCAGAGCTTGCTCATACTCACGTCCATCAAGTCAGTAATGCCATCCAACCAGCTCATCCTCTGTTGTCCCCTTGTCCTCCTGCCTTCAGTCTTTCCCAGCATCAGATAACCACTGTTCTGAATTACCATCATAGATCAGTTTTGTGTCTTTGGAACCGCATAGAAATGGAATCATGCAATGTGTATTTTATATATATATTTATCTGGTTTCTTTTATACATTATGTCTGTAATACTCATCTGTGTTGTTGCATATTAGTAATAATTCATTTCATTGCCATGTTTGCTTATACCGTGGTTTATTTTAACCATTCTGATGATGTACATTTAGGTTATTTTCAGTTAAGAATAAAGTTGTCAAGAACGGTCTTGTGCGTGTCTTTTAGCACATGTAAATACTCGCTTTTGTGGAATATAAACCTGGTATAGTTTTAGTAAGTACTTCTGAGCCGTTCTCCAACTGGGCATACCAGTTTACACTCCCGCCATTAAAGAATGAAAATCCCAGTTGCTCCAGTCTTTGCCATCAGTGGCTATAGTTTAAATTGTTCTAATTTTAGCCATCCTAGTGGGGATGTTGTTGTGTCTTGTTGTGGTTTTAATGTGCATTTTCCTGATGACTTTTCATATGCTTATTCGCTTTTTGGACATCCTCCTTTGTGAAGTACTCTTTTGTCTAAATACTTTGGCCATTTTTCTTTTAGATCGTCTCATATCGATTTGTAGGAATTTTTTGCATATTCTGGGTGTGAGTTCTTTGACAGTTACATGTATTGCAAGTATCTTCCAGACAGTGGCTTGCCTTTTCATTCTCTTAATGTTCTCCTGATGGAAGTTTTTAACCTTGAGTCCAATTTATCAATTTACTCTTTTATGATTGCTGCTTTCTATTGTTTAAAGCACCTTACCTTCCCTGAAGTCATGAAAATAATCTCTTAAATTACCTCCTAGAAGGTTGATTATTTTATCTTTCACATTTAGGCCTACACTCTGTATGGTACTAACTTTTGAGTAAGATATTAGGTAGAATCAAAGATTTTTTTCTCCCAGTTGATGATCTAGCACCATTTGTTGAAAGCCTATTCTTTCCCCCCCACCACTCTGCACTGGCATCTTATCACATGGCCATATAGCTTTAAACAAAGGCTTGGTATCTGGTTAGGTTAAGTCCTCCAACTTTGTGCTTCTTGAGAAACTATTTTTAAATGGGTTGATAGTCTTAAATGATATCGGCCCCATCCCTCTTTTCATTCCGTTGCCTTCCCAAGCCCATCTTGCCACTTGAGCCCAGAGCTTTCAGCCTGGAGACTCAGCATCTTTTTTTTCCCAAGACCATTTCAGACTTGGCTAGAGCTCGTTAGGCAAATGTGGCTCTTCCTCTTGAGAGAGATGAATTCTGAATCACCTTCACTCATTGTACCCCTGTCTTCCTGGCTGCCACTCTGACACAGGGTTGCTCTGACTACCTTTAGGACTACCATGACTACTCAGTCATGAGAGCCTTGTGTAAACTGTGACTTCAGTCTTTCCTAGATATCCCCGTTACTTGTTTACTGTCCTCTAACAGATCTTGGAATCAGCAGACAAGAAAAAGGCAAGTTGAGCATACCCCTCCTTCCCTGCAAAACCCACATGCACACACCCACAAGTGCTTGTTCAGATTGTAAAGAAATTGGATAATAGATAGGACTCCTTGTGTGTGAAGTAAGTAGTTCATTAAGGATGAAGAAATATTTATTGAGGTGGTTGTGTGCCAGGCACAGTATTAATGTCAGCTCATCTATACTTCTGTTCAGTAGAAAGAACTACTTAAAAATCCATATTTTCCTGTGGTTAAAAAAAATAGTAGATTTGTTTAAGTCAGACTTAATATTTAAATTCATTACACTTAAGCTAAAATGAACAAATATACTTCAGTTAACAAATTTTACTGAATTGGCTTGGGCACAGAAGAATTTTCTGGAAAATTTCAGACCTCCTCCACACTGACTGGTTGGCATTCTTAGCTGAGACCCAGGAGCAGTGGCTCTCTCAGGTTTCTGAAGGGTGAGGTGGACCAGAGCCAAGACCTGCTGACGTGAATGTGCAACCCGTGTTCTTCTCATCAATAGGTGACACAGTTTTGAGGAATGGGGAAACGTTCATAGTCCGGGGGTCTCATAAAGCCTGTCACACCTAAGGAGGAGAGAGAGAATACCTTGCTAAAGTGGGACAAGAAGAAAAACTACTTTCTGTTGTTGGTTACAAAGTTCCTGATTCAGATCTTTGTATTTGCCTTAACATCCCAGTTTGAAGTAAGCCTGAAAACAATAAAATGTTTCATTTTTCAAACAACAGAAAAGGCAGTAGATTAACCATGAACAGATTCTACTTAAACATCACAGATGGTCCTTTACAAATAAAATGTTGTAAGAATGGAAAATGATACAGCACTCTGAAAAATAGTTTGGCAGTTTTTTACCAAACTAAACATGCGCTAACATAAGATCCAGTGATCCTGTGCTTGCTCAGTTATCCCAGAGAAATAAGAACCTGTGTTCACACAGAAACCTATATGTAAATGTCTTTAGCATCTTTATTATAAATACTATTTAAATACACAGTGTATGTATTATTAATGAGTTGGTGATGGACAGGGAAGCCTGGCATGCTGCAGTCCATGTGGTCGCAAAGAGTCAGACATGACTGAGCGACTGAACTGAACCCACTCCAGTATGCATCTACTCAGGCAGTCCTTACCACAACCCCAAGGGACTCTCAAGAGTCTTCAACACCATAGTTCAAGAGCATTAATTCTTCGGCGCTCAGCTTTCTTCACAGTCCAACTCTCACATCCATACATTACCACTGGAAAAACCATAGCTTTGACTAGACGGACCTTTGTCGGCAAAGTAATGTCTCTGCTTTTTAATATGCTGTCTAGGTTGGTCATAACTTTTCTTCCAAGGAGTAAGCGTCTTTTAATTTCATGGCTGTCATCACCATCTGCAGTGATTTTTGGAGCCCAAGAAAATAAAGTCTGTCACTGTTTCCATTGTTTCCCCATCTATTTGCCATGAAGTGATGGGACCGGATGCCATGATTTTAGTTTTCTGAATGTTGAGTTTTAAGCCAGCTTTTTCACTCTCCTCTTTTACTTTCATCAAGAGGCTGTTTAGCTCTTCTTCACTTTCTGCCATAAGGGTGGTATCATCTGCATATCTAAGGTTATTGATATTTCTCCCTGCAGTCTTGATTCCAGATTGTGTTTCATCCAGCCCCGGACCTTAAGTGCATTATACTGAATGAAAAAAGTCAACCACAAAAGGTTACATGCTGTATGATTCTATTTACCTAATACTTTTCATAAAATTAAAGGAGATGTAGAATAGCTTAGTGGTTGCCCAGGGACAGTGTATTAAAAAGCAGAGACATCACTTTGCCATCAAAGGTCCATATATCAAAGCTATGGTTTTTCCAGTAGTCATGTATGAATGTGAGAGTTGGACTGTAAAGAAGGCTGAGTGACAAAAAATTGATGCTTTTGAACTGTGGTGCTGGAGAAGACTCTTGAAACTCCCTTGGACAGCAAGGAGATCAAACTAGTCAATCCTAAAGGAAATCAGCCCAGAATATTCACTGGAAGGACTGATGCTGAAGCTGAACTTCCAACACTTTGGCCACCTGATGCAAAGAGCCAACTCATTGGAAGAGATCCTGATGGTGAGAAAAATTGAGGACAGGAGGAAAAGGGGGATGAAATGGTTGGATGACATCACTGACTCAATGGACATGAGTTTGAACAAACTCCAGGATATAGTGAAGGACAGGGAAGCTTGGCGTGCTGCAGTCCATGGGGTCGCAAAGAGCTGGACACAACTGAGCAACTGAACAACCTCAACAGGGACAGGAATGGGTTGGAAGAGTGGGGGCAGGTCAGTATCTTGATACTGGTGGTTACATAGATCTGTACATGGCGTAAAATTGAACTGTCAGATCAGATCATTCGCTCAGTCGTGTCTGACTCTCTGCAATGCCATGAATCGCAGCACGCCAGGCCTCCCTGTCCATCACCAACTCCCGGAGTTCACTCAGACTCACGTCCATCGAGTCAGTGATGCCATCCAGCCATCTCATCCTCTGTCGTCCCCTTCTCCTCTTGCCCCCAATCCCTCCCAACATCAGAGTCTTTTCCAATGAGTCAACTCTTCACATGAGGTGGCCAAAGTACTGGAGTTTCAGCTTTAGCATCATTCCTTCCAAAGAAATCCCAGGGCTGATCTCCTTCAGAATGGACTGGTTGAATCTCCTTGCAGTCCAAGGGACTCTCAAGAGTCTTCTCCAACACCACAGTTCAAAAGCATCAATTCTTCGGTGCTCAGCCTTCTTCACAGTCACAAACACAAAAGAATGCAAGTTTTTTTTTTTTTTTTTAATGGTGAAAACAGAATAAAGGTCTGTAGTTCAGTTGATGGTAATACCAGTGTTTCCAGTTTTGCTATTACGCTAGAACTATCTGAGATGTCACCATTAGAAGGAGCTGGGTGAAGGGTGCACAGGATTTTACCGTTTTTGCAACTTCGTTCATCTATTATTCTTTCAAAGTAAAACGTTTTAAAAATAAGATATGTTATACACGCACATTCATGGAAGCATGATTCACAGTAGCCAAAATGTGGAACCAACCCATCTGTCCATCAGCAGATGATAGTATCACATACAATAGGATTGTATTCAACCTTAAAAAGAATGCAATTCTGACACATGCTGCAATATATATAAACCTTGAGGACATCATGGAAAGTGAAGTAAACCAGTTAGAGAAGAACAAATACTGCATGATTCTTCTTACAGGAGGCACCTAGAGTAGTCAAAATTCCTAGAGACAGACAGTGGAATGGTGGCTGCAGGAGCTAGGGGGTGGGGATGGAGAATGGGGAGTTGTCATTTAGTAAGTACAAAGGCACTTTGATGTTTTGGAGGATAAAAAAGTTCCAGAGATTGATGCTGGTGATGGTTGTACAACAGTGTCAATACACTTAAAGCCACTGAACCGTACACTTAAAAGTAGTTTAAATTTGGTAAATTTTATGCATATCTGCTGTAATTTTTAATAAAGCATTATTATTGTGTAAGTAACACATTTTATTATAAAACAGGTATATTTAAATGCAAGCATAAATCTCCTGGGATGCTTTTAACTTTTTTCATTTTTCATCTTGCAGTAATCAGAAACTTATAAAAAGTTGCGGGTTTAGTACAAATAAGATTTTTTTTTCCCAGAACAGTTTGAGACTGTTGCCCCATCTCTTCCAAATATTTCAGTGTGTATACTGAGGACTTCTCTTACATAACCACAACACTACCATCAAAATCAAGAAAGCATCAGTGCATTGCTGCTACTCCTTGGGCTCTGTTCAAGTCTCACAGTCATCCAATAATGACCTATATAGAAAGGGGAGCCAGTTGAGAATCAAGTGTAGTATTTACTTGCCACAGCTCTTTTAGTCAACTTCAATCTGGAACAGTTCCAATTTTTCTGTTACTTTCATGGCATTGATACTTTTGAAGATTATTATAGACCAGTTGTTTTATAGATTATCTCTCAATTTGAATTTGTCTGAAGTTTCATCATGAATCGAGTCAGACTGTGTATATTTTGGCAGGGATTCCAGAAAGGAGTCTGTGTCCTCATTGCATCTTATCAGGTGGTGGATGCATGATTTCTGTATTTCTGCTTCTAATGATACTGACTTTGATCACTTAATTTAAGTGTCAGTCTTCACCAAGGGAAAGTTAGCCTTGTTCCCTTTGTAATTAAGTATGTTGTGGGGAGGTATTTTGAAGCTGTGCAATATCTTGTTCCTAATCAAACTTTCAATTTATTTATTTACATGTTTATATCCATGAGGGCTGATAGTTTATTATTTTATTCAGTGACTTATAATCCATCATCATCTTTATTTTGATCCTGAAGTTGTCCCTGATTTAAACAGTAGTAATCCGTTCAAGCTGGTTTTTGTGTCCTTTTGACATGTCTGCATCATTATGATTGCTTTTAAATTTAAAAAAGGAATTATATTAAAAAGATTCAGAAGGATCCTATTTTAATGATATGGCATAATTTGCTTAAGTAATCCCTCTGGAGCGTTTTAACGAAAAAAAAAAATAGAGTTCACATAGTATAGCCAAATTGCCTTCTGTATGTGTGTGCAAGTGTCCCTTTCTCCACACTTTAACAATTGGAGAATATTTTTAAACACTAGGAACTTCATAATTATAGGGAAACTGTTAGAGGCCAAATGACCTTGTACACCCAGCATTAGAAGGAGTTATCAGGAAGCTCAACAAGGGAAGAAAATAGAATTTATGTGTATCTTTTACTGTGTGTATGATTTTCTCTTTAAATCGTCAGGGAAAAAAAAGTATCTTGGAACTAAAGCAGTTATTTCCTTCTTCATAATGCTGATTTTGTAAGGTACACAATTTAAAGTAGATACATTACAATGGAATCTTTTTTCTTCTGACTTGCTTATTTCTCTCAGCACTGACCAGTCATTAACCTAAAGATCTTTTTGTATTCTGAAGCCATTTTCTGCTAACCAGCTATAACTCAGTAAAGTTGCTTATCAGTGAGCCTCATTTTCCTCCTCTCTGAATCAAATTATGTGGTTTATAAGGCACCTTCTCTCTAAAACTGGAAGATCTTAAGAAATTTTATCCTGAGAGTTGAAAGAATTTATTGTTGTTATCTTGCAAAACTGGTTAAATTTTGTAGTAAACAATTTCCTCTTGTGTCTAACTTGACAACTGTGAGGATCAATTTATTGTTTATGGGCTGTTTTATTCTAGGACTTTGATATTAATCTTCCCTTTCCTTTTACTGATAAGTCTGTCTTGTGACACTTTTGACTGTTTAGTACAGAGGAAAATAATAACTCATACACAGATTCCATTTAAGAATTGAATGTGTAAAAAAAAAAAAAAGGAGATATCATAAACTAACAGGCCTGGGAAGAATTATTCAAGAAATGTGACTGTGATAATTGCTAGTTACAAAAAAATTCACTTAGACCTTTGCTTTAGACCATATGCCAAAATAAATTGTAAATTTATTAAATGTAAAAAAAAAAACCCTGTAAAATAGAAGAAAATAAAAGTGAATATTTATTAAATTTAAAATTTAAGCCTTTATGACAGCAAAATAATGAAGAAAACTACTAATGGAAAATCAATTTGACCCCTTAAAAGTTAACTTGGGAAGACAGTTTGGCTTATAACATTAATTACACACTTACCATGTGACCCAGCCTTTGCACTCCTGAGTATTCATCTTAAAGAAATGAGGACTCATGTTCACATAACAATCTGTACACAAATGTTCATAGCAGCTTTACTCGTAGTTGTAAAAATACTGAAAATAACCTAGATGTCTTACATGGAGTAAATGGAAAAGCAAACTGTGGTGACATCTATATAGTGGAATCAGTTCATTTCACTTGCTCAGTTGCATCTGACTCTTTGTGACCCCATGAATTGCAGCATGCCAGGCCTCCCTGTCCATCACCAACTCCCGGAGTTTACTCAAACTCAGGTCCATCGAGTTGGTGATGCCATCCAGCCATCTCATCCTCTGTCGTCCCCTTCTCCTCCTGCCCCCAATCCCTCCCATCATCAGGGTCTTTTCCAGTGAGTCAACTCTCGCATGAGGTGGCTAAAGTATTGAGGTTTCAGCTTTAACATCATTCCTTCCAATGAACACCCAGGACTGATCTCCTTCAGAATGGACTGGTTGGATCTCCTTGCAGTCCAAGGGACTCTCAAGAGTCTTCTCCAACACCACAGTTCAAAAGCATCAATTCTTCGGCACTCAGCTTTCTTCACAGTCCAACTCACATCCATACATGACCACTGGAAAAACCATAGCCTTGACTAGACGGACCTTTGTTGGCAAAGTAATGTCTCTGCTTTTGAATATGCTATCTAGGTTGGTCATAACTTTCCTTCCAAGGAGTAAGTGTCTTTTAATTTCATGGCTGCAGTCACCGTCTGCAGTGATTTTGGAGCCCAAAAAAATAAAGTCTGACACTGTTTCCCCATCTATTTACCATGAAGTGATGGGACCAGATGCCATGATCTTCGTTTTCTGAATGTTGAGCTTTAAGCCAACTTTTTCACTCTCCTCTTTCACTTTCATCAAGAGGCTATTTAGTTCCTCTTCACTTTCTGCCATAAGGGTGGTGTCATCTGCATATCTGAGGTTATTGATATTTCTCCCGGCAATCTTGATTCCAGCTTGTACTTCTTCCAGCCCAGCGTTTCTCATGATGTACTCTGCATTTAAGTTAAATAGTGGAATGCTACTTAGCAATAAAAAGGAATTAACTGTGGACACATACAACAACATGGATGGATCTTGAGGGCATTAAGGGGAGTGAAAAAGCCAACTTCACAGGGTTACATATTACATAATTCCATTTAGATAACACTCTTGACATAGCAAAATTATAATGATGGAGAACAGATTAGTAGTTTCCAACAGTTTGGGTTTATGGAAGGGCATGACTATTTAGGGATTACACAAAGGACTTTATACTGATATTATTGAACTATTTTTGCAACAGTTCTAACCCCAATTATAGTGACAGTGAAATCTAATCTGCACGTATAATCAGTTTCATAAAACTGCGCAGACACCCTAAGAGAGGAAAAGTGATGAAATCTAAACAAGGTCTGTAGCTGATTTAATAGGTTATACGGATGTCGGTTTCAGGATTTGATCGTGTACTGTTGTTTACCGTATTCTTACTGAGGGAAACTGGGTGAGAGCATATGTGAGAACTCTGTACTATTTTTACAACTTCTTGTGAGTCCTAAGCAATTTCAAAATGGAAAGTTATAAAAAATTAAACTATGGTATATTCAGGTAATGGAATATTATTCAATAGTTTAAGAAAATAAATTTTTCAAGCCATGAAAAGACATGGAGGAAGAACCTTCAATACATATTACTAGGTGAAAGAAGCCAATCATACAGTATATACAAGCTACATACTCTATAAGTCTAATTAAATAACATTCTAGTAAAAGCAGAACTATGGAGACAGTAAGAAAATCAGTGGTTGCCAGGGTAGGGGAGAGGGACAGATGAATAGAGGAGGTGGAACACAGGATTTGAGGGACAGTGAAACTATTCTGTGTAATACTGTACTGGTAGATGCATGTCTTTATGTATTTGTCCAAACTCAGAATGTATAGCACCAAGAATGAACCCTAATATGAACTATGGACTTTGGGTAATAATGATGCGTCAGTGTAGGTTCATCAGTTGTAACAAATTTACCACTTTGGTAGAAGATGTTCATAACAGAGGAGACTGTGCAAATTAATGGGAGTAGGATCCGTATGGGAAGTTTCTATATCTTCTGCTCAATTCTGTTGTGAACCTGAAGCTTCTCTGAAAAAATAAAGTCTTTAAAATCAGAAAAAATTAACTTGAGTCAGAAATAAACATTGAAAAGCAAATTGAGGAAAATATTTGCAGTCATTATGAGAGACAGAATTTTCATTTTATTTATAAAGAATTCCTACAAATCCACAAGGCAAGCCCTGAATCCCCAGTGAACTAGAAGGAGAGTCTAAGAGAACAAGCATGTGCCCCAAGAGAGACTCTTATAGATGTACTTTTGTAAGTGTTTATTTGAAATTTTCTGGAATCCTCAGATTCAGTAATATGCTACCAATGCCCTTGGAAACGTACAGTGTAAAAGCTGTTTTGTTTTGGTTTTTTTGCCATTATATTATAGCTGTGTAATCTTACCTAAGATAAAAATAGTTGTTTTTTTTTTAGGTTTTTTAAAAATTTTTAAATTTTGAAAATTCAATTTTTAATTGAAGGATAATTGCTTTACAGAAAAATAGTTTAAAAAATAAAAAGCAGAGCACTGTAAATTTACACTGTTTTGAAGTTTCTTTGAGAGAATTCTGAATGACTTTGTTGTATGTAATCTGTTCCCTAAAAAGAAATCTTTTTTTTTTTTTTTTCCAGGTATAAATTAAGTATTGAAAGCAATTGAACAATGGAGCCAGACATCATTCGAATGTACTCTTCGTCCCCACCACCACTAGACAACGGAGCTGAGGATGATGATGACGATGAATTTGGGGAATTTGGTGGGTTTTCTGAAGTTAGCCCTTCTGGTGTAGGGTTTGTTGATTTTGATACACCAGATTACGCTCGTCCCAAGGAAGAGTTTGTACCTTCAAACCATTTTATGCCAATTCATGATTTCTCAGAAAATGTAGATAGCCTTACAAGCTTTAAGTCCATTAAAAATAGTAACGATAAAGACATCACTGCTGAACTTTCTTCTCCTGTGAAAGGACAGTCTGATGTTTTACTTTCTACCACCAGCAAAGAAATAATTTCATCTAAAACTTTAGATACTTCCATTGATGGCATAGAAAGTCCACGAGATAAAGAAGTGGAGCAGAGACAGAATGTTGGAACACCTGAAAGTTTCTCTCTAGGAGATTTTAGAACTGACCTGAATGTTGTTCATCAGAACAAGCAGTTAGAGAGCTGCAATGGTGAAAAGCCGCCTTGTCTGGAGATTCTAACAAATGGGTTTGCAGTGTTGGAAACTGTAAATCCTCAGGGAACAGATGATCTGGACGCTGCAGCTGATTCAAAAGGACGAAAGCCTCTTAGCACTTATAGTACTGAGTATAATTTAGACTATGCACCTAGTCCTGCTGAGGAATTTGCAGATTTTGCCACATTTGCCAGAAAAGAAAGGATACAACTAGAAGAAATAGAATGTGCAGTTTTAAATGATGAGGCACTAACCATTCAGGAAAACAAAATTAATAGAGTCAATGAACTGAATTCTATAAAAGAAGTGTCTTTGGATAGAAGCTGTGATGATAAAGGAGACACTGCTAGAAAGGATCAGGTTTGTGTTTCAAAAATAAGCGTAGCGAGTGACAGGGGTTTCAGCAGGGGAAAGCAAGGCCTTCCCACATTGCAACAAGATGAATTTTTCAATTCAGGTGTTCAGTCAGACGCTTGGAGTTTGGCAGACCCAGCTGAAAATTCAGAAGCCAGTAGGAGAGAACAATGTAAAATTGAGGAAAATCTTGATATATTCACTTCTAAATGTTCTGATCTGTGCATGGTTTCTACTAAAACTTTGGATGCAGATGATGAAGTTGGTTCTTCCAAAGAAGAAATTAGAGAGTTTACTGACTCCCAGAGCCTCAGCTTTGATCCTACAGAAGAAAATGTTTTAGATGATTCTGTGAGTGTAAAAAATGGTGATAGTAGTAATGACTTTGTGACTTGCAACGATACCATTGAGGATGATTTTGGTGACTTTGGCACAGCCAGTGGCACAACTCCACCTTTTGTTACTGCTGGTACACAAGACTCAATGAGTGATGTCACTTTTGAAGAGTCCTCAGAGCACTTTCCACATTTGAGTGAACCAGGTGATGACTTTGGAGAATTCGGGGAATCAAATACTGTCTCTTGCCAAGAGGAAATTATATTTACTGAGTCAGACCTAAAAGAGACTTCTGATAGTTTATCAGAGGGATGCAGTTTGGCAAGAAAACCTACTGGGACAGGCACTGAACCTATTTCAAAACTGGAAATTGGGCAAGAAGGTGAGTTTGAAGACTTTGATTCTGTGCCAAATATTCAAGATGACTGCAGTGCTTTTCAAGACTCAGATGATTTTGCGGACTTCAGTTCAGCTGGTCCTAACCAGGTTGTAGATTGGAATGCTTTTGAGGATGAACAGAAAGATAGCTGTTCCTGGGCTGCTTTTGGAGACCAGCAAGCCACTGAATCTCATCATCGAAAGGAAGCCTGGCAGTCACATAGGACAGATGGAAAGATTGATACTCCGGGAACCCCCAAAGTGCACAGTGTCTCCTTAGCAGCTTCCAAAGGAGCAGTTGCTGGTGGTCATTTACACGAAACAACCACTTCAGTTCAGGTATTTACTGATTTTTCTCTGTTTTGTATAACAATGCTGTGGAGGTCTCTAATTCAGCTTTTCAAAGAGCATTTTGTAATTGGGTACCTGTTAAAGGAGTCTCTTTATGATACATAATATTTGCCAGATTTGTAGATTAGTTACATGTTTCACAATCACTTGATTAAAGAGACATTCCTATAATAATGCTTGGTAAGATTTTTCTTTATCTGTTTCTTTAATATTTATAGAAATTCATCAACTTAGTTTTTTGGTAGATATAAATACCACTTATGTAAAAATTCATTAATTAGCTAATGAACTATTCCACCAAATCCTTCAGTTTCTACCTTAAGAGTGATTTTACAAGGTTAAACTAAGATTTAAGCTTCAGAAAATAATCTCTTAATTTTGTCTAGGACAAATTTTGATTGTAGACAAGAGCAAGCAGAATTTGAAACCTCAGTCTGTGCTGAAGGCTATAGGGACTTGAAGGTTAGAAAAAGGATTTGAAAAAAGCAGATTTGGGCCTCAGAGTTTAATAGCTAATAAAAGACCTGGGATGAGGCTGTGAGATAAATTAAGGGTTAGACATAGAACAAGAGGGCTTCCCTGGTTGCTCAGATGGTAAAGAATCTATCTGCAATGCAGGAGACCGGTGTTGGATCCCTGGGTTGGGAAGATTCCCTGGAGAAGGGAATGGCAACCCACTCCAGTATTCTTGCCTGGGAAATCCCATGGACAGAGGTGCCTAGTGGGCTACAGTCTATGGGGTCGCAAAGAGTAGGACACAACTGAGGGTTAGACCTAGGACAGGAAACAGCCATACCTTGACTTAATGTGACTGTTTATTTGCTTAAAATTTCTTGCAAATGTGTGTTTATGTTTACTTTTCTTAGGAATTAGCCTTGTCAGGGAGAATATTTGTACCCCTTAGCCCTTGTCCTTTATCTTTTTCTGGTCCAGAATTTCATAGAAGATTCATTAAGGTTTATTTTGACCTAAAGTAGAGGTGCAGTATGTTATTCAGATTGTTCCGCAGTCCTGAGTTGTACCCTGTGCTACATTTAACCTTTCCTCAACCCTAGGAGTGTAGAAGAGAGCATTTCCTTGAAAATCACTGCTTTTTATTGATACATGTATTATTACCAAGTATTAACTTGGTCCACAGGCCTATTTTAAAGATACTGAGAATCAGAATCAACAAATTCTTCAGTTATCTTTTGCTAAGCAAACCATTTTCAATTGAAAATATTTCCGAAGTCTGGTTAATTGAAATGGTTATACATCATTGCTTTGATATCTCTAATACATTAAGATTTTATAGAAATTATGGTACCACCCATTGGAGTGCACAACGGATCACTTTTCATTTGACATTGAGTGTCTGAATAGCTTAATTTGCTAATTCTGTTATTACATGGTTTGGCTAATATGTATTATTCTTGTTGAGTAATTCATTATTGAATTCATTATTGAGGCAGAAGCTTACAATTTTAAACAAAGAGTGAATTAATTATATAACGCAAAGCAAAGACTATTGGTTTTTGACCTAATCCTTTCCCTGTTTACTTTCATCTTACTAGAGTATAGGGTGACACTGGTATTGGATGGTCTTTAATTTATAACCTTAGAACTTTAAACATTGTCATTATATAATGAATTTTTAAAGTATAACCACTTAAAAAAGGATTTTTTTTTTGCAACCTATGAACTGATTAGTTATTTATGTATAATTTGATAACTAGATATACTAGGAGGAAATAAAGTACATGGGCTTTATGGAATCTTACAGATCTGAGTTCGAATTTTGACTCAGTGTCATATAGCATTATGATTTTGGACAAACTACTTCTGAACTCAGTTGTCTATAAAAAGTAGATAATATCTGTTGCAGCAGACTTTTGTGAAGATAAAAGGACAGTAAATCTTTTAATGAGTGAAAAAAATACACTGAAAAATAAGAATCTTGTAGTATGGTTCTGTTTTGTAAAAATAAAACACAAATGGTATAGATATAGCAGGATGCATTGACTTCCTGAGATTTGTCTGGTTCCATCCTCAAGCTTTTCTTTTTGCTGAATGGGTTATGCAAAATGAGCAAAACTTGGAGATGGATGTTGGAAAGGAGAAACTGCTGGAAGTGGGGCTAGAAGAGGAATTTGGAAAGGAATTGAGTTGGGGAGATGGAAAGTGACTTTCATCCTTATCCTGCTATTGTGAAGGAGGCCTGTGACCTGTAATTTCTTCCTTTTTCAGAATCTGCTGAAATGCACATTAATCTAGTTCTCTTAGAGAGGAATAGATTTACTAATATTTATCCTAAAATCTTTATCCTAGCTGCTACCATGTAATGGGGGACAGCGCAGAAATCCTCACATATTAATGTAAACATTGGGTTTTTTTTTTAATTGTAAGTTGTAAAACTTTGATTGTAGATTGAATCTTACCAAGATACAGCAATTCTGTCCTGAACAGAGTGCCATCAAAGTGTACTTTGACAGAATGTTGTGAGAGTCTTTTAGAATTCAGAGCTCAGTTAATGCAGTTAAGCAAACACAGGCAACAGTTCATTGTTTGTGAAGTCAGACAAATGATATAGTTGTTATTTGAAATTTCTTTGACTTTTCACTATGTATGTGACATTGTCCAGGTCCCTATTTTTAGTACTTTCCTTTTTTCAGCCTACAAAAGGATATCTTAACATTTTAATAAAATATATCTTTCCTAGATTGAGACAATCAATTATTGCAACCTTATTGCAATAATTTGTTACTTAGGAAAGAGTCTAGAAAAAACTCTTTCAAATTTCTAAAATGCTCCTAGTCAACCCAATTCTCAAATGTGATTCCAGCAAGCCTCAGAGGGTTCAGACCTTGATGTAAAAACCATAATGACCATTTATTGAGAAATATTCTTCCCCCTCAGTGAATTTTTTTTTTTTCTGAGAACCTGGAGTTCAGTTTATTTCATTTTCCTGTTAACATTCTTATAAATTGTAGAGAAAAGCAAATTAGTGCTGTCTCTAGTGTACAAATTAGAAAAAGGTCAAAACTATTTTTCACTTTTGGGGCTAAGAGTTGAACAAAATAAAATGACAATAATAAAAATCTCCTTACTTTGAAAGCAGTGTTTTTTCAAAAGACCATTATGTATATTGTTCTAACAGTTTTATTTTTTTTAATCTGTTAATCTTCTAGGAAGGAACCTTTATTGAAATAGTCAAGATGCTTTTTCCTAGATATATGGTAAAGGCAATAATGTCATGAACACTGCATTAAACCCTGAGCTTTTGTAAAAATTTTAAAATGTTTCTCTGGGTGTTATTTGAGAATTTAGGTAATTGGGGTAAGTAATCTCTTTATATTAATTGACTATAGAAAAGGAAGCTATGAATCATTTTCTTTTATTAGCCATCTAACTGATAACACTACTGGGAAAATGTTATTAGAAGAAGATTTATCTTGAGAGCTTTAAAAATTGAATGTCCCGAAAAGGAAAAAGAAGAGAATCACTAATACTTTGGCTTATGTTATTTTGAGATTCAGTTATTGGTTTGCTTAGCAGAGCCAGCATTCTCATACTGAGTGTAATGACATATTCACCTTTGTTTATTTAATCACCTGCCTGAGATTTGTGCAGGTTTTCCTTTCTGTAGGTAAACACTTGAACTTATGACTGAAAACATAAGTAAGCAACAAAATAAAGAAATTAAGTAGTCAAAAGGTACAACCTCCCAGTTACAAAATAAATCAGTCCTAGAGATACAATGTACAGCATGGTGATGAGTTAGTAATACTGCGTTTTGTTTTGAAAGTTGCTAAGAGAGTAGTTCTTAAAAGTTCTCATCACAAGAAAAGAAAAATATGTGACTATGGTGATCATTTTGTAGTATATACACATATTGAACTATTCGTATGAAACATTATAAGTCAGTAACATCTCAATTTGAAAAGAAAGAAAGAAATGGAGGTTTTAGGCGTTATAGCTCTTTGCTTGCTTGAAGTATTTGGACAGCAATTACTTTTGTTTTATTTCCTTCAGAAAATTTGAATTTCTGGTCTTTAATTCCAAAATAGAAATACTTTATTAGATTTATCCAGAAATTGTGCAAAAGCAGCAAACCATTTTTTTAGAGCATAGGGAAGTGGTTACTCTTCTTATATAGCTTGAAATTAGGGATTGATAAGTATACAATTGTAGATTGTACTTGATATCTTACTTAATATTTAATGATGGTAAGGCATAAGATAGCCTCTTAAATGGAAGATTAAATTGCCCAGTGGATTTTATGTTTCTTCTAAACTTCCACTTAAGAACAAGACCTAATGCTATCAATATTAAAACTGTTGACACGATCGACTACTGTTTGTAAGGGAGAAAGGAAAACTAACTAGAAATATGTTGAAGGAATTTTAGAAATTACCTTAAAAAATCAAGGTGCTTTAAAGGAGGTGTGCCTTTGTCTAGCCTAAGAGCCAGATTCTAGGATCTTTGGTGCTGGCATTATACACTCCTTTGGAACTTTGAATGAGAGTTTCAGTACACAGTCTCTTTATACCCCAGTGTAGTCATTTATACAAAACAGAGGTGTATTAGTCAAAGGTTCTCCAGAGAAATAGAACCAGGAAGTTGGATGCATAGATGCATGCATGCATGGAGAGACAGACTGACCAGTTTTTTATAAGGAATTTGCTCATGCAGTTATGGAGGTGATCATGGACATCCTAAGATCTACAGTCCGCAAACAGTCTTCAATTGATTGAAGGCCATCCATATTAAGGAAGACAATCTGCTTTACTTAGTCTACCAATTCAGATGTTAATCTCATTCAGCAACACCCTCACAGATATATCTAGAAAAATGTTTGACCAAATGTCTGGGCACCTCTTGGCCCTGTCAAATTGATGCATAAAATTAGCCATCACAAGAGGGAATAATACCATATGTCCATATATAGTTTTCAGTATTTTTGGAAGACCTGTAAACCTGTTTGTAACTGAGCCATATCAGCTGAGAAGCCCTGTATTAGATAGCATGATTTGCGTCAGTGAATAAAATGAAATGATTGCTTGTATATCTGAGGGCTTTCTTCCTCCAAACCCAGACATGGAGATAGGACAGAACTGGGAGTGAGTGTAAATCAGGCTTAGTGCTTTGCCCTCATTGATGAATTAAAACATTTGGTAATCATTTATTTGGTAATCATTTTTGCTTTCCCAGAAATCCTGTATGGGTTGAAGAAAATAAAATATAGAGACATCCAAGGTAATAAAGATCCTAATAGGAAAACAAATATATGAGAAATGAGAAAATTGGGAAAGATAGAGAAATCCTATAAAAGCCAGTGAACCTTTGGAAGGTAGTATAGCCATGACCACATATGATTTTGGGCTTCCCTGGTGGCTCAGAGGTTAAAGCATCTGCCTGGAATGCGGGAGACCCAGGTTCGATCCCTGGGTCAGGAAGATCCCCTGGAGAAGGAAATGGCAACCCACTCCAGTACTCTTGCCTGGAGAATCCCATAGACAGAGGAGCCTGGTAGGCTACAGTCCATGGGGTCGCAAAGAGTCGGACACGACTGAGCGACTTCACTTTCACATATGATTTTTGTGAGCCCCTTCCCCATAAATTCTGTTTTATAACTTGGTATAAAAATGAGTATGCTGATATTAACTATTAAAATGCTCTCATGAACCCTTAAAATTATTGTGGACCCCAGGCCCTGTGCCTACTGCAGAAGTTGGTCCTGGTTATAATACAGTTCAGTTCTGTCGCTCAGTCACGTCCGACTCTTTGTGACCCCATGGACTACAGTACGCCAGGCTTCCCTGTCCATCACCAATACCCAGAGCTTCCTCAAACTCATGTTCATCCAATCAGTGATGCCATCCAACCATGTCATCTTCTGTTGTCCCCTTCTCCTCCTGCCTTCAGTCTTTCCCGGCATCAAGGTCTTTTCCAGTGAGTCAGTTCTTCGCATCAGGAGTTTCAGCTTCACCATCAGTCCTTCCAATGAATATTCAGGACTCGTTTCTTTTAGGATTGACTGGTTTGATCTCCTTGCAGTCCAAGGGACTCTCAAGACTTCTCCAACACTACATTTCAAAAGCATCAATTCTTCGGCACTCAGCTTTCTTTATAGTCCCAACTCTCACATATGTGACTACTGGAAATACCATAGCTTTGACTATACGAATTTGTCAGTAATGTCTCTGCTTTTTAATATGCTGTCTAGGTCAGTCATAGCTTTTCTTCCAGGGAGCAAGTGTGTTTTAATTTCATGGCTGCGGTCACCATCTGCAGTGATTTTGGAGCCCAAGAAAATAAAGTCTGACACTGTTTCCACTGTTTCCCGATCTATTTGCCATGATGTGAAATTATTGATACCTAAAAATCAAGGCTCTGGAGTCACCCTCCTAGATTCAGATCCAGGTTCAGCACTGACTTGCATTAGCTACTTCCCTGAACCTGAGATGTAGAGAACAGTAATAGGACTTACTTCAAAACTCTCAAGATAAAATGAAATTGTACATGTGAAGGTGCTTAGCACAGTGTCTTGCACATAACAAGTATTTAATAAATGTTAGCTGTTCGTGAATAATCTCAGAAATACATTTCTTTAAAATGGCTTTTAAAGGTGCAAGAAATAGTGTTGCCAACTGTTTTGGTGAATAGCAAAATGTAATAGGCAAATGATAATTTGTGTAGGATACCCCTAGTTGGCCTGTATACTCATCTGTCAGACTATCTTGAGAGTGAAACTGCTGCTTCTGGCTAGTTTCCCTTCTCAGAATAGTTTTGACAAGTAGGAATTCTTCTGAGCACAAGTGCACTTCTCTGTAAGTAGCAAACTTTCTCCCTTGGCTTCCTAGCACTGGACACAACAGAGAAAATAAAATGGAGCCTGGTACTTGCCTGGAAGAGCAAGTACCCCACATTTGTCAGAGCCCAAGTTTCTTTAAAGGTTTAATGGCCAGATTCGCTGCTGTTTGCAGGCTGGAATTTGATATGTCAAACGTGACAAACATGGCTCAGTCACCAGTTTTCTAATTCTAAATTCAAGAGAGAACTGATGGTTATTTTTCCTCTTTGAAGTTGAAGGCATTTGAAATTCAAGTAACTGGAGTGGGTAGTTTTTTATTTAGTTGCTATTTAGTTACTGTTATAACCTCAGCTAAATATTTGATATGCTAAATGTGTGTGTACTTTTTTTTGTTACCATCACATTGATTAGGAGTGCAACACTGACTCTTTAGTAAAAATTTACAGTTTACTTTGTCAGAAACTAAATTGTAGTGTTAGATGAATAATTTGCTCATGTATAGTAGACTAAAGTGAAAGTGAAGTCACTCAGTCGTGTCTGACTCTCAGCGGCCCAATGGACTGTAGCCCACCAGGCTCCGCCGTCCCTGGATTCTCCAGGCAAGAACACTGGAGTGGGTTGCCATTTCCTTCTCCAGTGCATGAAAGTGAAAAGTGAAAGTGAAGTCGCTCATTCGTGTCCGACTCTCAGCGACCCCATGGACCGCAGCCTAGCAGGCTCCTCCGTCCATGGGATGTTCCAGGCAAGAGTACTGGAGTGGGGTGCCATCGCCTTCTCCGATAGTAGACTAAATCAAAGTTTAAAAAATATTTCACTTTATTGACTTTAAGGCTGTTGCACATGTTAAATTTCCTTGGCTGGCAGTGTTGAGGGAAAAATTGCATGACAAAAACCTGAAACCTTTGGCAGTATCAATCTTGCTCAAAATAGCAGTGAGTTTTTTAAAATTTAGTGTCTGATTACAGTGTTTTAGAAAATTCGTTGTTTTTTTTTTTTTTTTCCCAAGAAGTTTGTCTGCCTGATCACAGGAGAAGCTATTCTTGTGGTAGGTTAGTTTCTCTTCTTCTGGCATTAATGTTATATTCTTATACCTCTTCTACTTACTAAGTTATTTGGACTATGTTCCATCACATCTTTGAGCTTTATTGTGTTTCTTGGGAAGTAAAGCACTTAATACCCCTAATGTGTGGTTTATACTCTTTGTATTTCATAATATGATCAAGATTTAAGTCACAAATGCCAACTATCAACCAAAATGATCACCAATTTTCAAATTTTAAAATCCTCAAGAAGTAGCAATAACAGATTCTGTTTATATAAGCAGCTCTTAATGACATATTTTTACTTAGGTACTTGACTCCTAACTTGATAGGAAGACCTTAGGGAGCGCACAGAATATTTGGTTATTTAATTTCTTATTACAATATGGTAGAAATTGATATAAATTGAGACAAGTATTTTAATCATAATATAGAATGTTAAATAGTGGTAGAGAAATAGGCTTAATGAGATTTGAACCTAGTTTTGACATTTATTTTATTCCTTGGCATGCCATTTTGTCTGTATGTGTCATCTGTATAACAACAGTAGTCATAAAAGCTATCACTTCTTGAGAACACACTGAGTGTCAAACATTCACTCCTCTAATTTATTATTCACCCTGTGAGGTAGGCCCTGATAGCTTCTGTTTATAAACTCTGAAACTGAGTCTCAGCCCCTTGGGTCCACAGTCCTCTATTGAAGTATTATAATTACATCAGCCATTTACTTACTGGAATTAACTAGTAGTAAATGAAATTTGGCAATGCTTATTACCATGAACAAAATACAACCCTTTTAGCATCAAACTGGTCTTGTGGATAGTTAAAACAATATACTTTAAAAAATAATGATATTATATATATGTGGAATCTAGAATATGATACAAAAGAACCTATTTACAAAACAGAAACAGACTCATAGAGAACAGACTTCGGGCTGCCAAGAGGGAGAGAGGGAGAGAGGGAGAGGGATGGACCGTGAGTTTGGGGTTGACGAATACAAACTGTTTACATTTAAAATGGATAAACAACAAGGTCCTAATGTATAGTACAGGGAACTATACTCAACATCCTGTGATAAACCATAATGGAAAAGAATATTTTAAAAAAATGCATATATGTGTATACCTGTCACTTTGTTGTAAGTCAGATTGGCACAACATTGTAAATAAACTATACTTTAATATACAGTTTAATTTTTAAAAATAAAATGTTAGGAAGTTTAATTTTAATCAGAATATTTGTTAATTCTATTAGCTGCTTTCTTATTGAACTGTTAAAGAGTTCCTCCTTATGGTGGGTGGTACCGTACGTTCAGTTAGTGGATTCTGGTTATTTGAATCTTCATTTTAAATTTTTGGCTCTACCTCAGGGATCAGCATGGAGAAGGAAATGGCAACCCACTCCAATGTTCTTACCTGGAGAATCCCAGGGACGGGGGGAGCCTGGTGGGCTGCCATCTATGGAATCACACAGAGTCGGACACTGAAGTGACTTAGCAGCAGCAGCAGCAGCAGGGATCAACAAACTATGGCCTAGAAAACAAATCTGTCCTGCTGCCTGTTTTAGTAAACAAAGCTTCATTGCAACACACCCACACTTATTTGTTTATGGATGGCCTGCAATACAAAATATATTCACTATCTGGCTTTACAGAGAAAAAAATCTGCCAACTCCTGCTCTACCTCATTCAACAAAAAGATTTGAAGCAATTGACTTGTCATATCTAATCCTAAAGTCATATGGAACTTTCCTTTAAAATTTCCATGTAATTTTATTATTTATGAAAAAAGGTTGGGGAAGAAGTTTAAAGCAAAGTTTGAAAGTGGTTAGGTTTAAATAACATTCTATTTCTTCAATACATTCCACTGATGTGAGGATTTGCTCACTAGTATACCTAAGACCCTGGTGACTCAGATGGTAAAGGATCTGCCTCCAGTGCAGGAGACCCGGCTTTGATCCCTGGGTCAGCAAGATCCCCTGGAGGAGGGAATGGCTACCCACTCCAGTATTTTTACCTGGTTATTTCCATGGACAGTCCATGGGATCATAAAGAGTCAGACACGACTGAACGACTAACACTTTCATATGTAAGACCTGGTAGTTACATTTAATGATTGATCAAAATGATTAAATATGCTTTGAAATCCTTTCTTTCATCCCTAGAGAGATACATATTTTTTTCTATCCCATTAAACGGGTAACAAAGAGGATACAAGAAGATTCTGTTTTAATTTACAGAGAATTAAAATTTGGTCATGTGTGAGTTTTTGTTTACCTTCCCTGCCCAGGAGGAGCAAGTGCTTATTATGTTTCCAATTAGATGGTTATCTGATCCCTTTAAAAGTAATGTCTGTCCATTCCCTCTGTTGAAGCGAGTAAGTGTGGGTCCCCTTGACGCACTCAAATTTCACAAGCCTTGGGATCTTGACTCTACTCTTTACTGTAGGTTTCATAATTGATACTGAGAACCTTTTCCCATATCACACAGATGAATATAATGAAGGTGTTAGACTAACTTTTGTAGAGATAGCAAAAAAGTACCCTGAGACTAATTATGCAGCATTAAGTTTTTTGCTCTGATAACAGTTTTCAAAAGAGATTTTGCTTTGGAAAATAGGTGTATGAAAGTTTTTCCTTTTGTTTTTCATCTTCCTGTTTGCTGACTATACTAAACAACAGAAATCAAGCATTCACTTGTTTTTGTTACTTGGCAGAAAGTACCATCATTTTGTGGCATTTTTCTTGTACAGTGAGTGGCATTTTCAGTGGTGCATTTAATCTTGCAGTAAGCTTTAACCTAACATTTTGTATTTCTGGTTGGTGTTTTAAGTAGTAAGGTAAGCTAAGTTGAAAATATTTTACATGTATCTGAAATAAAGTTAGGAAAGTGGGAATAAATGTTCTTGTAGGTTGCACATACACGAAACCTACTAGTACCTCCCAAATCTAAGTTAGTCTAAATACAACAAGTTTCAATCAGTAAAAATAGTCCAAAATGCCAGTGTTCTCAGAGAAAATACTCTAGGGAGTATGCAAGCTTTGCTTGGAGGAAAGGGAGTGTACTATTCAAAACCCCAAATATACACACCATAGAAGAGTAGAGAAATGGAATATCTAAAAGATAACACAGATAATCAGAATGACAAATGAGCTGTTAAATTTCTTAGTCATAATGGACATTCTTTCCCCCTTTGTTCTATTAGCAGCAGAGATATTTCTGAAAGGTTTTCACAACAAGGTCATACTATATAGCACTGGGGACTACATTCAATATTCTGTGACAAACCATAATAGAAAAGAATATGGAAAAGAATATATATATGTGTGTGTGTGTGTGTGTATATATATATATATATATATATATAATACATATGTATAATTGAGTCACTTTCCTGTACAGAAGAAATTAACATAACATATAAATCAACTAGCACAAGCTGGAATCAAGATTGCCAGGAGAAATATCAATAACCTCAGATATGCAGATGACACCACCTTTATGGCAGAAAGTGAAGAAGAACTAAAGAACCTCTTGATGAAAGTGAAAGAGGAGAGTGGAAAAGTTGGCTTAAAGCTTAGAAAACTAAGATTATGGCATCTGATCCCATCACTTCATGGCAAATAGATGGGGAAACAGTAGAAACAGTGTCTGACTTTGTTTTTCTGGGCTCCAAAATCACTGCAGATGGTGATTGCAGTCATGAAATTAAAAGAAACTTACTCTTGGAAGGAAAGGTATGACCAACCTAGACAACATATTAAAAAGCAGAGACATTACTTTGCCAACAAAGGTCTGTCTAGTCAAGGCTCTGGTTTTTCCAGTGGTCATGTATGGATGTGAGAGTTGGACTATAAAGAAAGCTGAGCGCCAAAGAATTGATGCTTTTGAACTGTGGTGTTGGAGAAGACTCTTGAGAGTCCTTTGGACTGCAAGGAGATCCAACCAGTCCATCCTAAAGATCAGTCTTGGTTGTTCATTGGAAGAACTGATATTAATGCTGAAACTCCAATACTTTGGCCACCTGATGCGAAGAGCTGACTCATTTGAAAAGACCCTGATGCTGGGAAAGATTGAGGACAGGAGGAGAAAGGACAGAGGATGAGATGGCTGGATGGCATCACCAACTCAATGGACATGGGTTTGGGTAGACTCCGGGAGTTGGACAGGGAGGCCTAGCGTGCTGTGGTTCATGGGGTTGCAAAGAGTCGGACACCACTGAGCGACTAAACTTAACTGAACTGATAGATCAACTATATTTCAGTAAAAAATTTTTTATTTTAAAAAATATTTTCAAAATTCAAGTGTTTGTATTTAGGTTCTGTTCAACTATTATGTAATAGCATAACACTTCTTGCCAGCATCCAGTCTTATTGTTCTAAATAGAGAGTATGTGAGTGGTAGTAAGAAACACCCCAGTGTATTGAAAAGAATATGAATATTGACTGGGTTTTTTTGTTTTGTTTTTGCTTTGGGAAGATAATTCAAACTTTGATTGCTTTCTCACTGTATAAGGGGGTAATAATTTCTTCTTTGTAGAATTTTGTAGTCAGTTAAGTAAGGTAATGTTTGTAAAGTGACAGGCATAATGCTTGATGTGTAACTACATTTATTTGTCATCATTGTATCACCACAATTATTTTAAAGTGTTCTATGAGTAGTTATCTTCCCTGGTGGCTCAGACAGTAAAGCATCTGCCTACAATGTAGGTAGACCCGGGTTCAATCCCTGGGTCGGGAACATCCCCTGGAGAAGGAAATGGAAACCCACTCCAGTACTCTTGCCTGGAAAATCCCATGGATGGAGGAGCCTGGCAGGCTTCAGTCTGTGGGGTCGCAAAGAGTCTGACACGACTGAGCGACTTCACTTTCTTTGTTTATGAGTAGTTACGCTTCTTCCACTTAGTGCTTCCTGTATCTGTCTAGTAGTTCCTCCACCCCTTAGCAGTGGACAGAATATCGGTCTGTGGGAGTGAGTGTGTCTATATTAATGATAAAGCTGTGACACTGTTAAAATTATGAAAGTGAAAATAAACTTTTGGGGGGTGTTTTGGTACAGACAGCTTTACTAAACCGCCTGGAGCGAATTTTCGAAGCATGTTTTCCTTCCATATTTGTCCCTGATACTGAAGAAGAAGTTACTTCCCTGAAGCACTTGCTGGAAACAAGCACCTTGCCAATAAAAACAAGAGAGGCCTTAGCTGAAAGTGGGTAAGTAATAGACACTTTTTAGGTCTACTTGTATATTTGTTAGTTTGACTGTTCTCATTTATTAGGTTATCTAAGGTTATTTTAAACTGTTAAGGTTCTAAAACATTAACTTGTTTAAGTTTAAAAAACCATATTGTGCCTAAAGATGTAATTAAAAAATCTCTCTACCTCTCCACTTTTGAGCTGTTTTTTTAAAAAAATTTCTAAAGCACTATTCTATTCAGTCAAATTTTTGTATATTATTTTTTTATTTCCTAGTATGATAGATGAGAATTTAGATCTTACATCTGCTGTTTTCCTCCCTTCATCTTCCCAATACACTTATGTCATAGTTTTTGGTTAAATTGTTATTTGGTATGTTCATTATTATGATCATGTAAATAATGTTCAAAGCTAAGCCACTATTTCTTTTATAGTACACTTTTTTCCTGGATTTAATGATTTCCTCTTTTTTTTTTAAACTTACTAAATCTGTCCCTACCCTTGAATAGCCTGTTAATACAATCTTACTTGTGATAAGACCTATCAAACTGGCCAATCCATTTTTAACCTGGAGTCTTCCATCTTCCAGTTCCTTCCAGTCTGGAATAGATCAGTCTAGGCGTCCTGTCACATGTTGTCTTGGCACTTCCCTTCAGTTAAATCCCATTTTGGTGAAGCACGTCCTCTAATAGCCTTCTTGCGGGGTAGGTGGGGGGGCAGGGGAAGAAAAGGTTCCCAGGAAGTAAAATACTGCTTTATTCTACCCACACTTCACATTTATAATTTAGAGTCTTTCATTGCTGGTGTTTTGATGTTTTACAGTGAAGTATCTTGGTATGGGTCTTTTTTCATTTTCTGACTGAGTACTAGGCACAACTTTTCAATCAGGAAGCTTCTGTTCTTCAGCATTGAGCAGTTGTCTTACAATGCTAGCTACCTTCCCTCCAGTGCCTCTGTTTTCTTTCCAAAACTGCTATTAATTTTTAGATGTTAGAGGGTCTAGATTGACTTTCTAATTTTAATTTCAAAGTTATTCCTGGATGCTTCTCTTATATTTCATTACTCACCACCTCTGGAAGCAGTATTTCTTAATTTCATTTAAGATGAATATTATTTTTGCTTCTTGACTTTTGTTTTGGGGTGATTTCTGAGAATAAAAGGAGATAAAAAGATTGATGTTTTGCCATCTTGAAACCATTTAGATATGTTTTTTAAAAATATGCTAGCTGTACAGACAGTTCATACTCTTAGACCCATGAGATTCATTCTAAGGAAATTACAGAATTCTACAGTAACACACTGTAAAGTACAGGAAGATATTCTTGCCTTACTAGCAATTGGAGCCAACAGTAAAAACAACTTAATTAAAACTGTAGGATTGTGGCTAAATAAATGATGATGCATCTGTCTAATAGGAAGGACATAATAAACCATTGAAAAGGGTACGTATGTAGATAAGGAAATGCTTAAAGTCTGAAAAAAGAATACAGAATTTTTTTGTATACTGTAATTGCATCTGTGTGTGTGGGGGTCAAGACTCAAGGAGAAAACATTAAATAGCTCTAGTAAGATGATGAAGTGCTTAGTGATTTCTATCCTCCTTTTAAATGCTTTTGTTTTAAAATTAAGCATAACATACAGGCTAAATTTTTGCTTGATTGTTTCAGATGAGTTTAACTTATTTTCCTCATGACTAAATGTTGGCTCTTGATTTCATTCAGGTAATAGGTACATATATTTACTCATGTTAGACACAAAATTAATTGGAATGTATAATATTTTATAGTCACTTTAAAAGTAGAATTCATGGTGAGAGCTACTGAGTAACCCATTGTTGGTGGCTTCATTGTGTTGTGACCTTTGCAGGGAACTGCTGGATGTGTGGACCGAGCTACAGGATGTCCATGATGCACATGGCTTGAGATATCAGTGGGGTGGCTCCCATAGCAACAAGAAACTTTTATGCTCCCTGGGCATAGACACCCGAAACATTGTAAGTTTATTAGTACCTTAGAAAATCCTTTAATCAACTTACGGATGTTTTTAAATTCTTTCACACCTCTGTACAAATTATGATAAGCTAGTTTCTCAGAAAAATAGATACTAATTTGTTTAAATGTTCATTTATTTTAAATACGCCAACGTCTAAGTGTAAATCTATCTAGGTTTTTCTCTGAAATTTCTTATCTTTAGGAAAAGATGTTTTCGTGTTTTTGCTTAACTATGATATGAAGGAATTGGGCTAGGAGATCAAAACTGTAACCCCATAAGGGCAATTTAACAATTTCTTCAATTTTTCACTCACAATGTATATAATAAAGCATTACAGAGTATTTTGGAAACTGTTTCATTGTATGACAGATCATTCTCTAAATACATATTCTTTCTCTCTAATATACATATGTAGCTCTTCACGGGCAATAAGAAGCAACCTGTTATAGTGCCCATGTATGCAGCAGGATTGGTAAGTACAGTGATGCTTTTGCATGTATTTCTTATTGTTGCATTTATTCTGTAAAATCAACTTACATAGCTTGACATGGAAAGTGTATTTTAAGGTATGGTAATGGCAACCCGCTCCAGTGTTCTTGCCTTGAGAATCCCAGGGACGGGGAGCCTGGTGGGCTGCCGTCTATGGGTCGCACAGAGTCGGACACGACTGAAGCAACTTAGCAGCAGCAGCAACATGGGACCATTAAGAGAATAAAAGAGCTCATAAATCCCTTCAAGTCTTGATCTGAGGACATTTTTCTGTATTTTATGTATTATAGACACTTTTAGTACTAACTAGTGTTTATAATAGTAGTATAACAGAGAAGGCAATGGCACCCCACTCCAGTACTCTTGCCTGGAAAATCCCATGGACGGAGGAGCCTGGTAGGCTGCAGTCCATGGGGTCGCTGAGTTGGACACGACTGAGCGACTTCATTTTCACTTTTCACTTTCGTGCATTAGAGAAGGAAATGGCAACCCACTCCAGTGTTCTTGCCTGGAGAATCCCAGGGACGGGGAGCCTGGTGGGCTGCCATCTATAGGGTCGCACAGTCGGACACAACTGAAGCGCCTTAGCAGCAGCAGTGTTTATAACTTTTGTAAAATTCACCTTTGGAAGTCTCTTTTAATTTGCTTTTAAAAAGAAACTGAAGTATCTGAAGCCTTAGATATCATTTGTTTAAATGCATTTCTGATTATTTTTAAATAATGCAATATTGAAGCCATGGATATATACAAAAGGTTGTAGATAGCAAATTATAACAAATGAAAATGAGCCAGGACCTATAATTGGTCCTTAGTTTTTCCATTAATGTTTTAAACATGTTAAATTTTCTTTTTTCAGATATGCCAGGTAGTCCTGGAAAATGAGGAATTTTCATTCCGTACCTTATCAAGACTCAGTCACATTTTAAAGTTTGATGTGTTGGTGGTTTTTGGCATGTCTTTGAGTTATTGGTGGATAAAAATGTCCTATTAAACTAAAAATAGTTTAAAATTTTTTCACCAATAACTTGAAAATAAGGAGAAAAATACTGTGTTTAAGAAAGGAAAAAAAAAAAAACTAAGGAACACTTCGTATGGAATTTAAATTTAAAAACCTTTATGTGCATGTGAAAATGAATTTGCTGTGGAACTTGACCTTATTTTAATCTGCAAACTTCTCTATGAATAAGCTCTAATTATTGTTACTGAACTGAAATCTTGCTTTGTTTTGTTTTTGTTGGTTTGTTTTGTGAGATTGGACAAAAGCTTCTTTGAGCTTTTTTTAAAAATCAATTTCTGCTCCTTTGTGAATGGTTATCTTGTATTTTCAAAACACCTTGATCATCCCTACTTTCTTTTATGTTGTAGGTAAATGTAGTCCATAATGTTTCTAACTTCTAGGTTATTTGGATCTCTTTTCTCAAGAAGTAGCTTTCTAGGGATTGTTGGTGGTGGTATTGTCACATTCTGAATAGGAAGTAGGAATTTAATTTGTGGGCACTTTCATTCTGCATGTTGGGGACAGTAACCTATTTAATGCTTCTGTGTTAGACTCAGCACATTAGGCAATTTTTTAAGTTTTATGAAGAGTTAAAGACTCATATCTATGGTTTTTTCCCCTCTCTTAATTACAACCTTTTATTAGTAATGTAGTTTTACCATTTTTGTAAGCTTTTAATACCAAAGTTGTTTTAGTGGTTATATCCTCTCCTCCTCCCTCTTTTTGATGCCTTACATTTAGAAGCATTCTTTTTCATATCTGGGTTATCTGATTTCAAATTTTAATGATACCTGAATTTTTTCCATAGTACTTTACACACGAGATGTTCAATATCTTTTGATCTCATCTGGAGGAATAGTACCTGAAGTAGTCATTTAAGTCACTGGTTCTGAGACTTTGATGTGCATTAGAATTGCTTGGAAGACTTGTTTCAAACACAGAATGCTAGTCACCACCCCCATAGTTTCTTATTCAGTAGGTCTGGGGTAGGAGAAGTTCCTAGATGATAGAGGAGCTACTGATGGGGACCACTTTGAGAACCACTGGCTTTAGGGAGAGTTCACATTAGAAAAGTTGCCTAAGACTAGTAATGGTATACCAAACACATGGAGTCTTTCTAGAAGGGCACACGCCTTTATAATATATATGACATTGAATTAGACCATGAATTTATTTTCATTTTTCAAGATGCTAGATTAAAGCCTTTCACGTGTACTGTTGTTAAGAACTATTGATATATATATAAATTATTTATTTTAGCTTGTGCTCAATTTTATGAAAGTAGGGGGATTCTCCTGAAAGCTTTGTTTTAAGAAATGTATAGATTCTAACTATAAGATTGTTAGACTTAGCAGCTTCCCTGCCCCCCCTGCACCCCCCCACCCCCATAAAAGGAGACTTTTATCTGGTTGATAACTATTCAAGAGCTTGTCATAAAATTCATAAATTCATAAATTCTAAATTTCTAAAATTCATAAAAGCTTGGGCCTTCTTCCATGCCAGTAACTTGGCAATGGCACCCCACTCCAGTACTCCCAGGATGGGAGCCTTAGTCCAAAGAACTAAGGCTCCCATTCTGTAGTGAGCAAGGATCAGACACTAAATTCACGTTGTAGCATATGGATGTCATCACACTAGACATCCATTCCCACCTCTCTAAGTACCACCATGGTGTAACGTGTATGAAGAGTGCCCTTTCCTGCAGTTTTATGTCTGAACATCAGAACAGTATTGCATTCTCAGCACATGGATGTAATATACTGTTTTGCTCACCAAGGCAATGGCACCCCACTCCAGTACTCTTGCTTCGAAAATCCCCTGGACAGAGGAGCCTGGTGGGCTGCAGTCCATGGGGTCGCTAGAGTTGGACACGACTGAGCAACTTCACTTTCACTTTTCACTTTCGTGCATTGGAAAAGGAAATGGCAACCCACTCCAGTGTTCTTGCCTGGAGAATCCCAGAGACGGGAAACCTGGTGGGCTGCCGTCTGTGGGGTCGCACAGAGTCGGACACGACTAAAGCGATGTAGCATCCCCTCCCCCACCATTCCATGTGTTTGTGCATTTGTGTGACAGTGATAGCCAGGCACTCTAAAGCAAATCCAGTTTAAATTACAAGGTCTTGTTTCAAAAAGTTTGGATTACAAAGGTATTATTATGAAATATTTCCCATTAGAGTGCTGTAAGATTTTCACTAAACAAAATTTAAGACTAGTTCCTTTTTGTCTTCAGTACTTTCCAAATGACCTGTGTTCTTTCTGCTTTCTGCTAGTTTAACTTTCTTGTGAAGTTTATGAGCCAATCCTTCCCCCAACTAATGGCTAATATGCCTTTTTCAGGGTATGTTAGAGCCCACCAAGGAACCACTGAAACCACTATCTGCTGCAGAAAAAATCGCTTCCATCGGTCAGACCACCACTATGTCACCAGAAATGAACACATGTACATCTGACCAATTCCAGGTAAAAATATCTGGATGTATATAGATACATTTATGCATGTATGTACACATATGTCCACACACATTGTTGTTTCCCTTAATATATAACTTTTCATTTTTAAAATATTTTTAAAATTTAGTTTCATGATAAATGTGATTTCACTTCTTATTAACATCCTTTGAAATACAATGAGAAAATTCTCTTTAATTTTAAAAAATAGAAAAGACAGTTTGAGAACTGGCTGGTTATGGGTAAGTCCTTTAAACCTATCTAGGCCTTAGTCTTTTTACCTGTAAAATAAGAACTTTGTAGCAAGCAAAAAATCGCTTACAGCTGGTACATTGTATGATCTATTACTGACACATAAATCTGGTAAGTGCTGGATTTTCAAAAAAAAGAAAACATTGCATTTATACCAGCTCTTCAAGTCTGCCATTATGTGTTTTTCCTGAAGCTTGCAAAAATTTTATAAAGTTATAAAATTTAGGTGTGTTATTATATCAATAACTGTTGTTTTAAGAGTTTGAATAAAGCTGTTAAGTTGAAAATGATACAGCCTTTAACAAAATATTGTATAGATTAAGGGAAAAAGAAGGCTCTCTTACCCTTCTTACCCTTTACTTCTTTGGCACATTTAAGCACAAATCATTTCAGTCAAATATATTTAGTATTAAAAATATATTTAATATTAAAGCCCTTCCTCTCATTTTTTTCCTCGGAGAACATAGCTTACTTGGTTTGCTTACTTTTTTGACATCAAGTTAGCAACTGACTCAGTGCAGGTTAAAATTGTTTTTTAAAATATTAATATTCTTAATGAATATTGCCATTTCTAAAATATATTCTTGCTGTGTTTGTCATTTCTTAACCTTAAATATCATCACTAATTATGTCTAACACAAAAATGCATGTTTGGACACCCTTTCCCAAGATGTGTTCCACTGAACACTAATCCCCAGAATTGATTCACTAAAGAAGGGTTCCATAGTGAAGTGAGATCAGGAAATATTTCATATCAAACCCTAAACAAGACTTGGAGGTTCCTAACACGTATATTAAGGACTCTGAAAAATCCTGCAGTGAATAACGCTATTTAATTTTATTTCATTTCTCAAATTTACTTGGCCATAGAACCCTTTTCTGTAGGGATCAAGGAAGAAGAGCTTATAACACCTGTAGAACTAGTGTTTTGAAGAACATACTTTGGCAAATGATTTTGTAAAGCAGGGTCCTGCCTTTTCAGGTGTGTTTCAAGAAACATGTAATATTACTGCTGTGTACCACTGTGGTTTATACTTGAGCTTAGCTTCAACGTCCCTCTGAAACCAGTTTATTACTGTCACTGAATTCATGGGCATGGAGACCTAATGCATAAAATGCCTGGCCTTACTGATTGGGCAACAGGCAAGGAGCCTTGGGCAAGATGTCTCAGTAGGCTGAATCTGTCCTTAGCGCTCTTCCTTTCATTGGCTATATATTGCCCTCTGGCTATCAGCTATTCTCACAGGCCTGCCATGTCTGTGCAGATTGCAGAATTACAGCACGTTCTCACTTCTGCCTCAGTCGGCATTCTTTTCCAGTGCTAGGTGTTAGGAAAGTAATTTGACTAACTGCCTGGTATGTTTTCTGGAAATGGAGCAGTTCTTAATTTGAGCCACTTGTTGTTATTTTTCCTTGCCTTCTCCTCTTCTCCTCCATCCAGCCATTTCTATGTATTACAACCCCATAAGCTATTGCTTATTTTATTAGTTAGCTGTCACCTGTCACTTTTGCCTAGTCATACCTCGATATAATTTAATTACAGACTTGATTAAAAGTCTAGATAACCTAATAAAAAGCATGTGTGTTAATGGAAGATTTTTAGTAGAAATCAGCGTGTATTAATTTGATGGCAGTTAGTTGCAGCTCCACAAGGATTCAGCTGCTGCCATTTCTGTATATACATATAGACCCCTATGTACTTATAATCAAAGGACTGTCTCCCTAGTTATAGGCAAGTATGGGAATTTTCAGTGACATTGAAGCATATCTAACTTTTTTGCTGGAAGATGGAACTTGGTCTCTTGCTATTTATATTTTTTAAAAGCTCTTTTTAATCAAGTACTTCCTTTTATTGTGTTTCATGTACACTTCTCTTTTTTAAAAATACACATCAATATTGAATTAACAAGTTTATTCTATACTTTTTATGGTATTTTGTGATCCTTATGGCTTTAGTTTTTAGGCTTTGGAAAACCAATGAAAACAGTATTTCCCAATGGAAGTTCAAAGTTATTTCTGAATTGAGTTGAGCCTATGTAGGTCTGCTGTCTAACATTCAAACTGAAGATTTCAGCATGCATATCAGAATTTTGTGCTGAGATGCCTGACCTCCATCACTAAATTGCATGATCTTTGCTTTGGCTCCATACTTTTGATTAAGGTTAAAATACTCAGCAAACATCTGAAATACATTCTAAAGGTTCTCTATATAAAGTGTATTTCTTACCACTCTTCCTTGGCATACAGTGTATTTATTATTTTTCACATAACATTTTGGCTATTCATTCTTCCTCCTAATGATAATTTTCAGGTGAAACAACCATAAACATTAGTGCTAGAAGCTTAGCAAAATGTGTCAGCAAAGACCTGTTCAATACCTGAATTTTTTTCCCCAAAAAAGCATGTGGCAAACCTTCCTTTTATGTTTTGGCATCCTTGAACAGTGACTTTCAAACTTAGCATAGTGGCATAATTCTCATTATGTCTGCATGCTTTTTGATCTGTCTTTTCTATTTCAGTTTGGTACCTGCTAAATGTCTATCTTTTCTTTCAAATGAGTTTGTACTCATCAGTCTTTTTGCCATTACATCTCTTGTTTAGAAATTCAGTATTTTACTGATATCTGTTAATGTGGGGTTTTTATTTTTTTTTTATTTATTTATTTTTTTTTTTGATTTTTAATAATGTGGGGTTTTTAAAAAAAGATAATTTTACCTGGAAAAAAAAAACAGTTTACAGATAAAAAGCACGTAGTGATACTTTTTGTTGTTGTTGACATCTTTTTTCACTGAATTTCAAGGTCACACCAATCACAGCGCCATACTGATTCCCCCTTAGTAAGGTTAGGATGTTAACCATGCTTTATTCACTGCCGAGTGGAGTCAGCGCTCTGGCTAGCAGTTATCCGGCTGGTTACCACCAGCAGATTTCCTCTCTTAGGCTGCTTTATGTTGCTGTTTCAGTTGTGAATCAGAATTTGAGAGTTAGAAGAAAGAAAAAAATGACAGTCTAGCTCTGTACTCTCGTTTTACAATTAGAAAACATATTTGGAAAGACAAAGTAATTTACCTAAAATCACATGTCAGTGCTGTTGTACTTAGGACTAGAACCAAAGTCTCCTGTCTCTAGCCTTTTCTTCCCCCTCTTTTTATTATGAACTTGTCTCCTTTCGTCTCTGCAGTAATCATTCATGCCACATAAAGTTGTTTTTAAATGTTTCATTCCAGTGCTTTCTCTTTGAGTTGCCTGCGTGTCAGTTCCATTAGTTAACCTGTAATTATTTAAGTATCTGTTTTTCATCTGTCTCAATTCCACTAAATTTTGATTCATGATTTAGTACCTCATTATTATAATATTGGTTGTGTCTTAAAAATGCCATACATGTCTGTGAAAAGTAAAATTCCAGAAAATCATTGAAATATTTCAAAACATACAGGTTCTTGACATCATACAGGTTCTTGACATCGTTTAGATAAAACATGTTAATGAAAGAGCCTTGCTTCGCTTTACCCAGAAATTTTGTTATTACATAAATCTGAGTTCTGTCCATCTAGTCAGTATTGAATAGTTCTAAAGGTTTTTTTCCTGACTGAGAAGTAGAACAAGTTGAATCTGTTGGAATACCTAGAGCTTTTTGTTTCTTTTTGAGCTCAGCTAAAGAAGATCTTTTATAAATGTTATTTATCAGTCTTGCAGGTAGGTTATGAACTAGATTTTCACCAGGATTTTTAAAATTTTATTTGAAACAATTATAGATTTACAGGAAGTTGCAAAGATCATACAGAAGAGGTGCCTTGTATCTTCACCAGTTTTCCCCACAATCACATTTTGCATAATTATAGAATAATATCAAAACCAAGAATATGACATTTGCTCAATATGTGTGTATAGTTCTATGCTATTTTTTCATGTGACCACCACCAGTCAAGATACAGCATTTCCGTCTCCTTCACCAACCCCCCATTCCACCTCTCTCTCATCCTGGCTGCCACTATCACCAGTATTTTATTTTATTTTGTTTATATCTCCAGGCCTGACTTGATATGGGGGAGACCAAATGCTTATAGTAACATGCCCGTCATTGGTTATTAAAGCAATTGTATTATAATACCATAGGGTTAGACTTTCAAAATTAGCCAGTTCACGTTCCTTTCCTACAGGGAACAGTGTCTTTGTCTACAGAGAAAAAATGATTATAAAGTTTTAATAAGTGCCTACCTTACAATGAGCAAACAGGAAAAAAAAGATGATACCATGTTGATAGTAAGAGTCTAGTAAAAGGTTATTTCAATAAGTGTTGCCAACACCACCCCCAAAATAAAAGAGGAAAATGCATTTTTTTTTTCCCTGTCAGGAATATTCTTAAAGCATGGATCATTTTTTTAATGTTTTGTACTACCTTCCATCTTATATTTATCATTTGCTTATTTTATCTTTATGTGTTTGGCAGTTAACAGAGTTTTTAAACGTAGAATATTCAAATGAGTTCTGAATTTACTTTTCAGTACATTATTTTAAAAATTAAATTCTAATACTGATTATAAGTAATTTCTAAATTAGAGGTTATAAGTTTTTTTTTTAATGTGTATATATATAAGGAAACCAAATAAATTAACATCCATGTTTATACGGCTAGTTACTTAGTCCTTAATAATCCAGCTTGCTTCCAATTCAGTATGCTACCTTCTCTGTTGCCTTGTATTATCTATTAAGAAAGTGTAAGTGGTTAATTATTTAAAATAAAATAGATCACTCTTTAGTGAAAAAAGATCAATGAGGTTTTCAAGCCAGTAGTTTAAATTATGATTGGAGAATAGATTGAAATCTTGATAGAGAATCAGTCTATAAACTTCTGTTTGAAAACGTAAGGTAATTCCATTTCTCAGATACACCATTTTTAATGTCAACAAGCTGTACTGCTTATAAATTTTGCAATTTCAGTTTGTGTTAATATTTGTAGATAACCTTCTGAAATTGTAAATTATCCCAACTTTGTCTTTAGGTATTTTATTGCCTAATGATCTTGCTATAATAGTGTTTTGTTCTGTTTTTAAGGATTCTTTATGTTGCTACAACCTATACTGATTAATTTTGATTTTTTGGTTTTCAACTCTAGGAGTCTCTACCACCCGTCCAGTTTGACTGGAGTAGCAGTGGCCTTACTAACCCTTTAGATGGTACGTCTCTCCGTAGAGCCTCTAGCGCCAGAGCTAGAGTTAAGAAAGCTACAAAGTTCAGACAGACTTCTCTCTGCTGATTTCCATTTTTGTTTGAACATAACTTCTTATCTTTGGAAATTCAGGCTTTCTTTCTGAATAGTGATTGCTCAAAAAACCAGCTGTTACTATTATTAACATTATTAATGTCCATATATAAGTAGTAGTAACCAGATAAAATTTTAATTTCTTTTTATCTTAAGTCAAAGAAAAGCTTCTTTATTTCTCACAAATATCTAGGTAGTTTAAATAACATTTTAGGTAAACCAATTTATTTGAAATTTTTTTCTGTAGTTTTAGTTTATGGAATTTTTTTGGATGCCAAGTCTTGTGTCTAGAGGCTGCTTTAAAGCACAAAGCACAATTATTTAACCAAAAACAATGTGCAAATAGATCCATATTTATTGACTCAAAGTAGTTTTCAGACTTAATAATATTTTATAGAGCACTTGTATGCAAATGAAAAATGAATGATTTTCATGCTCCTTTTCTAAAACTTAGCTCAAAATACTAGTAGGTAGTTCCAGAAATAATTGGTTTTTCCTATAGCTTTAAAAGAAAATCCTGAGGAAGGATTAACTTATTCTAATAAGGTGGGGTCTTTTAATAACACAAAATCCTAGGTTTCCTGGGTGTTGATATCACAAGTTTTAATCGGACTCTAAAGTACAATTATTCTTAGTCCTTATACTTCATAAGTTGTTTGAGCCATGGTCTGAAACACCTGTTTCTCTTATCAGCTCTGCCTTAGAGTAGGGGATCCTAGGGTATCTGGAAAGCATCCAATTGAATAACAGTGCTGAAGGAAAGCCTGGATGCACCTTTTGCTGTTGTCTGGTGTCCTATTCAGTCAAATCATCGTGCTTTTTATTAACAACTTCTTTAAAAATGTATACTATTTCTGATTACTGTTTCAGAGTTAAAGGGGAACAGTACAGCTTGAGGTTGCACATCAGGGTAGGGCAGTTATGACATTTCTATTACCTTATTTTATTTTAAACTAAGTTAATGTATTGGTGTGTGTCCTGAAACCGACAACTTTGTCACTTTTAAAATCATTCATTAGAAATCAACACTACTAACATAAAAGATTGATTTGGGCATGTACAGTGATTTAATGTTGGGTTGAGATTAAAGTATTGTTTCCCTTTAACGGGTACACTTTCCCCCTTGGTCTTTCTGGTCTGGCTTCAAGTTTCAATTGAAAGAACTGAACTCCTAACTAAAACCTTACTAAGTGTTAAATTCTTTACATTGTACATGAGAAAATGTACATTGAATTAAACTGTTACTTTAGAAATGTCCTTAGCAATGAAAAACTAATACTGTACACATTGTTTTAATGTTGATTTTAAAATGTGTAATGACTACTAATTATAACCTGCATGTTCAAGTGTGTGTCTTACCCCTTTTTACACATAACCCCTCCTCCCTTGGCTTACCTTCTGTGTGGCTGCCTACCAACACGGTCACTGAATTTCAAGCTAGTGGAGGTTCCACTCTTCTGAACCTTGATTTCTTTGGGCCCGTGGATGACAGTAGCTCTAGCAGCAGCACCACAATCCCAGGTCAGCAGAGTGTTAAAACCACAATTCTAGTATATTTACTAAAAGCATGACCACATCACTTGACTTTCCTATAAACAAGGAAACAGATTGTATTCTCTGTAATGTCTTTCTAATACGTTTCTTTCATCTATTCTACTGTTATTTTCTAGTATCTGACTATAACAAGTGACTTATATGAAAAATGTATTTTAAGAAAAGGTTTGTCAGGGTGTAATAGTCAGAGCTGAAAGTAGTTTCTAGATATAAAACAGCCCTAATGTCCTTTACACAGTTAAAGGCAGGGTGGTTTTTTTTTCCCCTGTAAATAGAAAATGTGATCTTTTATATGCTTATTTTTTAAAGCATATTCTACAAAGCCATTTGAAAAAATACAACTTTAGATATATGAGAATATTTTAGTACACAGTGACATTATAGTGTCTGTGATAATAGAACCTTTACAGATTCTGGCATTCAATTAGTTATTTATTAGCACTGCTAAATGTATAATTAGGTTCCAAAATGTTGGAGTCTAGCACTTAGTTATATAGTCCCACATAGAATTATTACTGTTTTTATGTAGCTCTTGAATAGAAAGCTTACTGTTAGTTTTCCATGGAGGGAAAAAAAAATGTTAAAGGTGATAGTAGAAAATAATTGCTGTGAGATACTAAAAGCTAGAAATTAAAACTTATTGGAGTGCCTGTTAATGTTCAGCCTGGCAGAAGTTCAGTTCATTGACCCAAGGACTAATGTACTTTGTCATTTTCTAACTGAATAAAAAATTAAAATACAATGGCATTTTTATGTTTATATTTTATTTAATATGATTTTAATGACTCTCTCTCATCCCTACTTGTGCTCTGGTAATCACGCCTTTTGATCACCAGACGGCTGTAAGAGTGCCCTGTAGATGCTGATGCCCAGAATGCATAGTAAGGGTCTCTCTCAGTCCCCGCTAGGATCAGGTAGATAGCCAGCCTGGTTCCTGAGAATTTGCTGGTTTTGTTCTGTTCAACTAGATAACCCTGCCACCCACTTCTAGCAGTTCAGGAGCTATAATGGAAAATGGGGGAGGCTAAGAGAATAGTCAGCTAAGGGTGAGGCTGGGACCCAGGATACCCATCTCCAAGTCTGGTTATGGAAATATGATTGTATTATAAGGATGTTCCAAGGCCATTTTGTAGAATGAATGGATTCCTCAAATCTAATCCCCTGGTTATCATTTTCATTGTTTCCAAGATTTTACAAGCATATAAGAAACTAATCTGTGTCTGGTTTTAACTTCAATATGGTATTTCACTGTTTAAATTACTTCTAAATACATGTGAGCTGTGGAATGACCTGAGTAGTTTTTAATACTTAATGGCGGGTAGGGGAACCAAAACACTTGTGTATCAGTTTCCTTATTACTATAATCCCAAGAATGAAGTCAGTTCAGTTCAGTCGCTCAGTCGTGTCCGACTCTTTGCGACCCCATGAACCGCAGCACACCAGGCCTCCCTGTCCATCACCAACCAAGCTCCTATTTTTAATTTGCTCTCAGCTTTGTTTTGTCATGAACTGTATGATAACTTAAATGAGGTCACTATTTTTGGATGCCTAAAAACCTGGTTTAAATTTAACTTTTGGTTACATTTCAAACTCAGTTAAAAATCATCCATAAGAGCACAAATAATCTGACCAAATAAAGAAGTACAGAAATGACTTGATAACCAGGTTCAGTATACATACACAGCTTAGAGAAGAACAAGCAGTTTCCGAGGTTTAGAGCTGTAATGGAAGTGAAATTAGCATGGTCGATTGTGATCCTTACTTCGGAACCTCTTAAATATTTTTGTTCCAGTTTTTCATCAATATACTCTAGCCTCTGTGTAAACCTGATTACTATAAATATGCTTGGACTTGTTTTATTGCTACTGGGTTTTGTTAAAACTTCCATCAAGCTGTAGGTGTAAACACTTTCCTGAGTATTCCATTTCACCACTTGCTTGTACTTTTTCTGACTTGTTTCTGGGAAAGTCATTTTGTCTTAGCTTGCAGTTGTTTATTTTGTGTTTGAGACTTAGGAGGTTGGCATAGAACTTGGTTGGCTAGCTTTATTTCTGTAACTGAACTATGCCTCATTAAGGTTCTGTTTAAAAAAAAAAAAAAAAAAGAATCTTTTTCCATTAAAAAAATTTACTCTCCGGTTTTTTGTGTAGTTATCTTGGTTTTGAAAAATAGAGCCATAGTACTTTTTTTTTTGGTGATAATGGTTTTGGAGGGCTGAGGGAGGTTGATTTGGGTTTTGTTTTGTTGTTTTTTTTCAATCTCCCACTTTCCTGTTTGACAGCTAAGTGGCCAGTATTTTACAAACCCAACTAAATTTTCACTAGCACTTTCCTGTTGCCAGTCAGATTGCAGTTGTTTATTCTGCATTATGCATTCACCATCTACCTAAATTTTGTGGTTACTTGGAATAGAACCTTTCACAGTAGAGGAAGGAGGTGCTTTGGGTTCATCTGGTCCTGCTTTACAAGCATCTGTAAATTTTTGCATTTTAGCTGCATATTTATGCTTATTATAGAAATACAAAGAAAGGGGCTTTTAAAGTATATTTTGAAACTGTACCTTAATGAACTATTAAGAACTTGGGAGAGTCAACATTTTCTATAGCCTTCCTCCCTTGTTGGACATGGTGACTGTGAAAGCCGCTTTTGCTGGTGTAATTGCTGTAAACATCTGAGATCTGTGTTTATATCTGCTAGTCAGCTACAAAGCTGGTTCATAGAAAGCAGTTCCTGATTTTCTTCTTAACCTTGAAATACCCTAAAAGGAGAAAACTTGTGAGCATCAATATATGACTCTATTATATATAATTTTATCTGCTGATCTTCTTTTTAAAGAAATAATAAGTAGAGATTGATGAAACTATAAGACATTTGTACTTAAAATCTGCTTTTCTATTCAAAACTACTGAATTTGCTGAAATCAAAGAAAGAGTATAATTAAAAAATTTTTGTCTGATTGTCTTTATTTTCGTAAGCTTAGCATGAGTTGAAAATACTTGTTACTTGTTTTTTTGTAGTCATCATATTTTATATAAATTAATATTCAAGGAAGTTTTAAAATATGTATGTGTATTTTAAGGAAGTCAGACGGGAAGGATTTTACTAGACTTTTACAATAAACCTAATCCTAATGAACTCAGCTTCATTTTGAATTTTTCCAAGAAGATATTTGAACTGTTAGCCACTAGATTCAGCTGTGAAACTTTAGGAGTATAATTAACCCTTGAGATGATTTTCATTTTGTTCAAAAGTAGCTGTTTTATTCACTTTTTCTGAAAACATTTTACCTCCCCTCTTCTTACCTAAAGAAGAACATTGTGATATATAACTTTTCTTTAGTAATAATTTAATTCTTTGGATAATATTTCATGTCCTCAGATAGTCAGAATGTATTTAAATTAACCAAATCATTTAGTGTATGTGAGACTTTACATTAACTTCCAAATTTGGGGATATGAGTGAAAACACGGAGGAAAAATGGTCATGGAGATAAGGGAAAATGGAAGTTCAAAAACTGTTAAATCAGTCCATTTAAAAACTGAGGTGTCATATTGTGCAACAAATCATTGTGCATTCTATTTGTAAAAGATTGTTAACTTTCGTATCACAGACTAATCCAGTGCTTAGGGAGTTTCCTATAGCAGACAGTTTTTTTTTTAGAAGTATTTGAATGATATCTGCTACATAAATGTTAGATTAATTAAGGCTATATTTATACCAAAGTGGAATTTTGAAAGTGTTTTCCTACTTTATAGAAACTCTGAAAAGTGGAATTTATAATTTAAGAAATAAATAAAGTGTTACAGTGTTCTAAAGATGTGTTGTACTTACAAAGACTCAGATGTTTACAGAATAATTGCCTTTTGCATCTTGGATTGTGGCTAATTGAGTAAGCCATTGCAGCGCACCATCACTGACTATCATTTTGTACTATAAGGTGTGGATCCAGAGTTGTATGAATTAACAACTTCTAAGCTGGAAATCTCCACCTCAAGCCTCAAAGTGACTGATGCATTTGCGAGACTCATGTCCACAGTAGAGAAGACAAGCACATCTACCAGGTAAAAGCTAGTGTTCATTACACCCTAATTTTGAATTCTATGTTTGAACAAAGTAGCCCAGATGGGAAAGCATATAAGTTGGTGGTATTTCAGTATACTGTATTAAAAATTCACTTTACATTTATATAAATGCAATGGATGCCCAATTCTAGAAAATAGTATCAAGTTACATTTAATTATGAATTTACAAGAGGAGAGCTATTTCACGAGAGACTGGAAAGGGCTGACAGATGTGGTCTTTTTCTCTTTCCCTACGCCTATACCTAACTTTGTAACAAAAGAAGAGTCTGATTAAAGAATTGGCACTGCACAAATGCTCCTCCTTTTCTTTCCTAACTACTGCGGTGATCATCTTTGGGGTCCGAGTTTGATAATCCCAGAGTCATGTAAGCTAATCCTTTCACCTCCAGGCTAAGAGAGAAGGGCACAGCCACTGTTTTGTTTTCTGAATATTTGCTGACGTGTGGCACCTTTGATTTAGGTCCTGAAGCCTTGTTTTTTAACAAGCCTTCTGGGATCCCCTTAGGTTCATGACCTTTAGAAAAGCAGTTTTCTCAGATACCAGGAATCTCATGTGGGCTTGTGTGTAGGATTCAAAAAACCTTTAGTTTTACATAATTAAGCTCTGAAATAACCCGCTGCTTTGACATGTTAGCCATAGAATAAGGCAGTTTCTAATAAGAAGGTAATCATTATAAAGGAATGGTTATGAAGGTAATCTCTACTGCAAGAGCAAATACCAGTGTTGATTGGGATACCAACTCTGCTGTCCCAAATCTGTGATTCATCAACATTTTAAAATAAAATATTGGGACCCTTCTTGCAGTCCAGTGGTTAAGACTCCACGCTTCCAAGGTGGGGGGGTACGGGTTCAGTCCCTGTTTGAGGAGCTAAGATCCCACATGCTGCATGGTGTAGCCAAAAAAAAAAAGTGGAAATATTTACCTTTGCCCAGTTAGGCAGAGATATTATAGCACTTTCTCCTGGGTAAATACATTCCATTCACATGTCAAATTCTGATTTATCTTTTAAATCAATTCTTCTGTAGAAAAATATCCATTTAAAAACTAACCCTTTTCTTTGTGAATAATAAATGCTTACCTGTCTTAACACTTTGGCTTGAATTTTCACATGGCCTTTTAAACTGTATTGTGTGCTGAAGTATCCATTCAATCGCTATTGTTATTAATACACTTAATGTTCATAATTAAGAAAATCCATTATTATATGTTTTGTAAGCAAGCCTGCCCTGAACTCTTCCCAGGAATGGGTTTGTAGTCTGCTCATTCTTGCTTAGCCACAGATTCTCTCCCTCGTTCTCGTCGCTCATTTCTTTGTGGTAATATTACCTGGCACAGTTAAGCCTCCTATCAAGCTAGTGTGGATTTTTTGCTTGCTTTCTAATTTTTTCTCTTTCCAAATAAGTTGTATTTTCAACTTAATGTTCTTATTACACAAATTTCTCATCCATTTTTTCTATATATGTTAGCTAGAGGCTAATGACTTTAAAAACAAGCAAACAAGCGATGCTCTTTTTATCATTTGGGCTTTGTCCTGCTGCTTTGTGTACAGCCTTTTCTAAGGGCAGTCCTGGTGTTTCCTCTGCAGTCTCACTGAGTGAACGGTAGTAATGTTGAAAGTCTCTGTGGTGAGAATTCACTGTTTGTGCCATTAGGAGGAGCTCTAAGCCACATAGTTAACCTGCTTGCTTTCCTAACTTTTCAGCTCACCCTTGAAACATTCTGTACACTAAGGCACTCTTCCACTCTTCCAACTTAAATAACTTTAAGTTATTTTCATTTTTTTCTCTTATTCTGTACTGTTATGGGATGAACTGAAACTATAGCGTGCATCTTGGGGTTAGTGCCGTAACTGAATTGGTCACTAATACCTGTCCAGCTTCACATTTAAAACACAATAAATTGAAAGGAAAACAAGTTGCCACCTTTGAATTTTCTGTTTTGAGGAATTAACTATTTGAAAATGGTGAGAAGTGCAAATATTCACAGGTCTTACTATTAGAAGGTAATACTGTAAAATGTCCCCATGAGTGAATCTCAGTTGTACAGGGAAGAGAGAGGGTGGTGACATAGTTGCAACAGAATTTTTTAAGTGTCTTTGTTATTTTTAGGTTTTGTTTCATTTTTTGTTTTTGATTAAAACAAAATTTGAAGCGTACACCCCAGCAAAATATTGGCTTTTGTCAGTACACAGAAGACACAGTGAAAAAGCATTGAGGAACTGTAGTGTGAGGAAGGGTTAAGAAACAGTGGTCTAGGTAGAGGGAATTTGCCATATAGCAAACAACATTCCATACTCTTTTCAAACGCCTTTGCATATACGTAAGAGAAAATACATGTGCTCTTCTCTTTCTAAACATAGGTTGTGAAAGTGACTTACTTTTTAAAGAAATGGAAGTTCTCAAGTTTTAAAATAGTTCCATTTTCTAGCTTACCTTTTCTAATACAGAGAAAAATTACTTCCTCATCTTAATCAGTGTGTAGCAGCTAGTTAATAGCCACAGACTTTTAGCTGAAGCTTATATAAGCCAAAGGACTAGTTGCCAAAAGGCATACATGGTTTTTTTGTTCTTTTTTTTTTGACCTTTTAATTGACATGTATTCACATACTATGAAATCCACCCTCCTCAAGTATACGATTCAGTAGCTTTTAGTGTATTTGCAAGGTTGTGCGACCATTGTTATTGTTGAGTCGCTCAGTCGTGTCCAACTCTTTGCAACCGCATGGACTGCACATGCCAGGCTTTCCTGTCCTTCACCATCTCGCAGAGTTTGCTCAAACTCGTGTCCATTGAGCCGGTGATGCCATCCAGCCATCTCATCCTCTGTCATCCCTTTCTTCTCCCGACTTCAGTCTTTCCCAGCATCAAGGTCTTTTCCAGTGAGTCGGCTCTTCACATTAGGTGGGCACAGTATTGGAGCTTCAGCCTCAGCATCAGTCCCTCCAGTGAATATTCAGGATTGATTTCCTTTAGGATTGACTGGTTTGATCTCCTTGTATGTAGTCCAAGTGCCATAGTTCAAAAGCATCAATTCTTCAGTGCTCAGCCTTCTTTATGGTCCAGCTCTGACATCCATACATGACTCCTGGAAAAACCAAAGCTTTGACTAGACGGACGGTAAAGACAGTCGGCAAAGTATTATCTCTGGTTTTTAATACGTTGTCTAGGTTTGTCATAGCTTTTCTTCCAAAGAGCAAGCATCTTTTAATTTCATGGCTCCAATCACCATCTGCAGTGATTTTGGAGCCTAAGAAAATAAAGTCTGTCACTGTGCAACCATTACGACGATCTAATTCCAGAACATTTGTATCATCCCTAAAAGAAACCCCATACCCATTAGCAGTCACTCCCTATATTCTACTTTTTCTAGCTCCTGGCAGCATTAATCTGCCTTCTATGTCTATGGATTTTCATATTCTGGTTATTTCATACTAATGGAATAATACATTGTATAGCCTTTTGTGTCTGACTTCTTTCACTTAGCATAATATTTTCAAGCTAGCCATATTGTTGCGTATTTTGGTACTTTCCATTCCATTTTATGGCTGCCTAGTATTCCATTGTATGGCTGTACCACATTTTGCTTATCCATTAATCAATTAATGTACATTTGAGTTGTGTTCACCTTTTGATTGTTATAAGTAGTGCTGCCATGAACATTCATGTACAAGTTTTTGTGTGGACAAATGCTTTCAGTTTTCTTGTTGGTGGAACTGCTGTGTTACATGGTTATGCTACACTTAATTTTTTGAAGAACTACCAAACTGTTTTCCAAAGCAGTGGCCCCATTTTACATCCCCACTAATAATGTTTGAGAGTTCCAATGTCTCTACATTCTCACAAGGCTTGTTATTGTCTGACTTTCTGATTATAACCATCCCAGTGGGTATGAAGTGACATCTCATTGGCATTTTGACTCACGTTTCCCTGATGGCCAGTGAAATTGAGCATTTTTTCAGGTGCTTGTTGAACAGTTGTGTCTCTTCTTTAAGGACATTTTTGTTGTTGTAAGAGTTCTTCTGGATACTTGACCTTTATCAGGTATGATTTGCAAATGTTTTCTCTCATTCTGTAGGCTGTTTTTTCACTTCCTTGGTTAGTGTCCTATGAAACACAAAAGTTTCTTAATTTGATGAAGCCCTGTATAGATATTTATATATGTACATATATACATGTATGTGTATTTCATTGCTTGTACCTTAGATGCCATATCTAAGAAACCATTGCCTACTTCAAGGTCAGGAAGTGTTGCGCTAACTTTCCTCGTAAGTGTTTCATAATTTCAACTCCTACATTTAGTTCTTTGATCCATTTTGAATTAATTTTTGAATATGATGTAAGGTAGGGATCCAACTTCATTCTTTGGCACATGGATATGCAGTTATACCAGCAATAGTTGTGGAAAAGACTGTTTTTTCCCAGTTTCTCTCTTGTTGAAAATCAGTTTAACCATAATTGTATGGGTTTATTTCTAGACCCTTAATTGTATTGCATTGGCCAAAAGGATAAATCTTGGGAGAATATAAATCAAAAATAGGTCATTGCCTCTGCCTCTTGGGGAAAGGCCACGATGTAACATTTTATTTTCAAATTCTCAAGCATTTTCTTCTTTCTTATATTGTAAGAAAACTAGAGCACATCAATTCCTTAGTGACTACAGATAAATGCACAAAATATGTCAACTATGTAAACTTTCTCTTATTTTTAAATCCAACTTCAGATAGCCTTCAAGTAGTGCCTCTGAAAGAAGGCAATTGGTAGAAACTCTAGAATAATCTTTACCAACCATTCCTTGGGTGAAAACGTCTTTGCTCTCCTTCCCCACACCCCAGCTGCACTCCACAAATGAGGAAGTGCATTTAAGTGCGATTTTACTTATTACTGTTTTTAATACCTTTTTATCTTTACAAAAGCAGTAAGAAGAGAAAGAAAATACAGACAAAATGTTTTTAATTAAAGTATCACATTCTTACCAGTCATATCACTATAACTCCCTAGTTCAGTTCTTTCAGATCTTTATTTTTGCAAATATACACATACAGTTGTTTTAACCAAAAATGAGATTTTATAGTCTATACAAATTGAGCCTACTCTTGTAGTCAGTGGTCTCCATCTGTCGATTTCAGTCAATTTTCATTTCATCTAACACTCAGGCTGTATATATTCAAATTCCCAAGAGTGTCCTTTCTCTCTTCTTTCTCCAGATCAAAATCTAGTCTAGGACTTTTGTACTTAACTGTTAGGGCTAGGTCACTTTCAACCTAGTATATCTACCTCCATCCCTCCTGTTGGCTTCTCAGTGTAACCACACTCGCTGGTTGAAAAGATCAGTCCATGTGTCCTAGAGGACATCCCAACCTCTGGATTTGTCCATTTGCTTCCTTCAAGTAGTTTTCAAATGTTTCTCCATTTCCCTTATTTCCTATCAACTGGATATTCTGTCTAAAGGTTTGATGGATTCAGGTAAAACATTTTGGCTGGAAGACATCACAGGTGCTGTGTCACATCAGAAGACACAATGTCATTTTGACCCTATTGTGAGTGATGCTGAGATCGACTGCTGGTGAGAGGCTGCCCTTTCCCGTGGAGCTTTCCAGCTGTTCACTCTGAGACTAAGAAGTGCACCAGCCTCTCTGGTTTCATTTTGGAATAACGCAGATAGTTTCCCATCCACTTCATAGTTTTTCTGTGATTTAAATGCCATTAAAAATGTAGATTTTAATCAGAAAGAATTTGGAGTGTTAATTCTATTCTTCTGAGAAACCCTAGAACTGAGGTCGATCTGCTGATGGTTTCAGTGTGCCTGAAGCTGACCTTCATATTGGAAGACCGGTCCTAAAAGTCTGGTGTTTGGTTTTTTCAGTTGTTCTGTAAAATATTTTTGTTTCAGCCTGAACTCAAATGTGATTACAACAGAAAAGTGCAGGTATTAAAGGCTTGCATCTATCTTTCCTTTCTTGTTTCATCTCCTGACTTCCTTCACCACATCCTAAGGACAAAGAAAAATTTTAAGTGGAAGAAATGACTTGTGTCCCACCTAATAGAGTACCATAAAGAGAACTGAGCCTTGTAGAGTCAACAGTTTTAAACGAACTTTGATCTAAAATTAATATCATTATGACTGCAACTATTCTTTCAGTGTATTTAACATCCTAGAAAAAATAAAGGTTGAATTACAGTCCTGTGCTCAATGTGAGCCACAGTTGAGACTCGGTTGGCATTTTCTGTAGCACACTGAAGGACCCAGGTCAGCAGGAGCTCTTCCTCTCTGTCCTGGGTCCCACACTGCTCATTTCTTATACTAGGGGCATTTCATCTACAGGACCCATCAGATTTCGAGACTCCCCTCTCCCTGAGTCCTTCCTGCCTGGGTGCATTCTTGGCCTCAGCAGCTGGTCCTAGTGCTGCAGGCTTTGGACCAACCATCTGTATCCCAGTGGAGCAGAGGCTGGGTGTTTTTGAGCTGAGGGCTTTCTGTCCTGGAATTCCCCTTTGGGGTTTCACCTGAGGTGAAAATTACTTAATGAGGGCTTGTGCCAGACATACTTTATGTTGAGATAACTGGTAGTTTCTCAGTGGGGAGGGGGACATCTAATCAGGTGGAGTTTACTAGGGCTTCAGCATTATGTTTCTTCTTGGTAACTGTTTTTTATTTTTGGCTGCGCTGCACAGTATGTGGGATGTTAATTCCCCAGCCAGGGATCAAACCTATGCCCCCCTGCAGTGGATGCTCAGAGTCTTACCACGGGGCCACCAGGGAAGTCCCTAGCATTTTAAAAGTATGCCTGGGTAGATTCTTCTAACCTTAAATAGAGCTGTGAGCTGTACACGGGTACAGTTAGGCATGTCTAACTGTAATGAACATACATAAATGCGGTGTGAGTTTTCAGAAGAAATTTCACCTCGGGCACAGAAAGCACTCAACACCAAGGTATGATGAGGTTCAGGGACTGGCAGAGGAGAAGATACTCAGGTCCCCACAGGTTGCTGTCTGCTTTGAGAGTGGATTTTCTCCCATTTGGCCCATAGCTAAAGTCACTTTAAGACACTTGTCTTTCTTCATTTGTCAACAGGAAACCGAAAAGAGAAGAGCACCTGAGTGAAGAAGCCATCAAGGTGATCGCCAGCCTTCCTGACCTAACGTTCATGCATGCCAAGGTGTTGATGTTCCCGACCACCTTGACACCTTCCACAAGCTCCCAAGAGAAGGCAGATGGATAACTGATGTGAACTGGACAGTTTCAATTGCTTTTCCTTCCCTCCAGCCCTTCCCTACCATCAAAAGCATACCTGCTCTAATTAAAAAAAAAAAAAAAATTAAAAGTTCAGCTGATTTGTTGGTAAGCCGCACTAGAAAGGTATACATAGTAATGTATATTTATTTACATACTGAAGTCATAAATTTATATTAGAAACAAATGTAAATAATCGGGGGTGAACATTTTTGAAGATTTATTCTTTTTGTGTTGCTGGGGTGTATACATTTATGTCTTTGTGAAATACACTGGTGGTGTCCTTCTTACACAACTTTTGAAATAAAAAATGAAAATTAAAAACCCAAATCTCCACTGTCTATGAAATCCCCTTCAGCCTTTTCAGATTTCATTGAATGTCCCATTAATTTTCCATATTGTATATTGAATTACTTTTGCTATCATAAATAAGCTCCAAGTCCCTGTTTAATTTTTTTTTTTTTTTTTAATTTTATGTGTGGTGGGTTTGTTTCAGGTCTGGCTTTTGTTATCATTTTTGTGCTCTTTTTTAATCTTTTCAATCTGGCCTATTGCTGTTTGACCTTTTGCAAGGTACTTGCTTTGATTGGTCTTTTGTTATAGGGTATGGATCATTGTCAGAACTTGATTGAAGGGGTTTAAAGAGATTGTGTGTGTTTTAAATCAGTTTGGTTTGGAGAAGGACCAAATTACATGAATGTCTTACAATGAAATTTACTTGTTACTGATTTTTTTTGTTCTATTGTACCACTATTTTTTGAGGATTTTGCACAGTGTAAAATGACATAATCATAGATTGCTATGGTTTAGGCTGTATATACAGTAAAAACTATGGGTTTTAAATGTTTGGGGAAATTCCTATGGAAAAAAGAAAGACATGTAGAAGAACCTCTAACAAGGTTAATGTGCATGCCTAAGGTCTTTTGAGATTTCAGTGTGTAAATTTCCTTTTAGCTTACACAAAAATAAAATAATTTAAAAGAAATTTAGCCTGGTGTCTGTACTTTGGTATCTAAAGGAAAATGTCATGAATTTGGACATTAAGTTTTATTTCATATTAATGTATTTCAATCCAGAGAAAATCATTTGGTAGGGCTTTCACTTTATTAAAACCAAGAAGAATTAGATTCTCACCCATAAGAATTTGAAACAACCCTTTAAATAGCTAAGCTGTTTTTATGTAGAACATGAGAGCATACAAGAAATTTCCATGATTCATGATAATGTATCTTTGGCAGAACTGGTGAAGTTAAATAGGGATATATAGGGAATTTTTTTTCTTCCTAAGAAAATATATGCATGAAACTAAGGTGAGCAGAAAATTTCTCAAAAGCACTTTTAAAATATTGTTACTAGATTAGGTGTTGCTTTAGCAAAGTCACATGACCCATTTCATTAGAAGCAGGCAATCAGCCCAACAGTAGTCCACCTCATCGGCTACGGGAGTGTTCCATTGGAACTCTTCTGTACCTCTGTCATTGACAAGAGATTCCTGTGTTGCCAGGTTATTACACGGGCCATTGCAACAGTTGCTGGAGTGTAAATTAAGTAAGGCCTGAAGCAACGATGCTTATCCAGTCCATCTCCTGCCATTTCCCCCAACTTTTTTTTTTCAGAGAAGGCTTTCCTTCAGAATAATCACAAGTTATCAGTGCCCGGTGGACCTTCTGAATGGAAGGATAAAAGTATTCCTCAGCAGACTTTTACTTGTTTCAGTAAATTGAAGCTGAAGGGCTGCTTATACAGTCCATTACAACTAAAGTATAATGGTAGCTTTCATCAGCCTAAATTCAGAGCCCATTTATTAGCTGTGATACCATGAAAAAGTTAATCAACTTCTCTGAGCCATAGTTCCACTGTCTTTAAAAATGGGAATGATACCACCTACCTGTGGGGTTGATGTATTAAATAATAAATGTAAAACATTTATCACATGAGGAAACCATCAATAAACGATAGAGCATAGTTCACAAAATCTATAAAGGCCCCTGTGGTCCCAGTAGATTCAAGAAGCAGTCACAGGAAACAGGATCACTTACGTTACTGTGCTATAATTTAAAAGTGGTCAAGTGAACATTTCTCAAGAAAGTGCCCCTGCTTTAATGACACACAAAGTAAATAATTGGCCTTAAACTCAACTTTTCAATAAGCCACATTTCCCTTTCGTGTGTCATATTGGCCTTTGATGTTTTAGTCACAACAGGTACATTAACACTTGGTTGTCATAGGTTAAGGTCAGGGGTCTAGTCCTGAGGACCAAAAGTCTTAGCTTTTCAGCTTTCCGTTTTTCAGCTTTTCAGCTCAGCTTTGCACCAGATCAAGGCTTGAATTACACCGGAAAGCAGTAACTAGCAGGGCTGGTGCGGGGAAAGCCTTGCACATCTCCGTGGGAATCTCAGTGACGGGAGAGCTTATTGGCTGCACGTTTGTCTTGATCTTCAGCTGCTTCTCAGAGCAGCTGCCCATTTGTCCTCAAAGTCAGCCAGAGGACCCTGCAGAGGTGGGGAGAAGAAACCAAGGAGTCAGAGACCCTAAAAGCCAAGTCACACACAGTGAAGACTGATTTAGCCTTGGCTCAGACGGTAAAGAATCCGGATGCCTGCAGCACAGGAGACTTGGCTTCAATCCCTGGATTGGGAAGATCCCCTGGAGAAGGGGATAGCATCCCACTCCTGTATTCTTGCCTGGGAAATCCCACAGATAGCTACCAGAGGAGCCTGGTAGGCTACAGATCATGGAGTCACAAAGACTCAGACACGACTGAGCGACTAACACACTTTGCATCTTCCACATCTTAAAACCAGTACACTCATGCCCTAGAGTCTCATCTTACTTGATGGCCAAATCCAAATAGCCATACCTAATCCCCCAGTTAATTCAAGTCAAACGACAAAGTTATAGGAGAAACTTCCCTAAGTTGAGTCATGTGTCACTACTATTTTTGTGAGTCAGTCGTTTATAGAGAGACTTGTTCTTCCCTCTACATGATTGTCATGCTCTTTATTTAGAACTTGTTGTCTTTTTGCTCCCTCATGTTTCTTGCATCAGGATTAGGCTTGGCTGTGAGTAACAAAAAACAAAAATACTACATATAATAAGACTCATACTTTCGTCACATTTGAACTTCTCTGAAATTGGCGTGTGTCATACAATTGGATGGGGTAGCTGTTTAATTGGCAGCAGTTTCTTTTTCTTAGTGATATATAAAATAGTGCTGTCTTACATTCAATGACAGAGTTGGTTGGAAATGGTAATGGTGGCTTCCACATTAGGAGTCTATTTCTCTTGCCTGTTCAACATCAGAAAACAGTCTGGGGATAGTAAAGAGGCTTCATAAGCTCATCCAAAATGGAAACTCTTAGCATCCTGTCCTGCGATTCTCAACACATGGTCTCTCTTATGGTCCAGGTATTCTCTTGGGGATTCAGCCGCCAAGTCTGCATTCCAGCCATCATGGGAGAAGGGCATACTCCTTTCCGCTAAGGACACTTTCCATAAGGTATAGACAGTATTTCTAATTCCAACCCATTGACCAGAACTTAGTTGCAGTGCCATCAGTTGAGTTCAGTTGCTCAGTCGTGTCCGACTCTTTGTGACCCCATGGATTGCAGCACGCCAGGCTTCTCTGTCCATCACCAACTCCCAGAGCTTATTCAGACTCATGTCCATCGAGTCAGTGATGCCATCCAACCATCCCATCCTCTGTGGTCCCCTTTTCCTCCCACCTTTGATCTTTCCCAGAATCAGGGTCTTTTCAAATGAGTCATTTCTTCACATGGTGGCCAAAGTATTGGAGTTTCAGCTTCAGCATCAGTCCTTCCAATGAATATTCAGGACTGATCTCCTTTAGGATTAACTGGTTGGATCTCCTTGCAGTCCAAGGGACTCTCAAGAAGAATCTTCAACACCACAGTTCAAAAGCATCAATTCTTCAGTGCTCAGCTTTCTTTATAGTCCAACTCTCACATCCATACATAACTACTGGAAAACAATAGCTTTGACTAGATGGACTTTTGTTGGTAAAGTAATGTCTCTGTTTTTTAATATATTGTCTGGGTTGATCATAGCTTTTCTTTCAAGAAGCAAGTGTCTTTTCATTTCATGGCTGCAGTCACCATCTGCAATGATTTTGGAGCCCCAAAAATAAAGTCTGTCACTGTTTCCATTATTTCCGCATCTATTTGCCATGAAGTGATGGGACCGGATGTCATGATCTTAGTTTTCTGAATGATGAGTTTTAAGCCAGGTTTTTCACTCTCCTCTTTCATCAAGAGGCTCTTCACTTCCTCTTCACTTTCTGCCATAAGGGTGGTGTCATCTGCGTATCTGAGATTATTGATACTTCTCCCAGCAATCTTGATTCTAGCTTGTGCTTCATCATGTCTCATGATGTACTCTGCATACGAGTTAAATAAGTGGGGCCTTGACGTACTCCTTTCCTAATTTGGAATCAGTCTGTTGTTCCATGTCCAGTTCTAACTGTTGCTTCTTGATCTGCGTACAGATTTCTCAGGAGGCAGGTCAGGTGGTCTGGTATTCCCATCTCTTGAAGAATTTTCCACAGTGTTGTGATTCACACAGTGCCATATCTAACTGCAAAAGATGTGCAGTACCATATCTAGCTGCAAAAGAGACTGGGAAATACCTTTATCCTGGGTGGCCAACTTAAAGGGATTCTAGTAGTGAGGAAAGAGAACAGATGATGTAGGACAACCAGAAGTCTGAGTCACTCTTGCTTTTCACTTCTTGGTCCTTAGAAACAGTATGTCATGGAGCTAAAGTAGTACATAGCGAAATGAATTCTGGGACCATTGTCTCAGGCTGTAGCAATGCCTCAAATGGGATCTGTCACCTTTCTGTTGCTTTTCCAAGGGGGAGAGATCAATAGGGGGTAGCTCAGGTTTACCAGCACCTTTCAGAGGCACAAACGCTGAGACAAATCACAGGTGGAAGTAGGGAGCAGTCTGGGGAGGTAGAAGGGACACTGGATTAAGCTAGGAGTTGTGTGTTCTAAGTTTAGCTCTGCCACTAATCAGCTGTTAAGATCTTGGATAAATCCCTTTCTAAGTCGCAGGTTCTTGATGCATAAAATGAGGGGTCGGAATCTACAGAATCCAAAGCTAAAGTAGGAGGACTTCCCTGGGGTCCAGTGACTAAGGTTATGCATTCCCAGTGCAAGGGGCCTGGGTTTGATCCCTGGTGGGGAACTAGATCCTGCGTGTGTGTTCAGTCACTAAGTCGTTTCCGACTCTTTGTGACCTCATGCACTGTAGCCCACCAGGCTCCTCTGTCCATGGAATTCTCCAGGCAAGAATACTGAAGAAGGTTGCCAGTTCCTACTCCAGGGGATCTTCCTCACCCATGGATCAAGCCTTCTTGATCAAGTGTCTTCTGCATTGGCTGATGGGTTCTTACCACCGAGCCACCAGGGAAGCCCCCTAGATTCTGTATGCCATAACTAAAGGCCCTATATACCACAACAAAGATTGAAGATCCCAAGTGCCACAGCTAAGACCTGAGCGGCCAAATGAAAAAAACATGGATTTTCAAAAAAACAATTTTAAAAAGCGAATTTGGAGAAACCTTAGAGAATCAGAATTTTAGAACTGAAAGTTCAGCTGGCCCAGTGCTCTGCAAGTCACTCCCAGAAGCAGTGTTGCAGGAGGGCTGGGCCCTGCAGTGATGGGGGTGTCCATAGTAACACACTGGGTTTATATGGGGAGCAGGGAGATTTGCAGAAGATTCACTGGAGCAAAGGGTTCCACTGCTGTCAAACGTTGGGAGCCAATGATGATTACATTCCCAGAGCTGAAGAAATTGAAGCCTGGAAAAGGAAATTGGCATTCACAACGTTACTCATCTATAACCAGGGGCCCTACCTGAATCCAGTTTCCTAATTCTCGGTCTTTTACGCTCTCTTGCATCTCCCCTCTGAACAGGCAGCCAGTTTAGCCTTTGTCCGAACAACTGCAAGACCTCATGTGAGCTCAGACTCTCACAGGTTGTTTGACCCCCCCACACACACACCTGCTTTGCAGGCCAGAACTGACGGTTAGGTAGAAGGGCGCCAGGATAAGGTTGATTCAAGGGAGAAACCTAATCCCTTTACCATAAATACTGAAGACCAGTATCATGCTCCCTGCCCCCGCCTTCTATCAGGTCACCCATGACAACATGGCTGCCAGGTCTTTCCTATACCTGTCATCCTTCCCTGCATATTATTCCAGTTTACCATAATTCCTCTTACAATGTGCTCTCGAGGGCTCCCCTGGTGGCTCAGTGGTAAAGAATCTGGCTCCAAAGCAGGAGACACAGGTTCGATCCCCAGGTCGGGAAGATTCCACATACCTTGGAGCAACTAAGCCCAGGGGCCACAACTACTGAATCCCATGTGCCTAGAGCCCGGGCACATCAACAAGAGAAGCCACGCAATGAGAAGTCCGCTTACCGCAACTGGAGGGCAGACCCGCTCGCCACAGCTAGAGAAGAAGCCTGTACAGCAACGAAGACCCAGCGCAGCCCAAAATAAATAATAAATAAATAAATAAAATTAATGTTTTTAAATGTGCTCCTGAAACTGGACCAGATGTTGCTTCATCACTGGCAGAGGGCTCATATTTATTTCATTTCAGACACTTCTTTCAAATGTAGCCTACAATTGCATTATTGTAATGTAATGTTACCATACTGTCTATGGCAACAGCATTGTCTCTTTAGACTGTGTAAAGTCTTTTCCCCGTAATTGCCATCGAGCCAGATTTTCTCTATCATCTACTTGTGTCCTTGAGTTTCTAAGAACCAAAAACAGTTCTTCATTTGTCCTTTTACAACATTACTCTGTTAGCTTTGGATGACTATTTCAGCCTGTCCATCTCATCAGATCTTAATTGTACCATCTAGCGTGTAGTCTCCCCCTCCTTCCTCAGCTTTGTCATCCACAGATTGACAAATAACCTGTGTGATCCAATCACCGACCCAGATATTGAGCTGTACAAATCCCCACAACTCCCCTTGCAGAGCGCCAGGAAGACTTGGACACATCTTCCCAGCACAGGGACACTCACATTTCTCCATCTTGCCCACGGATCCTAAGAGTAGGCAAAGCTTTGCCAAATCCCTCTCACTCTGCTTCTGGGCAGTTCATGGACATCCTGAGCATTTCCTTCACTCAGCTTAATGTCTGTGCCCTGGTGCTCCCAAAGTGTAAGGATGGTAAAACAAGTAAGAGATAAAAGCATCTACTCAAGATGGGAGATTAAATGAGGATAATCCATAGAGTCACTGGCACATAAGAAGCACTCAGTAAATAATTTTGTATTATCATCCTTTGTCCAGGTCAGCACTCCATCACTGATGATACAGAGAAAAGGCTGAGGCTGGGAGCAATGGTTGTCCTCCCGACAGTAAGTCAGAAAGGCCGCCTGACATCCACAGTCCCTGGATGCCCTCCGTGTCTCATATCTCCGTTGTCCATCATGTTACCTTATCTTTTCAACAGGACAATCTCTGAAGCTAGAATTCATATCATTTCATATATTTTATTTTAGATTTACCACTTTCAAGAACTGTTCCCTTCCTTCAGCTTTCCAAAACTAGGATTTAAGGACTAGACAATGGTCCCCTTACCCACCCTGACCAAGAGTGTGAGTGGCGACGTCGGCTCCTTTGGCTTCCACCTTTCGACCCACCTTTGGACCACGCTCATGCTCCTGTCCCCACGTGGTCATCTCTCTCCTGGGGGTCAGTGACTAGAGCCACAGAAAATCACAAGGTCAGTGGGTGCTGCGTCTGCCTCGGGAAAGGGGCTCCCTGGTTGCCGACATAGTGTTTCCCAGTGGGTCCTCAGCCCAAACAGGTAACACACGGTCTTGATCAAGCTCCTCATCCTTGCCCCTTCCCCAGCCCTGCCCCAGGCTTCTGAAACCCGCCACCCCAACCCAGGATCCCACAGACTTCTGCATCGAAGTATGTGCACCACAAAGCTGCACTCTCCCTGCCTGCACACCCTCACCCCTGGCCTTGGTGGCCTGTCCCCATTAACCATCCAAACCCCACCTTCGCTCAGGGCCTGCTCCCCTGCCTCATGCCTAATCCTCTCAGACCTGGAGTTCCTACCAGTGATGCCTCCTACACCCCCATCTCCTCCATCTTCAGGCCCCCAGAGTCTCTTGAGTGACCACTGTGATAGCCCATGCTGACTCACCCCACCTCGCCTCCCTTCGCATCTAACCTTTGGCAGAGCTCAGAGTGCTCTTCTATCAGAAAGCCTTCCCGGTGCTCCTTTGCCCTCATGACAAAGTCTGAACTCCTCGGTGTATCACAAAACATCTGGGGCTGCACCCATGTGCGGCAGGCTCTGCCAGGATGGCCAGCTGCTCTCCAGGACCCAAATGCCCCCTCCCAGGGTCGCTCTTCTTTACCACCGGGCCAGCGTCACCCCCAGAAGCCTTTCTGGTTGCCCCTCCCCTGCCCCGTCCATCCCCAACACCAGTTGGTTGGTCTCCTGCCACCCTGGGCGCTTGGCAGGGTTCTCTGATAATAAGAGGTTTACATTATTGTCATCCAACCAGCCTGCATTACTAGCAGTGCCACTGGGTGCCAGGCACGTGCTTTGCACACACACGCCCTCAGAATCCTCCCTGGAACTCTAAGAGGTCCCTGAACACTACTCACCCCAGTTTGCTGGGGATAAAACCATGACTTGGAACACTGTGTAATTTCCCCAAGGTCACTCAGCCAGGAAGCAGAAGAGTCTAGAAGCCAGGTCTATCTGATCCCAGAAGCTTCATGGTGTGATGAGGGCTGTCAAGTCACCTGTGGCCTTGCTCCTCGCTCCCTCAGGCTGTGAGCTCCTCAAGGGTGGGACCCTGTCTGGCTCCGATCGGGCCCACGGTCCCTGGCAGACATTCACTTTGTTTGCGTCTTGAACCAGTTAGTACTGAGCCCCTCGGCGAAATGGAGGGATCCTTCCAGCATCTGTCCTGTGCCTTGGCCTGCAAATATGAGAGCTTTGCCTCATATTCTGTCTGATTTTTCTCCAGATACCCTGTTCCATTGATCACTGACTCGATTCTCCAAGCTCTGAAACTAACACCAACACCAACCCCGTGGGATTTCGGTTTTGCTGAAAGCTATTTGTTTGGGTATGATTTGGCCTTGATTCCTGCCTTGAACAAGCAGCAAGTAAGGGCTGGACATGGGGAGATCTCAGGTGCTCCTGGGGCATGGCTCCATAGCCCACCCCTTTCCTGTTTGGAAAGCTCATGGCTCTGTAAGGAGATTCCCAAACCCAGAATCCTGACCTCTCCCCAGAGGGGCCCTCGGTGGGTGGTGATGGGCAGTAAGTTCCTGAGTAAGGCCTGGGTGTGCTCGGACTTGGGGGTCCTCAGACAGAGCTTGATATCCCTGAATGACAGGGTCACACTGACAGTCACTGAATTCAGGGACACAACAGGGAAAACTGAAGGCATGCCCATGTTGAAACTTGCCCAGCCAACTGTCTGCTTCCAATATCCACCGCTCCTTTTCTCTTCTGTTCTCCAAAGCAGGACTTCTGAGTTAGGGCTGGAGGTGGTGTGGTCACAGCAGAGGGAGTTGCTCCTGACTTTTCTGTTCTGAGGCAGGCTCCCCTGTACGGCCCCAGCACCCCAAATCCACAGGATGACTGCCAGAGACGACTATGCCAGGGGCCCTCCTCCCATTAATAAATCCAAGCTTCAGCTGAATGGAGACATTTGACTGAAACCAGTATTTTCACTCTGAAGGAGTAGCGAAGTGTGACTCAAGGCCTGTCCGACTCCAGGCTTAATGCCTTGGTCATGGGAAGACCGGTTTGAGTGGGTGAGAATTTGTTTCACTTTATTTTTGCTGAGTTGCCTTGGGAGACTGAACTTTGATCTGGGTGGGAATCACTAATTCATTGGCTCACAGGAAGACATAGACCAGTGTTCCACCTCCTGTCAGAAGAAACCAGTGCCCCTTGGCTCAAGGAAGAAGCCTGAACGCAGTCCCCAGCACCCCGGTCCCCTCCCACCCACTCGCCCGCCTGCTTAGTCACCTTTCTTGGCCGCCTGGATCCCATCAGTGCCACACCAGCCACAACCAGAGAGCTGGGCGGCTTGGTTTCCCTTCAGTTACTATCTTGTAACTCCCTCTTAATTTACAATCTGTTTGCTCTCTCAGATGTTTGGAAAGAAAACTCCTTAGTCAGCAGCCCTGGAAAGCTTCATTTTCAGTGAAAACTGGATCCTTCTTTCCCAGGTTTTTTTGGGGCTTGTGGCTGGAACCTAACATCTGTGAGGCAGGCAGGGCCTCATTGGCCCTATGTCACCAGATACCTACTGAAGGGATGCATTTGGGGTAGAATACGTGGGCACAGCCCACCAGTAACAGCTGGTCTTTATCTAATATCACCCTCTGCCGACCGGAAGATGGGTGAGCAATCGGCCCTGAGAGAGGAACAAAGATGAGAAACATCCAGCCTAGCTCAGAGTGGGGACCCACCAGGAAGCCCTTTCCCTAAGGGCTGACAAGAAAGCCACACAGCCTGAACATCTTCCTGACTGCAGGGGAGTGTTCGCCACCAGGTTACTTAGCTCCGCGGGCTGGCCTCTCGGACAGGGTCCTCCCAGGCACTTCCATCAAAGGTGACGCATCAGCCTGCTCGACTTTGAACCGCCCTGTGGTGTGCTTCTGAAGATTGTGAAAGAAGGGGCAGGAGCTATTACTAAGGATAATCATTTCAACACAGAACTTGGTAGGGAACGAAGCACACCACTGGCTCTTGGGCCCTGGCTGTTCCAGGATTTCTCAGCTGTCCTCAAGCGTTCACGGCTAAGGAACCCTGAAATGCGGGCTGAACGTTGCTCCTGGGAAAGAAGCAGGAATGAGGCAACTGGAGTTTGAACCCTGGTATGCCACTTCTTAACTGTGAAACTAGGAATCAGTCTGCCAAATGGGGATCAGCATTAAAGTAAAAAAAAAAAAATCAACAAAAACAGTCCTCTTAGGATAATTAAAGAAAGAACTTTTGTTAAACAAATTTGCACAAACTTGGAAACAATAAATACTGAGTGATGTAACATATTATTATTTCATTAATCATTATCGTTGTTATTATTGCTTAGGGCCCCAGGTTCTTAGTGGGTACCCACAATGTGTCTCACCTGACTTGGGAGCCTTACAGGGAACAGGACTGCTTCTGACGCTACACCTGATTCAATAAAATGAATAAGGACCAGCAGGCCAGCTGTTCAGGACAGAAGGATTATGAGCAATTGACTCTTGATCTGAATGGCGGGGCTGCAGAAGTAGCTGAGCTCCACGAGGGGGCTCAGGAGATGCTGAAGAGGCTTAGAGAGAGGCCATGGCGGTGGTGCCTGGAATCATCCAGTGAGACCTCAGAGAACCCTCCCTGGCATTTCCCTCAAAGGTGACCTTTGACGCCCTGCCAGTGTTTTTAACTGTCTTGTGATGAGCTTGGAAGATAGGTGGAATGTAAACAGGGTTGCTCAGCCAGAACCCATCCTAGAAGGTGAATCCCACAAAGACTGTCTGTTCTTTCATTCATTGAAGTTTGGTTAAGCACCTACTATGTGCCAGGTGCTGCTGCACATTTCCTTCCAAACACACAGAAAGTGCACACCCCTGGGTTTGGCAAGCACTGGGGGCCCAGCCAAGCCCAGGAAGCTGAGCTCTGTCCCCTGGGGCATCTCATTCTCCTCCCTTGAGCCACCCTGAAACTTAGAATGCTTAGGTTTTATTTACGTATTTACTGCGCGAAGAATTTCAGAATAAATCATGGACATCGTCCCCTGTCATCTCCACATGCCAACAGCATGTCCAACATAAAGGAATATTCTCCTAACTGCAAATACCATTTATCACACCTAAGAAAATTAGTAATAATTTCTGAATACCCATCTGAAGCCCAGTCTATTAAAATTCCCCCAAAAGTCTGTAAAGTATCTTTTGTAGCTCATCTGTTCAAGTCAGTGTCTGCTCACGGAGTACACATTCACTTGACTGTATGTTCCTTTTGACCTACAGCAGTTCTCCCATCCTTTTATTTTCATTGCATTGATTTTTTTTTTTTAAGAGACCAGGCCAGTTGTAGAATGTTCCACATTCTGGATTTATCTGATTATTTCCTCCTGGTGTCATTTAGCTTTGTCCCTCTACCCGCTATATTTCTTCTAATAGAGTCTTAGTCCCTTCAGATTGCTTTAATGAAAATACAGTAGATTGAAAGTGAAAGTCACTCAGTTGTGTCGGACTCTTTGCAACCCCATGGACTATACAGTCCAAGGAATTCTTCAGGCCAGAATACTGGAGTGGGTAGCCTTTCCCTTCTCCAGGAGATCTTCCCAACCCAGGGATCGAACCCAGGTCTCCTGCACTGCAGGTGGATTCTTTACCAACTGAGCCACAAGGGAAGCCCAGGAATACTGGAGTGGGTAGCCTATCCCTTCTCCAGCAGATCTTCCTGACCCAGGTATGGAACCTGCTTGCAGGCGGATTCTTTACAAACTGAGCTATCGGAGAGATACAATAGATTGAGTGACTTACAGATAACAGAAATTTATTTCTCATATTTCTGGAGACCCAGAAGAAAGAGATCAAAGCTCCAGCTTGGCTAGGTTTTGGTGAGAGCCTACTTGCTGGTTCATAGACAACACACATGGCAGAAGAGAAGGGAGCTCTCTGTGTCTCTTCTAACAGCACTAATCCCATTCATTAGGGTTCTACCCTCATGATCTATTCACTTTCCAAAGGCCCCACCTCCTAATACCATCACACTGGGTGTTAAGATTTCAACATATGAATTTAGGGGAACACAAACATTTCATCTATCGCAATAACCTTCCTAAAGGTCAATATCTTGAAATATTGCCAACTTCATCCAGCTTTCAGCAGAAGTTTTTGGGCTCTGCAAGGCATAGGTACAGTAGGGAGGGGTAAGGGTGAGAAAGAAACAGCCCTGGAGGTGCTCTTACCATGGCAGGGAGGCCCAAAGCAAGGGCCAGGAAGGACCTATGTGCCCTAGGAAAGGTTCCTGCAGACAGCAGGGGGGGCGTTCAGCAAATTTTTTCATCCAGAAACCCCCAGCTGTGCACTGCACAACTCCAGGGGGTGCCTTCACAGAGGCACAAATGGTACCTGTGGAGCTGCATATCTGGAATCTCTCCATGAGCCCTATGATATAGGCACTATTCTCATCCCATCTTACACATACCATGATAAAACCTAGGCCCAGAGAGGTTAAACAAGTTGCCCCAAAGCATACAGCAAACCAGATTTACACCCGGAGGATTTGGCTGCCCGTCCATGCATCCATGCATTGCCTCCAAGCTCTGCCAGCATCTTGGAGCCTCCCAATCAGCCCCTGAAGGATCTCCTATGCTATCGCTGTTCCACAGGTGATGACACTGAGGCTGGGCAAGTGGGCCAAGGTTGTCCCACGTGAAGGCCAGAGCCAAGGAAGAGCCAGAGGAATTGAGAGGGGTAAGAAATCACCCTGGGCCGAGGCAGTGGAAATCCAGAAGGCTGCACAGCTCAGAAGCGTGTTCCTGAGATTCAGCTCCTGGGGGCCAACAGGCCAGGTCCTGGCCCAGCCCCCCATCGGTCTGCCTCCCTCTAGAGCCCCAGCCGGGAGAAATGGATTCTGGAGGAGGGGATGGTCTCAAGGTTAATATTCACCCTCATTTTCCACTCAGCATCAGAGTCACAGGGGCCCTCTGAGGAATGCGCTCTGTGGGTAGAGAGAGATTAATGAAGCAACCTGGCCAGCCCTCCCATACCCCAACCACCTCCTTAGATCTTGACCAGATGCCTGTTTGCAGTTCTGCAGGATAGCACCCCGCCTCATGGGGAGCCTGCATGGTGCCGGAGCTCAGGCCACATGGAGACCGAGCTCATTAAGGCCACACACAGGGCAACTACAAAAGAGGACAGGCCCACTGCTCCCCCCTCCCCCTGCCAACCCCCCAGCACAGACAACACCTAAGTGCCCACAACCAACCTACAAAGAGGTGGAGATGGCAGCATGAGGAGTCCCATTTCACAGATGAGGAAAGCAAGGCTTGGAGGCTCTACTATTGACTGCCAGCCCCCTCAAAAGAGATGTCTCCCCCAAATCTGTGACTATGATTTTATTTGGAGTCATATTTGCAGATGTAATTAAGAATCTCAGAACAAAACATTCTGGATCAGGGTAGGTTCTACGTCTAACGACAAGTGCCTCTGTGAAAGAGGGATGGGTGTGAAAGTACTTAATGCTGTTGAACCATATACTTAAAAATGGTTAAAATGGTCAATTTTATGTTACACATATTTTACCACAATAAAATTTAAATTTAACTCATTTTTTTTTAAGAGGGTGAAGAGGATGGGAAAAGAGACACAGAGGAGAAGGTGATGGGAAGATGGAGACAGAGATCGCAGTGATGCGTCTTCAAGCCAAAAAACTTGGGATCACCAGCAGAGGCCAGGAGATGGGCACAGGACAGGTTCTCCCGGAGACTCTAGAAGGAACCAACCTTCCTGCCTCCCTGATTTGGACTCCTGAGCTCCAGAACTGTAAGGGGAGCTCAGGAGTTTGTGGTAATTTGTTCCTCAGTCCTAGGAAACTACTACATAGAATGACCCTTGACCAAGGTCACGTGGCTCTTCTGTCACAGCGGCCTGGGGCTTCTAACTACAAATCTGTGCTTGGTACACTCTTGGGATGTTCCCTGACACTGCAAGGCAGGCCCCAGAGGTTCACAGGGCAGGTGGAGCTCAAAGGAAGGCTTCCATCTGTGTTTACCACCATGGCCAGTGCACCCCACCTTGAGAATGCAGTGTGACCCCCCCAGAGGAATCACGTCATCATACCACTGCCTGGCATCTCTTTACGAGGCCATGTGCGCACAGGTACCTCAGGAAGCTCTGTTGCTAATCTCTTTCTAAAGATTACCTGGTTAGTTCTAATGAGGTGGATGAAACTGGAGCCTATTATACAAGCGAAGTAAGCCAGAAAGAAAAACACCAATACAGTATGCTGCTGCTAAATCACGTCAGTCGTGTCCAATTCTGTGCGACCCCATAGACGGCAGCCCACCAGGCTCCCCCGTTCCTGGGATTCTCCAGGCAAGAACACTGGAGTGGGTTGCCATTTCCTTCTCCAATGCAGTAAAGTGGAAAGTGAAAGTGAAATCGCTCAGTCGTGTCTGACTTTTAGTGACCCCATGGACTGCAACCTACCAGGTTCCTTCATCCATGGGATTTTCCAGGCAAGAGTACTAGAGTGGGGTGCCATTGCCTTCTCTGCCAATACAGTATACTAATGCATACATATGGAATTTAGAAAGGTGGTAATGATAACCCTGTATGCGAGACACCAAAAGAGACACAGATGTATAGAACAGTCTTTTGGACTCTGTGGGAGAGGGCGAGGGTGGGATGATTTGGGAGAATAGCATTGAAACATGTATAATATCATATGTGAAACGAATCGCCAGTCCACGTTCGATGCATGATACTGGATGCTTGGGGCTGGTACACTGGGATGACCCAGAGGGATGGTATGGGGAGGGAGCGGGGTTCAGGATGGGGAACACGTGTACACCCGTGGCGGATTCATGTTGATGTATGGCAAAACCAACACAATACTATAAAGTAATTAGCCTCCAATTAAAATAAGCAGGTTTATATTTAAAAAAAAAAAAAGACTATCTGGCTGTCCTGAATGACAGGAATGCTTCCAGGACCACATGCAGTGTGCACTGCACAACTCCAGGAGGCACCTTCACAGAGTCAGCAGCACCTCTGGAGCTGTGGTGCACAACCCTCACCACTGCACAGGGTAATTGTGACCGCTTCCGCTGAACAGGTCAAATTCCCAGGTTGCCAGCCCTTCGGGGAGATTGGCCCCACCCTACTGGTCCCAGATTTCTGGCAGAACTGTCTGGTGGGTCTCAGCCTGAGAATCATGTGGGCTTCATCAGTCCTGGGCAGTGGGAGTCTTTGTGTGCTGGAGCCATTACCAGGAAATAAGACTTCCCAAGTCCTGCACAGACTTAGATCCAAAGGAGCCTCTCTCAAACCCAGATACTGGTGAAGCAGTCTGGGCCTGCAGCAGACCCTTCTCAAATAGGTTTGCTAAGGATTCCCTTGCTTCCCAGGAGACACTAGTGGTAAAGAACCCACCTGCCAATTCAGCTAGACCTAAGAGATGTAGGTTTGATCCCTGGGTTGGGAAGATCCGCCAGAGGAGGGCACCCACTGCAGTACTTTTGCCTGGAGAATCCCATGGACAAAGGAGCCTGTAGTCCACGGGGTTGCAAAGAGTCAGACATGACTGAAGCAATTTAGCATGCTTAGATTTTTGAAGACAAGTCAAGCTGAGACTAAATTATTAAGCTTGGAAGTGGTCATGAGAGAGTCCTATCACTTTGGGGGCCCAACAACATCCTTGTCCTTCCTACTAGTTTTGAACCTTTCTTTAGATTCTGTAAGCCAAATATTTAGACGCAGCAGCAGCAGCCTAAAGGAAATCAGTCCTGAATATTCATTGGAAGGACTGTTGCTGAAGCTGAAACTCCAATACTTTGGCCACCTGATGCGAAGAAATGACTCATTGGAAAAGACGCTGATCTGGGAAAGATTGAAGGCAGGAGGAGAAGGGGACGAGGATGGGATGGTTGGACAGCATCACTGACTTGATGGACATGAGTTTGAGCAAGCTTTGGGAATTGGTGATGGACAAGGAAGCCTGGCGTGTTACAGTCCATGGAGTCACAAAGAGTTGGACAAGACTGAGTGACTGAACTGAACTGAAGAAAAATATGCATATGAAATACTGTCTAGATGTATATATTTCATAGGTATATACATCTTTAAGAGGCATTTCTGCCACTTGCAACCAGACTGTCTTATATACTGCTCTGAACCATCTGGACATTTTGTGGGAGCTTTCCTTCCTGCAGAGGGGAGCAGGAGTGGGTTGGGGAGGACATGAAGGCCTTGAGGTTAATGTGCTGGAAGCTGCCTCCGAGCTTATAAATTAAGAACTAGCATCTTTGAACTCACTGAGTAAATCTACAGGAAGATAGATTTAAGCTGAAAATAATGTCATTTCCACACAGTCTTAGGAGCATATGTGTGCAGCCTCAAAGCTAAAAGCTACTAGACTTTTTGCTCTGGAGCTCTCAGCCTGGTGACAGCGGTGTGCCCAGACTGGGGCTCCCCAGTGTCCAGCAGGGCAGGTGCAGGGGACATAGCCAAGCAAAGCTTCAGCCTCAGGTGTGAGGTACAGTAAGGACTGCCTCTGGCCCAGCTGGCTTTTCCAGTTCAGCCTGCACGTTCCTTCCTGTTCCTTCCCTCATCCTCTGGCAAACAGTGGCTGCAAACCAGCACCCAGAGAGCCAGGGGATTCCCACAGGGGGCCTTCCCTTGGGTAGGGGCTCTGCCAACCTACTCTTGGAGGCCAGGAAGAGTGGGGGGAGGGGTGGAGGGTGGGCGAGCCCTCGAAGGTATCTAGGAGGCCCCCTTGGGCCCCCTCTCCTCCACCACCTCCCAGCTCTCCAGGGCCTCAACCCTCTTCTCCCTACACCCACCCCACCCCACCACCTGCCACTCACAGGTCGAGGTGGACGAGGTAGCTCTCTAGAGGGGGAAGGAAGTTCAGAAACTGCCCCTTCCAACCCAGTTGCTTTACACAAGGAGAAACTGGGACCAGGGAAGTGAAGTGGGCTGCTAAAGGCCGCATGGCTATGAGAAGGCGCTCCGGAGATAGAACCTGGGGCTCTAGACGGTGGCTCTGGGTGCGGGGCCGGGGGAAAGGGGCCATGGGGGCTGGACGTGGAGCGGTCTCTCTTTCCCTCCCTCTGTGAGCTGGAGGGGAGCCCAGCACTAGTGACAGGCAGCCGCGGAGGTGGACGGGTTTGAGAGGCAGGGGCCCAGGCAGTCTGGACAGTCAGGAGGGACGCTCCAGTTCCGTCCCCCGTGGCGCCTTTGTCTTCCTGCGGCGCGGTGGGCGCGGAGGCCGGGGAAGCCGCGCTGGGCGCCCCGGAGCTGCCCCGGGGCCCGGGGAGGGAGGCCCGGCCGCCGCGCCCTGGGTGGCCGGAGGGGCCTCCCGCCGCCGAGGCGCCCGCCGCCCCCGTGTCACCCGGCCCAAGTCGCCGCGCCGCCGCCCGCGGTTCCGGCCTCCTCCGCCGCTTCCCTTCCCAGGGGCCCTGGGGTGTGAGCCTGGCCCGCCTCCCTGGGGCGCGCCCCTGGGTCCCTCCCTCCGAGCTCCCGGGCGGCCGCGCTCTTAAGTGTGGCCCCGGGACCAGCAGCAGCGGCTTCCCTCACCCTCGGAGCTTAAACTTGCAAAGGCAGACTCCCGGGCCAGCACTGGTCTCTGGACCCCGCGCGCTGTGTTCACGGGCCCTGCCGGAGACCCACACGGTCGCGAAGTCTGAGACCCGCAGCTATGGAGCAGCGACACCGCCCGGTCCAGCTCGGAGGGAGGGCAGTCCCTCCCCTCCTTGGGGGAGCGATCCTGTCTCCCTGTCCAGGAGCCCTCAGGTAGCCGGCTGTTTCTCGCAGCCATCGGCCTCTGCTGAGTAGTGACTGGTGAGGGAGGGGGAAGACCTGTTCCCATAGGCAGGCCGGGGTTTCCGTACTAAAAATTGTCTTTCCTGGATGATGACCCGGAGTTGACTTGGAAATTGACACAAATTGCTTCAAATAATTGATCCCCTTAGCGTCTTTTTAGATTAAATTCCAAATTGTTTACAATGGAGGTGGGAAAAGCACTCTGGCTGTATTGTCCTCGGCCTCTGAGACGCTCACAGCCCCTGGAGGCTCATGTATCCAGCCCTGTGCTAGAGAAGCAGGACAATTGCTTTATGGATGTCATTTATAAACTGAATGAAAACCCATCCAACTAACTGTGGAACACTTCTGAAGATACTGATCTAAAGGCTCACTAAAGATTATTCTCATTTCATAGAGACTACTTTCCTGACCTTGAAAACTGTGGAAAAAGGAAAAAGCTGTAGCCATATTTTGTCTGTTTCCCCCAGAATATTCTTTAATATGTTTACATAATGTCTTCAATAAAATTAAAAGCATGCATACCTTTGGGCCCAACCCCTGAGCCCAAGTCTCAGCTGTTAATCTAGTGACAAAGAAGTTTAGCCTAGTGGCCATGGCTTAGTGGGGCTGTCTCCAACTACACATCCATTTGCAGTCATAGACTTTTGAGTCCTTAACCCAAAGGAGTAATTCTGATGCTGGAGTTCAGGTGAGAATGGAGGGAAACTTGGGCATAGGTTGGCCAGTTCTCTCAGGTCCCATCTCGCAGGACCCTCCTCCCTGCTTCTGACCATTTGAAAAAGCAAGGGGAGTTGAAATGAAGAAGGTGGACCCTGGGGGACTGGGCCCTCCAGCTGGTAGTTAAGTAAATCTGGGTGGGTGGGGTCGGGAGAGGGTTTGATAGACAAGGGTTTGTTCAGAGCTAACTGTGATGTGTCAGGAGCCTTGGAAATATCCTTTCTCTTTGTCCCAACAATTCCATTTAAGGCATTTCTCCTATAGGAATAATCAAACAGGCTGTAAATGAATTACAACAATATGGAAGTGGTTTAAACAGGAAGGGCACAATCACATGAGAGAACATGTGGGATCTCTAATCTACAGCCATCAAAAATGCCATTTTCAAAGAATTTCTAATATTATGAGAATTGTTCATAAGGTAAAAAAAGCATCATAGAAAATGGTATTGTAAGATGTCCACTTCATGCAAAATGTGTATTATTTGTCCGAGTAAAAATATGAAAGTGAAGGTGTTAATTGCTTAGCTGTGTCCGACTCTTTGCAACCCCACAGACTGTAGCCCACCAGGTTCCTCTTGTCTCCAGGCAAGAATACTGGAGTAGTAGGTTGCCATGCCCTTCTCCAGGGGATCTTCCCTACCCAGGGATCGACCCTGGGTCTCCTGCATTGCAGTCAGATTCTTTACCGTCTGAGTCACCAGAGAAGCCCAAGTTAAAATATGTGTGTGTGTGTGTTTAGTCACTTAGTCGCATCCGAATTTTTGTGACCCATGGACAGTAGCCTGCCAGGTTCCTCTGTCCATGGAATTTTCCAGGCAAGAATACTGGAGTGGTTTGCCATTTCCTTCTCCAGGAATATATATAATATAATATATATACAATATATATAATATAAAAACTATATATCTACAAATCCTATATATATGTAGAGAGAGAGATTGGAAAGAAATTTGCCTAGATATTAGCAATGGTTTTCTCTGGGTAGTGGGATTATAGGTAATACTTGTTTTCTGCTTACTTTTTGTGTTTTGTTTTGTTTTTTCTATAATGAACACATTACTTTAAAATTAGAAACATAATTTAAGAACCTACCATTCTCTAAGCTTCCTGCCAGACTCAAAGATGAAGATACAAAGACACATTTTCTGCCCTAAGGTCAAAGGAAATGAGAGGTACCCAGAGAATGCCAGTGCTGGGCAGGGTGGGATCAATGGTGAAGAGCGAGCTGAACAAGATGTAGTGGGAGCCCAAGGGAGGGAGAGAGAACTCCTACTGGAATTTTAGCTCCTTGCGACAGGCACAGGGCTCTCCAGGTGGTGCTAATGGTAAAGAACCCACTTGCCAATGCAGGAGTGAATGCAGTTGCTCAGTCGTATCCGACTCTTTGTGACCCCATGGACTGTAGACCACCAGGCTCCTCCCATCCATGGAATTTTCTAGGCGAGAATACTACAGTAGGTTGCCATTTCTCTCCAGGGGATCTTCCCGACCCAGGGATCGAACCCGGGTCTACCGCATGGCGGGCAGACGCTTTACTGTCTGAGCCACCAGGGAATCCCGCCAATGCAGGAGACACAGGTTCAATCTTTGGGTCAGGAAGGTCCCCAGGTGGAGGGCATGACAACCCATTCTTGTCTGGAGAACCCTATGGACAGAGGAGTCTGGCAGGCTGCAGTTTATAGCGTTGCAAAGTGTCGGACACAACTGAAACAGTATAGCACACACACGTAGGGTAAGCACACAGGCAGTCAGTATATATGGTACAAAACACAGAGCATGGTAGTATGAGAATCCACTTCTGTTCCTTAATGCCCTGTGGGTTTAGGCAAGTTAGGAAGAACTAGTCTGACTTTCCTCATCTGTAAGATGGGGTAATAAAAATCTTCCTGTAAACAATAAGGTATTGGAAATGAAGCTTGGTCCCTGGGGCAAAGTGCTTGATAAAAATCAGGTTTACAGTTATAAATACATGGTTTAGTTTAGTCTGAGTGGGAAAGTGCAAAGGCTGTTGGGTTTGAGAGGAGAGGGTAGGAGAGAAGGCAGGGAGGTTGCATGCAGGGACACAGCTGTGGAGGCCCAGTTTCACTTAGCACTGGGGGCCTGGAGACCACGTGGGCAGGGCTGCTTCCTCTGTCCTGAGAAATGGAATAAGTGGGGGCCATGGGGATGGAAAGGGGGATGGAAATTCCCAGGCTGGACTCAGATTGCCCTCAGCTCTGACAGGTGAGGGTAGGGAAAGGCCATGGAGAGACAGGCACAGAGCGCCCCAGGCATTTTCTGGGGATCTACAGTGTGCATACACTGCTTTTTTTAAAGTCTTCTCAACAGCCCAAACATCAGCATTTCATACATGAAGAAACTGAGGTTCGGGTTCACACACTCGCACCAAGTGGGCCAGGGTGCAAGCTGATGAACCATGTTCTACCATGTTCTACCATGTTTGGCCGTCCTGCATGTTCCTGACCTGGAGAGGCTCCGAGCCGGCCTGGGGCTTTCCAGGGACCTTCCTGCCTGAATCACCAGAAAGACCCTTTCATCCCATCCTGTCCCCCAGGTGGGACTGGCATGGCCTGCGCTCTTGCAGGGGAAAGGGATGGAGCCTTTGAGTTTTAACAGTACTCAACTTTGTTTGGAGACTGCCATAAACCCTTCAGGTGGATTAGAGGTGGTGCAGCCCATGGGAGGTGCTCCAGAGAGCCCTCCCATGCCCAGGGCAGGCCTGGAAGCCAGGGGGTTGGTGCTGATACCTTGGCTATACCCCTCCTGTCTCATGCTGACCTCTGAAAGGAGAGGAAGTGTCTCAGAGAAGACTTCAACTCTAAACCTCGAAGTCCCAGAAAGGGCAAGATTGCTGTGCATCTGAAGGCGGGTGCTGTAGACAGACAAAGTTTCGGAAAAACCCCAGCCTCGTCCCCTCCTCTTAGAGCTCAGGCTGTCTTCAGGGAAAGTCTAATTGCCTGAGTGAGCATTTTTAATTTTTTCCAATCCACCTGGCAGAGAGCCTGACCACAGCGTCTGCCTCACCCTCTTTCCTGAAACTCCAGCCTCCTCAATGGGATTATAGAATTTGGGAGGAGGGTGCTGTGTTGCTTCCCAGTTCTGCTGCCCATTTTTCACCAGAGAAAACTGAGTGTCAAAGAAATGAAAATAGATTCAGCGATGAAAGCATCTGGAGCCAGACAGTGGGAGAAACCTAATTTATAACAAGGGTTCTCAGCCATGACTGCAAATTAGAAGCACGAGGACACTTTAAAAAATATTGAAACTCAGGCGCCACCAAATATTTACTCTGGGATGAAGCCTTTTTGCTTTCTTCCTTCCTTCCCTTGTCATTCTTCCTTCCCCCTCCTCCCTCCCTCACTTTTATTCTTTGTTTAAAAAGTCTTCCGGGTGATTCTAACACGCCAGGGTTGAGAACTACTCACCTAAAGAAGATAACCGTGTTAGAAAGATTATCCGATAGAAAAATAGACAAAGGACATGAACGGGCAATTGAGAGAGGAAATAAAAATGGCTAATAAGCGCATGAAAAACTGTTGACCCCAATTAATAATGAAAGAAATGCTAAATAAAACAATAATGAGATAGTGTTTCATGTATCAAATTGTCAACCTTTTTTTTTTAATGAAAGAATATTCTAGGAATAGCAATGGTGTGTGTGTGTGCGTGTGTGTGTGACTGGAGCAGGAGTCTCTGTTTATGAGGATACCTGCCTACAATCTTTCCTGAGGGCTACCTGACAACACGCTCTCACCTTTTGATTCCTTAGTTTTACTTCAAGATTCTAGACAAGGATGCACGGAGATTTTAACTAGAGTTGCTGATCACAGGAGGAACAAAAAGTAGAAATTCCTAATTACTTAACATTAGGAGATTAGTTCAATGAATCATTATGGTACAGCCATAAAACAGAATACCAAACAGCTGTTGAATACATTAGGGTAGGTGAATAAATATGTCCCTACTTGAAAAGATGCTTAGATAAATTATTGAGTTAAAGAAAATGCAGTTTCCAAATAATAATAATAAAATTTTTGCTCTGTTAGGAAAATAGAATCTGAAAAGGGGTATGTGTATGTATGTATCTGCACTTGCTGCTGCTGCTGCTAAGTCGCTTCAGTCGTGTCCGACTCTGTGAGACCCTATAGACGGCAGCCCAACGGGCTCCCCTGTCCCTGGGATTCTCCAGGCAAGAACACTGGAGTGGGTTGCCATTTCCTTCTCCAATGCATGAAAGTGAAAAGTGAAAGTGAAGTCGTTCAGTCGAGTCCGACTCTTAGTGACCCCACGGACTGCAGCCTACCAGGCTCCTCTGTCCATGGGATTTTCCAGGCAAGAGTATACTGGAGTGGGGTGCCATTGCCTTCTCCGGTATCCGCACTTAGAAAGTGCATATTGACAAAAATATCTGCAAGGTTTTAGCAGTCATCACCTCTGGGTAACACAAAGGGAGTATTTTACATTTTTGTCTCTGTTTTTTCTAGTTTTGCCATAGAAAGGGCGTACTTGTTTTTGTCAAAAGGAAAAAAAAACCTCATTTTTACTTTAAAATTTTACTTTCTAGAGCAAAATTTGCTAATCTGTTTTCTTCTGAGAGGGGAAAGGTCAACATCATGGGGCAATAAAACCTCCAGGTAATCTCCTGACCACTCATCTTCTTCATTGCATCTCACCTTTGACCAAGAAGACAAACTAGCGGCTCAAATTGGATTTTTCCTTGTCTTCCAGGCGTTTTCCACATTGCTAGACTGAGAAATGGCTGAGAGAGGTGGCCCTGGGGAAGAAGAAGATCCAGAGGTCTGAGGGATCCCCAGCAGAGTAGAGAAGAGTCCAGGTTTTGAAGTCCTGCCTCATCTCCATTTAGCCATATTACCTGGCATCAGGCCCTTAACTTCTCTGAGTCTCAGTGTACACAGCTATAAAATGGGAATAATAGTAGTGCTGACCTCATGGATGGTTACAAGTCTTCACTGAGTTGATGCCATGTAAGGAGCTTAGCATGTCACCTGGCACATGGCACTCAATAAATGGCACTTCTGATTGTTTCTGATTTAGGAAGCTGGATCCTTCCTGCCCCAGGGCTGAGCAGACACACACAGGGAGTCTCTGATGGTTGTGACCCTCACTGAAGTCCTCTGACCATCTTGGGAGGGAAACTGGAGAAAGAGAAGCCTAGCCCCAGAGCCATAGACAGCAGAAGGGTCTGCATAGCTTCTGCTCATGGACTGATTCCCCAGGAGCCACACTTGATGAGGGGTGTGGACCCCCGGCCTTTCTCCACACCCTGGCACTGCATCCTGAGAAGCCTGTGGACTGCTGTCCGTCTTGACTGTCCTTCCCTCCATGATAACTCCATTTACTGCAGCTCATGGGCAGATGTGTCAGAGCTCCCCAAGACCTATGGATTCATTTCACCCTTCCCCCAACCTTTATGAAGTAGGACAAAGGGATTAAAAGCTCACCATCCTCTTAACCCTCATGACCATCTCTGTGCCTGCAAGCCCCTCACTGTCAACCCAGCGGGGAGCTCCTATCCACACGCCCTAGTGCAGAGCGAGGTGTCCCCAGGCATGGGGTTCCCCAGTCAGTGGAGTGGCTGAGGTCTCTCTCCCAGGCTCAGGGAGGCCCTCAACAACTGGTGCAGGTGCTGTCTGACAAAATGGGCTTTATGCCCTCGGGAATAAAGTGGCTTTATGGTTTCCAGAAGGTTCCATCTGAGAGTTACAGGGGTTGTGCATCCTCCTTGACCCAGAGGAAGCCATCATCATGGAGGCAGCCCCCCCTCTTCTCCACCTGCCTCCAGGGCAGTTGGAGTTGTGGGCTGTCAGAGACCAGGTCCAGGGAAACAATGCTGGGAGGAGAGAGCCTTTATAGCACCCGTGCATTCCTGTTCCACAAAGAGCAGGAAAGTGTTGGGAGAACATTTCAGGTTTTTAGTACAGAGGACCTGGTGGGCCTGAATGAGTGAAGGGATGAATGAATGATTCAAGCTTACTTTTTTATTTCTAGAGTTAATTGTGCCATGCTTCCAGAGAAGGCAATGGCACCCCACTCTGGTACTCTTGCCTAGAAAATCCCATGGATGGAGGAGCCTGGTGGGCTGCAGTCCATGGGGTCGCTAGGAGTCGGACACTACTGAGCGACTTCACTTTCACTTTTCACTTTCATGCATTGGAGAAGGAAATGGCACCCCACTCCAGAATTCTTGCCTGGAGAATCCCAGGGACGGGGGAGCCTGGTGGGCTGCCATCTATGGGGTTGCACAGAGTCGGACACGACTGAAGCGACTTAGCAGCAGCAGCAGCAAGGAGCTTCAGTCATGTCTGACTCTTTTGCGACCCTATGTACTGTAGCCAGCCCAATCCCTGTCCATGGGATTCTCCAGGCAAGAATACTAGAGTGGGTTGCCATGACCTCCTCTAGAGGATCTTCCCAACCCAAGGATTGAACCCACGTCTCTTATATCTCCTGCACTGGCAGGTGGGGTTTTTTGTTTGTTTGTTTTTTTGTTTGTTTTACCACTAGCACCACCCAGGAAGCCCTAGAATTAATTAAGGTAGAATAAAACATCTGTGGACATACTAACAGCCACTAGAAAACAGTTCATTAAGCCCGGAAGCATAGTTGTAGCAGGCAGCCACATTGTGCGTTTCCTGCCCAACAGCTAAAAGCAGAACTTGGGCTGCAGAGCAATACTTCGGTCAGCTATTGAATGAATGAATAAATATTACCAGACGTCTCAGCTAAGGTAGAAAAACCGGGAGGAAGCTCTGGGTCTGTCTCTGCACCACATAGAGTTAAAACCACTTGTACTTCACTGTGTGACCTGACAGCTCGGCCAGCTTTGGGAGTCAAACAGCCACAGATGGGAAATGCATTTAAAAAGTGAAATTAACAAAGCAGGAGGGGCAGGGGCAGATCAGGGGGTTTCAGTTCACACCTCAGGCCGCTTATTAATCTAGTAATGAGAGCAGAGCTTCTGCTACACAAACTAGTCAAATAACACCTGCCTGGGGCGGCAGGTCCTCCCCCCTCAGAATTACCCAACATTCTTAGATACACACACACACACACACACTGGGACTGTGTCCTGGGCTATTCTAATGTCTCAGCTGAGTTAGGGTTGGTGGGGACTGGATTTCCTGGAGGTGGAACTTCTGGCCGGGACCAGGTGCTCAATGACTTCTCAGGAGGGGTGGGTCGAGGCCATCAGGCAGCCCACTGCTCAGGCCTTCTGCCCTCATGGCTGTGCTGGGGACTCCTGGTGCCTTGAAGGCTCTCCCTGACCTGGGCTTGGTCCCTGGGGTAAGGGGCTACCCTGGTTTGAAAGGGACAGGGGCAGTGGCCAGGCCCTGTCAGGCAGTATCTGGAGCAGACAGTAGGCCGGTGAAGCTGGGGTTTTTCTCCTGGGGCGTGGCCTCTTTTTGTGACTCAAACCCTGGGAATTTGGGAGCCCCGTTAGGCTGCTAGGCTCTGGCCGAAGTTGAGCTCCCAGGAGCCCTCACCAGGCTCAGAGTGAATGCACTTGGGTTTCTTAGCCCCCCTGGTCCCCTCCCATTCCCCTCAGTGGGTTCCTTTTGTTGTCATTAAATCCCCTCCAAACTCCCCTTCCAAAAGCTGGCAGATCCAAGTGGAATTCAACACCCAAACACTCACACAAAAGCTAGGATTAATAGCTGGCTTTGTCTGGGCACAGATGTGCAGCAGCTTGGAAGGGTGGGGGGAGCATTTTTCCTGCCACTTGAGTCAACTCGCCTGGCTCCGCACGGGGGGAAGGAGACGGAGGGGAGGAGGGTCGGCTGCACGGACCCTTCTCCACGGCTCCGGCCCCACCTCTCTGAGCTGGTGCGCTCTTAGGGATCTTAGCCCCACCAAGGTGGCTCGGTCTCCCCTCCTACCCCTTCCAATAAATCACACTCCACAGCCAGCTGGCGCTCACAGGCCCTGGACTCGGTCCCTGTTCCTCTGGAGTCCGAGCTCTGAAACAGGCCCCAGCAATCCTCCAAAACCCCGCGAGCTGAGCAAACTAACGGGGGCGGGGGCTGACAGGAGGCCCACAGGAGCCTGTGAGCGCAGGCAGTCAGGGAAGTTTCCCAGAGGAGGTGAGCGGTGAGCAGAGCTCCAGAGGGTGGGCTGGGCCTGGTGGGGGCTGGGAAGAGGGCGTCCTGGGAAGTCAGTGGGATGGGAGAAAACAGGGCTGCAAAGCCTGAAAAGGGTTTTTTTTTTTTTTTTTTAACATATTTCCTCATGGCAATAGGGAGCCACTAAAGGCTGTGCAACAGAGTAGGAGCTGAGGGAAAACGGTGAGTGTAAGGAAAGCTGTTCTATTGTTGAGCGCGGGCAGGTTGGAGGAGGTGGTAAACTGAGGCAAAGCCGGTTCCCACCCAGTTTTCTCTGCCTCTGATAGAATCCCTGTTCTGACAACCCATGCTGCTGTTCCATACCACCCGGGAGGCTGTGAATTTGGCCCTCAGCACACAGGGGAAAATATCATATTTCTCTATTGTGTGTGTGGTCAATCAGGTCCTGTCCCCAACCAGGGAGCTACTTGAAAACATGACATCAGTCAAGTTTCAGGGGCTGCTGGTTAGCATCCCCCTCCCCAGTGTGGTATAAGTATCTGGGGTTGCCGGACCATCTGGTGTCTGAGGAGTTTATTGACCAAGACAGGTCCCTATTGTCAGGAGGTTTGTATGTTATAGGAGAGAAAAAGAAGAAGGAAGAAGAGGAGAAGATGGAAGCAAACATAACTTCACATGATAATAAAAAGCTATGAAGAAAATTAAACAGAGTGATATGTTGCCAATGCAGGAGACATAAGAGACGTGGGTTTGGACACTTTGTTCTGATAGGTTTAAATTGCTGCCCTTCAAAGAGCAGGTAGGGTTTTTACAGCAGCGGTGGGTTATGGGAGTCTGAGGCCACAGACACGCTCTGCAGTGGTCGTTTCTGAGGGTGTGGGTTTGGTGGGTCCGCCCGGGCCGCTTCTTCCGTCGGTCTGCGGCGAGTCAGTCTGAAACAGTTCGCGTCTATCCGGCGGCATTGAGTCTTGGTCCTTCGCCGGAGTGTCAGGCTCAGGGGTCCCAGCCAGTGAGGGTGACAGTTTGGATTGGCCTCGGGAGCGCAGCCTGGCCCGTCCCTGAATCCCAGTATTGGGTTCTGGGTGTCCCAAAATCCCGCGTGATGGTGAAGGCGCTGGGGCTCGAGTAGGACTGGCTCGGAATTTCATCTTGGCCGATCTCCTCGGTGGAGATGCACACCCTCGCTGAACCTCGCGGGTAGAGGGCCGTGGCGTGGGATTGTTCACATTCTTGCAGTAGAGTTTTTAGCCGTTAATGAAGGGTCTCTGCCTCCGTTATTCGGAGGTAAGGGGATGAAGGAAACAAAAGACCTCACTGAGGTGCTTGATCACCTACTGGCGGCGTCCTGGGCGATTCTTAAAATCGTTGCCCTCTTGCGAAAGGTAGGACGGGTACCTGCAGAGAAACAGAAAGGGCTAGAGCGTTAGAGAGACATGATTTCGCTCTGGGCCAGTGTGGTTCACGGAACAAAGGCCTTGTATGTCTGGGGTCTAGAGGGAGCTTGGGTGAGGGTCTTAGGCATTGCTGCGCCCGCCCCACCTCCCCACCCCCAGCTGGGTAATGCCATCCCTTCCCTGTGTTTTAGCTGCCCTTTATGCCAATAGGTTGTCACAGGGTCCTCTTCCATCCCAGCTCTGTGACCCCCTTCTCAGACATTGCAACCTAGGTCGCTGCGGATCGCATGCCTCCCTTGATAACCCCCTCCCTTGCTTGGAAGTTTGGAAGCTTTTAGAGTGGAGATCAGGGCCTACATGACAGGCCCACTTTTCCCATCTGTTCTTTGCCTGTCCTCCACCTTCAGCACCAAACTCCAGGCGCACTCTTCGTCTGTTCCTTGAGCTAGGTGGGCTCCTTTATTTTGGGCCTGCCTGCAAGATGTTTCCTCTGCTGGCATCCCCCTTCCACCAACTCTGCCAGGTCTTGCAGGCTAATAAGAGCTGTCAAGGTTCTCTGGCGACCTGCTTGCAAGCAGCTCACTCATTTCTGTCTGCCAGTTTATTTGCTTTCACTACGCCATGGGCCACACGAGTCCTACAGCAGCAACTTTGGTATCCATCCATGGCATATTTTGTAGGGCCTACAAGGGCCTTGTGTCTATTTTCGTTTATATTTTTGTCTTCCATGTAGGTTATACAGTGTCTTGCACCTAGCTTAATCAAATATGCCCTGTAGTGTTTTAGGTATAATTGTGGGCACTGGGGAGGTGCAGTGAGGAATTAAAAAATCAAAGTTTGCACGTAGAACCAGCAGTAGAGACAGAGCACTGGGTAAGTGGGCAGTGTTGCATTTTCAGCAGGGGGACCAGATCAGACCCCAGTGAGAAGCTCATACTTGAGAAAAAACCTGAGGAAGTGAAAGAGTGAGATTCATGGAACTCCTAGGGAAGAAGCTTGCCAGTCAGAGGGAAGGTCAAAAAAAAAAAAAAAAAAAAAAAAGAGACGTGGGTTTGATCTCTGGGTTGGGAAGATCCCCACCAAGGAGGGCATGGCAATTCACTCCAGTATTCTTGTCTGGAGAATCCCCATAGACAGAGGAGCCTGGTGGGTTACAGTCCATGGGGTTGCAAAGAGTCAGGCTCGACTGAAGCAACTTAGCACGCATACACGTTCATTCGCTAAGTCGTTTCCAACTCTTAGCAACCTCACAGACTGCAGCACGCCAGTCTCCTGTCTTTCCCTATATCCCAGAGTTTGCTGAAATTCATGTCCATTGAGTCAGTGATTCCACATGATCCAGCAATCATGCTCAACGTTTATCCAAACAAGTTCAAATATTATGCCCACACAAAAAGGCTGCACACAAATGTTTACAATAGCTTTATTCATAATCACCAGAAACCGGAAGCAACCAAGATGTCCTTCAATAGGTGAATGGATACACAAAACATCATATATTGATGCCGAAAGTTCAGCCTCTCTATAACTCAGTGCTGAATCAAATCTCAGAGACAGAATTTGGGTGAAGCAGAAAAGACAGCCTTATGGCTTTGCCAGGCAGAGGGGGACACAGCAGGCTTCTGCCTGGAGAAACCATGTGTGCCAACCTGGGAGGATATGTTGAGGAATTTTTATAGCAAATAGTTATATTTGTGTGGGGTGTGGGGTTGCTGACAAGATTAGGGCATGTGCAGGGTCTCAGGTGGTCTCCTAGTCTTGATGAGCTCTCTGGTCCCTGTAATCTTGTCTCAGGTGGCTTCTTGGCTGCTCCTCCCTTGATTAGCTGTTCAGATTAACTGTTCATATCTGCCCTTTGGAATTCAGGGAAGGTCATGGAGGTTGGAGTCATGCCTACAAAAAACACCATACTGTCCATGAAATTCTTCAGGCCAGAATCCTGAGTGGGTAGCCGTTCCTTTCTCCATAGGATCTTCCCAACCCAGGGATTGAACCCAGGTCTCCCACATTGCAGGTGGATTCTTTACCGTCTGAGCCACCAGGGAAGACCCAACAAGAAACAGGGGACAAAAAAATGGCTTCTGTGCCTAGGAGCCCCAGAGGGTACTCCTGGGTTTCAATATCCAAACAGCAGAATATTCTTCCACAATAAAATGAAATGGGTTAACCAGCCATGAAAAGACATGGAGGAAACTTAACTGTGTATTACTAATAAGAAGCCAGTCTGAAAAGGCTACATATTGTATGATCCCAATTATATGACCTTCTGGAAAAGGTAAAATTATGGAGTTATTAGAAATATCAGGGATTGCCAAGAGGAGAGGGCAGGGATTAACAGGTGGAACACCGGGTATTTTTCGGGCAGTGAAAGTGTTCTGTATGACACATAATGTTGCACACATGACATTTGTCAAAGCCCATGGAACGGTACAACACAAAGGGTGAACCCTATCATCAATTGTGGACTTTAGGTAATAATAATGTATCGATATTGGCTAATCAATTGCAAAAAATATAACACATGAATGCAAAATGTTACTAACAGGTGAGAAATAGAGTATTTCCTGCCGTCAGTGAACAAGGATGTCACAGTCACCAGCAATTCCAGCCCTCCAGGGCAACCAGGAAGAACAATACCTGCAATCCGGCAGCCAACAGGCTGCAACCACTCTTACGGCGAGCACTGAGGAAAAACTCCGGATACTGGCCCCAGATAGCTGAGATGCCTATGAAAGGAATGATTTCAGTGAGCCCAGGCTCTTGCATCTTCCAATACATAGAAAAAAACGCTAAAGTTCTTAACTTGAGATAGATGGTTTTCTTTAATTCACAAAAATACTTTTGATGTTCAGACTACCTGCCCTTTGTTGCAAACTTCTATATAACCTGACAACTCCCCTTCGCCCATTGCCCCCTGCCTCCTCAGATCAGTTCTCTCAGGGTCACTTGAGATGCTGTCTCCCGGGCTTGAAGTCCTACATATGCCTACTGAATAAAACAGAATTCTCAACTTTTAGGTTGTGAGCTATATGTTAAGTCAACACAGGGGAAACTTGATGGAGCAGGATAAGAGACTATAAGGGAACTTGGCTTTCTTGCACAATTTTCCTATAAACCTAAACATGCTCTGAAAAAAAAAAAAAAGCCTGTTAATTTAAAAATCTTTAAAAATAATTTTAAAGAGATTTCTGCTCCCTTTAGGTGATGGGGCAGGGAGGTGCAGACTAGGAACACACAACTCCACCAGTTGGAAATGGCAAGTACCTCTTACCTGGCAGCAAGACCAACACGCACCTCATTATCTCAATCAATTATCTGGCTTTAGACGATGCCCCTGGGGGCTCTTCCCTACAAACTGGAGGTAGCATGCCCTCACCTTCCCTCTTCTCACCCCTCCCAGACCTCAGTGTTGGGGAGCGAGGAGTGTGGATGGTTCACATGCCCAGGGCCTGGGTGTGGCCCCCAGCCTAAGCACACAGGGCATGGCAGCTGACCTCTTCTCCAAGTCCCACAGGTCACCCCAGGTTTGGTCCTGAGAGAGGAAGGGGTGAGGCACTCAGGTCACTGGCCCAGGGGACAGCAAGTGGAGCCCTAAAGAGCAGCAGGCAGAAGCCCACCCTCTGATGAGAAGCAGGTGGTCATGGCAGCACCTGCCTTGCTGAGCTGTTAGTGAGACAGTGGGTGGGAAACAGCCCTGGTCAGACATAGGAGGAAGTCAGGAATATTGACCATGCCTGATGGGTTTCTTGGTTCATCCCAGCTTTCTTCTGGGGAACAAGGCTGTGGGTTGCAGAGGGGCAGGTGCCAGTTTGCTTCGCTCAGTCCTCGAGCCCTGACATCCAGAAGAATCTAGTCTGTCTATTCCTTCATCAAGTAGCTACCCAGGAGGGTCAGTCCCTGTATCAGGTGCTGGGGATATGGCCTCAAAAACACACAAATTCCAGCCCAGATACGAGCACCCAATCAGCACAGGGAGCCACCCTCTAAGGAAGCAGTGCATGCTGTAGGAGCAAAAGGCCGTGGGCCGTCGGAGCAAAGTGAACAGAGAGAGGAGAGAACAGAGAGAGGAGAGATGTAAGGTTGGAGAAGTAGCAGGGGCTGCAAAAGTCACGATAAGAACTTTGGATTTTATTCCAAGAAAGTCGACGGAGCGCAAGAGTGACGTAATCGCATAATCGCACACTTGGCTACTCAACGTGTGGTCCATGAACCAGCATCTCCCGGAAGCTTGTTAGGAATGCAGGCACCATCTGCTGTGATGAGGATACTGAGGGACTAGTGGACAAAGGTGAACTGAATGAAAGTCCAAGGGCTCCCTAACCTGTAGTTGCCCCAGCTTTGTCTTCCTGCAGCCTCCACCATTAGACAAGCTTGCAGATCATTTCCAGCTATAAAGAGCTCTCTCCTCTGTTTGCTATGACCCACAATATCAGTGAGCAAGAGCTCTTTTGGCCTCCAAAGTTTCTTTTGCCCATCTGATTCTTCCCTGTAGCCAAACTGAGGGGTCTGGCAGGCTGGGGATGCAGACTGCTAGGATTTAGGGGACAGATCATGCCACTCTGAGCCAGCCCCAAGACAGCTAGACAAGCTTTTTCATGGCACTGTCTCCACCACGGCCCACAGTGTGGCCCAGGCCCCTATCAGCAGTAGTGTGACGTGTCCGTGTCTTGCTGAACAGAGGCCTGTAGGTACACGCAGACCCCAAATATCATACCAACTGTGCTGCCTTGGACAACTTGCTTAGCTTTCCTGGGCCTCAGTTTCCCTGCCTGAGTTTGTGAGTGGGTGGCCAAGAGAAGACCTAGTCCAGTGTCCAGCAAAGAGAAGGTGTTTTACAGAAGAAAGCAGCCCCACCTCCATCTTCCTGTGGGCACAGGTTTTCCCTGTACCTGTCGGCCCCCGTGCAGCGTCCCAAGCAGCCCCTGCCCACGCTGCACAGTTGGTTTGAGGGCCCCTTAGAAAAATGACCCAAGCCTCTTCCACTGCCCACTCGCTGCTGGCACAGCCCCCAACCTCTTCATCACAGCCCCCCTCTGCCGGCCCCCTGCCCCCGCACCCTACAAGCTCAGCCAGCCCTGGGAGCCTTTCCTCTCTGCCTAGAGACTCCCTCCACACCCACAGCCCAGCTGGACTCAGGCCAGTCGGAGCTGCTCAGGCCAACCTGGAAAACAGCTGGAAAACTTCTTATCCCCACTGACCCACAGCTGGGAGTCTGGATGGCCCCAGATGGCGAAGCCAGGTACTCAGGGCCCTGGAGCAGCAGGGGAGCCCTGCTCAGACACTCTGAGGGCCCTTGCCTGGTGACTCAGAGGTCCTGGACTTCAAGAAACCCAAGCCCTGGAGCCTCCGATCCCGCTAGGCTTGCCTCAAAGCCCAGAAGCTGGAGCCCAGTTCCCTGGACCTAAGAGGAGGGGGAAGACTCCAGGGCAGAAAGGCGGTGTCCTCAGCAGAGTTTGCAGCAGCAAAGATGGCTTCCAAGGAGTAAAGTAGGAGACATACGGAGGCAGGGAGAGACCAAAAGGAGGAGAAGGCAGCAGGGAGAGGCTTCAAGTCAGAGACGGAGGAGTGTGGGAGGGAGTTGGGGGAGTCCCGGGAGGTAGAGAGAAGCCAGCGCAGGGGCAGGACTGCTGCAGAAGGTCGACATCCGCAAGGCCTGTGAACGGCAGTTGGGTTTGGGGCGAGTAGAGGACTCAGCATTTGTCCATAAGCTGGTTGACCTTCCAAGTGCGGGTCTTTTTAGGCTGAGTGTTTGGGCTGGCTCCAGGAGTCACAGTTAGGTAAGCCTCACAGCTGAGAACTGAGGAAGGGCATTGGTGCCCCCTTAGCTAAGCCCCTTCTGCTCCCCTCAACATTGGGAGAGTGTGTGCCAGTGGGGGCAAGGGAGAAAGACTCTCAGGGACAGAAAGGACTGAATGGAAGCTCCTAATGGCTGCAGCTCTTAGTGAGTCTGTTACCAAGTTCTAAGAGATTTGTGACTCCAAGCTCCAAGGTAGGCTGTTGACCCTTCTTTTTCATAGTTAACTTTCAGGCCAGTTTCTTTAAATTCAGAAGCACCAGAAGGTAATAAAGGTAGGCGTTTAGAGCCTGGGCCGGTACCCCTGCCCCTCTGTGTACCTCAGTTTTCCCGAGCAAGCTTAGCCTCCCTCCACTGCCGCCCACTCCTGATTTGTCCTGAGAATCAAACAGCACAAATGTATGTGAAATGCTTCCTACACTGCTAAACTGCGCACACACACACACACACACACGTCCAGGATGACTGTCGCCTTCCCTGGAACCTCTCCAGGCCCAAGGAGGCAGCATTCCACATGAGCGCGTGGATTGGACTGACTTCGAACAACAGCATTTCCAAAGCACTTGGCCACCTGGCACCGTTTTCAGCACTCAGCTGGGAGATAAGTGACCATAAATCCTCGAGTAGAGGCAGCCTGACTCGGCAACGCTGACACACAGGAACATCGACACGCACTTCTTCCGGTGATGACATCCCGAGGAGACAAGTGTGAAGAAGTCTGTTGGGTGTGTTTGTGCTCTGGCTTCTCCAGGCAGGCAGGCCAAACCCCGAGAAGACATCTCCCCAGCTTGGCCCACCCCTCCCCCTTACCGTCTCGAGCCTTTCCTGGGGCCTGGGCTCCTGCAGCCATTTCTTGTCACTGCTGAACAATAGGCCTTGCTAGCAGCTGGCAGCTTGGCTTCCCTGCCCAGGGAGAGGGGGAGGAGGATGGGAAGGAGGCAGCAGGCCGGCTGTGGGGCTGGAGCAGCCAGCCTGCTACAAGGGGGTTCCCAGCTCCAGGGATGGCGCCAGTGTGTGCGCCTCCCCGGTCGTGGTCATGCACACCCAGCAGCTGGGAAGGCTGGTGCTGGGGGACTGAGCGCAGTGGCTCCTCCCACCTGAGTGGTTTTGTAAACTCTCGAGGCCTGGGGCTCTGTGCCCAGGGATGCTGGCGAAGGCCCCCATGATTCCAACTTGCAGCCAGGAAGAAGCACAGCCCAAAGCATGTGGCATGAACGTAGTCCTGCCTCCTTCCTTGGCCACTGAGCCAACTGAGTCCCTGGGAGGAGAAGCAGCCGATCCAAGGTTACACAGCGTCTTCAGCCCTGTTATAGCAGTCCCAACTCCTGGTTCACTTCTGGCCCCACTGGGACACCTTCTCTCTTGTCCCTCAGGGTAGTGCCTCAGTGTGCTGGGAGGGGGCCATACCCCTGTGGAGAAGAGGTGGGGAGAAGCGGCTTGTCCAAAGGTCAGGCAAGTGACAGAGGTGAAGTTCTGATTGGGCCACCATCTCCTGACTCCCTCACTTTGCTCAGCCTCCAGGCAGCACCTGCCTAGCTGGAATGACACCAGCAGTGATGATGGGTGATAGGAGAGTGTGCTGAAGGGGTTATAAGGGTCAGAGAGGCCCAGCCTGCAATCCTGGCTCTGCCATGTGCCAGCTGTGTGACCTTCAGAAGGTTGCTTAGCCTCTTTGAGTCCAGACTCCCTCCTCTATAAAGTGGAGGTGGCCAGATAAACCTGAAAGGGCTCGGGCAGAGTCCACCAGATCATGCACATGGCACCCAGTGGTGTCTGGCTTGTGTGAGTGCTCAGCAAGTGGTAATCCCGAACCTCCCAATTCAGCTAAGATTCCTCTCGCAAATGAGCAAATGTACATTAAAAGCAAAGACAGAAGAGACAATAGGGACTCTGGGACCCCATATTGTCATACAAGCTTGGAGCACAGTGTCCTCAGTAAATACACAACTGAATGCCATGATGACAAGTGTGGTGTTAGGGAGATGGTGGTGCCCCCGTAAATCGTGCTTTCAATGTTAAGAGGCCCCAGGTTTGCTTAAAGGCCTGACCTAAAACCCCACATCAAGAGGAGGCCTGGATTTTAGCCTTGTCACTGCCATGTTTGCTACAGATAACATTTGAGGATTTCTTTTTTTTTTAATGCCCTAGACCTGTTGTGCTTCACATGTGATCTCTATCATTTCATGAGATAAGCTCACTTATGACCCTCATCTTACAGATGAGAAAGCTGAGGTGTAGGCAGGTTCGAAAACTTGTCCAAGGTCACATATAGGCCATCAATGATGGAGGCAGGACTCAAACTCGGGCAGTCTGATTGCAAAACCGTGAACCCTCACACTACATTCTCTTGTCATAAACAAGAGTCACTTCCCCTCTCTGGGTTTCAGCTTTCACATCTGTAAAATGGGGCCCTTTGGCCAGAAGGTCCACATCTAAGCCTCCCCAGGTGTTAAGCCCTCAGAAGATTCCATTTTTGTGTGACTTTTATGACTCCCCTGCCCTCTGTAACCCTCAAACCTCCCCTCCAGCACTGACTCCCAACCCCTGTACTGTGCCAATTTCCAGACCCCTTTCTAGACGTCCTGGTCTAAGACCCTGAATGAAACGGCTATGGCCTGGCCTCAACTATGGTCAGATTCTGTCCTAAGCACTGTGTGGTTTGTAAAGATCAAGGCTTGGTAAACTGTTTCTGTTAAAGGCCAAAGAGCAAATATTTCAGACTTTGAGGGCCATACGGTCTCTGTGACCATTGCACTCGGACAGCAGTCAGACAATACACACGGACAACTGTGGCCATGTTCCAATAAAACTCACACCAACAGGCAGCGGGCAGGATTTGGCCCAAGGGCTGAAGTTTGCTGGCCTCTGTCAGAGATGAACATCAACAAGGTGACTGCTCTCCCAAACATCAGGGGGTAGCACAGGAAATACAGTTGCACAGTTGTACAGGTAGCAGCGGGTAGCTCAGAAGCTAGCCTGAGACACAGTTGGCCTTGCTAAGTGTCTTTGCAAAGGCAGAGTCCTCCAGAAAAGGAGGAGTCTTCCTGTGCAGGCGCTTAAGCTTGGCCTGCGGGTAATGGATGAAACTTCTACAGCAGGTCTGGGGGCACAAGCAAGAGCATGCATGCTGTGCTGGCGACAGGGGCCACCAGAGGGCCGGATGGGAGTGGGTCTGGGACCCAGACAAGGAAGATCAGGCTTTGTGCTTCTCTCCTCTGGAGAGAAGAATCAACTACAGTGTTTGTTTAATATTATTTAGTTATTTGGCTGTGCTGGGTCTTCGATGTGGCATGTAGAATCTTTAGTTGTGGCATGTGGGATCTAGTTCCCTGACCAGGGATCTAACTCGGGCTCCCTGCTTTGGGAGCGTGGAGTCTTAGCCACGGGACCACCAGGGAAGTCCCTGTTTGTTTTTTCAATTCAACACATGTTCTGAGTGCTTACTGCACTTGGTGCAGGTGGAGGCACGAGAGGATGGACAACATCCACAGCTTGCATTTTTCTTGCCCTGTCAACATCTTCCAACAGACTTAGTAGCCATGACTATCTCCTCCTCGGGAACACAGAAATTGAACGAGTCACCCAAGTCCCATCTCTAATTAGCAGCAGATGCTCATGTTCCAGACACAAACCTCTCTACTGAGCAGCAGCCTCTTATTTCTAGTGCCCTAATGAGCATCTCCACCGGGCTGTCTGAATTGAGCTAAGCCTGTTCTCCCCACTGTGAGTCTGCTAGGGCTGCCGTAACACAGAGTGGCCTTAACGATAGAAATCATCCTGGAGGCTAGAAGTCAGAGACTGAGGTGTCAGCAGGGTCAGTCCCTTCTGAGAGCCCTGAGGAAGAAATCTGTTCATGCCACCCCTGCCCCCTCCAGCTTCTGGTGGTTTGGTGGCAATCTTTGGTGTTCCTTGGTGTGTTGACATGCTACCCCGATCTCCGCCTTCATCTTCATAGGGTGTTTGTTCTCTGTGCTTGTGTCAAAATCTCCCCTTTTAAAAATAAGGACACTAGTCATTAGGATTAGGACCCACCCAACTTGACTCATTTAAGTTTGATAAATTTTAAAGTTAAAATAGTAAAATTACTTCCAAATTAAGGTCACTTTCTAAGGTCTTGAGGGTCAGCATTTTTAACAGATCTTTTTTTGAGGACACATTTCAACCTATACCAGCTCTCAAGTGCTCCCCAATTGCCACCATATTCCATGGCTGATTGACCAGAACCCTCATTTTCCAGCCCCATTCCCTCACCAGCTGGCAAGAGTGGCCCAAAACTACCCAGAGCAGATAAGGCTGGCATCCCATGACTCCCTCCAAGATGGCCCAGCTGCCAAGGAGATAGCACTGGGTCTCCCCCACGACCCTATGGAGGACGGGGAAGGGGCCAGAGGGGAGCTAGACTGTATAAATGGGGGGTGGTGCTGCCAGAGGATGTGCAACAAATTTGTGAACCACTTGTGCTTTGGCACGCCAAACCTGGCCACAAGGGTGTTAGAGAAATGACCCAACGGCGGTGAAGAGCAGCTAGGAAGCAGGTGGAATAATTGGAGGTGAAGGGGGAAGACGGCTTGAGCTGGGGAAGCAGAAGCTGTAGTAGGTTCGGAAAGGAAGCTGCTGGAATACACCTAGGAGAAGGGTGATGAGGCCAAAGAGAGGCCCAAAGAGGAAGGACCAGCCCTGTTGGGAAAATGAGGCTGTTTTAGATGTACTGAGTATGAGATGGCAAAGCTTGGCTGAAGTCCAGAGCTCAGGAGAGAGGTGAAAAAGTGAAAGTGTTAGTCCTGTCTGATTCTTTTGCGATCCCATGGACTGTAGCCCATTAGGCTCCCCTGTCCACGGAATTCTCCAGGCAAGAATACTGGAGTGGATAGCTAGTCCCTTTTTCGGGGACTTTCCCAACCAAGGGATTGAACTCTGGTCTCCGGCATTGCAAGCAGATTCTTTACTGTCTGAGCCACCAGGGAAGCTGGGAGAGAGGTAGGAGCTGGAAATAAGTTTTCAGAGTCCTGGATGGATTAGGAACCCTTGGGAAAACAAGCAGAGTAGAGGCTCAGCAAAGAGCTGAGTCACCAACTGAACCCTGGGAAAAACCCAATGTTAGAAAGAGCTGGAGAAGGAGGTTTGAGAAGCACCCAAGGGGCAGTGGGAGAACCAACAGAGAAAAGTGCTTCTGAGACAAGACAGAGGGAGACGGTGATAGCACCAACTTGAGGGGAGGCAGTGGGGGGTGGGAGGGGCACCATTCACCGACACGGGCAGACGGTGACATACAAGCTGGCTGTACTCCAGGCAGAAGGAAACTGCAAACACACCTCTCTCATCTTTTAACTGTTTATTGTATAATATAAAACTACAAAAGTAAGACTGCTCATTTCCATGTACATTTAATCTGTCCAATTGTTCAGATTACAGCCCAAACCTACATGTGAATACAACCATCTGGGTTCTGATGTAACGTCTGTAATATTGCATAGAAAAGGCACAGCTCTCAGGTCTGTGGGGGAAAGGTTACACCTCCTTTTTGACAAAAGCCCTCCTCAAAAACCATGCACCAAACATGTTGCTATGTACATCTGTTCCAAATCTTGGTTGTATGGACCGCACTTCTCTTCCAAACTTGTTATCCCCAAAAGACATCCACAATTTTTATTGGCTTTGTTTGCAATAGTACTTGATCCTGGCTAATTTTCAAGAACCATTTAGACTCATTCTCAGAAGCCCTGAAAACAATTGTACATAAGCAGGACGCACACACCTCACTGCCACTGGCAGTTACAGGAAGTTAACCATTTACAGCCAGAAAAGGTTAAATATGCTCTTTTCAATTCTTTTCAGAAAGTGTATAAAGGTTCAATTTGTAACAGCAAGATTTTGAAATTAAGACAATTCATATAGAGAATAACAATCGTTGCACAACGTAGAGTCTCTCTCTCTGGTTGGTTTTTTTTTTTTTTTTAACATCTGTCATCTGAGAAGGCTGCCCTGCAGATTCATAATTCATTATTTACCACCAAGGGTGGTTAATAAATTTAAGCTTTAAAAATGATCCGTAAGTTGACACTTGGCTCTTTGGAGTTTATTTATTTAAGAAATTTTCCTTGATTGATCTCAGGGCAGTTGGGACACTCTGAGGGGCTATGGCAATAAACAGCACAATTGAGAAAGACACTCCTCCGGTGGAGGTGGCTTGGCTAGTTCTCACCCTTTGGTGTGAACAAGGGTGTCAGTGGTATGGTTGCCCCTTCTGTCATAGAGAGAAAGTGCGACTAAAAAAAGTTAAAAAATATCAACCCTTTGATGCTTTTCTTAAAAATTTGGAGGTATTAAAACATTCCTCATCCATACCTTTTGCATATTTCAAATAGACCCATATTTTAGAGAAGAGAGTAAAAATGAATATGGACTGTGCATACGATGAGAAGACCCAGGGGTCTGGCTCAGACCCCCTTCTAGTACAGATTGACATTCCTACAGAATACATTCCTACTTACATTCTGCACATGTTACCATCCAGATGTTGTTAGAGCTCCACAGTAAAATAAATATATTTACACAGAAAAAAAAAAGGAATAAATAACTTATGAAAAAAATCACTTCAAATTCAAAGCTCTTATTATTCTGCTCTCATCTTGTCACTTCATTGCACATCACTGTCAATAATTGTCCTCTCCCAGCCCCACCCAGCATGTCGCTCTCGTAAAGGCACCTCACATTGCCTGCCTGACTCTGAAACCCATGTGGTGTCCTTCAGGAGGGGGAAGGCACTGCCACCGGTGGCATGTGGACGCACGTCCCATGCTTGAACTGGGGCTCGGAGATCACACACAGGCTCACGTTCTTCCCTGTTGGGACATCGCTTTGTCAAAATAAGACAGAAAGATAACTGGAACACTTGGTGGTTTTGTTCTTTCGAAAAAGGGCCACTAACTTCCCTTGTTCTTCCTCATTAGACCTTGAATACCAAGAATTCATGGCAAGGGTATCCAGAGTTAAAAAGCACTTGCGTGCTGCTGTTGGGGGTTTTTGTTTTGATCCTGAAGCCCAGCCTTATCAATGCGGGAGAGTGGGAGAACCACGTGTGGGCAACATTTCGCAGTGCTTATTTGAACTGCTGCCCAACATATGGGACTTGTTTAAACACACAATTTGCTAATCCAACCAAAGTACAGTTGTTCTAAGTTACTATCAATCAGTTTTTAACAATGGCAAATCAGCTGCCTTACCCTGTTATTGTCCGGGATAATGAACACTATTGTGCACGGACACGAATGTGTCTGTGTGCGGCATGTGGAGGGTTTGCTGGGTCCTCCAGCTAGCAGAAGCGTGGCGTCTGGGCGGTCTTGTTCTCTACAGGAAAAGGAAGCGCTTCAAATGGACAGGCACAGTGACACTGGAAGCATCTACAAAAACCCTCACCTTAACTATGTGGTCCCTGGTCCTATTATAGGGAATGACACATCTGTAGTAGTAAGAGGTGTCTGGTGGAGGGTGCTTACAGGAGAACAGTGCAATTTGATCGATTCCTCACTGCTTGAATGAGTTGATAATTAGCCTTTAAAAACACATTTAGGTGGGGGGGGGGGGGGGGTTGGGGTGGGGGGGGAGTAAATCAGAATGTAGAAAGATTTAATCATATCATACATGAATCTTCTGCTTAGATGAGCAGTTCCTTCATCACAAATGTATTTGCTTTGCCATGTGCATTATAAAAATAAAACTATCTATGGCTTGTATAAAGTGCCATTTTATAAAGCTGTCTTTTTTTAATTGGCCAGAAAGACTCAATTTTATCCATGGCAAGAAGTGAGCAGAATTGGTGACTGAATATTGACAAATGACCAACAACAAAGACAACAACAACAACACAAATCCCATAATTTAAAAATTCTTAAATAAATATAAAAGTTACTCCTAAAGAAGCCATCTGCGTTTCAACAATATAGGTTGTAACCAGCAGAAGTACCATCGGAAGAAAAGAAAAAACTGATACAGAAAGGCCATAAACAATTTCGGCAACAAGCATGATACATCGCAAACATTCTAAAATTAAAAGTAGATCACTAGGAATAAAAAGCTAGTTCTCCTGGCAGAGAGAGGATGGCAAAGTGGGGGCAGAGGGGGACATGCATAGACAGTCCTGTGTATTTGGGTAAAACAGCCTTGTAAAGTGAAGTTAAAGCAGTTGATTCGAGAAAGCAACCAGATAAGAGGCCGTGATGTAACGGGGCCAACTCCTGGTTCAAGAGCCATGGGCGTCACACGAGTGCATCCCAGGCTGGGCCGAGGAGAGTCAGGCTCACTGTGGTGATCGTGACGGTGCCATTTTCAGCACTTAGCAACAGAGGGAATGAAAGCTCTAGGGAAGGGAAGCCGGAAAAGACAACTGAGCAACATGATGGATGCCTTCCAGGGGAAGAGTTCCTTCTTGGTGAGCCCTAAACATTGCAATAGGGTTTAGTTCCATGAAGAGGTTGGTCGCTTTTCATAAAATTCTGTTCGTGTGTAAAATTTCAGGTCTTCATAAAAATTATGCCAAAAACGGAAAGATCTGGGGTTTTGTTTAAAAAAAAATAAAAACAATTAAAAGCGCAGACTTGGCATAAATAGAATACTTGGTAGCCTTCCCCTTCAGAGAGCGAGCGAAAGAGAACCATCATGTAAACCCAGAGCTCCATGGCTGCCTCCCGCCAACTGCTTAATGCAAGCTTGATGAGCACACGTGGCTCTGGCTTTGGAAGTCACAGTGCTGGCGGGTGTTCATGCCAGGGGGTCAGTGCTCATGAAATTTGGGTGTGATATCTCCTGGCCCTTTTTAAAGCGCTGTGTGTGTGTGTGTGTGTGTGTGTGTGTTTGCATCTGGGGACATCAACTGCGGATTGATTTGATCCAATTTTCTCTTTGCACCAAACACATATAAAACATTACAACTCTATAAAAGTACAAGTGCAACTTGTACATCTGAAGTTTGCAGGAACTATGTGAGCAAATCCTATCAAAATAGCTATCTCATATGTATAAACAGCATTTGTTTTTAGAAAAACAATATCATAAACTGCAGAATCTGTACAAAAATATAAAATAAATTTGGGCAGCAGTTTCTAAACAGCCATGTAAATGCAACACTTACGAGGAGTAGTTAATGCCTCTAAAAAGGCTGAATTGCCAAGTCAACCTATACAGGGCGAAAATGCCGGAAAAGGTACTGAGATTATCTAAATAATATATATATATATTCTTTTTTTTTTTTAACTCTTGCAATAAAACTTATAGAAAAAATAGACAAATATGCACATGCAATTTACAGCTTTCCCAACTTATTCCTTGTGCTTCACTTGAACTGTTTTTGTCATTCAACACAGCCACATCGTCTTCAAATGTATTCTTTCTTATTCCCGGGTAGTAGGTCTCTGAGGAACCACTCAAAAAAAGCATATTAAAAGTGGTCATACTTGGATGAAGGCACTCCAACTCTGCTCAAAGCAAAAACTAGTGTGGTCCTTTTGTAGAATGTTCTTCTCAGAAAAAGGCAAGCAAGGGTGCATGCACAGTGCGGAGAGCTGTCGGGGTGCGGGGGGTGGGGTGGGGAGCAGGTGCGGGGGCCCCGGGGCTCAGGATCCGACCAGCACCTCCATGATGTGGTCCAGCTCGGTGAGGTCCATCTTGAAAGGCTGGCTCGGGGCGACGGGCTGGCTGCTGTAGGGGGCCAGCGTCTTGAGGAGGTCATCGGCCGATACGGGGGACATCTTGGAGGCGGTCCCCGACGCGGACGTGCAGGGGTCGAAGTCGTACATGGACGTGTCAATGTCGGCGAACAGGATGTCGTCCAGGGTCAAGTCTGTGAGGAAGCCCGTGGACGCGGTGATCTCAAAGTTGCCAGGCAGGGAGTCCATCAGTTTCGGGTCCTCGGGCCGGCCGCCCTCCTGCAGCCCCTCGGGTCTCTGAGGCGCGCCGGGCCCCCCGGAGGAGGAGTCCCCTTTCGGGCCGTCGGCCTCCGCGGCCTCCGTGGAGGTAGATGTGGGACAGAGCTCCTCGATCTCGTCCAGGGCGGAGGAGAAGCTGTCCTTTTCCGGCGGGAGGAGGGCGGGAGGCGCGAGTCTGGCGGGGGCGGCCGGCGACGAAGTGCAAAAGGTGTCCGGGTCGTCGTCCTCGAGCAGCGAGGCGGGGGTGAGGCAGGCCTCCAGGGCCGCGGCGCCGCCCAGCTCGCAGGGCGCGGGAGCGGGCTGGCTGAAGGCGGGCGGCGCCTCCCGGGAGCTGGAGCCCAGCGGGTCGGCGGCGGCGGCGGCGGGCGGCGCGGAGGCGGGGAACGCGGGTCGCAGGCTGCCCTCCTGCTTCAGCTCCTCCTGGATGCGCCGCAACATGTTGTTGATGAGCACGGTCTTTTGCAGGCTGGGCTCGGTGAGGGGCCTGTGGTTGTAGAGCTTCATAAGGGAAATGTTGAAGATAGTCTGGCGCTGTAAGGTGTAAGACACCTTGGACGGACCGTCTGACGGGGACACGATTTTGCCTTCCAGCCCATCTTCATGCTCGTCAAACTTCCGTTTTCCTCCTTTCCCCAACATATATCTAACAAGGAGAAAGGAAGGAGATGGAATCAATCCTACAGAAACGAATTCCACCCCGCCCCCCTCCCGTTTTCAAAAAAGATGCCGATTTCAGAGGTCAGGACTCAGGACCTGAGTTCCCTGACCAGGGCTGGTTACAACAGAGGAATTCATTGGGAAATCTACCTCTGTGTGGCGGTGGAGCAATTTTTATCACTGGGTAGTCTGTTGAATGTATTTCTTGAGAAATGTGTACGACACAGACAAGTTAAACATTACCATGGAAACCGTGATTTTGACTTTCTCGCTTGTGTGCCTGTGCCTACCCACCCTGTTACCAAGCAGGTTCAACTTCCCTCCCTCCAACAGATCTATTTTTAAAACCCAAGAAAACACTGACAATGCTATGACCTAAACAGGTAAAGGTGTCACAGGTTACAGCTTGAACACACCTGGAATGATGAAAAGAACGCAGTTGGAAAAAGGGGAACATGTACAGTTTTGGTAGAACTGCATATGCTTTCAAAACACTGCTTTCTTCCCCATCACGCACAGAGCCTGACTGTTTGGTGACATGTGGTGAAGGGCTTAGGCTGTATTAAATGACCACAGTGATGGAGCTGCTATCGCTTTTCTGTCAAGAATCAAGTGCAGGATTTCCCAACCCAAGTTTTTCCGTGGCTAAGTTTCATCATAGGCTGTCATACCTGAGTGCAACTGGACTAATTTAAAAGCAATTTCCTGTGATTATAAGTATTGCTGTTTGAGTACTGGGTACATTTCTTAAAATACCTACTGTGATTCCTGCAGCGATTTCAAAGAGACAACCACCTCCTATCTCACACCCTGAGCACTGGGGAATGGGTTTTAACTCCTGCCCACCTTGCCTGATATGGCAGCCTCCTCCTGTGCTCTGTCCTGATTGAAGACACCACCAAATGCCTGCGCCTTCTGGAGAGCAGCTGGCCCTTCCTCTCAGAACTTCAGCATCTAAACCAAGCAATCACAAGTCCACCGGTCTGTGTCTCACAGACCCCACTTTATAACGATTTAACCAAGAAAGCTGTCCTTGTGTCATCGTTCAGACCCGCAGACGGGCTTCTCATCAAGCTAGGCCCGTGGCTTCTCATCAAGCTAGGCCCGTGGCTTGTTCCTTCCCCCTCTACAATGCTTACCCAGAGGGGCGTGTTAATGCTCTCCTCAAGGCCACTCACTCTTTTTGATGATGTCACACACAAGAAAGTGCTTTGCAGTTACCCAGCATTTTTTTCTAAAGGTGACTTGCCTTTTACTGAATGACCTCCTTTAATCCTTTAACTCATCCCGCATTTACACTGCCTTGGGCACTCTGCCAGAAAGTGGGTCGTCCGGCACAGGAATAAAGCCTGGTCTTCAAGGAGCTTAACAACTTCTCCTACACCTTATTATCATTTTAAAGTGGGAGTCTCATCCTAAAGGGATAAGGCTAACCATAATAAAACTTCCTTCTTCGGCTTTGTGGAAGAAGGCCAGACGTGCAGGTGGACACAGAGCCTGGCGCGCAAGTCCCATTCCGGGTGGCTGCCTTCATGTGGCTCAGTCTCCAGCAGAGAACGAAGACAACTGCAATCCATCAAGTCAGAATCAGCCTGAGACTTTGTTAACGCTTGTAAAGAATGTGGAGTTACTTATAGGAAACACTTCCCCCCACTTCGTAAACATTAAGAAAATGGCTGTCAATCACTAGGACCAAAGACCAGTCCCATAATTAACTGTTCTCTGAGGCAAAGAAGGTGTGTATGATAGTAACAAAGGGTTTATCTAGTGCCTCACATGACAGCAGCATTTCCTACTGCTCTGCTCAGTGCTGTCTCATTTGTATGTACACACGGCATAGGACATTTCCTATCTAAAGTATCTGTGCCCATTTAAACCTGAGTGTGAATCAGAGAGGAGGCGACTTCATTTCACAGTACAAAACACTTGCTACTTTATCTATCAGAAGTACACTCGGACAGCTGTATTTTGAAACAGATAACTGTATTCAAGTATATACCATTTGTATTTGCTTACAATTTAATGCCACATCCAGAAAAACTCCACTTTCACCAAAGGAAAAAAAAAGTCAAAGTGAAGCTTGCTCAGTCGTGTCCAACTCTTTGTGACCCCATGGATTATACAGTCCATGGAATTCTCCAGGCCAGAATACTAAAGTGGGTAGCGTTTCCCTTCTCCAGGGGATCTTCGCAACCCAGGGATCAAACCCAGGTCTCCTGCTTTGCGGGTGGATTCTTTACCAGTTGAGCCACAAGGGAAGCCCAAGAATACTGGAGTGGGCAGCCTATCCCTTTCCAGCAGATCTTCCTGACCCAGGAATTAAACCGGGGTCTCCTGCATTGCAGGTGGATTCTTTACCAACTGAGCTATCAGGGAAGCCCCACTTTTACCAAAGAGCTCACCATATGCATTTAGCTATCATATAAGGCAGTTACATAACCTATGTTATACACTATAATTTGAATGTACCCAATACACCCAAGTGTGTGTGAGAGTACACAAGTGCGTGCGTGCGCGCACACACACATACACACACACACACTATCTCTCTCTCTTAAAACAGTGTTTCTCAAAGTGTGATCCATAGATGGAACCAGTCTACAAACTATTACTGGTTCACAATGAGGTAAGTAGAAATTCTGTACTGCTTAGAAATTTTTATGGCAGATTTACAGAGTAATTATATTTTGTAAATAAAACTTTTTAAAATGAGGCTTCTATTTTTACATCCGTGTAACTCATTTCATTTTTCCAGTATTCTGTCAGGTTTCACTGAAGTATTAGTCCATAAAGGAGGAAAACACAAAGAAGATGGTCTTTCATCACAGAAAGTTTGAGAGGCACTGTCCCAAAATGTAAACCAAACACATGCCTCAAAACAAGTATGTAAGCTTATGGCTACTTTAAATGTTTACTGGCTCTCTGAAGGAGAAGTAACACTCAGGAAAGACAATGCAGATGTTTCCTTTCTTTCAGTCATTCACACAGAACTGTCTTTTAAAGACTTGTTACCAGGAAAAAAACAACAGGACTTTTTCAATAACTCACATTTCTCTAGAAATAATCAGCAAGCACATAGAACTTAACTATTTAAAAAGCACGTGGGACTACAGGCATGGTTAGCCAAATTCTCATGGCTGAGGGAGATCTATGGAGATAGTTTTCAGAGAGATACTTCACTGTGAGAAGCACCTGATTTCCAATTAGAATGATCTAGCTGGTCATTCGGAGAAGGCAATGGCACCCCACTCCAACACTCTTGCCTGGAAAATCCCATGGACGGAGGAGCCTGGTGGGCCGCAGTCCATGGGGTCGCTAAGAGTCGGACAAGACTCAGCGACTTCACTTTCACTTTTCACTTTCATGCATTGAAGGAAATGGCAACCCACTCCAGTGTTCTTGCCTGGAGAATCCCAGGGACGGGGGAGCCTCGTGGGCAGCTGTCTATGCGGTCGCACAGGGTCGGACACGACTGAAGTGACTTAGCAGCAGCAGCAGCTGGTCATTATCGACTCAATGTACATGAGTTTGAGCAAACTCTGGGAGACAGTTTAGGACAGGGAAGCCTGGTGTGCTGCAGTCCAGGGGGTCGCAAAGAATTGGACATGACTAAGTGACTAAACAACGACAACAACAAAGCTGGTCACAGCTCTGTGATGTGATATGGATCCGAATGATTTAGAGAAAGCCTGATAAGACATCTGTAATGCTGTCTGGAAGGGGAAGGAGGAGGACCTGGGTACGCCAAATCCATGAGCAGGAACAGATAGATGAACTGAATCTTGGATGCTTCTCAAATGTGTAAATAAGGACCCATGATAGAGTATCTCTCAAAGCAGGTTTGGCTTCATTTTTCTATTTTGTTTTATGAGGCAAACTGCTCTACACACCCAGTAAGATTCCAAAATGCACACAATCCTGATTTGTAATCTGAACTCTAGCTACATTTTTACAAAAAGGAGTGAAAAATGACATGGTAAAATCTAACGCACATTCTTATGTAGAACATTACGTTTTTTTTTTTAATTTAAAATTTGTAAAAAAAAAAAAAAAAAGTTTTCCCAAAGTTTGCTTAACATGCTGTTCAGAGTTCTGTCTGCCCACTTTCAGAAGAGGCCTCCAATTCCTGGAAGTGGGAGGGAGGTGAGAAGGACCCTCACTTGGAGATGTGTGAACATGGAACAGACACGATTCAAAGACAAGACAAGCCTCTCAAAAATACGAGGGCCAGGCTGTCCAAAGCCTCTCCTCAGGCACTCCAAGACAACAGCAGTAGCTCTTCAGGCCACTGGAGAGGCATGTGACCTTTTAAAAGGCCCCACTTGGCTGCAGAGTGAAGATGGAGCAGTAGCTGGAGGTCATTAAGGGCTTCAGGGTATCAGGGGTGGGGGTGTGGCAGGAGGTGTGTGCTGTTCCTGCACCAGAGGCCCCTTGGAGTGGAACTGGACACCGGATGGTAGCCTGGAGTTCCCTGAAAAGAGGAGCTTGTGACAAGTTGGTTTCCAGGCTACCCCGAGGCTCAGCACCTCACTTTGCCTCCTCCCTCGACTTGTGAAGACCCAGGCCCAAAGCCCGTGGTCTTCTATCCAGTCTTTCAGTAGAAGGCCCAAAGGAGATCCGGAACTTCAGGGTGGTTAGAGACCCTGACATGGAGGAGTGAGGTGCGTGCTCGCTCCCTTTCCTGCCCACCTAGAGGGGTCTAAAACTAACCACAGTCACTCTTTTGATTGAATATTCACTGGCTGTTAATATACAGTTCAAGGTAAAATACCTTCCCTCCCCAATAAACTTGTTAGAAACAAACCCCTAACATTCTGATTTGCTTAACATAAATTTTGGCAAGTATTAACTGCAGCAATCTAAGTTTTGAAAAGAGAGAACAAAAACTCATAGGGAGCAATACAAATGGACACTTCTCTGTGGGAGTTTTCCAGGAAGTTTAATAGTGAATAAAACTCTCCAGATACCAAACCTGGCTTTCAGTCAAGCCACTTTCACTAGGAAAGACCCTGCCCTCAAATGCTACAAATCTGCCCAGGGAAGATGGTCAACAGTAACATGTCACTAGGCGATTCCTCAGAAGAGAAAGAACCAGAGAAGCAGGAAAAGATATTATTTGGGGGTTTGCAATTCCAGATTCTAATGACTCCCACAGTCAGGAATCAGAGATCAGTACAGACTGGGTGACCGGGGAGAGACTTCCAGAGATAGGATTTGAGGTTTATACTTAAGGCAGGATTGCCTCTCGGTGAACGTGTCCCACCCCAGACGGTAAGCTGTCTGAGGGTTTTAGACAGTTCTGTTCATCTCTGTATCCTCAAGGTAAGGCAGTCCCTGACACACAGAAGATGCTTCAGAAATAGCGACTGGATGAATAGTAAATGGAAAGAATGAGAAAAGACATTGAGGGACAGCCAGAGACGGACTGTAAAACAAAAACAGAGATGTGTGTCTTTGGCTCTGGGTGTAAACTTGGCGTGAAGGGAGGGTATGACAAAGGGGAAGTCTGAACGAACCTCAGAGGGCACAGCTGTACAGGGCAGGCGTTGGGTAAGATCTGTTGGGACCGGAGGCACTGAGGGTGGGCAAGGACCCTGCATCCAGAAAGCTGTGCGTGCCTCTCTCATTCTTCAGTTCTCAAACTTGAGTGAGCATCAGATTCACAGAGGGGGCTCGGTAAAAGAATGCTCCCCCCGCCCCCCACTATCCTAGATTCTCATTCATTTGGTCTAGTGTGGAGGACCGAGCTCTATATTTTCAGCAAGTTTCCAGGTAATGCTGGTCTAGGGACCTCATTTTGACAACCACGACTTCCTTTTTTCTCCACCCAGCTATTTCATATTTAAGCCTGAGAATACCTTTACTCAATTAAATCTTGAGTTTAAACTGCTTCCCTATTTGTGCCTAAGCAGGTAAGGAAACAAAGAATGAGTAGCTTTGTGATGGCAACTGACATCAAAAAGAAAGACTACATGCAGAAGTAAGATGTCCTAAGCTCAATTTTAATGATAAATCTCAGTTTCTCAGACTGATACATGTGATACCACCAGCTCACTGGGGCCTAGGTTCTTCTTGCCGTGATCACAGAGTGAATGGTAGTGAGGCCCAGTGTCCTGAGAGAAACTGAAATAGTACCCATGTGTTAAAAGGAGCATTTCATAGCTTTTACATTTTTAAAGCACTACAGGAAAAAGACGCAAACATTAAAAAAAAAAAAAAAGAAAAAACAAGCAATCAAAAAAGTTCTCTTAAACTCAGTGTTTTTTCAATTATTTTACAGCTATGCCTTGGAAAAACTGTTTAAAACACCGTCCTTTAATATTATTTGAACTGTCAAATGTTACGATTTTCTTTTTCCCCTCCTTTTTTTGGTTATTGTAATAATACAAACACTTCTGTCGAGGGCTGACTTTCAATAGCTCGCAGCGAGAGAGCTGCTTTGCTCCATACAAAACCCCAGCCCAAAAGGCTGTCTACGAATGGCTGAGCACCAGGTTCCCCACGAACTAATTATGATTTTAAAATTAACAATATTAAATCCACTTTTGCAAACCACCACTTGTGTAATCCCCACTAACAACAAAACCCACTGCTTTAACCTGCAGCCCGCTGTGGCCACCAGTGCTTCCTAGAGGCCCAGAGCCTGGGGGCCGCTGACTTGATAGGTGCACGGAGGGGCTGTGCGTGGCCCCTGAGGGCAGCATCACCGCTGGGGCTTATGAAAGGCCCAAACTGGGAGCCTGCCCCGGCCCACCATGGGGGCTGGCTTTCTGGCTCAGTGGGGGTGGAGGGGGGGGGGGTCAAAAAAAGATGCAAAAGACTTTAACTCAGTTTATCCCCCCAAACAGTTATCACCCCAAACAGAAGGAAAACCCTCCAGAAGGAAAATCCTACTCAGTAACCACGGGAATTAATGCTGCAAAAGGTGTTTTAAAAGAAGGTCAGGATTGATAGCTTAGTTCCAATTTCTGAAGGGAGGAAATCACTGGGGAGGGTAAGACTGACCATATGATCAAAGAGGCAGCCAGGAGGGGCGGCAAGCGGCCAGCACACCAAGGCAGACGTGGAAAGGGCTCCCAGCTCCGCACCACCCGATGCTCACACACACTCGTTCGTCCACACACAGAGGCGGGGCACACGGGGGAATCCTGAAAGTTATTACTTTAAAACACCTCAAGGCTGGATGGTCTGTACCTTGTGTACATTTTCAAGAGCTTGTTCCAATTTCCTTTTGGACCAGTAAGTGACAAGTAGAAATCCAGGGTTTTCCTTTCTCAGGAGCATAGCGGGCTTCACGATTAAGTGACATGTTGTCTCAACAGTCGGTTTACAGGGCAGAGCTCAGTCCTGGTGTCTGCCGTCAGGGAAGAGTAGCTCCTAGTGGGGCTCTGGGCTCCCCGGGAGCGGGTCTCACTCTACGTCCTCACCAGGGTGAAGAGGCTGGCGTCTGCTGTTCGATGAGTCACTGGCCTGCACACTCAGGACCTGTGCACGTTTCTGTATGCCCGTGTCACTGGTTAACAGCTCTCAAGTGAAAGGCTCCTAATAAGAGTCCCGGGTCTCCTCAACCACACCGTCCTGTGTGACAAGTGGTGTGACTACTGGCTGCTGAAGGGTCCAGAAGTGCCCATGCTGACACTAAAAATTATAAAAACGAGGCGTTCACAGTAACGCTAATGACTCAGAATGATGCCTTTTCCTCATAGAGCTACCCAGTTTGAAGAAAAAAGAAGCTATGACGTGTGACGAGTGTCTTCAACCAGGCTAGCAGAGGCTATTTCCTCACTCAGACATCCTGAGCCGCCAAACCCAAAGTCCTGTAAATGGAAACACACGCATGCTTTCAGTTTCTTTCGGGGGCAGTGGAAGAAGAAAGAAGTTGCCCCTGGCAAAACTGAGTGGGTGACAGTCTCTCCAGAGCAGGAGAGAGGCTGGCTACAAATGCCGATGAGACAACTTCTGAAACACAGAACATTCTCATCTCTCCTCTCTGACGCCTGCCTTAGGGTGTGCTTTGGGTCCTGCTCTTGAGGTGGTCCAAGTGCAGCCCCTGCTCCTGAACAGGACGCCTGCCACCAGCCTCCAGCGAACTCTGGGAAGAGCTCTTTTGTCAGCTGGCCACACATCACCTCCCGGGCAGGAAGGAAAGGCCCCCTCCTTGTTCCACAGGGGAAGCCAGGTTCCCTTAGACAACTTTCTACACTGTTAAAATATTACACCTTAATCAACATCCAACACTCAGGAATCTGATAATGGGTAGGCTTTTGACACCCTTCCTCCCCCAGGGAAAAAGCAGAAGCCGCGGGGTGGGGGTGGGGGGACACGACTTAGAGGACACCCTGAAGGGACATGCGGGGGGGGGGGGGGGGTGCGGGGGGGGGGTGCTGGCAGATCTGGGAGAGAGCTGACAGAAAGTGGGGTGCTCCCAAAGCCAGTGCTCTGGGACAACCCAGAGGAAAAGAGTGGGTAGGGAAGTGGGAGAGGGGGTTCAGGATGGGGGACACACATATGTATACCCGTGGTTGATTCATGTTGATGTATGGCAAAAAGCATCACAATATTGTAATTATCCCCCAATTAAAATAAATTAATTTAAAAAAGAAAGTGGGGTGCCTGCAAGGATCTGCCAGCGGGGATGTTCCATGCACTGTGACCCGTGCAGTTCCCCCAATTCCTGGTGGTGAGCCTCCGGGAGGCCGTGCGGGGGTCAGCACTCCCCCAGGCTGCCTGCAGACCCCAAAGCGACTGCTTCCGGCCTCCGGGAATGGCAGAAACACGGGCAAAATTCCAACAGGGAGAAAGCCTCTGTGTGTTTACTCCCAGAAGACAAGGGAGGGTAAGTAACTGAACCCCTAAAGCTGCCCCAATCGGGGAAGCTTTTTTTTTTTTCTTTCTTTTTTTAAGCCCAAGCTCATCCAGGATGAGGTCCCTGCAGTAACATCCATGCTAATTGCTAAGTAAGACAAAGCCTTCCCTAACAAATCAGCAATGTAATTATGAAGCCAGTCACTAGATCAAGCCAGTTAGGCGCGCTCGGCGCGGCTCCGAGGCTGTAACCCGACACCACTGTTTGCGGAGGCGCCTCCCCGGGCTCTCCCGGCGGCGCTCTCTGCCGCGGGTAGCGCGCGGCCGCGCATCCGTGATCAGACTCCAGTCGGACGGGTCCCGCGGCGAACAATCCCCGGGCTTTCTCGACAGCGTCTTAAAGCCTGGAGACAAACCGAAATTCGGCCAGGAAGTCAACCTTGAAGTCAATTAAAACAACAGCTTTTACTGTTTGGGGATGTAAGAAACTCTTGCCTTCCCTCCTAGGACTTTTATCTACTTCTATGAAATTGCAGACGGTTTCTGACTGGTTTGTCAAACATAACCTTTCCTCTTGGAAAAAGAAAAGGACATTTTGAAATGTGGATAACCGCATTTAGTAAACAAATCGTGAGAGATAATATTTCAAGTGAATATTTCTTAGGAATAAATTATGGCCTTGTTAATAAACATCTGGAAAGAAACAAGTTTTTTAGAATGTAACTGTTAAGTAATAGAAAATATTTCTAATATCCTGTCTTACTGGTATAGGTTTTAGACCTAACTCTTAGGAATCTAGGGACATCAGTCACCTTCCAAAGATACTGAGGATGTTTACAGTTCTCTTAGTTTATGTAACAATTTTGACTAAAAGCACTGCACACCTAAAGTAAAAGACTGAGCCGAATTATACAGTTTCTAAATTTAAGATGAGCAAAAAAAAAAAAAAAAGATTCTATGCCTGGAATATGCTTTAAAATACTCTAGAAAAAAAAGACCATGAAGATGAAACAAGACTGACAAAATATTGATGATTGTTAAACCCCGATGATGAGCACAAGGGGATGTACTGTACTCTATTTACTTTTGAGTGTGTTTGGAATTTTCCATAATAAAAGGTAAAACATGTACACACACATCAATACATCTTTTAAAAATTCTACAAATTAAAAAAAAAGTCAAACACAATAAACTATTTATACCCTCAGTGAGAACTATGATATTAACTTGATAAGCTATTTTACACAGAAGAAAGCTATAAATGCTCTTTGTAAACAAGCATGCCCACTACAAGTTGGAGCTCCTCTTCAGCTTTGAAAGAGAGTATCACATCTAACCACAAGGGGGCGCAGGAGAGCAACAGGCACTCCTGAATTCTGATTATTCACCGCAATTTCTATCTACAGATCTCAAAGTATACACATTTCCAAGACTGTTCCCTAATTCAGGTCTCCATAGGACACTGCTTGACAAGCCAAGAGCCCTGCCAAGACCACACTATATTATGCTATGGTTCAAAATCTGGAAATATTGTATAAAGAAAAGGTTGTTGTCTGTATATAAGTAACACTGATGTTTCAAAACTCATGACTAAAATCCCTGGAGGATTCCTGAAGCAAGAACACACACAACAAACATACAACCTGAGTCATAAGATGCGGACTGGGAGAAGCCAGTAGTTCAGAATTTCCAGTGGGGGTCCTAAAGTGATCTCCAACAACACAATGAGTCTCAAGGTTAGCAGTAGGAATTTTACTAGGATAGAAAAGCCTTCAACAATCCAATTGCTTTGTATTAACAGGAAATTGCCTCCACACTGAACAGAAATGGCTTCTGGCAGTTTTTTGGGAAAACTTCATAAAGAATATTGGGGAGGAGCCGTTAAATTGTAAAACACTGGTAACCTTAGAGAGATCATGAAGCAAGTTGATTGTATAACTTGCCGGAATTCTCCCTATGCAAATTACAAACTACATCACTGTTTGAGGTATTGAAGTTCTATGATATTGTATGTTCATAAGAGATGACCTATTATCACCAATCTTTCCATAGGAAACTTGGTAAATATGAACCATTATAATATTATTTTTATAAATAACATATTATTATAGACATTAAAATTATGATGCTATTCCACACTAATTTGTTGTCAGGAACTCAGCTTTAGCATGCTGAATCTAAAGCCTCATTAACATTAAGGGAAGGAATTCTTAGATTTGAATTTCTTTCCCTTAAGATTATATGCCAGTAAAGGCCAACCACTCTTGTCCCACCCCCATTACCATGCATAATGAAAACATTTTTTTCTCCAGTACTTATAATTGCTTGGATGGGATTCTGGTTTCAACTCTCCTGTACTATCTTTTCCCCAAAGATACCTTGTTTTTCTGCTCACACTAGAGACCCTTAATAAACAATGTCAGAGGGGAAAAGGCTTAGGGTTGAAACCAAATGCTTTGCCAAAAGTATGTGATGGTGTTTTTTTTTTTTTTTTTTAAAGAAGGCCTTCAGATACATAAAACGGTCACACCAAAACAGGTAAACATAATTTGCTAGAACAAATCTGTGAAAATAAAATTTCATCTTAATTAAAACAAAAGATTACTACCTTCTAGGTTTTGTTAGCCAACTAACTTGTCACTGAATAAAACTAACAAAAACTAAGTATGCTACATTAGGGAGTGTTTTTATGAAAGTGTTTTTAAGGGATATTATTAATTTTTAATCTCCTCTGTTTTAAAATTGGGAATGCTTTAATACTGTGAAAAATCACTTAAAAGAAGATATGCTTTATATTCCTCAAAAATACAGAACTTACTTTATCTTCTAACTTCTACATGCAATCTAAAGAGAAAAACCAGAGAAATATTCTTTACTTACTCGTTGAGTAAGTCTAAACATTGTATATAGTCTAAATCTGAATTCCTCAAAAGAAAACTATCCCTAAAAAGAAAACTATCACATTTCTATAATATGACATATGAGTATTAAAATTTAAGTAAGTAAGTAAGTAAAGTCACTCAGTCGTGTCTGACTCTTTGCGACCCCATGGACTGTAGCCTACCAGGCTCCTCCCATGGGATTTTCCAGCCAGAGTACTGGTGTGGGTTGCCATTTCCTTCTCCAGAGAATCTACCCAACCCAGGGATCGAACCCGGGTCTCCCACATTGTAGGCACTTAACCATCTGAGCCACCAGGGAAGCATATTAAAATTTAAGGTACAAGGTAAAAGAAATATACTTCAGAGACGCCTGAGAGGGAGGAAGGGCTTCCTTTGTGGTTCAAAGGGTAAAGAATCTGCCTGCAATGCAGGAGACTTGAGTTCAATCCCTGGACTGGGAAGATCCCCTGGAGAAGAGAATGGCTACCCACTCTAGTATTCTTGCCTGGGAATCCCCATGGACAGAGGAGCCTGGTGGGCTACTGTCCATGGGGTTGCAAAGAGTCGGACACGACTGAAGTGACTAACACACACGAAAGGGAAGAAACAACTATTCTACTATGTAAATATCTATTTCATATAAGTAACATTCATATTCAGAATGTTTAAGTTAATTCTAAAAATTAGGCAGACTCCTGATAAGGTTTTACAAAGACAACTTAAACTTTATTTCATACACTTGAATAATTCACAGAGTAGAAAAAGTTAAGGAGGATACAAATTAAGCTTGAAGGCAGTGAATGATACTTTGTAAATATGACAGCCCTTCTTTAATAAACAAAATAATTACTTTGGGGCTATTTTGAGATAAAAAGTATTTCTTCCAAAGGATTTCTGAGCATCCATAACTAATGACCCACAGAACTTTACTCAAAGTCACTCAGTCAAACATAATAAAAGTAATCAGAATACCACACTGAAAACAATACATATTTATTTTCTAAGGAAACTACCTCTCAGAACTTCAACCTGTAGGAGCTTCAAGGACCTTTAAGGAGATCTTGCCTCCACCCCACCCCACTGCCACCCCTGAACATTCTGTTCACCCTGCCTATCTTTAGAGGCTTCCAAAGCAAGAAGGCAGGTGCCAGTTGAGGAATCCACGTTTTGAATTTGCTAACCAACTACTGCTAGACAGCTAACAACCGTCATCTGGTAAAATCTATTTTATTTTCTATTTCTGGCCATAATAAAAAATATTTTAAAAAGTAGTCTGTTAAAAAAAAAAACAAAACTATTCGGAAAAGACCATCACCAGGTTCGTGACAAGCACAGAGGCAGTGCAAAAACTTCTTCATCAGCTACAGACCATGGTGCTCAAATTCCTCTGCCAGACCCTTTTTCTGTGACTGCAAGGAAGACACAGAAGTACACAAACATGGAGGTTCCCTCCTCAAGAAAAGGGAAGAAATCTGAAAAGCAAATCTGTATCAAGTATTATTAAAAAACGGAATAACTACTAAGACAGGTTCAGATTAAAACAGTTGCCACCTCGTTATCTCATTGGCGTGGCTAGAATTTTATGCAAACCTGTCCTGGTGTAGAGATGACCTTGGGACTTTCAGATTCCCTGAGTTTAACTCAACACTTCTAAACACCAGGGTGGGGTACGCCAGCCGGCCTGCCTGAAGCCGGGGAGCTGTGGCTGGCGTGGAATGATAAGCAGTCAGCCAGAAGAGCAGAGCAAGGGGCTAAAGGTTGATCAGCAGCAAGTAACACTTCATTATTTAATTTTCTGACCACAGGCACCATCAAGTAATACTTTTTACTTTTGTTGAACAGGTTCACAGAGACAACTGAGTGAGTGAGTGAGTGAGTGGGGGAGTGGGGGAGTGGGGGGGTGGAGGGGTGGGGGGATGTGAGTCCTAAAGAGTCAGAAGCCCTTCCCCTTCACTGTTCTACTTCATGAAACTCCTCAGAAGCACACAAATGCCTGGTTTAGCCTCGTCTTTTCAGTTAACCACCTATGAAGGTTTTTGAAAGAAAAAAAAAAAAAAGCTGAGGATTAAAGAGCAACTCTGAGAAGCTACAGGTTTCTGCAAGGGGACAGAGAGATAGTAAGGCCAGACATAAATGAGTGTTCACAACTGAGGTCTGCTGCTTGCTACTCGGAGTTACTAGAGAAACAAAGCTGCCTTTGGGCACCTAAAACTAGTCGGACCTGCTGTAGCAGTTGCGCAGTCGGCCCGGCGCTGTCCCCCGCTCCCCTCCCTCCGGCCCCCGCCCCACGCATCCGCATGGCTCACTCCACTCGGGGCGGCGCCGAGCGGGCACACTCGGCCCTGGCTCTGCTGTCCCTGCTCAGGGGCAGGCCCAGCTCGGGACACACGGGCGTGCAAGTGTGAGAGGAGGCCAGACGAGACAGCAGATGCCGACTCCATTCCGAACTGAAAGCTGCAGTGGGTGCAGAACACGGCTTCTGTGCTCCTGGGTTGCTAAGACAGATACACCAAATTGTGGGACTGGCTGCTGGGACTCCAGGCAGGGATCCCCGTTTAAGTTCAGAGGAGGGACGGGAGACCTTGAGAGGAGACGAAGGAGGCTTTCTAGCTCCTAGGGCCCTCCGACCACAAAGAGAGCTGAATTCCCTTCCAAAAGGGAGTTTTCATTGTCTGGGGTGCTTGTTGAAATGACATACATCTGTTTTGTCCTATGAGCAATCATATGTTTGCAAAGATATTCTGATATTTTTATTTTCGAATTTCTATTTCAAAGAAAATTTTTAGACAGCCAAGCATGTTTTGTTTGTCTCATGATCTTCAAGGAAAAAAAAAAAAACCAACAAGGCGTCCATTTATTACCCAGAATAGGAATGTCGTCTTTTTGGCCTGACATATGCCATTCACAGATTCATACAAAGAATGAACTGCCACACAGTGCTCATAGAGAAAGACACTGTTCCACACAATGAGTGATGGGCGCTCTGGGGGACAGTGCTGCTCACAGGACTGCCCAGCATCTGTATAGAGGGGCAAAGTTTGCCTTTAACGCCAACTGCACTGGCCATTGGAGACAATCATTTTGTTTAAAAGATATGCCAACTTCGGTGAGCTGCTCTTCCCTTCAAGAATATTAGAACTAACTATATGTAAAGTAGATAACCAGTGGGAATTTGCTGTAAGACACAGGGAGCTCAACTGGGGGCTCTGTGACAACCCAGAGGGGTGGGCTGGGGTGAGGGGTGGGAGGGAGGTTCAAGAGGGAGGGGACATATGTGTACCTGCCACAGGCTGATTCATGCCAATGAAACCAACACCACGATTGTAAAGCAATTATCCTCCAAGTAAAAATTAAAAAAAAAAAGAATATTAGAATTAAATTAAATATCCACACATTTCTTTAAGCAGGAGTCCTAGCTCGGGGGTTTTTGTCGGCTGTTTAAGGAATAATTATTAACAGTTGGTAGAAAAGACATGACTTGTACATATGCAGTGGCCACCGCATTTTTAGATGATCCTGTTCTGCTGGTCAGTGCAGATTAATGGAAAGACCGTGAAGGTGGGTGTTACCCTTATTTCAAGGCCATTTTCACTTAAAACTGGAGCTTGCCCTCTGGTGCCTTGAGCATACACCTGATCTTTGCACTCAGTAATCAGAGACACCTCTCTGTCCTCTCTCTTCCCCCACCCCACCCCTGCTTTGCCAAGAAACTGCTGCAACTATAACTATCTCCTACAGGATAGGCTGTAACAGTAAATATGAAATTCTGTAGCAACAAAGTTTTAGAAAATTCTACAAGTGAGTTCGAGTTCATACTCCAAAATATATTAACCTACACATTTTTAAAGTCTATGTTACAATACTAACAAAATTGTCTTGATTTTTTTGATATAACAAAATAAAAAATAAAACTTCATGCTTTTATTAGTATTTGTTTTTTAACAAGAAATCACAGCAAAAGAAACTTCTAAAAGTTTATGTTGTAGCTTTTATCTTTCTTAATAGCTAAAGTGTAAAATATTTTGACTGTGGGCAAACTTTTAGTATAACTTGTTACTGATAATTTGAAGTATGTTTTTATTTTTATTTTCTTCATCAGTTTAATTTTTGACAGAAAAAATCTTGATTTATTTGTACATATGTACATATGTATTTCAATGTCCCCTTATATGTTTTTTATCTATTTTGTGTGTGTGCACCTTTCTAAGTAGTGTTGCAACTCATTCTGCCGTTGGAACACTGTTTAAAATAGCATATGCCAAAAGCTATCTGCTGCTACACAAATTTGAGTTTTAAAATATCAAAATAAATACCATTTAACTATGCTCATTATTAATAATTTAGTGCATGGCAACTGGGTAACGTTTATATTTCAGCTTCTCAATTAAATAAAAGGCTTTCAAGGGGACAGTTCAACAAACAGAAGTCTAAAGGATTTCTAAATGTGAGCTAATATCCCTTTCTTAGTTTTTTAAGGGAAACAGGCCCAGGCAGCTGTTACCTAAGAAGCTGTGACACTCGCTTGACAATAAAACTGTTCACTAGGATATTCATGTCCTACACTTGGTTGGTATTATAAAATTTAAGTCTCCTATCGTAATTACCCAAAGAACAGAGCTGAATGTTAAAAAAAAAAAAAAAAAAAAGGCTGTCCGATCCATTTCATAAGCTTTCTCACCTGAGAGCAACATGGTTATGCACATTTTAATTAGGAGGGTAAAGAAATAAAGTTATTTTAAAGGGTTTCAAACTTGATGAAGAACGTAAACAACTTTACATTAACATATAATATCTCTAAGTAAATCAACAAAGTTAAAGGCAGACTTTCTAACATTTATCTCTCTCTCTTTTTTTTCCACGAAGAAATAGCTGAAATGAACATTAAAGTAGAGATCCAAGAACAAGCTCTTCTTGCTCCTGCCAGAAGCTGAGATCTCAGGATGGGTATTTTCATCCTCAGAGCACACCCTACCACACTCAAATCAGAATAGACTGCTATAAAAAGGGGGAGGAGTGGGAGGAGCTCTAGGGGTGAGTTATGGCTTCTGGGTAGCTGAACAACTCCCCCCCGCCCCCCGCCCCCGCCCCCAGGCCCCCATCAGCAAAACAACCCAGAGGCTCTCAGGTGGACTGTCCTCCAGGGGTTGAGTGGAGCCAAGAGCCCACTTCACTCTTGTCAGAGACTCGTCTCTAATTATAAAAGGCTACTTTGAACACTTAAGGCCTCAGGGATCCGATTGGCTAGTACAACTTCTAGGCTCTTTACACACGTTATGGACATTTCTTAACATATATTGAGAAATCACAAAGCATATTTCATGAACAAAGCTTGAAAACATTTATTATCTTCCTTAAGACCAAAGGAGGCTGTCCAGCTTAATTCAAATGAAAACTGGTACAGTCTGAGACTAGACGTCTCACCTTGCTGATCGCCCTTCCCCATTAAGTGCCTGTAAAAACTTACTCTCCACCTCCTGAAACATCCTGAAACTAACCAGCTTGGAAGCAAAAAGTTATTCTAAGACAATGATACCTAATCTTTTTGAGAAATTTAAGGCTAAACACAGAATTCTACTCCCATCTCAATCTATTACTATTATTTCTGCTAAAAGTAAGATAACTCCTGGCCAAGGCAGGGTGGAGGGAATTTATGATTTTCTCTCGATGCAGGGGCGCTCTGAAGGCACCACGTCTTGGTACAAAGTCCAGGGCCTGGGACAGCTGGCTCCCCTCGGCCCCCTCCCTCTCAGTCATAGGCGGTCACCACTAAGATGACTTTTAGATTTCTAACTTAAAAAACTAATGAGACATCAAGTTTAACACACAAATTCAAAATCAATTCACTTGGGCACGGGCGAAAAGAGGGCGGAGAGGGATGTTTCTAAGTTAAAACACAGGGCAACTCACAGAAATACACTAAAGCAAGCTGGACGCAAACCCGGCCACAGGACTGAAAAGTGAAGCAGCCGTCGCGCCAGCAATACGAGTCTTAAAAAAAAAGTCTCGCACGTTCACAACAACACAACCGCCACAACACGCACACAGATCCCAGATGTAAAAGCGACAGCTCCAAGCTCCCTCCGCCCCACCGTTAGGCTCTGGTTAGCTCCCGACCCTCTCCTGACCCCGGTCCGTGACTGCCCGTCCCCTGCCTGGCCCTTCCCCCAGCAGATCTGCCCGAGAACGCTGGGGGTACCCGGCGCCGGCCCCGGGGGTCCAAGGGCGCGGGGCCGGGGAGCAGCGGGAGGGAGCGCTCCTCCCGGTACCTGCTCCAGCCCAGGTCCCTCTCGCCGAGGCTCCCGCGACCCTCGCGGCCGCCCAGCGCCCCTCCTCCGCCCTCCAGGCTCACCCGGCCCTGGCCAGGTCCCAGCGCTGCCCCCACCCACCCGGAGCCCCGCGCATCCGAGAATCCCCTCCAAGCCGGCGCCGGGAGAACTTACCACATGCAGCTCCACCTGGGAACTAGCACATCGGGAGGGGTTTCTGCCCACTCCTCAAGCTACTCCCGCTCCATGCGGAATCCCCCGCTCCGGGGGCCCAAGGGTGGCGCCGAGGAGCGGGCAGGAGGCGAGACCGAAGCTAAGACTCCGCCGTCCTCTGCCTGCGCGCTCGGAGCATTATACAATGGTGGAGGAGGAGGCGGCGGCGGCGGCGGCAGGCAGCGGAGGAGGAAGCCGGAGGCGGGCGGAGGGGGCGCCCTGACCGAGCGAGCGGCAGCCACTGCTCCAGCACTAGCTGTGCAGGAGTGACGTGCGGCCAGCGAGCCTCCCGCGAGCTCCGGGCCCCGGGCTCAGCAGGCCCCGCCCCTCGGCCCGCCCCGCCCCCTCGGCCGCTAGGCCCCGCCCTCTAGACCGGGCCCCGCCCTCTAGACCGGGCCCCGCCCCCTCCCCCGGCGGTCCCGGGAGGCGCGATAAATGCCGAGCGGGGCCCGTCCGCCCCAGGAGCAGGAAGGGGCAGGCGGAGCACGCGAGATGCCGGGTGGCAGCGCCGCCCACGGCTCCCTACCCAGCCGGCGCGCCCTTGATTTTCTCTTAAGGAAAAGCTTAAGGAGAAGGGGAGAGGAAACGAGACACTCCGGCCAGGGGACCGCAACTAACCACCAGTAATCCCCTCAGACCACTCATGCAAATGACGGAGCCGCTAGTGACAAAGGCGGCAACGAGTGCCGCGCGCGCACAGCCTGCTGAGTCGCGCGACCGCAAATATGACAAGCATCTCAGCTATTCTGCAACTTGGGGCCGGTTAGCCAGGCAGGCAGGGTCCCGGGGCGGGGGGGGGGCGGTGGTGGTAGATGGGGAAAGAGAAAAATCCGACCGCGGGGCGCGGTATCCGCGCTGCCCGCGGGGTTTTCGAGACAGACGTCCCGGGAGGGCGGGGGCAGCGCGTCCGCTGCTGAGACGCTCTCCGATGCCTGCGCCTCCGGACATATGAGTGGCCCTCAGAGTGTCCAAGAGGTAGGATGAAGGCTCCGGCTGGAGGTGGGGACAAATCCCCCTTGAGTGCGGTGTCCTCAGCCCAACACTTGAAATGGGTCACCAAGTCAAGAGTACTTTATCGGAACAGGAGGGAAACGACTTGGCAGGCTTCGTGGCAGGCTTCGGCCGCGATGCAAACCCGGCAGAGCCCACGCAGGTAGGGACGCCTGGCTTGAAGACGCAGGGGGGACCTAGGCGCAGTTTCACAGCGATAGCCTTTTCCTTCTCCTTAAGAAGTTCTGCTTTGAACTACTTATATTTATTAGGAAAATTTATACTAGTTTTGGGAGGCTTGTGTGTGTGGTGCAAATTTAAAAGTCCTAGGACAGGAGACCTCCCCTGGAAAATTAATGATTATTTTAAAAATGGCATGCACATTCAGTTTAAACATGTTATGAAAAGGAATTCAGGCACCTTAAAATTTTGGCTGCCACCCCAATCAATATTGTCTCAGATCTCTTTGGAATTTAATGGTCCACTATACTAGTTATACTTAAGGATAATAAAGCTTTAAGACCTAACATAAAGGTGATTATAAGTCGTTAACATCAAGACAAGTTGAGACCTATTGGAACTGTTCAGTAATGATTTGTTATCAATCAAATTGACGGTATTATTGAAATTAAATCTGGGCTAAAATGTTGGTAGAGGAGAAAATGTTTCTTGTTTTATCTTGAAAGGGAATGAAAAAGATTTTTTACTGGACCCTCGATATAATGAAAAGGTTACACAGATTTTTTTTAAGTATAGCCAGTGCTAAAAGCTAATGATCTGTGTATATCTTTGGAAAATTTCATTACAATGGCATTCCAAATTACTCATCATGGAAGTCGTGCTCCGGGCCCTCAGCGCATCCTGCTCAGTTTGTGCCTAAGTGGCACAGTATTCAAACATTTTGCCATGAGGCCAAGATATTTTTCATTTCCAGAATTCTGCCTTTCAGAGAGGACACTACTAACAGTTTCCGAACAACCCACTCACTTTAAAGAGAAGCCATTGAAATAGAAGCTGCAATACTGTGATATCTCTGTAGCAGAGGCCAGAGGTTCTCTTGAATTTAAAATAAATTTAAACTGTTATTCATGAATTGAAGTGAGCACCAAGTTAGACTTGCACAATTTTTGTGACACGTGGATATTTTCTAGCAGATGAATTACTGGAAGAACTAAAGATCAAAGTGACAATTTTTGTGTCTCCAGAGTGGATGCATGATTTTGCTAAAGCACGAATTCTGTGTGTGCTCAGTAAAGGTCTGAGTTCTTAGGAAAGCAATCTGAGTTCCGAGGTAAAATATTTTTCACCTTCCCATACTTTTGAAGGTAAATGCCTTATTTTATATATGTTATATACAGGTATCTATGTTATATATGTGTCCCACTTTCCCCACTTTGAGATTCTGGCATCTTTTACCATGAAGTCAAAGCATGAAGTGGCCATTTGAATACCTGCTCATGTGGTCCCTCACCAAGTGGTACACAGTCCCCTCCCCTAGGGCCGAGTCCCCCTCAGCCCAGCACAGCAATTCCTGCCTGGCCCTGGGAATCCAACTCCATGAGGCTAAGGAAAGGCCCTCCCAGAGCTTTTGAAGTCAACTCCTTTTCCCTTTAGTATGCATGATTTTTTTAAAAAAATATTGTTTATTCCTAGCAAATGAGCAAGAAATGTTTAGTGAACACATAAGTATGGTTTTCACACTTTCACTCTCTGGGACACTTAAAAGCCCATTTAAAATAATCCTACCCTCAGGATTTAGAGTTTCTCCCTCTCACTTGCACATACAAGAAATTAGGCCAGTCATCCACATTTAACTATCAGGAACATATCTGTTTAGGGAGAAAAGAAACACTGCTCTTGTAAGTATAGGACTGTTATGGTAATTTTTAAAAATACTCACAAGTTTAATTTCAGAGAGGTACTTCTCAACATTGCTTTGTGGTTCTGGGTACTAGTTTGCACTTCACTGCTTCTCTTGAAAGTTTCTGTACCCTCACGTCTTGCAAACAACCAGATGACTGCACTAACTGAAGGCCACTTTTAGCACTTAATTAATATGCACCAAAGAATTGACACAAGGACAAGCTAGCTATATAAACTGAGAAAGATTTCACAACAGTTTGCAAACTTATCCTTTCTCCTTTATTACGTTTTATCTTTCAAGTTCCACAAGAAATACCGGTCAATCACCCATCTATATACCTTGGAAATATTCTTATGCCCCCCCCCCCCCATAAATGTTTCAGTTATTAAACACAATAATATAGCCAGCTGGGTTAAATCATCTTTTCTTGGAAAATACAGACAGTCTAACTGAATGCAGACTTCCCATTCACTGATCACTGAAATCTATTAATAAATCTTCAAAATAAAGTCTGGAAGTCCCACATTACCTAACTGATTATCAGAGAATTGACACAGGATAGGATGACTAGGAAAACTAATGAACACTCTCACAAAGACAGCACGAACAGGCTCAGAACTTTTCAGCCTCTAGCAAGTTAAAACTTGACGGTGCCAAAGGAGCCGGGTAACTCATCTGCCTCTGCAAAGCCTTCTCCACCTCTTTGACCACCTCCTCACGTCAGGCTTTCTCCTGCCTGTCCTTGCAGCCATGCTTCACAAGAGCAGAGTTTCAACTCCAGTGAAGAGCCACTCTCGCAGTTTCCCTCACTGTTACTAGGCTGCTTTGCAATGACGGCCCCTTGTGTTCTGAGAGAGAGTCATTTTCCTGTTAGTGAACACACCTTTTTCTCTTTTAAAGATCTGACAATATTTAAATCCTAATTTAGAACAAAATCTTAATGATGATATTGGAATAAGACGCTCTTGAAACCCTTTTCTTTTTTTCTGGCATCTTTGATTAGTCCCTTCTATTTCTAGATGAGATGGCTTCTGTTGAGCATGAGTTTCCTCCCTACTTCACTGGCCACTATTTCCTGGTAAAATCCTCTGATAAATGGAGTGGCTCTCCTTAGACACTCTGGCTTTTGCTTTCATCTTTTCTCAGCTGGAAAGAGAAAGCCTTCCCTGGTGACAACTCTTCAGTGCTCCCATTCCTGTCAGATGCTGCTCCTCCACGGCTGGTGGGTGCTCCTCAGAAACCTCTCTCCTTGTCCTCAGTTCCCCAGACAGCACTACCTCTCTGGCCTCTACATGCTAGCCTATCTGCATGTTGACCTTGGATTTCCTGTCCATAAACCATGCTCCCTTCTTGAGCAATTCACCTTCTTTTCAAGGTACCCGGCACTTCTGGCTTCCCTAGAAAACTTGTGTGAATGTTAGAAATTGTACAGCCTCCAGACCATCAAGCCTGAGTCTTGGAGTAGGAGTCTGAAGATCTTGTACAAATAAATCACTATGATTGATCACTGACTTTTTAGTTTCTTAATCTGCCGTATCACAGATTTAGGATTAGCACTGGTTCTGGTGAAAAGAGCACATGTGGTTGGTTAGAAGATCTCAAGTGTAGTTCTTCAGCCACAGTCAGCAAGGAAGCTGAATCAGGGCCTTTCCATCTAGAGGGCTGTGTCCACCTCCCGCCAGATGAGGCACTAGGGCCCAAAGGTTCCTGTAGCCCCTTCCCAGAGCTAAGAGTCTATGAAAAGGTGGCTACAATGGGGACTACCTTCACAGAGGAGTTTGGAAGAATATAAAACCAACTTCATATCCTATTTTCTGTGACACACATTCTCATATCTGTTGTAGAAGTGATCTAAGCTTGTGTACCTTTAAATCACCTATGAGTAAAGAGGTCATTTAAGAGAACTAGGGTGATTTGGGGAGTGTAAATAACATATTTAAGCCACTTTTTGAAGTCCCAGATATAAAACTTCTACTTTGAGATGTGAAAAAAAGGTCAAAGCTTTAATGTGTATAGATGTCCAGGAAATACCTCTGACTTCAGACTATGAAGTATGATACTATGAAGTATCATTAAAAATAAACATGTGGGCAGAGAACACAGTTTAAATGGAAACAGTGCATACAACAAAAAAATGAATCAGTACTTTGCCACTGTGAATTTTATTGGTTTTCTGGAGGAGAGGGAACACTTAAGCAAGACTTTATCTTTTAGTCACCAATGCAGAATTGTCCTTTAAAGACATGTTGCCAGAATAAACAAGACTTTTCCAAAATTATCTAACTATACAATAATATTTGCTTTAAATTGAAAAATATATATTTTAAATAAAAATATTTTTACATTTAAAATTTCAGAAAGGCAAAGTGAAAGCCGAGTAGGAAGAAACCAAGGTAAACTATTCAGATAGACAGCAATGTTACATTAGATACATTTGTGCAACTCGTTAATGGTTTTCCTAAACATGCTTTAAATATTAAAGATTATCTTTCTAAGTAATATTTATTTCAAAACTGCTGTCTTTAGAGAAGTCTTGTTTGAGGTGTATGAAACTCCTTAAATGGTCAATTATCAGAGAAACTGGCTTTTAAGGAGAAAATAATAGTGTGAATGAGCTATATGCAACTTCCCTTTTTGAAAACAGAAGTTGAATCTGTAACACCAAATTTAGAAAGGAGAGGGGATGGCAGCAAATACCACGAGAATATCATCTATAGCATTGACGCCCACTGCCGTTCTGTTCTGTTACAAATAATGTACACTCTACAAACTTGAGTTTGCTCAAACAATGCATGTATTTAGTTGTTGCTAAAGATGATTCTTTTAAAAGAAAATATACATATGAAAGAGTCATATCAAATTTAAAAAAAAAGAAAAACTCATCGAAAAAGTGTTAGATTCCCTGACTTTGGCTACAGTGATTCATTTGGCCTCATTACACAGAGGGCAGCATAGTACATATTGGGACAGCTGATAAACAGCTTTTGTGGGAATAGTAATGGTAATTTGAACATCATTTATATTTGTTTACTTTTCTTTAAGAAATTAAAGCCCAAATTATAAAAGGTTGAAAAGAATTTTGATGAGTAGACATTCATTTTCACTCAATCCTAATTTGTTACCACTTTAGAACTGTTAGACATCATGCTTTCAATTTTAGTGATTAAAACAAAAAAAAAACCTCTAAAGATAAAGACTCCAGAATTACTATTTCCACATTACAACCAAAAATGAAAAGTGAGAAAATAGAAACCCTTCCAAAAGTTCATCAGATGAAAAGAGTTAATGGAGAGCCACACCATTTATGGACAAGAATACTTAATACTATTCAAGTCTCCCCAAAACACATCAATAAATTAAATGTGATTCCAACTTAAATCCCAATGCTCCCCTCCCCCTGCCCAAGGAACTTAAGCAAATCCAGAAATCATCTGGAATAACAAAGGACAAAAGATAGCTTTAATAAGTTTAAAGAACAAGATGGGGGATGTGGCCTAACAGATATCAAGGTTTATTATAAAGCTCTAGTAATTAAAACAGAGTGGTGTTGGCAAGGGATAAATAGATCAGCAGAACAGCATTGAGAGTGCAGAAACAGACCCACACATGTATGCAAGCATAAAGTATGACAGAGGTGAGGCAACAGATCAGTGGGAAAGAATAGGCTATTCAATAAATGACTAAAGGTCACCTGGATACCTGCATGAAAAATAAAATTAGTATCTCAGATTAAAAAATATATATATATTTCAGGTGGACTAATGTCTAAATATGTGAAACAAAACTTTAAAACAATTAGGAGAGAATACAGGAAAATATATTTATGGGCTCAGAATAAGGAATGTGTGATTATTCTCAGTCTCTTAAGATTCATTCTCTTCTTTGCTCTGCGCCTGGAAATGTTGACCCCTAGGGACCAAGCTCCTTTGCCAACCAGCTTCCAGCTGGATTCCTCAACAGGAAGGTACCCGAAAGAGAACAGTGGGTCAGAGGGGAGAGAGCTTGGGCTGTTTCTTCCCTGCTCCTTCCTACTTTGGGATTCTGTTACAGCAGGACCCATCCCTCCATAGCCACAGCTTCTGCAGGTGACCCTTTCTCCAGGGCACTCACTCTCATAGATTCTAGCAACACCATTTCCTCCCCTTTCCCCTGTAGACCTGAGGATAGTAAGATCTAAGTTCTTGGTCTTCCATGCTTCAAGTTTTGTCACATCTCTGTCAAAAGTCCCTTCATTTATGTCTCTTTAGTTGAATCATTTGAGTGGAATACTTTTTCCTGCTGAGACTTTGACTATTTAGAAACAAAACAGCCAGGGCCTTCTCTGGCGGTCTAGTAGTTAAGACTTCATGATTCTAATGCAGGGGCGTGGGTTCAGTCCGTGGTTGGGGAACTAAGATCCCACATGCCACCTGGAACAGTCAAAAACAAAAGAAAAGAAGTAAGACAGCCAATGCACAAACTATAAAGAAAAAGACCAATAACTTGGATTACATTAAAAATTAAACATCCATTAAACAAAATACAATATAAACAAGATAAAGATAAGTGAAAGACTGTCAAGTGATAGTATATAATTCATATAATCAGCAAAAGATTAATACTCAGAAGTAAAAAAGAACTCCGAGTCAGTTTTTTTTTTAATATAAAACCAACAGAAAATGGGTAAAAAGAGGAAACTCAAATATCCAACAAACGTGAAGAGATACTCAATCTCCTCAATTACAGGAAAAATGCAAATTATAAAAGGTTAGTTCACAGTTCTCCACTTGACCACTTTGGAGATAATCTGACATTAGCTAGTGGAGCTGGACATGCACACACCCTGCCCACATACCTGCAGTCTTTCTCCATGAGGGTTCCATGAGAAAATAAGCCCTACAGAAAAGAATTCAAGTGACTATTTCCTCAATTCTCCCAAGGGTGGTATAAAGGTAAGAACCAGTGGTTGCTAGTAAATGTTTAACAACTGGCTGGGGTTGGGGTGGGGGTGGAGAATGGGAAAGAAGGAAAGAAGCCCTTTTTGAAGCATTTGCTGATTTCTGTGGTGTAAATACCCCACCAGGGCTGATTTCAAACCTCCCCACTGAACTCAAGAATTACAAAGAGATTGGTGTGATCACTCTTAGGAGCAAGTATCAGTCTCCAGCTCTATCCCCAAACGTGAACCATTCTAGACTTAGAGGACAGAAGACAATTCATTACATACAACAAATGCCTTAGGATGCGATGCACGTGTGCTTAGTCACTCAGTCGTGTCTGACTCTTTTCGACCCCATGGACTGCAGCCCACCAGGTCTTCTGTCCATGAGGATTCTCCAGGCAAGAATACTGGAGTAGGCTGCCATGCCCTCCTTTGCCTTAGGGTACTGGGGCTTAATTTTCTGGAGGAATTCTGGATGATAAGGGCTAAATCTAGAGAGACTCTTGTTTTCATCCCCCATGGAGACATAGAAGAATGTTTATAGTAGCTTTGCTTGTAATAGCTAAAGGAGAATTAATCAATACATTTGAAAGCTATGGTGGTTAAGAAGTACTAAAGTTACCAAATATCAACATGGTTAAATCTCAAAAACATAATGTTGAGTAAAATAAAGTGAAAGTGAAGTCGGTCAGTCGTGTCCAACTGTTTGTGACCCCATGGACTGGGGCCTACCAGGCTCCTCCCTGCATGGGATTCTCCAGGCAAGAGTACTGGAGTGGGTTGCCATTTCCTTCTCCAGGGGATCTTCCCGACCCAGGGATCGAACCTGGGTCTCTCGCATTCCAGGCAGACGCTTTAACCTCTGAGCCACCAGGGAAGCCCAGTAAAATAAAGCCAGTTGTAAAGTATGTACAGTATAATATCATTTATAGAAAATACTTTAAAACATGCAAAACAATGCTATATATTGTTTATCAATACAGATGAGTGTAATTATAGAATAAAAACATTACAGACCAAAAACATTCAGGAAAGTGGTTAATTTTCATAAATGGAGGAGTACTGGAATCAGGGAGAGATACTATAAAATTTAATTTCTTTGTTAAAAACATGAAAAGCAAACAAATATGTTGTAGTAAACCATTTAAATGTGTTGTTTTAGATTTCAAGACATTAAAAAACACATTTTTTCCCCTTTCTTTCTCTTGGTTCCCATGAAATAGAACTTTGTAAGGTTTTTTTCCCACAACTTCTTATATCTATTAATAAAGCAATGGGTAATATTTATATTTCATGCATTTATCTTCATTATTTCAGTAATGATCTAATCCCTTTTACTCATTTGATATGACTGGCAGACCACAGTCCCTGGCATCACAAAGAGTCAGACACGACTGAGCACACACACACATGCATACTGTCCTTCTCTCTCTCTTAATAACAGACTGCAAAATTCAATGACGATGCTAGCATAACCGAAGTTTTTAATAGGAAGCCCAACTGACAAGGCAAGTATAAGAGAATAGGTTTAAAGCCAGTATTGGGGGTGTATTTCTCATCCGTCAGGCTAACTTCTATCACACTGCTGCTGCTAAGTCGCTTCAGTCGTGTCCGACTCTGTGCAACCCCGTAGACGGCAGCCCACCAGGCTCCTCCGTCCCTGGGATTCTCCAGGCAAGAATACTGGAGTGGGTTGCCATTTCCTTCTCCAATGTATGCATTCATGCTAAGTCGCTTCAGTAGCGTCCGACTCTGTGCGATCCTGCGGACAGCAGCCCACCCATGCTAGAAAGGATAAAGGCTTCCTTACAAAATGTGTAAGGCTTCCTGTGACTTCCTTAACATACATCTAGCCCTAAAAAGTGAAATCTTGTTTTTTAAAAAAATTTAGAAAACACTCTCCTGGTGAACTATCTTCCACTGGGTGTTCAGTTGACCATTTACAGCTACTCCAAATGCATTCTGATTCTCTCTTCTTTGTGTCCCTCCATGCAGGGTTATAGGAATAAAGCCCCATACCCTCTTGATCTCTGGGAAGGTGGTGCTCTCTCAGCACATGGGTAGTGTAACTTTTTTTTTTCAGAGACTGTCTTGAAATAAGCCTATGTTTTAAATACACACTTTTCTGCTCTCTTAGCAGGCATTCTGAAGCTAGGTGGTTCTAAATAAAGAACTCTAGTCAACAACAGGAAATAACTCCCACAGAAAAAAGGGGCAGAATACAAACTCTCACCAACTCTTATACACAGCTCACAACGGCCTTTTGTTCCGTGCACATTAAGCCTGAAATCTTTACTTTTCAGAGCATGTTTGGGCCTTTTCAGAGCAATTAAACCTTCCTTTTCCTTTTGCTGCTGTCCCTGCCTTCTTCTCTCTGAGGAAGTTAACCTTACAACTGAACTTCTTACTATGAGGTAGCAGATCAGAAAACGAACGGTTTCTATTCTGAAATTTAACATTTTTTTCCTTAATGGAGCTTCTCAAGAGGGAAAAAAAAAAATCAACTCTCGGTGTAAAACTCACTTTTCCTTCTAATACATATAATACCACATAAATGCACATATATACATCCCAAAAGAATATTTTCATCTGCAGTGTATGTTTCTAAATCTATCAACAAAGACACTATCATTATCAACCCATAAACCTAAACGGATGGGTTATCAACACTTTGCCAGTGACATTTCTGCAAATCATTGCATCTAGAAGACATATATTGTATTCAAAGGCTCACATCTTGAGTCTGTAGTGAAAAAGAGGAAGAAAAACCTAGATCCCAAGCCAACTAAACAGAAAAACATCTAATGAATGGTTTTTAAAGTCTCGGTGACTGCTACTGGAACAGATTGGTGGCATTCAACTATAGTACAGCACAGGTACTCCAGACAAGAAAATTGGGCTGAGTAAAACAGCTTAAATATGACTGGAGACTAGTATTTCTTTCTCTCCTACACACTCAGCCTTGCCCTCTCTACTGGCTCCTTCCTGCAGTCAATAAATTACAGACTTGGTGTTCTCCCTCTTCACTTTTAAAACAAGAAACACTCCTCCCCTGCTTCAATGCTGCAGGAATGTTGGTGGCTCCTGGTGGCTCAGAGGTAAAGGCATTGTCTCCTGACAATGCAGGAGACCCAGGTTCGATCCTTGGGTTGGAAAGATCCCCTGGAGAAGGAAATGGCAACCTGCTCCAGTATTCTTCCCTGGGAAGTCTAATGGACAGAGACTGAAGAGCTACAGTTCACGGGGCTGCAATGAGCCAGACACAACTTAGCAACTAACAACAGCTGCTGTCGTTACCCTTCATGGTTTTAGTTCCACCTACTTCCTCTGGCTTCACAAAAAAAACTATACTGACCACCTCTGGAAAGAGCACCATTACTACCTAAATGCCAAGCCATTGGAGACTTCTCAGTTCCTCACTGACTGAACACCTATCTATAGCATTTGACATTAATGACTGCCTCCAACTGTTTCTTTCAGTAACTCTGCTTGAACTCCTGGTTCTTATCTCTCTGGCTACTTGTTCCTTTGCTGGCTCCTTTTCCTCTTACTACCCTATAAACCTATAGGTCTTCACTTCAAAAAATAATCATCCCTTACTGCAATTTATCGAGCCCATCTTTGCATGAAATGTTCCCTTGGTATCTCTAATTTTTTTGACGAGATCTCTAGTCTTTCCCATTCTGTTGTTTTCCTCTATTTCTTTGCATTGATCGCTGAGGAAGGCTTTCTTATCTCTTCTTGCTATTCTTTGGAACTCTGCATTCAGATGCTTATATCTTTCCTTTTCTCCTTTGCTTTTTGCTTCTCTTCTTTTCACAGCTATTTGTAAGGCCTCCCCAGTCATTTTGCTTTTTTGCATTTCTTTTCCATGGGGATGGTCTTGATCCCTGTCTCCTGTACAATGTCATGAACCTCAGTCCATAGTTCATCAGGCACTCTATCTATCAGATCTAGGCCCTTAAATCTATTTCTCACTTCCACTGTATAATTGTAAGGGATTTGATTTAGGTCATACCTGAATGGTCTAGTGGTTCTCCCTACTTTCTTTAAGTCTGAAATGCAAAGATGGGCTCAATAAAGGACAGAAATGGCATGGACCTAACAGAAGCAGAAGATATTAAGAAGAGGTGGCAAGAATACACAGAAGAACTGTACAAAAAAGATCTTCATGACCCAAATAATCACGATGGTGTGATCACTCACCTAGAGCCAGACATCCTGGAATGTGAAGTCAAGTGGGCCTTAGAAAGCATCACTACGAACAAAGCTAGTGGAGGTGATGGAATTCCAGTTGAGCTATTTCAAATCCTGAAAGATGATGCTGTGAAAGTGGTGCACTCAATATGCCAGCAAATTTGGAAAACTCAGCAGTGGCCACAGGACTGGAAAAGGTCACTTTTCATTCCAATCCCAAAGAAAGGCAATGCCAAAGAATGCTCAAACTACCGCACAATTGTACTCATCTCACATGCTAGTGAAGTAATGCTCAAAATTCTCCAAGCTAGGCTTTAGCAATATGTGAACCATGAACTTCGTGATGTTCAAGCTGGTTTTAGAAAAGGCAGAGGAACCAGAGATCAAATTGCCAACATCTGCTGGATCATGGAAAAAGAGAAAAACATCTATTTCTGCTTTATTGACTATGCCAAAGCCTTTGATTGTGTGGATCACAATAAACTGTGGAAAATTCTGAAAGAGATGGGAATACCAGACCACCTGACCTGCCTCTTGAGAAATCTGTATGCAGGTCAGGAAGCAACAGTTAGAACTGGACATGGAACAACAGACTGGTTCCAAATAGGAAAAGGAGTACGTCAAGGCTGTATATTGTCACCCTGCTTATTTAACTTATATGCTGAGTACATCATGAGAAACGCTGGACTGGAAGAAACACAAGCTGGAATCAAGATTGCTGGGAGAAATATCAATAACCTCAGATATGCAGATGACACCACCCTTATGGTAGAAAGTGAAGAGGAACTAAAAAGCCTCTTCATGAAAGTGAAAGTGGAGAGTGAAAAAGTTGCCTTAAAGCTAAACATTCAGAAAACGAAGAACATGGCATCCGGTCCCATCACTTCATGGGAAATAGATGGGGAAACAGTGGAAACAGTGTCAGACTTTATTTTTTGGGGCTCCAAAATCACTGCAGATGGTGACTGCAGCCATGAAATTAAAAGACACTCCTTGGAAGGAAAGTTATGACCAACCTAGATAGCATATTCAAAAGCAGAGACATTACTTTGCCAACAAAGGTCCGACTAGTCAAGCTATGGTTTTTCCAATAGTCATGTATGGATGTGAGAGTTGGACTGTGAAGAAGGCTGAGCACTGAAGAATTGATGCTTTTGAAGTGTGGTGTTGGAGAAGACTCTTGAGAGTCCCTTGGACTGCAAGGAGATCCAACCCGTCCATTCTGAAGGAGATCAGCCCTGGGATTTCTTTGGAAGGAATGGTGCTAAAGCTGAAACTCCAGTACTTTGGCCACCTCATGTGAAGAGTTGACTCACTGGAAAAGACCCTAATGCTGGGAGGGATTGGGGGCAGGAAGAGAAGGGGACAACAGAGGATGAGATGGCTGGATGGCATCACTGACTCGATGGACATGAGTCTGAGTGAACTCTGGGAATTGGTGATGGACAGGGAGGCCTGGCATGCTGCAATTCATGGGGTCGCAAAGAGTCGGACAGGACTAAGCAACTGAACTGAACTGAACTGCAATTTGGGACCAGAGAAGATTACAAAGGTGAGTGGATGATGGTGATGGTTGGTTAGGATATCAGAACTTTCATGAGGCAACTTCACCCACTCTCAGGGCATCTATATGCTAATGATTCACAAATCATTAATCACATTCTAGACCTTTCTCTTTGAGGTTCATATCTAAGCTTTATAAAGACCATACATATATCCAAGTTTGTCAGGGTCATACCTAATATATGCTTGTCCTGGCATACTTAGTAACAGCACCCTGTTTCAACCTCAAAAGTGTCCTAGGTTGAACAATGTGCATGCTAAGTTGTTTCAGTTATGTCCAACTCCTTGCGACCCTATGGACTATGGCCTGCCAGGCTCCTCTGTCTGTCGGATTCTCCAGGCAAGACTACTGGAGTGGGTTGTCATTTCCTTCTCCAGGATTTAACAATAATAGTATATAATTAGCCTGTTTCTATCTCATTACCTATTAGACATTTTCACCGGGTAGTATAAAGGCATCTCCAACTCACAGCACATCTAAGATTGTCCTAATCTTATCTTCCTTAAACTTGTCCCTCCTTCTGAATGCTTAAATACGGTTAAGGTACCAACAAGGTGGGTTTCCCTGGTGGCTCAGTGGTAAAGAATCCACCTGCCAATGCAAGAGATAAGGGTTCGATCCTTGGGTTAGGAAGATTCCCTGGGGTAACCCACTCCAGTATTCTTGCCTGGGAAATCCCATGGACAGAGGAGCCTGGCAGGCTACAGTCCATGGGGTAGCAAAAAAGTTGGACACAACTTAGTAATTAAACAACAACCACCAATAAGGTATCCCTGGTGTCTTAAGTTGGAAATCTAAGATTCTGAGTTTCTTCTCTCTCCCTTTCTCTCACATTTAACCAGACATAAAATCCTATCAATTTTCTCTCTTAAATGTTTTTCAAATATGTCCACTCCTCTCCATTTCCCCACCACTGCCCTGGTCAAGGCCATATCATCTTTCACTTTCCTTACTGCAACAATCTATTTCCTGACTTCCAGTCCTAGATATTCTCCTCTAATCCATCTACACCACCTACGCCATGACAGGTAGCATGCCAGGTACAAGAAATGCAAAATGAACAAGAGATGCGCTCACTGAGTTCACAGGGTAGACTAACTCATCACTGTGACACAGCGGGTTGCACGCTGATACAGACATGCGTAGGGTGACGATGGAGACACACGAGTGGCCACAGAGACTGACCATGTGAAAAAAGGGAGGTGGTGATGGATTTTAGGCTAAATGGTGGTTAGTTAAGGTCATTACAGGCAGATGGACTAGCAGAAATGGGAAAGTGAGAAACAGCAGAGGACATGGGTGAGGCTCTGAAGTGTAAATCGCAAGCAGGGAGTAGCAATAAACCAGACCAGAGAGTTTGGGCACATCTAGGAAGGACTTGGATGCCACATTGAAGGGTCTGGCCTTTAAATCCTGAAGGTGGGGGGGAGTCATTAAAAGACTTCCCATGGGAGAGAGGCACAATCTGATTTTTATTTTAGGATGTTAATTCCTCATCTATTCCAGAACTTGACAGAATGAGTGTAAAATTTATTAATAATAAACAATAAATGAAAAAAATAAAATTTAAAGAATGTATTAAAAAGCTGTAATAACTAACAGAGTTGAGTTCTGACAAAAGAAAAATATAAATGAATCTGCATTGAAATACTTGAAACAGACCTTAGTATAAAGATTTAGTATATTCTAAAGATGGCGTTGTTAGTGCAACAGTTAACAATTTAAGGTCAATAACGGATGTTAGAGTTTCGCCTCACACATGAAAAAATACAAGAGATTAACTAAATAATAAAATAATTTTTTTTAATGTAAGAGAACTAAAAAAAAATATAGATGAATAACTGATCTTAGAGGTAGACAAGATTTGTTTTCCAAACATAAAGCAAAAAAAGAACTATAAAATTAAAATGAATTACACTAAAAAACTATACATCAAGAGACACCATAAGCAAAATTAAAAGAAAAAATGACAAACCTGGAAAAATATGTGCAAACAGATAACAGAGACTTAGTAACCTAACCTAATTCTATGGCTCAGTTACACCAATACTACAGTACATTAAGAAACAATGAAACTAAATTAGACAAACTGGCAAAGGACACAAGCTGATGATCAACAAAAGGAAGAAATGCAGGGGGAAAAATGAGTACAAATGCATCCAATCAAAGCAATACACATTAGAAATATAATTGCCCTATACCAAGCTGGCAAGTTAGATAAAACTGCTAACAATGTGAAGGCACCGCGGACAGGTTGTCATAGCCACTGATGAAACTCTCAGTGAATCCAAACTTGGGAAGACAGAGTTTGGACATGTGTATCAAGAATCTCCTAAAAGGTCCATATCCTGTACTATGGTCATCTCATTTCTAGGAATTTACCGCCCATGGAACCAATCAGAGCTATGCATAAAGAATACACTCATTCAATACATATTTACTGTATGTCCACTGTGTCCTAGGTTCTAGGAGTTGAGAATGTGGCAGCAAACAAAACACACCCAAATCCCTGCTCTCATGGCTCTAACATTCCAGTGAGGGGAAAGAGAAAAGAAAGAAGAGTCAATTATACAGCATAACAGAAATTAGGTGTTCTAGGGGAAAATAAAGCAGTGAAGGAGGATGGGGAATGTGTGCTTGGGTGTGTCTGTGTGGGGTGGGGGGCAGTTTTGAAGAAGTACTTTAGAAAAGCCTCACTGAATGATGTCTGAGCAAAGATCTGAAGGTGAGAAGACTCAAGCCAAGCACCAGTTTTCCTGACACGAGGAACAGAACAAGTGAGCAGGGCTGCAGTGGGGTGTATGCCCAAGGGTTCAGGGACCTCAGGGCACAGTGGAGGAGGAGGGGAGAGGAGCATGGGTACAGAGGAGGTAACGGGTAGAGGGGGGAGGGTGCAGAGGACCTTAGAAGCCAACGCAATGGCTTTGGCTTTGACCTTGAGTCAGATGGGAAGCAAATACTGCAATACTCTTGGCCCCAAGCATGTAGCCTCACGACAGTGGTCAAGGATCCTTTTAAAACAAAAGTTGGGTTGCCTCACTCCTCTCTTAAGACCCTCCAGTGATGGTGACTGCATTGTAATGACTGATTTGTTTAGTGTTGCTGTGACTTTGTACTCTCTTCAACTGTGCCCAAACCCTGATATTCAAAGATGTACTAGGAATAGCACATGGCAGAGAATCACTGCTGGAGCTGGTGTGATGTTAAGAGCCTGAGCTTCACAGTTAAGGCGGATCGGCCACTGGTGAGATTTCCACTGTGAATTGTGGGCATGTTTCTCCATCTCTGGTTCTTCACTGTAAAAAAGGGAAAATACTACCCACCTCACAGGGTTATAAAGATTAAATAAGAAAATGTGCTGTTTTTGTTTTTTTTTCCTTTCAAAGTGAACAGTGCCACTGGTGGCATGTGAGGTGATTTTAAAAGGCACAAAGACCTGGCATAAGGGGTCATCTCTGGAGGAGGGAGGCACCAGGTGGATGAGGGGCAAGTGCCCTTTGAGGGACATGAAGGGTTCCCAGGAGGAGGAGAACAGGAGAGCGTTTTGAGACAGTACTCTGGTCTAGGGGGCTTCCCTAGTGCCTCAGCAGTAAAGAACCTGCGTGCAATGCAGGAGATGCAGCTTTGATCCCTGGGTCAGGAAGATCCCCTAGAGGAGGGTGTCATATCCCATTCAAGTACTCTTTACTGGAGAATCCCATGGACAGAGGAGCCTGGCCGGCTACAGTCCACAGGGTCGCCAAGAGTTGGACACAATGGACATGACTGAAGTGACTGAGCACGCATGCACTCTGGTCTGGCCTCTCTTGCTGCTGGAGGTAATGCCAGGTGGTGCAGTTCTGGCCCATCGGGTAGAGGGGATAGTCTGCTGGGAGCCTTGGGGAAGAATTTTTCTTCTCTGATTAAAAAATGGAAGACATATGGGCATGCAGGAAGAGCTCTTTGTCTCCTTCCTGACTGTAGGAGGATGTGGTCCCTGGAGCTATGGCAGCCATTCTGTGTGCACGATGTTAGAAGGCTAAGGACCAAACGTGGTAGGGAAAGGTCCAGGTGGAGCCTGGGTCCTTGAACGTGTTCACTGAGCCGATGAGCTGATAAGAACAACTGAGGCTAGGACTACCCACCTTCAGACCTCCAAGGGAGACAGTCCATGGTCTTATGAGTATGTTTGTAATCACAGGTGAGGTCCAAGGACACAGACCACTGAATCACCAGGGGAATGGTTCAACCCCACAACCCAGACCCTGCCCAGCTCTGCTAAAACAGTATCTCTGTGGGAGCGCCTAGGAGTCTGTATTTTGGACTTGCCAGCTATAGTGGTTTCCTATTGCTGCTGTAACAAATTACCATAAACCCAGTACCTTAAAATGACTCAAATTTATTCTCTTACAGTTCTGGAGGTTCTGAAGTCTAAAACTGCAGTGTTGACAGCCCTGTGTTCCTTCTGGAGGCTTCACCGGAGAATCTGTTTCCTTGACTTTTCCAGCTTCTAGAGGCCACCTATACCCCTTGGTTTGTGTCCCCTTCTTCCATCTTCCAAATGTCCCATTCCAACCTCTGCTTCTGTCGTCCCATCTTCTTCTGCCTCTAACCTTCTTGCCTCCCCCTGATGAGGACCCTTATGATTACATGGAGCACAGACAAATAACCCAGGATGATCTGGACAATAAGAATTTCAAGATCCTTAATTTAGAAACATTCACAGACTCTCTTTTACTATGGGTAACATGGGTGGGGAGAGAGGGCACTATTCTGATCACCACATCACCTGGGTCTCCTGCATTGCAGGCAGAGTCTTCACCATCTGAGCCACCAGGGAAGCCCTCAGTTGACTACAGGACCATTAAAAATCATAAATGTAAGACACTATTTGTTGACATGCAGGTGAAAACATCTTAATAAATCACTTACTGGTCATAGAAACTCAACCTAGTGGTTCTGAATGAGAGCAGAGATGGCGGAAGAGTGTAGAAAATAGGGGCAAGAGTTAGGAAAAGCTTTATGCATTAGAATTTTGGGGATGTTTTTCCAAAATGTAATCCGAGTCCTGCCCAGACCTAGTGAAATGGGAGATCCAGCTGGGAAAAAACCCTGATGCTGGGAAAGACTGAAGGCAGGAAGAGAAGGGATGACAGAGGATCAGATGGTTGGATGGCATTACTGACTTGATGGACGTGAGTGTGAGCAAACTCTGGGAGATGGTGAAGGACAGGGAAGCCTGCCGTGCTTCAGTCCATGGGGTCATAAAGAGTCGGACACAACTGAACAAGAACATCCAGGTAAAGGCTACATGCATGTCTGGGTGAATAAGCCTCGAGAACGCATTCTGCTACAACCCCTGGATAAAATAACCTGCCAAATAACCTCCAACTATGCCTTAGTTTTCTCATTCATCATCTTAAAATATTTTTTAAAAATATATACAACCTGCCTATCTCTCATGAGCATGTGAGGATCGAGGAATGCTGAAGAATTTTATAATTAGTAATGAGCTAGATAAGTATCACTGGTGACTATTAGAGGAAACTGATACAGACTATAAATGGTGGTGTTGCGCAAAATGATTCATTCAGAGAGACTCCAGTTACTCAGAACCAATAAAGCAAGCAAAAAGAAGTCCTTGAGGAAAAAAAAGAAGAAATCATAAAGCCCATGCATCAACCTCATGTGTTATTATGCCCTCCCTGAGTATCTATTTAAGTTTAAAGATTATTTTGTTTTTCCCCTACACAATAGATCGTAAATGGAAATTAGTGGGGAGAATGGATTTAAAAAGAAGCACACTGATAGTAACCCCTCCCCTGCCAAAAAAAAAAAAAGGAAAAGAAAAAGGTGGGAAACCAGGGTTGGGGGATTAAAAAATGTTGACATAAGAGCTCAAAAAATTTAGTGCATGGGATCATTTAAAATAGAGACAAACAGCACCATGCCCCTCACTAGCCCTGTCCTAAAGGGCGCTGTATTCTAACGGAATACTTCAGCAATCTAAATGATCCTGAATCATGGAGAAAAGGCAGCATTATGTTCAATGCTTTCTGGGGGGACAATGTAATAATAACAACAATACAGGGAAATCATACAAGGAAATGTTTTTATTGAACAGGTTTACATTTAACAAATTTGGGTGCTTAAAGAGAAAGTTCAAACATCTATGAAATGCATGTATACAGAATGTCTGAATAAACAATACACCACTGTATAAACCATAGCTGTTGTAAATCTAAACATAAGTTCCGCTCATGTGAAGGAAGTCCTCACACAGTATAAGAGTTCAATAAATCTGTGTTGTCTGAGAGACGGAAATTGACATTGTCACTCTCATGGATGAAGGATGGTGTTAGACTGGTCCATCTGCTGGCTGTGGAGTATGTAATAACAACACCACACCTTTAAATCTGTATAATTACTTATTTTTACACATTATGAAGTGCGTTGACATCACCATCTTTGTTGCTCCCTATCCCTCAAAGCTCCAAGTAGCCCCAGCTGCTACCACCCCACTTTACACTTGAGGAGTTGAGGTTCAAAGAAAATGTTCTCAGAATGCCACAATGACCAAGCAGCAAAGCGCAGATTCCAGATGCAGGGTTTTTGTTTTTTTTTTTCAAATTTATGTTATTGCAAATATCACTTCACTTAACTATTTAATGAAGACTCTTTGCCAAAGCACATTTCTGCAAACAGATTCATATGGGAATTTTAAGTATGGTAATCTATCCATTTATCTATCTACCTACCTATTTATAAAGCAGCAAATTTTTAACATATCTTTTAAAAATATATCTTTTTCTTTTCAAAATGCCCACACACTAGTGTCTATAAACAGCTTTAGTTCAGAGTGAGATTTTTATGACTGAATCTTAAACACTTAAGTAAAGAGAAAATGCTAAAATGATCTAAGCTAATAAAATCATTACCCCTAAAAACAAAAAGCTCAAAATGTACAGATCTCACAAATACTCAGTTGCTATATGAAATGCTGCAGTTACTCCAATGGTGTATTTTTGCTTTTATTTATTTCTTGTGGACTACTAGGCTTCCGTGCAATTTCAACCCACATACGTTGATGACACACACAGAGCTTAAAATGCCATGATTCATCAGGCTGCCACAGTCATACAGCTCAGTGATACACCTATCGGATGTGAAGCTGCACTCTGCGTAATGTACATTCACGCTCTTCTGCCCCCACCATGCGTTGCTGTAACGCCAGCAAAGCATATTCATCCACCTCCAACCCACCCTCCCACTCGAAGTAAACAAAAAAAGATCATGAAAAGCACCCTTCCTCAGAAATCATCTTTTTCACATTAACAGTAAAAAAGTCTTCACTATGAGTTAGACCACTTTTATACCATTAACTTTTGGTTCTTTGCAGAGAAACCAAAGTACAAAACACAGAGTATTTTGAGATTATTTAACATGTAATTAAACAAACTATAGTTAAGATTTTTTGACATGCCTAAGAACACTAACTCTGGAGTCAAATCGTCCTGAGACAGACAGGGTTTCAAGTTCCAGCTTGACTGTGTGCTGGCGATCTGACCTTAGACAACTTGCTTAAGCCTCAATTTTTTCAACTGCAAAAATGGGACAGAATTAGAACCTATGGCATGGTGTTATCATGTGGGTTAAATGAGATTATGAATGTAAAGATGTTGGCACAGTCTCTAAAAAATGATAAAGTAAGGTATTATAGCTGTTTTGTTATTAATAATTACTTAATTAGATAATGCTCATTAAATTCAATACTGCACCAGTGCTCCGTGGTGTTGCAAGGCAAGCTCCCTTGCTCCTCGCCATCAGGCCTCATTCACTGCTGTCAGCCGTGATGAATCTCATGTACAGGTTTGGGATACACACTGGAGATTAGATGGAGCTCCACTTACTTAAGGCATTAGGTCAGACTGGAGTACAGGAAAGAAACATTTTTATTGAATAAATCTCATCATCTGACTAGCATTCAAAATGTACCTCTGTCCCTGCAATTCAATATAAAACCAACTCCACCTTTTTCTTCTTTGTCTAACAAACATTTACTGACTGTCAACTGTGTCAGGCCCTAGGCTAAGCTTAAGAAAAGAACTAGGAGAAAGTAAGATCTCTGGCTGGTTAATTATTCATCATTTTCTCCTCCTTGTCACTTCATACTCTGATGGAAAGATGTATACATAACAAAGCATAATAAAGACTAGAAAAGATCAGCTACTTTCTTCAAATGCTTTAAAACATAAGTAATGGGAGAAACCAACATGTATGTCCCTTCCTACTTTCATTGCTGTAACTGGGCTACAATACTTTCTTTTTTCACTTAAAAAAAATGCCAATAATGTTTTGCAAGTGAACCCCAAGAAATGAGGAATGTACACAAAAAATTTAGAAAGCTTTAAATCTCAATAAGAGTAGACGTACCCATCTTTTTTTAATATCCATTATGTGTGTATGCAACTGAACCTTAGATCCCAAATCTCAATCTCTTGAATTGCCCTGAAAAATACTGGCACTCATCAGAGTCATAAATATTTCCACTGGTCTATGCTTCCATTCTGTTTGATGGATTACAGGCTTGAGTAGTATATTAGGATTTACTTGGCTGTAAGTAGTGGCTCAGATGGTAAAGAATCTGCCTGTAATGCAGGATACCCTGGTTTGATCCCTGGGTCAGGAAGATGCCTTGGAGAAGGGCATGGCAACCCACTCCAGTATTCTTGCCTGGAGAATCCCATGGACAGAGGAGCCTGGCAGGCTACAACCACAGGGTTGCAAAGAGTCAGACACGACTGAAGCAACTTATCACCACCACGTAAGTAAAGAAATACTAACAATGGCTGAAATGACTAAGAGTTTATTTTTTTTCTCATGAAGTTAGTAAGTCTGGGGTTCACAGCTCAGGACTAGAAAGATGGTTCAAAGGGAACTGTTCACTATCCTCATGGTAGCTCATGGTCACAAGAGAGTTGCTATCCACCAGCTATTTCATCTACATTCTATATAAGAATAAATTCAAAAGTCTTTTTTTTTCTTTTTTTCAAAAGTCTTGTCTTCATGAGGCTTTGTCTTTTTATTTCAGAAGGCATATTCTCCCCAGGGGGAGAAGGCAATGGCACCCCACTCCAGTACTGTTGCCCAGAAAATCCCATGGATGGAGGAGCCTGGTGGGCTGCAGTCCATGGGGTCGCTAAGAGTCAAACACGACTGAGTGACTTCACTTTCACTTTCCACTTTCATGCATTGGAGAAGGAAATGGCAACCCACTCCAGTGTTCTTGCCTGGAGAATCCCATGGACAGAGAAGCCTGGTAGGCTGCAGTCCATGGGGTCGCACAGAGTCGGACACGACTGAAGTGATGTGGCAGCATTCTCCCCAGGGACCTCTACCCGTATCTCACATACAAGAACAGAGCAGAATGTAGCCACTTCATCTAGAAGGGTGTCAGAATATCATGTATTTTAGCTTAGCACAGAGCTACCCCGAATAAAATCAGAGCTCTCTTAAAGACAGAATGAAGAGGAGAGGATTCTGGGAGATAGTAGAGTAGGAAGCACCAGGAATCTGTGACTCCACCTGGAAAACAATTGCACTGGCACAATCTTTTGAAATTCTGGCATCTGTTGAAGGCTTCCAACTTCCAGGGGAAGACTTCCATGGTAAACTGTAGTAAGTTTTGGTTACTTTCAGTCAATTACCACTCTTAGCACAGAAGCAGCTGGCCACCCTCCTACCCTTGGGGATGCACATGCTCCTGAGTAGCTTGCAAGAAGCTTGTAAGAGTTAGGGGAGCAAAAAGGATTCTGTCTTCTAAATATTAGGGGGTCTGGGCTCTCATTGTTGCTTCTGATGATGTTAGTACAGACAAAGAAGTGGAAATCATTGTTGCTGCACTTGCCCCTCTCCATATTATTGCAAACCCCTCCCCTTCCACCTGAAATGACTTTCCAAGGGGTTTTAAAGGGCCAGCACCTACCCGCCACACTTAGACATTAAAGACTAGGACATTGAAAAATTGTAATATATAGGGAAAATAAGAACATAACAATGTACACCTAAAGAAAGGCTCAGAAAAGACCCGAGAAAACCTTAAATTTACACCTCAGGCTGATCTTGGCACAGAGACAGGCTACCACATTCTAAAAAGCAAAAAGGACCAACAAAAACAATACAAAACAGCAAACCTTGAGGAAGAGGGTCTGAAACCTTGATTTCCAGAGTTATAACACTATTAGATTCAAATGTCGTGTGTTCACCAAAAAAAACCCACAAGGCATGCAAAAAAACCAGGAAAACATGATCCATTAAAAGGAAAAAATAAATCAACAGAAACTATCCTCGAAAAAGATCTAATGGAGATATAATAGACAAAGACTTTAACATAATGTCCAAAACTGCACAAAGAAGTAAAGGAAGATGTGGAGAAAGTCAAGAAAATGATGTGTGAACAAAATGGAAATTTCAATAAAGAGAAAGAAAACCTAAAAGGGAAACCAAAAAGAATGTCTAGAGCTGAAAAGTACTATAACTCAAATGAAAAATTCACTAGAGAGATTCAAAGGCAGATTTGCACAGAAGAAAGAATCAGCAAACTTAAAGATAGGACAATGAAAATAATCAAATCTGAGAAGAGAAAGAAAAAAATATTGAAGAGAAGTGAAGAGAACCTAAGGGACCTGTAGAACACCATCAACTGGACCAACACGTGCACTGTGGGAGTCCCAGAAGAAGAGAGAATATTTGATGAAATAATGGCTGGAATTCCCACATTGATTAAAGTCATGAATATAACCATCCAAGAAGCTCAAGAAACTCCAAGTAAAATGAAGTCAACAAGACTTACATATTATAATACAACTTTCAAAAGACAAAGAGAGACTCCCGAAGGCAGTAAGACATAAGCAACTCATTATATACAAGGGATCTTCAATAAGATTATCAGCACAATTCTCATCAGAAATTGGGAGGCCAGAAAACAGTAGGCTGATTTACCCAAAGTATTAAAAGGAAAAAACCTGTCAGCCAGGAATCCTATATCTGGCAAAACTATCCTTCAAAAGTGGGGAGAAATTAAGACATTCCTGGATAAACATAAACTAAGGGAGTTCATGATGACTGCTGCTGCTGCTGCTGCTAAGTTGCTTCAGTCGTGTCCAACTCTCTGTGACCCCATAGACGGCAGCCCATCAGGCTCCCCCGTCCCTGGGATTCTTCAGGCAGCAACACTGGAGTGGGTTGCCATTTCCTTCTCCAATGCATGAAAGTGAAAAGTGAAAGTGAAGTCGCTCAGTCTTGTCTGACTCTTAGCAACCCCATGGACTGCAGCCCACCAGGCTCCTCCACCCATGGGATTTTCCAGGCAAGAGTACTGGAGTGGGGTGCCATTGCCTTCTCCGTCACGATGATTAGGACTGTCTTAAAGCAAATGTTGAAGGGAGTCCTGCAAGGTGAAATGCAAGGACACCAGACGATAACTCAAAGTCATATGGAGAAATACGTAGACACATGGGCACATTTAAAAGCTAGTATTATTTTAAAAATGGTTTTTAATTGCACTTTTGGTTTCCTACATGATCTAAGAGACTAATAAGATTTAAAGAAAAAAATTATTAGTGTAAAAGCTAGTATTACTGTAACTTTGGTTTTTAACTTCAAATCTTGTCTTCTCTATAATTTAAGAGACTGGTGCATTTGAAAGAATTGTTAGTTTATGTTTAGGGCACAGGGGGCTTACAGGTGTAAGTTTGTGACATCAATAACTGAAAGGGGTTGGGAAGGAGCTACAAAGGAGCAGAGTTTTTGTATGTTATTGAAACTAGGTTGCTATAAATTCAAATTTATATTCAAATGTTATAACTTTAGTATGTTAAATGTAATCCCCATGGTAACCAGAGAGAAAATAGCTATAGAATATACCCAAAAAGAAATGAGAAGGGAATTTAAACATTTTTAAACATTTAAACTACGAAAGAAAAATTCAACTCAACACAAAAAGAAGATAGTAATACAAAATATGAGGGACAAAATCTGTAAGTTAGATAGAAAACAAATAACAAAATGACAGAAGTCCTTCTTTTATCAATAATTACTTTAAATCTGTTGCACTTTCATAAACAATCTGAAAAAGAAATTACAGAAACAATTCCATTTATGATAATATCAAAAAGAATAAAATAGGAACTAATTAAGGATGTGAAAAAGACTTGGACAGTGGGAACTACAAAACATTGCTGAAAGAAATTAAAGAAGGTATAAATAAATGAAAACACATCCCATATTCATGGACTGGAAGACTTAATATTATTAAACTGTCAATATTACCCAAAGTAATCTACAAATTCAATGAAATTCTTATCAAAATTCCAATGACATGTTTTTGCAGAAATACAAAAATCATCCTAAAATTTATACCAACTCTCAAGATATTCTGAACAGCCAAAGAATCTTGAAAAAGAACATAACTGGAGGGAGTTACACTTCCTAATTTCAAATTTTACAACAAAGCTACCATAATCAAAACAGTGTGGTAATGGCATAGAGACAGACATATAGACTAATGGAATGGAATAGAGAGCTCAGAAATAAACCCTCACATATACAGTTAATTATTTTTGACAAGGGTGCCAAGACTACTCACTCTTTTAATAAAGGGTGCTGGGACAACTGGATATCCAGATGCAAAAGAATGAAGTTGGACTTATCTAACACCACATACCAAAATAAATTAAAGATGAATGAAGAACCTAAAAGAACTAAATCAATAAAAAAATCTTGGATGAAAACACAGGACAAAAACTTTGCAACACTGGATTTGGCCTTAATTTCTTGGCTATAATACCAAAAGCATAGGCAAATAAATAACAGACAAATTGGATTTTATGAAAATTTTAAAATATTGTGCATCAGAAGACACTATCAAGAGAGTGAAAAGGCAACTCACAGAATGGGAGAAAATATTCTTAAATCATGTATCAGATGAAAGATTAATATCCAGAAATACATAAAACTCTTAAAACTCAACAACAAAAACAACCCAATTCAAAAGTGGGTAAAGGAGGATGCTCGGGGCTGGTGCACTGGGATGACCCAGAGGGATGGTATGGGGACAGAGGTGGGAGGGGGGTTCAGGATGGGGAACACGTGTACACTCATGGCAGATTCGTGTCAATGTGTGGGAAAACCAATACAATATTGTAAAGTAATTAGCCTCCAATCAAAATAAATAAGTTTATATTTAAAAAAAAGTGGGTAAAGGATCTGAATAGACATTACTCCAAAGAAGATATATGAATGGCCAATAAGGACATGAAAAAAATGCTCAATTCACTAATTACTAGGGCAATCCAAATGAAAACTGTAAGGGTGGATATTATCAAAAACAAAAGAAACGAAACCTAGAAAGATCAAGTGCTGGTGACTTCCCAGGTGGCAGAGTGGTAACAAATCTGCCTGCCAATGCCGGAAATCAAGAGATACAAGTTCGATCCCTGGGTTTCGAAGAGCCCCTGGAGTAGAAAATGGCAATCCACTCCAGAATTCTTGCTTGGAAAATTTCATGGACATAGGAGCCTGCAGTCCATGGGGTCACAGAGTCAGACACGATTGACTGACAGCACAGAACAGCAGCATCAAGCGCTGGCAAGGATGTGGAGAAGTCAGAACCCTTGTGCCCTGTTGATGAGAACATAAACCGGTACAGCCACTGAGGAAAAGACTATGGTGGTTTCTGAAAAAATTTAAATAGAACCACCTTATGCTCCAACAACTCTACTTCTGGGTGTATACCCAAAGAACTGAAAGTCAAGGTTTCAAAGAGATACTTATACACCGATGTTCATAGCATTTTTCACAACAGCTAAAATGTGGAAACAACCAAGCATCCGTTGAAACATGAATGGACACACAAGTTGTGTTATATACATATAAAGGATTATTATTCAACCTTGAAAAGTGAGGAAATTCTGCAACGCACCACAAGTTGGATGAACATCACTGATGGATGAGGACATTATGCTTACTGAAATGAGCCAATCACAAAAAGACAAATACTACATGCTTCCACTTACATGAAGTACTTAGTCAAAATCATAAAGACAGTGTCATGGTGGCTGCCAGGGGCTGGAGGTAGGGGAGAATGGAAAGTTATTGTTTAATGAGTATGGAGTTTCAGTTTTGGGGTTTTTTTTTTTAATAATTTTTTTTTTTTTTTGGCCGCACTGGGTCTTAGTTACAGCATATGGGATCTAGTTCCCCAACCAGGGATCAAACCTATGTCTCCGGCATTGCAGCTTGGAGTCTTAATCACTGGTCCACCAGGGAAGTCCCGAGTTTCAGTTTTACAAGATGAAAAGACCTATGGAGATGGATGCTGGTGATGGCTGCACACAATACGAATTTATTTAATACCACTGAACTGTACACTTACAAAGGGTTGAGATGCTAAATGCTAGGTTATGTATATTTTACCACCGAAAGAAGCAAACAAACAAAACCAAAATAAAGGAACATGGGAATAGGTATAGCACAGATAATTAACAGAATTTGACATAAGTGGTAGGAGACTGTGGCTTAAATTTGTGACTTCACTGGGGGGAAAATGTCAAATTATTATTAACAATTAAAACTTTGTGTTGTTGGTAATTAATAGTAATAACCACATAACACCTTTAAACTTATTCACATAGCGCTTTTCTCTGAGGATCTCCATGTTTTCTACCCATATTTCTCACAAAGTTAAATGAGAAATTTTCCAGGGAATATTTGTATAAGGTAAAGGAAAGAAACAGAATGTAGAACTACAGAATGAGTCCTTGTACCAAGTACTATGCTAAATATGTTACACATGTGACTTCATTTTCTCCTCTCAGAGGAAATTCAAAAAGGATAGGCAGGCTTTTAATGGCGCTTCATGAGAAATGCAATCTGAGTCTAGATAGGTTCACCAAAACTGAATGTGCTGAAACAGACTCTTCATGAACCCCAAACTCACCTCTAATCAAAGAGGTTTTGCAAGCCCTGTCCTTGTGAGTAGCATGTATAATGAAACTAAAAAAGGTTTCCAAATTTAGGTCAATGGAGTAGAGGGAAAAAACAGGGAAGGGGGTGAAAGGTGGAGCTTTGATTACCATGAAACAACTCCTGAGGATTCAGAAGAACTAAAAGATGCTTGCTCCTTAGAAGAAAAGCTATGACAAACCTAGACAGCATATTAAAAAGCAGAGACATCACTTTGCCGACAAAGGTCCATATAGTGAAAGCTATGGTTTTTCCAGTAGTCACGTACAGATGTGAGAGTTGGACCATAAAGAAAGCTAAGCACCGAAGAATTGATGCTTTTGAACTATGGTGTTGGAGAAGACTCTTGAGAGTCTCTTGGACTGCAAGGAGATCAAGTCAGTCAATCCTAAAGGAAATCAATCCTTAATATTCACTGGAAGGACTGATGGTCAAGCTGAAACTCCAGTACTTTGGCTACCTGATGCCAAGAGCCGACTCATTAGAAAAGACCTTTATGCTGGGAAAGGTTGAAGGCAGGAGGAGAAGGGATGACAGAGGATGAGATGGTTGGATGGCATCACTGACTCAATGGACATGAGTTTGAGCAAACTCCAGGAGATGGTAAGGGACAGGGAAGCCTGGCGTGTTGCAGTCCGTGTAGTTGCAAAGAATCAGACATGACTGAGCAACTGAATAACAACAACAAAATCATGTTACCAATTATGTACATGCCTCGAAGGCAATGGCACCCCACTCCAGTACTCTTGCCTGGAAAATCCCATGGATGGAGGAGCCTGGTGGGCTGCAGTCCATGGGGTCGCTAAGAGTCAGACAAGACTGAGCGACTTCACTTTCACTTTTCACTTTCATGCATTGGAGAAGGAAATGGCAACCCACTCCAGTGTTCTTGCCTGGAGAATCCCAGGGACGGGGGAGCCTGGTGGGCTGCTGTCTATGGGGTCGCACAGAGTCGGACACGACTGAAGTGACGCAGCAGCAGCAGCAGCAGCTGTAAAGAATCTGCCTGCCAAGCAGGAGATGCAGGTTCAACCCCTATGTCAGCAAGATCGCCTGGAGAAGGAAATGGCAAGCCACTCCAGTATTCCTGCCTGGGAAATCCCAGGGACAGAGGGTTGTAGAGTCAGACATGACTTAGCTACTAAAAACAACAATGTATAAAATAGGTAACTAATGAGAAAGTATTGTATAGCACAGGGAACTCACTGGTGTTCAGTGTTCTGCTGTGACCTACATAGAAAGGAAATCCAAAGAAGAGGGGATGTATACATATGTATGGCTGATTCATTTTGCTACACAGCAGAAACTGACACAGCAGTATAAAGCAACTATACTCCAATTGAAAAAAAAAAAGATTTTGCCATTTTTGTAAATGTGAATACTAGTTATATTGCTTTTTATGGTTATTATGAACAGCAAATAAAGTAGTAAATGTAAAGTATTTTACACACCAAAAAATACATAAGCAACAAGGATACACTATAGTGCAGGGCATAATAGCCATTGTCTTGTAACAACTTTTAATGGAATATAATCTGTAAAAATACTGAATCACTATGCTGTACACCTAAAACTAATACTGCGAATCAACTATATTTCAATTTTTTTAATAAGAGGCTTTTAAAAAACCCAGCACAGACAGACTTCATGGTTTACTTACAGTGAGGTTCAGGCATAAAAACTTATTAGAGAAGCCACGAATGTATATGCTACTGCTGCTGCTAAGTTGCTTCAGTCGTGTCCGACTCTGTGCGACCCCAGAGACGGCAGCCCACCAGGCTCCCCCGTCCCTGGGATTCTCCAGGCAAGAACACTGGAGTGGGTTGCCATTTCCTTCTCCAATGCGTGAAAGTAAAAAGTGAAAGTGAAGTCGCTCAGTCGTGTCTGACCCAGGCTCCTCCATCCATGGGATTTTCCAGGCAAGGGTACTGGAGTGGGGTGCCATTGCCTTCTCCAATGAATGTATACAGATGTGTATAATTTTTATCTGATCATCAAATACTCGTTTTCTTTTCTAATTGCTAAGTCATTTATTCATTTAGTGAATAACTGTACTGAATTGTAGTCTAAATACAGACTCTGGTCAACAGTTCTTTTTTTTTTTAATGAGATATAATGAAACCCTGGTGACTCAGACAGTAAAGTGTCTGCCTGCAATGCAGGAGACCTCGGTTTCATCCCTGGGTCAGTAAGATCCCCTGGAGAAGGAAATGGCAACCCCCTCCAGTACTCTTGCCTGGAAAATCCCATGGATGGAGGAGCCTGGTAGGCTACAGTCCATGGGGTCGCAAAGAGTCAGACACGACTGAGTGATTTCTCTCACGACATAAATATTGTATCAGTTGTAGGTGTACAATATAATGATTTGATTTTGCATATACTACAAAATGATTTCTACTATAAGTCTGGTTAACATACATCACCATAAAGTTACAACTTTCTTCTTGTGATGAGAACTTTTATGATCTATTCTCTTAACTTTCAAATATACAGTACAAAATCGTTAATCATGGGCTTCCCCTGGTGGCTCAGTGGTAAGGAATCTGCCTGCAATGCAGGAAAGCTACAAGAGACACAGGTTCAATACCTGGGTCAGGAAGATCCCCTGGAGGAAGGCATGGCAACCTATTCTTGCCTGGTGAATCCCATGGACAGAGGAGCCTGGCAGGCTACAGTTCATGGGGTCGCAAAAAGTGGGACATGACTGAAGAGACAGCCCATACATACACACATTGTTAATCCCAGTCACCAGGATTTCTTTAAGTGGAAGTTTATACATTTTGACTGCCTTCACTTCTCTTGTGCACCCCCTGCTCTCTGCCCCTGGCACCATCAATCTATTCTCTATGAGTAAGGTTAACAGTTCTAACCAAATTTTAAACTATGCTATTTCACATGTTAACAGATTTTAGAAATCATCCTTTCCCCTCCCCCCAAATTAAATAAAAATAAATAAAATCATGTCACCTAAGATATGATTCCCTTAAATTCAAATGTAAGTGCACAGATGGAAGTATTGTCCCAAACAAATTAAACTTTCAGAGAACATGTATGCCATATATTCAGGTCAAGAATATATTAAAATTTGGTAGGTATCATATAGCCATTAATTAACATTATAATTGCTTCTGAACATTCAGAGTTTCTGCCTCAATCAGAGCATATTTCTAAAATTTTAACCATGCTGTAGACTAAAAAAAGAGTAGTATCACAATATTATTACTAAGCAAAATACTAAAACACAATGGAAGCTGTTTGCCACTGAGCACATATACAACACCTATTGTTATTAAGAGAGCTGAGCGCACATGCATTTGGAAGAAAAAAAAGAAATACACTGTAATGCCTCAGAGCTATTATAAGTGATGCGTTAGCTTCCTAAAACGAAATAAGAAAAGCAGAGACTGGCTAGATTTACAGTTTTCAAATATGTACATGTTCAATCAATTATTTACTTCATGTTCATTTTAATTTTAAAAATTACCCCAAGTAAAATGGTTGCATCACTGATGTATTAGATCATAACACTCTTTACAGGAAAGCAAAGATAAGTTTAGTAAGTTTAATATACTAAATAAAGGATCCTTTTCTCGGCCGAGAAAACATGTGAGTTGAAATCAAGCATGAGGAGTTCTGGAGTCAGCTTCATAATTACTTATGACCCCACAAGTAGTAAGAGCAGGAATTCTTTAGGGGAAAAAAAATGGTTTTAATTCATGATTAATTATGTGGCTGGGTACAAATTCACCACTAGCTATGCAGATCATAAAGTCTCAAAAGCAAATAAATATACGCTCTCTGTTTTGAGATCTTGGTCTTTCTTTGAAGAAGAATGGGTGTGGTAGTGGTTGGGGAGGGGGGCCTAAAGCTGGAACAGGCTTGGGAAGTTCTTCCAAGACTTTCATTTTAAGAAAGATAGATAAACAAACCAACATTGGGTCCATTGATTGAGGAGTATTTGCCTGGTTGCAATAATGAATACATTTCTTTTCTGCAGTGTGTGTGTTGAGGAGGTGGATATGACTTTTAATTGTATATTACCAAAATGGGTTTACAACACTTTCTGTTTTAAAACTAATAAAAAAAAATTTTTTTTTTTTAAGTAAAACTTTTCACCCCCGTGGACAAAGACTTGGGCCCTCTAATGGCTTCATACAAGTTGGTTTTTAAAACCTGGAAACTGATTGGGTGACATTTAATCTCTGAGATTAAAATCACTTAGTGAATATTGTATTGTTCCACTGTTCTCACTGTCATTTTGGCATTTGGGGCCTCGCTCTGCTGCTTCTGCTGGCGCACTTACCAGCTAATGAAACCTAGCCCAGGAGCAGCTGCCTGAATCTATGTCACACTGCATCTGGCACCCATCTATCTTCCAGCCATCTAAATTCACCTCTGAAATCATACAAAAGCAGTGCAGAGCTCCCTGCAGCCACACCAACACACCAGTCTTTGTTTCATCAAGGCTGTAAAGCAATTTCAGACTTTTTTTTTTTTTAATTTGCCACATATTTCAGAGGAGTGGCTTCTGAAAGGAATGGGGGAAAGTTTTTTTTTTCTTTTTAATTATGAGAATATCAAGTCTTAAAAATATCCTGTTAAAATTTGCTAGACCATCATTAGTACAGTTTTGGCTGAAATAGTACATTTAAGGGCTTGCCAGGAGAGACACGCTGGTGCCGACTGATCCCAGACAAGGAGGCGAGTCTGCTTAAAATTCTTGAGTTGTCACGGTTATTAAATATGCTGTGCCACGAAACCTTCCAGTACTCAAGGTTTTCTCCATATCAGCTCTGCTAAATTATCAAAAATGCTGGTTTTAGCAGGAAAATTATTTACATGTGCATCCAAGGAATATTATTTTCAAGAACCATTATATGAGAGAAAAAGGTTTTATAAATGAGGGGCTATCTCTATATATACATATAGTTAGATATAGATATTTCTTTTAAATGAACTCTTTTTCTAAAAATTTTAATTAGTTCGATCACTCTGTAACAATTGACTCCTCCCTGCCCTGCTGAAGATAATGTCTTTTATAAGGGGACATTATCTTCTTTAACTGCAACAGCTAAGTCTTGAGCGATTAAGAAAGGAGTATATAACAAACATGTACTACTGCATCTCAAAGGAAAGTCAAGTCATAGACGATGCTTAAAGCAAGCTTAGAGATAAAACTTTATTTCTTAGAAATGAAACTTTAAAAAAGCTTTCTTTTTCTTTACTCATTCATCAATTTTTATTTACATATATTATATAGGTATATATAATCAGTTTCCCTTTATACAGTGTTTTATCTGTATCCCGTATTTTCTTTTTATTGTGGTTTGCATTTGCCATTTCAACTTTTTTTAAGGTGCACAATTCAGTGGCATTAAGTATATTCATATTGTTGTACAACCATCATGATTACCCATTTCCAGGATTTTTTCATCATCCCAAACAGAAATTTCATACCCATTAAATGACCAACCTAGATAGCATATTCAAAAGCAGAGACATTACTTTGCCAACAAAGGTCCGTCTAGTCAAGGCTATGGTTTTTCCAGTGGTCATGTATGGATGTGAGAGTTGGACTGTGAAGAAAGCTGAGCGCCGGAGAATTGATGCTTTTGAACTGTGGTGTTGGAGAAGACTCTTGAGAGTCCCTTGGACTGCAAGGAGATCCAACCAGTCCATTCTAAAGGAGATCAGCCCTGGGTGTTCTTTGGAAGGAATGATGCTGAAGCTGAAACTGCAGTACTTTGGCCACCTCATGCAAAGAGTTGACTCATTGGAAAAGACTCTGATGCTGGGAGGGATTGGGGGCAGGAGGAAAAGGGGACGACAGAGGATGAAATGGCTGGATGGCATCACTGACTCGATAGACGTGAATCTGAGTGAACTCTGGGAGTTGGTGATGGACAGGGAGGCCTAGCGTGCTGCAATTCATGGGGTCGCAAACAGTCCGACACAGCTGAGCGACTGAACTGAACTGAAACACTAAATCTCCATTCCTTCTGGCCCTCGTCCTCTGACAACCTCTATTCTACATTCTGTCTCCGTGAATTTGACTATTTTAGGTAACTTAGGCGGGGGCTTCCCAGGTGGTGCAAGTGGTACAGAACCTGCCGACTAATGCAGGAGAGGTAAGAGATGTGGGTTCAATCCCTGATTCAGGAAGATCCCCTGAAGGAGGGCACGGTAACCCACTCCAGTTTTCTTGCCTGGAGAACCCCATGGACAGAGGAGCTTTGTGGGCTACAGTTCATAGGGTCGCAAAGAGTTGGAGACAACTTTGAAGTGACTTTGCATAACACAGGCATATGTAAGCACATATATAAGTGCTGCAGTCCATGGGGTTGCAAAGAGTTGGACACAACTGAGTGACTGAACTGAACTGATATGTAAGTAAAGTCATGTTCTTCTCTGTCTGGATTATTTCACTTAGTATGTTTTCCAGGTTCACCTAAGTTGTAGGATGTATTTGAATTTCATTTCCTTCTAAGGATGAATAACATCCTATGGTATGTATATACCACGTTTTGTTTATCCATTCATCTGCTGATAGACATTTGGGCTGCTTCTACCTTTATGTTAGGCTGAATAATGCTGCTAATGAACACTGGCATGCAAGTATCTGAGTTCCTGCTTTCAATTCTTTGGGGTATATACCTAGAAGTGGAATTGCTGGATCATAGAAGAACTGTACAAAAAAGATCTTCATGACCAAGATAATCACAATGGTGTGATCACTCACCTACAGCCAGACATCCTGGAATGTGAAGTCAAGTGGGCCTTAGAAAGCATCACTACAAACAAAGCTAGTGGAGGTGATGGAATTCCAGTTGAGCTATTTCTAATTCTGGAAGATGATGCTGTGAAAGTGCTGCACTCAATATGCCAGCAAATTTGGAAAACTCAGCAGTGGCCATAGGACTGGAAAAGGTCAGTTTTCATTCCAATCCCAAAGAAAGGCAATGCCAAAGAATGTTCAAACTACCACACAATTACACTCATCTCACACGCTAGTAAAGTAATGCTCAAAATTCTCCAAGCCAGGCTTCAGCAAAACATGAACTGTGACCTTCCTGATGTTCAAGCTGGTTTTAGAAAAGGCAGAGGAACCAAAGATCAAATTGCCAACATCCGCTGGATCATGGAAAAAGCAAGAGAGTTCCAGAAAAACATCTATTTCTGCTTTATTGACTATGCCAAAGCCTTTGATTATGTGGGTCACAATAAACTGTGGACAATTCTGAAAGAGATGGGAATACCAGACCACCTGACCTGCCTCTTGAGAAACCTATATGCAGGTCAGGAAGCAACAGTTAGAACTGGACATGGAACAACAGACTGGTTCCAAATAGGAAAAGGAGTATGTCAAGGCTGTATATTGTCACCCTGCTTATTTAACTTATATGCAGAGTACATCATGAGAAATGCTGGGCTGGAAGAAGCACAAGCTGGAATCAAGATTGCTGGGAGAAATATCAATAACCAAAGATATGCAGATGACACCACCCTTATGGTAGAAAGTGAAGAGGAACTAAAAAGCCTCTTCATGAAAGTGAAAGAGGAGAGTGAAAAAGTTGGCTTAAAGCTCAACATTCAGAAAACTAACATCATGGCATCTGGTCCCATCACGTCATGGCAAATAGATGGGGGAACAGTGGAAACAGTAGCTGACTTTATTTTTGGGGGGCTCCAAAGTCACTGCAGATGGTGATTGCAGCCATGAAATTAAAAGGCACTTACTCCTTGGAAGGAAAGTTATGACTAACCTAGATAGCATATTCAAAAGCAGAGATTACTTTGTCAACAAAGGTCCGTCTAGTCAAGGCTATGGTTTTTCCAGTAGTCATGTATGGATGTGAGAGTTGTACTGTGAAGAAAGCTGAACGCCGAAGAATTGATGCTTTTGAACTGTGGTGTTGGAGAAGACTCTTGAGAGTCCCTTGGACTGTGAGGAGATCCAACCAGTCCATTCTAAAGGAGATCAGCCCTGGGTGTTATTTGGAAGGACTGATGTTAAAGCTGAAACTCCAGTACTTTGGCCACCTCATGTGAAGAGTTGACTCACTGGAAAAGACTCTGATCCTGGGAGGAATTGGGGGCAGGAAGAGAAGGGGACGACAGAGGATGAGATGGCTGGATAGCATCACCAACTCGATGGACATGAGTTTGGGTGAACTCTGGGAGTTGGTGATGGACAGGGAGGCCTGCCATGCTGCAATTCATGGGGTCGCAAAGAGTCAGACACCACCAAGCGACTGAAATGAACTGAACTGAACTGATGGGAATTCTATAACTTTTTGAGGAACCAAAAGCAGTCTTTCTAAACAAAATTTTCTAAAAGTTAACTTTGTCCATGAAATGAGCCACAGATTAGTTTGAAGACTAAAATAATTCTTCTCTGATATATGGAGGTCAATAGTTTCCTCCACATTCCTAAATACAGTGGTGAATTCTCAGTCCTTATCTTACTTAACCTACAGAGTCGATCAGCTGATCACTGACTCCTACTCCAGGAAACATTTTGTTCACCTGGCCTCCAGGATCCAAGAGCCTGTAGTTTTCTTCCTTTCTCACTTGTCATCCTCTCTCTGCTGGTCTCTCCCAATCTCTCTCCCTCTGACTTCTCAAGGGTCCTTTTAGGCTTTTAGGCCCCTTTAGAAGGTTCAGTCTTTGGACTTCACGAAACTCCTCCCTTGGAGATCTCATTTAGTTTCATGGTTTTAAATATCACAGAAATGCTGACAACTCGCAAGTTTATATCTCCAGGCTCTTTTCTTCTCTGAACTCCAGATGGGAATATCCAACTGCCTGTTCAACATCTCTACTCAGATATCTCAAATTCAACATGTATTTCTCATGTGCCCCCCTTAGGTGCCCCCCATTCCTGCATTCCACCCCCATCTCAGTTAATGACACCTCCATTTGCCCAAGTCCTCAGCTCCAAAGCCTTGGAGTCCTCCTTCCTTCACAAAGCACATTTAACCTGGCAGCAAATCCTACAGTCATTGCCTTCAAAATCTAAACACAAATGGATCTTTTCTCAGGACTCTATTGCTACCACCCCAGTCACATCACTAGCACTTCCTTCCTAGAGTACTGAAGTAGCTTCTGAAGTTCTCGTCCTTCCTTCTACCTTGCTCTGCTACTGTTCCTTCTCAACACAACAGCCAGAGGGATCCTTTTTTAACCTTTAAGTCGGATCATTTCACTGCTCCACTCAATGCCTCCAGTGTCTCTCCATTTATTCAAAGTAGGACCCAACGACTCTGCCACACCCTAAGTGTCGCTACATGTTCCATGTTCTTGTCTAACTTCAGGGCCGAACTACTCTCTATCTCTCATTCTGTCCTGCAACCCTGGTTTCACTTCCCTGCTAGGCCTGAACGTGCTAGACACCTTTCTGCCTCATAGCCTTTTGCACTGACTGCTCCTTCTTCCAGGAACTCTCCTCCTCCATATACCTGATGGTTTTCCTCTCACTTCTTTCAAAACTTTACTCAAGTGACATTGTCCCTTGGTCTTTAAACTGTGGTTAAAATTACAAATTGCAATCCATTTCACTTCTGCACTTTCATATTCTCAGCCCCTAAACACTGCTCAATTTTTTCTTAGCACTTACCACTTCCTAACATATATAATTTCTGTATTGGGTTTATTACCTTCTGACCCAGTTACACTGTAAGTCCCGTGAAAGCAGGAATTCCTTCCCTGTACCCCAATTTTGTTCCCTGTTGTATTTCTAGCACTTAGAAGACAAATGAGCTAAGGTAGATGCTCGGTAGTTTTAAATAAATAGTTCAGCAGAGAAATAACCTTCATCTGATGGTGTACTGTCAGTTACGGGTGCTTAATATGATTACATTCATATGTTCAGCCTCTCTCCCTTAAGGCAACTCATCAAACAGTTTAAAGCATTTTTCATTAGGTAGGCACTGTACTAGCTGTTCATGAAATAAAGATATTCCTTCCCCCATGGAGCCCACAGCCCAATGGAATTCTAAGGACTTCATAATTTTTTAGTTAAACTTTTAATTTTGAGATAACTGTATTTCCACGTGTGGTTGTAAAAACCAATACAGAGAGATATCATGCACCCTTCACTCAGTTTTCCCCAAGGATAGCATCTTACAAAGGAAGGGTATCAACATTGATAGAGTCAAGACACAGAACTTTTCCATCACCACACAGATCCCTTCTGTTGCTTTTTAATAGCTACACCACTTCCCTTATCCTCTTCCCCACCTTCCTTAACTCCTGGAAATCAGTAATCTGTTCTCCATTTTTATATACATGGAATCATATGATATTCAACCTTTTGGGACTGGCTTTTCCATTCAGCACAACCCATCCAGGTTGCGGCATGTATCATTCCTTGGTTCTTTTCTGTTGCTGAGTAGTACTGAACATGGAGAAGGCAAAGGCACCCCACTCCAGTACTCTCGCCTGGAGAATCCCATGGGCGGAGGAGCCTGGTGGGCTGCAGTCCATGGGGTCACGAAGAGTCAGACACGACTGAGCGACTTCACTTTCACTTTTCCCTTTCATGCATTGGAGAAGGAAATGGCAACCCACTCCAGTGTTCATGCCAATCCCACGGATGGCGGAGCCTGGTGGGCTGCAGTCCATGGGGTCACGAAGAGTCAGACACTTACTGAGCGACTTCACTATCACTTTTCCCTTTCATGCATTGGAGAAGGAAATGGCAATCCACTCCAGCATTCATGCCAATCCCACGGATGGCAGAGCCTGGTGGGCTGCCGTCTGTGGGGTCGCACAGAGTCAGACACCTGAAGCAACTTAGCAGCAGCAGCAGCAGCAGCACTGAACATGGCTTCCCTGGTGGGTCAGTGCTAAAGAATCTGCCTGCCTGACAGTAGATGCAAGAGATGGGTTCGATCCTTGGGTTGGGAAGATCCCCTGGAGAAAGGAATGGAAACTCACTCCAGTATCCTTGCCTGGAAAATTCCATGGACAGAGGAGCCTGGCAGGCTCCAGCCCAGGGGGTCACAAGGAGCTGGACACAACTGAGCACAGCACGGCAGCATACAGCAGTGCTGAACATACCGTAGTTAGTTTAGCCATTGACTTATCAATGGATCTGAGTTGTTTCCAGTTTAGTGCTATTACAAATAAAGCTACTACAAGCATTTGTGTACAGGTTTTTGTACTAACTTAAAAGGTTTCATTTTTCTGGGATAAATGCCCAGGTGTCTGGGTTGTGTGATAGTGGCATGTTTATTTTTAAAAGAATCTGCCAAGCTGTTTTTCAAAGTGCCTGTAACATTTACATTCCTAACAGCAATGGGCCGGTGACCCAGTTCCTTGGCATCCTCACCAGCATTTGGTATTGTCACTATTTTTATTCTAGCCATTCTGATAGGTATATACATATCTCACTGACTTAACTGGCATTTCCTTAATCGACTGAGGCTGAACATCTGAAAAAGATGCCTCTTAATATCTTTTGTCTTTTTAAATTGGATTGTTTGTTATTTACTGTTGAATTTTGAGAGTTTTTTGTATAGTCTAGATACTAATCCTTTGTCAGATACATTCTTTGCAACTATTTTCTCAAACTCTGTGGCTTATCTCTGCATTCTTTTAACGCAGTCTTTCACAGAGCAAACTTTAAGATTTTGATTGTCTAATTTATTGATTATTCCGTTTAAGGATCATGCTTTCCATGTGTAATTCATTTTATTTTGTAATGAACTTCAACAGGTCATAAATGAGTAAGAATTTGCCAGACTGAGAAATGGGAAAGAACACTCAAGGTAATGTATCAGAATGGCAACAGTGACACTAGTTGGTTTTAAAAATATGAGAACTGGAGAACTCTTTGACAATCCTACACTTAAAACAGTCTATGTGTGATCAGAAAGTTCTACACTCGACAGGATGGTGGGAATGGCGAGTAATTGCTTTGTGTTTACAATTTGAAATACATGGTGATTGGCTAATACAATTTCTTTAAAAAACAAAAAAAAATTACTAATGTCAACCACTTTGAGACAATATACAATTCTAGTACCAGAAACCTGTATGGAACTCAGAATTTTCCTATATAATGTGGTGGCAATTAGACAAAGGTGAGGAGAAAGGCCTCTGCTTTATTTTTAGGATCATTTTTATAGAATGTCCTACCTAAGTGAATTTTCCAGATAATCGATGGAGCCCAACCAAAGACTAAATTTCCTAGCCTCTTTTGTAGCTGAGTGTGGCCATGTGATTACATTCTGGCAAATGGAATCTGAGCTGAAATGAGAGCTGCAACTTCTGGACCGTGTGCATTGTTCCCCTCACTCTATTTCCCTTCTCCAATGGCTGTTTTCAGAGGGTGTTGAGCCATCCTGGACAAAGGGTAATGCTCACAGCAGACTGGAGCAGTAAGACAGAAAGTGATGTGGTAACACTTCTAATTTACTGTTCTCTAGACCTTAATCCATCACACCTTTGAGTGTTACTAATATTTCAAGAGATGCCATAATATCCCTAGCAAGAAAACAAATTCTAAGTTATAATACATATTATGTAGAACTTTCGGAGAGGAATGTTGTGGTAGGCAGCCTCTAACACGCCCCCCTACTCCCACCCATTCTCGCCTCCTGTCCTTGTGATGTTCCCTTCCCCGCTGAGTATAGGCTAAGCTAGTGACTCACTGCTAATAGATGATACAGCAAAGTGGTGGGATGTCACTTTCAAGATTGTTTACAAAAAGACTGGCTTCCATCTTGCTCACCCTCTCTTGCTTGACTGTTCTGATGGAAGCTGGATGCCATGTCATGAGCTACTCCAGACAGAGGCCCACAGATCAGGAAACTCCTTCCAACATCCCAGCAGGGACCTAGGCCTCCATTCCAACAGCCCGTGGGGAGCTGGATCCTGCTTACAACCATTTGAGTGAGCTTAGAAGAAGATCCTCCGTCCATCAAGCCTTCAAATGAGGCTGCAGCCCTGCCTGACACTGAGGGACTCTGAGGCAGAGGCACTCAAACAGGCTGCACCCGGATTTCTTACTCACAGAAACTAAGATGATAAATGTGTGTTGTTTTAAGCTGTTGAGTTTTGGGACAGTTTGTTATGCAGCCGTTGGTAACTAATACAGCTGCTGAAAGCACAGATCAACAATAAGAGAACATAATTTCAAAATGTCACACATAAATTTCATTTCATAATTTTGCTTTTATACATACCAGAAATTTGAATGTAGTGCTTATGTGAAAATGAAAGAAATAAATAATTTCATTTATAGCTATATAATTTGTATGGGCTTTCCTGGTGGCTCAGATGGTAAAGAATATGCCCACAATGTGGGAGACCCAGGTTCGATCTCTGGGTCAGAAAGATCCCCTGGAGAAGGAAATGGCAACCCACTCCAGTATTCTTGCCTCGTGAATTCCATGGACAGAGGAGCCTGGCGGGCTACAGTACATGGAGTCACAAAGAGCTGGACATGACTGAGCAACTAACATTCACTCACTCACTCATGCAATTTGGACACTAACAGATCAGTCTTTGAAGATGACCAAATAATTAATTTTATTAAATCTTTTAGGACTAATGATCTATATTACATACCATAATGACTTCTTACTCTTTTCTACTAAAATAAAATAGTACCTTGATTATAACATAATTTAGGACTGAAACTCCAGTTCTTTGGCCACCTCATGCGAAGAGTTGACTCATTGGAAAAGACTCTGATGCTGGGAGGGATTGGGGGCAGGAGGAAAAGGGGACGACAGAGGATGGGATGGCTGGATGGCATCACCGACTAGATGATCATGAGTTTGAGTGAACTCTGGGAGTTAGTAATGGACAGGGAGGCCTGGCATGCTGCAATTCATGGGGTTGCAAAGAGTCGGACATGACTGAACGACTGAACTGAATTGAACTGAGGATTGAATTCTAATTGTAACACTTATAAAATATTATAAAATTTATAACAGATACCCATAGTAATAAGCAAACATAAATATTCATATTGGGAAATATTTTAAGTACTAGTAATTTAAATATTCATTTTCTGGTAATTCCACCTCCTAAGTAAACTCTCTTACACAGAGAGTAACCAATTTCTTTTCTCCAGATTCATTTTTTAGAAAAACTTAAATACAGCAGATAAATTTTTCCAACAATTTTATTGAGACAGAATTTACATATCCTATAACCCACCCATACAAAATGTCTAATTCAATGGCATTTAGTATATTCAGAATTGCACAACTATTTTTTGCACTTGGTGTTTTAAGAGACCAGGATGGAAAGAAAGTGGAAAGAAAGGCTGAAGTCCCATCTTTCAACATTAACCTGCAGGCATTTTTCCAAAGCTTATTCTCCTTCAGAACACCTGACTAAAATCCCCAGATTCCTTTTTAGTCTACCACCTTCTTGGGGAACCTGGAAGGTAAGTGCCACTTCTTTGCCTTGCTGGTCACCGTATCAATACCAGGACCAGTGCCAGGCCTGGCTTATTCCAGGTGGTAAACAACGTGGCTGAATGGCTGGAGTTCACACTCAGCGTCTTATGCAATGTGACCCAACAGCTAAGGGTTCACTTTTGTCAGGCTCTGCAGAGTTACAAAACCATTGGAACATGCAATCTTTGTCTTTAGTCTCCTGGGATTAATTGATTCTTTTCTGAGGACTTCTACCATCTGCTATTTCTCAATTCTGCACTAAATGTAAACGCAAGAATTCATTTAATTTAATTTAACAAATAATGAGTGCCCACTGATAGAAAGCCATCTTACTGGAAATTTTACAGATTTCACAATATTGATTTTTAAAAACACTATCTCCCAAATAAACCTTAGGAAGAAAAGCTAGGTTCTAGCAAGGGCATGGCTTCTTTGTTTGTTTGTTTGTTTTAATGTAAAGAAGAAATAATCAACAACTGCCTCACCCAGGAGGAGACACCTAAGTATAATAAGAAGAAAGAGGGAAAGCCGAAGTAGAGAACTTAAACTCAGAACAAGGAAACACTCATTAAAACAAAAGGAAAAACAGAGTGTGGATGGTCATTTTATCTCTTTTGTAATTTATAATGGATTTGGACTTCTTCCACTATAACAATAGATCTTAGAATTCAAATTTGCTTGGTGTTTATTTCCCACTTTTTTTTTTTTAAATAAATACAGCTCCAAACAAACAAAAACAAACCCTCCTACCAGAGAGTAAAAAAGAGAGAAAATTATAGTAAATACAGTTACCGCTATAGCACATTCTATTTATTTTGAACTATAAAACTCTGCTGATGCACAGCTGTCAAATACAACAAACTCAAAGAATGTAGGAGGACATGCATATAGGAAACAAGAGTGCAAACAATTCTCAACAATAACGGGTGTAACTATTACTCTGTCACACTTAATCCCTGGGATTCACAGCATTTAAAGAATTCCTAAGAGCTGAAACTGTACAACAGGCCAGAAGAATGATACTCCCGTCCTTAAAACTGGCTCTTCTCTGGGCCAGTAAAAAGTTTCCTTCTAATTCTGAGCACTGCACCCTATCTAATCAAACCATCAAAACTCCCTCAGGAAGGGAATTCTTAAAAAGTTTTCCTTGAGTCGGCCCTATCAGTCTGTTAACTACAAATCTTTTGCCTGGGGTGAAAATTCATACTTCAGAAGGAAGATTATCAAAAACAGAAATAAAATATTCTGGAGAAGCAGGTGGACAAGCATATTATAAGCTGAGATTTGATTAAGCAAAGCTAAAAATTAGAATTTGATATTGAGTTTCACCTATGAGCCTAAAATTTCAATCTTGGTGGTTTTACCATTATATAACCTTCCTCCACCCCACCGGCACCTTAAGAAACTTTTTAAAAACACTTAGAATGTGGCAGAACTGACTGGTTTGGTTTTAAGTATTGCTTCCCCTATCTGGGAGGCTCATAAGCACTGAGGTGTTTCAAAAGATGAAGAGCAAAAGGAAGCCAAAGGAGGGGGTTGGATTATGTCATTTGATACTACAGTTTTATAAGCAAAAGATAAAATCTGTATAAATCCATGAATAAAACTATCAGATAGTGAATAGTCAAGAAAGAATATAAATTAACCAAATACTTAGTGATTAAGAGAATTTTACTTGATTTTATTTTTTCCTTTGGGCTTGTATTTAGAATTTGCTGAACAGTACAATTAAGTGATTTATAATCTTGTGCTCTGGATAAAATTAAACATTTAAGATCATTTTCCTAAGGACAAAATTAGTTCTTACACATTTTTACCTTGCTTTACCTTTTACCTTTTGTTTCATCAAAATTCTGTCACTAAGTAACACTACAAATAGTGGTACAGATTATTTATCAATGGATTTGAAAACTGAAGTGAAAGTGAAAGTGTCAGTCGCTCAGTGCTGTCTGACTCTGTGCTACCCTATGGACTGTAGCCCACCAGGTTCCTCTGTCCATTGAATTCTCCAGGCAAGTATGCTGGAGTGGATAGCCATTCTCATTTCCAGCAATCTTCCTGACCCAAGGATCAAACCCGGATCTCTTACATTGCAGGAAGATTCTTTACTGCCTGAACCACCAAGGAAGATAACTGAAGCAATCAACTATTAAAAATTGTGTATCATTTGCTATGCTGGTGACTTCATTTCTATACACTTTTATTTCTTTTGGCAGATATTTGCTAATCTATAGTACTGAATAACACCTCATAGCAAATGTGTACTATGAAAGAATGTTTCTTACAAATGAAGTCTACAAATGTCCAACATGCATTTTTCAACATCTATAACTAAATCTTCCTGGAACTTTTATTATTGCTCAAACTTTTCATCACCCACTTTATACAAAAATCTTCAAAACTGAAGACAAAATACAGAAAGTAACATAGAAATTGTGGAGGTTCCCCTAAGTATAACTAATTATCTTTCAAAGGAATGTTTCTGAAGTAAATACAAAGATCATAACCAAACTTGTAACTGACAAATAAGTCATTCATTCTACTTCTACATAAGCTGCATGCCACACAATAAAATCGATGTTTTAAACAGTCAATTGTTATCTAAACAGGGTTTTTTTTTTTTTTTTTCCCCCTTAGTGTTAAATGGAGAAAAGTCTTTCCTATTTACCACTTTCAGTGCTCTTTATTCTTTTATGGACATCTAATTTTCCATCTGGGATCTTTTTCCTTCAGCCTGAAAAATTTCCCATTACATTTCTTGGTGTGCAGGTCTGCTGGCCATGAATTCAGTCACCTTTTGTTGGTTTAAAGGTATTTAGTCTTCATTTCTGAAGGATTTTTCACCTAGTATATAATTTTATATTGGTTGCTTTTTCCTTCAGCATCTTAAAGACGTTTCTGTCTTCTGCTTGTGTAGTTACTGATGAGGAGTTTGTGATACTTAAGAAAATTTTACTGTGTATATATGACTCTTTTCTGGTGTCTTTTAAGAGTTTTATTATTATCATTGGTTTTCAGCAATTCGGTTATGATGTAGCTTGGTGTGGTTTTCCCTGTGTTTATTCTCCTTCAGGTTCATTTAGTTTATTGAGTCTGTAGGTTTCATTTTCACCAAAGTTGGCTATTTTTGTCCTGTATTTTGTCTATTTCCCCATACCCTTAAAACTTCAATTATATGTATTGTTGTTGTTGTTCAACTGCAAAGTTGTGTCTGCCTATTTGCGACCCCATGGACTGCAGCAAGCCAGGCTTCCCTGTCCTTCACCATCTCCCAGAGTGTGCTCAAACTCATGTCCATTCTGTCAGTGATGCCGTCCAACCAGCTCATCCTCTGCCACCCCCTTCTCCTAGATACACTCTGCTCTTACATTCCCCTGCCCAAATTGGCTCATTTTATTAGGGAGCCTAGTGTAACAGTTAAGAGCACAGCATCTAACCAGGTTGCCTGGGTCCAAATTCTGGTTATTATTCTTACCAGTTTTGTAGCTTTAGACAAGGTGCCTCAGTTTCCTCATCAGTTAAGCAGATTCAATAGAATTTCCCTTATAATGTGGTTACCAGGGCATTTGACCTTAACAACCCTCTGAAGGAGATACTTTTACAAACTTCCTAGAATAGTACCTGATACAAAGGAAGATCTACAGAGCACCACCAGCACCATTAGTGCCACTACTAACAGCACCAAGCATTATCACAGACGTTGGACAAAAGTAAGGCACAGCCCCTTTCTCTGAGGAGTTAACAACCCAGCAAAGGGCACACCATCAGAAGCACCATAGTAATATATCAGAAGTTCAAATAATCATTGTAAGAAAACATTTACTAAGCACTAATTACCTGTCACTTAATCCTCCCTGGTGGTCCAGTGGTTAAGACTCCACATTTCCACTGAAGGGGGGCACAGGTTTGATCCCTGTGTGGGGAACGAAGATCTCACGTGCTGTGCTGCACGGGCAAAAATTTTTTTTAGAAAGGATCCTCATAGCAACTCTATGAGTGAGTGACTGTATGCTCAGTCATGTCCAACTCTTCACGACTCCACAGACTGTAGCCCACCAGTGTCCTCTGTCCATGGAATCTTTTAGGCAAGAATACTGGAGCAGGTTACCAATTCATCCTCCAGAGGATCTTCCTGACCCAGGGATCAAACTGGCATCTCTTCCATCTCCTGCATTGGCAGGAAGATTCTTTACCACTGCGCCACCTGGGAAACTCCATGAGTTACTCACTATTATGATGTACCTTTACAAAAAAGAAAACTGAGTACTCGAAGGTTTATGTGATCACTCAAGGTCAGGCAGCTGCTGTACAGCTGGGATCTGAACTCAGGGAGTCTGACTCCAAGCAATAGAGATTTACTGGCCCACACAGTCTAGTGGTTAAAAAGCTTAAGCTCCGGAGTCACAGAAAAAAACGCTATTAATCCCACCTAGTGGGCTGACGAAGACATAATATTCAGGTTGTGCTTAAAGGGTGAACACAATTTCACATGGCAGAAACAAGGAAAAGCAACTACAAAATGAGCCAATTCTGACAGGGGAATGAAACAGCCAAGTGTAACTAGAGTACTGAGACTTGTCTGATGAGATTATAACATAAAATGCACTTGTGGGAAATCAGAGGAGCTGAAGCCAGAAGTCAGTCGGGGTCATTTTTGGCACAGTCTTTATGGGAGAGAATATTTTATCCTATAGAGTGGTATTTCCCAAACTTGTTCAAACCAGACCCACAATTATCAAGACAGTGATATCTGTGGAGCAAACTGACATGAATGGATGCCCTTATTGGTTGCTGGATGAGTTCACTGGGATCTGGGGCTTGCCAGGACCACTCCCACACCACCAAGAGCTCAGAGCATTGCATAGGGAGTGTGAGGAAGAGTTGGGATGTGGTCAAGACGATAAGAGGATGGAGAGATATGCCATAACGGGAGAGCCAGAGGCTGGGGCAAGTTAGCAAGTTTAACTCAGGATATGCTGAGTCAGGGGCCTGCAAGGAGCCAAGAAGAGCACTTTGTAATACTTTCTTGACATCAGGAGCAAGGTCCTGCCCAGTATCTCCTTTTCTCACCTTAATTAATTATTACCCTTGGTGCAGCTTTCAGACCTTGTGTCCAACGTCTTTTGGATATACAGAAAAGAACGCTACTGAGTACGTATGGAGAAATGTGTCTGTGAGTTTGGGAAGAAAGTAGAGGGTTGGAAGAAGGAGTTGGAGTGAAAGTTTTTAAAGAAGGTGCCAAGTTCTGCTTTTGGTGTACACTTACTATTAATAAGAGCATAGCCTATAAACAGTTTTTAAAGTTAAGGAAATAGGGAGCAGCCAAACAATTAGATTTACTAGGTTTCAGGGAAGGTAGAATACAATTGTGCAACACTGGAATTTGACCAGGCCGTTAGGGTCAAGCAGTTAAATGGAAAAGGTGCTTCTGATCACCTGGAATTTCAAAATGTCTGTTTCCCTATTAAATAAAATAAAACCTCTAATCACCCTGATTTTCAGTTCTCTTTTTCCTTAATTCTAAAAGTAATTTATCACACTCAGGTAAGGGGTACAACTGAAGGAGAGAAAAGATAGTAACCCCCAAAACTATGTATATGGGAAAAATCTTTTAATTAATGATTTTGAACTAGTTTAATGCGTGTATTTACAACTGTAGTTCTGTAAAAAGAAACCATGCAGAGAATATACCAACATTTAGTTTATGTTTTCACAAGTATATGCTGACTGCCTCATAATTAAGTACACAGAGCTCAAAACAGCCAACACAACAGAGAGCTTACACTGTTAACTATTATAGAAGTGGTTGAGAGATATTTGCTAATGACTACCATAAAAGGAATGGATGACTAAGAACAGAGAGGATGTGTGACTAAAAAGTCCCACTACAGTTCTTTGAAAATTCCCTGAATAACTAGGCATGCCAAATGTGGTCTGTCATAAAATTATTGCTAGACTCCATAGTTAGACAACAAATAAAAGATAAAGCCTTTGTGTAAATCATTCAACTACAAAGTGCTGAAACAACAAGCTCATCAATAAGCGAAAGTGTTAATCAAAGTAAAATATGACCCTGAGTTCAAATGCTGCTGGGCCAGACTGGGCTCACTCCACAGATAAGTCATTCAGTTTCTAGGGTGCTGGACCATGGCATAGTCACCAGGCACTTGGAGCTGCTGCTGTTCTTCCTGGAACCTGAAAACGTATAGGATGTTTCTCACAGATCCTGAACACTAGAAAAATCCAAATCAGCACATCAGAGCCTGTCTTTGGTAAATCAATCTTTTCACCCCAAGGTTTACCACAGCAATACCTACACTCTAAAAGAAAATTCCAGTGCACATTCGTATTTCTTTCATCTACACAACTGTCTCTGAATTTGCTAACTGACGCAATGGATTTTCTGAAAGCATGTTACCTTTTCCCCACATAATAACTCTAAATTGCAATAATAATAATAGTTACTGTTGTTATGCAAACTGTGTCACTTAAATCTTTAAACTCATGAGATAGATATTACATCATTTGTCAGATGGGGATGCACGCTTGAAGTCACATCATTTAAGATCAGATTGAAACTCAAGTTCGGCTGACTCCAAAACCCTTCTTTGCTTCACTACTCCGCATTGTTTCTTGATATTTTCTGTGTGTTACTGGCACTTGTGGGAGAAAACACATTAAGCAAGTACTGACTCAAACAGGGAAACAGTTCTGAATGACTGCAGGAATGTCTCGGAACACACAGCAGTGGTTTTTCATGCTATGTGACTGAGGGTATGTGTATTTTTCTTTTGTGTTTTATATCTTTGGCTTTCCTTGTTTCTGGACCTCTAAACATATTTTAACACTAAATCAGATTTCAATAACAAATGGATTTTTAGGAAGATGTATATCTTCACCAGATATGAATCTTGCATCTTTAAGGATCTGTGTTCAATGTATATAATAAAAAAAGAAGCAGAAAAAAAAAAGAAAGCAATTCTTTGCTCCTCTATATAGCTGTCTTTTATTCAATACGCTGCTGCTGCTGCTAAGTCACTTCAGTCATGTCCGACTCTGTGAGACCCCACAGACGGCAGCCCATCAGGCTCCCCCGTCTCTGGGATTCTCCAGGCAAGAACACTGGAGTGGGTTGCCATTTCCTTCTCCAATGCATGAAAGTGAAAAGTGAAAGGGAAGTCACCCGGTGGTGTCCGACTCTTAGCGACCCCACAGGCTACCGCCTACAATCTACTCTAAAATGAAGGATATAGCTTACTTTCCTTATTGGGATTTTAATATTTCCTCTTCCTGTGGGCTTCCTTGGTAACTCAGTTGGTAAAGAATCTGCCTGCCAATGCAGGACACCCCGGTTCAATTCCTGGGTCGGGAAGTTCCAGAGCAGGGATAAACTACCCATACCAGTATTCTTGGGCTTCCCTGATGACTCAGCTGGTAAAGAATCTGCCTGCAATGCGGGAGACCTGGGTTGGATCCCTGGACTGGGAAGATCCCCTGCAGGAGGGCATGGCAACCCACTCCAGTGTTCTTGCCTGGAGAATCCCAAAGGACAGAGGAGCCTGGCAGGCTATAGTCCATGGGGTCGCAGAGTTGGACATGACTGAGTGACTAAGCAAACAGCACAGCACAGTGACTGATGTACAATAAGAAATAACTAATTTAATAAAAAAAGAAATTTTCATTTTCTGAAACAATAAGTTGCACAGCGAAATTCTGTTCCTCCGAAAGAATGCAGAATGCAGTATTACTGAAAATGTCAAACATCATGATGACAGAGGACATCTGCTGCTTTGCTGCATCTGTCCCTCTTCTTCCATAACAGAACCCCAAGTTTCTGTGAGAACCACTCCTCCCTTTTTCCTCAATCCAGTTGATTCTACTACCAGTAGAGGGGAAGGGCACATGACCTATGGCTGGCCAGTCAAAGCATTCCACCCCTCATGATTGGTTCATAGATACATATGTGTCCCCAAAGAGGCCAATGAGATTCAATCCAAGACTTCTGCACAAACAATTGGTAAAGAAGTGCCCTCTTTCTGCCAAGGATGCTAAAAAGGTAAGACAATCACTTCTGGCTGTCATTACTACCACATGGGGACAATATACCTAAGAATGATGCTACCATGGGGGGCAGGGGGCGGGGGAGAGGAATGAAGGAAAGCAAGAAAAGATTACATATTCCTGACATTATTATTTTAGTAGAAGCAGATTCAGGATGAGAAGGTTGATCTTACCAGTCCGTCTTAGCCATGTGCTCTTACTCAGCTGCAGGCCACCCATCTCCTCTGGACTACCTGTTTCTAGCTTTCCTGGCAATTCTCTGAGCACCTCATACCATTTTGGGCTTACGAAGAACAGGGTCAGTTTCTGTTTTTCCAACCAAGAACTTTAGCTCGTCCAATGAGCAAACAATTTTGTGGTCTTAAGAGTTGAGAAGTCCTGCATAGAAAGATAGATCTGACTATAGAACAAGCTAAAAGTAGTAATAAAATAAGAACAAATTACAGGAAAAATAAGTCTGTAAACATGCAATATTTAACTATTCAAATTAATGAGAAGAAAAGAAGTGAAGGTTTAGAAAACAGATACTAGCCTCCCCAAACAAATCCTGTATCTTTTCTATATTATTCATTATTGAAACCTTAGTATACCTTGGCATGTAGTAAGCACTCACTTTTTTTTTGAATAAGTGAATCAGTTAGGAAAGAAGCAACTGAGTGTAATAAAACAGACCTTCTCATGCACTACTAGGAGCACACACTGGTACAGACGCTGGAGAGCAAATCAGCAATACTATCTATCATGTGTTTTAATATGCTGCTAGACTCAGCAAGCCCATACCTATCAACTTATCTTACTGAGAAAAATGGTGTGCAAAGATATAAGTGCTGTTCCCAGCAGCATACTATTTCCAAGAGAACAAACAAAAACAGTACAAATGTCTGTCTGGAAATAATGGTTTACTGAATAAATTATTATATATACATTCACATTGGAATACTATGCTGCTATTTAAAAATATAATCTATATTGACATGGAAAGAGTTCCATGACTGAAAATAACAAAAAGCAAAACAGTATTTCTAGTGTGGCTTTATTTAATGAAGCCATTTATCTCTTTATATCTCCCGGGGGGAGGGATTAGAAGCTTATTCATTAAAATGGTGCCAGTAGATTCTGAATGGAGGGATTTTAGTCAGAGGGGGTATACTTTTATACTTTGGATTGCTTGAACAAGTATCTAATCTCTTTATAAACATACAGAATAATAAAAACAATATACACATTCATATATACAGACTTAGTGCAATTTCCAAAGGAATTAAATTTAATATGAAGTCACAAAAGACATGACAGAATCTTAATCTTTTCATTATGGGAAAGTAAACCAAAAATTTATCATATTAGCCTAATAGGGAATACAATCCCCCTTTTCATTCCAGAGGTATAAAACCCAAGGGAAAAAATGGAGGCTAGAGCAGTTTATCCAGGTAAAGCATCCCAAGAATTGAAATTGTTTTATCTTGTAAATGATGCTCTTCTGAATTAAAATGATCTGACTCATTTGAAAAGACCCTGATGTTGGGAAAGATTGAAGGCAGGAGGAGAAGGGGACAAAAGAGGATGAGATGGCGGGATGGCATCACTGACTCAATGGACATGAGTTTGGGTAAACTCAGGGAGTTGGTAATGGACAGGGAGGCCTGGCATGCTTCGGTCCATGGGGTCACAGAGTCGGACACGACTGAGCAACTGAACTGAACTGAAGGCATTTATAATTCAACTTATTATGGTTCTGACTTTTTAAAAAAGTGGTGAATGATTCTCTTCCTTTGAGATGCTTTAACACTTTGCATTAACTAAATGTTATTCATAAAGTTATATAGTACAGTTGTTTCAAAGAGCTCAGAGGTTTGAAAGTGAAAGTGAAAGTCACTCAGTCATGCCTGACTCTTTGTGATCCCATGGACTATAGAGTCTATGGAATTCTCCAGGCCAGAATACTGGAGTGGGTAGCCTTTCCCTTCTCCAGGGGATCTTCACAACTCAGAGGTTTAATCTAGTTATTTATTTTCTGAGCCAAAACATGGTGTTATTTTCCTCAGATAGATAATTTCTGAAAGTGGGTACGTTTACCAGTTGCAGGTTTTATTCTGGAAAAAAAAAAAAAAAATCTCTGCAAACATGACACATATACTTCAAAAGAGAGGTAATGAGTTTATGCCAGTAATTACTGCAAATTTGAAAGAGACCATTACAAAATTCAACTACATGAAAAACCTTGTACTAAGAAATGCTCTAATCTTAATGTACATTTCTCCCTCCACTCTATCAAAAAATCCCTCCACTCTATCAAAATGAAGCTTCTTTCTTCTTACTTCTTTATCATTCTTCTTTTAGTCATTCTTTAATTTCATTAACACATCATTAGACATCATTTCATTGTTCCTTTTCAACAGGGAAGGTCTTTTAAAATGTCTCTCCAATTTTTAAAAAAATCATAAGGTCTAAAAATCCATCCAACTCATCATATTATTTCACATAAAAGAGTGTGCCTTTGAATCACTATTTAGTACACCTGAAAAATAACATAACATTGTAAATCAACTATACGTCAGTGTAAAAAATAGAAGAAAAAAAGTCTGTCTTTAAAACACAGCACTGTTGGTTTTGACAGAGACAATCTAGAAAATCCACATTTCTAGAAATCTAGTACCTCCCAACACAGTTGCCATTTATCTTAGTGCAAAGACCATGATTTTGAGTGTTGCTTGGTGTACAGACGGTCTCTGACTTCAATGCTTCAACTTAACGATTTTTCAGTTTTATGATGGTGTGAAAGGAATATACCTTCAGTAGAAACCAGACTTCGAATTTTGAATTTGGACCTTTTCCTGGGCTAGTGATACGCTCTTTCGTGATACTGGGCAGGGGTAGCCAGATCTCCCAGATAGGGGAAACCATCTATACAACTACCCTGGACCCTGTAACCATTGTGTGTTTTTCACTTGAAGTACAGTATTCACTAAATTACAGAAGACACTCAACTCTTTATTATAAAAGAGACTTTGTGTGAAATGATTTTGCCCGTCTGTGGGCTAATGGAAGTGCTCTGAGCACATCTAAGACAGGCTCAGTATGTTAGGTGTATTAAACGCATTATTCGATTTATGATATTTTCAACTTACAATGGTTTTATCAGGATGTAACCTGTTAGTCAAGGATGTATTTGTTTAATTTTGAGATTTGAGAGAGATGCTTTTGTGGCAGGTTTGAGTATTTACAAGTCATAAATACAGCCCCCAATTTTGGTAGTAAACATCTGAATTTTGCCAGCAGCTTTTTCATCTCCTGGCCACAGTCTAAGATCTAATAAAAAATCTGACCTTGTGATGTAAGTTTAGCCTAACTTCGAATCACACTTATGAATCAGCACACGCCACTGTTATTACAACTCACAGTAATAATTTCTAACAGCACTGGGTGCTTTCCATGGATTGACTTATTTACCAGTCCTCCCAATATATCTATGAGGTAGATATTATTTTCATACTGACTTTATAGATGAGAAATCAGAGGAGAAGAGAGATTAAGCAACGTGACCAAAGTCGCACATACTGTGAGTGACAGTAACATCGTTTGAACCCAGGTCGGCCGGGGCCCATAACCATTGTATTACACTCTTTCAAGATGATTTTGGATAAGCAAGAAATAAAAAAATATAGTAGTGTGAGTTACATTATCATATGTAATTTCTGCAAGTTCAACTACTATATGCTGATTTAAAAAAAAAAAAAACTGGAAAATAACAATTTAGGTAGAATAGGACAGTACCCCCTGTTCTACTCATTGTATGCCCAGGGCAGATATGGGAAACTAATTCTTTTGTACCCATAATCCATTTTAGTACTTAAGTATTCTTGCTTAATGACCCAAATACTTCTCTTTAATGAGAATATTTAATTAAGTTGAGTGTGGTTTTAGTGTAAAGAGACATTTTTTATATAATTTTATTTATATACAAGTCAACTATTTCATCTGGTGCTCAGTGGAATAAACAGTGATAATTCCACTGCTCCTAGGGGGAAACTGGCTCTCTGGGGAGACAGAATGGCAGTCCCCACTGCACACCTTTCTAAAGGATTTACATGAACAACTTTGACCAAATGCATTTTTTGCCTTACATACTAACTCCAAAACATACCTCCTGTCTTAGATGCAACTCCATGCTACGTATCAGCACTGCATGTATTACCTCAATAACCATGAATAATAGAGGCCAATTACAAAATGCAATTCACACTCGTCTGGGCCATTACTGTGGCTTTGCAGTCTCTTATATTCCTCAGAGCATCTGTTCACCTTCTTCCCTACTCTGCACACAATCTCAAATAGATCCACACCCCACTCATATAGTAGCTGACAACATTTATTTTGTAAGAAGATGGGGGCCATGTGGCATCAATTCCCTCCATTTAGTCTATGTTTACCACAAAACTCCGTATACTCATCCAGCCCCTCCTGCTACAATTTGGGGTCTAGTCTCACCCTTTTGGAGAAGGCAATGGCACCCCACTCCAGTACTCTTGCCTGGAAAATCCCATGGGCAGAGGAGCCTGGTAAGCTGCAGTCCATGGGGTTGCGAAGAGTCAGACACAACTGAGCAACTTCACCTTCACTTTTCACTTTCATGCACTGGAGAAGGAAATGGCAACCCACTCCAGTGTTCTTGCCTGGAGAATCCCAGGGGCAGGAGAGACTGGTGGGCTGCCGTCTATGGGGCCGCAGAGAGTCTGACACGACTGAAGCGACTTAGCAGCAGCAGCAGCAGCTTACCCTTTTACTGAAACTGCTCTCAAAAGTCACTGATGACTTAGTTGCCAAATCCAATTACGTCTCAGTCTTCAAACTCTTGGTATATGACTGATTCTTAACCCTGGCTACAAATTACAACTATGAAGAAAATACTGATGCCAGGGCCCCACCTGGAGAATCCAATTTAATTGGTCTTGGGTTGGTAGAGGGCTGGGTACTCACTTAAAGCTTCACAGGTGATTCTATAGGACGAAGAACCACCGTCTACAGTACTGACTCCATTCAGTAACTTGCCCCTTCTATTTGAAACCCTTGGCCACCACAGTATCACACTTGCTGGGTATTTCTATTTGCTCCTAGTGTTTTTTCTTCAATATCCTTGACTGGAGGCTCTTTCTCTGATTCCATTTGCTCTGCCAACTGTTCCTTTTCCTCTAGACCCTTAATTTAAGATTTCTAACAATCCCAGATCTCAAATCTCCAGATCTAATCTTGAACTCAAGCCTCAGCTCCAGACCCACACCTCACATAGACACTGTCCCTCTGAATTCGGACTCTACATGTCCAAAATCCTATCATTGTGCTAGCTGTCTTGCTCTCCATTCCACACAGTAGCTGTTTCAAACATTTCGCATTCCACCCCTCATTCAAACCCTTCATTCCACTACATCTCTCCTTATTTATAGCAGAAAACCTCACTCCTAGTTCACAGAGAAAACAGAAGCCTTTACAATCTCCTAACTTTTCCCACTCCAAGAAAGTGACAGAGACATGCACTCTTTCTTGGCACCCCAACATCTCTGGGGCTCTTGTTCTCAGTCACCCTGGAGTCCAGGACTTATCAATTATTTCCTTTTCCCTCTTCTGGATCCTTCCCGTCAGCATCTAAGTATAGTAAAGTCATGCCCATTTAAAAAAAAAAGGAACTCAAAAAACTATCCTGCTCACTTACATCCTCTCCACTCTCATCTACTCCCTAAGGTCAATCTGCCTCACAAGTATTTTCCATCCAGATCTTTCATGGCATTCAGATTTATAAATTCAAATGCCTGATTCTACTTCCCCTGTGAGAAGTCGTATGGGTTTCTAAAATACAACGTGTCCGAGACTGAACTCATCCTCTTCTCAAACGCTGCTGCTCATGCCCTTTCTCAGTGAAAGGTATCACTGTTACCCAACCAGTTTCCCAAGTGAGAAACTGTGGCGTCTTCCTTATCCCCTTCTCTTTGGAAACCCACCACATTCCAGCATGTACCATGCCAGCCCAACTGTTTCAGTTCAGCTCAGGTTGAGGCTATCTCTTGAGTTTTACTGGGACGGCTCTCTGGATCTCTCTACAAATCTGATCATGTCATTCTGCTGCTTAAGACTATTCAAGATGGTGCATTTTATATAGGCATGGGAACAGACAAAAAGATTTATGGGATGCAATGGAGTTCAGAAACAAATCCAGAAAAATATATATGATGACATTTAAAGCAGCACTTAAAAGCAGTGGAATAAGATTCAATTAATGGAATTGGGATAATTGGCTGTTTAGTTAGGAAAAATTAAAACTGTACCCTTACCTCATATAATGAATGGGTATAAATTCGAAGTAAAGATCTAAATGTAATAAAACAAACCATAAAAGCACATAGAAGAAAATATATGAGAAAATTTGTACTAAGCTAGGATGAATAAGGTTGGAGAAGGCAATGGCACCCCACTCCAGTACTCTTGCCTGGAAAATCCCATGGATGGAGGAGCCTGGTAGGCTGTAGTCCATGGGGTCACAAAGAGTCGGACACGACTGAGCGACTTCACTTTCACTTTTCACTTTCATGCATTGGAGGAGGAAATGGCAACCCACTCCAGTGTTCTTGCCTGGAGAATCCCAGGGATGGGGGAGCCTGGTGGGCTGCCGTCTATGGGGTTGCACAGAGTTGGGCACGACTGAAGCGACTTAGCAGCAGCAGCAGCAGCAGCAGCAGGATGAATAAGGTACTTGAATAAAAGGCCTAAACTCTTTGGAAGAACAAACGAAGACCCTTGCTTATCTCCTTAACACCATTTCTTTCTCCTGCCCCTACTCCTCCTCTCCAGTTAAGAGAATCTCTTGCTCCAACAGAAGCACCACACGGGTCTCTCATCTGAGGGTCTCTGCTAGGTTCGTGTGCTCTCTAGTTTACTGGAGTCTGTCCTGTTCCCTTTGATTGTAAATGCTATATTTATCATATATTCAGTTTGGTTCTGCATTTTTTTTTCTGGGCTCTATTCTGTGTTTTGATCTGTTGGTCTCTTCCTGTGCCAATGCCACGTTTAAATAACTATAAATTTGAGGTAGATGTTTGTACCTGGTAGAATTATGCTTTTCATTCTTCTCTATTCACATTTTGAGAAATGCTGGAATTAGCTCATCAAATTCTATTAAAAATTCCATCAGGGCCTTGGTTGTAACTGCACTGAATCTACAGATCATCTTGGGGAGAACTGGCATCTTCTCACCTAGGAATATGTTTCTGTCCATATTTAGTCCTTTAGCAAAAAAAAATTTATAAGTCTTGCAGACCTATTATTTAAAATCATTTCTGGGTATTATATAGCTTTAATGGCTATAGTGATTGAGACTTTATTTCATTATATTTTCAAATATATCTTTTATCATTATATTTTCCTTATTTCATCATTATCACTGATAATGTACAGGAAAGCTATTGAATTCTGCATACTTCACTTTGCATCTGGCTGCTTTACTGTTTTCTCTTACTAGTTCTAACAGTTGGTACTTTGGGAGAGGGAAAGAGTATTAGATTCCACAGGAAAGAAAAAAGGTAGTTGAAGCAAGTTTGTATGCAAGATAATGAGGTCAAATAGTGACAATGTTATACTTAACTGGAGATGTCCTAATAAAAGTAAACAGAAATACAGGACAGAAGCAGAGGGAAGATGTGAGGACTGAACAAGCTGTAGGACTCACCATGTGCATACAGGTAAGAGTTGAAAAAGCTCCTTAAGAGCAATGTCAATGCCAGGACTGATAAAAGGAAAGGAAAAAAAAATGGTCTATTCCAAAATGTGCTACTAAGAACAGAACAAAAAAGACATTTTAGAAATTGTGTTGTAGTTTGAAATTACAATTATTGAGTACAGACCTGGAAAATGTACTTTTCCAAAACGAATTTCAGGAGACCAAGGGTGGGGTGGTCTCCTGACTATGGGTCTGACTACTATACCTTACTACCGTGGGAGTCATGTGAAAAAGAAGCCTGATGGTCAAAGTAAAGGCAGGAAATGGGTGGAGGAAAAGGGAAATGCTGAACTACAAGGTCATGGTCAGGAAACCAATTTGGCAAAGCATATGGAAAACCAAGGCATACAGAACCCAGTACCACACACAGTAGTGCACAGTCCAAAGCCAGCTTTGTTTACAGTAACAAGACTCAAACAGCAGGGTAAAGGCCAGTGCTGGCAATTCACAGAGGGAACCACCTCAAAATGCCCCGTCAAGCTCATTTTCTTTTAGTCGCTCTTACTATGGAGACAGACTTCCAAATGGAGCTTGGACAAAAGGCTGCCTAGGTCCCAAGAAATGCATTAGCAAAAAATGCCTAATGCTGATTATTGGCCATGTACACCATCTCCCTGTCTTTCATTGCCATTATTTTCCTAAACAAGTCAAAGTACCATACTTCTTAGTCATACAATAAAAGAAAATTAAGATATAGTATGTATAGTCAAATGCTAATTTCATGAAGAACATGTGTCAAATTGTTAAAAATAAATATCACTCAATACCAGAATGCAACACTGTTTGTACATTTTAACTTACACTTTCCTGAATTTTTAAGTTTCCTACAATGAATATTTATTGATTTTGTAATAATAAAAATTCAAGAGTAGGTATTATGAAAAACAGAAATCAAATATCCTGATAAAACATTAGTATCAAAGAAAAATAATCACAACTGTAATACATAATTTCAGATTACTCAAGAAATAGCAATTTTGATGAACTCTCCAATCAAAATAAAAGTAATAAAATAAAGGAAGATGTACACCTAAACCTCTCCTTTGGAGAAAAACTAAAATAAAAGGGTCTTTAAGGGGTAAGTGTGAAATCCATAGAAGTAAGTGTAGCAGCATGAAAAAAGAACATAACTGACACTCTCATTATGCCACAGAATGGGAAAGAGGTCAGAGAAGATGATCAACTCAGAAATGGACCCTTGAAAACAGTGACTCACTGGCTTCCCTGGTGGTCCAGTGGTTAAGAATCCACCTGCCAATGCAGGGGACAACTGTTCGATCCCTGGTCTGGAAAAATCCCACATACCATGAGGCAACTGCCCATGCGTTGCAACTACTGAGTCCATGCACCTAGAGCCCGTGCTCTGCAGTAAGCGACGCCAGTGCACTGCAACTAGAGAAAGCCCACGCGCAGCAACCAAGATCAAGCACAGTCAAAAATAAATACATAAATAAAACATTTGTTTAAAGAATCAGAAAATAAGTAAATAAAACAGCAAGTCAAAACAGGGTCATACTTTGAAGACATGAATGCAACATCTGTCAGCAATGGATGAGGAGTAAGATTAACTGCAGGAGGAAGCTTCTTCCTGGCGCAATCACAGTCACCGGGGAGGGGAGACCTGGGTGGCATATGAACCAGCCTGCCCCTGAGACACCTGTTTCCGAGCCTGGCCTCTTACCTCCCAGCACTCCAGCTAAGCTGCTTCCAGGTATCTGGTTCTTTCCAGAGAGTCCCTGCCAAGTTCCATGACCCATGATACCTCTTCCCCTCCTCAGAACAGCAATTTTTAAAGCTCAGAGGCAAGAGGCTGGGAAAGCAGCTAACTGGGCAAATTAGAGTCCTGATTTGTGGCTGGAAGATAGACTGCCAGAAGACAGTTGCCTAAAACCAAGAGTAGTTCACCTGTGACCAGATGTGATAAATGGGTATGCTTATTGTGCTCAACTGAACACATGCTTGTAAAGTTATCTTCTACAGATGAGGTACTTACCAGGTGCTATAGGGGATATAAAGAAAAATTACTCACCTTCCAAAGGGATAGACGGGCTTCCTTGGTGGTTCAGATGGTAAGGAATCTGCCTGCAATGCAGGAGACCTGGATTCGATCCCTGGATTGGGAAGCTCTCTGGAGAAGGGCATGGCAGTCCTCCAGTATTCTTGCTCTGAGAATCCCCATGGACAGAGGAGCCAGGTGGGCTACAGTCCATGGGGTTGCAAAGAGTTGGATATGACTGAGTGATTAAGCACAAGGGATAGATAGATACAGCACAGAGGAGGAAAATGGGGAGAAATAAAGTCAATAAAAATGCAATGCAATAATGAGAAGGAACACTGCCTGGTGGGTGATATGGGCTCTGCAGTCAGAGGAGTGAGTCCAAATCCATAGCTTGTGTGACCTTAAGCAAGTTATTTAACTTCTCTGCATCTTACTTTCTTCATCTGTAAAATAATGATGATAGTCGTATCACCTCACAAGGTTCATAACAAGAGTAGTTAAAACACAAAGAGCTTATTAGGACAGTAATTGTGTGTGCTCAGTCACTCAGTCATGTCCAACTCTATGTGACCACATGAACTGTAGTTGCCAGGCTCCTCTGTCTGTGGAATTTTCCAGGCAAGAAGACTACAGTGCGTTGCCATTTCCTACCCCAGAGAATCTTCCCGACCCAGGGATCCAACCAACATCTCTTGTGTCTCCTGCACTGGCAGGCAGATTCTTTACTATTGTGCCACATGGGAAGCTCCCCAGGACACCAACTGACATACAATAAAAACAGTTGCTATCATTTTGTGCCTCTATGTGTCAATGTGATATTGAATTCTAGAATGCGTTGCCAGTCCCTTCTCCAGGGGATCTTTCTGACCAGGGATCCAACCCAGGTCTCCTGCATTGCAGGCAGATTCTTTACCAACTGAGCCAACAGGGAAGCCTATTTTTTTTATTTCTCATATTAAATAAGGGAGGCATTATTAGCCCTGTTTGTAGATGAGGAGTCTGAGGGTCAGAGAATAATGCAATCTGGATAAGATAAAGAGAGGAGGAACAGAGTTGTGAGTTCAGTCCACATCTGCCTGATTATAAAGCTTCTGATTTTTATTACTACTACTGCCACTATGGGAAAGGAGTACATCAAGGCTGTGTATTGTCACCTTGCTTATTTAACTTATATGCAGAGTACATCATGTGAAATGCCAGGCTGGGTGAATCACAAGCTGGAATCAAGATTACTTGGAGAAATATCTTAAGAAATATCAAGATATTTCTTATGAAAAATATCAACAACCTCAGATATTCAGATTATACCACACTTACAGCAGAAAGTGAAGAGGAACTAAAGAGCTTCTTGATGAAGGTGAAACAGGAGAGTGAAAAAGCTGGCTTAAAAGTCAACATTCAAAAAATGAAGGTCATGGCACCTGGTCCCATCACGTAATGGCAAATAGATGGGGAAACAATGGAAACAGTGACAGACTTTATTTTCTTGGGTTCTAAAATCACTGCAGATGGTGACTGCAGCCATGAAATTAAAAGGCACTTGCTCCTCGGAAGAAAAGCTATGACAAACCCAGACAGCGTATTAAAAAGCACAGATATTACTTTGCTGACAAAGGTCCATATAGTGAAAGCTATGGTTTTTCCAGTAGTCATGTATGGATGTGAGAGTTGGACCATAAAAAAAGCTGAATGACAAAGAATTGATGCTTTTGATCTGTGGTGTTGGAGAAGACTCTTGAGAGTCTCTTGGACTGCAAAGAGATCAAACCAGTCAATCCTAAAGGAAATCAATCCTGAATACTCATTAGAAGGACTGATGCTGAAACTGAAGCTCCAATACTGTGGTCACCTGATGCAAAGAACCAACTCATTAGAAAAGACCCTGATGCTGGGAAAGACTGAAGGCAGGAGGAGAAGGGGACGACAAAGGACGAGATGGTTGGACAGCATCACTGACTCAACAAACATGAGTTTGAGCAAGGTCCAGGAGATGGTGAAGGAAGGACAGGGAAGCCTGGCATGCTGCAGTCCATGGAGTCACAGAGTCAGACACAACTGGGTGACTGAACACCTGCCACTATAAACAGTAGCAGCCAGCATTTGTTTAGTACTTACCCTCCACCAACCTTGGTATGCATAATTGAGATTATTCTCACAAAATGCTATTTGACTCCATTTTAAGAAAAGAGAAGAAAGTCTAGGTGTAGTGGTCTGCACCCATGCTAGAAATCACTGGGCTGCTAAGTGGCAAAGACAGGATGTAAATCTGTTTCTCCCCTTTGCCAATGGCAGAGGGCATCCCCCTGCCCAGTGGTGCTTTACCTGGGGGACTTTGAAAAAAGAGATATTTTGGAAATTCCCACATCTAGAAGTTTATGATGAGGCAAATCTGGGATTGGGGACCACAGTAGCATGCTCATCTTCTGGCTGGTAGTTCTCATAAGTCTGCAAAGGCATGTTTTGTAATGGATCTTAAATGCCAAGGTGAAAAGTTTATACTCAATTCAGCTAGAAACAGGGAGTCAATTAAGGTTTCCAGTGAGGTTTTTCAGTAAGTAGTGTTTTGGGAAAATTAATCTGGGAGTAATGAATAGGATGGACTGAAGGGGAAAGAAAAGTGTGGCAGCAACCGACTGGCAAGGAGACTATTCTAAGCCACAAAGCTTACTTTAGTCTTAACACAGCTATATATCAGACACACAGAAAACAAGTCCTCGGAAAAAGACCCACCTGAACACAAGATGACTTGCAGCTTGCAGAAAAACATTATTTTAATATTCCACACTGATATCTAATAACGCAAATTAAAATTAGGTTTTTCCTTTTAAAAATTAACAAAAGAAACATGCATTCATGCACAAACATCAATTTTTAAAAAGCAAATTCTGGTACATACTAGGTATATATTCATATGATTGAAATCATCTAGCATTATTATGAAAAAAAAGAAAAATTCGGATTTTATAGGGCTTTATAGTTTTAAAAAACTAGTGATATAAACCTCCTGGAAATACTGAAAAAAAGAGAAGATAATATGCGAGATTTATTTTAGATAATAAAGGATAGAGCTTATTTAGATAATTATACATTCACAAATGGAATTTATTTTTAACTTATATTACAGATGGAACTGTATTTCTGAAATTTAAGGGAATAATAGTTTTTATCAATTTGAGATGAAAAACCTGAAATCAAAATTGTGGTAATGAAGTTTTATATTTCTAGGTTTATTATCATTAGCGTGTTAAGCAGTTATAGAAAGTACTCATTTTCAAAAAAGAACTGAGACTAGCACCATAAAGATATTATACCCTTTGAGTAAATAAATCTACTCTTACAACTGTATTCTAGAGATATAGTTGAATAAGAGCAAAAAGGCACATGTATAGAAGACACACAACACAGTGCGTGTGTGTGTGTATGTGTGTGTGTGTGTGTGTGCGCATGCACTAGTTGCCCAGTCGTGTCTGACTTTGCCACTCCATGGACTATAGCCCACCAGGCTCCTCTGCCTGTGGAATTTTCCAGGAAAGAATACTGGAGGGGGTTGCCATTTCCTTCTCAGGGGATCTTTTGAACCCAGAGATCAAATCTGTGTCTCTTGCATCTCCTGCATTGACAGGCAGGTTCTTTACCGGCTCAAAACAAGAAACAATCTAATAATCCAGCATTAGATAACTTTTTGGTAAAATATGATTTATCAACATAGAATATTTATAACACTAAATTTCAATCATAAAAATGCTATAGAAATACAAGAAAATTATTGTTATATTTCAAATACATATATATTCCTGACATCATTGTATAGATATTATTTATATCTATATTAAAACACACATGAAACAAGGCAGATGTCAAAAGTAAAAATGGCAGTTTAATGGTTATTATGTGTCTTTCTTAAAATAAAAACTTCTTATAATAATATTATTCTATTGTCTTTTTATTGTCTTTACCATTTGTATCAATATTCTAGTTTCTTTATAGTGGAGGAAACTTTGTAAGAGTTCTCCCATGTGTGGTTCTGCCTAATTAATCTGATTTCTAAGGCAGAATTAACAATGGCCTTTCTTCTCACTCTTCATATTTATATTAACTGGAAAGAACATAAACCACTGTCCCTTCTCAGACTTCTGAGTCTAGGCCTAATCCAGGCAAATCCAGGAGAGGTGCCCCCACACCATCCCCACCTTCTTTAATTTTTGGATAGGAGCTCTCTGCTGCTACAAGGACTGGCATATGACAAAATCCTTCCTATCTCTAAATAAACTATTTCTCTGTGCTCATAAGTGGAAATGCACTCAGATTCTCCCAAAGAGTTCATTTTATCTGGGACATTAGATAGACTGCCTGACAAAGGGAGAATGCGATTCAGGGAAGTGAGTGCTGTAGATGGTTTTTCAGAGAAGTCCTTTCTACTGCCAGATTTTTAGAAATAATTTGGGAGGAGTCAGCAGTTATGAGCAGGTTGCAACAGAAACATCTTATTTTAAACAATTTCCCCCAATAAACGACATTCAATTTCAAGTAGGGGGAAGGGTAGTTTTCAAAAAAAAATTTTTTTTCCAGCTTTTTTCTGTGCCTTTGCATTCCTAGGTAAAACCCAAAGACAGGTCTGAGATGGACTGATATAGATCCACTTGTCCAACAAGTGTTGCCACTCGTCCATTTAAGACAAAGCCAGTTCTATGGGCCAGTTTCCACATCCTCCAGAGTCCAGATCATCTTTGCCTAACGCCCCAAACTGAGATCATTCTTTTCTGTTAGTGCAAATACATTCTTGCACACATAAATCCCATGTGTGTAAACCTCAGCCAAGGAACAAAAAGACGGTACTGTTGGGACATCAGGTACATCTCAAAGTGAATTGGTTTCATCTGCACTCCAGATCCTCCACCCTCCAGTTACCTACCCTGAGAGCTAATAAAAGGAGCATAAACACTCCTCTCACTTATGGCACACGGGTTCAGGTTGAACGTCAAGATTAGTAGCGTAGAACGCACACCTCAGTGGATTCAGTCTCTTAACAAGCAAAACTGAAATTTCAGTTAAGTCTTTGCAGTTTTCTAAATGTTCTCACTCCAAGTATCAGAGCATAAGGAAGCATGATAGGTACATGGTACTTACTGATGTACATCAGAACACTGACTTGATTTTCCTGGCCAAAAGTGGAATGGCTTTGTTTACAGCAGGAGGACCAACAAGGCCAAGACAAAAATGTCCAAGTTTTGATGACTATCTTGAATTCCTTAGGAGTCATGAAATCTAGAGTACAGTGTAGTTCTGACTTTGCTACTGAATTAATTCATTGATCTTTTCGGTGCCTCAGTTTTCTTACTTATGAAATGGGAGTATTAGTATCTATTGTGCTTAAATCAGTGTTGTGGAGATAAAATTAGACAACTATAGTGAAAATGTTCCCAAAGCATGACCATAAGTAAGATTATCCAGAAATGTCAAAATCTTATCATGACTTCCTATTTCGTGTATGGTCACCATTGTTTCATGATTTAATAACAGCAAAAGAAGGAGTGGTTTTATTTTCTACTTGTGTCCTTAATGAGTTACTTCTCACTTTGTTTCCCTCCCAGAAAAGAAGAATGTGGGAGTATCTTCTATAGTAAGGTTCCTAAGTTTCAAATAACTAAGAACTACATAAAGTTTTCAATTAAAAAAGAGAAAAGCTCTCTCCTCATAATTTTCACTGCCTTAGCCATGTCAGAAACTATGATGAGGGAAACACACCAGAGGTACTTGACCTCGGCTGTAATATCACCAAAGGAACCACAGCCCAAAATGCATAAAAAACTGAAGAAATACATCCCATACACAATACAAAGAGGGGAGCACTGGAGGGTGGTTTCCCCTTCTCAACACCCTTGTATCACTAACTAAGGATGCTAAAAAAAGTCAGAGAATCAGACTTGTAAGTAAAAGACATACAGAAAAGTATATAAATAAAAATGGACAGATTGACATACCATAGAACAAACATTCTCACTCAGGCCAAGAAACAGAACATTGTCAACATCCTGAAAGCATCTTCCTTACCGTATACCCCTCTTGATCATACGCCCCCACCTGACCTCCACTCACACTCATGTATCCCAGATGTGTAACGGTCCTGGTACACAAGAGCCGTGCTTTCTCTTGGGCACAGTTCTCAAGTGTGGTCCAACTCCTGGATGGGGAAGGACGTTCTAGTATCCCTGGGGATCTCCAGACCCCTTCAGAGCGTCCACAAAATCAAATTATTTTCATAATAATTCTAAGATATTATTTGCATTTTTTACTATTGGAAAAACAGTGAAAAGCTTGGATGGATTCAGGAGGACATGAACAAACACAGTAGCACCAAACTGTACTAGCAGTCATTATTTTCCTGACCTCCACCCACTACAGCAGAGAAAAATACTAATTCAATTAAATCTCAGCCCTTAAGTACATGCCTTTTTAAAGTTCCACGTGACAAAATGGGAGAGTACACATAAAGCACTCCTGCCACATACCAAGGTACGAAGGTTGCCTGGAGAGAGGGCTTGGGCAATTGTTTGCCTTTGAGCTAACAGTAGCCACTTGTTTCATGGGACACCATTCTTACCGAAGGAATGACAGTCAGACAAACTGTGGTTATTCAGACTTGAATACCTAGCAGACAAGGAAGCCTATCGCTTCAAGAAAAACTGAGTTTTGGTGCCAGTGATAAAATTTGGGCTTTCAAGTGAAAATGAGAATTTTGGAAAACTGTTTATCTGCCACAGTATGCTTGATAGCATCTCAATACTTTTCTGATGAGATCAGTAATAAAGTTAAAGAATGTGACATTTTAATATTGTATAATGAAATGTGTCAACAATGAAAAGATCTGCATAGCTCAGTGAAACAGTATTTTCCAAATAATCAATGTATGACATTACAAAATTAGGCATGAGTGAAAGATCTACTCAATAAATATGCAAGGTACTAACAGATTTTAAGTAAACTAAACGGTTATTGATATGATTTCAGATTTTACAAATAGTATCCACAATTGTTTGAAAAGATTATTAAAATATTCCTCTTTTTTCCAGTTACATTACTGTGTGAGGCTATATAGTCTTTGTCTACTTCAACCAAGACAACACACCACAACAGATAAATGCAAAAGCAAATAGGAGACTCTAGCTCTCTTCTATTAAGCTAGCCATTAAATCGGTCTACACAACTAAAACAATGCCAGTCTTCCCGATAATTATTTTTTAATTTATTTTTAATTGAAGGATAATTACAATATCATGTTAGTTTCTGCCATACATCAACATGGATCAGCCATAGGTATTCCCACTAATTTTTTTTTGCATTATATGAACTACAATAGAATGTAATAGAAACTATCAGAATGCCTAATCTTTTTTGCTTTGGATAAATTTAGTTATTTTTCATAAACAATGTCATGTTAATACATAATGATTTTTTCAATGAATAAACAATATTTAAAATTTTTATTTACTAATATGGTAGATATCATCAGACATAATCCACATAAACAAAAGTTTTTTGAGGTCCTCAATAATTTTCAAAAGTGTAAAGTGAGATTAGAAGGTTTGAGGAACTATTGCTCTAGGTTATAAATCTAGTAGGAGCAAAACTGCTGGATCACATTGTATCTTATCTTCAGCTTTACTACATAATGCCAAATTTTTTCCTAACATGGTTATACCAGTTTACAGTCCCATCAACAGTTCTTTATATATTTTGAGTATGAGTCCTTTGTCTATTATGTGTGTTCTAAATATTTTTCCTAATCTACTTTTCCTAGTCTTTTTAGTGAATAAAAGTTCATCAACGGTTGTCAAATTTATCAGTCTTTTCCTTGATGGTCAGCATTTTTTGTATCTTGTTTATGAAACCGCTCTGTACGTCTAATTTTATATTCTCCAATATATTCTTCTAAATGTTGTATGGGTGCGCACCTCACAGTGAGATTCACAGCACCACATGCTAATCAGCTGTTACATAGGATCTCCATGGGCTTCTGCAGGAAGGAACTCTACACCACTCTTCTCGGCATTTTCAAATGTCTCGTTAAGGAGTGACTTCTTCTCTACTGCTGTTAAGTTTCCATCTGAATTTCTCAATTCAGCTTAAAAGATCAAAGGCTAGGGAATCAAATGTTTCAGTAGAAAATAAGAAAAATAAGAGGCCTTAGTTTCTGAACTGACTTCTGGATAAGTAAGATTTCATCCATTCTTTTACAGTATTACCATGATCAATAAAGATGCCTCTCAGACTGTCACAACAAAGTTTTTAAGAAAGCAGTGTTGATGTTTTAAGAAAGAACTGAAAGTACTTCGGGAAATTTTCTAGGTCCATAGGATTTCAGTATCTCTCAGCAAAAGGTAAGTCCAAAACAGCGGAGTGCAGCTGACAGCACATGGCACTCACCTTGCTTATTTTACAAAGGCCTAGGAAGTGGCTCCAGAATTCTCCTCAGTAGGAAAACTACCATCATATCATCCACCACGAATCTGGATAAGGCATTTACATCACATATCTGTCACCCTATGAGACCCAGCATCTTTACAGAATGTAAGTTATTTCTTCAACAAGACTGAACAAATATCCTTGCCCAAGGACCGCTATTTTTAAACATCTAGCACAGTATTTTCCAAACTACAGATCTTAACCATGAATGAGTCATGAAATCAATTAGGTAGATTATGATCAATATTTGTTAAAAATGAACTACAATAGAATGTAACAGAAAGTATCAGAATGCCTTGTACATAGTGAGGGTAAATAAGGTTTCACAACATTTCCCCCCAATTAAACGTGTGAGTATATGTGTGCTTCAATGTAAAGTGTATTTTTTTTCACTATGGTTTTCTGCCAAAATATTTAAAAGCCAGTGGTCTGACATATTGTAGTGAGCATATATGCTAGGGAATTTTCTTCCCAACCATCATCTCTTATCCTGGGAAATAACTATCCATTTTTAGTAATATGGGCAAACATTATGTGCCGCCATGTTTCTATATGACCCCTACTTCCCTGATTCTGCCGAGTGACTCAGGGATGAACACGAGACACAAACAGATCTGAGCTCGATTTTTTTCCTAACCTTGCATCCAGAGAACTTTTCTGTGACATAAGCTATAAGATAAACTATCAGTGGCCATGTCTCTAGCTATGAGAAGGAATGAGACAAACATGCAGAAAACAGGCAGAGATGAAAGATGGAGAGAGTCCTGGCCATATTCAAGCTGACTGGGGTACTGGTGCTCCCACAGTCTGGTGGCCCAGGCGAAAGGGCAAATCAGGAAGTCTCAGGAAGTCTCCATTTTCCAAGTTAGTTTGACAGGTTTCTAACACTTTTCGTCAAACAAACAGAAAAGGCAACGCCTGTTTTTCTCCTAAAGTTTTGGGGACTAACACGATGAACGAAAATTTAAATGATGAATAATTAACAAAATGAATAATGAGTTGGGGTCTTGCCTAAAAATTTATGGAACTTCCCTTTATCACCACCACCATTTATCACCTAAGAGAAAAAATTGACACAACTCACAGAAAGCTACAAATATACAAAGATGGTTATTGAAATTCAATTTTGGGCTTTAATACTAAATGAAATGAGGGACGCTTCTGAGTAAATGTAGTAAATGAAGGTAGAACCCTTGTAGCCTCTTCGCAAAGTTTACATACATACCATTTATAGTTTTTTACCTCTGTCTTTGGCCTGATTTGAAGCAGTGAAACACATTACAGCAGAAAGGTACTACTCAGACTGTAGTCAATGGGATATCTGTTTATCTTTTTAAAAGCTAAACCCAAATCATTCCATCCAGTTCTTAGGCCCTAAGAACCAAGTGAGGGCAGGGGCACCTGATTTTAAGCAAGCACAGCTGAGTGCAAGTCAAGGACTTAGAGGTGAAACATGAGAGTAAAGGGAGGTTGGCTGAAGAGCCAAACCTGAAGCTGACAGGGGTGAGCATGATCTGAGCCAAGACACTGGGAACTTGAATGCCACTTTTATAGAATGCCACTTTTATATGAAAGAGAATTTTCTCTTTCTCTAAGAATATAAGATAGCTTCCTCCTATACTGGACGCTAACTTGCCCTTTATAACCCAGCTGCCTTTGTGTACACTTGGACATTTCATGCAGAATACTGCACCAACTGATCCAGTTACACAACGTAGTTTGTTTGGCTTTGGAAGTAACTAGTAAGAAAGACAAGTTTAATTCTGGTGCAAGTTAGGTCCTATAAAGGCATTCCGCGAGCGTGTTTGTTGGCAAAGTTTTACATAATGGAGCCTGTAATTATTCTGATCAATTCTGCATCCCCTATCAATTCAGCCTGACTTGGAGACTGCCCAAATCACCAGGGGGTTCAAAAGGGCTCTTCAGGCTCTCAGCTGGACTCACTCACCACTGGTTCTTTGAAAATGTATGCCAAGGAATTCAAAGGTATTAGCAGAGCTTTTACAACAAGGCACAATATACGATTTTCTCAGTCAAAACTTCTAGGGACAATGCCAACAGAGAAATCCAGTGCTAACAATCACGATTTGATTTACTTCTAATCTTCAGACTTCAGCTTCTTAGAGATGGGCAACCTTACTCTGAAACACTCCAAAGTGGCCACAGTTGTCATTTTTCTTACAAAGAGGTCATGTAAGAAAGGGATTCTTCATATGTTTCCAGAAGACTGAGGCCAAATCTGAGTTATCCATGAATCTATCTGTGACCTTCTCAGTCTCTTAAATGACTAAACACTTAACATGCGGGCGTCTCACCCAGATTAAGTCTCCCGCAAAGATCCTAAACTCTCACAAAGCTGGTTCCAGCACAAGGTTTTGCACAGGATAAATGCTTTTGCTGGAAGCTCAACTCAAATATCTGGGATGAGAACTGTGGTCTCTGTTGAAAGAGGTGTCCTTTTTAAGAGAAAATGCAACCTGGTCTGAGGCTTGGGAAATGGGCTCTAGTTCTCTGCAATTAACTGGAGTTTCACTTTCCTTATACAGGGCTTTACTCTGGGTAAAACAATGTGTATTAAAACCAAATGGTCCCTACGGTTCACTCCACACAGCTCTTCTAATTCTGAGTAAGAAATAACGAGGGTCCCCTTTCTTTATTGGATTATTAACTTCAAAGTCAATCAAGAAGCTGCCCTTTGATGATATACTTTTACTGTGAGCAACAGGAACTGGTCACTAAGCTTGATTTGCTGCCTGTGGTTTTCTGTGCAGATGCGAGAGCGAGAGGTGGGAAGACCACAAAGCTGGGCGCTATCGAGGTGCTCCTTCCTAGCTCCACAAAGGGAACACTGGAGTCAAAGGCCAGAGATTTCAGTTGAACTCTAGTACTGCCTACTAGCTAGGTGCCCTTTGACCAGTCAAACCTCTCAGAATTCTGTTTTCTCATTTATAAAGAGAAAGGGCAGTTCCTCATGAGGTGGTCAAGGCTGCGGGTGCTAAATAAAATAAAATAATGCTCCTGAGAGTGATTACAAACCGCAACACACCATACAAATTCAGGTGGCATAATCATTTGTACCAAATCTGCCAAAATGGTATTTTCCAACTCTGAAATGCTGAAATAAAAACCTGGTGCTCTTATGGAGGGCTAAAATTCAAATTCCACCTTGTTTTCTGCTCATGTTTTATGCACTGTGGGACACATAACAAGATGATCACTTAAGAGTTAAGATCTAGGGCCAGCTTGGCTCTCCCCTGACTTCATTACCTAACGTCTGTCCTCTGCCCTTGCTCCTGTGCGTTCACAATTACAAGCAGCCGCTTGCAGAGATGAGAAACTCCATGCTGTTAAGTGATAGCCTGGGACACTTAGGCATCAGTTCTTTAACTTAAAGCTGGGTTTGGCAGACCCCCTGCGGCCTTTCCTGTAACCAGTGGGCACGGGCATCCCCCATGGGCAGCACTGGGGAAGTCCCACACTGGTGCCTGCCCCGCACTGGTTGGCACTGCCCTCACTGCGGGAGCCACTCACTGCCCTGGCCATTCCACTCCCCCAGCACCCCCAGACTTTGAGACTTCACTCCCCAACAGAAATGAGGGGTTCTGACTGGCAGCTGTTACTTTGCTCCTTATTCACTGTCACAGATAGAAGGAAGCAAAAGATGCTAAGAAGGTAGTGACTTGTGTTAAAGTAGATCTGATGTACTACCCCTCTATTCCTTCAAACTGCTATAATTTTTAAAACTAGCAGTACCGTCTTTTAAAGGCAAAACGACTTTTTCTATTCAGTGAAATAAAAAGCAAAACAAACAGCTCTTTGGTTCATTTTAAGTTATGCAATAAAATATATTTCTTTCACCCCAAATGCACTTTTTTTCTTGGATATAGTTTAGTCAACTACTATATATAGATGCTAGACTTATTGAGGTTGCTAATACAGTTAATTTCTGATTACCACAGTTTCATTTAAAATTCCTTTTTGAGTGCCCACTATGTACCAAAATGCAGTTTTAGAAAGCAGTTTTTTTTTTTAATTATATTTTCTTTTTTAATACATAGGATTTAAATGCATTTTCTGTCAGGGGTAAGCTAAAATCAACATTAATTTTCATTCCCTAAACACACACGTCAAAATGAGGGGAGCTGGCTCAAGTTGGGGCATTCAGTAGAGAAGTTAAGGTCCCACTAATTTACCGTGGATAGTCCACTCACATCTAAACACCCTTCTGCCTACTCTTCAATGTCACATTGAAAAACCTACTCGGAGTCAAAAAGAGAAAACCAAGAGTTATCTACAGCCTCAAGTGTTCCCAAACCACATATGCAACTATAAATCAGGAAGGGTCATTGTTCTTTTTCACTTTTTGTAACTGTCTGAAAATAAACTAGAAGTGGGCACATGAGAAAGACAACTATTTATATAACAAGCACATTATATTTTAACCAGCAGCTCAACTCTCTCCTCCTTCCCAATAAAATCCTGATTTCTAACTAATAGAACAGCCACTTCATGTCAGCTTTGTCTCTTCCTGTTAACAACACAGAAGAATTATGATTTTATGTAGCTTTCAGAGGCCAAATGAAGAACAGGATCACCTTGTTAATAAATCTTCCCAATTAGGCTGGTGAGTGTAGACTTATGCTAGATTTTTCGAAAGGCTCTGTCTGAGGCAAGGGAGTGGGTTAATGTAATGTCTGGGAGTTCCCAAATGCAACAAGACTGTATCTGATTTTAATGCACAGATGTCTTGACTGGGGAAAAAAAAAAAAAAAAACTCATAAATTATCTTCCCACACATTTTGGATGGGAGAGGAAGTAACAGAACAGAACAATTAACAATTATTAAAGAAGTGATTTAATATAGTAAAAAGAGAGACAAAACAGTGTTTAGAAGGCCTACATTTCAGTCATTCTACCCCTGACTAACTTTTGAATTCTCTGGACCTGAGTTAGCTTATTTCTAAAATCGAAATAACTACAATTCTCCTGCCAATCACACAGGTTTTTCATTAGCATTATATGTGAAAATTCAAGGTCATGTACTTTGCAAACTTTTAAAGGGCTATGCTAGTATTCCTGACATAAACGAATCTCTCTGCACTGCACTGATTCAGGTGTGAATGAAGATCAAAGCCAGTGACAGGCCTTCAGCAGATCTGCCAACTGAGAATCTCTAAAGTGGGTTCACTGTCACTGCTGCATGGGGTGACGTCAGGCTGTTGTTTACAGGAGAAGAAAGCCTGCCAATTTCCACTGAGCAGAAGACGGCAGCGGCCAGCCTCCTTTGGCTGCGTGTGAGCAAGAATGGACTCTTTATGCGCGGCTTGTGTGGACATGCAGTGGTTCACGTGCGGGGCACCCAAACAAGGAGCCCGCTTTGTGTGTGCACCAGCACACGCTCTGCGCCTGGAGTTGTCACTAAAGAGGCCGAGCAAAACTGATCAAAATGCAACTTTCACTTTTGTTACTCTGAAAGGGAAAAAAAAAAACCTGCCACTCTCAGGAACTTTATCTTCAGTTAGATTTTTTTAAAAAAGCATTTTTAAAGCAAGAACAGTCAATTCTTCTAGTTTTGACAGACTCCCCCTCAAGTTCTACAAACATTCACCAACAAAAAGAATTATGGAAGATATACTTCAAAGCATAAAATATATTCAGACTGCGGTAACTTAAGTTTTATAGGAACAACTTCATTTTCAGAGTGGTTGGAGTTGCTTCCTCCTGTAAGTTCAGGAAGTACTTGCTTAAGTATTAACACACTTTAACTAAATCCACTTCAGGGAGATATTTTGTTTAGTTTATTACTATAGTAGAAAAAAAAATCTGGCTTATTAACATATGCCCATTCATGAAATTTCCTGGCAGAAAGCAACCTTATATTAAATCAAATTTAGAAGGGCAAAAAGAAAATAGGGGATGCATTCATTACACTCTTTCTTCAACTATCCAGTTCCTTCTGGGATAGCAGTCAAATCAGGAATAATATGGGAATGGATCATGTTTATAACTGGCGCTGAAACTTTACTTCAGACAATAAATCTAGTATAAATCCTAACATTGGAACGAACACTGAAGAAGAGATGTGGGAAATATTTTTGGAACCTGGAAATGTATTTTCTTTGGTTCTGTTGTAAGAATGTACATCTGAGAAGGAGAAAAACTATTGCTCAGTAATAAAATGAAGTCGAGGAAGAATCCCAAGCTCTGTTTTTGGCACTGCGGCTGATTACAGTATAATCCCAGGTCAAATACTTAGCCAAAATATTCCTTATTCTTAGCATCTGAGAAGTGGGGATGATATTAGCAAATACTACTTTCCAAACTTTAGGAGAACATAGGAAAAAAGATAATGAGTGGAGGCCTTATGCAGTATTATGTTACAGGAATTAGAAAATAACAGAAACACAGGCTGGGAATCCTGCCTGATATTGGTCAACTCCTTGGAAAGCTGGGGAGGAAAACGTGCTAAACAAGTAGGAAGTGTTATTAGCACTTCCTTCATTTTGTAGTCAGACATAACAGTAGCAAGAAATATATGGCACCAGTTCAACTTTTCCAGGGCTGGTTCCAGCAAGTAACAGTGGCCACCCATTCTTAAACACATCAAGAAACCTGAAGGGCCATCCTGAGTGCCTCCTAAACATGAATGATAAAAAAGATGCGAGAAAATCTTGTAGAAAGATATGGAGTAGATTATACATTATACATTTATACACACCATTATAAAATGGCTGTTGCCAGCTTCATTCCTTTATGTGATGAAGGACACCTGATCACATGAGTCAACAATGAGGCAAAACAATGGTAACAAAATGGCAGCATGCAGTAACACTGACAGTCTGACAGTCAGGAATGTTTTAAAAGTACAGGAATTTTACTGACTGAACAGAGCAGTGATTAAAGCACCCATCGCACATCCTGTTATAGTTCAAAGTTCATGAAGGTTTATTTTTAATTTAGAAGAAATAAAACTTTACATAAAGTGAAGAAGTCAACTTGTCAGTCCAGGTGATAAGGAAGAGGATGAGTAAGAAAAATCAAATTGATGATTATCCTCACACTTAATATGTTCCCCCTATGAGACTTCTATAAAACTCTAGAATCAACTCTTTGGGCTTTGTTTCCATTACTCTTTCTGGTTTTCAAATTGATAGGATCACTTTAAACAATTACAAATACATACTGAGAAAATAAGGGCATATGAGGAGTGGTGGTGATGGCTAGTCGCAAAGCCATATCTGACTCTCGAGACCCCATGGACTACAGCCAACTAAGCCCCTTTGTCCGTGGGATTTCCCAGGCAAGAATACTGGGGTGGGTTGCCATTTCCTTCTGCAGGGGATCTTCCCCACCCAGATACTCCTGCACTGCAGGTGGATTGTTTACCGTTTGAACCAACAGGGAAGCCTCTGATAACTGAATTGGCTAAGGGACTAAGTTTCCACTTGACACCTTGCAGCTTAACTGCTGTTCCCCACTAGTCTAAACATTATCTGCTCTTATAGCATGTAGTTAGAAAAGCCACAATACATTTACGCATTATGCATTTGCTTCACAAACTGCCTCCTTGGGAGTATAAAGAGTCCCAAGAACTTACTACTCTAATGCTTGTAGATGACTACTGAATCACTGCAACTTCAAGACACATAATAAAAGAAAACTCAGTTTCATTTCAGTAACTGAGCAGGACAGAACTTTTCTTTCACCAAGAATGTTTTCCTAGTCATAAACATGTCTTTTTTTTTTCCTCATCACATAATGGCATACTGAGTTTGCACTAATACCTACATCTAGTATTCACAAGTTAAAGTACAAATAATCTAAAGTACATCTCCTTTTGTATTCCTAAAACAAGAAGCAGGGACACTGTCAGGTAGGATGTCAATAACTTGAACCAAAAAGCAACTTGAAGGAATTCAAAAGAGAAATTCTCACACCATAATGTTTATAAGTGTACAAATGGCTAATAGAAGATGAAGCAGAAGAACAAAAGAAAAGGCTTCTACTTTATTTTAGGAAATAGGAAATCTGTTTTGAAAAAACCCATTTTCTTACTCATATAATTATTCAAAAATAAAAATCACAGTTCCTTCAAAAGAAGTGAAACTTGTCACCAGAACAGTTGCCAAAGATCATATGAAATGATCAGTAGACTACTACACAGATGAACAAAAAGCTGCAGCACCAAGCACCTCTCCTCCACCACCCTCTCTCAACATGGATTCTATGGCCATCTCCCCAACCAGCAAGCAGGTAAGAGCAAAACTGGGGGAGGAGGGGAAGTGTTCAAATGCCTCTATGTGTCTATTGGTGATCATGTATTAGCCCTAATAGAAAATGTTTCCGTTTTCATCATGTTGTTCTTATTGCATAAGTACTGCAAAAAACAACCCCCTGACCTAGTATGCTAACCACTCAGCAGTCACTATACTGGCCACAACAGGTGACACGGGTTGCAGGAGAACATGACAACAGTGCTGAGAAGACAAGACAGTCCCTGAACCACGAGGTTTTCACACTAAGTTAGGAAAGATGGGCTGCATCTCCAGAATAAAGCTAAATTCATGGCTATTACAGACAAATTTCCTATAAATAAAAAATTTTAACCATGATACAATTCCAATAATACCCTCAAACTATCCTTTGGTTTTGTCCAGCTGCAAATTTAAAAAGAATTATTTCTCAAAACTCAAAGTTGACCAGGAAGTGTCCCCAAATGCTTCATGTTCAAATATATAGTGTATAGTTAAAAATGCACAAACTGAATGGCACAAATGGTTAATACAATAATATATTCATGGCTGGAAAATTTCTCCGTGGTATGTGGGTCTTTCAGAAATAATAATAAAAATCATTCTCTAAGTATAATCTCTTTTCCAAATAATTTTTTCAAAACTATTATAAATACACTTTTCTTAGCTGGTCAACAATTTTTCGTTGGTCATACTGCCATTTTTCAGCTAAAATAAGAACTTCTTATGGAAAGTGAAAACAATAAATGAGCTGGGACAAAGAAGTTTGACCTCAGAATCTACTCCACTTAACTTTAGACCCCGCCCATGCACTGTGTCTCTGGGGTCGCACAGAGTCGGACGAAGCGACTTAGCACCAGCAGCAGCAGCAGCATGAGAAGCTCCAAGGCAATGCAGAAATGATAGAATCAAGAAAGAAAAAAAGACAAAGCTCTAGCAATTATTCTAATCATTAGAGTATGTAAGTCTTGAGTAGTAAGACAGATAATGCACTGCTCTCCAACCCACTTGTCACCCGGACTTTCGTTTCAACCTCTCAGGGAGACTAAAGAGTAGGGACAAGAAGCATAGTTGAAACATTTACCTGTGGGAAGGAGAAAAAGCAATTGAGTTGGCTCCAACTGCTTACCCTTGATTGGTTTTTACCTGCCTGATTCAGTATCTGTAGACAGGAATACATGCCCATCCAACTACTCATCTTAGCAATCAGCATGGCCAACTGTTTAGCTATTAACAAATGTTTCCTACCCATGACTTTTCACATCATGGCAAAACCAGCCTTATTCTAGTTAGGAAATTAAACTTTAGTTTGAGCTTTTGGATCTTGATCTTTGCTTTCTTTTCATTTCTTTTTTTAACACTGGGTAGTGGAAATAAAAACAAAATCTGGTGTCAGATGGGAAACAACAGCCATTTCACTTTTCCTTTCAGCCTCTGAGCCATCGGGAGCAAACCTTAGCTAAACAGTAAAAACATTTGTTACACAGCAAAGGGAATCTTGCCCACTAAACTTTTCTGCAAGGTACTAAAATTAAAAATTGGCCAAACAAAACCAGGCTTCACAAGTTAAAGTCTTATGTCACCCTTTTTAAAAGTAACCAATAGCATTTTGAGGAGTTGCAATACCAAGCTCTAACTCCCCTGCCCCCAAAATCTTGCACTTTTAACTAAAATTATTGCCACAATGTCCCTTCTTGGTTTCTTTAATAAAATAAAATGTATTTCAGAGTTCCACATTCAATGTACTGCTTCATAATTTACAGTTTATAGAACTTTCACTTGAGATGTGTAAGAAACATCAAAACACACTTAAGTTTTTTTAAAAAGCATCCCTCTGGCTGAAACAATTCATGCCAGCAGAAGCTTTGAATTATGGATGGAATGATTCAAAATCTGAGAGGTTTCAGTATTCACAGAGCTTACTACAGCAATAAGACATCTCATCAACACTAAATCTAAAACTTAAAGACAAAGTGAAAAAACTGTTAACTGAAAATTTAGGGACAGGCCAAAACTTGGCATCTTTCAAGTCAAAAGAGACACTGGACTTGCACCCTTCTTCTATTCTTGCCATGGAGGTTGGCAGCAATTAGTCTCTTGAGGGGTCAAGAAGAATCCAGTAGCTCTTCTTTGAGAATGATCCCATCAATTAGGAAGAAAATTTAGGAAAAAAAAAAGTGAAGATCTTCCCAGGTAATTGGGTTGTGATGCAGACTTCATAGGTGATTCATTCAGGAGTGCTTTAGAAATTCCATAGGGGAAAAAAATGTGACAATCCTTCTCTACATATTTTGAGAAGGGCATGCCTGAACAAAGACCTTCCAGCATGCACACATACTGGAAAACACATCTTTAGATGTGTTTAGATGTTTTCTCATGGTAGGTAAGAGAGGGTTCAAGACCAAACAATCCAGAAAAGACTGACATGTAAATCAGACACAATTGTATTTAGAAAATAAGGTCTAGAGAAACCAGAGCAGCTAAACTACCATGATAAGTCTGACATCCCCAAAACATCAAAGACCTGGTCCATCCTCAACTAATAAGATACTATATTTCAAGTACAGCACTTTTGCTGATTTTTCCACAGGACATGGTGCATTTCTTTGAATAAAAGGGGGAAAAAATCTATTTCAACTCTGCTGCTTTTATGAATAGTGAAATTAAAGAGATTTTTGTTCCCATCAGATCTGTATTTTGATGAATATACATACACTGTTGACAGTTTCCCTTCCCTGGCTTTGAAATAATATAAACTGAAATATATAAGAAAAAAATAAGAAGGGCCAAGATAGATTAATGGAGGATTCCTGACCAATGTGAAAAATTCATATAAAATGCTACACCCTAGATACTGAGGTAAGAGGACAGGTAAAAAACCAGTTGAAAGAGAGTCACTTAGTATATACTTACTAGAATGTAGTGTAGCAGGGTCAAAGGCAGACAGGATTTGCCATAAAATGGAAAGAAGAAAAAAATAGGAATCACCATTTATTAAAATCAGTTATGTGTTTACTGCTTTACCTATTATATATCAAGGAATAATCACAGAGGTAGATATCACTGTTTCTAGTCAAAAGCAAGGAAAACGGAGACTTAGAGAGGAGTAATGAATACCGTTAGCGGTATACCTAACATCCATTCCTCCCTTCCCCTCCCTGAGAGAACCTCAGCCAGCCCTGCTTACCGTCCACACCTGTGGAGGTTTCTGACTTCTTCTGAATACCAGAACATACGGCTCTGAACCAGCCTGAGGAAGGAGCCAAAACAGAAGCAGGAGCCAGCAAGGAGTCCAGCTGGGAGCTGAGCGTAGCTAAGAACCGGAGCTCAGAACTGACCAACCCTGGAGCCTGCCTTGCCTGTGGATTTGTTGTAAAACAGTGAATTTCCTGATGATTCTAGCAAGCTTGGGAGTAGTTTCTGAAAGCATCCTAACTGATACATGAATTTAACTTCTCCAAGGTCACCTGCAGTAAGAGGCAGAGCGAGAATGAGCCAAGGTCATTCTGGCCCAAAATGGGGCTTCTTCCACTAAACCACACTGTGGCTGAACTTTCATAAATGTTTTTTCTCATGATAAGATCAAATGATGTTAGATCCAAAAAAGGATCTTACCGCAAACATACATTAAAAAGGCATTTACTTTATGGAAATGTTTGAAGTAGTGACCTTACTTGCACATATCTTTGGCAAAAATTCTCAGATTTTCATATTCTGCAGAACTTCTCACTCCATTTGCATTTAATTTTTAGTAGAATGTGAATTTATACACATTTAATAAATGAAATTGAGCTCTTGAAAAGCATTCTGCTACTGCTGCAGCTCAATCGCTTCAGTTGTGTCCGACTCTGTGCGACCCCATAGATGGCAGCCCACCAGGCTCCCCCGTCCCTGGGATTCTCCAGGCAAGAACACTGGAGTGGGTTGCCATTCCCTTCTCCAATGCATGAAAGTGAAAAGTGAAAGCGAAGTCGCTCAGTCGTGTCTGACACTGTGCGACCCCACAGACGGCAGCCCACCAGGCTCCTCCATCCATGGGATTTTCCAGGTAAGAGTACTAGAGTGGTGTGCCATTGCCTTCTCCATGAAGAGCATTCTGAGTTATTATTAATTTTCCTAGGTGTGATAATGGTACTGTGGTTAAGTAGGAAAAATGTCCTTATTCTCAGGAGATGCATACTGAAATATTTAATGGTAAAAGAGTCAGGATGTCTAAAATTTAATTTCACCTGGTACAAAAAAGTATACACATAAAGAAAGGGAGACAAACAGTCATAAAACTAATATAGCAAAAGATTAAGAATTACTGAATCTGGGTGGAGGAAATATGGGTCTTTTATTGAATTACTCTTTCAAGATTTATACATGGCTTAAAAGTTTTACAATAGAAAGTTTGGGTGTGGGGGAATATGGTGTGGGAAACAGCGCTGCAGAACACAGCGTGGCTGTACACTGGAGTAAGTTAAGGATTTTCAAAAATACTGAAACCAGGGCCCCACCCTGGATTGTGGCCTGGGGAAGGGTGATTGTAATGCGGCCCTCTTATATGGTAGAAAGAGCCTGGGCTTGAAAGTCACAACTCATTAATACCCTGACAGTCCCAAGCCCAGAAAAACAATTCTGAATTTTTTTCTAGAATGTTTTTTATCCATAAAAAAGTTGCTGTTTTAAAGTTAACATATTAATTCCAACAACAAAGAAACTTCTCTAGAAACATACATTGAGTGAGAGAAGGAAAACTAAATTAAAATTAGACCACGACTTTAACAGATCTATATGACTCAGTTTAGTCACTCAGTCGTGTCTGACTCAACCCCATGGACTGCAGCACACCAGGCTTCTCTGTCCATTGCCAACTCCTGGAGCTTGCTCAAACTCGTGTCCATCGAGTCAGTGATGCCATGCAACCATCTTATCCTCTGTCATCCCCTTCTCCTCCTGCCTTCAATCTTTCCCAGCATCAGGGTCCTAAGCTGTGATCAAGACCAGGAGGGCAAGAAGAATACAGTAGACTTGGTTATTCCCTAAACAAATCTATTCAGAGTCTATGGTCCAACATGCCAAAATTTGACTTACAAAAATGCAATTTTATAAAAGGAACAATATTTAAGAAGAAGTATTAAGCCACTTAACCTCTCAAAAAAAAAAAAGTCTTACTAAAATCATGCTCTTTACTCCACACCAAGGATGAGTCATCATCTTGTTAAACTATAAGGAAAGGAGAATTCCTTGAAAAATACACAACTCCAATTCTCCAAATTCAAATTTGTGCAAATGACTTAAAGATACTCCAGTGAGCATTACATAGAGTAAAAAGCTCTCTAAGGTCCTATATCTAAATTTCAGCTGGCACATGAGTCTCCGTGGTTCCATTTGTCTTTCTTAAACTATATGTGTCTTGGGTATGGGATAGAAGTAAACAAACAGTAGATAAAATTTTAAAAGAAATAAAAAATAAATGACCAACTTTAAAAATATAATCTTACAGTAGAGATTTTTATCTTGAAAAACATACCTTACAACATAGGTTGTTTTTTAAGTTTCATTGATATGCAATAAATACATATATTTAAAATGTATAATTCAATAAGTCATGACATAGGTATATACCCTTGAAACCACTAGCAATCAGGATAATGAACATAACTATCCCAAGTGGCCTTTAAGTCAAATAGATACATGATGGTTCTAGCACAGATGCAGTTTTTAGGAAAAGAAACTCTTGATAGAATTGTTATTTTAAAAAAAAAGAAGAGTCCACACAAGTGTCCAGATATTTTCATCAACAGATAAAATAAACATTAAAGCTTTAGATTCTTTCCCCTAATTTAAAGAGATAAGCACATATTGTATTATTCTAGCTTAGATTTAGGTCCAAATAAACAAATATACTCAAAAAACAAAGAAAATCTTGGTATCTTCAAATGTGCAGGAAAATGAAAACAAAAGCCATAGTAACAAGGCATTATATTTGAGAATTTAAACATATACACATCCAGATTTCAGCTGACTGCAAAGCAAAACAATTTAGAAAGATTACACCTACATATTACAGCAATATACAGACTTTCTAATTTTGGCATATTAGGCCCAGGACATGCCCATCTCCCAGGCAGGACTGGTCTGGGCAAAACTGAGGGAAAATGAGTGAGTCTTTGGTAACTGTCAAAAACTTCCCTCTCTACTTCTTTCCTCCTCTTTCAGCGTTTCTTCCATTTTTCAGGGAACACTCCTTGTGTACAGAACCCTCACTGATGTACCAGCCCTCCCAAAGCTATGGAAAAATTTTTGTTCTCAAGAATCCAAACCACATCCATTATGTGTCCATACACAGATCTCCCTCAGCTTACAAGAGGGTTACATTCTGATGAGACACATGTAAACTGAAAATATTCTAGGTTGAAAATATATTAAAACAAACTACCAACTACCACAGCTTAGTTAAACCTACTTTAAACATGCTGAGAACACTTCCACTGGCCTACAACTGGGCAAAAACACTTAACACAAAACCTATTTTCTAATTAAGTATTAAATATCTCATGTAATTTGTTGAATACTGTACTGAAAGTGAAAAACAGAATGGCTGTGTGGTACAGAATGGTTGTAAGTACCCTGGTTACTTACCTCACGACTATCATCACAAGAGCATCGTTTAGCATACCACTGGTAGCATACCATTGGTCCAGAAAAACTGTCAAAACTCAAAACTCCAGTTTCTACAGAATGTGTAGAACTTTCACACCTCTGTAAAGTCAAATCACTGGAAGCTGAACCCCGGTAATTTGGCTCAGCTGTATTCTATTTCTGGGTGCAGTTTCTGCCTCCCATGGGGATAGCTAACAAATGTAATGAATGCCTAGGATGCGTGCTCCATTTCCTTTCCGTCCTCCCTGAGCAGCTAGCTGCAGTGGCCAGAAAAGGGACTGTTCTACCCTTAGGTGTCTAATGCACAAAGAAGGCCCTCTTTGCCAAACTTAAAAGGAAGGATGAAAAAAAAAGGAAGGATGGATTCCCATGAAGGCTGTCCAGGATTTCCAGGAGGCAAGTCCATCTGACCTAGCTTACTGTAGTGGCCTCTCCCAGACTTCCCATCAAGTTAGATCGCATATTGTTCAACACAAGAGACCATCTTCATGTGGGGATCTTTTCTCTCCCATCTGGACCGTGAACACCATTATGGACAGGTGCCATGTCTATCGGTCTCTGATTAGGGCTTCCCAAGTGGCTCCGTGGTAAAGAATTCACCTGCCAATGGAGGAGATGAGTGTTTGATCCCTGGGTCGGGAAGATCCCCTGGAGAAGGAAATAGCCACCTACTCCAGTATTATTGCCTGGGAAATCCCATGTACAGAAGAGCCTGGGGGGCTACAGTCCATGGGATTGTAGAATCGGATACGATTTAGCTACTAAACAGTAGCAGCAGCAGCAACCCCCACACACTTGGGACAAGTGTTATCTATAAACAAAAATAAAATAATTAATAAAAGTCATTATCTCAGATTAGTGCTGCTGCTGCTGCTAAGTCGCTTCAGTCGTGTCTGACTCTGTGCGACCCCACAGACAGCAGCCCATCAGGCTCCTCCAACCCTGAGATTCTCCAGGCAAGAACACTGGAGTGGGTTGCCATTTCCTTCTCCAATGCATGAAAGTGAAAAGTGAAAGTGAAGTCGCTCAGTCATGTCCGACTCTTTGTGACCCCATGGACTGCAGCCTACCAGGCTCCTCCGCCCATAGGATTTTCCAGGCAAGAGTATTGCAGTAGGGTGCCATTGCCTTCTTTGAGATTAGTGCTAGTTATACTATAAAAACACATGTATCTATTTTAATATTTGAGGTGAAACGTACCCTAAGGGTTTTACTTGTTTAGGAAATTATATAGTTTTTATAATAATGGAAACAAAAGATTAGTAGATTAGTTCTTTACATACACTAGACAAAGGAAATTTAAGATTTTCCTGTAAACTGTGCAGTACAGCTATGAGGACTACATTTACATTGTGCAATTTTCAGTGTTACACATTTTTTTCAGGCTCTGTCACAAAGAAAACAAAGCAAAGGGAGAAAACAACTTCAAAGGTGTAAAGAAAAGCTAGGAGAAATTTCAGACCACGTCCACTGTAAGGTGTCCTGGGGTTCATAAACGAGGATAATTTCATGATTTCTGGTGGAAACATCGGCAACATTATGCTTTTAATGTTTCATCTCAAACTCAAATAAAAATGGTCAACTCGAATGCAGTTGTTTCAGGATTCACTTTTAGACCTTCACACTAAGTCAAAAGGCATAAAATCCATATGAAGAAATCTTAACATTTTTGTAGACCACTATTACACAATGTGGAGCTGTGACTACTCAAAGTAGTAGACAACTAGCTCTAAATACATATCAAAATAGTTTAGAATGTAATTTCTACAAGGACAATAATATTTGTTCATTTTCTTCACTGCTGTAATGTATTGCCTCGTAAAAGTAGCTGGCACATAATAAATGCTCAATAAATCTGTTGAATGAAATGAACAGAAGTCAGGAATGGGATACCGGTGTACAAAAAAAAAAAGACCAAACTTCCTCTAAAAGGCATAGATTTTACAAAGGATAATTTCTGGAAAGTCTCATTCCACCAACTCCAAAATGCAGTTTATCTAATCTCATATTTGAATTGTTTAAATAAAGGTATAATGGAGCATTTGTTTTGTAAATCAAAAGGGGGATTCATTTCATTTAATCAAATAGAAAGGTCTTCTACCACTAATGTCTGAATAATGTGAAGTATTTTAAGAAACTACTAAACATTCTCTCCAAGTCAATGGATTTGGGTCCTTAGAAAATCTTTTTACTCAAAGGATTTTCATATAAATTTTTTTATTTAAAAATACATATTTATTTTCATACTCCTTGATTTTCTCAGTAAAAAGTCTTAAAAATCAAAACAAAAGTTAACTCAAAGGGATACATTTCAGTTGAGTTGAAATTATTGGAACACAATAAAGCTGATGGTTACTTCATCAGGAACCATTAATCATTCAACAATGGCGAACCCTGGAAAACCTCAGTGGACAGAGTCTGGGGTTCTGTCTGGTTTGAACAGAGTTAAAAACAAAACAAAGGACCTGCTTTTCACGTCTCACGTGCTGTTCTCAGGCCTGCACGCCCCTTCAAATAGTCAGGTGGCCACAGTCACAGCTCAGACAGCCACCAGTGCTCATCAGGCGCTGGGTGCCAAGCAATGGATGCTTGAGATGTTTTAAGATAATGTAGACATAAAAAATTCTGTGGGTATCTCTCCAAAAAAGAGATTAACAGAAAAGCAAGAAGTACTAAACACATCATTATTGTCCCTTTTTATCACCTCACATAAGTTAAAACTTGGTTTTAGGTTTACAAAATGGTTCCTTAAGTTTTGTGTAGATAAGATGATCAGAAAGTTCATCTTTTGAGATAGGGCAAAGCAAATTTTCTATATAGAAGGCCTTTGCCTCAGTCTCAGAAAAGCAGAATGAAATAGATGAAAACCCCTTTTCCATGCCTTAAACAGAGGCAAAGGCAAAAGAGAGCCAAAGAAAAAAACCTGCAGTAATCAAGGAAAAAGACCAGTGGAGAAGAAGAGCAAAATGAGAAAGACACAGCGTTAAAAGACAAATTCATGCAGTAATATTAAGAAAATTGAAAAACAGTGGTAGAACAAAACAAAGAAGGTTGTGAAAATCAGATAAAATTTAAAAGGTGGACTGTTTTGGCCATTTAGTAAGTTAAAAGCAAACATTCAATACTAAAGGATTGTACATAACATCACACGAAACTTTATAAACAACAGTGCGGACTATACATTCAGAAGTAGAAAAGAAATCTGATCAGTCTGAGTTTTCATCAACTGAATGTTCAGCAATAAGGACAAAAGGATAATATACTTTTAAAAGTTGCTTTCTTCTTAGCAACCTTGCATTTGAGGATCACTGTTCACCATACTTAATATTTAGTTGGAACAAAAGAAATATTTCTTTGTATGTCCCACCTGTTTTAATAAAGTCTTACTCTGAATAAACCAGAATTTCATTTCTACTTTAAAAAGTGATATAATACCATTAGGTTGTGACAACTCTTCTGTTAATAACCATAGAGAGGAAAAGCTGAATTCAAAGAAACTGATATAATGTGCTAACTCTAGGCTTTCTATTTTTAAAGACTCAGAACTCACTTTTTGGGACAAGATGTTAAAAAAAAAAGAACTAGTTTCTTAAAATACAGCCTTTCCATACGTGTCTTCACTCACCTTCCTAAATAAAAGATTATATGGAATAAATGAAATCCTCTAAGCTACTATATTCTGACACATGCACATTTCATTGTACTCAAGGTACAAAATGAGGGTCAGGAGGGGGTCCTATACGTGCAAGTTTTACAATCTTTAATAAAATGTATTATCTTCTAGACACATAAAGTTTGATCTTAGAACATCAACATGTGCTACAACCCAGGATACACCAAAACTTAATGTTAGCATTTAAAATCCCTTTCAAAGTTCCTCGCCTCTTTAGGTACCTTATTCATTCTTCTTAACATACCAATAAGAAGTCTCCATAAATACAAAGTTAAAAGGAAAAAATGGGCTTAAGACAAAAGATCTAAAGTCACAATTTTTTAATAATGACAAAACAAATGTTCATTTCTAAATGTGAATGTTTACTTTGTATTTGCTTGCACTTTGTCATTCTCCAGTGCTTTTAAAAAGCACTTACAAATTACCCCTACAATGTCCCCTGCGAGTGAGGGCCAGGCAACTGCCTTCTCTCTTCACACTGAAAGAACTGGGAGAGTCTTGGAGGTTAAGTGTAATGCTCAAGGTCACGTGCCAGTTGTTAACATGGCTCAGTCTAGACCTCCATGGACTTTAATTCTAAGTGTATGGCAACACATAACACAAAAATAATTTTCTTCTCCTTTTGATCACTGACAAGAGTATATTGTTATCCATTTTCCTAATACTAAAAGACACGGATAGGCCCTAAAGGTTATTTTTATTCCTCTTTCCCTCTTCTTTCCAGACAATTCTTCATCAGAAACTTTGTTTTTTTAAAAGCTGAGGACATCCTATATATCTGTAAAATACCAAAAGTACTCAACTGTCCTCACCAAAAAATGTTAAATAAAAGAAAAAGATGTGAGCTATAGAAATCATGTTGAAATCTGTCAAGCAAAAAATTAGACCTTCCATCCTGTAGAATATATGCTTCAGTGTAGTTTCTAAGTGCCTATAAATTAATTGTTTAAAGTTTCATTTTAGATTAACTGCTTTCAAAGTATATGAACAAAAAAGGCAAGTTTTTAAAATTAATTGTTTTAGCCAATGAAAATGGAATATATTCAACTAAAATGGATTAACTGATTATTTGGTTAAACAAAGGATTATGTATATAAAATTACCCACATTGTGCTAGATAGTTCACCCATTTGAAATGTTTTAACAATGCTATGGAACACTGTAACACTTCTGAGTAGATGAGCATTCAGATTTTGTTATCGAGGACATCTCTTTCATGAAAGACATTTCTTGCATTTTATACTTTCAGAGGGCACAGTAATTAGTGGTTTTACTGACAAGTAAAGCAGAATGAGTCTATAAATGAAGCAGGTGGTGCAGGCCCCATCAATTTTGCTTATTGAAAAAATATGTATTACCCAGTTGTATAATGCTAATTAAGTGTGTAATGAAGTTTAAAGTGTTTTATTTACTGATTACATATACCTTCTTTATGATTCCTGTTATACTATTTACTACAACTATTTGAAAAGCTAATTATTTATTAAGTCTGCTCAAGAGAAAGAATTTCACTCTTGAATGAAAAAAGAAATAAAGCTTAGGTCCTTAAGGAAATTATGCTATTTTATTTCCACAGTGTTGGTTTGATAAGTTCACTTTTATTATTATTAATTCTGAAGCCAATAATAACATCACATCATCATTAAGGACATTCAAAATCTAATTTGTATAATCTATACTAATTATAATAACATCCAATGTAGTGAAAGGAAGTTTGGGAATCAGAAAGTTTTTCAATTAAAAAAGAGACCATGTTAGGTATTAAGATGAGATATTTGGTAAGTACTTTTCAGAATATTTTAAGTTTAATCTTCAAAATAAAAATTATTTTCCTAATAAAACATTATAATTCCATTTCTATTTACAAAAATAGTAATTGAAAACATAAAAATTCAACTCAACAACACAAATAATAGTATTCTCCATAATATCACTTACAATGTCGTTTAACTACGAGAACAAGATTGTTTAATCCATTCCACAACATTTATCAAGACTGTTATGTACCAGGCACAATGCTAGGCACCTGAGATTAAATCATGAATGAAATACTACTCTTATTCTCAAAGAGCTTTGTGTTTAGTAGAGGAGAAAATCACATGTAACAGCAAATGCGTGATACGTATCATTATAATAGAGGTATCCATACTCTGTTGTGCAAGTTAAAATCAAAAAGTAATCAGCTCAACTCATCCAATAACTAAATTTCATAAAAACTCATATAAACTTTACTTAAAAGTGTAAATCCGACAGTAATAATTCTTTATCTTTACAAAAAGCATACTTCTAAAAAATACAGTCACTCACATTTCTAGATGTACTAGGAACAGAGCAAAGAATTAAACTTGAAAATAAGCACTAAACACTGGTCTAAACTCATTCTGACCTCATGATAACCCTATGAAGAAAATTTTTCTATTAATCCCCACTTTATAGATGGGGAATCTGAGGTTGATTTGGCCAAGATCACAAAGATAGCACGAGGAAATACTGAGACTTGAACCTACAGAGACTGGTTATGGAGGTCCCCTTCTTAACCACTAGACCAGACACCCTCTCAGGGGGTGGTGATGATGATGATGGAGGTAGGGCAGCTAACACCAAGTGCTCGGTGACCTGTGCCCTCTCACTTACCCTTAAGGCAACCCTTAGAGGGGAAAGTCATCCCTCCCATTTACAGGAGAAAACCCTCACAGGCCAGGTTTGAACTTGCCTAAGGTCAGTCAGCCATCCTGTGACTGTGGCTAGATTCAAACTCAGGCAGCATGGCTCCCCTGTGTTATAAGGCCTCTGAATGATTTCAGTCTTAAACACTCATGAAAAAGGCCACATGATGAAATGTATTAAACAATTCAGAAAGGCTTTGTATAAGTCTTCCTGAAACACTCTGCCAGGTTTGGGGGCTTATGACAAGCATTTCCTTATGACAGCATTTACATTTGAGTCAACTTTACTACTTTGGGCTGATCATAAACACATTGCTCCTCTTTAAAAAGAAATTTTTCTGTAGAAACTTGGCAGACTTCAGTACAGGAACAGTCTATTCTTTACAATTAAATTTAGCAACAACTTATTCTGGTTAGTCTGAAAGAAAAGGAGAGAATGAACTACTAAGAGGCCTTTCGTGTACTTTAATATTTCAAAAGATGTTTGGTTTGGCCTAATTTGAATCTTGTGGACAAGTAGACCAGAACTTGATTCAAAAAGAATAAGTACCATTTTAAACAGGCTGAATTCTCAAACGTAACCTCAGAAGGCGATTCAGAGTAAGTATTTCTCATAATTCTTATTTTTACCTCAAATTAAATACTAAAGATGCATAGGGCAAGTCTTATAAAGCATATATACGGCCATGCATGTGTACTTTTGAACAGCCTGCAACCAAGAAACCAAATTAAAATTTTGCTCAAGAGCAATCTAGTATACAAAAAAGGGCTATCAAAAGATAAAAAAATCCCTATTTGTCTTTTAACACACCCCACTGTGCCCAGTGACCAGGAAATAAAAAATTCTGTGTTGTAATTTCTGGCCAGAATAGAGGTGAGCTAAAGATGAAGTGTCAAACTGGATTTCCATCTTACCTCGTTTTCCTCCAACAGGTTCAAAGACTTTGTAATCTTTACATTAATATTGAATTATCTTTTCTTTTTTTTCCAAAAGAGAACCTACGAAACTATTTAAAAATAAAAACAGCAAGACATGCCACTAGGCAACCTGTCTTCTCGTGGTCTATCTCATTCAAATCAGACGTACCTTTTGCTTTGCCTTTACTGAATAAAAGTTTAACTCTGATTTGGAAGACAACGTACCCATTATTAGCCGTCTGACACTTTTTGCAGGTCATAGAGTCTATCAGTTCAATTCGCTGATTATGACCGCTCACTAAGAAAGCTTGCCATTACCGCTCATTTTATAAGCGTTGGCAATACCTAGAAATACAGCAAGGCTGGTGAATAAGGAGTCGAGGGGCGGGGGAAGAGGGAGCGAGGGAGGAAGGCAGTCGCCACCTCAAATCCACGCCGGACCGGGAACCTCCAGTCCACAGCGCGATCCCTTGCCCTCCCCAAAGTGGACCCGCTACATTTGCCCAGACCCTCCCTCCGCCCCAACACCCACCCCCGCTAACCCAACACAGCACTCACCCTTCAGCGAAGTCGGCACCCGGTCCAGCTCCGAGACGGGTCGGGGTGGCAGCGAGGGAGGGGACGTCTGGGCTGTGGGCGGGGGGTGTCGGTGCGTCACTAGAGTGCAGGACGGTGAGTTCGAGGGGTGGGAGTGGAGCGGAGCCGGGAAACCAAGTCACTGCCGAAAAGGGACGAGGAGCAACGAGGGGATGGAGGAGAAAGCCCCTTCCCTAAAATAAGCCCACCGGCCCCTGCGACCCCCCTGCCCCAGGAAGGGAAAATAAAATCCGGGGAAATAAAAAGACTGACAAATAAACCTCTAAAACGATGAGAAGCAAGGATCAGACTTTAATTTAAAGGGGGGAGACTGAGCGAGGTCTGGAGGGGTGACAGAAGTGGCTCTAGGTCTATCCCATGCCTTTGCAGTCCCCAAGCGGAGGAGGAGGCTGGCTGAGGGGAAGTTGCAGCGGCTCCCGAGGAGGAGGCGGAGGAGGCGGAGGAGGAGGTTACACCGTAACAAGTACAGACAGACAGCCATGGATCAGAGGGGCGCTGCGAGCAGGGGCGGCCGCGGCGGGGCGAGCGGCCGCGGCAGCAGCACCGCCTGCTCGGCTAGCTCAAGACATTTAATTGGATTGATGGGTTGTGCAGTGACTCACAGACTTTACAGAGTCGTAAAGCAGTCCCCGCCCAGCTGGACAGGGGAGATGCGGTGGGGACGGCTAGGGAAAGGGGGGCTGTGAAAGAGCCGGGAGGGGAGGAGGAGAGTGAGAGGGCGAGGCGTTATGGGGGGCGGGGAGCGAAGCGGAATCACTCAATGCCGAAGCCCGCCGCTCCGACGGGCGTGGGGGTCGGCCAATGACGGTGCGGCTCGATAGGCGGCAGGCTTCGCCCCTGGCCCAATGAGTCTTCTAAGGACACTGCCGCTAACCGGGCGGGGGGAAGTGGAGTGGGGGGTGGGGAGTGGTGGGTGGACGTTGAAGTAGGGAGGGAGCGGTGGAGAGAAAGATGAGGCACCGGAGACCGGCGGAGTCACTCAGCTCTCCTCGCTCCAGAAGTGCGCCTTCTGCCAATCCGAGGGCCGCATGGGGGTGATGGACGCAAGCGTGTGCCCAATGAGGAAAAGAAGGTGCCGCTCCGAGCCACAGGGGAAGGAGTGGGCGGGCCAAGGTCCTCCCCTCCCTCCGGCACCCGGGTCCTCCCTCCCGCCCTGTTCAGGTCAGTCACGCAAATAACAGTGTGAGGGATGGGGCCGTGCGGCGAGGGGGTGGGGCGGCGGAGGGCCGCGCTACAGAAGGCGTGACAGCGATAGGGACTGGCTGTGCTGCCGACTCCGCACCTACCGGAGGAGGCGATGAAGAAGGCTGGCTCCTTACTCAGCCTTCAAGCTGCTGCTCTTGCTGCTCAGCCTCTGCCCGGCGCTGCCTGGGAGCCCCTGCGGCCAAACCCCACTCCCGAGTGGCAGACAGATGTGGAGTAAATCGGATCAAAACTTTGCCTCCCGTCGATGCTGTGCCCACTCTAGCAGACAGCTCCGTGTGACGTTCTGTGGGGCTGTGCTCCGGGAGCCGAGGGAGCTGGACGCCAAGACCGGAGGCATTTCCCTCCTTGCTTGCCTGTGTTCTGGGGAAGTCAGAGTAGGGTGTGGACAGGTTGAAACACCTCCTGAATACATAACATTTCTTTATTGGGTTTCTGGAAAAGGTACTTAACCTGACGTGAGTGAAGCTGTGTGGGTTTTGTGCTTGTAAATATCAGCTTCCTCCAGCCCTTGCTCCCGCATGCATTACTCTTTTTCTCCCACTTCTCTGCCCACTCTCCTCACCTTGGACCCTGACACCTTGTACTCACTACTAGATCTCGCTGCTCATTCCCCGGAGCTACGGCTTTTTCTCAGTTTCTTGCCTACTGTCTAGGAATCATTGTACACACCTTAACACTGCACGCACTTGTACTTGAAAGTAACTGGGATCACTAATGAACCTGAACAGAGGTGCCGGCAAAAGAAATACACTGGCAAAAATCCACCTTCTTAACCACAAGGGACATTTCTGCAGGTTATTGAAATTTATGACATTTGCTTCCTATTAAAAAACCAAGGAAAGACAAATCACGTATCACATCCCTAGAAAAAAAGATTTTCCAGTCCACTTAGAATACTCAGTATCCATTTTCTTTAGACAAGTCAACTGGAGAGACCCAGGATTGACTTGTGGTCTTGAAGGGAGCAAGATCATGTTTTCCCCATGATTATCAGAGTAAAACCTACAGTGGTCTGGAATTCAGAGGAGAGGTAGTAAGTGAACAATAAGCCTTAAGGCTTACCCTAGTCATACGGAGGCTTTCCTTGATTACTGTTGTTTTAAGATAGGGACCCTTCCCATAAACTGTAATTGTGACACTCAGCCTGACACCTCTTGCCTCTTCTCTTTCTGATTTTAGCCTTATTCCATGATGTCAGCCTGCATCCTGAGTCCACCTAAGAAAATGAACCAACTTACACACTTCCTATAGTGCCCAGATTGTGTATGCATTGCCCCTCATTGTGTTGAAACTTCTTTGCAGTTTGGCAATGCAAGGACGCCAGCATCATCATCCCAGGACATAATGATATTCAGGAGGGGGCTGTGTTCCCTTAGCCAGATCACCCTGTGACGATTGAAACACACTAAATCCCTCCTGTGGGAAGAATCAGCTCCATTTCTAGTGTGGGCTATGCTACTACATTTAAGAGTGTGCTAATGATACTTTCAGAAAGCCTATTTCATATTTCTCTTGCTGTGAGGTCATTTTATGACTCAGGTGAATATAACTGATTGTGGTATTATCTTACATACTATGAATGTCACTAAAAACATAAGATTTTGAGTCTAAACTACACTAGAGGATCTTTCAGAGGATCTCCAAATAGCCAGGGTTAGCCTCCTGTGGCAGAAGTTGCTCCCTTGTCAGTTGTTATTGGCATGCCTCCAGTCCCCACCATGTGTCATCTTCTAATTCTGTGCTCACCCTATTCCAGTATTTCTTAAATGGTTGTCTTAGGCCCACCTAGATTCCTGAGTTTGCTCTCAGACCTACTGAATCATCATCTCTGTAAGCTGGTCATGGGCTTCTGCATTTTTAGCAAATATGCCTGTGACATGAATAAATATTAAAAAATCAAATGTTTCATTTGAAACCCCCATTTTATTCCTTTCTTTTGAAAATTTAAGAACTGTTACTTATTTATTCCTTCCTTTTTTCTTTCTCACACATATCTCTTTCCTTTTTTCCACATATATTCCTTTCTCTTACACATTTTTTCTCTCATTTTTGTGTTCACTTACCTTTCTATATTTCTTGTGCACAGGATTGTATAATACACTGGCAGGGTAATCCCTAAAAAAAAAAAAAAAAAAGGTGAAGTTGGCAAATTGCCTTTGATAAATACCATAGGTATACTTTATAATTACACCATTTAAAATGTATACTAAGTCAAATAGATGTATAAGCTTAAAAATAACACTGTAATTGATGTTATGTATAAATTTCAGTATGTGTGAAACTTACTAGTTTATGGTTTCGAAGTATACAAAAAGAATTTTTTACATGGGAGAGTCATGTTTCAAAATGCAAATTTCAATGTACAAATGATTTGTTACTATCATTTTCTAAACAATGGAGTGAGACTAATGATGTACTAAGAACTGTTATGTTTACCAAAAAAAATAAAAAGTGCTATATGAGATTTTTGTTATCTCAAAGAGCTTAAATACAACTCACATGAACCAGGAAGCAAAAGTACATCCTTTATTGAAGATGGAAGTTTCAACCCGAGTTTCATTAGCATTCCTACAGATAGAGCCCAAATGAACATTAGCTCACAATCCAAATTACAGAATAAATTAATTAAAAAGTTGTAATCAGCAAGAGGAGGCAGAGGCAGAAAAAAAGGAAAATTATAATTAGATTCTAAATCTGAAAAAGAACAAGAATAGGCCCATTTGCTTATGAACATATATGCAAAAAATTCTAAATATTAGCTAACTGAATCCAACATTCTTACTCCAGAAAAACTAGAAGAAACCTTGAGATTCATTTCCCTCTCTTTATTTTTTTCCCCCTCTTTAGAATATACTTGTCTAGCTACCTGTCTAGCCGTTTATCATGAAAATGTAATAAATCAAGTAGGGCTTATTTCAGAAATTCAAGTATGATTTAACATCAGAAAACCTATCCAAATATGTACCTCAAGAAGGCTAAGAGAGAAAGCATTGGAGAATGTGCATCCCTTATTAATAATAGAAACTTTCAGAAAAATTAGGAATAGGAAGAAATGTACTTAACTTTATGAAGGACCAAAAATGTACTGCAAAATATTATTAATGGATTAACTTTAACACATTCCATTTAAGTATGGGATCAAGACAAGTTTGCCACAGCTCCTTAAATGATATTGAAAGTCCTGGCTGACAAAATAAGATTTGTAATAAAAGGATGAAGAAATTAAATGGAAGAATCAGAAGGAAAGGGATAAAATCGGGATTTTTGCAATAATATGATCAACCACATAAAACACCTAATAGAAACAATAAGCTATTAGAAATAATATGAGAAAGCCACAAAATGACAGCGAGCAATTTTTTTCTCTTTTTTCCAGAACTACTCTTTTATGGGGCATATGGCCAACCAGAATAAAGACAATGTTTGCTAGCCTCCTTTGTAGCTAAGTGTTGCCACGTTCTAGGCAATGGGTTAAAAGCAGATCTGGTGCACACATTCCTAAAGGGAGAGAGTATGCCTCATCCTCTTTCCTGCCATCTGAAATGAGATACAGTAGCTGGAGCTTCAGCAGTCATCTTAGACCATGAGCTGAGGTTGGATATGGAAACCACACACAGAGAAACTAGAAAGAAGGCACCTTCTGTACCAGCACCAACCTTAAAGCAGCTACCTCCAGGCTTCTGGAACTTCTTGAACACACCTCCATCTTATTTGTGCCACTCTTATTTTAGTTTGTGTGTGTGTGTGTATGCGTGTATGTTGTTACAGACAGCCAAACCTAATCCTACATGATATAGCAACATTCCCAAATTCAAAATCATTTCATGAAAACCAGAAGTATACTCACATACTAGTACTAAAAAACTAAAAATAAGATACTATTTACAATAGCAAGAAAACTCTAAAAGTCTTCGGGGATTAACCTAAGAAAAATGCACAAAACTTTCATGAAAAAAAAAAATGTTAATACTAGACTTCCCTGGCGGTCCAGTGGTTACGATTCTACCCTTCCATTGCAAGGGATGCAGATTCGATCCCTGGTTGGGAAACTAAGATTCTGCACACCGCGTGGTGCGGCCAAAAAAAAACAGACTAAAGAAAAAATGTTAATGCTATTTAAAGACTTCAAAGAAGACCTAAATAGGGGTGTGTATAATGTTTGTGGATAGGATGAAGTAACGTTACTAAGATAATTGTGTGTGTATGTGTGTGTGATTAGTTGCTAAGTCGTGTCTGACTCTTTGCGACCCATGGACTGTAGCCTGCCAGGCTCCTCTGTCCGTGGGATTTTCCAGGCAAGAATACTGGAGTGGGTTGCCATTTCTTTCCTCAGGGCATCTATCTTCTTGACCAAGGGATCAAACCTGTGGCTCCTGCTGCATCTCCTGCATTGCAGGCAGATTCTTTAACCACTGAGCCACTGAGGAAGCCCACTAAGATTTTAATGATCTCTAAATGTATTCATAAACTCAGTGCAAACCATTCAAACTTGTAACAGGATTTGAAGAATTTAAACATTCTCAAATATATATGGAAGATTAAATTCCATTATAATCTGGTCATTTTTAAAAATAAAAATCAGAGAGGGGAAATTTACCCTTCCAGATAATGACATATTATAAGTCATAGTAGCAGACATGTAAAACAGAGAACCAGAATACACAACTCAGAAACAACCCATTTACCTATGTGAACTTTGTATGTGATAATGGTAACATGACAAATCTATGAGGAAATCATGTAGAGATAGTCAACTATCACTACAATAATAATACCATATAACAAATAACCCTGAAATATCAGTGACTTATTAAAGCCGTTGTTTTTTCTCTTTCACAGGTCTGTATGTGAACTGAGACTCTGCTGATTCCATCTGGTTAAGACTTGGTTGGACTCAGCTGAGTTTTGCCCCAGGACACAGGTTAAATTCAGGTCTTTATCACATGTCTCTGGCAATGACAGGAGCTCAAGAGGTGAAGTCAAGTCACTCAAACACATTTAACACTTCTGCTGCCATCACATCTCCTAATATTCCATTGGCCAAATAAGTCACATGGCCAAGTCCACCAAAGTAGTGGAAGGTGCTGCAAAACCACATGGCAAAGAGCATGGGTATATAATTCTATAACCAGGAGGATGTGAAGGATTGGGAAAAATAATCCAACCTAACAGAAAAGTTTTGTTTCATAGATAATGTTGGAAAAATTGGTTCACCATAGAGGAAAATAAAGTTGCATCCATATTTCATACCATTTGCAAAGGTAATATTTCAATGAATCCGTTCAGTTCAGTTCAGTCAACTCAGTCACGTCCGACTCTTTGCGATCCCATGAATCGCAGCACGCCAGGCCTCCCTGTCCATCACCAACTTCCAGAGTTTACTCAAACTCATGTCCATCGAGTCGGTGATGCCATCCGGCCTTCTCATCCTCTGTCATCCCCTTCTCCTCCTGCCCCCAATCCCTCCCAGCATCAGAGTCTTTTCCAATGAGTCAACTCTTCGCATGAGGTGGCCAAAGTATCGGAGTTTCAGCTTTAGCATCAGTCCTTCCAATGAACACCCAGGACTGATCTCCTTTAGGATGGACTGGCTGGATCTCCTTGCAGTCCAAGGGACTCTCAAGAGTCTTCTCCAACACCACAGTTCAAAAGCATCAATTCTTCGGCACTCAGCTTTCTTCACAGTCCAACTCTCACATCCATACATGACCACTGGAAAAACCATAGCCTTGACTAGACGGACCTTTGTTGGCAAAGTAATGTCTCTGCTTTTTAATACGCTATCTAGGTTAGTCATAACTTTCCTTCCAAGGAGTAAGCGTCTTTTAATTTCATGGCTGCAATCACCATCTGCAGTGATTTGGGAGCCCCCCAAAAATAAAGTCTGACACTGTTTCCACTGTTTCCCCATCTATTTGCCATGAAGTGATGGGACCAGATGCCATGATGTTAGTTTTCTGAACGTTGCCTAAAAATGAAAGGGAAAACTGTAAAGCTAATAGAAATTAAAAGCAGAAGAATTTCTTTGGAATCTTAGGATAGGAAAAGATTTCTTCAAAGACTCTGAAAGCATAAACTATAAAACCAAAAGATTGATGAACTTGACTATATCAAAATTAGTTTTCTGGTGAACAAAGAACATCATAAGACAAGAGAAAGTTGATACATTGAGGGGTGTTTCCAAACCAAGAAGAAATTAATGTCTACAATATGCTAGGAATTCCTGCAAATCATTGAGAGAAAAAGAAAAAAAAAAAAAAAACAGGAAACACAATAGAAAAATAGCCAAAGGAAATGAACAGGCAAATTTACAGAAAGGAGGCTTGAGAGACTGACAACTGGATGAATAGATATATTGTATAACATGGAGACTATAGCAAATATCTTATAATAACTATAAACAGAATATAACCTTTAAAAATTGTAAATCATGATATTGTACACCAGTTGACTCATTGGAAAAGACTCTGAAGCTGGGAGGGATTGGGGGCAGGAGGAGAAGGGGATGACAGAGGATGAGATGGCTGGATGGCATCACTGACTCAATGGACGTGAATCTGAGTGAACTCCGGGAGTTGGTGATGGACAGGGAGGCCTGGCGTGCTGCAATTCATGGGGTCGCAAAGAGTCGGACACAAGTGAGCTACTGAACTGAACTGAACTGAACTTATATAATACTGTATACCAACTATTGTTGCTGTTCAGTCGCAAAGTCATGGCCACTTCTTTGTGACCCCATGGACTGCAGCAGGCCAGGCCCTCACTATCTCCCAGTTTGCTCAAGTTTACCTCCATTGAATCGGTGATACTATCCAACCATCTCATCCTCTGCTGCCCTCTTCTCCTTTTGCCAATTTTTTGCCAGTTTACCAACCATATTTCAGTTTAAAGAAGTAGATGAAGAGATATACAATTCCACTTATAATCAGATAACTGCATATTAAAGCAAGACACTTCTTTACATCAATTAAATAGGCAAAAATGTGAAAGTTGGGTAACACCAAGTGTTGGCTAGGATGGGGGGAATCAGGAATCCTCATGCATTGCTATTGGGTGGCTGATGCTGGGAGGGATTGGGGGCAGGAGGAGAAGGGGACGACAGAGGATGAGATGGCTGGATGGCATCGCTGACTTGATGGACGTGAATCTGGGTGAACTCCGGGAGTTGGTGATGGACAGGGAGGCCTGGCGTGCTGTGATTCATGGGGTCGCAAAGAGTCGGACATGACTGAGCGACTGATCTGATCTGATCTGATAGTCATTTTGGAGTTATCTGGAAATAGGTAATAAAATGTAGCATGTGGGGACTTCTCTGGTGATCCAGTGGTTAAGACTTTGCCTTCCAGTGCAGGGTCTGCTGGTTCGATCCCTAGTTGGGGAGGTAAGATCCCACATGCCTCCCTGTCCAAAACACCAAAGCATAAAACAGAAGCAATATTGTAACAAATTCAATAAAGACTTTGAACATGGTCCACATCAAAAGAAAAGAAAAAGTAGCATATGTTTTCCTAATGGCCCAGCAGTTTCATTCCTGGGAATATATACCTTTAAGAAAATCTTGAAACATGTCCATAAAAGGGTACAACTGAGAATAGTCATCATAGCAGCACTTGAAGTAGCAGCATGTGGTTGGCAAGCTTAGTATGTATCACTGTGCAATACAGAGAGGAAATAAAATGTAGCAGATACTATGGAATAACAAGCAGCTGCTAAAAGTAGTGCACTAAATGTATGTCTTACAACATGGATAAATCTTTAAAATGTTTTATACTGAAAAAGGATAAGAAACAAGAAAACAGTGTAAGCCCCAGGCCTTGGGATGTCTTTCACTAAAGGATACATGAGTGTTTTTCATTTCTGCTATTAGCTGGGGCACTTTGAAGGAGGGATAAGAAGGTGCTGTTGTGATTCACTTTTAACTCAAATATTTCCTTCTAGTTTTCATATGAGGTTGTGGCAGGTTTTCATGCAGGTCCTTTCCCCTTACCCCCTAAGTTTGGAGATAGATTGGTAATTTTTCAAAAAGATTTAAGGGTTTCCTAATCTTCAAGACAAGGGGAATGGATGTGATGGCTCTTGAAGTTTCTCCCAGCCCCATCAGGTTAAGAATCTCCCCCACGCAGACATGTGGGAAACACAATTGATTCCCACAAAGGTACACGAGAACAGCCGCTGCTTGGGTTATACTGCCTTAAAAGCTTGTCTCTGCCCTAAACTATCCTTAATGGCTCATTACTAGCATATGAAATTCTGGTGCTTAGTAATGCTACGCTATGATTTCATGGCCCTCAAAGTCCAAGAATTTGCCAGAGTCCAGGTGGGGAGTTCCACAGGGCGGCAGCCCACACACTTCCAGGAGGACTAAAAAACACGTGCAGGCTTCTCTCTGACCAGCTTTGGTCCCCGATTTCTGCAGAAGCTAGGATGTGATCTTGCAGAGATGACTTTTTTGAGATCAAATATCTTACGACTCTCATTTAGGGTCTGTAAGACTCATCACCAGGTCCCAGTATTGGGACATTAATGTGAGCTCACATGTATTACGTAACCCTAAAAAGAGCTAATGATTTATCCATCAGTAGCTTCTGTAACTCCTGGGAGCTGTGTAATCCAATCATCCCATATTTGTTCAACCATTACTAACAGAGTTCTAGGGAGTTTGGGGAGATGAATTAGGAAAAGTAGATTGAACCCAGATTATAGAACCTAAAATGTCTGATTAGGAGTTTCAATTTGTAGGTTAAAGCAATAGAGAGTCTTTTAAGGTGTTTGAGAAAGGTCTGATGAAAAAAGAGTGTTTTAAATTTAAGGTAGAAAATGTTTATTGAGAAAATGGACAGTTATTAAGTCCCTATTATAGGAAAGCTACATGGTAAGCACTATTGTGAAAGTGCTACACTCAATATGCCAGCAAATCTGGAAAACTCAGCAGTGCCCACGGGACTGGAAAAGGTCAGTTTTCATTCCAATCCCAAAGAAAGGCAATGCCAAAGAATGCTCAAACTACCACACAATTGCTCTCATCTCACACGCTAGTAAAGTAATGCTCAAAATTCTCCAAGCCAAGCTTCAACAGTACGTGAACTGTGAACTTCCAGATATTCAAGACTGGATTTAGAAAAGGCAGAGGAACCAGAGATCAGATTGCCAACATCCTTTGGATCATCGAAAAAGCAAGAAAGTTCCAGAAAAACATCTACTTCTGCTTTATTGACTAGGCCAAAACCTTTGACTGTGCAGACTACAACAAATTCTGGAAAATTCTTAAAGAGATGGGAATACCAGACCACCTGACCTGCCTCTTGAGAAATCTGTGTGCAGTCAGGAAGCAACAGTTAGAACTGGACGTGGAACAACAGACTGGTTCCAAATAGGAAAAGGAGTACGTCAAGGCTGTATATTGTCACCCTGCTTATTTAACTTATATGCAGAGTACATCATGAGAAATGCTGGGCTGGATGAAGCACAAGCTGGAATCAAGATTGCCAGGAGAAATATCAATAACCTCAGATATGCAGATGACACCACCCTTATGGCAGAAAGCGAAGAAGAACTGAAGAGCCTCTTATTGAAAGTGAAAGAGGAGAGTGAAAAAGTTGGCTTAAAACTCAACATTCAGAAAACTAAAATCCTGGCATCTGGTCCCATCACTTCATGGCAAATAGATGGGGAAACAGTGGAAACACTGTTTTGGATGACACTGTTGGATGACACTGGAAACAGTGTCAGACTTTATTTTTGGGGGCTCCAAAATCACTGCAGATGGTGATTGCAGCTGTGAAATTAAAAGACACTCCTTGGAAGAAAAGTTATGACCAACCTAGATAGCACATTAAGAAGCAGAGACATTACTTTGCCAACAAAGGTCTGTCTAGTTAAAGCTGTGGTTTTTCCAGTAGTCATGTATGGATGTGAGAGTTGGACTGTGAAGAAAGCTGAGTGCCAAAGAATTGATGCTTTTGAACTGTGGTGTTGGAGAAGACTCTTGAGAGTCCCTTAGACTGCAAGGAGATCCAACCAGTCCATCCTAAAAGATATCAGTCCTGAATATTCATTGGAAGGACTGATGTTGAAGCTGAAACTCCAATACTTTGTCCACCTGATGTGACTGATTTATTTGAAAAGACCCTGATGCTGGGAAAAATTGAAGGCAGGAGAAGAAGGGGACGACAGAGGATGAGATGGTTGGATGGCATCACTGACTCAATGGACATGAGTTTGAGTAAACTCCAGGAGTTGGTGATGGACAGGGCAGCCTGGTGTGCTGCAGTCCATGGGGTCGCAAAGGATCAGACATGACTGAGCGACTGAACTGAACTGAACTGAAGCACAAGAGGAAGAAGGTCCTTGCCTCTAAGGAATTTATGCTCACTAGGTGTTCCGTTTTTGTTTTTAATATGGGGTGGGGCACTATTCTGAGATTTTAACCAGTGTGATTTTCCTATGCTTTCTGTATCCCAGCCTGTTCCCTCAGGGTACGGCTACTACACGGCAGAGATTTAGAAAGAAGAGTCATCTCTTGACTTCTAGGTCTTGAAATGGACTTTAGGAAGTCACGGCAGAGACAAAAGTTTTAGAGAAAAAGCCTGGGGTTTCTTGAGCTGCAAGGCAACATAAACTATAGGTTTGGAATTATAATTTGCAGTGGGGGGAGGGGTGGCCCAAAAGGTACTGTTAATAGTTTTCCCACAGTCTCTCTCAACTTGCCATGTTTAAAAAAAAATTGTTGTTTCATGTTATTCTAAGTAAACAAAGGGACTTCCCTCATGGCTTGTGGTAAAGAACACGCCTGCCAATGCAGAAGACACAGGTTTGATGCCTGGGTCAGGAAGGTTCCTTGGAGAAGGAAATGACAACCCACTCCAGTATTTTTGCCTGGAAATCCCATGGACAGAGGAGTCTGGCAGGCTACAGTCTATGGGGTCCCAAAGAGTCGGACTCAACTTAGTGACTAAACAAAACAAAAAGTAAACAAAAATTAAAAATATTAGCCTGAATTTCATTATTTTTATATTAGAATATCCACTTTAAATGCAAGTATAAGAGCATTCAACTTATAAGCAGAAACATTAAAAAGATCTAATTCATATTTTGTAGATTGTAGGTGCTTATGTAGTCCATTCTTACCAGAACAATGGAAACTACTGCACAAAACCAATTCGAGTTGTTTTTATTTCACTTCTTGATATATGCTCAACCCTCTACTTTCAACTTTCTGAAGAGTAAGGAAGGACTAAAAGGAAAAGGAACTATGGAGTGCCCTACATTTCCCTTTCCTTCTGTGTCTTCATTTTCAGGATATAAGATTCCGTGGCTATTCATGTCTTTAGAATGCTATGGCCCTTTTTCTTGCTTCAGAACAAGTCCTGGTTTGAATGGAAGGCATGACCTCTCAGGGCTGCCAGCGCCCCTGCTTACTCAATCAAAGATGAAACACTCTTACATCTTGCCGAACTCACAAACACTTGGGACAACCAGAAGTCTGTGCTCATGTGGCAACAGGAACAGCAAACATACAATGCATGAATATGCCCTCTGCTCCACTGTCTCACCCAATTTCACATACAAAACATAGGTTCAAAAATAACATCAAGACAGCATAGCAGCAGAAAGCCCTTCTGAGTGCAGGCTCCTGTGTGTTTGCAAGGTGGCATACGATCCTGGCACTGTTTCCAAGAATGGTTGAAGGGCCCGGTTGCCTCACTCAGAGGAAATAATGATGTGCTGGCTTGGGGATGGAAAAGAAAGGCTGTGGCTTTGAATACGAGTGTCGTTGAGAAAGGGTCTCCATGTTCTGCTCTTGTACCCCACACGCCCACCTGTTCACCAGGCCAGACCTCAGAAACCACTGCTGCTGCTGCTGCTAAGTCACCAGGAGAAGATAAAAGCAGGGAAGACCTGAACCTTGCATCCTAAGCTTCCACTGAACAGTTGGCGAATAGAAAAAATCACACACACACAAAAAAGCTATTTATCATCCTACCATCCAGAGAGAGTCATTGTTAAAATTTTGTGTGATTTGTAATCTATGCATGCATGCATGCATGCTAAGTCACTTCAGTCATGTCAGACTCTGTGTGACCCCATGGACAGCAGCCCACCGGGCTCCCCTGTCCATGGGATTCTCCAGGTAAGAATACTGGAGTGGGTTGCCATTTCCATCTCCATTGTAATCTATAGTCATACAAAATGTTTTTTGTGTGCAAAATTTTAAAGATAAACATTTCTCAGGCCACTTGAATACACTGCTAGAAAATAGTTTTAAATATAACTTCCCATTTGAAGGTGAGGATTTGGTGGTGGTTTGCAAAGTGAATTCTGGAGGGAAGAGTCTGTCAAGAGATCCTGGTCAGGAGATAAATGCAAGAATCCCAGAGGGGATCTGGGCTGGAGGTCTGGGAAGAGGAGAGAAAAGAAGGAACTAGATGAGGCTCAAAATAGAATGCAGAGCAAAAAAATACCAAGTTGTCAAAGATTCCATCTATTTCTAGTTCAAAGGCAGATAAAATCAAATACTATGTTATTCAGGAATACATACATAACCATTACAGCTATAAAGCAAAATAAAATTCAGAAAGGTAGTTCCCAAGAGAAGCCATGGAGGCAGATATGTTCAGAAATGGGCACACAGGCACTTCCTAAGGGGCTGGTAATAGCCTGTTTCTTAAGCTGGTGTGGTAGACATATGAGTGGCCAATTTTTGAATTTCGTAAACAATACCCTTTCATTTTATTCAGGCACACATCAGAGACAAATGCTTTGGAGTTTTTAACTGATTTTAAGAAATGGCCCAAATAAATTTGAGACTGTTTGCAAGTTTGGTTCCAGACCAGTGCTCAGTTGCTTCAGTCGTATCCTGACTCTTTGTGACCCCGTGGACTGTAGTCCACTAGGCTCAGGTCCATGGGATTCTCCAGGCAAGAATACTGGACTGAGCAGCCATGCTGTCCTCCAGGAGATCTGCCTGATCCGGAATCGAACCTGTGTCTCCTGCATCTCCTCCACATTACAGGCGAAATCTTTAACTGCTGACCAGTACAATAAAGCAAATATCAAAATAAAGTGAGTCATGAATTTTTTGGTTTCTCAGTGCACATAAAGGTTATATTTACACTTCTCCGTAGTCTATTAAGTGTGCAATAGCATTATGTCTAAAATATATATGTATATACTTACCTTAATTTAAAAATACTTTATTGTTTAAAGAAAAAGGTAACCATCACCTGCACCTTCAGAGAGTCATAAGCACTTTCCTGGTTTCCTGGTTTCCTCTTGTCGATGACTGCTGGCTGATCAGGGTGGTAGTGGCTGAGGGTTGGGGCAGCTGTGGTAATTTATTAAAATGAGACAACAGTGAAGTTTGCCGCATTGATTGAGTCTTCCTATCACAAAAAGTTTCTCTGTAGCATGCAATTCTGTTTGATAATATTTTACCCAGAGGATAACTTCTTTCAAATTGCACTCAATCCTATAAAACCCTGTGACTGCTCTATCAACTGAGTTTATGTAATATTCTAAATCCTTTTTTGTCATTTCAACAATCTTCACAGTATTTTTACCAGGAGTAGATTCCATCTCAAGAAACCACTTTCTTTGCTCATCTATAAGAAGCAATTCCTCATCTGTCAAAGTTTTATCATGAGATTACAGTTTAGTCACATCCTCAGGCTGCACTTCTAACTCTAGTTCTCCTGGTATTTGTATGACTTCTGCAGTTATTTCCTCAACTGAAGTCTCGAACCCTCAAAGTCATTTGGAGGGTTGAAATCAAATTCTTCCAAACTCTGGCTAATGTTGATATTTTGATCTCTTCCCATGAATCACAAATGTTCTTAATAGAGTATACAATGGTAAATCCTTTTTAGAAGGTTTTCGACTGATTTTGCCTGGATTCATCAGAGAAATCACTATCTATGGCAGCTAGAGCATGGTGAAATCTATTTCTTCAATAATAAGACTTGAAAGTAGAAACTATTCCTTGATTCATGGGCTACAGAATGAATGTTGTGTTAGCAGGCATGAAAACATTAATCTCATTGTACATCTCCATCCCAACTATTGGGTAACCAGGTACATTGTCAAGGAGCTGAAAGGAATCTTTCTGAGCAATAGGTCTTAACAGTAGGCTTAAAATGTTCAGAAGACTATGTACTAAAGAGATGAGCTATCACCTAGGCTTTATTTTTCCATTTATAGAGCACAGGCAGAGTAGGTTTAGAATAATTCTTAAAGGCTCTGGGATTTCTGGAATGGTAAATTAACATTGACTTTGACTTCAAGTTACCAGCTGCATTAGCCCTTAACAAGAGAGTCAGCTTGTCTTTTGAAGCTTTGAAACCAGGCATTGACTTCTCTCTAGCTGTGAAAGCTCTAAATGATATCTTCTTCCAATAGAAGGCTGTTTCATCCACATTGAAAATCTGTTGTTTAGTATAGCCACCTTCATTAGTTATCTTGCCGGATCTTCTGAATGACTTGCTGAAGTTTCTATGTCAGCACTTACTGCTTCACCTTCCACTTTGATGTTCTGGAGATGGCTTCTTTCCTTAAATCTCATGAACCAACATCTAACAGCTTCAGATTTTTCTTCTGCAGCTTCCTCACCTCTCTCAGCTTTCACTGAATTGAAGAGAATTAGAGTTAGGGCCTTGCTCTGGATTAGGCTTTGGCTTAAGGGCATGTTGTGGCTCCTTTGATCTTCTCTCCAGATGGCTAAAATTTTCTCCATGCCAGCAGTAAGCCTGTTTTATTTTCTTATCATTGTGTGTTCACTGGAGTCGCACTTTTAATTTCCTTCAAAAAGTTTTCCTTTGCATTCACAACTTGGCTTAGCTTTTAGCCTATCACAGCTTTTGACATATCTTTCTCACTGCTGCTGCTGCTGCTGCTAAGTCGCTTCAGTCGTGTCCGACTCTCTGCGACCCCATAGACAGCAGCCCACCAGGCTCCCCTGTCCCTGGGATTCTCCAGGCAAGAACACTGGAATGGGTTGCCAATTTCTTTCTACAATGCATGAAAGAAAAAGTGAAAGTGAAGTCGCTCAGTCATGACCGACTTTTAGCGACCCCATGGACTACAGCCTACCAGGCTCCTCCGTCTATGGGATTTTCCAGGCAAGAGTACTGGAGTGGGTTGCCATTGCCTTCTTTGATCTTCCTCACTAAGCTTAATCATTTCTAACTTTTGATTTAAAGTGAGAAACATGCGACTCTTTCTATCATTAGAACATTTAGAGGCCAATGTAGGGTCATTAACTGGTCTAATTTCAACATCATTGTGCCTCAGAGAATAGGAAGGCCCAAGGAGAGGGAGGGACAGGAGAAGAGTAAAGCAGACACCACAACATTTATCCATTGTTTTCTGTCTTATATGGTTGTTGTTTGTGGTTCCCCAAAACAACAGTAACATCAAAGATCACTGATCACAGATCACCATAACAAACAGAATAAGGAAAAAGTTTGAAAATTTCCACAAATTACCAAAATGTCACACAAAGACACAAAGTGAGCAAATGCTGTTGGAAAGAATGGCACCAATAGACTTGATCAATATAGGGTTGCCATAAACCTTGAATTTGCAGAAAACACATCCAGGAAAGGCAATACCTTGAAGTGAAATAAAGACGAGGTATGCCTTATATTCTTTTGTATGCATGATTTAATCTAAGCCAATATATCTTAGGCTGATGCCCAAAGATAAGGTTTTCCACAACCTCTCACTCTTCTGTAACCTGAGGCTTTGCCACAGAGGTCACACAAACTGGGGCTTTTCCCCCAAAACACTCCCATCTTTTTGACATCTTCACTACCCACATAAGGTGCTCTGGTTCTTCAATAACTGACTGGAGTATATTTATCAGAGAGTGTCCTTTCTGAGCTGAGATCAACTGCAGTGCAAACGTCCACCTGAATCATGGACGCACAGACACATGAATACATGCAGGTCTAATTACACATGGCCAGGAGCCAGAAGAGCTTTCTGCTCCGAAAGTGTGTGCACACAGTGCACACAGTTGCACACAGTTGCACACAGTGCAACAGTGATTAGCACACTGTTACTGCTTCTGAAGCAGCCACCCCAACCAAATCTAGGATGTGAAGGGGAGTTGTCACTATTGTTGTTTAGTAGCTAAGTCATGTGTAACTCTTTGTGACCCCTTGGACCATAGCCCACCAGACTCCTCTGTCCATGAGATTTCCCAGGCAAGAATACTGGAATGGGTTACCATCTTTGTCTATAGGGGACCTTCCTGACCCAGGGAGAGAACCTACATCTCCTGCATTGGCAGGTGGATTCTTTACTACTGAGCCACCAGGGAAGCCATGAAGAGGAGGAATATCTGCCAAGTGGCTCACAGGGTCCACTTCAAGTTACGGAAGACAGTTACACGGCAATTGGGTCAATAAGCTACATGAGTCAACATACTTTCAGCAGGTTCACAGACAAGCATTTTTTATTCTAGTGTGATATCAGATCAGATCAGGTCAGTCGCTCAGTCGTGTCCGACTCTTTGCAACCCCATGAATCGCAGCACGCCAGGCCTCCCTGTCCATCACCAACTCCCGGAGTGCACCCAGACTCACGTCCATCGAGTCAGTGATGCCATCCAGCCATCTCATCCTTTGTAATCCCTTTCTCCTCCTGCCCCCAATCCCTCCCAGCATCAGAGTCTTTTCCAATGAGTCAACTCTTCCCATGAGGTGGCCAAAGTACTGGAGTTTCAGCTTTAGCATCATTCCTTCCAAAGAAATCCCAGGGCTGATCTCCTTCAGAATGGACTGGTTGGATCTCCTTGCAGTCCAAGGGACTCTCAAGACTCTTCTCCAACACCACAGTTCAAAAGCATCAATTCTTCGGTGCTCAGCCTTCTTCACAGTCCAACTCTCACATCCATACATGACCACAGGAAAAACCATAGCCTTGACTAGACGAACCTTTGTTGGCAAAGTAATGTCTCTGCTTTTGAATATGCTATCTAGGTTGGTCATAACTTTCCTTCCAAGGAGTAAGCATCTTTTAATTTCATGGCTGCAGTCACCATCTGTAGTGATTTTGGAGCCCAGAAAAATAAAGTCTGACACTGTTTCCCCATCTATTTCCCATGAAGTGATGGGACCGGATGCCATGATCGTTTTCTGAATGTTGAGCTTTAAGCCAACTTTTTCATTCTCCACTTTCACTTTCATCAAGAGGCTTTTTAGTTCCTCTTCACTTTCTGCCATAAAATATTATATGCATATTACGTATGTCACTGACACCTAAAAGCCATGATTATTGCTTTGAACAAAGCTTAGCTAAAGTAGAGAGCAAAACCAGCTTGAATTAATGATTTAAAAACTCTCTTGTTATTCAGTCACTCAGTCATGTCCGGCTCTTTGTGACCCCATGGACAGCAGCATGCCAGCACTCTCTACCTGTATTAACAGTAGTGTAACTGGTGCCTAGAGATAGAACAAATCATGAACACGGTTCACTGTGGTGGTACCTGTAGGTGGGAAACATTGCACAGGGACTTGGCAGCTCTTAAGAATAGTGGAACGTGGGCAGCCCTTATGACCCCAAACACAACTTGTGACCCAGGAGACAATAAACCTCTCCTCATTCCAATAATAATTCTATGTTGAGCCCCCTTTCTCTGCCAGACTCTTGCAAAGTGCCCTACGTGCATTAGTTCATATAGTGAGTAATAGTTGTGCTTGTTCAAAGATATCTCTCCTCTTTATCTTCATCATCACCTTCATCACAAGGCTTTGGTGCTGGTTCCTCTGAAGAAAACCATCTTGGCAAAGTCAATCCCGCACCTAGTCCTGTTGTTATGTTGAAGGGTAATGGCACAAACTTACATGAACTTATACCTGCAATATGATTTTGCAATAGGTAAGGGTATCAAGTCAACACTTTGTACACCTTAAACGTACACAATATTATATGTAAATTATATCTCAATGAAGCTGGAAGGGGGAAAAAAGAAATATCTACAATGGAATTGAAAACATAATTTATCTCATGTCTGGTATAACTTTTTGGTGCACACCTCTCATCTACCCTGATGCTTCTGTTTTTTGACTTTTAAAAGTACAGCCACTATGGAGAACAGTGTGGAGATTCCTTAAAAAACTGGAAATAGAACTGCCTTATGATCCAGCAATCCCACTGCTGGGCATACACACTGAGGAAACCAGAAGGGAAAGAGACACGTGTACCCCAATGTTCATCGCAGCACTGTTTATAATAGTCAGGACATGGAAGCAACCTAGATGTCCATCAGCAGATGAATGGATAAGAAAGCAGTGGTACATATACACAATGGAGTATTACTCAGCCATTAAAAAGAATACATTTGAATCAGTTCTAATGAGGTGGATGAAACTGGAACCTATTATACAGAGTGAAGTAAGCCAGAAAGAAAAACACCAATACAGTATACTAATGCATATATATGGAATTTAGAAAGATGGTAACAATAACCCTGTGTACGAGACAGCAAAAGAGACACTGATGTATAGAACAGTCTTATGGACTCTGTGGGAGAGGGAGAGGGTGGGATGATTTGGGAGAATGGCATTGAAACATGTAAAATATCATGTATGAAATGAGTTGCCAGTCCAGGTTCGATGCACGATACTGGATGCTTGGGGCTAGTGCACTGGGACGACCCAGAGGGATGGTATGGGGAGGGAGGAGGGAGGAGGGTTCAGGATGGGGAACACATGTATACCTGTGGCAGATTCATTTTGATATTTGGCAAAACTAATACAATTATGTAAAGTTTAAAAATAAAATAAAAAAAAAAAAAAACAGAAGCAGAAACACTCTGTGCACCATTATCCCACTGGAATAGTTTGAAACCTAACCACTTGATCTCTAGCACAAAAAGTCATTGTAGGTCATTGTAGTCACAAAAATATGACTTCTGATAAACAGTCCCTTGCATTAAGTGACAGTCTAGTGCAAAATAAAATAGATGAGTTATAAAAAAATATCTTTAAGTAATTATTTTATAATAGATACTCAATAGGCCATTAACTTTGCCATTACTCCCATTCATAACATGCCACATGAATAGAGAAAAATATATATCAATAACTGAGAATCTTCTTTTAAAGTGCTAGCAACCTCTGGGTAAAGCATTTCTGTGATGACTCACGCACGGATCAGGTAGAGCTAGAATAAAAGAGTGCTGAGGATAAAAGTTTAGCTTAGTTTAGTTTAATTTAATATTGTTTCATCACAGTAAACTTCTCTAAAATGACAATAATCCCAAATGTAGAACTTCTACAAACTAAAGAGAGACCTATCATATGTAGGTAAATTTAGAAAGGAATTTAAATGTAATTTTAGACTAAAAACTTGCAAATTGATGATGCATCCTTATGGAACAAAATTCAAAGATACAAAAGGATAGATAATAGAAAATGTTTGTCTCCCATTCTAGCCTCTTAGTTACCTCACAGGAGGCAAACATTGCTACCAGTTTATAAATATTTCCATATAAATATCCATTTGATATTTATAAAATTAACATAGCATTATATTTATTTTTGTAATGTAATTGATGATATTTTATACTGTTTCTGCACCTTTCTTTTTTTACTTAATAGTGTGTCAGCACAAAAAGAGGTTGCTTTAATCTTCTTCAAGCCTATGGAATATGGGTGTATATGGATGCATCATAATTGTAGGGCATTTATACTGTTTCTAACTTTTTGTTAGTACAAACCCTGCAACAAACCAATGACTTCACATGTGTGTACTGCATCTGTAGCATATATTCCCAGGAGAGGAATTGCTGGGTCCAAGGGCAAATATTAATATGTTTTAAAATGTGATGGCTATTGCCAAATTGTCTCTCACAGGGTGATCTACTATCAAATGGATATTTTATAAAGCACTAACAACTGCTATTGTGGTTGCTCTTGCTTGCTCTTAAAGTTTATTAAATGCTTCTACAGTAATAGCATATGATTTTTGTATAGTAAAATAAAGTTTTAATACAGTTGGCCCTTAAACAAGGTTTGAACTGTGTGCGTGTGTACAAAGTTGCTTCAGTCATGTCCCACTCTTTGTGACTCTATGGACCGTAGCCGGCCAGGCTCCTCTGTCCATGAGATTTCCCAGGCAAGAATACTGGAGTGGGTTGCCATTTCCTTCTCCAGGGATCTTCCCAACTCAGGGATAATACTGGCGTCTCCTGAATCCCAGGCAGATTCTTTACCACTGAGCCACCAGGGAAGCCCTGGGGATATGTAGGGCCCACTTTAAATTATACTGGGATCTTTGACTGCACAGGGCATAGGAAGGTCAGTGTTCCAACCTCCTTGCTTTGTTCAATGGTCAACTATATTGCTTTCACATACAGATACCCGTCACTTTACACACTAGGTGTTAGCAGGAATGCCACACGGGGCATTCTGCTTGCATTTTGCGGTCTTAGAATTGTCTGCATGGTAAGCAATCTGTGGTTAAGCTAGGCTTTTAAAAATGGACCTATAGAGAGTTTAGAGGATTTTTAGAGCAGTGAAAAGACTTTGTATTATAATGTCCAAACCCATATAATGTACAAGGCCAAGAATGAACCTTAAGGTAAACTATGGACTTTGGGTGATTGATTTGTAAAGGTAGGCTCATCCTTGGTAAAAAACGTATAATTCTGGTGAGTGATAATGATGATGGGAGAGGCTATGCTTGGGTAGGGGCAGAGGCTATCTGGCAAATCTCTGTACATTGCTCTCAATTTTGTGGCTCTAAAAAAAAGCCTTTCAAAAAGGCATAGAAAATGCTTATATTTACATATGTATATCTTTTTTGTTAATAAATGTAAAGGGCAGTATTTCTTTGGTTGACTCTGGAGTTTAGAAAGTGAAACTGAATAGAAACCAAGATGAAAGATAACGATCAGGCTTCCTTTTAAGTGTTGACTGCAGCACAAACAACCAAATTATGAGAAATAAATTACAGTTTTAAAAAATCCCCTGTTTTAATTACTGCAAATGTTACTATGACTAGGTAAGAATTATTTTTAATCACCTATAATTACATGGATGGTGTACATCTAAGAGCATAAAGTCAGTATCCAAAAGCACCAATTAAAAAAAAAAAAAAAAAAACACCAAACCCTAAGGCAAACTTTACTTTTGTTTGAAATGTGCAATATTTTCCCTCCAAATACGTCCCCTCCCAAATAAATTTTATGGTTAGAATTACTAGTTTTTAGTAAATACAGAAAACCAGATAGAAGCACCCTTTCTCTGAATTCAGTGGGTTTGTGCCTTACCCAGTTTGAGCAAATTCTTGGCGAATATTTCATGAACTCCCAAGAGACGAATTTATTTGATATGTTTAGGAGACATATAAAATAAAGTCGCCTAGGTTTTAAAGCTTCAGAAATTCCCTGTGCCAGAGAGAGCTCCCTAGACCTGCAATTAATAGTTGGAATTATAAAGGAACGCGCAAAATGGAATTCTTCCTTATCACTGCGTATTAGGAGCTTCCATTCTAGGTAGGATTTTTCGTCCTTTCCTTCACGACGGAGGGAAGGAGAGCTAGGTCTGCGGTTGGAGGAGTGTCTATAAATAGAAGGTGAAGTGTTCTAATACCCGGAGGGTGCGTCACAGCGTCCCTCCCCTGAGCTGCAAGCGGCCAGGCGGCCGCGGGAGCCACTGCGCGGCACCGGGACGCCCGCCCGGCTTCCCGCTCCCAGCCTGTCCGGCTGTCACCCAGGAGCTGGGGACCTGCGGGACAGGAACGGGCCTGGGGAGGCGCGAGGCGGCCCCCGCATCCTCCCGACCCCCCCGCCTCAGGTGGCATTGGACGGACCCACCCCCGTGTGCACGATTCCAGGATCCAGGCGCCCCTGCCCAGGTGGCCACCGCACGCCACCGCCGCCCCCTTCCCACCCATCCCTCCTTTCTCCCCGCGGGCGCAGGGAGAACAATAACCCGGAGCGCGCAGGGGAAGCGGAGACTCCCTGGCGCACAGACAATGCGAGGGGAGTTCCGAGGGGGCGGCCCCCGCGCGCTGCGCGTGCCCGCGGGGCTCCCGGAGGTAGGGGGCGGGACCGCGGCCACTGGCCGGCCCCCCAGGCACTGTTGGAGGCCACGTGGAGGGTATTTAGGTCTGTTGAAACGTAAAATTTCAGTGTCTGTTCAAGGCTGGGGAGAATTTCCTCTAGATAGAAGCTCGTCCGGCGGTTAAAATACACACAGATAGTGTGTGCTTTGGGTCCTTCTCTATTTCGGATTTGAATCTCGAAAGTCACTTGTGGAATTTCCATAGGCCTATCTTTTTGTAAACAGATCGCTATGGGATTCCCCACCAAGTCCTTGGTTCTCACTCTGCCAGTCCTTCCAGCTTGACCCGCTCTAGATCTTGAGATTTCAATCTGCTTCTCTCTTCATTCTTTTCTCCCTCCCCGCCCCCTTCCCTTTTCCACAACAAACAGTTTTGTTTCCTTTGCACCTTTTTCTTGAAAATGTGTGTGTGTGTGTGTGTGTGTGTCTGTGTCTGTGTGCATGTCCAGCAGTTCCTTCTCGCTTCTGATTGGCTCCTCCATTGGGTTTCCCTGTCCTTTTCTGTTGATTTTATTTCACTCTTTCTCATAATCTGCTCCCTTCGGTTCTTTCGTTTTTCTTTCACAGGTTGCGTGAGTTTTTGTTTGTTTGTTTGTTTTCCCCCTCTTCCCATTGCCTTAAGTTCTATCCCTTTAAGGACTCAAGGGTTCCTGGAAAAAACCAAGAGGATTTCATGGCATTTTATCTCAGGGAAATGTGTTATATAGTTCCACTTTCGGAGAGTCTGGACTAGCTGGGATTTTTCTACTTATATATAGGTCAAACCGTCTTAGCTGAAGGAATCACAAACTTCTGTAATGTCTTTGGGTGCTGGGCTGCTTGCTTACAATAAAAAGGCCTGCAGGGAAAGTGAGGTGGAGGGGGGGAGGTATTTTCAGATATGACGTTCATACAAAGATACATGCACACACATTCTAAAGCAAAATTTTGATCATTACAGTATTTGAAAGGACACTGGCATCTTTCATTCATCCACTGTGTCATCTCTTTGGTCATCTTTTTGCTCTTGTTCCCATCTGTGAAATGGCTGACCGCTTGCCTCTTTGCTGTGGGTCCTGTCTGGAGTAAAAATGCAACCCTTTATCAGCCACACAAATCAGAAAGAGCTCCTAGACCTCGGACCTGAAAAAAATCCAGGCAAAAACTGGTTAAAGTTTTAACAAAAGGCATACCTTTTGTGGCTAAAATATTTGGAGGTGAGAATGGATGTGAGAGGCTGGAAGTAAGGTTGGACTTGTGCAATCATTACACAGATCCAGGAGGCATTTTGCTCTGCCAGGGCCAACCCTCAGGTTGGGAGGGGCCTGAATATGGCACAAATCAGATGATATCAGAAATAAACCTGGTGCAGCCATGACAAAGGAAAGAAAAAAACAAGGACCACAGCAATATCCTCCAAAGGAAAGAAAGAGTCCCCTGATTGATGAGAAGGGAGTAGAGGGTAACTGGCAGCCTTGTCTTTTTCAGCACCATCTGTGGAGGGCAAGGGTCTCCTCTCTCCTGCCACCATGTCCACATGCCTTCCTGAGTTACCAAACCCACTTTCCTCCAGCCAGCCCAGGTTGAAGGTGGATCAAGGTCAAGCTTCAGGTCACGAACAATCCTATTTACATAAGCTATCCTCATACTCTTCAAAAAAGTGTAAGGATTTGGGTGCCCAAAAGTCAGACCCAGCCCCCAAGAATAAGACTCAAAACTAAAATGACCTTTTTGAAATTTATTTTCTGCCAGGCACTCTGCTGTTGGCTCTAACATCTTATCTCACTCAATCTTTACAAGACTTTGAGGCAGATACTACTACCTTCACTTTACACATAAGAAAACCAAGGTAGGGGACTTCCCTGGTGGTCTAAGACACCTCAATCTCAATGCAGGAAGCCCACGTTTGATCTCTGGTCAGTGAACTAGATTCCACATGCAGCAACTAAGACCTAATGCAGCCAAATAAATAAATAAAAATAAGTGTTTTGTTGTTTTTTTTAAGAAAACCACGGCAAAGATTAATGGCTAAGAACTTATTTGCCCAAAATCACAAGGCTAGTGAGCAGTTGACCAGCTCTCAAACTCTAATTTAGCTCCAAAGCCTAAACAGTTTATCTCCAGACTTGAACCTGCTCTAGGTCAGCAGGCACCTGAGGAGTCTCAGACACAATCAGGCCTTCAGTGGGCCTGGAATCAAACTGCCTGGGTTCCAACAATACCTACATTCTTTCCCAGTTACAACTTTCAACAAATTAATTAACCTCTCTCTGCCTGTTTTCTTACTGCAAAATGGGATGCATGCGTACTAAGTCCTTTCTGTCACATCTCTTTGCAACCCTGTGGGCTATAGCTCCTCTGTCCATGGGTTTCTTCAGGCAAGAATACTGGAGTGGGTTGCCATATCTTCCTCCAGGGGATCTTCCCCACCCAGGGATCAAACCCAAGTCTCTTACATCTCCTGCACTGACAAGGAGGTTCTTACCACTAACGCCACCTGGAAAGCCCCAAAATAGGGTGATGATGATATTAATGCTTCTCTCACAGGGCTGTTAGGAGACTTAAATGAGAGAATGTATCAAAAGCACAGTCTCTGGCATATTGTGAGTCCTCTCTCCAGTGTAGGCTGTTATGGTGATAGTTATGTAACTTCAGCTTGGCTGAAGCCCCTTGGGACTGACAAGGGCAGAAGGGGGATTCCTGCTTCAGGTGTCCCCACTAAGAAAATAAAGCAAAACTGGACAACAGAAAGACTGGTGAAGTTAGAACTTTAGCAAAAGACTGGCAAGAAGTTCAACATAAGACCATTAATCCCACCCTCCTTCACCCCTAGCCTGCTGTCTTTCCTGCTGAAAGAGCTTGAAATGAAGCTTGTACAGAATGAGCAGCAGTGTAGGGGAGTGAGGCAAGTGTTTGACAGACTGCCAGATGAGCCAAGTTTAAGAACAAGCTGTGACCTTGAGTAAGTCACTTAATTTCTCTGAGCCTAAATTTCCACATCTGTAAAATGAGTCAGAATGGATTTTTTGGGGGTGTCTGCCCATCATCTCCCTCCCTTCTTCCAGGAGCTGTTTCTCTCCCACACTCCAAATGTTGGACCTCCATTTTCTTACAGGACTTCATTCACCTCCCTGGCCATCACTGATTAGTTCGGAGGGGCACCTGACCGAAGCTGGACCGATCAGAAAGCTCACTTGAGATATTTTGTTTGTTTGTTTTTGTTGTTGAACTGGAACTGTGAAAAGAGTCACCATCTCTGGGTAAAGTGTGTAGAATGGGGCTCACAACCACTTGGCAGTCCTGGTTCTGGCACATGAAATTGAAGTGCTAACATGCAGTGAAAAGCAGATGTAAGAGATCATTCTGGTGGCATTTGGACCAGGTGTCACTGAGACCCATGTATATTGCCTGATCTGCAGTTATGGGACATTAAGATTGATTCCAATCCACTCTCCTTTTTGCCTAAGATGTTTTGAGATCGTATTCTGTCAATCGTAAAATCCATATTCCTGACTGATACAGACTACTTTATTTCTAAGATCCCTTTAGCTCCAAATGTCTATGCTATTATACAAAAAATAAATGAATGGTGTTCAAATAGGGCTATTTCTTGCAACCTTGTTTAGGTGTATGGTATAATCGAAGATTTTTTAAAAAGAACCCTCATTTAACTCACAAGTGTAGAATAGGTTCAAGACTCTCTATAGCCTTTTATTTGATCTAAATGAAAGGAATAAATAGGTCAAGATCTGGTGTTTTGGTGAACTGTGAGGAAATCGGCCATTAAACTATAAAAATTGATTTCAAAACTGTTGATGTAGTGACCTGGTTTTGAAATTGAAGCCATTTTTTTCCTATGCCCAGTATAACACAAGAGGGAGGTTAGACTTTGGCTTGATGAAGATCAAAGTTTAGAAACATGATCATAGTGTCACTACTCTAAATTCCCCGGTTTCTCTACAGTACCTAGTTAGCAATGAGCGAGTGAAATCTTTTCTTTCTTTTGGTTTAAGCAGATATAGCTATCTGATTCTCCTTCTGATTTCTACTCTAATACATCCATCCGTATGTGTATTATTAAAAATAACTTATAGTTCAGTTCAGTTCAGTCACTCAGTCGTGTCCGACTCTTTGCGACCCCATGAATCGCAGCACACCAGGCCTCCCTGTCCATCACCAACTCCCGGAGTTCACTCAGACTCATGTCCATCGAGTCAGTGATGCCATCCAGCCATCTCATCCTCTGTCATCCCCTTTTCCTCCTCCCCCCAATCCCTCCCAGCATCAGAGTCTTTTCCAATGAGTCAACTCTTCCCATGAGGTGGCCAAAGTACTGAAGTTTCAGCTTTAGCATCATTACTTCCAAAGAAATCCCAGGCCTGATCTCCTTTAGAATGGACTGGCTGGATCTCCTTGCAGTTCAAGGGACTCTCAAGAGTCTTCTCCAACACCACAGTTCAAAAGCATCAATCCTTCGGCGCTCAGCCTTCTTCACAGTCCAACTCTCGCATCCATACATGACCACTGGAAAAACCATAGCCTTGACTAGATGGACCTTTGTTAGCTTTCAACAAAATTTTTTTTTGGTTTCTTAGCATTCATGAATTTCAATATACAAAACTCTATAATTTTTCCCATGATAAAATAACTCAGGAATGTCTGGTAACAATAAATCTTTCTGTTTATTTTTAATGACCTCACCTGAATATTAAATTTAAAATGCATGCCTATGTGTCCTTATTTATATCTATAACTGTGTTTTATTCTTGTTCTGCTAGAGTTAATTCTTGATAACTAATGGTATGAGAGATGATGCTTTCATAGATAGTACTAATTGAAATCCAACTGTACAGAAAATTATGAGATCTTATTTTATGCTATTCAGTTCAGTTCAGTCGCTCAGTCGTGTCTCTTTGTGATCCCATGAACTGCAGCACGCCAGGCCTCCCTGTCCATCACCAACTCCCGGAGTCGACCCAAACCCATGTCCATCAAGTCAGTGATGCCATCCAACCATCTCATCCTCTGTAGTCCCCTTCTCCTCCTGCCCTCATTCTTTCCCAGCATCAGGGTCTTTTCAAATGAGTCAGCTCTTCTCATCAGGTGGCCAAAGTATTGGAGTTTCAGCTTAACCTCAGTCCTTCCAATTAACACCCAGGACTGATCTCCTTTAGGATGGACTGGTTGGATCTCCTTGCAGTCCAAGGGACTCTCAAGAGTCTTCTCCAACACCACAGTTCAAAAGCATCAATTCTTTGGCACTCAGCTTTCTCTATAGTCCAACTTTCACATCCATGACCACTGGAAAAACCATAGCCTTGACTAGATGGACCTTTGTTGGCAAAGTAATGTCTCTGCTTTTGAATATGCTGTCTAGGTTGTTCATAACTTTCCTTCCAAGGAGTAAGCATCTTTTAATTTCATGGCTGCAATCACCATCTGCAGTGATTTTGGAGCCCAAAAAAATAAAGTCTGACACTGTTTCCACATCTATTTGCCATGAAGTGATGGGACTGGATGCCATGATCTTAGTTTTCTGAATGTTGAGCTTTAAGCCAGCTTTTTCACTCTTCTCTTTCACTTTCATCAAGAGGCTTTGTAGTTCCTCTTCACTTCCTGCCATAAGGGTGGTGTTATCTGCATATCTGAGGTTATTGATATTTCTCCTGACAATCTTGATTCCAGCTTGTGCTTCATCCAGCCTAGCGTTTCTCATGATGTACTCTTCATAGAAGTTAAATAAGCAGGGTGACAATATACAGCCTTGACATACTCCTTTTCCTATTTGGTACCAGTCTGTTATTCCATGTCCAGTTCTAACTGACCTGCATACAGATTTCTCAAGAGGCAGGTCAAGTGGTCTGGTATTCCCATCTCTTTCAATCTCCCCAGGAAAAAAATCTTAAACCAGTGCTTACAGGTATAGAAGTAAAACTATTTGGGGTTTCACAGAGTTTCTTAGCCCACCTTTTTTTAGTTGAAGACCTTGTAAGATGTGAAATCATAGGTAAGTGAGAAGTGAGAAGAGGGAGGAGGAGGCTGGCACTTGTATGAGCCACTACAGAGATATTAGCACACTTGAATAACAAAGCGTTGATGATATGGGAGAGACCTGGTGTATCAGTGATGCCTAATTACTGGCTTGCACTCTCAAGATCATCATCTGGAGCCCAAAAGGAACCCACCGATCAAGATCACTCCTAGTGAAAGGCCAAAGCCGTGTATCCAAATACTTCCACTTTATTCCCACTTGATAGCCCGTGTGTAATCCTACCTGGCAGGGTGTACTCCTAATGGGAGTCAGCTGACCTCAACAACATGGTGTGCAGTCTAACCCACATGCACCACAACCCTGTCGTCTTCTTCTGTGTCCTTTGCTCAAGCATCTCTTCTCTCTGCCCTCATGTCTACCACATCTTTTTTAAAAAATTGTTTCTTTTAATTGGAGGATAATTACTTTACAATATTGTGATGGTTTTGCCATACATCAACATGAATCAGTCACAGGTGCACGTATCCACCCATCCTGAACCCTCCTCCCATCTCCTTCCCCACCCCATCCCTCCGGGTTGTCCCAGAGCACTGGCTTTGAATGCCCTGCTTCATGCATGGAACTTGCACTGGTCATCTATTTTACATATGGTAATATACATGTTTCAAAGTTATTCTCTCATATCTTCCCAACCTCACCTTCTCCCACATAGTCGAAAAGTCTGTTCTTTACATCTACGTCTCTTTTGCTGCCTTGCATATAGAATGATTGTTACTGTCTTTCTAAATTCCACATATGCGTGTTAATATACTATATTGGTGTTTCTCTTTCTGACTTACTTCATTCTGTACAACAGGCTCCAGTTTTATCCACCTCATTAGAACTGACTCAAAATACATTCTTTTTTATGGCTGAGTAATATTCCATTGCCCACCACATCTTAACCCTAGAATATCCTGCTTTAGTCGACTACTTCTCTCTCTATGTCTGGTACCGTCTCATTATAATTAAGCAAGGGTTGGTTTCCTAGGGGACAGTAGGTGGGTGGGAGTCTTTAGGGAGCTCTCCTGGACAGTTAGCTGATCTTGGCTTTTAATCTCCTTTCACTCTGTTTATTGGGTGTGGCCGACCTGTTACACCTGTTCTTCATACAGTTCCTGCTTTGGCTGGTGCCAATTTGGCTTACTCTTAGTTCTTTTTATCCAACCTTTGCCATTTACACAGTTGGAGAGAAATTCCCAGCTCTACCTAACAGTTAGAAATACACTCAATAGAATATCTGCAACCACTCCCCACATGTACAGAGGGCTCCATACCCTCACTTTATAGATACATATTTAATGAGGAACCCATGTGGGTCAACAGTGGCTGTCTTGCATTTGGGTCGGGCCAAGCATCAGAAAACTGATAATCAATAGATTGGCACCATGATGTACGAGTGGTGAGCTGCCAGACCTGCATAGGTGGGTGAATTCAGAATCATGTGTAAAATGTATTTTTGCTATGATGAGACATAAAATCACTGCAACAGTATCAGTCAATGAGTATTGCAACTTGGTGTGGACACAACTTGCGTCTGTGCAACTTGCTGAGATTATAGTACTAAAGAAGCGACATATAATGTTAGCATATGGATAGATGTATGTAGATGTATTGTCGGGGAGGTAAAATGTTGATACCACCACGGGAACCATAGATAATTTTATAATTACTATGAGACGTCGTTTTGTAATCACTGTTCACTTCTTTAGTCTTGTTCTGAATCTTTAAATTTCTTCAAGTACACAACCAAATTTCAGAAATTGAAAATGTGTTGTGAGCACAAAACCAGCACTGAATTATTAGAACACCTGTGACCAAGAGGAGCCAGGAAAGTGGAAGGGCTTGGGCAGACATTAGTGCAGATTGGTTTTCTGCAATGAGAATGGACATGTGGAACTTCCTTGGTTGTCCAGTGGTTAAGAATCCACCTTCCAATGCTGGAGACACAGGTTCAATTCCTAGTCAGGGAACTAAGATCCCACATGCTGTGGGGAAACTAGGCCTGCGTGCTGAAACTAGAGAAGCCTTCTCATGCTACAGTAAAGAGCCAGAGCAGCCAAAAAAGAAAAAAGAATGGACATGCACACAAATACCCAGACCCACCAGGAAAGTCTTGTAGCCTATGATGAGAAGGAGGATTTGGTCTGAGAAATTACTTTATCATTCATTTTAAGTTTCATCAATAAGTGTTTACTGGGCACCTGTGATAGACCACAAATTGTTTCCTGGGAAATGGACATGTGACTGGAGGCGTCCTGTCTCTGCTCTCAATAAGTTGTTATTCTTGTTGGGGTGAAGGACAAAAACCAAGTAAATAGACATCACTGACAAATTTTCATTCATTTTTCAAATGAATGAAAAATGATATGGAATCACCACTGAGGTAAAGAAAAACTTAATGAGGTCTCTCAGAGACAAAAGAAGGGAAGTCAATTACTTAAGAGAACTAGGAGTGGGCAGAGTCAAAGAGATGAAGGAGGGGTTTCAAACATTATCACAAAGTGGAACATGGAGGGAATAATGGGGAATAAAGATTCAGCAGATATTTACTAAACATCCCCTACACTCCAGGTCCCGGGGGAGAGCAGACACCAGTTATGGTGCCTGAAACGGCCACCCAGCTGCTGATAGACCTGAGTGCCATAGAAAGCAGATGGACACCAAAGCCCAGGGTGAGCACCCCACATAGCCCAATATTTCCCCAACCAACAAACCCAGCACTGATTTGCTAGTTAATATCGGAAAGAGATGATGAGCAAGATTTTTGCTTTTAAAGGACAATTTTTCCCTCCTCCAGTCTCATCCCCCATAGATCAGGCTCTCCTGGGAGAGAGAAAAAAAAATTCATTCAATGCTCAGCCTCTGGGCCCTCAGATTTTATTTTTCCTTTAACACCAACAAGTTTCTTTCCCTCTCACTCTCCGCCACTTGTAGGGCTACATTCTAGCAGGGGAGACCAACATATACCAAGACATCACACAGGGATCAAGAATTTATTCTGATCTAATATGAACAGTGGGCTTTCCTGGTGGCTCAGATGGTAAAGAATCTGCCTGCTACTATAGGAGATGAGGATTCTATCCCTGGTGGGGAAGATCCCCTGGAGAAGGAAATGGCAACCCACTCTAGTACTGTTGTCTGGGAAATCCCATGGACAGAGGAGTCTGGTGTTCCTTGGAGTTGCAAAGGAGTCAGATACAATTGTTTAGCAACTAAACAAAAACAATATGAGCAGTGGCTATCTCAAAGAACTGGGGTCTGGGTGATTTTCATTGTCTCCCTTGTCCTTTTATGTAATGTTCAAAATTGTTGCAATGAACCCATATTATTTATATTATCAGGAAAAAAGTTACATTTAATTTTTAAAAAATATTTATTCATTTATCTGGCTGCGTCAGATCTTAGTTGTGGCACATGCAGGATCTTTGCTGTGTTATGCAGACTCTCTAGTTGTGGCAAACAGGCTCAGCTGCCCTGGGTCATGTGGGATCTTAGTTCCCTGACTAGGGGTGGAAACTGCATCCTCTGCATTGCAAGGTGGATTTGTAACTACTGGACCACCAGGGAAGTCCCATATTTAATATTTTTTAAAAGGGAAAACACACAAATAGGATGCTATGACTGAGGGCAAAATGAGAAGGAAGAAGCTCATGGTGCTTGGGAAGGAATCACAGGGAAGGGACCTGCTTAGATGAACCTGAGAAAGCTTCCTGGAAGAGAAGCTCCTGTGCAAACAGACTTGGAAACAGGAGAAAATTCGATGATAAAAACCATATACAACAGATGCAGGCCAAAAAAAGTGAAAGTGAAAGTCACTCAGTCGCATCCAACTCTTTGCGACCCCATTGACTATTCAGTCCATGGAATTCTCCAGGCCACAATACTGGAGTAGGTAGTCTTTCCTTTCTCCAGGGGATTGTCTCAATCCAGGGATCGACTCAACCCAGGGATCAAACCCAGGCGGATTCTTTACCAACTGAGCTATCAGGAAAGCTGACGCAGGCAAAATATGCTTAAAGCAGTGGTTCTCAAACTGGAGGCCTGAGGGAAAAAGTCAGGGGCTCCATGAACATGAGTGGGAAAAAGTTAACATATCTCTTTTCCTTAATGTATAATTGAAATTTAGAATTCCATTCCATTTTGAGTATAAACAACCTATACAGCAATATCACCAAGAACTATGACTTTTTCAGCAGTAGAAACTTCAGATATTTTCAAATCATATAAAAACTACTGCATATGTCTTCAGTTCAGTTCAGTTCAGTCGCTCAGTTGTGTCCAACTCTTTGCGACCCCATGAACGGCAGCATGCCAGGCCTCCCTGTCCATCACCAACTCCTGGAGTTTACTCAAACTCATGTTCATTGAGTCGGTGATGCCATCTCATCCCCTGTTGTCCCCTTCTCCTCCCACCTTCAATCTTTCCCAGCATCAGGGTCTTTTCAAATGAGTCAGTTCTTCGCATCAGGTGGCCAAAGTATTGGAGTTTCAGCTTCAATATCAGTTCTTCCAATGAATATTCAGGACTGATTTCCTTTAGGATTGACTGGATGGATCTCTCTGCAGTCCAAGGGACTCTCAAGAGTGCAACACCACAGGTCAAAAGCATCAATTCTTCGGGTGCTCAGCTTTCTTTATAGTCCAATTCTCACATCCATACATGACTACTGGAAAAACCATGTCTTTGCCTAGACGGACCTTTGTTGGCAAAGTAATGTCTCTGCTTTTTAATATGCTGTCTAGGTTGGTCATAACTTTTCTTCCAAGGAATGTCTTTCAATTTCATGGCTGAAATCACCATCTGCAGTGATTTTGGAGCTCAAGAAAATAAAGTCTGTCACTGTTTCCACTGTTTCCCCATCTATTTGCCATGAAGTGATGGGACCAGATGCCATGATCTTACTTTTCTGAATGTTGAGTTTTTGTTTTTGTTTTTAATTTTATTTTATTTTTAAACTTTACAATATTGTATTAGTTTTGCCAAATATTGAAATGAATCCACCACAGGTATACATGTGTTCCCCATCCTGAACCCTCCTCCCTCCTCCCTCCCCATACCATCCCTCTGGGTCGTCCCAGTGCACCAACCCCAAGCATCCAGTATCGTGCATCGAACCTGGACTGGCAATTCGTTTCATACATGATATTATACATGTTTCAATGCCATTCTCCCAAATCTTCCCACCCTCTCCCTCTCCCACAGAGACCATAAGACTGTTCTATACATCAGTGTCTCTTTTGCTGTCTCGTACACAGGGTTATTGTTACCACCTTTCTAAATTCCATATATATGCGTTAGTATACTGTATTGGTGTTTTTCTTTCTGGCTTACTTCACTCTGTATAATAGGCTCCAGTTTCATCCACCTCATTAGAACTGATTCAAATGTATTCTTTTTAATGGCTGAGTAATACTCCATTGTGTATATGTACCATAGCTTTCTTATCCATTCATCTGCTGATAGACATCTAGGTTGCTTCCATGTCCTGGCTATTATAAACAGTGCTGCGATGAACAATGGGGTACACGTGTCTCTTTCCCTTCTGGTTTCCTCAGTGTGTATGCCCAGCAGTGGGATTGCTGGATCATAAGGCAGTTCTATTTCCAGTTTTTTAAGGAATCTCCACACTGTTCTCCATAGTGGCTGTACTAGTTTGCATTCCCACCAACAGTGTAAGAGGGTTCCCTTTTCTCCACACCCTCTCCAGCATTTATTGCTTGTAGACTTTTGGATCACAGCCATTCTGACTGGCGTGAAATGGTACCTCATAGTGGTTTTGATTTGCATTTCTCTGATAATGAGTGATGTTGAGCATCTTTTCATGTGTTTGTTAGCCATCTGTATGTCTTCTTTGGAGAAATGTCTATTTAGTTCTTTGGCCCATTTTTTGATTGGGTCATTTATTTTTCTGGAGTTGAGCTGTAGGAGTTGCTTGTATATTTTTGAGATTAGTTGTTTGTCGGTTGCTTCATTTGCTATTATTTTCTCCCATTCTGAAGGCTGCCTTTTCACCTTGCTAATAGTTTCCTTTGATGTGCAGAAGCTTTTAAGGTTAATTAGGTCCCATTTGTTTATTTTTGCTTTTATTTCCAATATTCTGGGAGGTGGGTCATAGAGGATCCTGCTGTGATGTATGTCAGAGAGTGTTTTGCCTATGTTCTCCTCTAGGAGTTTTATAGTTTCTGGTCTTACATTTAGATCTTCAATCCATTTTGAGTTTATTTTTGTGTATGGTGTTAGAAAGTGTTCTAGTTTCATTCTTTTACAAGTGGTTGACCAGATTTCCCAGCACCACTTGTTAAAGAGATTGTCTTTAATCCATTGTATATTCTTGCCTCCTTAGTCAATGATAAGGTGTCCATAGGTACGTGGATTTATCTCTGGGCTTTCTATTTTGTTCCATTGATCTATATTTCTGTCTTTGTGCCAGTACCATACTGTCTTGATAACTGTGGCTTTGTAGCAGAGCCTGAAGTCAGGTAGGTTGATTCCTCCAGTTCCATTCTTCTTTCTCAAGATAGCTTTGGCTATTTGAGGATTTTTGTATTTCCATACAAATTGTGAAATTTTTTGTTCTAGCTCTGTGAAGAATACCGTTGGTAGCTTGATAGGGATTGCATTGAATCTATAAATTGCTTTGGGTAGTATACTCATTTTCACTATATTGATTATTCCAATCCATGAACATGGTATATTTCTCCATCTATTAGTGTCCTCTTTGATTTCTTTCACCAGTGTTTTATAGTTTTCTATATATAGATCTTTAGTTTCTTTAGGCAGATATATTCCTAAGTATTTTATTCTTTCTGTTGCAATGGTGAATGGAATTGTTTCCTTAATTTCTCTTTCTGTTTTCTCATTATTAGTGTATAGGAATGCAAGGGATTTCTGTGTGTTGATTTTATATCCTGCAACTTTACTATAATCATTGATTAGTTCTAGTAATTTTCTGGTGGAGTCTTTAGGGTTTTCTATGTAGAGGATCATGTCATCTGCAAATAGTGAGAGTTTTACTTCTTCTTTTCCAATTTGGATTTCTTTTATTTCTTTTTCTGCCCTGATTGCTGTGGCCAAAACCTCCAAAACTATGTTGAATGTGTTGAGTTTTAAGCCAACTTTTTCACTCTCCTCTTTCACTTTCATCAAGAGGCTCTTTAGTTCCTTTTCACTTTCTGCCATAAGGGTGGTGTCATCTGCATATCTGAGGTTATTGATATGTCTCCTGGCAATCTTTATTCCAGCTTGTGCTTTCATCCAGCCCAGCATTTCTCATGATGTACTCTGCATATAAGTTAAATAAGCAGAGTGACAATATACAGTCTTGATGTACTTCTTTCCCGATTTGGAACCAGTCTGTTGTTCCATGTCCAGTTCTAATTGTTGCTTCTTGACCTACATACAAATTTCTCAGGAGGCAGGTAAGGTGGTCTGGTATTCCCATCTCTTTAAGAATTTTCCACACTTTGTTTTGATCCACACAGTCAAAGGCTTTGGCATAGTCAATAAAGCAGAAGTAGATGTTTTTTTTTTTGGAATTCTCTTGCTTTTTTGATGATCCAATGGATGTTGGCAACTTGATCTCTGGTTCCTCTGCTTTAACATTCATTATCTTTTCAAAATTACTATAGCTATTAAACTCACCATTAGATCAGGTTAATTAATATTTTAATAAAGAAATGTGTATTATTAAATCACAATTTACATGTTGCTATATATATTTGATTTACTTTATAATCCCATTCATTTAATTTTATGCATTTAAAAGCATTATTACAAAAAGGGATCCAAGAAAGGAGTTCTGGATAGTCGAAGAGGTCCATGGCACAAAAATGATTGAGCATCTTTGCCTGCAAGAGAAGGAATGGCCCCAGGTATGATTATATTTTGTATAGAAAGTCACAATCAGTGGGAGAATTAAGGAACCAATGAAAAAAATAACATCTCTTTTCCAGCTCACAAAGTCCTAGAGAGTTGTTTTGAGGGCGCAGGCCACTAGGACTAATGCCAGACATTAAGAGGATTCTGGTAATTCCTCTAGTTCAGCCTTCCTGTTTACCAAGCAACTTGCTGGTTTCCGTGTGGCTTCCTAAGTAGTTTTTCATATAAGGAGAGAAATCCAATTGGCAAACATGAGACTACCTTCAGCTTGTAACGTATTCAGATTTCTTATTTCATTTTTTTTTTTTTTTTTGGCTGTGCTGCACAACTTGTAGGATCTTAGTTCCCTGACCAGGGATCAAACCCTGGACCCTGGCAGTGAGATCATTAAGTCCTAACCCCTGGACCACCAAGGAATTCCCCAGATTTTTTATTTCAAATTCAAGTTGAACAACACCAAATGCTGGTAAGGTCGTGGAGCAACAGGAACTCTCATTCATTTCCAGTGGGAATGTAAAATAGTACGGCTGTTTTGGAAGACAGCTGGGCAGTTTTTTATAAAGCTAAGAATATTCTTACCATATGATCCAGCAATCTTGATATTTACCCAAATGAGCAGAAAATGTATGTCCACCCAAAAACTTGCACGAAAATGTTTATAGCAGCTTATTCATAATTGCCCAAATTTGGAAGCAACCAAGATATCCTTTAATAGGATATCTTTTATCCTATCTTTTATCCTATTAAAGGATACCTATCCTTTAATAGGTAAATGGATTAAAAAAATTGTGATATATTCAGATAAGAAGTATTATCTGGTGTTAAAAAGAAATGAGTTATCAAAGCTCATTTCTATCCATGGAAAGACACGGAGGAAACAAATGCATATTACTAAGTGAAAGAAGGAAAACTGGAAAAGCAACATACTGTGTGACTTCAACTCTAGAAAAGGCAAACCTGTGGAGACAATAAAAACGTCAGTGGTTGCCAGAGATTGGGGATTGTAGTGGGAGGGATGAATAGGTGGAACATGGAGGATTTTAAGACAGTGAAATTACTCTGTATGATACTGTATATACAATATTATATGATATGCTGTATAATACATGCCATCACATATTTGTCAAAACCTATAAAATGTAGAATACCAAGAGTGAACCCTAGGGAAACTTATGGACTACTGGCAATGGCACCCCACTCCAGTACTCTTGCCTAGAAAATCCCATGGATGGAGGAGCCTGGTGGGGTGCAGTCCACGGGGTCACGAAGAGTTGGACACAACTGAATGACTTCACTTTCACTTTTCACTTTTCTGCATTGGAGAAGGAAATGGCAACCCACTCCAGTGTTCTTGCCTGGAGAATCCCAGGGACTGGGGAGCCTGGTGGGCTGCCGTGTATGGGGTCGCACAGGGTTGGACACGACTGAAGCGACTTAGTATAGTATAGTATAGTATTGAGTGATTATGCTATGTCAGTATGTGTTCAAAGATTGTGACAAACGTATCGCTCTGGTGCAGGATTTTGATATCGGGGAGGCACTATGTATAATGGACTCATAAGGTATACAAGAACTCTCTATACCTTCTATTCAATTTTGCTCCAAATCTAAAACTGCTGTTAAAAAAAAAAAACAACAACAACTATATATTTTTAAAAAATTCAAATTGAAATGTTTGTGTCAGTCAGTGTGAGTTGGGCTAATGTGAGTCCACTGCCGAGAGATGGAGTCCCATCTAGTGTGCCAGCAGGGTCAGCATGTCTTCCTTCTTGGACTGAAATGAATGGACCCGGTGATTCTCTGAGCCTCAAATGCTCTTTTCTTTTCCAGAGGAGAATTTTTTCTCATCTGTGAATGCCCAGGCATGGTGTAATGGTGTTCTGTTTCCCCAAGGACTACTTCTACACTCCCCTTTTGATTAGCAGAGATTGGTGCCCTGCTCTGAGATGGTACATGTCACCTGGTGCTGCGGGTCGCTGCTCTTTCGTGTGTCTCACTTGACAGAGTTCCTCAGCAGCAAAGGGCATCTCTTTATCATCTTTCAATCTCCCCAGCAACTGGCACATTAAAACTGTCCAGAAAAATGACAGTATCAGATCTGCATTTTTGAGGCAATTCCACGGGCAGTGATGTGGAGGAAGGCTTGGGGAGCAAGAGACTAGAAGCAAGAAGATCCTTGGCATCACTCCCACTGAAGGACGACAAGGTTCTGCAAGAGGTCACTAGCAGAGAGAGTGGCAAAACGAAAATGGAGGCAGAATCATTAAACTTGAATGATGAGTTAAATGGTGGGGAAAAGGGGAAGGAGGACTGGAAATCTGGAAACTTCCTAACAGGTCTTTTGGCACTAGTCTTTTCTCTCCTAAGACCTATACATGCTGTTTTCAACACACTGAGCTGATTAAAAAACTAGAATCTTTTCCTCTTCCACTCAGAAGCTTTCAGTTTCTTCCTGGTGATTCTTACCACAGTTATTAAGTGAAGTGAAAGTCGGTCTGTTGTGTCCAACTCTTTGCGACCCCATGGACTGTAGTCTGCCAGACTCCTCTGTGCGTGGAATTCTCCAGGCAAGAATACTGGAGTGAGTAGCTGTTCCCTTCTCCAGGGAATCTTCCCAACCCAGGGATCGAACCCAGGTCTCCCACATTGCAGACATTACTGTCTGAGCCACCAGGGAAGCCCACAGTTCCTAAACAATGGTCTGTAGAGTCCTCCTCCTTCCTCTAGCCCCATCCCTTGCCTCCTTTCCTCCTGGAACCCAGTTTCCACTCTGTTGCCTTTTCTGTTGTGTCCTCTGCTCCAGCTCCACATGACACTGTCCCACCCCACTGTCTCAGCAGTTTCCATTCCCCCAGCTAGTGACCTTGCTTCCTTCCAGTCTCTACTCAGTTGTCACTTCTTCACCAAGGCCTTTCCAGACCACACTATTTAAAAGTGCAAGACCCTCTGTTAATTCCAAGGCTCCATTAAAAAGAATGAAATAATGCTATTCGCGACAACATGGATGGACCCAGGGGGTGTCATACTGAGTGAAGTCCGACAGAGAAGGAGAAATGTCATATGACATCCCTTATTTGTGGAATCGAAAAAGAAACGATACAAATGAACTTACTTACAAAAGAGAAGGAGACTCACAGACTTAGAAAAACTTACGGTTGCCAGGGGAAAGAGACAGTTAAGGACTTTGGGAAGGTCATGTACACACTGCTATGCTTAAAATGGATAACCAGCAAAGACTTGTTGTATAGCACATGGAACTCTGCTCAATGTTGCATGCCAGTCTGGATAGGAGGTTTTCAGGGAGAATGGATGTGTATATATATATATATATGTATATATACATATATATATATGGCTCAGTCCCTTCACTGTTCACCTGAAACTACCACAACCTTGTTAATCAGCTACACCCCAATACAAAATAAGAAGTTTGAAAAAAAAATTTCGAAGCTCCTTCCCTCTTTACAATGCTCTTTTCCTTCTTGCTGTTTAACAAGCTATACATTTCAATTATTTTTCTATTGTCCACGTTAGACTATAAGCTCCATGAGGGCAGGGATTTTTGTCTGTTTTGCTCACTGCTCTATTCCAGGGCCTAGATCATGTCTTATCCAGCACAGAGTTGAATAAATGCTCAAAAATCAGTGGTAGATTTGGACTTGCCTGGCTGTCCAGTGGCTAAGACTCTGCACTTCCAATGCAGGGGGCACGGGTTTGATTTCTGGTTGAGGACCTAAGATTCTGGCATGCTGGGAGGCCAGAAAACAAAACAAAAAAACTATGGTGGACTGATGGACCGATTTGTTGTAACTCACGTCCTAAACAAGCCACAAGCTCCTTGGACGTAAGGCTTCTCTCATGACCCCTGTAGCACCTAGCATGTTTTGTCATGTGGCAGATGATCAAGTGGACCCTGGGGAGGGGGCTGTCCTGGATCTGATGCCCTAGGGTTCCTTTTATCTCTTTGGCCACCACCTTGCAGACCCACTTACGCCCCGCCAGAAATTCAGTCTGGATAGATGACAAGCTGGTCCTGTAAAGAATGAGCACATTAAACACCATTCAGCAAAGACACCACCTCTGGGTAGTTAAACAGGCAGTACTGAAGTGCAGTCATTTACGGGGCCAAGATCATGATAGATTTCCCATGTTGTGAAGTGAAGCCGAGAAACTCTACCTTGTCCAGATGCTGTTGGGATCTGGCAGGATGAATGTGACACATCCATGGCAATGCTTGTACATGGTGTGTGCCCAATAGATGAGGGCTATTAGATGATGAAATGGGGTCAGCACTCTCCTATCCAATGCAGCGACAACAACATGGATGGTAATGAATATGTGACTTGTTGCAAAGTCCGGGGTCATTTAGCAGCCTTACCTGCGGCAGGTTCTGAGGACACAGTTATTTCTTAAGACTTCAAGTAAGACCTTGCCAAGACCCACTCAGGCATTTCACGCAGCTCATTTCCTTCCTCACCCAGCAGCATCAATGACTTTAGACATTAAACATTAGAAGAATGTGTCATACTTTAAAACTGATTAGGACTGGGTCCAAAAATAATGTCAAAAGAATTCCCCGGTTCACAGATAATAGCCACTGCTGTGAGCCGTTATAATATCACAATTAAAACAAGATGGGTGCTGCCATCTTCTCTGGCAGAGGGAATTCTCTTTTTACATGGAGAAAAAAATGTTGTCTCCACCACTAGCGAACTTAAAACAAGCAATGTGCTGTGTGCTTAGTCGTGTCCAACTCTTTGCTACCCCATGGACTGTAGCCTGCCAGGCTCCTCTGCCCATGGGGATTCTCCAGGCAAGAATACTAGAGTGGGTTGCCATGCCCTCCGCCAGGGGTTCCCAACCCAGGGATCAAACACATGTCTCCCGCACTGCAGGCAGATTCTCTACCACCCGAGCCACAAGGGAAGCCCTAAAACAAGCAAATCATTGATCAATCCCATGAAAGCCCATGGGTTTCTCAGGTGACACTAGTGGTAAAGAACTCTCCTGCCAATGCAGGAGACATGAGAAACACGGTTTCGATCCCTGGGTTGAGACGATCCCCTGGAGGAGGGCATGGCAACACACTCCATTATTCTTACCTGGAGAATCCCATGGACAGAGGAGCCTGGGGGGGCGACTATCTATAGGGTTGCAGAGTCTTATGTGACTGAAGTGACTTCACACACAAACACACATAAAAGCCTATATTTTGACATGGCCTGATTTTTCCTTTGAAGGTTTTACTTTTCCATTTCTCCCTTTTGCATTTCAAATTTTCCCTCCTATTATTTTTGGCCAACTTTTTGGTTGGCCAAAAAGTTCGTTTGGGTTTTCCCATAAGCTGGGAAAGGCCGAACAAATTTTTTTGCCACTCCAGTACTCCTCTTCAGCTCCTCCCCGCCACCCCCATCCCACCGCCACCCTCTTTTTGTGATCTCTCTTCTTTGCCTTATGTACCTAGTTTTCAGTGAGTTGCTTTATTTCCACCCCCAATAGTCCTTTCACGTGGGATCCCAAGTTCCTAAGCTCCTCTCCTGTGTAACAGCTCTTCTGGCCTTTCAGTGATAGTTGATGCCACCTTGGCTCAGAGAGTTCATAACTTCCCTTAACCACCAAATCCACCGAGGTTAGAAGAAGCCCTGGTGCCTTCTATTTAATGGCTCTCAGACCAGGAAAAAGGCACGTTCAGTACACCCTTGCTCCCTTACAGCTGGAAAGAGTTAACATGCAAACAGCACTTTACAAATACTAAGCAGAGACTGAAATACCAGGAAAGGAAAGTGCTCTGCATGCTGCTGTGTCCTTTAGCGCGGTGATGAGGCCATGGCTGGTGTGGGTATCCCACTGGCCCCGGGCCACGGGTTTCAGAGGGGGCTCCTGCCACTCCTTCTCCTGTTGTGCCCTCCCACCTCCACCGACCCGGGTGCCCAGCTCACCTGGCCAGCTCCAGCCCCTTGGCAAACACAGCACACCCCACAGAGCTGGACCTTGGCCCACTGCTTCTCAGTTGCCAACCAGCCAGGAGAACACCTGCTTTTCATTCTCTTCGGGGGAGTGTGAGGTTTCCCCTTGGGGGAAAAAAACTGTGCTTGGGCTCTAACACTTCCCCTGGTTTTCTTTATCAACGTCTTCTAGCCTCACTTCAGAAGGTGTTCCAGTGAGTCCTGACCTCTGCTCTTCCCAGCCCAGGATCACTGCTGAGTCTCTACAGTCAGTGACAGAAGTTCCGTGGTCCATGACTTGCCTCTACGGTTTTGTTTTCCTTTGTCTACATTTGGTTGGCATAAACACTTCTGAAAAATGGGCTGCAGCTGATGCCTTTTCGTTTGGTTCCCTTTAATGAGAGGTTTATAAAACGACTCTTACTATGCAGAACACATGTTGTAAGTATACAGTTACTTGATGGATTGAAACAGTGCTGAGGGAGGCAGAACACGTGTTTTAAAATATTCCTAAAATACGTAATTACTCCATGCACCAATTGGGTACGTAATATACATTTTAATATACAATTTAATTGCTGTTTACCTAGGAGACAGAAACCTTTCTGGTCTCTTGGCTTAAACTACAGATTTTTAGAAACTGCCTAAACACATATTTCCTGATTCATGCTCATCTCCTGGGTGAGGAATCCTTCTCTAAAGAAGCAGCTTTACATTTAAAAAAAAGAGAGAGAGAGAGTTAAATGCTCTGAGGTCAAGGCTACTAATGAAAAGACAAAGGTTTTGTCTTTCATGACTTAGGGATCAGAATCTCAAAGATAGGCTTAGCCCAAGAGCCTTAAAAGTAATCCACATCACTGGAACTCACCCCCTCCCAATACCTGAATATTTTTTCATCATGATCTTTCTGATAAAAATGCTTAGGTTGCACCATGGTGTCTTCTGTAAAAAGAGAACATTAAAGAGATAAGGCTGGAGAGCTCTGTCTCTCCAACCCAAGACCAAGGGACAGCTCATGATCTTCCCCCTAAAAAGCTTGCTTTTCCCCCCAGGTTCCTGGTTTTAGGAAATGGTATGGGTATCTACCAGCGTTTATGTCAGAAAGTAAAGTGCCTTCCTTTACTCTTTCCTCCCGCCCTCCCCCCACCCACCCCCCAGTATCTTCATGCAATCAGAAACTCTCTGGGCATGTTATTTCGCTTCTCTGTGCCTCAGTTTCTGTATCTATAAGATGAGGATAATACAGGGGCTCTGTATAACCTAGATGGGTGAGATGGGGAGGGAGATGGGAGGGAGTTTCAAAAGGGAGGGGATATATGTTTATCTATGGCTGATTGAAGCACAAGCTGGAATCAAGATTGCCAGGAGAAATATCAATAACCTCAGATATGCAGATAACACCACCCTTATGGCAGAAAGTGAAGAGAAACTAAAGAGCCTCTTATTGAAAGTGAAAGAGGAGAGTGAAAAAGTTGGCTTAAAGCTCAACATTCAGAAAACTAAGATCATGGCATCTGGTCCCATCACTTCACAGCAAATAGATGGGGAAACAGTGGAAACAGTGGCTGACTTTATTTGTGGGGGCTCCAAATTCACTGCAGATGGTGATTGAAGCCATGAAATTAAAAGACACTTACTCCTTGGAAGGAAAGTTATGACCAACCTAGACAGCATATTAAAAGCAGAGACATTACTTTATCAACAAAGGTCTGTCTAGTCAAGGCTATGGTTTTTCCAGTAGTCATGTATGGATGTGAGAGTTGGACTATAAAGAAAGCTGAGTGCTGAAGAATTGATGCTTTTGAACTGTGGTGTTGGAGAAGACTCTTGAGAGTCCCTTGGACTGCAAGGAGATCCAGCCAGTCCATCCTAAAGGAAATCAGTCCTGAGCATTCATTGAAAGGACTGATGTTGAAGCTGAAACTCCAATACTTTGGCCACCTCATGCAACGAGCTGACTCATTGGAAAAGACCCTGATACTGGGAAAGATTGAGGGCAGAAGAAAGGGATGACAGAGGATGAGATGGTTAGATGGCATCACCGACTCAATGGACATGAGTTTGGGTAAACTCCGGGAGTTGGTGATGGAGAGGAAAGCCTGGCATGCTGCGGTTCATGGGGTCACAAAGAGTAGGACACAACTGAGCTATTGAACTGAACTGAACTGATAGCTGATTCATGTTGAGATTTGACAGAAAACAACAAAATTCTGTAAAGCAATTATTTTTCAATAAAAAATAAATTAATTTAAAAAAAAGAACATAAAAAAAAAAGATGAGTATTATGATAGTACTTCACAGTTTCCCTAGGTAAACACATCACATCAAATTGGATTAGTTAATAAATGTATGAAATGCTATTGATACTATTGGGGCTCCCCTGGTGGCTCAGCAGTAAAGAAGTCACCTCCAATGCAGGAGACACTGGTTCAATCCCTGGGTTGGGAAGATCCCCTGGAAAAAGAAATGACAACCCACTCCAGTATTCTTGCCTGGGAAATCTCATAGACAGAGGAACCTGGCAGGCTACAGTCCATGGGGTTGCAAAAGAGTCGGACATGACTTAGCAACTGAATTTTCAAACTTTCACCTAAATCACATAAGGTTGCTGCTGTCAGCAGTCAAGTGACTCACACAGAGTGAATGGCATGTAAGTGTGTTCTTCCCCTCACCCCTTCCTCCATATACATTATCTTGAAAATCTGACCATCTCCCCAGCCAATATCCTGAGTCAAGCTGCCATTCCGCCTCACCTGTGTCCCTGACTGGTTTCTGAACATTCACTCTTGTGACCCCATCATGCCACACTCCAATCTGTTCTTTGCAAGGGAGACAGAGCTGTCCCCTGCATTCAAATCTGAGCATACCGTTCCCATGCCTGGAAGCTCCTCCATCATTCTGAGGATAAAGACTAACTGTTATGTCAGGCGAGTGTATGTTCCTAGGTTCTTTGTCTCGTCACAACAAAGATGTGGAGTGACGGACATTAAAGCCCCCTCAGCGTGTCACAGCTCTCGGGTCTTGGACAGACCGTGTTATAGCTCTCAGGTCTCGAATGGTCCATGTTATAGCTCTTAGACAAATCAGTGTTACAGCTCAGTGTTACAGCTCTATTTTATTTAGAAGATAGCAGGAAAATCCATCTTCCAAGCTTGAGGGCACATCGATACAAAGATGCGAAGACATGAGTGCCCCAGCGGGTGGGAGAGAGAGAGAGAGCCCTTTGGCTCCTGTTTTTATGTTTTTTTTTCCTTCCCCCTGGGCCTGCCCTATGCAAATTGGGCTTAGTCCGGAGTGCTGTTCTACCTGAAGTCCTCACTCTGGTCCTCGGACCTCCTTTGACCTTCCTTTGACCTTCCTCTGTTCTATTTTCGCAGGCTTTTCTCTTCCCTGTCTTTTAGCCTCCGCCATTTTGGACTCCTTTTCCCTATTCTAACTACCTAACATTTTACAAACAGCTTTCAAGGGCCCTCATGATCCTGGCTCCTACTCCAGCCCTATCTGAATTCTAGAAGACTGGTTACTAGAAATCTGACTTCAGCATGAGTGGTACATGAAGGATTAAGAAGTATAGTCCCCCTTTCTGCAACAAGGGGATCCTCTCAACATGCCAGTTTCCAGAAAACCCGGAAAACTGCTGCCTCCCTCAAATTCTTCCTCTCCCCAAATCCCAAGACTCCACTGTTAGTTTTCTTGGCCTCATGAAACAATAGTACCCCCAAGAGGGGCGATACTTCCTTCTTTTCTTGGGCATACACCTGGCTTCTCCAAACAAAGGATAGAAATGTTCGGTTCATGGCCCAGAACAGATTGAGCCTAGGCTAACAGGGGTTGACCACCTTGCTTCAAGTGACAAACCACAGAAAACCCTTAGTCTTGTGAGGAAAGTGGACACTCTTTCCGCCCAGGAGAGAGAATGAGGAGCCACACACAGAAGAATGTTCTCACACTTGAGCATGCAACAGACTTCCCTGGGCCCGGGGGACTTCTTAAAACACATTGTGGGCAGCACCCCAGAGACCCAGACTCAGAGGATCTGGGGTGGAACAGGGGTGAGGTCAGCAGGCCTGTGAGAAACCACCCTGAGACCGTGAGACTCACCCTGAGACCATGGCATCTCCATGGCCGGTGTCGTGGCAACTCCTGAGTTTTACTTGCTTTATCTGCCCTCGTTTTGGAAGGTCAACTCAATGGACATGAGTGTGAGCAAGCTCTGGGGGATGGTGAAGGATAGGGAAGCCTTGTGTGCTGCAGTCCATGGGGTCGCAAAGAATTGGACATGATTTAGCAACTAAATAACAAGGCAGCCAGGTCAGAAAATCAAGCCTTCCGCCTGACAGATGAGGGAGACCAGCTTCATGGAGGGTGTGACCACAAGTAGGGTCCAGAGAAGCAGCCACACCAGGGAGAGCTGAGGGCAGGGGGAGGTGGGGAGTATAGGTTTGGGGGCCTTTTGTCCTGACACCTCAGAGCCACTGTGTGCCTGGCAGAGCCTTCAGTTTCTAAAGATCCAGAATCAGAGCCACCAGCTTCAAAAGTTTGATGGACACATTCCCCCTACCCCATTAGCAGCAGACACCAACATCCATGTCCATGTCCACCACTCTCAGAGCAGTTCACCCTTGCATCAAAGTCCTGTTCTCTGCGGGGGAAGACAAGGCCATGGGCTTGGGACCCACATTTTCACATGTGCTAAAGAAGGTTTTAATGATAGGAAGATAGGCAAGAGGGAAGTGAGAGGGACAGAGCCTACTAAAGGTGAAGGGAAATAGACAGGAGGGGGATATAGCCCCTGAAGAACATTGTTTTCCATAGTGATGACCCAGAAGGGGAGCAGAGGTCTCCCTGGTATCAGGCCCTTGCTACCTGCTCCTGCCTAACAGGGAGACTGAGGAGGAAAGGTGGATGATGGACACTGACCCCTCAAAGACTTTCTATTTGCTGTAGCAGCAGAGGGGAGGGAAAATCTACATCATTCATGGCTGTAAACTTTTAGGCAGAAGGTACCAGGCAGGGTCGGCTTATCTGAGCAGGGGTGACAGATGCTGGGTCAGACCTACTAGTGTTTAAGAGGACGAGTTTGGAGGTAGAGAGAAAGACAGCCTAGGGGCTGGAGCTAGGGCAGGTACAGTGGTTGGAATGGAGTTGAGGGCCCCTTCCCAGCACAAGTCAACTGGAGCAGCTAAAGCCATGTGCCCTATGAGACAAGCAGCGATCCAGTAATCAGGGAGACTGATTCCATTTCCAGGGGAGTCTAAGAGGTGGTGATGCAAAAGTTAAGCTTTTCTGGTGCAACTGCTGACAAGGTTCGCTGAGGAAGAACTGCAAGACAAGATGCACAAGGATGTCCACAGCATAAGTGTGATAGCAAAGGATGCTCACAAAAAGACTGAGGTCGGAATTCCAATCGTAGTTAGACTTCTCACCAACTGTGTAAGAGCAAGTCACTTAAACTCCCCATAACTATCATTTTTAAGAGGGGAAAATAACAGCACCCAGTCAAGAAGGTGGTTATGATCCCCAACCATGGATAGAACCCAGGCCGTTGGCAGCAGAAGTGCCAAGTCTTAACGATGGACCACCAGAGAATTCTTGATGATATATTATTAAGTGAAGAAATAAAACACATGTGGGTCACAATCCCACTTACGTGAAAAGGAACCACTGTATTTTTCTCTGTGTTCGTGTTTATAAACACATGAAGGAAAGTCAGGAAGGATCACATGGTTAACAGTGGTGAATTCTGGGGAGTCTAATTGGGGAAGTGGGTAAAAGGGGATTTTGCCGTCTCACTCACAAGCATCTGGACTGTTTGGGTATTTGTGGGTGCAGTGAGTGAGGAAAGTAAGGAATGCGGAGGTGGGAGGCACCCTTCTGTCTTAAGGGGCTGTGACCTGCAAACAAGGCTGTACCAAGGTCTCAGTACCTACTTAGTTGTCCAGGAACCTCATGTGTGCCCTTGGGTAACAGTCACTGAGCTTTCTCACTGTGGGTGACACTGTTTACAAAGCACACACTGCCTGCCTACTTGCTCCCTTTGTTCAGTGGCCCTTCTTCCCTCATGGCCAGGGCCACCTGCCTGACTTGGCCCCAGTCAGGGTCTAGCCCAGTTCAGGCTCCACACCAATCTAGTACCCAACTGGGGAAATAGGAAGAGCTGGTGACAAATTGTTTGGTGCTCAGCATTGAGTGAGGTTTGCTGTGTTGATCAGGGTGTGAAATTTAGCTGGACACACTCTGGTGGCACAGATGGTAAAAAAAATCTCCCTGCAGTGTGAGAGACCTGGGTTTGATCCCTGGATCGGGAAGATACCCTGGAGAAGGAAATGGCACCCCACTCCAGTACTATTGCCTAGAGAATCCCATGGACAGAGGAGCCTGGTAGGCTATAGTCCATGGGGTTGCAAAGAGTCAGACACGACTGAGCAACTTCACTTCACTTATCCAGCTATACCTTAACTAAAACATTGGGCTTCCATGCTGTTTGGATCAATCTCAAGCTCTACCTGCCTATAAATTCTCTGTGCTGGAGTCCTGACTCCACTGACCTACAGCCCCAGTGAAACTGACCATCTTCCTGGATTTCTGACCATCAGCAACTCCAGGATTAGCAATCATCATACTTTGCCTGTCTGTCCTGACACCTCCGCTCTTCTGTGTGGAGCTGCCTATTGCCGACGTCTTGCTGGCACTACCAAAGTTTACCTATTGCCATACCCTCTGGACGCTAAACTCTACCCTCACTGCTCCTTCGGCTGGCTGGGCCTTCCCAGGGTCTATCTACTCCTGGAGGAGATTGGCTTCTAGGCCCTGACTCCTCCTTGTCCATCCTGTCCTATAGCAATTAACGAGGCCATGCCTGGTTATGTCCTGAGATAAGTGGGGAAAGGGTTGTCAGGCTCCTGACAGGAAGCACATAATATGAGTGCTTAGTCTCCCCTGACCTGACACTTCCCTACCAGTCCCGAAGCCAACTGGCTTGCAGTCTGTTTGCAGTGTCAAACCCAGCAAATGAGTACCTGGGGCTTTGGTAATAGAAATACCTTTCACTGTTTGATGACTTACACTTCTGTTTGCTTTCCTTCACACAATTTGACAGTTGATAATGTAGCATCAGACACTGAGGATGACCTGAGGGTGGGAACTGCTTCAGGAACACAAAGAAATTTCAAGTTTGGGATGTACACGGGTCTGACTTCAGGTAAAGAATCACCCGGGCTCCTGGTGAGAAATGCATTCCATTAACTCTGCACAGTGGAAGGAAACTCACTCAGGGTCCTGAATCAGACAGCTACTATTCACTTATGCAAAACATTAAGACAAAGTCATTAAAGCCCCCATTCCTGGTAATTGTCTCAGAAATTGCGTTCCCTGGCCGAGCAATTAGTTTTATACAAAGCAAGAAGATATTCGGGTTAGTAATCTTGAGTTTTTATGACTCAATCAATATTTTGCTTGCTGCAGGCTGCTTTGCTAGTACAAATTTTGAGTACAGGGCATGTGGGGTATATAAATATTTAGCCAGCCATTGAAGCAGCAGTTAATGAAATTACTTCTTCTATTCTTTACTTTGGAAGATACCGTTGGTAGGATACTAGTATGAGTGTTTATTTCAGCTCCTATCATGGACGGGAAACTGAACCGCTATTGTGCTGTATGGTTTATCATTCCGTCCCTTTCCATATCCATACTGCAAACCTCTCTTTTAGATGCATCTCCTTCAAACAGATCTTGAGTAACCTAGTCACTTGCCTCAGATGGTTTTGACCTGATTTTAACTCGGCAGCCATGCTTCTCTGTTTTAAGATTTGCAGTGTTTTGTGTGTGTGTTGTCACTCCAGTACTCCTGTCTGGAAAATCCCATGGGCGGAGGAGCCTGGTAGGCTGCAGTCCATGGGGTTGCGAAGAGTCGGGCACGACTGAGCAACTTCACTTTCACTTTTCAGTTTCATGCATTGGAGAAGGAAATGGCAACCCACTCCAGTGTTCTTGCCTGGAAAATCCCAGGGGCGGGGGAGCCTGGTGGGCTGCCGTCTGTGGGGTCACACAGAGTCGGACACGACTGAAGCGACTTAGCAGCAGCAGCAGCTTGTGTGTTGTATGTGTGTGTGTTAATATCACCTATGTAACTAGGAGTCACAACCAGGACTAATTACTAAACCCTCCCTTTTAGAATAGAATGATTTTATTAAAAAAAAATTTTTTTTATATTGGAGTATAGTCAATTAACAATCTTGTGATAGTTTCAGGTGGATGGCAAAGGGACTCAACCATAAATATACATGTATCTATTCTCCCCCAAACTCCCCTCCCATCTAGGCTGCCACATAACATTGAGCAGAGTTCCCTATGCTATACAGTAGGACCTTGTTGCTTATCCATTTTAAATTCAGCAGTGTGTATGTGTTGATTCCAAACTCCCTAACTATCCCTCCCCCCATCTTCCCCCTCAAACCCCTATCTACCCCATCCCCTCACCCCACCAGCAACCATAAGCTTATTCTCTAAGTCTATGAGTCTGTTTCTGTTTTGTAAATATGTTCATTTGCATCATTTATTTTTAGATTCCGCATATAAAGGATAACATACACAATATTTCTCCTCTGTCTGACTTGCTTCACTCGGTATGACAATCTCTAGGTCCATCCATGTTGCTGCAAGTGGCGCTATTTTAGAAGTGATGACTTCAAAAAAGAAAAATTTGGGGTTTCCCTGGTGGTCGAGGGGAGGAGAGTCTGCCTTGCAATGCAGAGGACACTGGTTTAATCCCTGGTCCAGGAAGCTCCCACATGCAGTGGGGCAACTGAGCCCATGTACAACGACTGAGCCCACACACTGCAACTGCTGAGCCTGAGAGCCTAGAGCCCTCCAAAACAAGAGAAGCCACCACAGTGAGAAGCCTGCACACTATAACAAAAAATAGCCCCCACTCACCACAACTGGAGAAAGTTCCTAAGCATCAACGAAGACCCACCACATCCAAAACAATAAATAAATAAATAATTTTTTAAAAAAAGAGAGAGAGTGAGAAATCTACATAATGAGTCCAAATCTATCACTCAGTTCAGTTCAGTTCATTTCAGTTGCTCAGTTGTGTCCGACTCTTTGTGACCCCATGAACCACAGCACACCAGGCTTCCCAGTCCATCACCAACTCCTGGAGTCTACCCAAACTCATGTCCATTGAGTCGGTGATGCCATCTGACCATCTCATCCTCTGTCATCCCCTTTTCCTCCTGCCCTCAACCTTTCCCAGCATCAGGGTCTTTTCCAAAGAGTCAGCTCTTCGCATCAGGTGGCCAAAGTATTGGACTTTCAGCTTCAGCATCAGTCCTTCCAATGAATACCCAGGACTGATCTCCTTTAGGATGGACTGGTTGGATCTCCTTGCAGTCCAAGGGACTCTCAAGAGTCTTCTCCCACACCACACTTCAAAAGCATCAATTCTTCGGTGCTCAGCTTTCTTTATAGTCCAACTCTCACATCCATACATGACCACAGGAAAAACCATAGCCATGACTAGACGAACCTTTGTTGGCAAAGTAATGTCTCTGCTTTTGAATATGCTATCTAGGTTGGTCATAACTTTCCTTCCAAGGAGTAAGCGTGTTTTTATTTCATGGCTTCAATCACCATCTGCAGTGATTTTGGAGCCCAAAAAAATAAAGTCAGCTAATGTTTCCACTGTTTCCCCATCTATTTGCCATGAAGTGATGGGACCAGATGCCATGATCTTAGTTTTCTGAATGGTGAGCTTTTAGCCAACGTTTTCACTCTCCTCTTTCACTTTCATCAAGAGGCTCTTTAGTTCTTCTTCACTTTCTGCCATAAGGGTGATGTCATCTGCATATCTGAGGTTATTGATATTTCTCCTGGCGATCTTGATTCCAACTTGTGCTTCTTCCAGCCCAGCGTTTCTCATGATGTACTCTGCATATAAGTTAAATAAGTAGGGTGACAATATACAGCCTTGACATACTCCTTTTCCTATTTGGAACCAGTCTGTTGTTCCATGTCCAGTTCTAACTGTTGCTTCCTGATCTGCATATAGGTTTCTCAAGAGGCAGGTCAGATGGTCTGGTATTCTCATCTCTTGAAGAATTTTCCACAGTTTATTGTGATCCACACAGTCAAAGGCTTTGGCCTAGTCAATAAAGCAGAAATAGATGTTTTTCTGGAACTCTCTTGCTTTTTTGATTAAATACCAAAACAGTCCCTTCTTTCAACTGGTTGTTTTGTCTAAATCAAGATTTCCCAAAATGTGTTCCTCAGCATACGTATTCATGGGATGCTAAAAGAATTCTATTTTCTTTCTATTTGGCAAGTCAAGTAAGAAAAGGAAAAGGTGATATAACCTGGTTGTCAGTCACTTCTCTAGCCAAGAGACGTCTTGAGGATAAAGACCTAAATGTCCTCTGTCTTGTGCTTTTCAGGCTGAATTTTTAAGAGGGTTTTAACTCTAATGTGTCCTAGAAGAGAGCTATCAACTATTTGTACATTTTTCTAATGTGTGATTGCTTGCTTCTGGTGTTTGGTTGTAAAACTGAATCAATATGACAAACACAGAGCTGCAATGGTTTTATTAAAAGGGGGGGCTCTGTTTTTTTTTTGAGGGGGGGAATCAGGGACATTGACATGTAAATTGAGTATTGTTATATTAAGAAAAAATATTTTAATCTTGTTAGGCATGATAATGACACTTTCTGTAAGAAAATCCTTTTTATGGAGATATACTCTAAGGTATTTAAGGATGGAATAGCATGCTGTCTGAAATTTCCTTTAAAATACTTCAGCAAAAAAAAAAGAGAGAGAGAGTGAGAAGCGGGGGAAGTGGGCATAGATGAAATAAGTAGAAAGAATAGTGATAGTTGTTGAAGCTGGGTGATGAGTAGGTAAATGTTTTTACAGCCTCTACTTTAATTTACATTTTATAAAGCAAAGTTTAAAAAATGTTCTGTGGTCAAATAGGATTGAGGAATTCTAGTTTTTGTAAAATTAAATTAAGCATTTTTCTTTATTATAGGCCTTCTTAAAACCTTCATATGTTAGTGTGTAGGTAAATCTTTTGGTTTTCCTTTGCAGAACATCTCAAAAGACTGATACTCTGCCAAATAAGCTAATATACATTAAGAAACACTGGCCTAAATTCCACCTAAGAACTGGTTCAGATTGAATTGCCTGCACCGATCACTGTTGGACTTTGTGACAATTTGCTTTTCTTTCTGTCTTCATCCATTTCATCTGTAGGCAACCTAGCGCTGGGGTGGAGTTTTAGGACCATCAGATGGTGTGAGGTTTAGACCTTGGCTCAGCCACTTATTAACTCTCTTATCTCAGGCATGTCATTTAACCTTTTCACTCCTCAGTTCCTTCATCTGTAAAAAGGATGATCATAGTACTTATCTCACAGAACTGTTATACAGAATAAGTTATCAATAGACAATGTCTGTAAAGTATTTCATGCACTACCCAGTTCAGGTAAATGAAAGTTGCTCAGTCGTGTCTGACTCTTTGTGACCCCATAGACTATACAGTCCATGGAATTCTCTAGGCCAGAATACTGGAGCAGGTAGCCTTTCCCTTCTCCAGGGGATCTTCCCAACCTGGGATCAAACCCAGGTCTCCTGGATTGCAGGCAGATTCTTTACCAGCTGAGCCACCAGGGAAGCCCATTTATTGAGAGCCCAGTTAGGTCCTCAATAAATCTGAGTCATTATTGTTATAATTCATTCTTTAAGAGCCAGCTTAGATTGTATTCTCTTTGTGAAGTCTTCTGACTTTCCTTCACTCAGAATGAATTCTCTTTTCTTCTGCCTTCCAGTAGTTTTTATACCTTTAGTGTGTGATTAATTATAAATGCCTTGAAGATAGAGGCCATGCCTTCCTCAGTTCCGCATCGCTCTAGCATCCCAACACAAGCAACCAAACCCAAAAGGATAAGAAAGGTGTTCATCCCTGCAGATTCATCTTTAAGTCCTTGAAGGACCCATATACATGGCTTACATATCATGGCTTAGCCACATCTAGCTGCAAGAAAGGCCAGGAAATATAGCCTTCATCCCATACCTCCCTCTGCAAGGCTATGCTCTATGTATCCACCTCTGTATCAATCTCCTGTGTATGAATCCATCCGTCTATCTACATACCTAAGATGAAGTCAAAGGGTCAAGGCTCATCCTGCAGAGAGCCCATTGCCTGCTCTCTGGTGTCTGGAAAAGACTCTCACTGTCTTTGTTGTTTTTGCTGTTGTTCAGTCGCTAAGTCGTGTGCAACTCTGTCACCCCATGGACTGCAGCACACCAAGCTTCCCTGTCCTTCACTATCTCCTGGAGTTTGCTCAAACTCGTGTCCATTGAGTCAGTGATGCCATCCAACCATTTCATCCTCTGTCGCCCCTTTCTCCTCTTGCCCTCAGTCTTTCCCAGCATCAGGGTCTCTTCCAATGAGTCAGCTCTTCACATCAGGTGGCCAAAGTATTGGAGCTTCAGCATCAGTCCTTCAAATGAATATTCAGGGTTGATTTCCTTTAGGATTGACTGTTTTGATGTCCTTGCTGTCAAATGCATTCTCAAGAATCTTCTCCAGCACCACTCACTGCCTTTAATATAGTGATTTCAGTTTCCTGATGTTATAAATATCATTGGGCCTTTGACACATTAGAAAACATCTTTTGGATTGACACATTTGAATACTATTTAGAAAAAATAGTATTCAAATCAGGGAAAAAAATAATACAAGTGCCTCTATAGCAGTACTGACCCCAGTGAGGCACAGCAAGCACACACACTGACTGTTTTGACAGGAAAACATGCGATATTTACTTTGGCAACAGCCAGATTTCACAGTTATTACTTCCCAGGACTAAGCTATATAGTCATACATCTTCCAAAAGAACATGCAGGCAGCAATGTGAAACCCAGGATTGAATCAAAATTATACCTGTTTTTTTAGCATGAGCATGCTTTCTGTCAATTCCTAGGCATCTTTTCATTTGATTTTCCTGACGTGGCATATTAGTGAGAAATCAGGTTAATCCAGTAGTGAAGACATGCAAAGGGCAGAGACCCGATTGGAATAAGCTTTGGGCCAAAAGAGTTTGATTGAGTGTCTTTTCTTTTCTAGTTATGGTAGAAAGGAGCTAATACAATCAAGAACACATAGGTCTTCAGTTCCCACAGGAATAACTAACTAATTCATGGAGAATAACAAAAAATCCACAGATGATCTAAAACCATCATATTAACTGTCACATTTCACTTTCTCCTTTGATGAAATTTCTCTCAACCAGCATACAAGTATAAATGATGATTGCTTGTCTATTTTCTCTTTTTTCCTCTTTCTCTTATCACTTAGGGCATTTCTTCTTATTGAAATTAATAAAAATATATTAACTGAATATTTGCTGTGCAATGTAAGAAAGACAAACTATACGAGGCCACTGCTCTCACTAGGTTAATTTACAATCCAGTTGACTTTATTTATGATTTTTGTTCATTTTTAACCCAAATTATGGTGTACTGTAAAACTACTATCACCTTGGGTTTTTGCTTATGTATCCTGAAAAGGGAAATATGGAATATACAGGACTTCCCAGGTGGTGCTAGTGATAAAGAACCCGCCTGCCAATGTAGGAGACATAAGAGGCATGTGTTCAATCCTTGGGTTGGGAAGGTTCTCTGGAGGAGAGCATGACAAACCCACTTCAGTATTCTTGCCTGGAGAATCCCATGGACAGAGGAGCCTGGAAGACTACAGTTGACAGGGTCACAAAGAGTCGGACACAACTGAAGTGATGTAGCATGCACACATGGAATATATAGTAGTATGGAATATTCCTATAATAGGAACATGGAATTCAAAGGAAATACCTCATTTTTTTTAATAGCTACATAGTATTTCAGTGTATGAAAACAGCATAACTTACTTAACCAGTCCCTAAATGATTCAGATTAAATCTTTTGCCATTGCAAATAATGTTGCAATGAATACTATACTTCTCCATTTCCCACTTGGGCAAATATATCTGTAGAATAAATACATAAAATTTGAACTAATGGCTTGCATGTCAGAGAGCATCTGCTCTTGTGATGTGACCTCTATTGCAATCAAAATAGCTATTGCCGCACTGTCCTCCATGAAGGAAGATGATTTGCGTACTCCACAAACACATATCCACTCATGTATTTGGCACCTTACTGTTGAATGCCGTTACCAAACGAGGAAATGACCACATTGAATAAATTTTGCCAATTGAAAAGATTAAAAACTCATATTTTAAACTTACATTTATTTTATTATGAATGAGGACAAGTACTTTTCACATGTTGAAGCAGGTAATTAGATCTATTTCTGGATTCTCTATTCTGCTTCATTGATCCATCTGTTATCTGTCTTTTTCAGAGTTAAGAAGGATGATTCTTAAGTTTTACAAAAGTTAGAAGGTAGAGCTGAGCTCTACCACTGATCAGCTGTCTTGAATGAATCCCTTCATCTCTGCAATCTTAGCTTCTCCACCTATAAAATGAGCGTTCAATCCCATAAGCTCCTTTACTCTGTGTAAGTTTGTTGAGTGTTAGGCTCTGTGCTGAGGATGCAAAGAGGGGCCAAATAAGACTCCATCTCTATTGTCACAGTGTTTACAGTCAGTGTGGGGAGGAGGCAGACACTATTCAAATCCTGACGTAGATCATTGAGACACTGTAGCAAAGGAAACTTAGGAGATACTGGGGAGGAGGGAGCTGGGAGAGGGCCATAGAGACTTCTTTTGGAAGGAAGTGATATGGAAACTGAGGTCTGGTGGGAAAGGAATTAGCCAGGTGAAGCCAGAGGAGTGGTGAAAAGCATTTTCCAGGTTGACTTTCTGCCACGTGAGGGCTTGGCATGAATGAAGAACTCTGTTCTGTAGCTGGAGCTAGAAAATGATGGTAAAATAGTAGGAGAGGAGGGGCTAAAGAAGTATACAGGAATCAACCCATGGAGAGACATGGACAGATATTTTGGTCTTTCTCTTAAGCATTTGCTTTGCCTGGGACCTATAGGAAGTAAAGTCTGCATTAAAGATTAAAGTGGTGACATTTTATCGGAAGGTGAAAGCCTAGGGCAGCGAGAGTGAGGAAAAAGGGAGGTGAGGCAATGAAATGCTATATATGTGTTATCACTCTGGTCACCGGGTCACAAGGAGTCTCAGCCGCAAAGAAACACAGCTGATCAATGGCCAGATGTGTTGTTCAGCCCACAGGATTGCTCCAGGAAGCTTACAAGGAAAATCATATTTCAGAGCAGTTCTTAGTAGGGAGAAAAGAGGGAGTAATTTATCTGCTTCATATTCTCCTTTCTTCTATTGCTCATTTGTTGGTTTCTCACACTGCAGAAAGCTAACCCCTCTGTACTTCAGAGTGCATCTCTCAGCCCCTCTCTGGTCAGGTCAGAGGGGTGGCATTTTATTCAAACCTGGAAGCTGAGTTGTGGGTAGAATACCAACTGAGAGAAAAAGAAGGACGTACACAAGGGAATCTGAGAAGCACATGGAGTTTGTGTCCAACACACCATTAAAGGGTTCCATGCAAGAGAGTGATGTGGTCTGCCAACATTATGGAGAAGAACTTAAAGAGTGTTGAGAATGGATATGTGGGAAGCAGTTGTAATGATCCAGAAGAGAATAGATGGTGTCTAGGGTTGGGATGGTGGGTGTAGAAATGGAGAGAAGTGAATAAATAAGAGAAATTTTAGGAAGTAAAATTTTGGGGGCTAACAAAATGGTTGGGTTTGAGAAATAGGGAAAAGTATTGAGAATGTCAGGCTTATGACCTGAGAAATCCAGTGGATGGTAGCATCATTTGCTGAGATAAGGATCTGAGGTAGAAAACCAAGTTGGGGAGGGGCGATCTTGACTTGGAGCTTGGACTTGTGCCTAATGAGCAACCTCACTGGAGATTTCGAATAGGCAAATGAATAGATGAGTCTGATTGTTGGGGCTGTAAACATGCACGGTAGGGATTGACTGTAGAGTGAGAAAGGGAAACTTAAAAACTTAAACGTTTAATGGCTCTGCAGAGAATGATGGGCTTGGAAAGAAGACAAAGAATAGGCATCTGAAGTGCCTTAAGTAGACTCTTAATTTACTTTTCTAGTAATTATTTAAATATTGTTTGTTATGCATTTAAAAACAGTATTCAAAATGACGCAGTGGCAAAGATAATCAAATATGTGGCTGTTTGCTTTTTGATCATATCAATAAACTTCTACAATCTAAACAAACAACAACAACAAAAAGAACAGGCAAAGAAGTAGGAGGAAAATAAGAAGAGCTTCAGGTCCTTGAAGGCCAGGGAAGAGGTTTCAGGAGCGAAGGTTCCCAGAAAGGGTAAGGGAGGTGAGGACTGAGTCCTTTGCTTTAGCAACATGGTGGTCATTAGTTATTTTAGCCCAAGTGATAGAACTGAAGACTGAGAGGAGCTGATGAAAAGCAACCCATTCAAGAAATTTCACTGGGAAGGAGACAAGAAGGAATAATAGCAGGAAGGGGCTTGGGGTTGAGACAGGTGTTTTGTTTTATTTTAAGAGACTTGAGCATGTCTAAATGTAAACGGAAAGATTCAGACTCGGGTAAGGGTTGAAATACAGGGGAGAGGAGCCACGTTACAACCTGAGACTCCAAAGAGGACAGGAGGGGCTGGGATCCAGAACGTAGGTCCTGACCTCAGAATGGGAGCATCCACTGCGAGATGGGAGGAAAGGAAGGGAGATGGCGCCAGGGAAGGTGGGGCTGTAGCAGGAAGTTGAGGGTCTGCTTCAATGGCTTCCCTTTTTAAAAAGTAGGAGGTAGGTCATATGCAGAAATGGGGAGAGGGTGGGAGGAAGAAGAGTAGGCAAGAGAGTGCAGAGGGTTTGAAATAGAAGAAATTTCCAATTTAGTGATTGAAAAAACTTCCTTCATGGGGAGGTTGCAGGAGAGAGAACTGGGTGGAGGGAACAGGAGAAATGCAAAGGGAGGACGGAAAGACAGAAGGGCAGGGCCACGACCAACTGGCCAGCATCTGCCTCCCGGCTCACCTTTTAGCCAACTTTGGCTCTGATCTTCCAGGTCATAGACAGGGAAGCAAACAAGGTGGGTTTGATAGAGCAATCCACAGTTTTTGGCTTCTAGATAACTGGAAGAGGGTGTCATTTTTATGACTCACAAATATTAACACAAGGACCAATCCATTTCTGAAAACTCTTCCTTGATTGTGGCATCATGGTGATACTTCCCAGTGTTGACACTGGAAAATAAAATACTGTGACCATCCACTAAAATTTTAATGCAGAAGCATGTTAAAACTCTTTTGTTCCCCAGGCTTTTCTTTTCAGCTAGGACAGGACCTGACTGTTTAACTTGTGGTTAAGGATTATTTGCACGGGGCACCTTGGTAGGTGAAATGTAGTGGATTTGGCGTTTTGCCCGTGGAACACTGGGCAGGAGCTCCAGTTACAAATTGCAGCTGTATAAAATAACAGGAAATGTGGGGCTTTGAAAGATTCCACTGGAAAGATTAATTATTTGGAAAAGGGTTATGCCACAGCTTCGTGTGCTTTTGGAGAAAAGGTGGCCTGTGCCATTTTTAATAGTGCAAAAGAAAATTCTGCTACTAGGCGAAAGAGTGGAAGAGAGGAGTTCTTGCTTCCTGGAGGGGCTCACATGTAGTTTTAAAACCATCTTTATTCTCTTTGTTGGAAGACGAGGAGTTGGAAATGAAAGCCAGATGGAATCCCAGAAAGATCTGAGGCTTAGAAAAGAGAAGATCAGTGTTTCCTAATTCTCTGAGACGACCTTCCTGTTTGTTTTTTTTCTCCCTCCCACCCCCCATCTTGTCCCTCAACATCTAATAATTTCCTATACATCAGCCCACCATGGACATTCATTTTTCTGTAGGCATAAGAATGTTATTCAAATAAACTCACAAATTCTGGGTGGACAACTCACTCTGGATTTAGCGATTCTGTGATGTCCAGAAAGATAAACCAATGTTTATTGCCCAGCTGGGACAACCACAGATGATCAGACAAGCTGACACACAGATAGACTTTCTGAGAATAACATGTTTCTACACATTTAAAATAAAATAACCCAGTCTCCCTAGTGTACTCTGGCTATAAACTGCCAAGAAACTGTAGGGGTGCTGGAGTGTGGGGGCCAAACGGCATTTTTCTGGAGTCCCTGAGACATTTGTTTATAAATGTCTATAGAAAAAGGATATGTGTCTTCAAGTAGAGTCATCACTTTGCTTCACCTTGAACATCATTCATCTGAAGTCATCTCTAGAGAGATTTGTCTTGAGAGCTTACTTGAGCGATGAAGGGAAAAAATTTTCTCCATTTCTATATCTCTCATAGTTGAGCCTGACCATTGAATATGAGAAATGTTTGCTATACAACATGATGGGAAATGGGATGTTTAGGTCAATCAACTCTTTGAATTGATAAAGAGCAACTACTTGAAGACTCTATGTGCATTCATATATGCTTCATACCCAGTTTTGAACCTGTGAAACTCGGGCTTTCTGAGATGACCAGGATTTCAGGACTTGAGAATCTGTCAGCAAAGTGGGTCATCACTGCAAGAGTCAATCTCATGCAAAGCAGGTGGGTAGTAAACTGGATATTTCCAGTTAATAGGGGGCCAGAAAACCGCAGTTCTGCTAAGTTTCTAATTGAATTTTTTAAGTCAGAGAAGTGTGTTTTGGGAGAGATTATGATGGAAGTGCATGGTTTTTCCTTATCTCTAAAGTCTAATAGACTCTCATGGCTGCCTCACAGATGAAGGGCAGGGATGATGTCTATTTATCCATCATCTCCATTTTCTGTGTTCCCCGTTCCACCTCCACCATCATCTTCTACATACCTTGACTCTGTTACCCGGGGTCTCTTACTCTCTTCAATAATAAATGTTTAATGGCCCTTGAGCTCTGGTTCTTCTGCCTTTTCTAAAACCAGCTTGAATATCTGGAAGTTCACGGTTCACGTATTGCTGAACATCTGCAATCAAATTGCCAACATTCGCTGGATCATTGAAAAAACAAGAGAGTTCCAGAAAAAGATCTATTTCTGCTTTATTGACTGTGCCAAAGCCTTTGATTGTGTGGATCACAATAAACTGTGGAAAATTCTGAAAGAGATGGGAATACCAGACCACCTGACCTGCCTCTTGAGAAACCTATATGCAAGTCAAGAAGCAACAGTTAGAACTGGACATGGAAAAACAGACTGGTTCCAAATAGGAAAAGGAGTATGTCAAGGCTGTATATTGTCACCCTGCTTATTTCACTTATATGCAGAGTACATCATGAGAAACGCTGGGCTGGATGATGCACAAGCTGGAATCAAGATTGCTGGGAGAAATATCAATAACCTCAGATATGCAGATGACACCACCCTTATGGCAGAAAGTGAAGAGCAACTAAAAAGCCACTTGATGAAAGTGAGAGTGGAGAGTGGAAAAAGTTGGCTTAAAGCTCAACATTCAGAAAACGAAGATCACAGCATCTGGTCCCATCACTTCATGGGGGAAACAGTGTCAGACTTTATTTTGGGGGCTCCAAAATCACTGCAGATGGTGATTGCAGCCATGAAATTAAAAGACACTTACTCCTTGGAAGGAAAGTTATGACCAACCTGCTGCTGCTGCTGCTGCTGCTGCTAAGTCGCTTCAGTCGTGTCCAACTCTGTGCAACCGCAGAGATGGCAGCCCACCAGGCTCCCCCGTCCCTGAGATTCTCCAGGCAAGAACAGTGGAGTGGGTTGCCATTTTCTTCTCCAATGCATGAAAGTGAAAAGTGAAAGTGAAGTCGCTCAGTCGTATCCAACTCTTTGCAACCCCATGGACTGTAGCCTACCAGGCTCCTCCGTCCATGGGATTTTCCAGGCAAGAGTACTAGAGTGGGGTGCCATCACCTTCTCCGATGACCAACCTAGATAGCATATTAAGAAGCAGAGATATTACTTTGCCAACAAAGGTCCGTCTAGTCAAGGCTATGGTTTTTCCAGTGGTCATGTATGGATGTGAGAGTTGGTCTGTGAAGAAAGCTGAGTGCCGAAGAATTGATGCTTTTGAAGTGTGGTGTTGGAGAAGACTCTTGAGAGTCCCTTGGACTGTAAGGAGATCCAACCAGTCCATCCTGAAGGAGACCAGTCTTGGGTGTTCATTGGAAGGACTGATGCTGAAACTCCAATACTTTGGCCACCTCATGCAAAGAGTTGACTCACTGGAAAACACCCTGATGCTGGGAGGGATTGGGGGCAAGAGGAGATGGCAATGACAGGGATGACATAGCTGGATGGCATCAGTGACTCGATGCACATGAGTTTGGGTGAACTCTGGAAGTTGGTAATGGACAGGGAGGCCTGGTGTGCTGCGGTTCATGGGGTCGCAAAGAGTTGGACACGACAGAGTGACTGAACTGAACTGAATGGCCCTTGTGCTAAGGGTTGAGGATGAGAAAAGACAGTTTCTGCTCTCAGAGGCCATGCATTTTAGCTGAGGAGACATAAGTACATGTCAATCCAGTAGGTTGTGTGCTTGGAGCAGAGAATACAGCCCAGAGTTTGGAAGGAAAGAAACTGGAGTAAAAGAGGCCAAAACAGCTCTGCCAATCACTGATTCATCTGAGCCCAAGAACAGAAGTCTGGAAGAGGGTTTGCTTTTATCACACCTGCTATGTCTGTCCACCACCTCTGGATGATATCAGAAGCACAAATCCCACTGCTTTTCCAGCCTTACTCAAGTGTTACTCAAGAGTCTCCTGCTAGACCAACCTCAGTCAAACCCTCACTGTGTCACTTCGTTTAAAGATTCTTTCCTTCTCCTAGTCTTGGAAATCCTAAATGTCTCACATTTTTCTCTCTGTTTGTCTGTTTGTCTCCAGCCTCTGAGTCCTCCAGGATGAGGTTTGAGGAGCTAAGATGGGTAAAGGGAAGAAACTGTCTACCTGACTGGGGCCGTGATGAAGAGCCACTGGGAAGTGGCACAGTTGTTGGAGAAGAAAGGGAAGCAAGAGAATGGTCATGTCCCAGGTCTTGAGTGAGTTTCTAGGACGGGCTGCAAAGTGAGAGGCCTTGGCTTTGAGCAGAAAGGAATTCAAGAGTGAGCCATGGTAAAGTGAAAGTGAGTTTATTTAGAGAGAAAGGACTTCCCTCATAGCTCAGTTGGTAAAGAATCTGCCTGCAATGCAGGAGACCTAGGTTCAATTCCTAGGTCAGGAAGATCCTCTGGAGAAGGAAATGGCAGCCCACTCCAGTATACTCTGCCTGGAGAATCCTATGGACAAAGGAGCCTGGCGGGCTACAGTCCATGGGATCACAAGAGTCGGAAACAACTTAGCGAGTAAACCACCACCCACCACACATTCCAGAGGCAGAAAGCAGCCCATCACTTGTTAATTTAACAAGTCCTGCCCAGTACCTTTCTTTTAAAAAAATATTCTTGTTACCTGTTTCATCAATTAGGGGGCCTCAGCTGTGCCTAAAGTAACAAGAAAAGTCCTGTACTGCCTCATTGTTATTCTTTTTGGGGGGGATTGTAATTTCATTTTCTTTTTGGTCTTTATATATATTTTTGAAGTATAGTTGATTTACAATGTTGTGTTATTTGCAGATGTACAGCAAAGTGATTCAGTTATATTTATGTTTATCTTTATGTATTATATAAGTATATACATATATAGATAAATATATATATTCTTTTTAAGATAATTTTCCATTATAAATTATTACAAGATACTAAATATACCTTGTTGGTTATCTGTTTTATATATAGTAATGTGTATCTGTTAATTTCAAACTCCTAATTTATTCCTCCCCACATCTTCCCCTCCCCCCACCATTATTCTTAATTGAGGAAACAACTAAAATTTGTGTAGCTTCCTTGGGACACCACTAGACATTGTGTGCCATGGGGTGTCACCCCCTAGAGGTGTGCAGCACAAGCCTGCACAGCTGAGCTGGCAGCCTTGTGATTCATGGTTTTGCTTTAAGAGTAATAGGCCTTTTAACATATAGAGTAGCAGTAGTTATCATAGCAACCATTGCTATCTTTTTTTTTAGCATTCCAAATGTACCAGTATATATTATACAGTATAGAATATACATTTTTTGCTCAGTAATAAGCAGTCAGGATTTGACTCTGTCTCCCCAGGCCATGCTCTTTTTTCTTTCTTTTGATTCCACCAGTTATTTTACAGATGAGCAAACTCCAGCTCTGAGAGGTTGCACAGCTTGCTTTGAGTCACACAGAGTCTTCCAGTTTATTTCCTGGGCTTAACGTATCTGCAAGAATGTGACCTCAGAGGAGAATCTCAGGGAGAGGCATAGTAATATTGAACACACACACAAGATATGGCTCAAGCACTTGTGGAATCTTTCTGTTCCTTTTCCTGCATGAATAGTCATCTGGGCAGAGGGGAGCCCTGCACATGTTACCCACAGAAAGAGTTTGGTTCTCTTAACTTGGATTAAAAGAAAGAGGTTAAATATGAGGTGAACTCAATGCAAGTCCAGCAAGTGAAACTGAAATTCTATAACCCAATATGAAAGTCGCTCAGTCGTGTCTAACTCTTTGCAACCCCATGGAATAATATTGTCCATGGAATTCTTCTCCAGGCCAGAATACTGGAGTGGGTAGCCGTTCACTTCTCCAGGGGATCTTCCTAATCCAGGGATTGAACCCAGGTCTCCCACATTGCAGGCGGATTCTTTACCAGCTAAGCCAACAGGGAAGCCTATATAACCCAATAACCCAATACTTGTGTGTTTTCAATAATGAATATTTAATGATTTTTTCTGATTAAAGATAATACATATATAATACAAAATTCTGAAAGAGATGGACATACCAGACCACCTGACCTGCCTCTTGAGAAACCTGTACGCAGGTCAAGGAGCAACAGTTAGAACTGGACATGGAACAACAGACTGGTTCCAGATAGGAAAAAGAGTACGTCAGGGCTGTACGTTGTCACCCTGCTTATTTAACATATATGCAGAGTACATCATGAGAAACGCTGGGCTGGAAGAAGCACAAGCTGGAATCAAGAATGCCGGGAGAAATATCAATAACCTCAGATATGCAGATGACACCACCCTTATGGCAGAAAGTGAGGAAATAAAAAGCCTCTTGATGAAAGTGAAAGAGGAGAGTGAAAAAGTTGGCTTAAAGCTCAATATTCAGAAAACTAAGATCATGACATCCGGTCCCATCACTTCATGGCAAATAGATGGGTAAACAGTGGAAACAGTAGCTGACTTTATTTTTTTGGGCTCCAAAATCACTGCAGATGGTGATTGCCGTCATGAAATTAAAAGACGCTTACTCTTTGGAAGAAAAGTTATGACCAACCTAGACAGCATATTAAAAAGCAGAGACATTACTTTGCCAACAAAGGTCTGTCTAGTCAAGGCTGTGGTTTTTCCAGTGGTCATGTATGGATATGAGAGTTGGACTATAAAGAAAGTTAAGCACCAAAGAATTGATGCTTTTGAAGTGTGGTGTTGGAGAAGACTCTTGAGAGTCCCTTGGACTGCAAGGAGATCCAACTAGTCCATCCTAAAGGAGATCAGTTCTGGGTGTTCATTGGAAGGACTGATGTTAAGCTGAAACTCCAATACTTTGGCTACCTGATGCAAAGAGCTGACTCATTTGAAAAGACCCTGATGTTGGGAAAGATTAAGGGCAGGAGGAGAAGGGGACGACAGAGGATGAGACGGTTGGATGGCATCACCGACTCGATGGAAATGGGTTTGAGTGGATTCTGGGAGTTGGTGATAGACAGGGAGGCCTGGTGTGCTGTGGTTCATGGGGTTGCAAAGAGTTGGACACAACTGAGCGACTGAATTGAACTGAATGCATACTCACATTGAAAATTTATGTGATTCTGCAAAATATCAAGAAAAATGTAAACTCCCATTATATGTGTTCAGTCACTAAATCGTGTCTGACTCTTTATGACCCCATAGACTATAGCCTGCTAGGCTCCTCTGTCCATGGGATTTTCCAGGCAAGAATACTGGAGTGGGTTGTCATTTTTCCCTCCAGGGAATCTCCCCAACCCAGGGATGGAATCTGCATCTCCTGCATTTGGAGGCGGATTTGTCACCACTGTGCCCCCTGGGAAGCCCCTGTTACCCAAAAATTAATAGGCCTTGTTCACCATTTTAAAGCAGACAAAGAGAAATTGCACGTTTATTTGCTCCTTGAGACTGTCCTATTGGGGCTGAGGCTACAGGCATTTCTTAGTCCTAAGAAGACAGAGAAGACCAGAACTCACATTGTATAACAGGGAGAATGGCCTACATAAACCTGGATCTGGTGCTATTTTAGTAAAAACTGCTTTTCTCTCTCAATCTTCAGTTAAAAGTCAGTCTCTTTTCTCTTAGTTCAGCACTAAAAGTGATTTACAGACTTGAAAAACAATTCCTCCATTATATTAGGGGCTCAATATATGCTCTCAGTTGAAATGGAATGAAATAGATGAACAATGGGGGCAGGGACCACTGTGAGATTTTATGAAATCTGGTCTGATGGAGGAATTAAGGCAAACATGTGGGTGGGTCAGACAGGTCTGGTTCTATTCCTCTTAACTGTTTGACTTTGGGCAAAGGGTCTACATGTGCCCAAGTAGGAAAAAATGAAAATGTTAGTCATTCAGTTGTGTCTGAGTCTTTGTGACCCTGTGGACTATAGCCCAACAGTCTCTTCTGTCCATGGAATTCCCCAGGCAAGAATACTGGAGTGGGTAGCCATTCCCTTTCCCAGGGGATCTTTCTGACCCAGAGATCCAACCCAGGTCTCCCACATTGCAGGCAGATTCTTCACTATCTGAGCCACCAAGGGAGCCCCACACCCAAATAAAAGTTGGCACCAAATATAACCAGGTACTGGACTTCCTCAGTGGTCCAGTGGTTAAATATCCACCTTCCAAGGCAGGGGTCACAGGTTCGATCCTTGGTCCGGGAAGATCTTACATGCCACAGGGCAGCTGAGCCAGTGTGCCACAACTACTGAAGCCTACACGCCCTAGAGCCCGTGCTCTGGCAACAAGAGGCACCACTTCAGTGAAAGCCGCAAGCATTGCAACAAAGAGTAGCCCCTACTTGCCACAACTAGAGAAAGCCCACACATAACAACAAAGGCCCAGAGCAGCCAAAAACAAACAAACAAACAAACAAATAAAAGGCAGTACTGAACTTTCCAATGGGGGGAACCTTCCCATAATATTTTGGTCAACCTGGGCACATAAAACTTTTAGTGAAGAGATGAAGTTGTGATTTGCTTTTGCAATATATGAATTTAGTTACAAATCCAGGTGTAATACCATGGGGTCGCAAAGACTCAGACAGGACTGAGCATGCACACACACAAGAAATACAATACACACAGGAAATGCAATATAATAAAATAATTTCTAAATACTGCTTTTTTCTACTTTCATACTTCATTTCAATATCTATTTAAAGTCTTCATGTACCTCTTGGTTGCAGTGTCCTCACTGTGACTAGCCCCATGTATCAGGCATTCTCACTTTCATCTGGATTGTTGGAGGTTCTCTTGGACCTTTTATGGGATGCTTTTCCCTGGAATTTTTATCCCAAACCACAAAGTACCCATTTGAATAGCATTAGCCTGTTCATGCTTTCACTGGTCTCTTCAACATAACTACTCACTGTTCTGCTTTTTAAAGTTATCATAAAAAGCTTGTTTATAGCAACTTTCAGCATTGCAAATGTGAAGTCACATTCCCAGGATAACTAACAAATCTGTGTTGCATTTTCTCACCTCCTTTTGTACTGAGCTGGTGATCTCCCTAAGCTTCCAAAACTAGAAATTTATAAAGCATTGGTGTAACATGAGAGGCGCCTGCAAGGATCCTGTGATGTTGTGATTTATGTTAAGGAATATATATTTGGTTTTTGTTCTTATTTCTGGCTCAGAGCTCCTAAAACCCTTGGAATTTCCTAAGTGATAAGAGCCATAAAGGTGAAATGGGTGTCTTTCGTTATTTCCGGAATAAGCCCCTTTTAACCACACCTGAGTTTATTAATGAGCTAAATGTTTGGAAAGCCCCAAGATAATGTAAAGATAGGGGCTGGTTTCTGGGGACACCAACCTTGTGATTAGGGATATAAAACTTCCACTCCCACCAGCTTGACCTCTGGAGAGGGGAGAGGAGCTGAAGGTTAAATCAGTCAGGGATAGCCAGTGATTTTGCATATGATCACATATGCATATGTAATGAAGCCGAGAGCGTCATGCCCAGAGAGGACATGAAGTCTCAGCTGCCTCTTTCCATGTAACTGGCCCCATACATATTTCCCATTTGGCCATTCCTGAGTTATATTCTTTTATAATAAATGGATAATCTAGGAAGTAGAGAGTCTCCCTGAATTCTTCAAACCGCTCTAGGAAATTAATGGAACCCAAGGAGGGGAACATGGGAGCCCCTAATTTGTAGCCAAATTGAAGCACAGGTGACACCCTAAATTTGCCATTGGCATCTGAAGTGGGGCTGTCTTATGAGACAACCTGTGAGATCTATCTCCAGATAGATAGTGTCAGAATTGACTTGAATTACAGGCACCAGACTGGTGTCACACAATTGCTTCATGTATGGAAAATCCACACATCTGGTAACCAGAAGTGCCAGAAGTATTAAGTGTTAGTAGGAAAAGAGGCACACAAGAGTGCATTTTTCCTTTACAGACCTCAAAATAAAGTACTCTCCTCTTTTCCAAGCAGTCATTTTAGGGAGGGAAAAATCCTTGCCTTGCTGGTAGACATATATAGTGGTTAACATGTTTAGACTTTACATGCCCAGGTATAAAATGTAGGTAGTAACTGTGATAATTAACTGTGGACTCCTGGAGGGCAGGAATTTATCCCTGCATCTAATTAATTCATCTTTGTCCTCTGTGTCCAACACAGCAACTGGCTCATAACAAGTGCTCAATTATATATTTCTTGGACAAGTGAATGAATCCGAAAGCATTACTTAGTTTACAAGGCAGGCATCCATTTCTGTCTGCAAGACTGTCTTGACTCCAGGCTTTTCTTACAGGTTTGGGTGTGGGAACTGGCCCAAACCAAGTGATTATGTAAGCTAACATGTCACACCCATGACTATAGGCCAGTGCTTAGAGCAGTGCTCCACACACATGGATTTCCAAACCCACATAAGTTAGAATGTATTCAATCAAGATGCTGATTTTGAATGCTGCCACCTCCCCTCCCTCTGGGCACAGCTCTGTAACTTCCCACACCTTGTGAACTCCCAGCAGAGGCAGAGCAGAGGCAGACCAGTCTGGGCCTGCGATGGGGTAGTGAACCCTAGACCCATGACTAAGACAACACCTGAGAATAAAGGACCAAGCAGACAGAAACGAGTTTGAACCAAAAGGCCAAGAGAGTGTCGAATTTGGGTGGTGTTTCCATGGAAAGATCAGAACCCCCCATAGAAAGAAATCCCGAGAAAACTATAATAACTGGATAGGACATGGTCAGAAAATCCAGGTGAAGTGAAAGTTGCTCAGTTGTGTCCAACTCTTTGTGACACCATGGACTATATAATCCATGGAATTCTCCAGGCCAGAATAGTAGAGTGGGTAGCTGTTCTCTTCTCCAGAGGATCTTTCCAACCCAGGGATCGAACCCAGGTCTGCCTAATTGCAGGCAGATTCGTCACCAGCTGAGCCACCAGGGAAGCCAGAAAACTCAAACTGAATTATATTTGCTTAAATGCCACTAGCCTGTTTTATTCATGTATATATTTTTGTCTGTGCTGGGTCTTTACCGCCGCATGCAGGCTTTCTCTAGTGGTGGGTGGGGCTGTTCTCTAGTTGCGGTACACAGGCTTCTCCTGTTGTGGAGCATGGGCTCTCGGGACCATGGGTTCAGTAGTTGTGGTGCACAGACTTAGTTGCCCAGCAACATGGGGAATCTTCTCGATCAGGGATCAAACCTTTGTCCCCTGTATTAGCAGGCAGACCACTGAACCACCAGAGAAATCCCAGCCTGTTTTTTCAAGGAGACTTTACCACAAGCCCTTTTGTGCATATGAAAGTATATATGAGAGAAGCCTATACATAATGTGATAGAAGGGTCCCAGCTTCTGCCCATAAGTGGCTAAAGAAACAGAGTCGATAGGGAAGGAGAAAGCAAACAATGGCCTCTCTACCTAATAGCCTAGATTGGAACCCCAGCTCTTCTACTGATCAGCTGACTAACTTAAGCCAAATTAGTAACATCCCTGCTTTTAACTTTCCTACTTTCTAATGTGGAGAATACCAGTCCGACCTCTTGGGGTTGTGGTGAGGACTGTCTGAGTAGATGCATATTGGTGTGGGTTCAGTTCAGTTCAGTCACTCAGTCATGTCTGACTGCGCCCCCATGGACTGCAGTTCGCCAAGCTTCCCTGTCCATCACCAACTCCTGGAGTTTACTCAAAACTCATGTCCACTGAGTGGGTGATGCCATCCAACCATCTCATCCTCTGTCGTCCCCTTCTCCTGCCTTCAATCTTTCCTAGCATCAGGGTCTTTTCAAATGAGTCAGTTCTTTGCATCAGATGGCCAAAGTATTGGAGTTTCAGCTTCAACATCAGTCCTTCCAATGAATATTCAGGACTGATTTCCTTTAGGATGGACTGGTTGGATCTCCTTGCAGTCCAAGGGACTCTCAAGAGTCTTCTCCAACACCACAGTTCAAAAGCATCAATTCTTCAGCACTCAGCTTTCTTTATAGTCCAACTCTCACATCCATACATGACTATTGGAAAAACCATAGCTTTAACTAAACAGACTTTTGTTGACAAAGTAATGTCTCTGCTTTTTAATATGTTATCTAGGTTGGTCATAGCTTTTCTTCCAAGGAGCAAGCGTCTTTTAATTTCATGGCTGCAGTCACCATCTGCAGTGGCATGGGTTAAAGAGCCGCAAAAGATTTGTTATTTCTCCCATCAAATAGTGGAGTCTATTTCCCCTTCTCTTGAGGCTGAGCTGTCCTTGTCACTGATTTTGACCACACGATCAGCAGAATAATGGCCTCCCCACAAGAGTGTGGAAGTTGGGTGGCAGTTTCATGGATGGGACAGAACCTTCATAACAGATAGGATATGATCAGAAAATCAAAATTGAATTTATGTTTACTTAAATGGATATCACTCCACCACCCAAGATGAGGGCACTGGCAAATCAGGTGTCTGGTGACAACTTGCTTTCTGGTTCAGAGATGGCTATCTTTTCTCTGTGTTCTCACATGACAGAAGAGGTGAGGGAGCTCTCTGAGGTCTCTTGGGCCCATTTTATAAGGGCACTAATCCCATTTATGAGGGCTCCACCCTCATGACCTAGTCACCTTTTGAAGGCCTCACCTCCAAATACTATCACATTGAGAATTAAGTTTCAATTATGAATTTAGGGGGCTACAACATTCAGTCTATAGTGGCAGGTATTACCACATCTGTGTTAGTTGGGATTATTGTTGAACAAATATTCCTCCTTTCACCCTGTCACTGTGAGCAGAGCGGAGTTGGCCTCATGACTTGGTTTGGCCAATGGGATGTTAACAGTGATGTTATTGAACCCAGACTTGGGTCTGCTCACTCGTGCACCATAAAGGCACTCTCCTGACACTGGGTTGTGGTGGAAGAAAGTGCAGGGTTTTCTTCAGGGCACCAAGCAAGGAGTCCAGAGCAGCTAGTGCTCAAAACACCCAAACTCCTTGATGGGTTTCAGCCAAGTATCTTTAAAGGCCAGATGAGGGTAGTGTCACTTAGTCAATCTTCAGGCTCCACTAGGTTTGAGGCCTACATACTCATGGTCACATGGTCATCAGGTAGTTAATTTCTTCTGTTTGGTGGGGTTTTAGCATCTGTAAAACAATTCAGAAAATGTGCATCAGACACTGTTATGTAGGTGCTTCAAAGAAGCCCTAAAGCAGAGCATATGGAGAGGGTTCTGTCCTGGGAAGGCCCCATAGGGTTCCGCTCAGCTACAGTGACATAAGCAGAGACTTAAAAAAAAAAAAATCTATTCATTTGATTGTGTTGGGCCTTAGTGGTGCTGTGCAGTCTTTTTTGTTGTTGTTATGGCACGTGGGATCTTCAGTTTCAGCATGCGAACTCTTAGTTTCCACAAGTGAACTCTTAGTGGCAGCGTGTGGGAGCCAGTTTCCCGACCAGGGATCAAACCCAGGCCCCTTGCATTGGGAGTCTTAGCCACTGGACCACCAGGGAAGTCCCAAGCAGGGGCTTTAAATGCCAACTTGGACTTCTGTCATTACCACAAGATGCTCAGGAGGCCTGGAGATTTCAGAAGAGTAAGGGGTATACGAGCAGAGGCACCTAGCCACCCCACAGACCTTTGAGTGTGGTCATACACAATCACTGTTTTATGTCACTGAGCTGTGGGGTGGTTTTTAGGCAGCAACAGCTGATTGATACGCAATCTTTATGTGAGAAAACTGAGGTTCAGAGAGTCTTGTTTAAAAAACAAGAAAAGCTTGTGGCAATGCTCATAGTAAAGGAAGCTTTTTATTTAAAGAGTCGAATGAGAGTTTCTATTAGTTTCTAGGGCTGCCATGACAAGTTATCACAACTATGTGGCTTACAACCCTGGAAAAGTGTTCTCTCACAGTTCTGGAGCCTGGTCTGCTCCACCAAGGGGTCAGCTCTACCATGCTCCCTGGGAAGCCAGGAAGGACTCTTCTAGTTTCTGCTAGGTTCCCAGCAATCCTTGGTGTTCCTTGACTTGTACAGATATACCCTGCTTTTTAAAAGTTCACTTTATGCCACTTCACTGTTATGAAAGATCCATATTAGTACCTGTTTTCACTAACTGAAAGAAATCCGAAGAGAAATTTTGCTTTTACCCAAAAAAGACGAAAACTGAAAATAGTGTTCAACATTGTTCTTGCAAGGAGATCAAACCCGTCAATCCTAAAGGAAATCAATCCTGAATATTCACTGGAAGGACTGATGCTGAAGTTGAAGCTCCAGTACTTTGGCCACCTGATTCAAAGAGATGACTCATTGGAAAAGACTCTGATGCTGGGAAAGATTGAGGACAGGAGTAGAAGGGGATGACAGAGAATGAGATGGATGGATGGCATCATCATATCAACGGACATAGTTTGAGCAAACTCCTGGAGATAGTGAAGGACAGGGAAGCCTGGCATGCTGCAGTCCATGGGGTTGTCAGACACAGCGAATAAACAATAACAACAAGTCAAGCAGCAAAAATGGCCCTGCCAAGCTCCTTCCCGGGGAACTGCACTCAGCATTTCATCATCAAGCCACCATAGCTTTGAACTGTGTCTGTGAGCATCTGTGCTTTGTCTCGACTTATTTTGTGCATCTGTTAGCAAGATGTGTCCTAAGGTAATTGCTTCTGCACTTTACACGATCTTGGCTTACGAAAGGTTTCCTAGGAACTCTCTACTTTCAGATAGGAGGGAAACTGGTAGCTGCATCACTCCATTCTCTTCCTCCATTGTCACACGGCCTTCTTCCCCGCCCATGTCTTTGCATCTGATTCTCCTTCTCCTTTCTCATAGGAGGATGCCAGTCATTGAATTTAGCTCTCCACGCCCCAATCTGGGAGCTTCCTTTGTGGATCAGATGGTAAAGAATCCACTTGCAATGTGGGAGACCTCGGTTCAATCCCTGGGTTGGGAAGATACCTGGAGAAGGGAAAGACCCCAAAGAGTGACGTTATCTTAACTAATTACATCGGCAAAGATTCTATTTCCAAATAAGGTCACATTCTGAGGTTCTGAGTGGACATGAGCTTTATGGGGAGGCACTACTCAACCCAGTGCAGTTCCTCTGTTTAATACTGAAAAATCAAAGAGATTGTTAGGCAGAGTGTGCTCTAAAGAAAACTTCAGGCAAAAATTCAGAGGGCATGGTTTAAACCTTGAGGGAAACAGGAGCCTTGGGATAGAAGCTAAGACTGAATCTGTACATAGATATTTCATATATCTGTGACGGTTTGGGAGCTACAAAAGAACACTGTTGAGTGCTCTTGCTCTAGGTTATGTAAAAGTGAGCGTTGCTTAATTTGAATAAAACTTTCAAGCCATTTTAGACTCTCACACCATGAGGTGCCATTTTCCATCCACTGGTTTCTCTGTCAGAACATTTTGTGATGCGCTTTTGTCCACATGAGCTCCTCACAGGAGGTGAGAAGCCCTGGACACCACCTTCCTAGTACCTGCTGTCCTCTGGATGATTAATTTCTGGGGGAGTGTATTTCAGAAGTTTGGGAAAACAACCGAACGTGCTGTGTGAGTCTTGGCAAGAATACTTCTGAATGTCTACAAACTGGCTATTTCAAAATCAAACTAGTGTGCAGACAAGTGCGTGCATGCTCAGTCAATCAGTCGTGTCTGACTCTTTGCGACCCTATGGACTATAGCTGGCCAGGCTCCTCTGTCCATGGAATTTTCCAGACAAGAATACTGGAATGGGTTGCCATTTCCTACCAAACAAGACAAAGCTTGAAATCCTTGGCTAAGACATTGTGTGTGCCAAGTTCAGATGTAGAAGATACCACTTCTCAGGCTAGTTGATCCAAATACAAAACAGAATGCAAAATGTTCCTACTGTATCAAGTCCCACTGGCTCAGATTTTCTTTAACATGCATGGGGCCTGGGGCCAGGCAGTGAAAGTAAAGTGAAAGTGTGAGTCACTCAGTCATGTCCGTCTCAGTGACCCCATGGACTGTAGTACCACCAGACTCCTCTGTCCATGGGATTCTCCGGGCAAAAATACTGGAGTGGGTAGCCTTTCCCTTCTTTAGGAGATCTTCCTGACCCAGGGATGGAACCCAGGTCTCCTGCATTACAGGTGGATTCTTTATCATCTGAGCCACCAGGGAAGCCCCAGTGTCAAGCAGACCTGGATGCAAATCCCATTTCTGCTCCCCAGTAGTGATGAGACCTTGATGTGCACCTGCTCTGAGTCCCAGTTTGGAAATCTGCAGAATGGTCCTAACATCCATGTTAGACGGCTGTGTGAGGATTAATGACAGAATAAGTGTAAAGGGCTAAGAACAGAGCCAGGTCTGTAGTGGGCCCGCACAACGTCCAAGTTCTGTTCTGTTGCCCTTATCTTCCTGTATAGAGACAGATGCCGAAGGATGGAGAGGTATCACCATTATTGATGTCACGGAGTCCCCAGGTGTCAGGATTGCGCATCCTTATTCTTTCATCCCCAGACTTTGTCCTCAGCACATACAAAGGGCTGGGGCAGGGAGACACCAGAACTGGGAACTTGGAAGGAGACTGGACAATGCAAAGATGAGGGATCAAAGAGACACAAAAGCACCAGGGAAGGAAGTGTTTGTTTTCTCTTTGGTACACGGTGGGCTTTTTGGCTTTATGGGAGGAGGCTGAGGCTTTGATGGTCCTGCAGAGGAAGAGTGGAAGACTGAAGGCTGGCTAAGGTGGCAGGCATCAAGAAGAGGTGCAAAGGGGGTTGAGAAACTAGGAAGATGGGTCAGGCCAGAAGAGCCTGGAGCGGTCCCCTCGGGCCAGACCTGGAGAGCAAGGCAAGTCCAAAGAGGACAAGTGGAGCTGAAACAAGCTAATCTAGTCCAGGTAATAAGAAGCTGGGCCACTTCACGTAACAATTAGGGCTGATTTACAGAGCTCTTGCCACAGCTGTATATCAACTCCTTTTATGTGCATTATAGCTCTACCAGGTGGTTACTGAGGCCCAAAGAAGTTGCAGTTGCCAGTTCCAAATACCCTTACCTCCTGGTGTAATGCCACTGAGGATTTCCCTGCTACACTGAACCTTCAAGTTGTGAACTAGGGCTGCCCTGTCTGATACTTACCGGGGACCTTGCTTTTGGAGGACATGTTTCTGCAGCTCAGCCTTGGCACCCCATGCCCAAGGTGGTGGCATTTGCCCCTCCACCACAGGAAACAGACACAGAGACTCCAGCCACACCCTTAGGTCCTGAACCACCCAGGCCTGCCCCTTCCCGTCTGTCCTCCTAGGGCAGGGAGAAGGCTGGCATGATTCTGGTGGTGATGGAGGGTGGTGAGGACATCGCCCCAACTCCTGAAGACACAACAGTTGTATGTGTTACACAACTGGGAAGGTTTAAGGAGGCAAATCTTTTTTGTTCTATAATTATGGTTAGTAAAAAATTTAAAGGGCAGATACCACTAGGAGCAAGAAGTAGGCGCTGACTTGAACTCACATTAAGTCTAAATGATTCTGAGAGGTGAGTTCAGAGCAACTGGGACAGGGGTTGAAAGTGAGGGGCCAAAAGAATCCACAGAAGGAAGAAAAGGAAGGCTCAGTTTAACCAAAATGAACAATAGTTCCTCAAACTAGTCCTGCCTGGAAGCACTCTTGAGGTCTATTTCCTAAAACCTCCAGATTTCAGCCAGGACAATGCAAGCCAAGCGTCTGATTGAAGGAAGAGGGTGGGTGAAAGTAGCTGGATTCACTCACCGGACACAGATTTGTCAGAAAAGGAAGTGCGGGTGTCAGGGACATTATTTCCACTTCCTGGATACACATTCAAACAAGGAACTATGAAGTCCTAACAGGACAAGGCAATAAAATAATCGACCACCCCTGGGGGTACCACACCCAGCATAATTCAGAGGAGAGTAAGAACTAGAAGTTGTATTTATAAGGCTTCCAAAGAGCATTGCCTGGCTGTTACCTTAAATCTGAAGGACAACAAAGACCCTTCAAGAACACTTTTTTTATTTAAAGCCAGCTCTAAGAAGATTGAACATAACCGCTTTGCCTTTTAATAAAATTAAATAAATTCTGGTACACTCAGACTGTGGAACAAACACTACGTGACCTCTCCAGAAACTTAGCTGTTTTCTAGGTGGTGGTATAGAATGATTGTCAAGATCAATGTGAAAAAGTCAGAAGCAGAAAAGTTTGGCTAGCCCGCTATACAGTGTGCAAAGTACATTTAACTGTGTGTGTGTGTGTTAGTTGCTCAGTCATATCCAACCCTTTGTGACCCCGTGGACTGTAGCCTTCCAGGCTTCTCTGTCTACGGAATTCTCCAGGCAAAAATACTGCAGTGGACAACCATTCCCTTCTCCAGGGGGTCTTCCCGACCCAGGGATCCAACCCAGGTCTTCTGCATTGCAGGCACATTCTTTATCTTTATCCACTTTGGAAAACATTTTGGAATAATAAATAAGTAAAAGAGCATAAAATAAAATTTAAAATAATTTTGAATGATAATGAAAATGTAATTCAAATTCAGCCAAGGAAAGACTCTCGGCCCCCTTCCTGGTGGATTAGTCCTGACTTCACTCACACGTGCCCGCCTGCTGGGCTCAGGACTGGGGATGAAAGAGGCTTACGTTCCAGCAGTCCCCAATCTGGCCCCATTTACTCTTCCCTCACACTGACCTCAGCCTCCTGTTTATCAATTGCTTCAGGACCTTTTTTTTTTTCTTTCCCAAAAACAAATTAAGCCACAGTTGTTCATCTGTTCAACAAAGTCTGCCCACTGTGCAGTCTGTGGGTCTGCAGGACTGGGTGTTGCAGAAAACCTGCTGGCTGTGAAACAGAAGGGGAGTTGTTTTATTTCAAGCCAGTAGTTTTCAGCATGAGCAAGCATATTTCTTCTTTAAAAAAAAAAAGGGTGAAGACTTAATTCCTCGATCTCTTAAATTAAGGAAAAAGAAAAAACATACCATTTTCTTCGTACAAGGTGGTGACATTTTTCTTGCAGGGGGTCACAGATTGTCCCAGAAAGAAAAACTCAAGTGCTGTTCAACCCCAGTTTCAAATTTGATCCTGGGCATTCCCTTTGAGGAAAGTTGGGTGTCTGCCCAGGAAGTTTGGAATAGTGGCCAAGATTCACTCACATCTGGGATATAAGACCTTCTGGAGAAGGGGCAGGGAGGACCTTGGCATTTACTGAAGACCTACTGTGTGCTGGGCTCTGTGCTTGGTGCTTCTACCATTATTACATTCATATCACACTAACTGTGAAGTAGATAGTTTGCCTGTTTTACAGAAGGAAACTAAACCTCCAAGTGGTTAAGTATCTCCCCTGAGGTCACACTCTAGAAATACCCCAATATGTAGTGGCTTAAAACAACACGTTATGATTATTGCTTACGGTTCTCTGAGGCTCAGTAACTAAACCACCACCACCACATACTTCTCCTGACTTTTCTGCTGTGCTGTCCAGTGCTATGAGCCAAAGGTGTGAACGGGCATCGTGAATGGGCATCGCAAGGCAAGCTCAGTCACCGTGAGGCACTGAGATTCAGCCAAGGCCCGTCAAAGAGGAAGCCTTCCCTGGGCAACTGGGGTCACCCCCCAAGAGGGCCTGAACAGGGCGTGTCATTTCTGCAGCACCACTGCATCTTTTAGTCATTTCTCGAACACTCCACTGGGGCTTCCCAGGTGGCACTAGTGACCTGGGTTTGACCGCCAGCTAGAGATGAGGGTTTGATCCTTGGGTCAGGAAGATCCCCTGGAGGAGGAAATGGCAACCACTCCAGTACTCTTGCCTGGAGAATCCTGTGGACAGAGGAGTCTGGCAGGCTACAGTCATGGGATCTCAAAGAGCTGGTCAGGACTTAGCACGCACGCACGCGTGAACACTCCATTGGTGCCCGGCACTGCCTTCCTCCTCTTCTCATTCTGTACACCACTTCCCTGGCCTGTTACCTTCACTCCTCGGAGAGTCTCCTAAACCCCACTTCCAATGCAGTCATCTGCTTCAGGCATTCACAGAATGAAGAATCTTTACCATTGAACTTTTTAAAAAGATTTTAAAGTTGAGGGGAGGAGACAGCCTAAAGAATCTGAATGCGGCAAATTGGAGAGTTTAAAACACAATGACTTTAGACAGGGGCCTGGAAATGGCTTCAATCAGTGTTTATTGAAAGATTAAGCAAACTTTACATTCCTGCTGTTGGTAAATAAAAGGATTTTTTTTCTAATAAGCTAATCATTAGAAGAGATTGCAAGAGGGAGTCAAACTTAATTAAGAGGGTAGTTTTCAAACCTTTTGTTCGATCCATTCCAAGTAACGGGCTTCTTACAAATTTCAAGAGTGGCTTAGGTATTTGTTAAAGAAAGTCTAAGATTGGTCTCCCATCTCCATTGGACAGGATTTCATATCGGTTAATTTATGTTGACACTTAAAAGCAATAACACTATTCAGCTTTGAAATAGCCCTTTTCCTAACTTTTTTATATTTAAAATGATCTTTAAACTTTTCACCCATGTGTGTGTGTGTGTGCGCGCTAAGTTGCTTCAGTAGTGTCTGACCCTGCGACTGTATGGATTGTAGCCCACCAGGCTCCTCCGTTCATGGGATTCTCCAGGCAAGAATACTGGAGTGGGTTGCCATGCCATCCAGATCTTCCTGACCCAGGGATCAAACCCTCATCTCTTTCGTCTCCTTCATTGGCAGGTGGGTTCTTTACCACTAGCACCATTGGGAAGCCACCATACACCAAAAAGTGCCCTGGCAAAATGTAACTTAAGAATAAAATGTTGTGCCTTCATCTATCAAACAGAGATAGTAGTGGGTGTATCACTACTATATCATAGAGGGGTCACTGAGACTTAAATGAGATTGGTACATAAAAATATTTTGAGCAGTTTACAGCCTTTCCCTCTAGGTTTATTGCCTGGTGTCCCTCGCCCTACTCCTGACTCTGTCTGTAGTCTTTTCTTATCACCTGGAAGTCAGTAGCATTTATTGCCTCAGGTGAAGTGAAAGTTGCTCAGTTGTGTCTGACTCTGTGACCCCATGGACTATACCCTGATGCTGGGAAAAACTGAAGGCAGGAGGAGAAGGGGACGACAGAGGATGAGATGGTTGAATGGCATCACTGACTCAATGGACATGAGTCTGAGTAAACTCGGGGAGTTGGTGATGGACAGGGAGGCCTGGCATGCTGCAGTCCATGTGGTTGCAAAGAGTTGGACACAACTGAGCAACTGAACGAAGAAGGCAATGGCACCCCACTCCAGTCCTCTTGCCTGGAAAATCGCATGGACGGAGGAGCCTGGTAGGCTGCAGTCCATGGGGTCGCTAAGAGTCAGACATGACTGACCAGCTTCACTTTCATTTTTCACTTTCACGCATTGGAGAAGGAAATGGCAACCCACTCCAGTATTCTTGCCTGGAGAATCCCAGGGACAGGGGAGCCTGGTGGACTGCCGTCTATGGAGTAGCACAGAGTCGGACACGACTGAAGCAACTTAGCAGCAGCAGAAGCAGCAGCAGAGCAACTGAACTGAACTGGCTGGACTATACAATCCATGGAATTCTCTAGCCAGAATACTGGAGTGGGTAGCCTTTCCCTTCTCCAGGGGATCTTCCCAACCGAGGGATCGAATCCAGGTCTCCCACACTGCAGGTGGATTATTTACCAGCTGAGCCACCAGGAAAGCTGAAGAATATTGGAGTGGGTAGCCTATCCCTTCTCCAGGGGATTGTCTCAACCCAGAAATCGAACTGGGGTCTCCTGCTTTGCAGAAGGATTCTTTACCAGCTGAGCTACCAGTTGGATTATCTGTTGGATCATCGAAAAAGCAATAGAAAAACATTTATTTCTGCTTTATTGACTGTGCCAAAGCCTTTTCCTGTGTGGATCACAACAAACTATGGGAAATTCTTCAAGAGATGGGAATACCAGACCACCTGACCTGCCTCTTGAGAAACTTATATGCAGGTCAGGAAGCAACAGTTCGAACTGGACATGGAACAACAGACTGGTTCCACATAGGAAAAGGTGTATGTCAAGGCTGTATATTGTCACCCTGCTTATTTAACTTGTATGCAGAGTACATCATGAGAAACGCTGGGCTGGAAGAAGCACAAGGTGGAATCAAGATTGCCGGGAGAAATATCAATAACCTCAGATGTGCAGATGACACCAACCTTATGGCAGAAAGTGAAGAAGAACTAAACAGCCTCGTGATGAAAGTGAAAGAGGAGAGTGAAAAAGTTGGCTTAAAGCTCAACATTCAGAAAACTAAGATCATGGCATCCAGTCCCATCACTTCATGGCAAATAGATGGGGAAACAGTGGAAACAGTAGCTGACTTTATTTTTTTGGGCTCCAAAATCCCTGCAGTTGGTGATTGCAGCCATGAAATTAAAAGACGCTTACTCCTTGGAAGGAAAGTTATGACCAACCTAGACAGCATATAAAAAAGCAGAGACATTACTTTGTCAACAAAGGTCTGGCTATGCCAAGGCTGTGGTTTTTCCAGTGGTCATGTATGGATATGAGAGTTGGACTATAAAGAAAGCTGAGCACCGAAGAATTGATGCTTTTGAAGTGTGGTGTTGGAGAAGACTCTTGAGAGTCCCTTGGACTGCAAGGAGATCCAACCAGTCCATCTTAAAGGAAATCAGTCCGAATATTCATTGGAAGGACTGATGCTGGTGCTGAAACTCCAATACTTTGGCCACCTGAGGTGAAGAACTGACTCATTGGAAAAGAGTCTGATGCTGGGAAAGATTGAAGGCGGGAGGAGAGGATGAGATGGTTGGATGGCATCACCGACTCAGTGGACATGAGCTTGAGTAAACTCCAGGAGTTGGTGATGGACAGGGCGGGCTGGTGTGCTACAGTCCATGGGGTCACAAAGGGTTGGACACAACTGAGCGACTGAACTGACTGACTGACTGAGCTATCAGGAAAGTCTTATTGCCTCAGAGGTGGAGTGATAAGGCAGAAAAAACAGAAAACTACTTGGGAGTGGTAAGACTGAGGCTGAACAGCTAAAATTTAATCATGGAAGCATCAAGTTTGTGCCATAAATACTAGGAATGGGAAAACTGAGAACTAGTCAGGGATTATCAGGACTTTCAGGGAGGAGAGAAGTAGAGGGGAGGTGGTAGGTCTGGAGAAAGCAGCTCTTCCCACCCTCCCCCATCCCCTGGGTAAGAGAGGTGTGCTCAGGAATTTGTCAGACAGAAGCAAGTGCCCAGGAAGGGGAGGTGGGGGCGCATAGCTCTCTCCAGGTGTTGCAAACTGTGGCTTGTTCTAGGCGACACGGGGAGGTGGTTTGGGGGAAGCAGAGAGAACCAGGGCTTTAAGGTGTGGAGTGAAGGGTCACCCTAGGCAGAGGCCTGATGGAATGTTAAGTCCACACTTTGGACTGACAAAGTGAATCTGCATATCGAGACCTACTAAAAGGAGGCTGCCCCCCGGGCCTCGCCCAGAACACAAATCTAAACCTAAGTGAGCCGGCATGGAATCCTCATATCTACCAATCACAGTCCTCCAGCTCAGCTTTAGTTAGCTCACCTCATCCTAGAAAACAGGACCTGCTAGCCTTATAAGGAGATCTCTGACTTCTTAGCCCATCAGGTCCTGTTTCCTGTTTCTGGGAGGTCTTTTTAAACACGCTGTAAACTCACTTTTACCCAAACATCCGCAGAAGAGTACTCCTCTGCTTGGGAAGCACTGCATGCCCACCAGCCCACACCCCCCACCCCTGTATGCAGATTGATTTCCTTGAGTAAAGGACATCAGACTCCAATTATTTCACTTTTGTCATTTGACAGGACGAAATGGCAGATGCTGCCGTAGAGAGAGGAGTAACCAGGACGTTTGAATCCAACTACTCTCCATCATCTGGGAACAGAGAAAAAACCTGGAATAGAGCAGGTGTGCTGCAGTCCATGGAGTCACGAAGAGTCGGACACAACTTAGGGATAAACAACAATACAGCAGGGACAACAGGTTAATATTCTGAACAGTCATGATGGGAAAATGGACACGGACAACCCAAAGAGGACAGCACTGGAGCATCTCCATGACTGGTAGGGTAAGTGCCTTCTTTTCTATTTTAAGGTTGATTTAACTGTTTATGGGCTTCTGGAGACTACTGTGTGTTCATCAAGGTCAGCTCCCTTTGGGGCACACAGTGAGACTATATTTCCTAACCTCTCCTAGGATGTTAGGTGGGATAATGTGACCAATGTCGGCCAGTGGAATGGGGCAGAGGTGAGAGATGCTAACTTCCTGCACCCTAAAAGCCTCTGATATGATTCTCTACAACTGGAAGCAAAGTGCTTTGAGGGCTTAGGAGTCAGACAGAGCCACAAATAGGAGCCTGGGTTCCTGAGAAGCCTTTTGGAGAAGAGCCATACATACGACTAGGACACTTGGGTTGGACTGTTCCTAAGAAAGAGATAAACTATCCTTTGGTTAAACCATTGAATTATAGGGGGTGTTTGACATAGAGGTCAACCCTAATATATACTGTATGAAAGTAAATTTGTTGAGATCTTTCAAACATGATTGTAACTCCCTAATTCTGTACCCCCTGCCTTTGTTCCCTGTCTTGGAACTCAGACATTTTCAGCATCTTTCCCAGAAGTCAGAGAGGCATGAGTGCAATAGCACCTTACTTGCCTCCTAAATGTCTTTTGGGATTTAAACATTTAAAAGAGTGAGCATGAGATAGTTTCATTTTAGGAACTTGAAAATCCTAGGTTTAAAGAATTTTAGAAATGGAAGGCACACTTGTAGTTACCTGGTTTAACCATTAAAACAAATGAGGAGGAAACCAAAGTCTTTGGGGACAGAGTACTGACATAAGGCCTCGAGCTGGATAGTACTGAAGCCAGAATCAGCACCTGTTCAGACCTCCGTTCTTCATGCCTGTCAATACATCTGGATGTCTAGCACAGAATCACACTAACAAGTCAAGCTTTAGAACTGGACCAAGCTGGACTAAAATTCTGGCTTCCCTCTTACCAGGTGGACTATCTCAGGAATAACATGTAACATCTCTAAATAGCATTTAACCTCATCTGTAAAACAAAGATAATAATAGTACTTTCCTTTTAGTGTTGTTATATCAGCTAAACAGATTAATGCATTTAGAGGGCTTAGCACACATTTGACCCTAATAAAATTTTATGATGTTAGTTTCTGCCATTATTTAAAAGAATACCAATCTTATATCAAACAATGCAGTAGCCTTAACCGAACAACATCCCGCACAGCTGGTGGATCACATATTCTGCTTGTGCTTTTGAAGGAGTTCAGGACATGCCACCCCAAGATATACAGCTTCAGTGTATTGATTATTTTGAGGTGAAGGTACTTGAAATGCAGAGAAAGACTTTCTCTGAATTCTTCTTATCTGTCTAAAGACAGATCCTCCAAAAGGAACTCAATTGTCAAAAATCCCCTCCCCAAGGAAGGTGTTTCATTAACCTAGGAAGATCAACTCTTATCACAGGAGAGGAGACTGGGAATCCACATCACACCCTGACAAACTTTGTCACAAACTATCTTTTCTCTCATCTGATCTTCTAAGGGCCCATTTATCTTTCCTAAAAACCATTTACTCTCCCCTAAGGGACCTGTACAACCTTTTCTTCCCCTGTAAGAACACATAAAGTCTCAAATCCTACCACTTTTTTGGGTATTCACTTTTTTCCCCTAACTTGCCTCTGTCCACATAATATTAAAAATTAATAAATTTAAATATCTTTTCTCCTGTTAATTTACCTGTTACCTGTTATTTCATAGATCCAGCTAATGAACCTAGGAGGGTACAGGGAAAGTCTTTCCTCCCCTGTATTCCTTTGGGGGGGCACTGATTCCTTACTTTGTATGCCTGACTCTCTCCTCTTCCAGATGGTGAATTTCTTATTGCCTTATCTTTTTCTGTGTCCCTCGGGGCCCAGGAGCATGACTTGACCAAAGTAGGTGCTCCTGTGAAGTTTGTTTGGGAGCAGAGCCTGGCATAAATGAATATAAGGGGTTTGTTGAGTCTCTAGCACCCCATACTCAGCCAGATTTGACCAGTCCCCATGCCTGCCTCCCTCTTCAGGGCTCCAGCTCCTGTTGTGGTGAAGAGAAGACAGCCACTCCTGAATAGCTGGATGGCCTCATTAGAAAGACTGATCATGAAGACCTTCTAGAGAAAATGATAGCCCCAGAAGTGCCTAACCAGTTCTGGTCACCAGCAGGCAGACCTAGTTTCCTGGGCTCTTGCTGTCTAACACCTCAGGATGAGAACTGCTTCATGCAAATCAAAGGCTGAAAAGTCTTCATAAGACCAGCTCCTTGTACTGGGGCTTACAATTCCCATTTGCATATACCTTGTCTCTAGAGCCTGGCCTTGCTTTCAGAATCCAGACCATTTTACTTTCTAGCAGCATCCCCAGAGCAGGAAGAGTTGGGGAGGATGAAAATCAAACTGACTGTAGCTCTGGGAAATGTGAAGATTTGAAACTACTTTTCTAAGAATCAGTCTCACTGTTTGTTGATTTTGAGAATTATCTGGGTGAATCAGAATTTGCCAAGGCCCCTTCTGCCCAGAGGTCTTAAGACGACTCGTTGAGCAGTAAAAACTCAAAACTCCTTGGGTTAGACCCCACTTGAGTAACCTAGACCTGTGGCCTCCTCCAGTACCAATTGTTGGAGGCCCCAGAGGAGCACAGGAGCTCAGTTTTAACCCTCAAAGCCAGGGTGAGCATTGACATTACCACTCCTACCAGAGGCTGAGGTCCCAGCCCCAAGGTACCCCCTGAAGTCCTCACTACCCTGTGAGGTGCTCTGTGGACCCCTCAGGTGGAGTAAAAGGAACCTCTCATCAGCCCACATGGCATAGTGGCTTCTGCACACCCAAGTAACCTCTGCCCATGTTGCTACATGGACTTCGGACCTAAAGCCAGATCCTGTTACCCGGAAGTCCTGTGAATACAGTGGGCTCTTTGGCTGAGCAAAACTGATTTAGTCTTTGGAGCAGCAGTTTAAGGGCTGATAGCTGTTTCCGAGGCTTAGTGAAAGCAGGAAGTCATCTTGGGGAAAATTTTCTTTGTTCTAAGAAGATACTTGGGTCAGGCAAATATAAGAGCTTAAAGATGCTCCATGCCCTGGGGGAAAGGGTGCAGCAGGATCTTTTGTAGAAAACAAAGGCCTCCACCCTTCATCTGTGGAGTTGATCTCAAGGAAAAGAGGGGGCCAATTTGCAAGAAGGCCCAAGATCTCAGGGTCACTGAAGCAGCTAATTAGAAAGGAAGACAAGAACACCAACGGGAGCCCACCTCCAGGAAGGCAGCACTGAACATGACCTGGGATCAATAAGAAACCCTGATGGTACAAAGGCTTGTCTGATTCTGTCACCTCATGGCTTCCACAGCTACACTGTGAGGAAGTCTTACTTTGAGTAGCCCCGAACCAGAGACTCTTAACCCTGCTGCATGTAAGAATCATCAAAGGAGCATCCAGCTATGGATGCTACAGCATTTGAATAGCTGCTGTATACCAACATTCATAGCAGCATTATTTACAATAATCAAAAGATGGGACTAATCAATGAATGGGTGAACAAGACATACTATGGAATATTATTCAGCCTTAAAAAGGAATGAAATTCTGGGAATTCCCTGCTTTCCACTGATTAAGACTCCATGCCTTTATTGCCAAGGGCACAGGTTCAGTCCCTGATCAAGGAACTAAAATCTTACCAACCACTCAGTGTGACCAAAAAAAAAAAGAAAGAAATTCTAATATGTGTTACAACATGGATAAACCTTGAAGGCATTATACTAAATGAAATGAGCTAGGCACAAAAGAACAAATATTGTATGATTCCACTGGTGTTTAGAATAGGTAAGTTCATAGAGACAGAAAGTAGAATGGTGGTAACAAGAGACTGGGGGGAGGGTGGGAAGGGGGAGTTATAATTGGATGGATATTATTTCAGTCTGGGATTCTGAAAAAGTTCTGAAAGATGAAAAGTGGTGATGGTTGTCACAACAATGTGAAAATACTTAATGCCATTAAACTATTCTTAAAAATAGTTAAAATGATACATGTTATCTTATGTATATTTTACCAAATACGTATGCAAAAAACAGTATCGGGGAGGCAAAGTGGGACTTTACTTCTGTTAGGTGATGCTGAAGCCCCCAAATTTAAAAAGTGGGTGACAAGAACACTCTTTTCAAAGAAAAGTGGTGGACCTTCTAGGCAGGACTTTTAAATTGAAAAACAAAAATGACCGCAGCGAGGGTGGCTCAAAACACTAACAACAACAAACACTAAACACTAAACAACAAACAAAACCTACCACGTTCTGTCCTTCTGGTCCCATTCGGCACTCATCTTCAGTCAACTTGTTCTAAATGTTAGCAGGAAATATACCAGGGAAGAGAGTTGCCCTGGAGTCCTGGGCATTTCCTTCTCCCTCAAGCTAAGTGAGGGGACTCGGAGTGCTTGACATGGGTTTCCTGTGATGGGTTATGCCATCCCAAAATATGCTATTTTGACATAAGAATTATTTTGAGCTTACAAATAGCTGTGAAAAGAAGAGAAGCGAAAAGCAAAGGAGAAAAGGAAAGATATAAGCATCTGCATGCAGAGTTCCAAAGAATAGTAAGAAGAGATAAGAAAGCCTTCCTCAGCAATCAATGCAAAGAAATAGAGGAAAACAACAGAATGGGAAAGACTAGAGATCTCTTCAAGAAAATTAGAGACACCAAGGGAACATTTCATGCAAAGATGGGCTGATAAAGGACAGAAATGGTATGGACCTAACAGAAGCAGAAGATATTAAGAAGAGGTGGCAGGAATACACAGAAGAACTGTACAAAAAAGATCTTCACGACCAAGATAATCACAATGGTGTGATCACTCACCTAGAGCCAGACATCCTGGAATGTGAAGTCAAGTGGGCCTTAGAAAGCATCACTATGAACAAAGCTAGTGGAGGTGATGGAATTCCAGTGGAGCTATTTCAAATCCTGAAAGATGATGCTGTGAAAGCACTGCGCTCAATATGTCAGCAAATTTGGAAAACTCAGCAATGGTCACAGGACTGGGAAAGGTCAGTTTTCATTCTAATCCCAAAGAAAGGCAATGCCAAAGAACGCTCAAGCTACCACACAATTGCAGTCATCTCACATGCTAGTAAAGTAATACTCAAAATTCTCCAAGCCAGGCTTCAGCAATATGTGAACCGTGAACTTCCAGATGTTCAAGCTGGTTTTAGAAAAGGCAGAGGAACCAGAGATCAAATTGCCAACATCCACTGGATTATCGAAAAAGCAAGAGAGTTCCAGAAAATCATCTATTTCTGCTTTATTGACTATGCCAAAGCCTTTGACTGTGTGGATCACAATAAACTGTGGAAAATTCTGAAAGAGATGGGAATACCAGACCACCTGACCTGCCTCTTGAGAAACCTATATGCGGTTCTAACAACAGTTAGAACTGGACATGGAACAACAGACTGGTTCCAAATAGGAAAAGGAGTACGTCAAGGCTGTATATTGTCACCCTGCTTATTTCACTTCCATGCAGAGTACATCATGAGAAATGCTGGGCTGGAAGAAGCACAAGCTGGAATCAAGATTTCTGGGAGAAATATCAATAACCTCAGATATGCAGATGACACCACCCTTATGGCAGAAAGTGAAGAGGAACTAAAAAGCCTCGTGATGAAAGTGAAAGTGGAGAGTGAAAAAGTTGGCTTAAAGCTCAACATTCAGAAAATGAAGATCATGGCATCCAGTTCCATCACTTCATGGCAAACAGATGGGGAAACAGTGGAAACAGTGTCAGACTTTATTTTTCTGGGCTCCAAAATCACTGCAGATGGTGATTGCAGCCATGAAATTAAAAGATGCTTACTCCTTGGAAGAAAAGTTATGACCAACCTAGGTAGCATATTGAAAAGCAGAGACATTACTTTGCCAACAAAGGTCCGTCTAGTTAAGGCTGTGGTTTTTCCAGTGGTCATATATGGATGTGAGAGTTGGACTATAAAGAAAGCTGAGTGCCAAAGAATTGATGCTTTTGAAGTGTGGTGTTGAAGACTCTTGAGAGTCCCTTGGACTGCAAGGAGATCCAACCAGTCCATTCTGAAGGAGATCAGCCCTGGGATTTCTTTGGAAGGAATGATGCTGAAGCTGAAACTCCAGTACTTTGGCCACCTCATGCGAAGAGTTGACTCATTGGAAAAGATTGTGATGCTGGGAGGGATTGGGGGCAGGAGGAGAAGGGGATGACAGAGGATGAGATGGCTGGATGGCATCACTGACTCGATGGACGTGAGTCTGAGTGAACTCCAGGAGTTGGTGATGGACAGGGAGGCCTGGCATGCTGCGATTCATGGGGTCGCAAAGAGTCGGAGATGACTGAGCGACTGAACTGAACTGAAAGGCAATTGAGATGAAGCAGATACAAGAAAAGCTCTCTGCTGTCCCCAGTTTGCCTAAAAAAGTAAAACTTGTTTATAAAGGTGTCCCCTCCCCTACCTTCTGGGAAGGTCAGAAGTTAAACCCTGGAGATAACTCTCAACCCTTATCAACCTTGAGCACCAGAAGACTCTAAAACAAAACTTGCTAATATACCAGTCTTTATCTTCCAGTAGTTTCTCCATATGTTTGCCTTCCCACTATTTGCCCTTTGCCTCAAAGTCCTTTTCCTTTGTCTGTGACTTCTCTAAAATTTTTCTTTTGTTTTTTTGTATCTGCATGCTCCAAATGTATGTGTGGTACACACATCAATAAACTGGTTGTTTTTTCTCCTGTTATTCTGTCATTATCAGACTAATTTACAGAGCCCCAGCCAATGAACCTAAGATGGATAGAGGGAAGGAAGAATTTTTTTTCCTCTCTTGTACCAGCAATTGGCAGGACTGGAGCTGGCTGCCCCTGCTTTTAATCTGATGGGTCTTATCAGAAAGAAGAACTCAGAGGGACTAGAATATTTCCACATCATAAATATTGATCTCAGTAGTTACTCAGGTGCAAAAATTCATCACACCATATACTTATGATTCATGTGCTTTGTCATATCTAAATTATACCTTAATTTAAAAATACCAAGCTTAATCCCTACCCCCATCCAAATTCTAGATTTAAATGGTCTGGGGCAGGGATTGGGCATCAATATTACTGAAGTTTCCCATTTAGGCCTAATATTGTAGCCGGTTGTAAGAAACACAAGTAGGAGCTTCAGTATATCCTTGTAGGGACTGACTGGCTGTTACGAAGTTCAAGCTCACTCTGCTCATTGCCTGACAAGCCAATAAAATCAGAGACGAGGTGTTGAGGCAAGGAATATGACTTTATTCGGAAATCCATCTGACCTGATGACAGACCAATGTTTCAAAATGACCATCTTGTTGGGGTCTGTATGCCAGGTTCTTTTAGAGAACAGAGAGGGGGAGGAGTTGAGAAAGTAAAGTAAAAAGCCCATTATCTTGGGAATATCTCCTGGGATGGCCAGTCTCTGGGAAGGAATGTGTTAATCTCTTCTTTCTTGCAGCTCTTCACAGGTAGGCTCTTCACAGGTTGATTATATTCTTTGCAGCCAAAGATGGAGACGCTCTGTACAGTCAGCAAAAACAAGACCAGGAGCTGACTGTGGCTCAGATCATGAACTCCTTATTCCCAAATTCAGACTTAAATTGAAGAAAGTAGCGAAAATCACTTGACCATTCAGGTATGACCTAAATCAAATCCCTTATGATTATACAGTGGAAGTGAGAAATAGATTTAAGGGATTAGATCTGATAGATAGAGTGCCTGATGAACTATGGACAGAGGTTCATGATTTTGTACAGGAGACAGGGATCAAGACCATCCCCATGGAAAAGAAATGCAAAAAGGCAAAATGGTTGTCTGAGGAGGCCTTACAACTAGCTGAGAAAAGAAGAGAAGGTAAAGGCAAAAGGGAAAAGGAAAGATATCCCCATTTGAATGCAGAGTTCCAAAGAATAGCAAGGAGAGATAAGAAAGCCTTCCTAAGCGATCAATGCAAAGAAATAGAAGAAAACAATAGAATGGGAAAGACTAGAGATCTCTTCAAGAAAATTAGAGATACCAAGGGAATATTTCATGCAAAGATGGTACAATAAAGGACAGAAACGGCACGGGCTTAACAAAAGCAGGAGATATTAAGAAGAAGTGGCAAGAATACACAGAAGAACTATACAAAAAAGATCTTCATGACCCAGATAACCATGATGGTGTGATCACTCACCTAGAGCCAGACATCCTGGAATGTGAACTCAAGTGGGCCTTAGAAAGCATCACTGTGAACAAAGCTAGTGGAGGTGATGGAATTCCAGTTGAGCTGTTTCAAATCCTAAAAGATGATGCTGTGAAAGTGCCACACTCAATATGCCAGCAAATTTGGAAACCTCAGCAGTGGCCACAGGACTGGAAAAGGTCAGTTTTCATTCCAATCCCAAAGAAAGGCAATGCCAAAGAATGTTCAAACTACCGCACAATTGCACTCATCTCACACACTAGCAAAGTAATGCTCAAAATTCTCCAAGCCAGGCTTCAGAAGAACGTGAACCATGAACTTCCAGATATTCAAGCTGGATTTAGTAAAGGCAGAGGAACCAGAGACCAAATTTCCAACATCTGTTGGATCATAGAAAAAGCAAGACAGTTCCAGAAAAACATTTACTTTTACTTTATTGACTATGCAAAAGCCTTTGACTGTGTGGATCACAATAAACTGTGGAAAATTCTGAAAGAGATGGGAATACCAGATCACCTGCCCGCCTCTTGAGAAATCTGTATGCAGGTCAAGAAACAACGATTAGAACTGGACATGGAACAACAGACTGGTTCCAAATCAGGAAAGGAGTACATCAAGGCTGTATATTGTCACCCTGCTTATTTAACTTGTAAGCAGAGCATATCATGTGAAATGCCAGGCTGGATGAAACACAAGCTGGAATCAAGATTGCCAGGAGAAATATCAATAACCTCCAATATGCAGATGACACCACCCTTACGGCAGAAAGTGAAGAAGAACTAAAGAGCCTCCTGATGAAAGTGAAAGAGGAGAGTGAAAAAGTTGGGTTAAAACTCAACATTCAGAAAACTAAGATCATGGCATTTGGTCCCATCACTTCATGGCAAATAGATGGGGAAACAATGGAAAGAGTGAGCGGCTTTATTTTGGGGGGCTCCAAAATCACTGCAGATAGTGACTGCAGCCATAAAATTAAAAGACGCTTGCTCCTTGAAAGAAAAGTTATGACCAATCTAGGTAGCATATTGAAAAGCGGAGACATTACTTTGCCAACAAAGGTCTGTCTAGGCAAAGCTATGATTTTTCCAGTAGTCATGTATGGATGTGAGAGTTGGACTATAAAGAAAGCTGAGTGCCAAAGAATTGATGCTTTTGCACTGTCTTGAAGAGTCCCTTGGACTGCAAGGAGATCCAGCCAGTCCATCCTAAAGGAAATCAGTCCTGAATATCCATTGGAAGGACTGATGCTGAAGCTGAAACTCTAATACTTTGGTTACCTGAGGTGAAGAACTGACTCATTGGGAAAGATGCTGATGCTGGGAAAGATTGAAGGCGTGAGAAGAAGGGGACGACAGAGGATGAGATGGTTGGATGGCACTACTGACTCAATGGACATGAGTTTGAGTGAGCTCTGGGATTTGGTGATGGACAGGGAAGCCTGGCATGCTGCAGTCCATGGGGTCACAAAGAGCTGGACACGACTGAGCAACTGAACTGACCTGAACTGAACTGAACAAAGGCACCTGTAGTTTAACAGTCAAGCAGAAGGGCAGGGTTCCCAGAGGCAGGCCATTATGTATACTTTTAATAACAAAAGCAAAGGTTAAAGTCAAAAGAAACAGCTACAGCATGGAGTTAGAATTGGCTCTTCCCTGCAACATGGTGACTGGTCTATGCCTGGCTTTTGGCCGCAGGACTATCCTCTGGGGACTAAGGGAATTCCAGGGGCAACCCATGGTGTGAGGGAGAGGAGCACTGTAATTTATAGACTCCCACCTGTCTTCCTCTATTCTTTTAAGACCTCCCTTTCCTTTCTTCCCATGCAAATCAGCTTTGCAAAGCCGTCGTTCAGGCCACTACATGGGACTCATCAGCTCTGCCTAGACATCAGAACCCCAGGGACAAGGGACTTCTACAGTCAAAGCCAAAAATCCAAAGCTTCAGCCCCCAGGGCCTCTGGCCAGAGTACCACCTCATGGTAAGCCAGGGAGCCAGGGCGTTATGACTGCAGGAAATCAGGGCCCACAGCTTCAGCCTGGCATCTAGATACATGAGCTGCCAGAAAGGATATACACAGTAAGGCAGGTGGTGGGAGGATACAGACATTTCCAAGGACCCTGGAGAAGAATGAGTGAGATGATTTTGGCTGGGGAGCCCTGAGTAAATGCAATGTAAAAGCTTTGTGACTATGGCCTAGGGAGTCATTGGAATGAGTATTTATGGTTATATTTTTCATTGAACTTGGCTAGGAGGCTTCAGAAATGAAATATTTTTTTTGGCACCAGAAGCCTTGTGCCAACCAGCATATCTCTAAATTAAGTAGTGAAGCAGACAGGCTTTGAGTTACTGGACACTAATTTCATGCCTCAGCATGAAAATTCAAGCTTCTTAGAATGAGTTCTCACAATTAGACATTTAAAAATATCTAATGAAGAAAGAAAAAAATGCAGTGATGTCTACTCAAGTAGCTGTTTAATGACAGAAATAGAAAGTGTAGAGAGTTCATCTGCAGGGTAGCCTATGTCAGAGAAGCCCCCTTCCATTCCTTGAAGGTCAGAGCCACCCTAAAGCATATCCAGCTTTCCTGAATAACTTCCCAACCAGTGAGTGGGGATGCAGGAGCCAGGTCAGCCAGCCTGAGCCAGCCTAGCTGCTATCCCCAGATACACTGTCCCTCCCTTATAAACCCAGAGAAGAGCAGCTCTGCTTAGATTCATTTGGACATAGAAACAGACTCATCCAGCAGCTACTGATCACCACACACAATGGGATGGCTGGGCCTAGTGGATGAGGTTGTTCTAAGGTAAAATCATGATTTCTATAAAATTATGAAAAAATTGGACACGTGTTAAAGTATTTATTTTGCTCAAATGATATGATGGGAACAGGCGGATAGATGCTGCTGTTGCAGAGAAGAAGCCAATTCTGACTCCATGTTGGAACTGTTTCTTTGCCTTGGTTTTCATTGCTTTTGTTATTGTAATCATATAGAATGGCCTGCCTCAGAGAATCCTGCCCCTCTGCCTGAACTAGTGCCTTGGTTCAGAACCCTGTCCACCTGTAGATGGCAGAAAGGAAGAGATTAACACATCCCCTAGCTAGGAGATGTTTGCAAGATTAATGGCCTTTTTACTTTGCTTCCTCACTTCTTCCCATCTCTGATCTATAAAATAATCTGCCATCCATACCCTGATAAGATGGTTATTTTAAGGCACTAACCTGCCATCTTCTCCGTTAGCCGGCTCCCCAAATAAGGTCTCTTCCTTGCCTCAACCCCTCATCTCTTGGATTCATTGGCCTGTCACGCGGCAAGCAGAGTGAGCTTGGACTCAGTAACACTATAACTGATGCCAAAACTCAATCTCTGCACATTGGTGCCAAGTTGAATCTCAGACATAGTTTTGGGCGAAGTAGAGAAGAATAGCTTTATTGATTTGCCAGGCAAAGGGGGCTACAGGAGATTAGTGCCCTCAAAACTGTGTGTCCCAGGGACTTCTTAGTGGTCCAGTGACTTAGACTCCCCTCTCCCATTGCAGGGGACCCAGGATCAATTCCTGGTCAGGGAACTAGATCCCTACAGGCTGCAAGTAAGAGTTCATAAGTGAGTGGTGATAGCTGCTCAGTCATGCCTGACTCTGCAACCCCATGGACTGTAGCCTGCCAGGCTCCTCTGTCCATGGAATTCTCCAGGCAAGATTACTGGAGTGGGTTGCCATTTCCTTCTCCAGGGGCTCTCACGACCCAGGGATCCTGCATTGCAGGAGAGTTTTTACCATCTGAGACACCAGGGAAGCCTACTATTAAGAGACATTTCTAAGTATAAAGACAGGTCAACTCAAAAAGTATCAGCAGATACATGCTTGACTTTATCTTAGAATTTATAGAAAATACATTAGAATGTGTATGAGTTCATATGCTGCAACTAAAGATCCTGCATGCTTCAACGAAGAGGGAGCATCTCACATTCAACTAAGACCTGGCACAGCCAAACGAATAAATAAATACTTAAAAACAAAAGTGTGTCCCAACCCAGAGGGCCCTCATGCATTTTATAGCAATAGTTCAAAGGTGGGGTTTCTGATAAGAATCAGGGTGTGTGCAGGGCCTGTATTCCTTTAATCTGGCCTCAAGTGGTCTCCTGAGGCGCTTCTGTGGGTCTCTAGGTTAACTTCTCTCCTGGAATGAAGAATGCTTCATCAAGTAGTTAACATCTTTGATTTTTGGAGGGTTTTAGTTCTGCCAATGCAGGGGATGTAAGAGAAGTGGGTTTGATCCCTGGGTCGGGAAGATCCCCTGGAGAAGGAAATGGAAACCCACTCCAGTATTCTTGCCTGGAGAATCCCATGGACAGAGGAGCCTGGTAGGCTCCATGGGGTCACAAAGAATCAGACAAGACTGAGCAACTTCACTTTGCAACACTATCTATAGCGGCTAGCACAGTAGGAGCATAATAAATACCTTAGTCCTGCAGAAGAGCTCAAAGATACTGTCTGTGTGTCCCTTGAGAGGGAACCAGGACCCTGCCCCAAGGCCGCACTATTGTTTCTGAGTTACTCCTCCCTTGTCTCTGCATCCCCTCCCTTCTCTGATTAGCAACTGTTTGAACCTGCCCTTTGGAACTCAGGAAAGGTCATGGAGGTTGTTCTTTATTCAACAAGAAAAGGGAGACACAGAAACGCTTTCGTGCCCAGCAGCCCCACAATGTCCTGCTCAGTTTCATAACTGGTTCAAAGGAAAAGTAGAAACAGCACAAGTTTACAGGGAGTTCTAATGTTGAGATGAATTGCAAATGAAGACAGAAGTGTTTTGTATTTTTCCTGCCTGTGTGGTGGGGTGGGAAGAAGTCAAATCTCTACCAGATAGGATACAATTTACATATCTATCAGTTACTTATTGTCCCAGGTGGCACTAGTGGTAAAGAACCTGCCTGCCAATGCAGGAGACACAGAGACCAGGTTGGATCCCTGGGTTGGGAAGATCCCCTGAAGGAGGGCATGGCAACTCATTCCAATATTCTTGCCTGGGAAATCCCATTGACAGAGGGGCCTGGCAGGCTATAGTCCAAAGGGTCGCAGAGAGTCAGACACGACTAAAGCAGTTTACACACACACACACACACACAGACTCAATTACGTATAATTTATAGAGTTGAAAAGTAGCTTAGAGACAATGGACGGAGCTTGAATCTCATAAGCTTGGAGAGTATACAATAGAAGACACAAATAGATGATTCAGTTTTCTGCTGAAAAACAAAATTGTTTCTACATAAAACTCTTAACCTGAGGGAGACCCCCTTCCTTTGGTTAATGTTTCCTGAACACCAGCTCTTTTGAGCTTGCACCACACCCGTGGCCTCCTGACCTGGCAGGTAAGGCTGGATGCAGAAGCTCCTTTGACAATAAGGAGAGTTAGGGACTTAGGTTCCAGGTGTGATCTTCATCATTAACTAAGAGCAGGAACAACATGGCCTCAGTCAAGTCACCTAACTCTCTAGGTTCTCTGCCTTAAAATGAGGGCCAACAATTATGGGTGTTCTCTAAGGTTCCTCTAGCTGTAAAGTTCTAGAATTCCAGGTGATAAGAAGCTAATGTTCATGAACCTAAACTAGTCCAGGTTAGTTGATGTGTGTCTCTGCCATGTCGGTCACTGCCCTGGGGTTAACCCGTAAGATACTATCCTTAGGGTTCTTCCTTTGTTTGGTATTCTGACTCATCCTCTCCCACCACCATTCTTACACTTTGGGCCCCCCTCTCCCCAGTCAATACTGTCCTTTTGACTGACTGAGAAGATCTCCCTCCCCTTTTTATTTGATTTTCCAAGAAGTAGGTAGCTGGAGAAGGAGTCAGCTCTGTCCACCATTTTCCCTCCCATTCCAGATTCAGTGTTTTCCTGCAGCAGTGGGCCTGCAAAAGGGTTCCAAACATGGTGCGGGGGCTGGGAGACATCCAAAGACACCTCAGACAGGCTGTGTGGCCGGCTTGGGCTACACAACCAGGTGAGCCGTGCATCACCCCAGGAATGACCAGGACACGTGCCACTTAAGGGGTGCGCCCAGCAAGCCCCACCGCTGAGCAGGAAAAAGTGTGAGTCACCTGGGGGCGGGACGGGCGGGGGGAGGGGGGGGTCAGGGTGGAGCAGGGAGGTGTGGCGTACGTGTGCAACTGCTGGATGCCCCAGGAACAACGAACGTGACAACTCTCCCGCAGGCCTGAGACGGCCTTGGCCGGCGTTTTGCTAGAGGTGGAGCGCACCGAAGAAACCCAAGTTCGCACCCGGTTCCTGCGAACTGAACTGGAAGTCCCCTGGCCCTCAGGGGCAGGAGGAGGAGGAGCCAAACAGGAGAGTAAGGGGAAGGGAGAATCTAGTTTTCAGTCGCGTCAGTCCTAAATTCTCCCCGAGACTGCCAGAAGAGATGCTAATGAAAGACGAATTGTGTGGCCAGAGTGTTTTCTTCGGACTTCTGCCCAGGGAACTGAATAGGAAGCCCAGAAACGAGGTCACCAGCCCCATCCAATGGCAACTGGACACCACCTTTTGCTCGCTACTGACCCCTCCTAGAGAGATGGGAATAGCTAGTGGAGGGCCTGGAGGCCGCTGAATTAGACCTGGACCCGACTGTCCAGTTCTTCAACTGAACATCTGTTGGAGGGTGGATGCCACCTAGACCGCAGGCCACAGGTTCAGAGGCCCAGACCTTGGCAATTCCCTTTCCTCCAAGAGGCCCCCAGACTTCTCACACAGAAATGTTCTTTTGCCTGAATCTCACTAACATTTTATTCCGGGGAGATGGGGTGAGGGCATGGAGGAGCTTTCAGGAGAATGAAGGGAACATCGTTAGGTGTTAACAATGTCACCCCACCAATGGAGCAAAAGTGGGGTGACTTTAGATTTGGGGCCGAGGCTAGGGTCAGCCAGGTATCCTTAACAGTGATTTATGGATGTCCTTCCAGGTACTAACTCTAGCAGGGGTGGCAGCAGTGTCCCCACTGGAAGAGCTGGAGGGGCTGCAAACTGGCAAGGGCAGTGGGTAGAGAAATGAGGACGTGGACTTGCGGTGCGTTGGATGGAGTAAGGGCTGTAGAGGGAGAGAGGCTAGAACACCTCTCCCTTCACACCTTCCTGTCCCCTGAAGGGTTAGTTTTTGCTAACAAGGTAAATGTAAATGTTGTCAGCCTTCTGGCAAAATGAGATTCTAAGCAGAACGGCAAGCAAGTGTAGATAAGGAAAAGAGAATGAATTTTGATGTGACTGTGTTGAGAGATGGATTAACTGTAGTGACTGAGGAGGTCTTTGGCCTCAGTCTATTCAAAGCCCAGCTTGGCCACTGCCAGGCTGTGACCGTATATCTCTGAGGCTAGGCCTCAGAGACAAAGAGAGAGAAAACACACCTACCTTAGGAGGTTTTTACTCTAGTTTTTAATGATTAAATGATTTTAATTGCTTAGTGCCTCACAGTTCAGGAAATAAAACTTGGGGAGAAAAGAAAGAGGAGTATTAGTCAACTAAATGCTATAAAAATAACCCCACGTTGATTGTTTCTATGAGCTACACATTGTACATAATACAATGTAAGCATTCTGCATAATCTCATTTAATCTTCTCAGCAGCTCTGCAAGGCAAGTACATGATGATCTCTGGTTTACAACTGAGGAAAATGAAGCACAGAGAGCTTAAGATACCTGACCCAAGTCACACAGCTAATAAGTGGTAGAGCCAGGACTCAAACCTGAGTCTGTCTGACTCCAAAATCATGGAACTTAATGATCACACTGATGGCTTCACAACACATGCAGGTCAAAGCATAGAAGAAAGGTCTTGGCCTAAGCCAGAGGTTGAGGAGTTGTGGGAATTTGATAATAGTTGAACCCATGGTTTTAGATGGAATCATCCAAAAGAAGTGTATGCAGTTGAGAAGGAGAAACACCAACATACACAGCACAGCCCGAAGAAAAGTGCTGGGCAGGAAGAGCAGAGACTGAGCAGGAACAGCCAGAGAAGTGGAAGGGGGTCCAAGGCAGGAGGTGGGCTTCAGGGAGGGGGCTTGAGAACAGCTCCAGTCATGGGTCCTTGGAGAGTCTGACAGACGCAGTGGTGGAGCAGAGTTCAAGTTGAAGGAAGAATTAGGAACAGACAGCAAGCAAGACTTATGGAGGGAAGGAGAGCGCATGATAGCTAGAGGTGGGTACAGATAAAAATCAGAATCCTGTGGATTTCTGATGAATGCATTGGGATGGAGAAAGGCTTCCTCTAGCAGTGGGAAAGGAGATGCTTCCTGAACAAGAAGGCAGGAAAATGAGGGGCTTTATGGGCAACAGTCCCTCTTATCTCTGTGAAATTGGAAGTCAGCTGCTAAAGGAATGTGGCAGGAGCTGAGTAGGCAGGTTGAGACCCAGAGTGAATCTCTGAAGCCAGCACCGTGATGAAGTAGGTGGTGGATGGTGCCAAGCTAGCCAGATTGCATAACAGGACTTCCAAGCGGGAGTAAGCTAAGGTGGAAATTGGAGACCGTGCACTGGGAATGGCCACTTACCATTGTTGAATAGTGTCCCCAGAAGCCTCACCTACCATTAGGGCCACCCACCATCCATTTATTCAGTATATTTCTAGTTTTAGCACTTCACATCTGAAACTGCAGGAAGCCTCTCAGGGTCAAGCAAAGCTGGATGCCACTTGTTGACCTAACTCAAGGGTGGGAGAGCAGCAAAGGTAGAGCTGCTCTGACCTGCTGCTGGGGACTTAGTGGGGAAGTATGTGGTGGTTGTTCAGGAGTGAGGATTGGAGGCAGCAGGCAGGAGAAGGGTGAAGGTGAACTACTGTGCAAGACTTCTGGGATGACATGAAAGACAGTAATGACAGAGAAGAGCAGACAGAACTGGAAAAGCCAGAAGGGTCATGGTTCTAGAGTTCCTGATGAGAGCAGAGAGTGGACTTAATGGAGAAAAATGATTTCAAGAACTGGGAGGAAGGAGCCAGGATGCTTCAGGCTGCAAATAACAAAAACCTGACTCAAACTGACTTAATGTGAAACTGTATTAAGTCATGTAACAGGAAGAACAGGTTTCAACATGGTTGATTCAGTGGCTCAACAATATAATCAAAGAATCAGGTTCTTTCCATTTATCTTCTCTGCCCTGCTACTTCATTATTGGCTTTATCCTCAGACTAGAGGCAAAATAGCCACCTCCAGACATGACAATGTCCAGAGGAAAAAGAAAGACCATCTCTTCTTGAGTTCCTCTTAGAAACAAGAATATTTTTCTCAGAGGTCCCCTAGTGGACTTTCCTTCACCTCTCATTGGCCGGAACTGGGCCACGTGCTCATTTTAGAACCAATCAGACCTACTCTGGAGCATGGAGTGGGCCAGCTTCCCTTGAGGCACATGGCTACATGAGGGAATGAGTAGACCTTAAACAAAATTAAAGTTCTGTTAGAAAGAAGTTGAGGTGGTTGCTGAGTGCAAAACCAGCCATGTCCATCATGGACACAGCAGTGGGCAAGTGGGATATGAATGTTATTATGAATATTCTACTTTAGTTCAAGTTTTTTTTTTAATCTGCTCAAATGCTTACTGGTTCTCTTTTGCCTGTGAGGTGCATTACATACTCATGGGCTCTAACCAATACTGCAGTAAACCTCCCACTAAAATCCTCTGCATTACCCAAAGCGTTCTGAACCCCTAATCCTAGAATACACCTAGTATTAGGTTGGCTAAAAACCTATTTTTCCATTACATCTTATGGAAAACCTAAACAAACTTATTGGCTAACCCAACATTTTCCTACTTCCTCACCTTTTCTAGCCCTTGGACTATAACCCCCCACCCCACAGATACTCTTAGCAGATACCCAGACCCTACCCATCTATCACTGTGCTGTATAGGTACTAAGTCGCTTCAGTCATGTCTGACTCTTTGTGACCCTATGGACTATAGCCTGCCAGGCTCCTCTGGCCATGGGAATTCTCCAAGCAAGAATACTGGAGTAGATTGCCATGACCTCCTCCAGGGGATCTTCCCAACCCAGGGATCAAACCTGCATTTCTTATGTCTCCTGCATTGGCAGGTAGGTTCTTTACCACTAGTACCACTTGGGCCTGGCTCAAACCCAGTTGCCTAGTCTATAACCACATAATATTTTGCCCTGAAGAACCTTCAAGATCATCCAGTCCAGCATCATCTGTCTTCAGGGATCTTCCCATGTAGACATAGCTCCTGGAGAGTGGGGCCAGTCTGATACTTCTCAGGGGTCCTCTTAGCCCCCAGAACAATGACTAGTACACACAGCAGATGCTCACTAAGCACTTACTGACTGACAGATGAATCAATAACTGCTCGCAGACCGAGAAGTGTGTGTAACCTGTCCTCTTTCGAATCTGCAGACGGGCTCTCAAGAAAGACAGCTGAAGAGGTGGGGAGGAGGCTGGCTGTGAGCCAAGAAGTCACTGCTGAGCAACCTGGGATGTCAGGGCGGGAAACAAGGGCGAGTACAAAGCTGAAAGGCATGGAAATGATCGCTCCTCAAACGAACACATTAAACCGCAGATGATACAACCCTTGACTGTCTTCTGAGATACACTATGGTGTCATCTCTGCTGAAATGAGACTGTCTACTACCATCCCTATCACTGGACATTTTTATCCCAACCCTTAAGGATCTTTTTTGGGAGGGAAATGAGCAAGCATCTTTGAAATGATCCACAGAGACCTCCCCATGAAAGCCGCCTTTCCCTGCCTGGGGTGAGGGGCAGGGAGTGCTGGGTGGAAAAGACACTTTTATTCTTGATGGGCAGCAGCAGCAGAATGAGGTTTGGATTTTCCCTGATCATTTTGGATTTCCAAAGAGCCTGAAAGTTGGACTTCCCTGGTGGTCCAGTGGTTAAGACTCTGTGCCTCCAATGCAGGGGGCACAGGTTCTATCCCTGGTCAGGGAACTAAGATTCCACATGCCATCTGGTGTGGTCAAAAAATAAAAACATTTAAAAAGTCAATTAAAAAAAAGAGATCCTGAAAGTTCCTGTGGACCCATTCCAAATGTTATGGATAGGTTTTGATTCAGTGATTAATGATCCTGACTGGGCTCATTGGTTTGGGGGGTTAATTAACCAGTGAGCAAACATTATTGAGAACTTGTTTACTGGGGGACCCCAGAACAAGCCTAGGAGAAGATATCCTGTGGATTCCATGTAGTTGAGACCTCAAGGTTAACGAACACCTGCAACAGTTAAGAGGGTGATGTGACCATAATGATCTGTGCAGCTCTGACTGCCACACCTTCCCAGCACCATCTGCCTCCAGATTCTATACAAAGACTTCACCACCCCTGCTGTTGGGGTGGAGGCCACCCAACAGAAGAGGATGAGGGGCTTCTCCTGGTTACAGGGTTGTAAGGGGAGCAACAGGGAGCAGCAAGACCATGTTCCAGTCTTAGGGGGCAGCCACTTGAGGAAGAAACAAACCTAAAGAGAAAAACATACCAGGGAGCACCAGGCAGGGAGAGATGGACTGATGGAGTTTAAGTCCCTTGTTGACCAGGGTGCCCTAGGGCTGCTGGTTCTAGCTTAGAACTTTCATCATTAGTTATGATGGGGTTCAGGACATGCTACCCCAAACTATGGCATCTTGAATATTTTAAGCTGAAGAAGTCAGAAAACAGCAGAGCACAAAGGCTACTCTGACCCCATCCCTACTCCTTCTTTCCAGAAACAATTCATAAAATCCTCATGTCAGAGGCGCCCTCTGACTATCTGGAGGAAAGGAGCATCCTTATCTCCAAAGACAAAGGGACACCAAGAAACATCCTAATAAACAGGCCTTGCTCGGTTTCCCCTTGTTTACTACGTTGTCTCATAGTCCTTAACCTGTCCTCTCCCTCAATGACTGCCTGCTCTTCATCAAACCTAGCATAAAATACTCAGGTCTGACTATTTCTTTGGGTATTCGTTTTCCTATGAAAGCTCCCATGTCATGTAAAACTTCCATTAAACGAATCTGTATGGGGATTTGCCTTGTGGTCCAGTGGCTAAGAGTCCACCTTGCAATACAGGGGATGTGGGTTCGATCCCTGGTCGGGGAAGAATACACATGCCTGCGGCACAGCAAAGCCCACATGCTGCAACTAGCAAGTCCATGAGCCGCAAGATCCCACGTGACTCAAGGAAGATCCCACGTGTGGCAACTAAGACCTGATGCAGCCAAAGAAATTAAAACAACAACAAATCTGTATTCTTTTCTGCTGTTACTCTGTCTCTGTCAGTTTAATTTGCAGACCCATCCTGGGACCTAAGGGGGACCTGTCCTGTACACCCTACAATCGCATGAGCCAAAACATCCCCCCGCCCTTTTCCCTTTAAGCCAATGCAGGGGCCAGGTCCCCACCCTGTGCTGTCAAAGGAGCCCCAGGAATGAATGAACATCCAGCACCTGTGTAGCAAGGGCTGGAGTGATTCCAGGCTGCAGCCCTGAAGGATGGGAAGGAGGTAGGCATGAGCAGGGACAGTGGCCAGAAAGGCAGGAGGAGGGGTCTCTCAGAGGGTGACTGTGGATGTGGGCCCAGCTGGGCAGAGCGTGTGAGTGAACCCTCGCTCCAGGGGTCCCTGAGAGGGGAGCCTGGGTTTCTGCTGGTGGAGGCGGGACCCCGACTGGCCAGCCTGGATTCAGAGCCCGGCAGGAGGCCAGCAGCTGTCTGACTGGCCTCCGGCACACTTCCTCCACATGGTAATCCCTTCCTATTTTACAATGTGGAGCTGGGGCTACACACTCAGATTATACCATGACTAACCAGCAGTGTCATCTTAGAGCTGGCTTCATTTCACATGCAGAGTTTGTCCTCTTCCCCTCCAACCCTTCCATTCTTTCTACTTCCTTCCAACCCTCAGCTTTTCTTATTTCCCATTTTTAAAATGTCTGAAAATGTGCTCACCGTTGACACCTTTGCCCTGGTGAGGTGGGTGGGTGACAGGGAAAGAACCCTAAATCATGACTTTTTAGAATAAGTTTTGGACATCCCAGCCAGCAGCTTCTGAATTCCACACCAGGCAAAGGCAAGGTTCTGGATATTCTCATGGTAACCCTGATTTACATCCCAGGAGGAGATTTCTGGATCACGAACTGGACTCTGGGTGGTGTTCACGGAGCAATGTTTGCATCAAAGACCTGTTTGCCAGCCACCTCTGGGATCTGCTGGGGCCTGAGATGGCCCTCCACCTCCTCCCTGCCCCACCCAACCTCTGACTCTTCTGACCTTGCTCTTTCCTGCTGCACCCAGGTGGGGCCTGCCACCTCCCCAGTGCAGTCCTCTGTGACTCAGTGGAAGCCGGTGACCACTTCCCCCCACCCCACCCACACTCACATTCCAATGGCCAGCTCACTCACTTCTTGGCACCCGACCCACACGCACAGGCCTCTGCCTAGAGTAAATAGTCCTCTCTATGGGATGATTTACGACCAGGGCCTTGCCTGTATGGGAAGGGATCATGTGTATCTTAGCCTCCAAGTGCATGCCTTTCTCTGCACAGCTAATAGCTGGCCTCTGTGAATCTTCCTTTTGACCTCTGACTGACCTGGAGTATTTTGTTTAAGGGAACTAGAGACTTATTTTTCAGTGCTGTACCTAGTACAATGCTGGCTCAACACATGTTTAAAGAAAAGAGTGTTTAAAAAGAGACATTAATAAATGGAGAGTAATTTAGGGGGCCCTTAGTCTTCCCCAGGACCTGACAGATCCTACCACCTCCATAAGGACTTATTTTGGCCACATTAAAGGTGAAGATGGAGATACCTGGGCTGACGTCCCAGCTTTGCCACTCTGGGGTCTCAGGCACATTCTAAGACCCACCTAAGCCTCATTCCTCACCTGGCTACTGGAGGTGATAGCTCCATATTTCATCAGTTCCAAGCTGTGTTGTTTCTCACCCTTTAGACTCTGAAGCTAGGACATGTCTTTCAATTCACACAATGTAGGGAGTTGCATCGCTTTTGCTTCAATGCCCCTTCCTACAGGAGGAGCCCAGGGGTGGTCCTGTGACTTGTTCTGGCCAATGGATTGTGAAAGGTAGTGACATGTGTCACTTATGGGCTGAAGCTTTAAAAGGTTCACCTCAACAGCCAACAAAGTCCCAGATGGAGACTATTCCGTGGGCCTAGATCTCACAGTGAAGGTGATGTGGAGCTAAGCTGTAGCTGATGGGCATTTAAGAACAGAGAAGCATAAATCTTTCTTCCTTTCTTCCTTCCTTTCTTCCTGAACTTTCAGATTCTGTATTTATATATATGTATGTATGTGTGTGTGTATGTATATATATATATATAAAACTTAAACTACCCCACAGGGCCATTTAAAATTATCTTTAGCAGCAGTTTATCATGTGAAAATTAGTCACAGCACCCATAAGAACAAAATAAAGCAAGACAACTACTCAGATGGCTCAATGATTTACTGTATTGGGGGCTATTTCTATTATTGAACCACTTTTAATACTAAGGATTATCAAAGTTTTTAATCATCATCTCCTGTGCATCTGTGCTATGTTTTGATAGCACAATCTAGCATATCCTGTACTTGTCTTCTAGTTAGTTGACAGGTTTTTTTTTTTTTTCTTTCTTTCTTAGTGGTCCATAATGGGGCAACCCACAAGTGGTCGTGGTGTGGATTCAAGGGGACCCAGTAGTACCTCACACAGGCTCAATGAGTGAATCCATGCGAGCCACTTAGCACAAGTGGTGGTCTACAGTGAGTATTCTCTTCATGTCAGTCATTACATTTCCAGCCCTCTAGAAATACAATGGCATTTGCTAGAAGTTTGGTATAGGGATCTGATGACACAGAAAGCTCGCAGCCCCCTCAGATCCCTTGTGGAATGAGAAAGGGTATAAATAAATTCAAGTAAACAAGAATGTGGCTTGGGTACTTGCTGGTGGGGGCTCTTTGAGGGTGTAGGTGTTTGGGTAGGTAACAAAGAATGTTAACTTTCTTCTCATGAATTAACAGTTTATTGGCTGGGATGTGAGAAGATGGGAGAAATTTTTCAAGTGTGCGAATTTTTGGTGCAACAGAGTGAAGAAATGCCATCTTCTTTTAGATGGAGAAAATCTAAGAATCTTGACTTTTTGCAGAATTAGGAATGGCTCACAGATCCGGACTGAAGAAACCAGGAGTGTAGCATACCGTGTTAGTCCCTCAGTCATGTCTGACTCTTGGCGACATCATGGACTTTAGCCCACCAGGCTTCTCTATCCATAGGATTCTCCAAGCCAGAATACTGGAGTGGATTGCCATTCCCTTCTGCAGGAGATCTTCCTGACCTAGGTGTCAAACCTGGGTCTCCTGCATTGCAGGCAGATTCTTTACTGACAGAGTCACCAGGGAAGCCCCAAAGAAACCAGACTTCCAGCTAATTTTGCATTTTATAATATACCCAGATGATTTGGAATAGCTCTCTCCAGGACTTTTATAGCCAGCCCCTGCAGACCCAAAGGCTGTGAGAGTGTTCCATGTGCTGGGCTGGGCTGAAGTCCAGTTGTAAGGGCCACTAGGTCTGTCTCTGACATGTCATAGCCTCTGTCCTCCCGTCAGCATTCCCCCAACGCTGCTGCAGCTCATGTTACTGGCCTGCCACCTCCTTCACTCACAAGGATAATGAAAGGCATTTAGCCTGAAGTATTAGTGATGTAAGCATTACTTCCTCAGGAGCATTTGTACTTTAAAAAAAAACCTAGAAAAAGTGGAAAAGAAAACCATAGGACTAGTATGGAAGGCTGTGTTAGGGGTCTGTTAATTCCAAGAAATAGAAAGTTGGCTTAAGTTAAAAAAGAAAAGGACTTACTGGAAAACGAATTCATATGAAACCTGGTTGCAGGTAGTATAGTGTGACCTTAAGGAACAGAAAGTTCTCGGGCAACTCTTCCCTCCAGCTTTTTAAAAATTACATCCCCAACTCTTCTTCACTCTTCAGGGTGTCCTGGTTTCTCATCTCTCCTGACTGTGTCTATCTCAGTCTTTTCTCCCAGCAGAGAGCTTAGTCATCAGCTTGCTCATGGCCCTACCATGCCTGCCCGGAAATGATGGCTTCAGTGAGATTTTTCTTTTTCGCTTTGTTTTGTTTACTTTAAAAATTTTTGGTCACACCACGCAGCTTGCAGGATCTTAGTTCCCCAACCAGGGATTGAAACTGGGCCCTCAGCAGTGAAAGTATGGAGTCCTAACCACCATAGAATTTGTAGAGAGATGGTATCTTAGAAGTGGTAGTAGAGACATTGCCAGAGACCCTCGTCATCCTTGTCATCCCACATAAGCATGTGGAAGGCCTATTCAGTTAATGTGTTTTGTAGGTGTGGATGTCCATTCCCTCACACACTTGAAGCCAGAGTTGGTCTACATATCTGTCTCCCCCTTCTCTCCTTCAGTTTGTCATGTTTCCCACGGTGCTGAAGTGCGTTCTCTTTTTTCCCACCACAATCACTTCTTATGTGTAATAAGTTTCACACCTGACAACTTTTTCTAAAATGCAAAGCAAGCCCACCCCTTTGCTGTGTAAATCCATGTCAGGCTCCCTGACCCAGGCAGGGAGACTCTCTCCCAGTGGCACCACGTCCTTATTTTCGGCTTTGCCTTTTGCCTCCTCCCTTGCTCCAGATCTAACCTCCAAGGAGCTCCTGCTCCCTGATATGCCCTGTCCACTCTTTGCCTACTTAGAAAACTCCTACTTTCCCTCCAAAGCCACCTCCTCTGTGAAGCCTTCCTTGATTACCCACAGACATAGGCCTTTTTTCTTTCGTTTGTGTTGCTGTGATGCTTTGTTTACCCATCTCTGCCAGCAGGTCTGTCTACCAGAGTTGGACTCTTTCAAGGCAGGGACTGGGCTTTATTCTTGTCTGTGCAAAGCCCAGAGTCTGGCATCAACTAGATTTTCAGTGTAAGGTAGTTGCAAGGCAGTGAGGCATAATGGTTCACTAGTGCTATCCTGCCTGGGTTCAAAGCCAGGCTCTACTATCTACTATGAGTTAGCAACTTCATGCTTTAGTTTCCCTACCGGTAAAAAAGGAATCATGATACTCCCAATTTTATACATTTTTGCTGAAGTTTAAATGAGGGAACATATGCAAAGTATTTGTTACTTACTATATGTGAGTTATTATTATCTTCATTATTTCTGAATAAGGTGTTCAGCACGAGAGGGTTCACAAATCCTTGCACCAGCTCAAGATTTTGATTAGTAAAGACTATAACCTGGAGACATGCAAGTCGATTTACTTAAAAATATTCTGTGACAATGGCACACAGGCATGTCATCTTCCTAGTTATGAAATGCCATCTATTTCCTTGAAGGATCTTGCCTATTTCCTCAACTCTTGTCCTTTTGTAGGGAGCACATTTAGTAACCTAAACAGAGTGTTGAAAGAGGCATGGCTGGAAAAGGTTAATCCCAGAGCCTTGGAAGGAACTGTGCTCTGGGGAAAGAGAGGTTTCTAAGGATAGTAGAGAATAACGCTTTCCTGCAACCGTCTGCAACACTGGGAGGCATCGTCGTGGTGATGCAGAGTGTGGGTCCACTTTGCATTTATGTGGGGCTTTGTATTTCTTCAGTTCTGGTGAGGTTCAGTTGAGCTATATTGTGGAGAAAAGAGGCACAGAGAAAGGTTAATGCTTTGGTCAGCTAGGGTGGTATGGCCAGTTATTGGAAAGGTGGGGACTAGACCCCTGATTCATTCAATAGCAAGTATCTGTGAAGCCCGCTGTGTGCCAGGCCCAATTTTAGGTGTGGAGGACTCAGCAGAAAGCAAGGCAAACTGGGTCTCTGACGATTCTCCCTACATCAGAAAGGCATTTATTTGACTGCAAATAAGAGAAAATCCAGCCAATAGTGACTTACGCTAAAGTGCGTAATTCCGGTCTGATGGGCTTGCTTTTCCATATATCTTTTCACCCTAGCTTGCCAACTAATATGCTAAGTTGCTTCAGTCCTGTCTGACTCTTGGCAATCCTATGAACCGTAGCCCGCCAGGCTCATCTCTCCGAGGGATTCTCCAGGCAAGAATATTGGAGTGGGTTGCCATGCCCTCCTCCAGGTGTCTTCCTGACCCAGGGATCAAACCGTGTCTCATGTCTCCTGCATTGACAGGCGGATTCTTTACCACTGGCGCCATCTGGGAAGCCCTTGTCAACTAACACAGTCATATAATTCCTCTTGGAAATGCTTGAAAATTATACGCACTCACAGAGTTTATTGCTACCTACAGCGGTAGATTGCAAAAATGGCCACAACTGTTCTCTCCTCCCTGTGCTTACTGCTCTGCAAGCAGGCTTTGCAGCCCCTCCCAGAAAGAGCCGCAGGCTGTTTCTCTACTCCTTGAATTCACGCTGCCCCAGTGACTTGCTTGGCCCAGAAGAATGCAGTGGGTGTTATTCGTACAGTTCTGAGCCTAGGCCATGAAAGAGCATGCCTGCTTCTCTCTCTGGAACTCAGGTGAATAGGCCAGGCTAGACTGCCAGAGAATGATAGTCCACATGGAGCAGGGAGGGCTGCCCCAACTGAGGCCACTGCAGACCAGCGGGCCCCCAGCCAATGGGGCAGCAGACAGCAGAGCATGAGTGAGCACAGCCTAAGATGCCCAAATGCAGAGCCATGAGCTAAATAACTCCTGTTGTTTTAAGTCATCGGTTAAACAGAAAGAGCTAACTGATAGGCTTACTGTGTGCCAGACACTGGCTGTGTACTTTATGTAATTGTCCTATTTCTTTAAACTTTATCAGTACCTATCAGCATGTAGAATACGTGTTCTGGGAAGAAATAGCCCCCAGCCAGCCCCTCAGTTTGCTTCTGTCTAAAATTCTGATTGAATTTAGGTATAGCCATTGGCTTCAAGGAGCTTTCAGGCTCTGACAAGAAGATCAGAGTATTCTGTGATATTGCTTAGTCTCCTGTCACTTAAAGGTGTTTGGGGTTACAGAAGTGGCACTCCAGTTGGCATCCATTCAAATTCTCATTCTGCCAGCAGCTCCTTGGGGCTTCTGTCTGTTTTCAAGCATATGTAGTTCCTAGATGTCGGGGACCGAGAGATGATCAGACAGTCCTAGGGAAACCAAAGGGAGAAAGCAAGCTACTCAATTCTTTCTATTTAGAGAGAAGTGGGAGTCGATGGATGGTGGTAGCTTAAAGCTCTTGGCAGGATGACAGTCACCAAAGCAGTGGCCACGGTAAGTGCCAATGTAAGGCACAGCCTCAAGCCAAGAAGCAGGGTGTGGTCTGAGGCTGGTAAATGTTCCTGCTGGGGTAGCCCCACTCCGGTGCGCATAACCTCACTCTGGATCTTACTGTGGGATTCAAGGCATGACTTATCACAGTCCTTTGGGGTGACAGACATTTATTTAAAGTCAAGGTGTCTGCCAAAAGATAATAGCTTTAAATGTAAAATTACAAATCATTATGGGTAATGCAATGCAAATTGCTAAAGAAGCATTGGCAGTGTTATACTTTGATTTCATTTTTGCTTTTCTTTCATTGCCAGCCTTGTCTAAAGTTGCTTGCTGCTAGGGATACCTTATTCACACAGTTTATCCTTCAGCTGTGGCCTGATGTTGTCCTCTGGAGGAGATGTGCATGGAGGCCAAGGGGATCATGGAAGACTCCCTTTGCCCACACAAACTGGGATTATTTCTAAGAAACCCAGACTTGACTTTTCAATGTTGGTTTCTTCATTTACCCTCTGGGCAGTGCCTGGACATGTTCAGTTTCCACTGGGAATTGGAGGTCAATTTTAATAGTTAATCCAAAAGGCATCCTTCATTAAATGCTAAGTGACGGCTTTTAAATAACCAGTTGCTAGATTTGTCTCTTCTTTACCACCTCTGGGTCTCTGCTGGAGGAAGACTTATAAGCACTTTAGTCCTTAAAAGTTTCAGACTTGAGTTTTGTATACTTTTTTCCCCAAGGGATGTGGACAAATTGAAAAGTGGTCATTTCTCATCTGCTTTTCCTTTTGGCTGGGGGAGGGCGAGATGGCTGGATTTAAGGCCTGTCTCTAAGCCACAAAACCAGGAAAGAAAGGAAGAAGCAACAAAAAAATTAATAAGTGTTAAAACATGTTTTATAGCAAAATATCTTTCAAGGAAAGGGGTTCAAATGGGCTGACCATTTGGTTGCTGAGAGAAGCCTTACCAAACATATTTCCCCAAACAGTAGATGTCTCCAAGGGGCAACTGCCGAGAGGGTTTTCGACCAAGGTTTCCAGGGTCTTCAAGCTGAGAACAATCTCCTTGCAAGGCTGTGTGGGGCTTGCTTCATCTTCCTCTTTTTTTCAGCTCCCCTGTGGCCACCTGTTTCCGAGGAGCTCGGTTCTCATAATGACAAGGAAACCTAGAGGCTGAAAATAGAGCGGATTTCCCAGAATCTCAGGTACCAAGAGCAGAGAGGCGTGGGCACTTCTTGGACATGAGCTCACATTAGCTGATGAAACGCCTCTGTCATGTGCCTTCAGCTCCAGCCAGCTCCGGGTGACAGGGAAGGAAGCCAGTTTCACTGGGAAATACTGCAGAGATTTTCACCATGTTTTCAAGGGAAGAGACGAGCTTCTACACACTGGAAATAGGGGCCAGACTCAAATGAACCTGTGGCTGGGACGGCTTTTTCTAACGGAAGCGCTCAATCAGTTCCTAACCGTGGGAACTGCATTAGATCCCTAGCCCCATAACTCTCATCTGGATGCCTGTCACCCCAGCACTTGTCATCTGTGAACAAAGTCTGTCAGCCAGGCATCTCCTCCCTGAGACCACAGGCTTCTGAGTTAGTAAGAAACTTATCATTTCAAAAGAAGCTTTGTAACTTGTCTGGATGGTCCTTAGCCTATTTCATTATACACAGCCTACAAGCGAAGTGTCCTCAGTTAATACTGCTCACAGCCATCTGTGTTAGAGCATTCCCCAGCCTCTTTGCTTAGAGTTCTGACCCAAGAAAATAATATAATAACAAACACAAGACTTCCCTGGTGGTCCAGTGGTTAAGAATCTGCCCTCCAATGCAGGGGACATTGGTTTGATTCCTGGTCCAGGAAGATCCCACATGCCATGGGGCAACTAAACCCTTGTGGTATCTAGAGCCAGAGCTTTGTAACAAAGAGTAGCTCCCACTCTCTGCAACTAGAGAAAGCCTGTGTACAGCAATGAAGACCCAGTGCAATTGAGTTGGAAAAAAAAAAAAGCAAACACGTATTTGTTCTCTGTTGCCATGTAATAAATTACCTCCAAACTTAACATTTATTGCCTCACAGTTTCTTTGGGTCAGAAATTCTCCTTAACTTGGCAGTTCCAGTTCAAGGTCTCTTACAGTAAGGTTTTAGTCACAATGTCAGCAGAGGATCCTATCATCTGAAGGCTTGACTGGGGCTGGAGGATCCACTTCCAGGACAGCTGGCTTCCTTACCTGGCTGGCAACTTGGTGCTGCTGTTGGCAGGATGTCTCAACTCCTAAACTATGTGAAGGGATTACTTTGATTAATTTTTTTAAATACATAGTAAACTGAGTAAATAGATATTCACTAGGAGGGACATAAGGGGCTTCCCTGGTAGCTCAGACAGTAAAGAGTCCGCCTCCAGTGCAGGAGACCTGGGTTCCATCTCTGAGTCGGGAAGATCTACCAAACTTCCCTATTGCTGTAATTATGCCTGCTCTGCTTTACACTGCCCCTGGTCTCCCCTACTGAGCGTCATGTGCCTCGGGATCAGGAGCCTGGGTATTGATATCTCCAGTGCCGCCTCCCCTGACCCCAGGCGCGACCTGCTCCTCTTCCTCTGCTGCCCAGGAGTTTACCCACCATGACCCACACAGAGGGTGTTCAACACAAAGAAAGTCAATCGAATGGCCTTCTACCTGTAGGGAAGACACTGACTCAGAGGAGACGCTCAACCCACGTTCAATGAGAATGAGCAGAAACACGGATCTCCATCATCCCGATTTGATCCCCCAAAGGAACCGGGGTGCCGAGAGTGGTGAGTGGGAATGAGGGAACAGGAGCAGAGACCTCAATGATTTCTTTTCTAAGCTGAATCAGGGGTTTCACTCTGCATGGAGTCTCAGGCAAGAGTGGGCAAGTTTGAAGGTGGCTGGCCACCCTCAAACATGGTCCTGAGGCCTGACTGGTGGCTCAGCACAATGGAGAAATTGATCCCTGCCAGGGCTGCGGGAGGCACAGGGTGAAATAAACCTTTCTCCTTTAAGAAGGAAAATGTGTTTTCCCACTCGGGCTACTCCCTGTTGGTGCATCCTGCTCAGGCGTTGACAGGAAGTGGGGAGGAAGGAAAAGAGGAAGGAGGGCATTTCCTCTCCTAGGCTGGGTTGCCAAAGCAACTGGTCTAAGATTCCTCTTATCTGTGGGTTTCCCTGCTACTAGTCCAGAAGGCTAGTAGCACTTTCTCGCCTGGCACTCCCACTCGAGAATGTACTTCCTCCGGGGTCTGTTTCCATGTCTCCACCACTGCTTGCCCACTTGCTCCAGGACAAACCCTCTCCTCCCTGCTCCCCACTCTGGCCAGGCTGGTTTGTCTTTCAAGACCTGAGTAAGTCAGGATGCCTTTGACTGCCCAGGAAGGCAACCCACTTCATACTGGCTTAAACTAGAAAAAGAATGTAGAATGTCTGGGCTTAGAATTACCATACGGCCCAACAATTCCACTCTTATGTATATATTCCCAAAGACTTGAAAACAGGCATGCAAACAAATACTTGCACATGAATGTCCACAGAACCATTATTCATAATAGCTCGAAGGTAGAAGCAACTCAAATGTCCATCAGAATAGACAAAATGTGGTATATTCCTTACAGTGGAATACTATTCGGCCTTAAAAATAAATGACGTACTTAAAACATTCTACAATATGGGTAAACCTTGAAAACATCACGCTAATGAAAGAAACCAGATGCAAGAGGTCACATGTTGTATGATTCCACTTATCTGAAACTTCTTGAGAGAAAGAGGGAATAGGAAGTGATGGCTTGATGGGGACGGGGTTTCCTGTTGTGGTGATGTAAATGTCTTCGAAACTGGATAGAGGCAATGGTTGCCCAACCTTGCGAACGTACATTAATGCCACTGAAACACACACTTTAACATAGTTAATGGTTAATTTTATGTTATGTGAAATTTACCTGAATTTTAAAAAATAAAATCTAATGACAATTTGAGCGGGAGTCAAGACTTCTTTGTTGTAAACAGAATGCCCAGGATGGACCCTGATGGCTTCAGATGTGGCTAGGTTTCGGGCCTCTGCAAAGCTATCAAGGTTTTGTCTCCATCTCTCAGCTCCGCATTCATCTGGGCAGCCCTCAAAGGGTGGGAGGAGAGGACCACTGCCGGCTCTGGTGTCACGTGGTGTTCAGTGAGCAAGAAAGATTTCTTCCTGGCTGGAACCATCATTCTCACCAGGGTATGAAGACCTCTGACTAATCTGGCTCCAGTCATCTGGTCACCCCTGTGGCCAACCCAGGATGGGGGTCTTGGAGAAGGTGGGAGGTCGGCACCACCCAAAGCTCATCCATAGGCTGAATGGGCTACTATGGAGGAGAAGGTGATTCCCCCAGATAAAGGATGCTGAGTAGCAAAAGTGATTTCTATAGAGCCTTCACTGGCTCTTACCATCTTCCCTGGAAGACCCTTCCTTACCGACCCCCGCACCCCGCACCCCTCACCCCAACCCTGTGCCACGGCTCAGCTCCTTCCCAAAGCCTCTCTGTCTGCTTGACCCACTGGGACCTCCCTTGCCAGCAGTACTACACTCAAGAGCAGAATCCAGCCCTGTAGGTGGTGGTTTTAATTTGTTCAGTCTTTACAGAGCGCAGCTTGGCACTGTGCACTAAAATTTGAATGTCCTTTTCTTTTGATCCTGCAGTCATACGGGAATACATCCTAAGGAAATTTCAGCCCGAGTGCAAAGATGTATATGCATATGGATGGCCTCTGGCTAATTATTGACAACAGTGAACCTAGAATAACAAAAATGATCATCAACGGGAGATGGATTAAATAAATTATGGTGAAGATGAACGGATAGCCATGCAGCTGTTTAAAGGATAAAAAAAAATCTCCATTTATTGACTTGACCATGAAATTTAATTTTTTAAAATAGTGTTATTTATTTATTCAGTTTTGGCTGCGCTGAGTCTTTGTTGCTGCTCGGGCTTTTCTCTAGTTGCGGCGAGCAGGGGCTACTCTAATTGTGGTGTGCAGGCTTTCATTGCAGTGGCTTCTCTTGCTGAAGCTCCCAGACACTAGAGTACAGGCTTAATAGTTGTGGATGCACAGGCTTAGGTGCTCCTCGGCATGTGAGATCTTCCCAGATCAGGGATTGAACCCACGTCTCCTGCATCAGCAGGTGGATTCTTCACCACTGAGCCAGTAGGGAAGCCCTGAAATTTAATTTTTAAAAAAGGATATAAAAAGGAAATATACTGCAACTCCATGTTTTAAAAACATAACCCTTGTAAATGAGCAGGGAGACCATAATTTCAGTCTCTGTATGGACTTAATGGCCCAAATTAATACGAAATAAATTGCATTATTTAATTACATCTCTAGAAGAATATTAAAAGAGCTCCAGAAAAATAACCACATCAGTCCGTCTCCAAAGCCCCGTCTTCCAAGCCCAATTCTCTACACCCCGTCGCTTCTCCTGAGCCTCTAACGTGCTACAAACTAAACTGCGCACCGAACTCTAGTTCAGAAGGCTTTTCCCTACCCTGGACCTCATCCCATCTCACTGCATTCCTTTATTATGTAGATCAGTTTAGCTTTTCTCAGCAAGTGATCATTCTTCCTCTCTGTGGAAGAGTGAAGTGAAGAGAAACCAAACAGGCAAGTTTAGAATGTTCGTCAGTGGACAGGGGCAGGAAGAAGACGACACTCTGATGTTAATAATTATATCTCATGTAAAAACATGGATCTGCATGCATAGAAAATAGTGTGGGAAAAATACACAATAATGATGTCAGGGCTATCAGTGGGTAGTGGGATTAATAGGTGATTTTTTGCTCTTTATATTTTTTGTCTGAATTTCTTTTTATAGAGCATGCTCTAGTTTTAAATTCAGAAAGCTTTTTTTTTTTAAAGAAGCCTTGTGCAGTGGTATGTGTCTTTCTATTCTTTTTTTTTTTTCTTTCAAGATCCAGCAAAGGATAAAGAAAATTAAGATTCCCAATCCATCCTCAACACATGATGTCTCTTTTCCTGTTTAATTTTGGAACTTTTAAAAAGTAACCCTCCTTTCACATATCAGGAGAAATATGAATAAAAGAACATTCCTTAGTGGGTTTATAAATGTTATCCATAATATGCTACCGTGCAGGTGCATTTAAAATAAGGCAGCCTGGGGACTTCCCTGGCTGTCCAAAGGTTAAGACACCACCTTCTGATGCAGAGGGTGCAAGCTTGATCCCTGGTTGAAGAGCTAAGATCCCACAAGCCTCCTGGCCAAAAGACCAAAATGTAAAACAGAAGCAACATTATAACAAATTCAATAAAGATTTTAATAATGGTCCATGTCAAAAAACAAAATCTTAGAAAAAAAAAAATTAAAGCAGGCTGATGGGAATTCCCTTGTGGTAGAACTTGGTGCTTTCACTGACAAGGGCCCAGGTTCAATCCCCGGTCAGGAAACTAAGATCCTGCAAGCTGCATGGCATGGCAAATAAATAAAGCAAGCAGAGCCTGCCATGGAAGGACTGAGGTAGTCCTGAGAGTGAAGGTCAAGCTTGTCACAGCCTGGGGTTGGGGGCGGGGTGCCGGCCTCCCTCAGCAGCTACCCCTACCACCTACCCTTCTTCAAACAGAAGGTAACCCCTGTGGCCTAGCCACCATGTACATCCCAGAGTGGCTTGCGAGAGGCTCCAGAGGGCCTGAGTGACCTGGCCTTTTGTCAAGCCAAGCAGGAACTCTCCCCTCTGCAGACTTGCTGTGTGAGAGCTCTGCTCTCTGAGCAGGGTAAAAACGACCTTACTGCCAGCTTCCCTTTTCCTGCTGGGTCCCTCCCTGGCTCCTCTGCCACCTCCCCTGGGTCCCCTCTGGGCAGCTTAATTTTTGTGTCTGGGCCAGGTGGGGAAAAAGCATTTGGCTCCGCCTGTTGTTGTCAGGAGTCCAACAGTACCAGGGGTCGTGCCTGGTTTCAAGTATTTCCCAGTGCCTTGCCTTGCTCTGTAGTCAAGTCTCTAGCCAGGATTTTTTGGCTCTGGGAAAGACTGAGTGCCTGTCGGAGCCTTCCTAGGCCTGTGTTTCATTTGCAGCTGCCTGGCTTTGACTGGGTGACGGTTCGGCCCTCCCCAGTCAGCCCATCCCCTTCTGCTTGGCCAGCAGAGGAGGCCCTTTGTGTCGTCATCCTGGGGCTTAGGAGGGAGGAGGCTCCTAGTTTCTGTCCCCAGCCTGGTGTCCGGGGTTTACAGCGGCTTTGGCCCAGGCTTGGGGGTGGCATGCCTTCCAAGAGCAAGCAGTTCCTGCCCGTCTGGCAAAGGGAAGAGTGCCAACCCCAAACAGCCCTGGCCCCTCACTGTTTCTAAGTCAGACTGGGACCTATTCAGCACCTGGCACTCTCCCGCTAGAAATTTCCAGCTGTTCTGATCTTTCACACAGAACTTGGCAAGGCTGAAGAGGTCTAGAAGCAAATGAATTTCAGGAAGCCTGCAGAACACCAGGCCTGGGCTGGGGGGCACTCTCCCCCTCCCTGCTTTTGGACTCCCTCTCAGGCTCCCTGAAATGCCACATCCTGCCTTTGGATTCACCTGGGGCAGAGGACCTGATGGGGTGTCAGACCCTGGAGTCCAACTGCCAGGGAAGAGAGAGCCGAGCCGTGTAGCATGTGACCCTGAGCCCCAGGCAAGGTGCCTGAAGGTTGCCAGTCCAGTGCGGGGGTGGGAAAGGGTGTGAGTCAAGGTTGCAGGTTCCAGAACCTATTTGGGAGCCTGTTTGGGACCTGGCATAGACCGAAGATTCAAGGGACCCAGATGTGTCCTCATCACCATACTCGACCCAGACCCTGCTCCGGTGTAGGAGAGCTGTGAATGTTAAAATTATGCATCCTTGACAAAGATCTCTTCTCTTCTGTTTCTTTCAGACTACAGTGTATTTCCTGAGCTCTCCTTTGCTTTTCTTAAGGTACGGGGATCTGTAGTGCACACAGATAAATACTCAAGTATTTGTAGCCTACGGCGGCAAATTGTGGGGAGTGTGTAGTTGTAACCATTGGAGGAGGAAAAAGGTATTGTTGGTCAGTTTCTTCTTTATACTTTTTCCACTCTAGTAAGTGCCCTGGAGATAAACTAGGTAGTTGGAAAGGTGCCCTGCCTGTGCTCACCCTTCCAGCCCAGCATGTATTTCCTGCTCCCTTCCTCCGGGGTTGGTGGAGGGAGTGGGGAGGGGGTTGCTAACCCCATCAGCCCACCTCTGCCTTGGGAGTGAGGAGCTGCCCAGACTGAGGTGTTCAGGAAAGTTGTGTCAGGCTCTTCCCCTTGAACCTAGGGAATTCCCAGGATGGTGGGCGGTGGGACCCGGATGGTGGGGAGGAGAAGCTGTAGACAGGGCCGGTGATGACTGGTCCCAGTGACTTGGGTTTCGCCTGGCCTCTGGCTAATGCCAGGCAGCACAGGGGTAAAGAATCCGCCTTCCAATGCGGGAGACTTAAGAGATGTGGGTTTGATCCCTGGGTGGGGAAGATCCCCTGAAGAAGGAAATGGCAACCCACTCCAGTATTCTTGCCTGGAAAATTCCATGGACAAGGATCTTGGCGAGCTACAGTCCATGGGGTCGCAGAGTCGGCTTGACAGAGCGACTGAGCACACGCACACACTGGCTACTTCAGGAGGACTTGCGGCCTTTGCCGGCTTGGGCCCTCACAAGCCCCACTCAAGGTGGACAGGGTCTGCTCTCAACCACAGACGATTCCGCGACTGTCCAAGGTCTCTCAGCCTGTCAAGCGCCCCAGAACTCAAGTGCCCTGGCTCCCCGGGCTGGGGATAGTTCCCGCCTTGGCCCTCTCAGTGCCCGGTCTGCACCCATCGCCCAGTCCCCTGGCACAGCCTCGGGGCAGGGCGCGGGCGTGTCTGGGCTGGGCCTGGCCGACGGCGGCTCACGCAGGGCACGGAGAGCAGGAGCAGGAGCTGGAGGCCGGCTCTTAACCGGTGCCCCAGCCCGGCCGGGTGGCGCCGGGAGGGCCCCCGCGGCTCCCGGCGGAGGCTCGGGCCACGGCCATTGGCCGCCGAGCCCTGGGTCGGGCGGGGGAGCGGGCCCAGGCGTCGGGTTACTCAGACCGAGCGGCTGCGGGGCAGGGGGGGAGGGGCGGCCGCAGCAGCTGGCCGGGAGTGGGTGGGGGCGGGGGCCGCGGGCAGAAGGACGCCCCCCTCCCTCCAACCCGCGGACGGGCCCCTTTCTTGGCCTTAAAGGGAAACTATTACCGTATTTGCATCCAGCAGCAAACAGTTGTGAAGGCCCATTGCGTGTCAGGTGCTGTGCTGGACTGGAGCGCGCGTGCAAAATGGCCTAGACGGCGTTCTGCCCAAACTTGCCTCTATAAGAAATCTACACGGAAGAAGAACGCTGAGGACACCAGGAAGCAGGGGACCAGGCCCAATTGTGAAACGTGAGAAACCAGAGTTATAGGGGTTCCTTGAAAAGGAAGCCTCCCCTCCAGGCCAGGGTAACCTGGGAAGCTATCCTCAAGGGGCCAGGTGAGGCTGCCCTTATCCATCACGCACCCGGGCGGGGCCGCGGGGGTGGGTGGGGGGCGGAGCGCAGCAGACACTGATGAATGCCCCCTCCCCCTGTAATCCTCACCCAGCCCTCTCTGCCTTCTCATGCAATCTCCTGCAAGCCTGGGACCCTCTCTTCCTTCCTCCTGAAGACTGTCTCACCTCTGAGGACCCTGCTGCTCCACAGCCCTGTCCAACAGAGGCTTCTTTCTCCATAGGCCACGCTTCCGGGCCTGGAGATGTCTCCTCACTCACCATTGATGCTTCCCAATCTGGTTCCTATTCCTCCTTCAAAAACCCATCTCCTTTGGAATACATGTCAACAGAGCTTGCTATCCACCGCTTCTAGTTAGTGTCACCTTATTATCCTTCTGCCCACTTCCTCCATTCCTTGACGATTTCAGCACTGGGCTCTTTCTCCTCCACTGTCACCATTCTTGGTGATCTCAACATGCCCCATAGCTTTGGCATGCCCCAAAGCTGATGACCTGCCCCACAACCTTATCCCCTAACTGTCCTGACTACCTTAGTCCTAATGATACATCTCCTGCCCCACCCTGGTCTCCTGGTCATACCCTAGACCTGGAACCATGAATGTCAACGTGCGTGTGTGTTCAGTCGTGTCTGACTATTTGGGACCCCATGGACTGTAGCCCACCAGACTCCTCTGTCCATGGAATTCTCCAGGCATGAATACTGCCGTGGGTTGCCCTTCTCCAGGGGATCTTCCTGACTCAGGGATTGAACCCAGGTCTCCTGCATCGCAGGAGGATTCTTTACCACTGAGCCACTGGGGACCATCTCTTAAATCTCAGATTCAAAGATCCTACTACCTGCCAGCCTGCCAGCTCTTTCACTCCGGTCCTTCCACTCCACCATCTTTCCCACCTGAGACCTCCAGTCCATCGCTGTACTGTTTTTTCACTATTTATCTTCCCTCAGGTCTTATCAGCCAGCTGAGGTTCTATGATCTGGCCTGGGAAATCTTCCTTGCAAACACTCTGAACTTCTTACAGCAGTCTCTCTCCATTGCATTCACCTGGTGAAAACCCAGCTGTGGTTAAATCAAACTGCTTACTTCATACCTGCAACAGAGAAGCTGCACACTGCTGAAGAAACTACCCAGCTACTCTGAATGGGCTCACATCACATTTATGGCCGTAAATTTCTGATGGGTATTTGACAGTCCTACCACCATTTCTTAGAAAAATTCCTTTTCCCTCTTCTTGATGCAACAATTTCACACTTTCTCCTCTTCTGCATACTGTCAACACCCCTTCCTCTTTCGCTCTCAATCTGGCCTCTGACTATCCTTCATAGAGAAAATAGGTACAAACAGACCAACCGCCTGCACTTCCTCCCACCAAAGCCACCAGAATGTCCCCAGCTCTGGGTTCCCTCCGCCCATCTGTGGCCAACCCCTCCATCTGTGCCCTGGGCCCCTTCCCCTTTCACCAGCACACATCTTCCCTTCCTTTCAGCTATAGGGTTAGCCAAAAAGTTTCCATACCAAAAAGATGGTATGGAAAAACCCAAAGGAACTTTTTGGTCAACCCAATATTTCTTCCTCTCTACTCTAACCTTCCCATTGCAGTCGAACAGGACTTAATATCCCTCAATTTAAAAACATATTAGTCTTAGCCCAATTTCCCGCTGCACCATTTCCCGGCTCCTCTGCAGAGCAAATATTCCCGGGAGAGTTGTCTACACAACTCACACTTCTCTTCCTTGCCTCCCTCTCACCTCCACCCATCCCAGTCAGGCCTTTCTCTTGCCATTCCCTTGTCATGGCTCTTATGAGGACACCAGTGACTGACATCTTGGCTAAATTAGTGGCCAGTTTACATCCCTATTTCATCTGGTCTCCCAGTGGTACTGAACATCTTTGACTACTCTGTGGTAGATTGAATTATTGGTCCTAATTCCTGTCACTCCTCCCTGTGTTCTTATCCTATGTAACTTCGCTGCCCCTTTTTGCACTAGAGGTAGAATATATGTTCTTGCCCCTTGACTTTTGAACATCACTATATGACCCATTTTGGCTAACAGAATGAGAGAGGAAGTGACATGGTACAGTTCCAAGCCTAGGCCTTAGGAGTCATTTCCATCTGCCTATCTGTGCCAACGTCATCACCAGGGGATAACCTGCCATAGCTGCCCTGTCCGTGCAAGGATGATGAGGGACATGTATCCAGAGCAGACTTAGACCCAGCCAAGGTCAGCCTCACCTGGCTGACCTCCAGCTGATGCCAGATGTGTGCATAAAATAGCACGTGGCTCAGTGGTAAAGAATCCACCTGCCAGTGCAGGAGACATGGGTTCGATCCGTGGCCTGGGAAGATCCTACATGCTGTGGAGCAACTAAGCCCATGTGCCTCAACTACTGAGCCCGTGCTCTAGAGCCTGGGAGCCGTACCACTGAAGCCCGTGTGCCCTGGAGCCCATGCTTCACAAGAGAACCCCGCACACTGCAACTAGAGAAAAGCCCGTGAAGCACCGAAGACCCAGCACAGCCAGAATAAATAAATAAAAGTATTAAAAATATTTACTGTTATATGCCGTAGAGATTTTTGTGATTGTTTGTTACCTAGCAACAGCTGACTGATATATCCCTCTTCTTGAAATACTTCCTTTGCTCAGCTTCCTTAGAATCACCATCTTCTGGTTTTCTTCCAACTTCGCAGGCCATTTGTCTCAATCTCGCTTGCTTGCTCTTCCTCTACCAGATCTCTAAATGTTGGAGTGGCTTCAGTCTCATTTCTCTCACTTCTAGCTTTACATTTTCTCTAAATGGAATGATCCAGGCCCATGGTTTTGAATACTATCCATATGCTAGATGTCAAATTTAAACCTAAAGGAGAGATGCCCCTGAATTCCAGACTCAAACCTGTCTACACATATCCCCCTGACACCTGATAGGTACTGGCATGGCCAAAACAGAACTGCTGATATTCCCCTCCCCACAACATGGGCAATCTGTCCATCCAGTTATCCTAAAAGTGAAAGTCATCCTTGTGATAGCTCCAGAGATCTCATCATCTCCATAGCCACAAACCTGCCGTTACCTGCTCTTGCCAGGACATCTGCAACCACATCTTTACTGTTCTCCTCTGCTTCTAGTCCCTGCTCTGCCAAGCAGCCAGAGCCATCTTTCTAAAGAGTAAGTGGAATCTTCTCCTGGCTTAAAATCCTCCAAAGGTTTCCCACTGCAACCAAAATAAAATCCACACTGCTTATTTTGACCCATGAGGATATGATGGTCTAGTCTTTGCCTATATTTCAAGAGCCCTCGAAATGTCCTTGTTCACATTGCTCCAGTGACAATGGCCTTCAAAGGTATCTCCTGAACTTAATGGAGTGCATTCCTGCCTCAGGGCTTTTGCATCTCTATCCCTTCTGCTTCGAGTTCTTCCTGCTCAGAAGGTCTTAAAGAGGCCTTTCCTGGCTAAATAAAGCAGCACTAACTAACCCTACCCCCATCCCTACTCTATTCCATTGATTAGCTACTTATCAACATGTGAAACTGTCTGGCTTTATTCTCTTCCATTAAGGCAAAAAATCTTTAAGGGCAGGCATCTGTCTTGGTCTCTGATATATTTCCAGGGCCAGAACATGCCTTGCATATGGTGGGGTGGGGGTAGGGGTGGGTGGCTCTCCGTAAATGTATATTGACTGACTGCAGCCAGAACTGAATGGAGAAGGAAGTAGCCAGCTAGATGGCCAGGAAGGCAACTGCAGGGCCTGAGATAGGCTGGAGAAGCCAAGATATACCAAGGGGTCAGTGAGAGGCCAGGCTGGCTACAGGGGAGGAAGCAGGTGGGGGGTGGGAGGAGAAAAGTCAGCATGGTGAGAGGCCTTGAATGCCTCCCTCCAAGTCCTTTGAGTTAGTGGGTGCTACCGATGATTATGAATCAAGGACATGACAGGTTCAAAGCAATGATTTCAAATGATTAATATGCTTGAAGGGTTTACGTGTCTGAGTGTCTTTAACTAAGCATTGTCTGTCCCATGGGAGGACAGTTTTAGAAGCCAAAACATCTAGAAGAATCTGGGAGCCCAGGGGAGTGGGAGATCTGTCCCCTTGGATTGAGATGCAAGAAAAACCCATTATCCAACCTTTCAGGGACCAAAATTGAGTTTCTAGTTTTGGAAGATCTCCCTGAGTAATTAAAGGTTTGCTGAGCTACACAGCAGGCACTCAGCCACATGTGTTAACGAGCTGGTGCCCCGTGCCTTAGGCTTCCTTACACCTTCGCCGAAAACGCACACACATACGACCAAATTGCTTTTTTTCACCGTGTGATTGAACACAGCTTCACCAGACCCTCCACCCCACGGATACACCCTAGATCCAGCCCCTTGCCTTCCCAGCCCCCTCCACCCAATTCCATTGTCAGAGCGGAACAAAAGGCCCAAGGCATCCTGGGTTAAAGGATTTTAACTCTGCCAGCCCCAGGAGGCTCCAACTAGAAGCAGTTTCCTGCAGAAGAAAAGTGACTGAGAAATCTCCCCAGGGGACAGGGGATTTTTTTTTTTTTTTTTTTTCTGGTCTGAAAAACAGAATCTAGCTGTCAATCAGACACCTTCCCCGCTCGCCGCTGCCGCCGCCGCCCCGGCCCCCACTCCAGGATTAGGAGCTTTCTCTCCTAGACACCTTCCCTCAGCCAAACGTATCTTCAAGTCTCTTGCCTAGGACTTGTATTTGTGGCCGTCAGGCTCCCACCCAAACCGGCGGGGCCATCCCCACCACCCCCATCAGACAGGACTCTCCCTCTGCGCCCCCTCCTCGTCTTCCTACCGCTGCTTCCCCGCCTTCACCCTTGCGGGTACAGCTGCCCCGTGCGCGATGGTCATCCACACCCCCGTGTCCCCAGGCCATCCCCATCCCCGCCTGCGAGCCTCCGCTCCCCGGGCGCCGCCGGGCGGGAAGCCGGGGCCCGCCGCCTGCTCCGGACCCCGGCTGGCTCCTCCGCGGTCCCGCGCGGCACCCTCTTCGGCCACCAGCTTCTGAACTTGGCCGGAAACGAACCGGTCCTCCGGAGCGGAAAGCTGCGGGCTGGTGGGTTGCTGGCGAGAGCATTTACAGGGCCGAGGTTCGGTGGGTTTGTGTCCACGTGCCTCTGCCCTGACCGGTGAGCAGCGTCCGGAGAGCCCCTGCTGGCTGCTCTGCCCTGGTCCCAGAGGCTTCTGGAACAAAACTACATTTCGTGTAAAACCCCTTATACTTATTCTGGAACTAGAACTAAAGTACACATTTTTGTTGTTGTTGTTCTTGAGTTTTTCACGTAGAAGAGATACAGGGTAAAATGGAAACATGTTTGGGAAAGGAGTGAGCAATCAATGCTGGCATTTAAACAACACAAAATTGCCTTCGCCAGGCCACACGCCCAGGCGGCCGCGGCGCTCCCGGCGACAGAGCAGCGCCCTCTGGCGGCCGCGCGGTTGGAGGGGATCGGCCGCCCCCACCCCCAGGCTCCGGAGCCGGGCGGAGGAGAGTGGCTTCCCCAAGTCTGGGAAACTCGGGGCAACTTGGCAGGAAGGGAATTCAAGGTGGGCGTCGCAAGGGTGCTGGGAAATGCTTTTTGTGGTTTCAGGCTCGGGCCCAGGCCCAGAGCCCCGGGAAGGGTCCAACTTAAAAGAAAAACTCTTGTCCCATTCTCAAAGTCCGCTTGAAATTGTATGGATACAGCACCATCCCTTACCTGAAAGCTTTGATTCTTTTTAAAATCCTCAAGGCGTTCGAGAAGGGTGATTTTTAAAACGTGGGCAAGTGAAATCACCAATATCATCACCAAAAAGCGTGATTACACCATAATATGTAGATTTTACATGCTGGTAATATTTACTGAGTATCATTAAATCCTTTTTCCCCTGCTTTAATCCCAAGGGCATCCTTTTGTAGTCTGAACAGCAGTGTTATTTTAGCCCCCCCACCCCAGTGGCCATTCCCTCTATCTCAATTTGCCCCAAGTTTTCTTGTTCCTCGTATGAATATATACTAAATGTTTCTCCCCTTTTCCTGCTTTTCCTTATTCTTATATCTGCTGCTTGTGGTTAGGCTCACACAGTTTATTGTCTGGATCAGAGCTACTTTGTGGGAACAGCCGGAGCTTGGCATCGGTGGTGCCCAGAATCCCAGGTTCACAGACTGTCTTGGGTTCTCTCTGCTCTACAGCAACACCAGCACGTCTGCCAAGAGGTGGCCACCTCACACTGACTGCAGACACACCCACCCCCCTTCACCCCCGCACACATAGCACACAGGAGCAGACTACTGCTTCAGCTTCCTGTCTCCTGGAGTTTCTCTCCGGAGAGTTTGGCCCCTCCCCCACCCGATGGAAGCCAGAAGAGGTGAGGGTGCTGGGTTTCTGAGGAGCCAGGCAGGTGCTCCCCTGCCCCGCTCCCTTTCCTGTGAATCTCTTTTCCCTGCCTGAGGGGTTTCCACTTACCCATACTGTCTGGTGGGAATTCCTCCAACTTCATAGCTTCCTTCTGTTTGGGGTATTTTCTGCTGTATCTGTTGCTACCCACAAGCCACCCAGTGGCTGAAAACAAGAAACGTGTACTCATTAGCTCCTGCCTCTGTGGGTCAGTGGGGGCAGTGTCCAGCCTGGCTCTGTTGGGCCTGGCCCTGTGTCTGTGGTGAGCTGGCAGGTCGCTGGATGGCGTAGGACAGCCTCATCCGCTCATCAGGTGGTTAGCAGGCTGTCCGCTGTGGTGAAAGGGTGACAGGGTGACGGGCCAAGTACCTCTCACCCAGCAGGGGAGCCTACCCCAGGCTTCTTGCTGTAGTGGCGAGATTCCACGGACGGGGAGAGCAGAAGCCACGAGGCTTCTGGAGGCCTGGGCTGGGAACCGGCCCGTCTCCTGTGGCCACATTCTCTTGGTCAAAGTGAGTCGGGAGGCCAGGCCTAACTTGAGAAGTGGGAAACGGACTTCAGCTCTTGGTGGAGGGAGTGCAAAGTATTGTCGTCATTTTTGCACACACTGGCCCTCTTCTTCCCTGGGCACACTACCCGTAAGTAAACACGTCAAGATACTAAATCCCTTCTCCGCCCCCAGGACATTCAACAGAGCAAAGCTGAAGCGCACAAGCCAGCCGTCAACGTGCCTGGGTTCAGATCTTGGCTCCACATTTATCAGAGGCTGACCCGAGAAAGCTGCCTTACCTCGGTTTCCTAATCCGTAAAAGTGGGAGTTGTTGTAAATATTAAATAAGTTAATCCACGTTAAGTACTTACACGGTGTCTGGCACACGGTAAGTGTCCAATAAATATCAGTTATTGTGCCATGAGGGGACGGCTGGCTGCCCACCAGGACTGCTGAGGCCACCGGCGCCGTCTTCCACAGCTGCCCCAAAGCCCCTCCCAACACGACTGACACCAGGGGGGCCCCCAGCTGCCAGCTCTGCTGACGACACCTGGTGTTTTCAGGGCTCCACTGAGGTGCGGGGGAAACGGCCCAGTCCGTTTTTACCAGCTCCTTCAGTGAAGCCTGTCTCTCTAGAGCTGTTACAAAAAGGGCTCTGAAGTCAGACAGAGCTGCGGTTTGCTTCCAGCGCCTCTTCCTGAGGCATTTAGCAAGCTGATTCATCTCTCTGAGTTTCAGTTTCTTCGTCTGTAAAATGGAGACAACAGCAGTGCCTCCTACAGAGCATGCGGGGCATAATACGAAGAACGGAAGAGCCTGTGCTCACAAAGATGCTGGCACTCCAGGACACAGAAGCGTGTTGTCCTTGAAATTGCCCTTCTTGTAGGTGCTGAGAAGTTGCCACGGGTGAATCCTTTTTCCCAGAAATATCCTCAGTCACTCCTCGCACCCTCCCCCACTCAGTGCATGGAGATGGGCCAGGATCCTGGGGAGCAGGCTGAGCTCTCCCCAAAGCTGCTGGTTTAGCATCAGGTCCCTCCTCGCCACTTCCTGAGGCCTGACCCATGTTCCACTTTCAGCTTAGTATCTCTAACACCTAGCAGACAACTCGGCATGGTCTGATGAAAGAAAAGGGCTTCCCTGACGGCTCAGATGATAAAGAATCTGCCCGCAAAGCACAAGACCTGGGTTCGATCCCTGTGTTGGGGAGATCCCCTGGAGCAGGGAATGACTACCCACTCCAATATTCTTGCCTAGAGAATTCCATGGACAGAGGAGACTGGCAGGCTATAGTCCATGCGGTCTCAAAGAAAAGAAAGAAAGATGACATGGAGGAGGATGTAGGAGAGGAACGACTTTGCCCTCTACTCTCCTAGGTTCAACAGCTGGGTCTATGAGATCAATTTACAGCAAGCAGATTAACAAGAGGAAGTGAAAGTTGCTCAGTCCTGTCTGACTTTTTGTGACCCCAAGGACTATAGCCTGCCAGGCTCCTCTGTCCATGGAATTCTCCAGGCCAGAATACTGGAGTGGGTAGGCATTCCCTTCTCCAGGGGGGATCATCCCAAGCCAGGGATCTAACCCAGGTCTCCTGCATTGCAGACGAATTCTTGCAATGAATTGCAGGGAAGCCCAACAAGAGGAACGGTATACATATTTCTTGACTTGTAACATGACATCAACAGGGATATCACAGGAAAAAAGAAAACCTAGGAAGGAGATGAGATTTGAGAGTTTATCTACCTTCTTAATAGGGAAGGGGCAATTTAGGAGAAAGGTGGATGGGCCTTTGAAGAACAGATGGGAGATGTGATAGTTTCTGACAATGTTTGTCTCAGTGTGGGGTGGACTTCCAGTGTCCTCTCCTGTGACCATCTTCCCTGGTTGGTGAAACTCCCCGGGAAGGGATTTATGACAGTTAAGTTCCTTCTGGAGGGTCTGTCTTAGGCAGATAAAGGGGAGGAAAGCTTCTCCCTGCCTTTGCTGTTTTTTAAGTGCCTTCAGCTCAAGATAATCAAAATAACAAAGTGGCATCTTTGAATTTCACTTCGAGGGCTTCTGACAGTTTTTCTTTTCCTTGGATGAAACTAAGGTGTTCAATATGCTGATTTGATACTTACATATTACAAAACCATTACCATCAGAGCATTAGTTAATATTTCCATCATATCTTATAATTAGCATTTCTTTTTTGTGTGTGGTGATGGGACTAAAATATCCTCTACAGAGCTGGAGAAGGTGGGAGTGGGGCCCCTGGTATGAAGAAAGCTGAGTTCATAAATCTGTCCCCCCATTTTTCCTGCCTGTTGCACCTTTAGCCTGGCTCTTTGGAAAGATGGATGTGTATACATATAGACATAGGCGCAGAGTAGCAGGATGGTTGTCCAGTGTGGTGAAGGGAGCCGGTGGTGCTTGGAGCCTGGGTGGAGTTTGAAAAGACTAGGATCTTCTTGGAATGCACCTTTCTGGGATTGGGGGGAGGGAGGGGAGACTGTCACCTTCAAATCAAATGATTTATAAAATCTGGATTATAAATTTCCATTCCCAAGAAGGGATCTGATTGTTCAAAGGATAAGGGAAGTAAGGCAAAGGTTGTGCTGATTGTGAGTTGGGCCCTAAAATCTCTTTCTGACACTCAGATAGTAACACACAGGCTGCAAAAACCCTCCAGACAAAGGCTGATCCAGGGCCACTTACGGCAGTGTGAACTGAGTTGCTTGTTCAGAACTTGTTCCGGGGCCCATCCCAGGTCTACCTAATCTCCAGTTACTGGACTCTCTAGGGATTGAGCTGGGGAACTCCCTTGTGGTCCAGTGGCTAAGACTCTGCCGCACTCCCAATGCAGGGTGCCCAGGTTCAATCCCTGGTCAGGGAACTGGATCCCACATGCTGCAGCTAAGACCCAGCAGAGCTAAAGTGAAGTTGCTCAGTCATGTCTGATTCTTTGCAACCCCATGGACTATAGGATATGAGGTTCCTAAATAAATGAATAAATGCCCCAAGTGATCCCAAGGTGCCTACAGATGGAGGGCTCTGTAGGATAGGTAGATGGCGATAGAGGAGGCAGCGGCTCCCAAACCTGGCAGCTCAAGAGTGCAACTGGAGCTTTAAGAGCTAGCCTCCGCCCCGGACTATGTGAGGTGGGCCCAGGAATCACTATTCCTTTGCCATTCCTCCGATGATTCTGGTTGTCACCCTGGTTAGGTGTCCCTGGAGGGAATTAACTGAAAGGAGCTTTCCTTATCTGTTACTTGATTCTGGAAGTCTCCCCACATAGCTTCTTCACTGACACTGGGGCATTCCACACCGATCCCGGGGCAGGCCTAGGGCATGGAGATGTTGGGGCTGCTGTGGTGGTGTTCCCCCCTCCCCCAGCTTTATTGAGATATAAATGACATATAACACTGGAAGTTTAAGGTGTTCAACATGCTGATTCGATACTTACATATTACAAAACCATTACCATCAGAGCTTTAGTTAATATTTCCATCATATCTCATAATTAGCATTTCTTTTTTTGTGGTGAGAATGTTTAGGATCTACTCTCTTAGCAACTTTCAAGTATACAATATGGTATTATTAACTGTAGTCTATACATAAGACTATTTGCTATACATTAGATTCCCCAGAACTTATTCATCTTATAACTGGAAGTTTGTCCCCTTGGATCAACATCACCCCATCTCCCCGCCACCTTCCAACCCCAGCCCCTGGAAATTACAATTTCACCCTCTGTTTCTAGACATTTGCCTTTTTTAGATTCTACATCTTTAAGTAATAACATCTGGTATTTGTCTTTCTCTGTCTAATGCCCTCAAGGTCCATCCACGTTGTTGCAAATGGCTGCATAGTATTCCATTGTCTATATGTGCCGCGTTATTCGTTTGTCTGTTGAGAAATACATGGGCTGTTTCCATATCGTGGCTGTTGTGAGCAAGGCCATAATGAACACGGGAATGCAGGCATTTCTTCAAGATCCTATTTTCATATTCTTTGGATATATACTCAGGATTGTCGGATCATATGGTAGTTTTATTTTTAATTTTTTGAGGAGCATCCATACTGTCTTCCATAGTGGCTACACCCAATCTGCATTCCCACCCACAATGCACAAGGGTTTCCTTTTTTATTTAAATACACAAAATATTCTAGATCCTGAGTTTTAATTCTCATCTTCCTCCTCATCTTCATCTAGAGTAATCTGGAGGTAACACAAATCGTAACTTTCTTTGCTGTTAGCAACTGTGTGTAACCAATCACTTAGATTATTCTTCAAATATTTTTTGGTAAAGAATTCCATGGACAGAAGAGCCTGGCGGATGTAAAGAGTCAGACACGATTGATGGACCAGCACTTTCACTTTTAAGATATTTCAAATACCTTTTGGAAAAAAGTCACCTCATAAGTCACAGTGATCTTGCTTTTGTGTCTTTGGATTGATACGATTGCTGCCCAGATTCCCAGCTTTCCCATTCACTTTGATTCTCTCCTGAAGAAACTGCTCAAAATTGGCGGCATCTATGATTCCACTTCTGCAGGAGGGGTACAGTTCAGAGTAAACTGCAGGACCTGCTTTTTTTTTTTTTTTTGCACCCCCCCACCCCCCGCCCCCAACAAGCTGTTTTACAGGCACCATGATGGCAGCGGAGGCAGAAGGAGAGGTGGATGAACTAGGCAGGCACAGAAGCCCACAGCCATCTCTTATCTTTTTGACTGTAGAGATTCTAACAAGTGTGAGGTGAGTGGGACCAAAAATATTTGAAATATTTTTGGATTGATAAGAACCCCCAAATGGGTTCAAAGTTAGCAGAGTATCTGAATCAGGAAAACGATCAATTTTCTCATATGCTTTTGACCTCACAGAGGGGGTCTGGCCACCATTCTGCCCCCTGCAACTGAGAACAGCAGACAGTGACTAACCAGCTGCAACAGAGTCCTGACTCTCACATGACACACTAATATCTACACCGGCTAAGACTCTGCTTTCTGGTACCGCAGGCCACGTCTTCCCAGTGGTGAACGTTAAGGCAACCTGGCCGTTAGCCGTCAGCCTGCACCTAAGACAACGTTTCTTTTACAAAAAGCCTCCCAATTCTTATCCAAAAATTACACTGTAGTTAATTTATACTTAATATCAAAATGGGAGGTCTGCAAAATGAAAACTTTTCACAGTAAGATGTTATTTGCCCTTTTCACTGGAAAACTCAGTCTGCTAGTGAGTCCAGAAGCAGATAAGAGACACCATCTGTCTTTTATTAAGCTAAACATTTTTAAAAATTGCAGGAATGTAAAATGGTGCCATACTTCTCACTTTTTTGTGTGTGAAAATACAGGTGTTTATTAAAAATACATGTTAAGGTAGTGGATTTATTATTGCAATTTAAAGTAAATACTTTTAAAATTTCAGTTTAATTTCTAATATGGTACACAGAACACTCTGAGCTTCTCAGTAATGTTAAGAGCATAAAGGGGTCCTGAGATTAAGAAGTTTGAGACCCAGTTTTATTTCTTGCCCAAGTCGTAGATTGTCTACCCCAAAGTTTTCAAGTGTACAAGCTCCGCCAGCGGTTGGGTTCCACTGCAGTGAAGATCTGATATCTCATCCAGGGGCCTCAAAGCTCTCCACAGCCTGAGCAACCCCACGCCTCGCGCCCCCTTCCAAGGTGGGACGAGGGAACTCACGTGCAGTTGGAGGAGTAAGGGAATGAAAACACAGTCACCGCCTTCACGGGATTCTGGTTTTGTGGGAGATACAGACGGATAAGCAGCTGCCCGGGAGATACCTGCCACTGCTGTTCACCAGTAACATCCTGCGGGGAAAGCAGGTAGGTACTGCGCCAACCCCGCCTCCGGCGGCTTTGCGTCTCCCAGCCCCAGATTCGATTCCGAGATCCCAGGACCGGCGGCGCCCCCTGGTGGCCGTACCTCGTCTGCTCAGCCTTTTCCCTCTGGAGCTGCAGGAGCCCACTTTGGATAAGACCTCAAGTTTGGGGATAGCCCCGTGGGGGCCCCATCATCGAGGTTCTGCCTGGGTCCTCCGCAGCCTCTTGCCTGTCACTCTGCGCACGTTCACCTCCTCGGTGACTAATTCCAGGCCGCTTCTGCCTCTGTGCTAGCCGTTTAAATCCCAGGGACGGGGAGCCTGGTGGGCTGCCGTCTATGGGGTCGCACAGAGTCGGATACGACTGAAGCGACTTAGCAGCAGGCATCTTATGGATCCCCCAACAATAATGCCATTAGGGGACGACAGAATATCTCAAGGTAGAAATAATGTGTGGTGCAGATTGGATCCAAGTCCAAAGAGTCCGATGCCAAAGTTCCACTTATTGATATGCCTAAGGCAAATTACCTCATGTTTAAAGCAGCTCTGGATATTGACAACTCTAGAATATTCTACATTGGGGTCAGATTCTTTCAGGAGGGGGAAAATGAGTCTGGATCCGCTGAATCTCATTGGCTTAGGCTGGATTCCTTGCTCCTCCGGAGCTCATGGTTGTACTTTCTGCATTCTATAGTGAGTATCAAAACGCCCAAGACCTTCACCTTCTAGGACTTTTTTCTAGGAACACAGGGGCTCTGCTGTTGAAAACAGGACTCAAGTGGTCTGCTGTAAAATTCTGGAACACCTCAAAGTGGGTACGCAAGTGAGCACTTTGAGCCTGGTTTGCTCAATACAAAATAAAGCTCTAAAATCAAGGAAGGAAGCAACAAAGGTTAGTCACTCAGTTGTGTCCAACTCTTTTTGACCCCATGGACTGTAGCCCCCTACGCTCCTCTGTCCATGGGATTCTCTAGGCAAGAATACTGGAGTGGGTTGCTGTACCCTTCTCCAGGGGATCTCCCCAATCCAGGGATCGAACAGGGTCTCCTGCATTGCAGGTGGATTCTTAACTATCTGAGCCACCAGGGACCATCTTTTCTTTTCATCGAACCCTAGAAATTCAGAATGAGAATATCCTCAAACTGAACAGTGCTGGGGGTTGGGAGGGAGATTCAGAGACAGCAGGGTATCCTTGGGGACCAGCCTAAGGGCTCTCCTACAGTTCTGACCTGGAGCCCATTAGCAGGAACCTACTGCCCCATTAGCAAACTCAACTGTGTTAACCTAGTGGTTTCCATGGTAACCATCGAAGAATGATCCCCTTTTCTTTTCTACAGATATTTCTCCCACCCTTCCGTGCAACATTCACTTTCAGCGATGACCTAGAACTGGATTCCATACAGATATTGTTTGCAAAGGTGTGATTTCCCTCTTTCAATCCACGTTTTAAGAAAGTAAAAGCTGTTTAATTTACACAGAAATGCCCTTCAGGTACACAGTAGTTTTTTTATTATTCTTATTCTTATTTGTGTACTCATTCATTTTAAATTAAAATTCTACAAACTATTTTCCTGAAAAATTCTGAAACAAAAAAGAAACCTTCAAAATATTCTTCTTTCAATAGGTTTGAAGAAAATCTGGTCTTTGTGAAGAATGACAAGAGGTTATGAAATAAATAACATTCTCTACAAAAGGAACTCATGAGAGAGTCATTTCCTAGGCAGGTTGATAGGAAATCTAGGGGTCCCCAAGGAGAGAGGGGTCTGGAATTCTCAAGGAGGAAGAAAGGACAAACTTTTTTTCTTTCTCCACATTCCTTAGGATTATATACCAATAATGTATCCTGCCTAAGGACAGTCTTTGGATTCAACCTTCTGTTATTTTAAAATGTTAATTATGGGAGTATACCTGGTCTTTACAAGGATGTATCTTGCCTGAGGACAGTGTTATCTTAAAATGTAAATTATGGGAGTAGGTCGGAGGAGGTCTTTACAACCTCCAGACATTCTTTGGATTATATAACCTCACTGTTAACACTAGCAAGCGGGTACTCTTTCTGCCCCCTTCTGATGCCTATGTCAGAAGCTTTCTCTATCTCCTTTATACTTTAATAAAACTTTGCTACACAAAAGCTCTGAGCGATCAAGCCTCGTCTCTGGCCCCGAATTGAATTCTTCTCCTCCGGGGGCCAAGAATCCCGGTGTATTCGCGTGATTCAACAACCTTTCACTCAGGTTATAAGCCTCAATCCTTGTTAAGGGTGTGGTGAAGATGGCATAGCCTAAGATTTTAGCCGTAAAGCATAAGAAGAACATAAACAAACCTTTAAAGTATGATAAGAAAATATAGACAGTTGGAGGAAATTTTAAAAATCAATTAATCACGATATCCTTCCACAATGCCTACCCATCAGCCTCCTGATCCTTCACACCCTTTCAAACTTCCACAAAGAGAAACCCAGCCAGTGAGAACAACTGCTGTTCTTGTCCTAGACAAAGGTTGGATAGACTATGGTCCTTGGGCCAGTTCTAGCTCAGGGCCTGTTTTTGTATGGCCAGTCAGCTAAGAACAGTTTTTACAATCTTAAAGGGCTGTAAAACAAGCAAACACATCAAGAAGAGTATGCGACAGAAACTGGATGTCCACCCTCTGGCCATGTCTGATCTGTGAACCATCTCTTCTCCTGTTGGCTCCTGGAACCCTGGTGAAAGGTGGCTTTTCTTCCATCCAGGCAGCGGTAACAAGAGGTACAGCCGAAGTTGCCATGCCGACAGGGAATTCAGTTCTTAAAATAGTCAACTGTGCTCAGGCATTTTCAGGGTGGGTAGATTTGGAGGGAGGGGGTTAGGGAGAGATGATAAATGAATGAGTCAAACCCAACTGGTGACAGCTGTTCCGTCATCCCTCCCTGTAATACGGTGGGAGGGGACTCTGAAAGGTCTGAAAGAGACATTTTCCGTTCAAAGAGTAGGGTAGCTATGTTTCCTCGTGCTGTTTTCCTGCCTGACAGAAGGAGATTGCCCTCACCACCTCTACTCCCTCCCGCCACCCTGCGGCCTCCTCCCTGCAGGAGACAGAAGTGGAAACATGCCCGTCTCACAAAGAGCCCGCACTGGTCCACAGGGGCTGTGTGTGCAGGGAATTAGTTGCGCCGGGGTAGGAGGAGCCTGCACTCACGGGGCCGCCTCAGGGCTTCCTCCGCGGGAGGCCCCAGTCCCATCGTCATCTTTGTCATCATAGTCATCATCATGGGACCAAAATGAAAGTGTATCACTAAACGTGTGTTTTATCCAGATAGAACAATCCGCCAACGGTTGTTCTTTGAGAATCTCCTGCCACCCCTTTGTTGTGTTTCCAGTGCCTGGAAAGGTGAACTAAGTCCGTGTGTGTGTGTGTGTGTGTGTGTGTGTGTGTGTGGTTAAATATATACAACATAAAATTGACCATTTTAACCAATTTGTAACTTACACCTCAGTAGCATTAAATATATTCACTTTGTACAACTATCACCATCTTTTCATCTTCCCATATTCTGAAACTCTACACATGATCCTTCCTTCTGTACGCACCTCACCTGCCCCCAGCCCCTCGAAACCACTTTTCTACTTTCTGTCTCTGTGAATTTGTCTATTCTAGGAGTCTTATATAAATGGAATCGCATGGTATTTTTTCTTTTGTATTTGGCTTATTTCACTTAGCGTATCTTTAAAGTGCATCCATATATCAGAATTGCATTTCTTTTAAAGGCTGAATAATATTCCATTGTGTGTATATATACATTTTGTGTATCCATTCATCCATCAATGGGCTTAGTTTTTTTCCACCTCTTGGCTACTGTGAATAATGTTGCTATGAATTTCAGTGTTTGTACAGATAGATGTTTTAAGTCCCTAATCTCAATTCCTTTGTTGACTAAGTTCATTTTCAGAAAGAAAAAAATAAGCTAGTTGGGATCCCACCCAACTAGCAAAATATGCAAAAGATGCTACAGCAGTATTTTCATATCTTTTCCATCCCATCCATTTAGAATCCATCTCTTATGAGGCCAGCAGTCCCTGGTCCCCTGTTGTCCTCCATCTTCCAGGTTCCAGCCCTTTGCCCTTACTGCTCACTACCCCAAGGATGGTGGAGAACTTTAAGGTTGATTGTTCTTTCATAGTTTTATAGGTGAGCATCACTGAAGTAAAACTTCCTATGTTTAATATCAATTGTGTCTTTTAGCATCATTTCACGGAGAAGGCAATGGCACCCCACTCCAGTACTCTTGCCTGGAAAATCCCATGGACAGAGGAGCCTGGTAGGCTGCAGTCCATGGGGTCGCTAAGAGTCAGACATGACTGACCAGCTTCACTTTCACTTTTCACTTTCATACATTGGAGAAGGAAATGGCAACCCACTCCAGTGTTCTTGCCTGGAGAATCCCAGGGACGGGGAAGCGTGGTGGACTGCTGTTTGTGGGGTCACACAGAGTCGGACACGACTGAAGTGCTGCAGCAGCAGCAGCAGCATCATTTCAATGTGTTTTTGTACTAAAGGACCCATTTCCCACCAGGAGCAGGATAGGCATACCACTGGAAATTTTTTTGGTTGGGAATGGGCACATGGCCTCAGTTGGCTCACTTGGCTGAAGAGAAGGAATTTTATTTCACGGCTGGGCAAAATGTTCTTTTTTTCTTGTTTTTTGTTTTTTTCTGAGAGTGGTTATTGAAAGGAAGCTGGATGTGGATAAAGCTGACACCTAGGGAGAAGGCAGAGCTAAGAGACTAGCAGAATATGTTACTAGAGTTTTGATCATGCAATGCCTGAAGCTTACTCTACTCCAGCTACCCGTTAGGAAACTAATAAATTACCTTGTATTTCAAGCTTATTTTGATAGGGTTTTCTGACCCTCAGGACCAAAAACATCCTGTTTCTTTACCTCAAGGACAATGGAAAGTCATTACAAGGTATAAGCAGGGAGAGTCCAGCGAAAGGGTGACAAGGCCATGTCTGTATCACATGATCACCTTGAACTCTGGCTGCAGGGTGGAAATGGGTTTGTGGGGAGCTGGGGGTGGTTACAGTTATACAGGTGCTCCTGGACTAGTTCTGGTGAGAGGTTATTGAGGAGACAGGGGAACAGATTTGGGAGATATTAAAGAAGTTAGGTAAGTTTGGAGGAAGTAAGTTTTCTATATGAAATCACATTGACTGCCTCCCACCTCCATACACACACACAGACACCAAACACATCACACACACACAGACACATGGATTCCAATGCCATTGACTATCCAAACCCCTGCTCCATTTCTACTGATTTAGGGAAGCAAGGAAGGGGTTTTCATTTCTCATGAACATTTCTGCCTCATGGGCTTCCACTTCTAGGAGCAGTGTTGCTGTTTTGTAAAGTCATGGCTGGTGTGAACCTCAGTCCTTCGCTGGTTTCTACAGCCCTCATGGAGATGGTCCTGGTGAAGTGGGCTCACACTCCTGTCTTCTGTCACTTTGTCTCATTGCTTTCCTTTTCCTCCTCCCAAATCTACTTGATCCCCTCCCTCATGGGTTCCTTGGGGAGCTCCAATTTCTCTTCCTTTATGGTGGAAAAAATTGAGGTTTCCTGTCTCCTTCCTCAAACTCGAACATCTGGCTTCGGAATTCAGAGGAACAAAGGGCCCCCATCATGCACAGTCGTCTGCTCACCTTACAAGGCAGGTGGGTTCTAAATAGCCAGCTTTCCTCTGTTGTCATCCTCAAGGTATGGCTGCTTGTCTCCCACGACTGGATTATGAATTCCTTGTAGGCAGACCGTGTTGACCTAGCTTCTGTGATGTCCGCTGCACCTAGCATTGCAGGCACGTGTGAAACTGGTCAAACCCTTCTTGTTCCAAAGCAGCCTAGCCACAGGCCATCACCAGATCAACCTAGGATCCTCAGGAGGACAAGATGTTTAACGAGACACTGGTTGATTGAGAGCTCCCATGCTCAGGAAAACCCTGAAATGATTCCATGGAGCAAATAATTGTTGGGCATTTCCTCCATGCAGCATGTGGTGTAACGTGGGGCCAGGCATACAAAGATGAAATCATCTCCCTGCCCTCAAGGGACCCACTGTGGAGGGGAAGATATTGCTGACTGTCCTTTAGGAAGCCAAAGCCAGAGTTACTGGATATGGACCATAGCAGTGATCCCCAAGTTTTTTAGCACCAGGGACCGGTTTCATGGAAGAACATTTTTCCATGGCCCGGAGGTGGAAGTGGGGAATGGTTTCAGGATGATTCAAGTGCTGTATGCAGGTCAGGAAGCAATAGTTAGAACTGGACATGGAACAACAGACTGGTTCCAAATCAGGAAAGGAGTACATTAAAGCTGTGTATTGTCACCCTGCTTATTTAACTTATATGCAGAGTACATCATGAGAAATGCTGGGCTGGATGATGCACAAGCTGGAATCAAGATTGCTGGGAGAAATATCAGTAGCCTCAGATATGCAGATGACACCCCCCTTATGGCAGAAAGCGAAGAACTAAAGAGCCTCTTGATGAAAGTGAAAGAGGAGAGTGAAAAAGTTGGCTTAAAACTCAACATTCAGAAAACTAAGATCATGGCATCTGGTCCCATCACTTCATGGCAAATAGATGGGAAAACAATGGAAACAGTGACAGACTTTATTTTTGGGGGCTCCAAAATCACTGCAGATGGTGACTGCAGCCATGAAATTAAAAGATGCTTGCTCCTTGAAAGAAAAACTATGACCAACCTAGACAGCATATTAAAAAGCAGAGATACTACTTTGCCAACAAGGTTCCGTCTAGTCAAAGCTATGGTTTTTCCAGTACTCGTGTGTGGATGTGAGAGTTGGCCATCTCTGACATCAGCTGAGCACCAAAGAATTGATGCTTCTGAACTGTGTTGTTGGAGAAGACTCTTGAGCATCCCTTGGACTGCAAGGAGATCCAACCAGTCTATCCTAAAGGAAATCAGTCCTGAATATTCATTGGAAGGACTGATGCCGAAGCTGAAACTCCAATACTTTGGCTACCTGATAGGAAGAATTGACTCGTTGAAAAAGACCCTGATGCTGGGAAAGATTGAGGGCAGGAGGAGAAGGGGATGACAAAGGATGAAATGGTTGGATGGCATCACCAACTCAATAAACATGAGTTTGAGTAAGCTCTTCCAGGAGTTGGTGATGGACAGGGAAGCCTGGTGTGCTGCATGCAGTCCATGGGGTTGCAAAGTGTCAGACACAACTGAGCGACTGAACTGAACTGTAGTACGTTACATTTATTGTGAGCTTTATTTCTGTTATTGGTACCTCATGTCCACCTCAGACTATCAGGCATTAGATGCTGGAGGTTGGGGCCCCTGGACTCTAGGATCTGGAAGGAATGGATTCTGTCTGGGGTGGGAAGGCAGGCTGAGTGATTACGGTGGGAAGGTGAGGATCTGACATAGTGATGGGCATCTGAAGCATAATGTAGAGGTGAGGAAGTGGGGCGTGTCGGCACAGGAAGTGCGCCTGGGGCTGGGCCGCAGGAGAGGGCCCAGGCCGGGCATGCCTCGTTCCCTCTCGCCGCGGGAGCTGTGCTGCCCTCCCAGAGGTGATGGTTGGCACCCAGCAAGTGTTTTAGTTTAATCCCTGTGTCCATTCCTCCCTCCCTCTGTGCCAGGGTAGAGCGGGGGACGGAATGGGTGAAAATCTTTAAGATGTTGGCTTCACCTAATAAGTCCCTAGGCCACTGACATGCTGGCTTCTGAGTCTAAGAGGGAAGAAAAGAGTGGATTGAAAAGTTGAGAAAATACTCTGGGTGAAGGAGTAAAGAGCAGCTGCAAGCACAACACTCCTTTGGAGATGGAATGAATAAATGAGATAAAATCCTAAATAAATATCTTGCATGGTACTAATTGCGTTTTAAAAGCTGCCACTGGAGAACAGATAAAACGATGCTGTATTTCATTAGTGGCTCCCTTAATTCCATGGTATTTGCCAGCAAGCCCTATTAAAACACTCTGTAATTAAAGACCAGTTCTGGGTCCTGTAATTTAGAGCATTATCAAAATACGGCAAGTGACTGGAGGTAAGAAAATGGAAACAAACACCACTTGCATAAGGTCCTGGGAGATCACACAGAGTGTGAATTTTAAAAGCTCAGCCTTCGTACCGCCCCTGCCAGAGGGGTCTTGTCCGCATTAGTGTTTTCCATTTGATGGGCAACCAGTTACATTTTTACTATCTCACAGAAGTGTAGGTGGAGAAGTAAATCAGTTCTTTTATTAAAATGATTTTTATTGTGATATAATTCTCATAACATAAAATTACTTTACAGTGTACAATCGAGTGGCTTTTAGTATATTCAGAATGTTGTACAGGGTTTCCCAAGTGGCATTAGTAGTAAAGAAACCACCTGCCAGTGCAGGAGACATAAGAGTTATGGGTTCAATCCCTGGGAGAGGGCATGGCAACCCACACCAGTATTCTTGCCTGGAGAATCCCCATGGACAGAGGAGCCTGGTCCTCTGTCACAAAGAGTCAGACATGACAGAAGCAACTTAGCATGCATGCACGTGGTAAATCTGTGTTTAACCTTTTGCAGAGCTGCCAGGATATCTTCTACAGCAGTGGCAGCCATTTTATAGCCCTAAAAGCAATGTATGAGGTCTCTAATTTTTCCGTATCCTCACCAATACTTTTTACTATCCCTTAGGTTTTTTTTTTTTTAATTTATTTTTTACTATGTTGCTGCACACAGGCTTCCTCTAGTTGCAGCGAGTGAGGGCTACTTTCTAGCTGCAGTGTGTGGGCTTCTCACTGCAACGGCTTCTCCTGTTGTGGAGCGTAGGCTCTAGAGTTTGGGCTCAGTAGCTGTGGCCCAGAGGTTTAGTTGCTCTGAGGCATGTGGGGTCCTCATGGACCAGCAATCGAACCTGTGTCTCCTGCATTGACCACTGCATTCTTAACCACTGAACCATCAAGGAACTCCCGATCAGCTTTTTTTTTTTTTTTTTTCCCACTGATCTCCTTAAGGTGAGAAGAGGTATTTTGTTGTGGTTCATCTATCTTTAACCATGAAGATAGCCATTCTGTGCCTTTGCTCTTTGAGGTGAACCACATAGGTTCTCCCTGCGTTAGGCTGACAGGAGATGGTCTGTGGTCCTGTTTTTCTGTTCCCTCCATCCAGAACTGGCCTGGAGACACTCACAACCCAGGACACGGTGGTGGTGAGTAGGAGCCAGCTGGATGGAGTTCCAGTCCCGGTTCTGCCATGTCTTACCTCGAGTGACTGTGGGCTAGGTACTAAACTTTCCTGCACCTTACCTCTAAGGTGGGAATCATTTAAGTGGAGCTGGTCCTTTTTGAGGACTCCAAGAAACACGTCTTTGATATCTTAACATCTCTGAAATCAGGACATGTCTTAACCTGTGTATCAGGCAGGCTGCAGCCAGGACATAGCTGTCACTGCCTGGACATCAAAACTTGCTGACCGGGGGACATTTCTGGTAGTCCAGTGGCTAAGACTCCACGGTCCCAATGCAGCGGACCCAGGTTCAACCCCTGGTCTGGGAACTAGATCCCACATGCTGCAATTAAGACACGGTGCAGCCAAATAAATAAATAAATATTAAAAACAAAATCTTGCTGACCAGATATCAGCTGCCAGGGAGAAAACCCCAGAGACAGTAGTGGAGCCTCGTTTTAGTGATGCTACATCCCCAAGCTCTTGGTGCCCAGGAAAACAGTGTTGGGGGGCTGCCATGATTCTGAGTCAAAGGATGAGAAGAGTGGACCCCAAATGTGAGGAAGTTTGAGCATACCATAACCAATTTATTTCACTTGTATTTTGCTTTTTATCTGTGCACTGGAATGATGTAGGGCAAACATCTTTAAGTAAACCTGAAAGAGCTCTTTCAGCAAGTCCAAAATGAAAATCGTAAGTGGACTGTAAGGAAGGCTGAGGGCCAAAGAATTGATGCTTTTGAACTGTAGTGTTGGAAAAGACTCTTGAGAGTCCCTTGAACTGTAAGGAGATCCTAAAGGAAATCAGTCCTGAATATTCATTGGAAGGGCTGATGCTGAAGCTGAAACTCCAATTCTTTGGTTACCTGACTCATTTGAAAAGACTCTGATGCAGGAAAAGATTGAAGGCAGGAGGAGAAGGGGACGACAGAGGATAAGACGGTTGGATGGCATCACCGACTCAATGGACATGAGTTTGAGTAAACTCTGGAGTTGGTGATGGACAGGGAAGCCTGGCGTGCTGCAGTCCATGGGGTTGCAAAGAGTCAGACATGACTGAGTGGCTGAACTGAACTGAAGAAACCTTTGTGTCAACTAATTGGTGCTTTTTTTTTTCTGTTTTAGGCAAGCATAAAATTATGACACAGGTTACAATTGCTGATGAAATACAGATACCTACTTCCCATGGTAAGACGCTGTTGAGAAAACCTGATGGTACACCGTGAGTGCAACATTTACCACAAAGCTTGGCAGTGAGCAGTCCTGTGATCAATATTGATGGTTAAGAGTGTTCTTAATAACAATGTACCTATTTAACTTGTGTTAAAACACATGTAATGTTTGCCTGGCATTCAACGACTGACCCATCTTCTGATCCTTCACTGAATGACTAATCCTGGAGGAGGGAAAAAACATAATTAATGCTAATTTCTTTTATAGATCTCAGGAAAAAAATCAATAACATTAGCTGGCCCAATGAATACAACATTTAAAAACTGTTCGTCGAAGACTCTTGAGGAAGTCTTGCTGTGTGCTGTTTGCCACGTGGAAGTGATGCAGAGCTGTTGGCTTCCTCCTAGGGGACACTCACTGGGCACCTTACAGGTCATTTCTGCCCTGATTTCTGGGCCCCAGGGGTGCACTTGGTTCAGCCACTCCTCTGTGAAGCCCACTAACCTTGCCCACTCTGTTGTGTGGATCTCTTCCCAATGCTGGGTTCTGTAATTTCACATTGGCAGCTTGAAATTGGCTGACGTACGTTGGCTCAGATGGTAAATAGTCTGCCTGCAATGCAGGAGACCCGAGTTCGATCCTGGGTCCAGAAGATGCCCTGGAGAAGGGAATAGAAATCCACTCCAATATTCTTTCCTGGAGAATTCCGTGGACAGAGGAGCCTGGCAGGCTATAGTCCATGGGGTCGCCAAGAGCTGGACATGACTGAGCAAATAATACTTTCACGCTTTGGGTGTTTACACAGTGGGAATTGGCAAACACCATAAATCAGGACTTTTTTAAAGAGTTAACTTACTATAGCTTATCACTGCATCAAAGATTCTGAGTTCCTGAGGTAGAGGTGGTGCCTGTAAACTCAGCCCCAGGACACAAGCCAAGGGCCATTCCCTGGAAGGTTTGGGAACTGTGTTGTTTGCCCTACTTCCCTGGATACATACTCTTGCAGCATTGTTCATTTCCATATGTCTGTCCTTGAGTTGCGGATGACCTACTAGAAGGTTCTTCTCGCTCCTATTTCTGAAATAAAAGTCAACATGGAGTCAGCATTGCCAAGAGTGTCTTTTAAAATGGAGCTGGGAGGCAGTGGAGGAAGTGTGACCTACACACGCCTTGGCCTGGAGGAAATCTGGACTCTGACCTCTTATCGTCTTAGCTCAGGCATCCAGAATATCTGTTCCAGAAACTCAAGATACTTATCCGACCCTTAGCCTAAAATAACCCATGACAGCTGATCCCTTAAGGACAAATATTTCCTTTCTTGTCTCACGGTCAATCCTGGTTCTTGACACATAACTTAACAACCTTGTGGCTTTTACCTTTATAAGCCCCTGACTCTTTCTCTTCCCTGGAACACTCTTGGTTTTCCTGAACCAGTGTCTCCTTAGTTCCAATTCCTAAGATCCCCAAGAAACCCTCTTCTAATTTGCAGCCTTCTGCATTTCTTGGTCAACATGTTTCAGCTGCAAGACATCTTCCAGACGCTAGACAACCCTCTCCCATGGTCTCTCTGTGGTTTCTACGTGGCTGGAGTTACCCTAAGAGTTCACTCTTCTGAGGACTGAGTCAGGATGAGAGTGAAACAGAAACAGCAGCACAAAAATCAGAAAACAGTGCCTATTTGACTACTGGAAAGAGGATGAGACAGGCATTGTCTTAATTCCTTTAGTAGAAGGGGACCCAACTGAGATGATTAGCATGGTTGGATGCACTGACTTCCTGCCCTTCCAACTCCCCAGTGAGAGTTCAATAAATGTTAGCTCAGTTTCTCTACTCCTTCCCTCAGCTCTCCTTAGGAGGCTTAGAAGATATAGTAATAAAGACCAAAGACAAGTGAATGGGAAGAGGAGAATAGAAAGCCATCCTGCCTGGGAGGAGAAGGCAGTGTGAAGAGGGAGGCGCTGGGGCAGCTGTGGGGGAGGAGAGACACAGATGGGGTGGGGAGGCAGAAAGGGAAGTGAAAGGGGCTCAGTCGTGTCCTACTATGTGACCCCATGGACGATACAGTCCGTGGAATTCTCCAGGCCAGAATACTGGAGTGGGTAGCCTTTCTCCTCTCCAGGGGATCTTCCCAACCCGGGGATCGAGCCCAAGTCTTCTGCACTGCAGGCGGATCCTTCACCAGCTGAGCCACAAGAGAAGCCCAAGAATACTGGAGTGGGTTCAGTTCAGTTCAGTTCAGTCGCTCAGTCGTGTCCGACTCTTTGCGACCCCATGAATCGCAGCACACCAGGCCTCCCTGTCCGTCACCAACTCCCAGAGTTCACTCAGACTCACGTCCATCGAGTCAGTGATGCCATCCAGCCATCTCATTCTCTGTCGTCCTCTTCTCTTCCTGCCCCCAATCCCTCCCAGCATCAGAGTCTTTTCCAATGAGTCAACTCTTCACATGAGGTGGCCAAAGTACTGGAGTTTCAGCTTTAGCATCATTCCTTCCAAAGAACACCCAGGACTGATCTCCTTCAGAATGGATTGGTTGGATCTCCTTGCAGTCCAAGTGGGTAGCCTATCCCGTTTCCAGAGGATATTCCTGACCCAGGAATCAAACCAGGGTCTCCTACATTGCAGGTGGATGCCTTACCAACTGTGCTATCAGGGAAGCCCAGAAAAGCAGGGGTCTCATGACTATTTGATTATGTAACTAGGTAATAGATGCACAGCCAGCCAGTGATGCTCAGTCATGTCCCACTCTGTTCGACCCCATGGACTGTAGCCCCTGCCAGGTTCCTCTGTCCATGGGATTTTCCAGGCAAAAATACTGGAGTGGATTGCCATTTCCTATTCCAGGGGATCTACCTGGCTCAGGGATCACACCCTCATCTCTTGCATCTCCTGCAATGGCAGGCAGATTCTTTACCAACTGCACCACCCGGGAACCCCACAGAAGCATAAGGGACACAATTAAAAATCTCCCTCATCCCCTACCTTTGGTCTCTAGCACCTCATTGTTTTTCTTAGGACATAACCCCTCTTATTAGTTCTTGGCATATCCTTCCAGAAATTTTCCATGGCAAAAGTTCTCAGATTTCCCTGTGGAGGAGAATCACCTGGAAAGTGTTAAAACAAAGAATGCTAACTGACCCGAGTTTCTTTTCTGACTCACGTGCTCTCAGGAGGGTCTGAGATTTGGCATTTCTAACAAATTCTCTCGGAGAAGGCAATGGCACCCCACTCCAGTACTCTTGCCTGGAAAATCCCATGGACGGAGGAGCCTGGTAGGCTGCAGTCCATGGGGTCGCTAGGAGTCGGACACGACTGAGCAACTTCACTTTCACTTTTCACTTTCATGCATTGGAGAAGGAAATGGCAACCCACTCCAGTGTTCTTGCCTGGAGAATCCCAGGGATGGCGGAGCCTGGTGGGCTGCCATCGATGGGGTTGCACAGAGCCGGACACGACTGAAGTGACTTAGCAACTAGCAACAAATTCTCTGGGGACACTGGTGCTACTGGTCCCAGGGCCACACTCCGAGAACTGCTGTTCTGAAGGTGTTTATAGGAGCGTTTGACACTTAACCCATTTTTATCTAGTAATTTGAGGATCTGTTCCTGGCAATGGAAATGTCCCTTAGGACACTATTGATCCGGCACAGTTCCTGCCTGTGGGCCTTCTCTATGCCAGTTTCTTCACCTGGACTGCTCTCCCCTCCAACCTCCACTCTTCCTAGGCCCAGTTCAACATCTGCTTCCTCCCGGCAGTCTTTCTTGATTCTTTCCCTATATGGAAGGAATCTTCTACTTCTTTAAGCTCTCATAGGAGTGTTCATCTGTAGCCTTCTAAGGGCATCTGTTATTTATTAGAACTGTATGTTAAATGGGACTTTTTCCTGTTTTGGTTTTAAAATTTTGTTAAAGAGATATCAGATCCTAAAGTGAGTTTGAGAGATCTTTAAATGCAGAATTTAGGTTTCAAGACCTTTGAGCTTTCCCTACTTACCTTGGGGCTATAAAATGGTTGATAGTGAAACCATGTAACTAATATTGAGACCTGAACCCATGTGCTGGGACTTGAATCCAGCCAAAACCCCGATAGGGACTGAACCCACGGTCTTTTAACTGAGATCACACAGCTGGTCTCAGGACTTAATGAAGCTCAGGTTCTTGATGTCTCATCACAGAAAGAATTCAGAGAGAGACAAAGTGATGGATAAGAAGTGGATTTGTTTAGATAGAAACACACCCTACTAGACAGAGTGTGGACCATCTCAGAAGATGAGAGGGGCACCAGGGTAGGGGGTTGCCAGTTTTATGCTGCTGTGCTGTTCTCAGTTGCTCAGTTGTGTCTGACTCTTTGTGACCCTATAGACTGTAGCCCGCCAGGCTCTTCTATCCACAGGATTTTTCAGGCAAGAAAACTGGAACAGGTTGCCATTACCTCCTCCAGGGGATCTTTCTGACCCAGGGATCGAACCTGTGTCTCCTGCATTGGCAGGCTGAGTCTTTACCACTGAGCCACCTGGGAAGCCCCCGGAGTATGGGGTTGTCAGTTTTTATAGGGGTCGGTGATTTCACAGGCTAATGAGTGAAAGAAGTATGACAGTTATTTTGGGGAAGGGGTGGGGATTTCCAGAAATTGGGCCACCGCCCACTTTTTGACCTTAATGGTCGGCCTTGGACCTGGCATCGCGCCTGTGGGTGTGTCATTTAGCTGCTGATGTGTTGCGATGAGTGTACACTGAGCCTCATGGTCTAGTGGGAGTCGCCTCGCCGACCGTCTTTGGCCCATTTGGTTCTAGTCAGTATGTCATGTCCTTGGCTAGCTCATTGTTTTGGATGCCCTTCTTCCTTCCCTCTTGTTTCAGTAGGATTTTTTGAGAATTTCTTAGGAGAGGGCTTTGCTATAAGCATGGAGAGGGAAAAGTGAGATCAAATGGGAGTGTTATTTCTTTCCTTTTACATCCAGAGAGATTAAACTTGGATGGCTGCTTGAGAGCCAGATGTGAGGTCTCTGCAGTTGGGTTCTTTGTGGTCCAGGGCCAGATTCATGTCTGCCTGAGAGAACTGAAGCAGCCTGGGGCCAGGCAGAGGTGGAGGGAACTGCCCTTCTCCCAGGGCACAGCAAGGGGAGTGTAGCTTTCCTTACGGACCAAGGAAAGTCTCCAAGGAAGCCGTTGTGGGAACATCTTAAATCCCATCCAATATGGTTAGGATGGTATAGGATAGCCAGAAGAAAGTGGAAACCTCCAGAGTCCATGTTCTGCAGTGACAGAGTTCTGGAAACTCCAGGGAAGCCCCTGGTTTGGGGGCTCTTGAGGAATTCCCAGAGTACACATGAGCTCAACAGTTACCCTGCCTCACCTGCCATTCAGAGGACCCTGGTGTCTGGAGCCAAGGGCACCATCTTGGATTCTGCCCTTTCTCCCAGTGGGCAGGGACCCTGTCGGCCTGCTGGTAGGAAAGGAGATGGGGGAAGGAGAAAAGCTATCCCACTTCCCTTCTCAGGTCATCAGGGAGATGGAAGGAAATGTAAGGCCAAATCAAGTTCAGAGTATGATTGCATAGGATGAACATTCTACCCACGGGTGACTATGGTTGTGCCTTAAAGGGGCTGAGGCTGTAACACCACTAGAGCCTTGCTGAAGTTTTCATCGGGGCTGGCAAAGTTGTTCTTTTGATTGTTTATGCGCTGTGTTTGTTTAAAATATTGGACACACACACATCCTACACAATCCTTTTATTGCTTTATGCTATAAACTCCTTTATGGTTTATAATACCTTTGCGGCCCTTTGGTACCTAGCCCCATAACTGGCACACTCCAGGCACACAAGGAATACCTGCCCATTTACTCCTTTATTTTTTTATTCAACATTTATTGGGAACCCATACTTGGCACTGGGGCTCCCCAGGTGGCACAGTGGTAAAGACCCTGCCTGCCAATGCAGGAGACACAAGAGATGCAGGTTTGATCCCTGGGTGAGGAAGATCCCCTGGAGTAGGAAATGGCAACCCACTCCAGTATTCTTGCCTTAAAAATTCCATGGACAGAGGAGCCCAGTGGGCTACAGTCCATGGGGTTGCAAAGAATCAGACACGACTGAGCGACTGAGCACATACACGCTCAGTGCTATCGATGGAGCAGAAAGTGAGATGCACATGCCTCTTGTCTTCCAGGCTTAAGAGAAGCTTGTGTACACCTGATACCACTCGAGGGAGAGCAAATGCAAATCACCATGGCAGCCAGGCAGGTCCGTGTACCTGGGCAAGGATAAAACCATAGGGGTGTCGGCAGCTTTGGCAGAACGGGACACCCACTGCACCCCCCAGAAGGATAGCGGCCGTTTATTGCCTTCTGAGAATTCAAGCCCACTTGATCAAAAGGAGTAGGAAATCTGAATTTTCGTGTGAAATGAAAGTGAAAATCACTCAGTCGTGTCTATTTGTGACCCCATGGACTGTAGTCCATGGAGTTCTCCAGGCCAGAATACTGGAGTGGGTAGCCTTTCCCTTCTGCAGGGGATCTTCCCAACCCAGGGATCGAACCCAGGTCTCCTGCATCGCAGGCAGATTCTTTACCACCTGAGCTATCACTATATGTCCTTAACAAAACCCATCTGTGGACCAGTTCAGGGCAAGGGTCACCATTTGGGGCCCTGTGCTGTTGTTGGCACTCTCCCTGGTATTCTCCTGTAGAAAGAGGGGCTGTCAGTAATCAGGGGCCACAAGCTGCTTTTTAGGAATTCATGAGTCAGGGCTTGGAGAAGCTTTATGCGAAGAACTTAACTTTATTAAAATGCTCCTTTGGCTCAAGGAATAAATATTTTAAAAAATCCCAACCCTAAGTGCTTAATTTGCCTAAAACGTACAACAAATAAAATGAACACTCTAAAAGGAACTTGCTTCCTGTTTCAGAAGAGGCCCCATGGCTCTACAATCTGATTACAGAGAAATGGCCTTTCCTGCCAGGGTTATAAGAAGCCACAAACGGACTGAGCCATAGAGTATTAGAGGAACTAGCCAGCAAGTTGCATTAACTGCAATTTCATTACCCTGAGAAGGATTCCATCAGTTGGAGACTTAGTGTCAGCTTCTGGGGCTATCCTCTGCTCCCTGCCCAGTCACTGCTGGGATCAGAAGGTCCAGGAACAGGCTTCCCTGGTGGTCCAGTGGCTAAGACTCCTTATGCCCTATGCAGGGAGCCCAGGTTCGATCCCCGGTGGGGGAACTAGATCTCACATGCTGCACCTAGAAGATCTCACTTGCTGTAACTGAGACCCAGCGAAGCCAAAATAGATAAATAAAAATAAATAATAATAAAAGGAAGGTCCAGGAGACAGGCTGTAATTGGAGCTGGAGAAGTTCCGGGAGACAGCACACAGCAAGGCAGGCAGCCCAGGAGAGAAGCCAGCTGAAACCCTTCTCTCCAAGTTCTGTGTCCTGTTGTGGGGACGACTCAAGGTGACATTCTACACAAGGATGATTCATGTCTCTTTGGGGGTACATATACAGTCACATTTCTTATTTTTACTGTTAATAACTCCCATCTACCTTTATTAGCAGAAAAATCTAATCATCCTTCCATTGAACCATCCCTTTAAACTTTCCAAGAATCCTATCATTTTAGTACAAAGAGGTCAGTTGTTGTTTTTGTTCAGTCACCCCGTCGTGTCTGACTCTTTGTGACCCCACGGACTGCAGCATGCCAGGCCTACCTGTCCCTCATCATCTCCCAGAGTTTGCCCAAGTTCATGTTCATCGGTGATGCTGTCCAGCCATCTCATCCTCTGACACCCTCTTCTCCTTCTGCCCTCAATCTTTCCCAGCATCAGGGACTTTTCCAGCGAGCTTTCTGTTCGCATCATATGACCAAAATACTGGAACTTCAGCTTCAGCATCAGTCCTTCCAATGAATAGTCAGGGTTGATCTCCCTCGAAGTGAAGTGAAGCCGCTCAGTCATGTCCGACTCTTTGTGACCCCATGGACTGTAGCCTACAAGGCTCCTCTGTCCATGGAATTTTCCAGGCAAGAGTTCTGGAGTGGGTTGCCATTTTGATCTCCCTTATGATTGCCTAATTTGATGTCCTTGCTCTCCAAGGAACTCTCAGGAGTCTTCTCCAGCACCGCAGTTCAAAGGCATCAGTTCTTTGGTGTTCTGCCTTCTTTACAGTCTACCCTTCACAACCATACGTGACCACTGGGAAGACCATAGGCCGACGGACCTTTGTCGGAAGAGTGATGTATCTGCTTTTCAACACACTGTCTAGGTCTGTCATCTCCAACCAGTTCACCTGCACTGTTGTTCCAGTCACCGCCACATGGTGTCGCTGTTGAAGACTGATTTTATGCAGGCCGGTAAGCAGTACTCACAGGCTCCTCACTTAGGCGATACCCTTGCCAGCACAGATCCGTGCCAGCCCAAGGTAGTGCCACTTGATACACATGGTGGTTTAGTCGCTAGTCGCTAAGTTGTGTCCAACTCTTGCGACCCCATGGACTGTAGCCTGCCAGGCTCCTCTATCCATGGGATTCTCCAGGCAAGAATACCGGAGTGGGTTGCCATTTCCTTCTCCAGAGGATCTTCCTGACCCAGGAATTGAACTCAGGTCTCCTGCATTGCAGGCAGATTCTTTACCAACTGAGCTACAAGTCTGCTCTCATTAATACATATCAGATCAGATCAGATCAGTCACTCCGTCGTGTCCGACTCTTTGCGACCCCATGAATCGCAGCACGCCAGGCGTCCCTGTCCATGCGTATATGTATTCCCAAAGCCTGACACTGCACCAGGACAGCTGCCCTGGGTCACCTCCACGTACTTGTTTGGAGGTCACCACCCCAGAATCCCATGTATGTGCTGGGTGTGCTTCAGTCATGTCTGACTCTTTGCGACTCCCTGAACTGCAACCAACCAGACTCCTCTGTCCATGGGATTCTCCAGTCAAGCATAGCAGAGTGGTTTGCCATTTTCTTCTTCAGGGGATCTTCCCAACCCAGGCATTGAACCTGTGTCTTCCGTATTGCAGGCAGATTCTTTACCACTGAGCCACCGGGCAACCCAAAAGAATTCGCATAACCTCCAGTAGACATCCCCTTTGTGGCCCTGGGTGTCCTTTTCTGCGGTTAGATTTTAGTTAATGATGTCCCAGTGGGCTTTTGTAAGTGTAAATTTCACAGCGCTTGGGTTAAAGGTCTCTTAGTTCCTTTCCTCCCTTAAGACTTTGAGATGATTCTGCAAATGTGTCCCACCCTTTTCAGAACTCTGCCTAACAAGGGGTCTTAGTGAAGGGCTGCCTTGCTAAATCAAGCAAAAAGTCCTGTTGTTCCTTATTTATTTAGTTTTGGTTGCGCTAAGTCTTTGGTGCTGAGCGCTGGTTTTCGCTAGTTGCAGCAAGCAGCATCTCCTCCTTGTGGTTCAAGGGCTTCTTGCTGCGGTGGATTCTCCTGCTGCACGCAGGCTCAGTAGTTGTGGCACACAGGCTTAGTTTGTCCCAGGCATGTGCGATCTTCCTGGACCAGGGATCAAACCTGTGTCCCCTGCATTGGCAAGCAGATTCCTATCCACTGCACCAGCAGGGAAATCCATGTTCCTCCTTTTAAAAAAATCTTATACCCAGGGCTGCTGCTGCTAAGTCACTTCAGTCGTGTCTGACTCTGTGCGACCCCATAGATGGCAGCCCACCAGGCTCCCCTGTCCCTGGGATCCTCCAGGCAAGAACACTGGAGTGGGTTGCCATTTCCTTCTCCAATGCATGAAAGTGAAAAGTGAAAGTGAAGCTGCTCAGTCGTGTCTGACTCTTAGCGACCCCATGGACTGCAGCCTACCAGGCTCCTCCATCCATGGGATTTTCCAGGCAAGAGTACTGGAGTGGGTTGCCATTGCCTTCTCTGTATACCCAGGGCAGTATGGCATTATTTACAAAAAATAATAATAATGATTTTTTTTTAACTAAAAGGTGCAAATAGGAGCTCCTTTCACAACAAAAAGGCTTGATCCAACATGATTCTCTCCTTCTAACTATACAGAGAAGGAATCAGTAACTTCTTAAAAATTAAATCAAACCTCCCCTCACTATGCTCCCTATTCCAGGTCGCTGAAATTAAAAAGAGACTATTGAGACTCACAGAAAACTGAAAAAAGAAAAAAAAAACTGCCCAAGATCACACAGAGGGTGGGAGAAGAGCCACGAGACTCTAAAGTCTGGGCATTTCCTACTGCTCTGCTTCCTTCCCCAGTAGGTTCTGTAGAAGGAGAAAGGAAGGTCACCAGAAGTCAGGGTGGTCAGGAAAGAAACAGGGACAGAAATAGGGACTGGGATTCTCCCAGGGAACTAGAGTGGGCAGTCCTTGCATGACTCCTATTTAGGAGACAGGAGCAAACCGGCCAGCGGAAGAGGGTTCCCAAGGAAGCGCCGTGTGATGGGGCAGCTCTGGAAGCGCAGGAGGTTGTTGCCGCCAATCCCTATATTCGTCCTACCCAGTTCCTTCGTTAAAGGCTTCCCAGAATAACACTTACTTGTCCCAGTCTCCCTTTCAGCTATGTGCTTTCATGTAGCCAATGAAATATAAGCAGAAACGTTTTGCATAAACTTCTGGGCAAAACCTCTTAAAATAGAAAAAGTTCCCTTTTAATTCTTCTTCCTCCCTTCCTCCATCTTAATGTCTGAAAGATGTATGTGACGGCTGATCCATCATCTGAGACCATGACTGCAAGAGCCACACATGAGAAATGATGTAGTGATGAACCTGTGGCCCTGTAACTGGGGAACTGCCACGCCCTCCCCGGACCGCCAGTCTGTGGACGTTCACTTCCCTACTAGGGAGAAACTTCTGTCTTGTTTACATCATGGTTATTTGGGGTTTCCTATCACACATAGCTGAATTTGTTCCTAACTGCAGGAGCCTGCCTAGGTTATTGGAGAAGGCAGGGGATAACTGAGTGCCAGGCCAAGGAGTCTGGACTTTATCCTGCGGGTCAATGGGGAGCCAGAGAGTGGCATGACAGAAGATGTGACTTGTTAATGTTCATCTGGTCACCAGGTATGACATCTAGCATAAAGAAAGTGCAGAGGGTACTTCCCTGGTGACCCAGTGGTTAAGATTCCACTTTGCAATGCAAGGGATGTGGGTTTGCTCCCCAGTTGGGGAACTAAGATCCCACATGCCATGGAGCAACTTAGCCCGTGAGCCGTAACGATGAGCCTAGGCCCTACAACTAGAGTCTGTGGGCCACAACGAAAAGATCCCGTATAATGCCACGAAGACCGAGCATGCTTCAACTGAGACCCAGTGCAACCAAATAAATAGATAAATATTAAAAAATAAGAAAAGAAAGGGCAGGGCTACAGACCATCTAGATGGCCTTTGCTGCAGCACGACTGGGGCTGGGGAGGGAGGGGAGGGTGTGTCTAACCTGATTTTTCAACTGGCCACTCTGACCAGGCTGACCTCAAGGAGTTCTGTTTCCATAACTTTCTAGAAGGACAGCAAAACCCAGGGACTGACAGGTCATGGCACACTCCTCCTGGGCCAAGAGAAGGCAGTGGGCAGTGGTTAAGAGCAGAGTTTTGGAGTCAGCTCTCCCTTGGTTCAAATTCTGGCCTCCTCTTTTGGTAGCTATGTGATTTAGGGCAGTTATTTAATCATTCCTGGCTTCAGTTTTCTCATCTATAAAACGAGGACAAAAATACTTATTTCGCAGGATTGAGAGCTAAGCCATGTGAGAAGCTTAGCGTGGTGTCTGGCCATGTCTGACTCACAGCTGAAGTGGCCACACTTATATGTTTTATTTGGGTCTCAGCTATCCTGATATTTTTATCAGAAGGATCTATTTTTGTTTGATGACTGCAGATAATGAATACATTTTGGCTTGAAACTTTTGGATAAATTGGATCCTTTGGATAGGCTGCCAACCTGTTCTATAGTCTTATTTTTAATGCTCGAACCATAGAAAAAACATTTTATTCTCTAGTCCTATTCAGGGATGGCCTTGAACGGTACTTGATAGTGAGTTAAATTGTCATTTCTGGGTTTTAGTTCTTATGTTTTTAGACAATACAACACGACCCACTCTCCCACCCTGAACACTTATATAATCTGTCCTGGTTTGATTTTCTTACTTCTCTCTCCACAGAGGACCTCCCCTCATGCTTCCCTGAGAAAACAGAAGCCCTTAGGAAGGGACTGCCTCAACTTCCTGCTTCCAGATCTCCAGTCTCCTGTGCCCAGATCTCCCATCGGCCATTCCCCTTGTCTGAGTGGAGTGGTGTCCCTCCCACCGTCAGGGCCAGCCCCTCCAGCCGGGCCCTGCGCCCTCTTCACACCTGCCTTCTCGGGACCCTTGCACTTAACCGTCATCCTGGATCACTCTTTGCTTTCAATCTCTCCTTCTCCTGGTTTCTTCCGATTGACCTTGGAACATGTTCAAAATTCTTTAAACGCAAAAAAGTGAAGACCCCTCTTCCCCCTTTATTAATTAGAAAATAGGCTTGACTGCTATGAAGTTACCAAATTATGGAAGCTTATAAGATGAGCATTTACTCAACTGTCCTGTTCAGGCCTTAGCAGCCCAGGGCTGGCGGGGCAACCTCACCCAGAGAGGTGTCAGGACCTCAGCCTCTCCAGTCTCCTTGCTCCCCTGTCCCCAGGGTATGGTCCTTGTCAGCAAAGTCCTGCTGGCAAAGTGGGGAAAGAGGGTCAGAGAACACAGAAAGCTTTTCCTTATAAAAGTATAAACCTCTACTCACATCCCGATGGCCCAGAGCTAGCAACATGGCAACACTTAGCTGCAAGGAAGGCTGGGAAGTGGAGCCATTATTCTGGTACCCAGTTCAACACAGAGTCTCTATGACTATAGAAAAGGAGGTTCAGTTCAGTTCAGTCTTTTAGTCGTGTCCGACTCTTTGTGACCCCATGAACCGCAGCACGCCAGGCCTCCCTGTCCATCACCAACTCCCAGAGTCCACCCAAACCCATGTCCATCGAGTCGGTGATGCCATCCAACCATCTCATCCTCTGTTGTCCCCTTCTCCTCCTGCCCTGAATCTTTCCCAGCATCAGGGTCTTTTCACATGAGTCAGCTCTTTGCATCAGGTGGCCAAAGTATTGGAGTTTCAGCTTCAACATCAGTCCTACCAATGTTACTGAGTTGGTATAAAGGTGACTGCTTTAATATTATATATTAAAACATTTTGTCCAACTTGAAAACTCACTGTTTTCCTCCTAATTTAAAAAAGAAATGAAATTTCTCCTCTGGTTCAAGTTGCTTCAGGAATCTTGGACTTCTGGTGCAGACACGGCTGAGGCCAGGACCCACATCATGTACCAACCAGATGGCACAGATGGCATCAGGTAACCCTGGTCACAAAGATGTGAATCTCTTAAAGGGGTGGACACAATTTCCTGAGAAACACAGGCTTTGCTAAGAAGCACAACGAGAAAGCTCAGAAGAAGATGTAGGTCAACAACACCAAGGCCCTGGGTGTGGTGCCCAGGTTGTCAGTTCAGTTCAGTTCAGTTGCTCAGTCGTGTCCGACTCTTTGCGACCCCATGAATCGCAGCATACCAGGTCTCCCCGTCCATCACCCACTCCTGGAGTTCACTCAGACTCACGTCCATCGAGTCAGTGATGCCATCCAGCCATCTCATCCTCTGTCGTCCCCTTCTCCTCCTGCCCCCAATCCCTCCCAGCATCAGAGACTTTTTCAATGAGTCAACTCTTCGCATGAGGTGGCCAAAGTACTGGAGTTTCAGCTTCAGCATCATTCCCTCCAGAGAAATCCCAGGGCTGATCTCCTTCAGAATGGACTGGTTGGATCTCCTTGCAGTCCAAGGGACTCTCAAGAGTCTTCTCCAACACCACAGTTCAAAAGCATCAATTCTTCAGCATTCAGCTTTCTTCACAGTCCAACCCTCACATACATACATGACCACAGGAAAAACCATAGCCTTGACTAGACGGACCTTTGTTGGCAAAGTACTGTCTCTGCTTTTGAATATGCTATCTAGGTTGGTCATAACTTTCCTTCCAAGGAGTAAGCGTCTTTTAATTTCATGGCTGCAGTCACCATCTGCAGTGATTTTGGAGCCCCCCAAAAGGCCCTTATAAAGCCCGAAGGGGGAATGGGAAAACAGAATTCTACCAGGGCCACACATTTCACAGGCAACAAGGAGGCCTAGCAGAGTTGTCCTCAGAATAATTAGCTGGACTCACCCAAGGGTGGAAAAGAGAGTATTCTGTACAATGTCCCTGTCACTGAGCGAGCAGTGGGTGAGAACCCTGAAATGGACTAGCTTGTCTGCATCGTCGCCCCTCCTGTTTTAATATAAGCCTCTGTAACCTTGAGTAGGTTCATCCTTTAAAAAAAATTAACCAGTTAGTGTATGCTGTGGTAACAAACAACGTCCAGATCTCAGTGCTCAGAACATCAAAGATTTGCGGGTTTTCACTTCTATTTTGTTTTTTTAGTTGGAGGATAACTGCTTTACAGGGTGGTCTCTGCCATACATCAACATGAATCAGTCATATATATATATATATATATATGTATATGTATATGTATATATATATGTATATGTATATGTATATGTATATGTATATTCTCTCTCGAGCCGCTCCCTGCCCCCACCATTCCACCCCTCCAGGTGGTCACAGGGCGCCAGCCCCGCTCCCTGTGTTACACAGCAGCTTCCCGCCAGTTAATCTGTTTTACACACGAAGAGTGTATATATATGTGTGTCAACGCCACTTTCTCAATTTCTCCTAGCCTCTCCTTCCCCCACTGTGTCCGCAAGTCCATCCTGTTTGTCTGTATCTCCATTTCTTCTCTGTGAATAGGTTCATCAGTGCTATTTTCCTAGATTCCATATATGTGCTTTAATATACAATATTCGTTTTTCTCTTTCTGACTTACTTCACCCTGTATAACAGCCTCTAGGTTCATCCACCTCACTACAACGGACAAAGATTTTCTTTTTTTTTAATTCATTCCAGTCGCCCATCTTGGGGTGGCTGCGGGCCTCCTCCGTGGGCCTTATGCAGGGACCGGAACTGATGGACTAGCCACCGTGTGGAGCGGTGACAGCAGTGGTAGCAATAAGAAGGAAAATGTGATAAGTTATGGATTGGCTCATAGGGTCTGCCACCTGATAGTGACCCACGTCACTTTCATCCACTTTCTTTGGACTCCCGAATCTCATTGAGAGACCTCACTGAGAGGGCGGGGAAGTGCAGTTCCGCCACGTTTCCAGCAGGGGGAGAATGAGAACGTGGGTATCAGCCTTTTTTTTTTTTTTCATTAAATTCACATAAAACCTGTAATGGTAACTAATTGTCCATTTCAGGGTTGAGGAAACAGCCTGGGTCGCTGCCATCCCTGAGGACAGGAAATGCATCCACTTGCCAAGCTGCTGGTGACATCTTGTGGTAGCCAAGAAGCAGCTACCTCCTCCCGGGGGAGGAAGAGGTGTCCCTGCCTCCAGGTGAGTCACCGGAACTGGTCCCGCCTGATGGGTGAGAGGCACAGCGTTGAGGGGTTGAAGTTATAATAGATTAAAATAGGGCCAAGGGCTCCCGGGGAGAGGAGAGGGCTTCCCTTGATAGATTCCCTGGGGCAAGGGGTCTTAAGACGAGTGAAAGGAACGTGGCCTTGAGCCTTGTAGGTGAAGCAGAACACGCAGAGATGTGTGGCCCTCTCCACAGGAACTTTGTGGACGTTTTGGGAGTGTCAATGATGTTATTGAATCATGTTTATAATATAAGCCAAGTGAAAAGCAGGATACAGAGGTATGACTAGTCTACTCTTAAAAATTTTGCTTATTAAATTTTTATTTGGCAGCACTGGGTCTCAGATGCGGCACAAGGGATCCTAAATCTTTGTTGTGGCATGCAGGATCTTTACTTGCAGCATGTGGGATCTAGTCCCCCCGACCAGGGATCAAAGCCAGCCACCCTGTGAGGGGAGCTCCAAGTTTTAGCCACTGGACCACCAGGGAAGTCTCCTAGACCACAGTTTGAAAAGTGTGCGTAGCAGGTGTGAATCCCAGCCTGCAAGCTATATGAACAAGAAATATTTAAGTCCTTTTTTTTTTTTAAACTCAACTTGATTCTACCTCCAAACCCACGCTCCTCTTGGTGGGAATTTACCCTCAGTGATTCTCAGGTCTCCCCTTCACCACAGTTGTGCTGGGGTCCCCTGGGCCATAGCAGCAAAATGTCAGCATGCTCCTGTGATCTGGGGCCACATGGGGCATCCCAGGTGGCGCAGTGGTAAAGAACTTGCCTGCCACTGCAGGAGATGCAAGAGATGTGGGTTCGATTCCTAGGCTGGGAAGACTGCCTGGAGGAGAAGATGACAACCCACTCCAGTATTCTTGCCTGGAAAATCCCATGGACAGAGGAGCCTTGTTGGCTACAGACTGGGGTCACAAAGAGTCGGACAGGACTGAGCACATATTCACTTCCCCTCATAAGCCCACTTAGCAGTGCAGCCTTCCTCTCCCCTGTGTGCTCAGTCCCTGTGGGCTTTATTTTTTTTAAGTGTTTTAAAAATATTTATTTATTTGGCTGCTTCGGGCCTTTGTTGTGGCACGCAGGATCGTTCACTGGGACACGAGGACGCCTTAGTTCTGGTGCACCAGCTTAGCTGCCCCTCGGCACCTGGGATCTTCAAGGACCAGGGATCTAGCCCACATCCCCTGCATTGGCAGGTGGATTCATAACACTGGACCACCAGGGAAGTCTCCCTGTGAGCCTTAGTGCCCAGCCTGGATGCAAGAATCTTGGACAGCCTGGAGACTCGCTTCCTCACACCCACCCTCTGAAGCATCACTGCTGAGATCTTGCCACTTCTTTCCTCACATCCCTCCCTTTCCTTTCTCCCTTCATCTCTAACTCCTTGCCACCTCAAGACCTCTCTCCCATCTTCCTTTTTCAGGACACATAACCTCATCAGTGGGTTTAAGTTTTTCAAAAGGAAGAAGTATATTAGCTCTGCTACAAAACTTGAATATAGGGATTACCAGCAACATGGGAATTACATGATTTGAAAATCCTCTTACTACAAACTCCTAGAAATGCTGAGCTTTCAAGAACAAAAAAAAAAAAAAAAAGAAAGAAACCTTTAGGTACCAAGTCTAGAGCCAAGATTTTGTCTTGCTCCGGGATACAAGAAGCATCCATGAGTAAAGAAACAGGTAAACCTGGGGATAAATCTAAAAATAATACTTTATAAAGCTAACTTAGGATATGCAAAAGTGAGATAGGACTAAAACACTAGGAAACCCACTCCAGTACTTTTGCCTGGAAAATCCCATGGATGGAGGCGCCTGGTAACCTGTAGTCCATGGGGTCGCTAATAGTCGGACACGACTGAGCAACTTCACTTTCACTTTTCACTTGCATGCATTGGAGGAGGAAATGGCAACCCACTCCAGTGTTCTTGCCTGGAGAATCCCAGGGACGGGGGAGCCTGGTGGGCTGCCGTCTATGGGGTCGCACAGACTTGGACACGACTGAAGCGACTCAGCAGCAGCAGCAGCAAAACACTAGAAAATAGTCAGATATAAAATGGAAGTGTAATGATCTGGTTTAATGTTTCAATGTCATTGAATTGTTTAGGAGGAGAATAAAGAAATTGATTCACTTTATATTTTGTGGCATCAAAGAAGCATGTTCAAAATTTAGGGTATTCAGTAAAATGATAAAAATTGAGTGTATATCTTCCATGCAGGAAGAAGGTTAAACAAAGCCTGGATTTCCAGCTGAAAGGAAGCTGGAGGGAAAATACAAAAACTAATATATATGTTAAGAGTCAGAAAAAAAAGTCTGCCATTTATATATACACAGGAATTACCTCCCGGTGCAACAGTGACCGTTTATGGAGAGTGAGGGTTCAGGTGAATTTTATCTTCTTTTTTCCTGTTTGGATGGGCAGTCTCCAAGATGACCCCCAGTGGCCTTCACCTGGTACTCACACCTGGGCAGTTCTTCTCACGATGCAACAGGGTTACTCTGTGTGACCAAAAGACTGCAGCAGAATGGATGGTCCAGCGCATGCGCTGAGGTTACAGAAGTTTGCAGTTTCCAGCTCAGGCTCTCTCTTTTTTGTTCTCTCATCATTTGCTTTTGGGGGCAGCCTTGTCATGAGCAGCGCTATGGAGAGGCCCACCGTGGCCTCTTGCCAACAGTCATGTGTATGACTTTGGAAGCAAATCCTCCAGCCTCAGTCAAGCCCTCAGCCACCTCCCTAGAGTCCCTGAGTCAGGACCACCCAGCTAGGCCGCTTCTGGGAGCTGTGAGATGACAAGAGCTTGTTGGTTTAAGCTGCTTAGGTTTTGGAAATAATTAGATATATTTATATAGATAGATAACTTATCTGTATGCAGCAATAGGTAAGTTGTACAATACTTTTGGTGCAAGTTTTAAACTGTACACAATGGACATATATTCCTTTTCAATCAGAAAAGATTTTTTGAATGAACAATCAGTTAAATCATTCATTTTGGTGTGATAAAAGACAACCTATTTAGGCATCTTGTCACCCAGTTGGTGCCTGGCACACCTGTACCAGCCGAAACAGCCACATCACCTGTGCAAAGACACCGGCTCTGCCAGGGCACCTGAACAGGGGCTGTCCTTAATTTTGACTTGGCCAAGGACCCTGGCCTTGCAAAGTATCCCATAAAAGGGGATGATTCTTTTTGTGTGATCCAGGTCTTACAAATAGAACCAAAAATCAGTTAATTTACTTCCCAAGTTGGATAACTTTTAAACTTGGTTAACTGATTCATAGTGAAGTGAAGTTGTTCAGTCGTGTCCGACTCTTTGCGACCACACGGACTGTGGCCTACTAGGCTCCTCTCTCCATGGGATTTTCCAGGCAAGAATACTGGAGTGGGTTGCCATTTCCTTCCCCAGGAGATCTTTGTGACCCAGGGATTGAACCCGAGTCTCCCGCATTGTAGACAGATGCTTTACCGTCTGAACCACCAGGGAAGATGTTGTATAAAATAATAAATAACATTTGATTTCAGTATATTATTTATGTTGCTGTACCCACAGAGAAGTGTCTCAAGTTGGGCCTATAGCGGTAGAAAGAATGCGGGACCAGCTCTGTGACTCTGGGACAAGTCACCGAGTCTCTGGGCCTCCACTTCCTCACGTGCAAGATGGTATTGTCGGAGTATGTATATATAAACATATATATTTTTTCCCTCTTTTTTTTTAAGAAGTATAGCTGGCTTACAATGTTTAGTTTAAGGTATACAACAAAGTGGTTCAGTTATACATACATATGTCTATCTTTGTCAGAATCCTTTCCCTTTTAGATTATTATAAGATATTGAGCATAGTTTGCTGTGTTATATGTAGTGGGTCTTTGTTGGCTGTCTATTTTATATATAGTAGTGGTATACTTTAATCCAAAAATCCTAACTGATTCCTGTCCCCCTTTCCCCTTTGGTAGCCTTAAGTTGTTTTTTTTTCTTTCCTGTGAATCTATTTCTGTTTTGTTCATAAGTTCGTTTGTATCACTTTTTAAGTTCCACGTATAAGCGATCGTGTGTGACATTTGTCTTCACCTGGCCTACTTCACTTAGTAGGATAACCTCTAAATCCATCCATGTTGCTGCAAATGACATTTCAATTTTTTTTGATCTCGTAATATTGTATGTATGTGTATATATATATATATCTCACATCTTCAAGGATTGGAGTATGTTAATCTCCCCCACTTCCCTGTGGCTCAGTGGTAAAGAGATGTGGGGTCAATCCCTGGGTCGGGAATATCCCTTCGAGTAGGAAATGGCAACCCACTCCAGTATTCTCGTCTGGGAAATCCCATGGACAGGGGAGCCTGGCTGGCTACCATCCATGGGGTCACAAAAGAGCCGTACATGACTTAGTGACTAAACAACGACAAATATTAATCTCCCATGGCTCTAAACGTCTGCTAATCAATAGTACCAGCTTAACTGTGGAATTTTGGCTCTTCCATTACAAGCTATTTGAAGCCCCCTTCGTGAGGGACCCTGCTCTGGCCAGTATGGAAGATGCTAGCCACGGAGGGACTATTTGAATTAGTTGAAATTAATGAAAACTTTAGTTTCTCACTTGCGGTGGCCGTATTTCAAGTGCTTGGTGATCACAGGTGGCTAGCGGCCAGTGTGTTGGACAGTACAGAGTTAGACCTTTCTGTGTTCTACCGGATCTTGCTCTGGGTCTTGCCTTTTAGTGTGGTCCATGGCCCAGCATCAGCATTATCTGAGAGCCCTTAGAAATGTAGGATCTTGGGTACCTACCCAGATCTGCTGAATCAGGGTGTGCACTGTAACAGGATCCCCAGGTGCTGCCTGCACAGGAGGTTGAGGAGCCAGACTATAAAGAGCATTCCTCACTAGAATCTGAAAGAGCCTGAAAGGACAGAGTGGTACTTAGCTGCGTGGCCTCCTATAGACTCTGGGGACTCATCGCCAGACTCTCTTTTAGCAGCTGTGTGACCTTGTCTACCGAGTAGGTAAATCTGAAGCTATAGCAAGATAAAACAGTGACCACCATGCTCAGTTCAGTTCAGTTCAGTCGATCAGTCGTGTCTGACTCTTTGCAACCCCATGAATTGCAGCATGCAACTGTCCATCACCAACTCCTGGAGTTCAATCAGACTCACGTCCATCGAGTCAGTGATGCCATCCAGCCATCTCATCCTCTGTCATCCCCTTCTCCTCCTGCCCCCAATCCCTCCCAGCATCAGAGACTTTTCCAATGAGTCAACTCTTCGCATGAGGTAGCCAAAGTACTGGAGTTTCAGCTTCAGCATCATTCCTTCCAAAGAAATCCCAGGGCTGATCTCCTTCAGAATGGACTGGCTGGGTCTTCTTGCAGTCCAAGGGACTCTCAAGAGTCTTTTTCAACACCACAGTTCAAAAGCATCAATTCTTGGGCACTCAGTCTTCTTCACAGTCCAACTCTCACATCCATACATGACCACTGGAAAAACCATAGCCTTGACTAGATGGACCTTTCTTGGCAAAGTAATGTCTCTGTTTTCAATATGCTATTTAGGTTGATCCTAACTTACCTTCCAAAAAGTAAGCATCTTTTAATTTCATGGCTGCAATCACCATCTGCAGTGATTTTGGAGCCCCCAAAAATAAAGTCTGACACTGTTTCTACTGTTTCCCCATCTGTTTCCCATGAAGTGATGGGATGGGATGCCATGATCTTTGTTTTCTGAATGTTGAGCTTTTAGCCAACTTTTTCACTCTCCACTTTCACTTTCATCAAGAGGCTTTTGAGTTCCTCTTCACTTTCTGCCATAAGGGTGGTATCATCTGCATATCTGAGGTTATTGATATTTCTCCCAGCAATCTTGATTCCAGCTTGTGCTTCTTCCAGCCAAGCGTTTCTCATGATGTACTCTGCATATAAGTTAAATAAGCAGGGTGACAATATACAGCCTTGACGAACTCCTTTTCCTATTTGGAACCAGTCTGTTGTTCCATGTCCAGTTCTAACTGTTGCTTCCTGACCTGCATATAGGTTTCTCAAGAGGCAGGTCAGATGCTCTGGTATTCCCATCTTTTTCAGAATTTTCCACAATTTATTGTGATCCACACAGTCAAAGGCTTTGGCGTAGTCAATAAAGCAGAAATAGATGATTTTCTGGAACTCTCTTGCTTTTTCGATGATCCAGCAGATGTTGGCAATTTGATCTCTGGTTCCTCTGCCTTTTCTAAAACCAGCTTGAACATCTGGAAGTTCATGGTTCACATATTGCTAAAGCCTGGCTTGGAGAATTTTGAGCATTACTTTACTAGCTTGTGAGATGAGTGCAATTGTGCGGTAGTTTGAGCATTCTTTGGCATTGCCTTTCTTTGGGATTGGAATGAAAACTGACCTTTTCCAGTCCTGTGGCCACTGCTGAGTTTCCCAAATTTGCTGGCATATTGAGTGCAGCACTTTCACAGCATCATCTTTCAGGATTTGAAATTGCTTCACTGGAATTCCATCACCTTCACTAGCTTTGTTCGTAGTGATGCTTTCTAAGGCCCACTTGACTTCACATTCCAGGATGTCTGGCTCTAGGTGAGTGATCATACCATCGTGATTATCTGGGTCATGAAGGTCTTTTTCGTACAGTTCTTCTGTGTATTTTTGCCACCTCTTCTTAATATCTTCTGCTTCTGTTAGGTCCATACCATTTCTGTCCTTTATTGTACCATCTTTGCATGAAATGTTCCCTTGGTATCTCTAATTTTCTTGAAGAGATCTCTAGTCTTACCCATTCTGTTGTTTTCCTCTATTTCTTTGCATTGATCGCTGAGGAAGGCTTTCTTATCTCTTCTTGCTATTCTTTGGAACTCTGCATTCAGATGCTTATACGTTTCCTTTTCTCCTTTGCTTTTCGCTTCTCTTCTTTTCACAGCTATTTGTAAGGCCTCCCCAGACGGCCATTTTGCTTTTTTGCATTTCTTTTCCATGGGGATGGTCTTGATCCTTGTCTCCTGTACAAAATCATGAACCTCTGTCCATAGTTCATCAGGCACTCTATCTATCAGATCTAATCCCTTAAATCTATTTCTCACTTCCACTGTATAATCATAAGGGATTTGATTTAGGTCATACCTGAATGGTCTGGTTTTAGAAAAGGCAGAGGAACCAGAGATCAAATTGCCAACATCCGCTGGATCATCAAAAAAGCAAGAGAGTTCCAGAAAATCATCTATTTCTGCTTTATTGACTATGCCAAAGCCTTTGACTGTGTGGATCACAATAAATTGTGGAAAATTCTGAAAGAGATGGGAATACCAGAGCATCTGATCTGCCTCTTGAGAAACCTATATGCAGGTCAGGAAGCAACAGTTAGAACTGGACATGGAACAACAGACTGGTTCCAAATAGGAAAAGGAGTTCGTCAAGGCTGTATATTGTCACCCTGCTTATTTAACTTATATGCAGAGTACATCATGAGAAACGCTGGACTGGAAGAAATACAAACTAGAACCAAGATTGCCAGGAGAAATATCAATAACCTCAGATATGAAGATGATACCACCCTTATGGCAGAAAGTGAAGAGGAACTAAAAAGCCTCTTGATGAAAGTGAAAGTGGAGAGTGAAAAAGTTGGCTAAAAGCTCAACATTCAGAAAACGAAGATCATGGCATCTGGTCCCATCACTGCTTGGGAAATAGATGGGGAAACAGTGGAAACAGTGTCAGACTTTGTTTTTCTGGGCCCCAAAATCACTGCAGATGGTGATTGCAGCCATGAAATTAAAAGATGCTTACTCCTTGGAAGGAAAGTTATGACCAACCTAGATAGCATATTGAAAAGCAGAGACATTACTTTGCCAACAAAGGTCCATCTAGTCAAGGCTATGGTTTCTCCTGTGGTCATGTATGGATGTGAGAGTTGGACTGTGAAGAAGGCTGAGTGCCGAAGAATTGATGCTTTTGAACTGTGGTGTTGGAGAAGACTCTTGAGAGTCCCTTGGACTGCAAGGAGATCCAACCAGTCCATTCTGAAGGAGATCAGCCCTGGGATTTCTTTGGAAGGAATGATGCTGAAGCCAAAACTCCAGTTCTTTGGCCACCTCATGCGAAGAGTTGACTCATTGGAAAAGACTCTGATGCTGGGAGGGATTGGGGGCAGGAGGAGAAGGGGACGACAGAGGATGAGATGGCTGGATGGCATCACTGACTCGATGGACATGAGTCTGAGTGAACTCCGGGAGTTGGTGATGGACAGCGAGGCCTGGCGTGCTGCGATTCATGGGGTCGCAAAGAGTTAGACACAACTGAGCGACTGATCTGATCTGATCTGATCTGAATGGTCTAGTGGTTTTCCCTACTTTCTTTGATTTAAGTCTGAATTTGGCAATAAGAAGTTCATGATCTGAGCCACAGTCAGCTCCTGGTCTTGTTTTTGTTGACTGTATAGAGCTTCTCCATCTTTGGCTGCAAAGAATATAATCAATCTGATTTCGGTGTTGACCATCTGGTGATGTCCATGTGTAGAGTCTTCTCTTGTGTTGTTGGAAGAGGGTGTTTGCCAACACCCAGTAAATGCTCTTTAAATGGGCATTTCGTTGTGTTTGTGCTTGATAAAGTTTAAGGTCCCTGCCAACCCCAAGCTCAACGCACAGACCGCGGGGCCGAGCGGTTATTTCACTTGCCGCCACAGGGTGGCGCTGTGCCACCAACGTCCTTTCGTCTCCAACAGGCTTCCTGCCGGCGCCGCTGCAAGAAGCCGAACAGGGCCCTGAGACATCCAGGTCTCTGTTTCGGATTACCAGGCACGCTCGGGCCGCCGGACACCGATCCAAGCATTCATCTGAAAGATAATGGGAAAACAGGCCTCAGCTTTGTGCAAAGTTGGAATGCAAAAGCAAGGTCGGCATAAAGAGTTGAATAAGGACTGTGTGAAAGCCGTGGCGGAAGCAAGGGGGCTCCTGTTGGAAGTCTAGGGGGAGGGACGGCTTCTGATTGTGCAAGTCAGCTTCCGACTGACCCGGCTCCTCGGTCCACAGATGAACGCTCTGGCTCTTTGCCAGTCGAGTGTGTGTGTGTATGAGAGAGAGAGAGAGAGAGAGAGCGAGAGAGGGAGGGATGAGGTGATCAGGAGTGGGCTGGTGGGCGATTTTTTTAAGGAGTCGTTATCTAAACTTTCTCAAACTTTAGCCTACATCACCATCACCCAGAAGGCTGTTTAAAACGCAGATGCTGGCCTCCACCTCAGAGGTCTGGGGTGGCCTGACAGCTTGCATTTCGAACAAGTTTCCAGGTGGCTGGGAGACTGCTGACCCAGAGACTGCCCTTCGAGAACCAGTCAGCCCTCAATCCCTGGGTCAGAAAGATCCCCTGGAGAAGGAAATGGCAACCCACTCCTGTATTCTTGCCTGAAGAATCCCATGGACAGAGGAGCCTGGGGGCTACAGTCCATAGGGTCACAAAGAATCTGACCCAACTGAAGCGACTTAGCACTCACTCATGGACCCTAAAATCCTGAAAAGCTCACGTGCAACAAAGTATCTGAGCCCAGTTCTAGAGAAGGACTGTGACTTCAAAGGATATTAGTCCAAATCCCCACTGCCCTCTCCCCACTGCCTCCTTCATGGCCCCCCGCCACATCCCATGATGAGGCCTCAGCTGTCGCAGTAACTTTTCAAAGTACCCTCAGGCTGTGGCAGGTACTGTCTAGTCAGAACCTGGTGTGGTCTGGAAGGCGGGCTGGGACCTGGGAGCCAGAATTCTTCACAGGTGATCACCCCTCCTCCCTCTTCTGCTACAGGCTCATAACTCAATCCATGCTCTGTCCCAGGAAGGGTGATTCAGACTCTCAAAGCAAGCTTAGACCCACTTCAAGCACAAAACCTATGGAGACCACACTCCTTGCATGGTGCCATCAAGGCAGGGTCACTTCCCCCTAGAAATAGGTGGAACTGTCAGGGGTCTAGATTTTGATGGAGGTGTTGGATATCTCAGAGGAAGTGCAGAGAAATCCTTTGGGCCCCTCCAGTGGTTGATGTAGGCTGACTGCAATTCTTGTCACTAGAGGAAGAGTCATAGGAAAAAAGCCTGGGTCCCTCCTCTGAGTTCCTCCAGCACCCGGGCCTCTGCAGAGGTTCATTCTCTTCCAGGAAGCCAGCCACTCTGAGTTCATTCTCTTTCTTCTTTTTTTTTTTCCCATTCTCTTTCAAGAGCTGGGCCGGCCTTTCGCTGGAAGTCCAGTGGTTAAGAATCCTCCTGCCAGTTCAGGGAACATGGGTTTGATCCCTGATCCAAGAGGATTCCACATGCTGTGGGGCAACTGGGCCTGTACAACCCCAAGTACTGAAGCCCGTGTGCCCTAGAGCCTGCACTCCACAAGAGAAGCCAATGCAGTGAGAAGCCCGCACACCACAGCTTGAGAGTGGGCCTTGCTCGGTACAACTAGAGGGCCTGAATGCAGCAGCAAAGACTCGGTGCTGCCCAAAATGTAGCCTTTCCCTTCTCCAGGTGATCTTCCCAACCTAGGGATCAAACCCAGGTCTCCCGCTTTGCAGGCTGAGCCACAAGAGAAGCCCAAGAATACTGGACTGGGTAGCCTATCCCTTCTCTAGAGGATCTTCCCAACCCAGGATCAAACTGGGGTCTCCTGCATCGCAGATGGATTCTTTACCAACTAAGCCATCAGGGAAGCCCCAATTAAATACTTTTTTAAAAAGACCTAGGCCAATCTGTTTGGGGGCTTCCATCTGGGAGAGGAAGTGGAATCAGAAACCTCTTCTGATTTTCTGTCTGTGCAACCATACCTTATTTGTTGTTTGTGTTTTTCTATGTATCATTTTGGGATGAACCACTCTGTCTCTTGTGGGATGGGAAAATTCTACTTGCTTCATCTGGATTCACTTCCCTTTCAGGCTTTGCTTGTTGCAAACCACTCTGGGTCCTTTCTCTTTCAAGAGCCAGACCACTTTGGAAGCCTGTTTGTCCGTAATAACTAAGTAAGAGTGACCAGAGCAAAACGGTAAGATTGCTATGTCCATGTAGATACATGAGCATGTGTGCATGCTTAGTTGCTTGTCGTGTCTGACTCTTTGGAACTCTGTGGACTCTAGCCCGCCAGGCTCCTCTTCCATGAGATTCTCCAGGCAAGAATACTAGAGTGAGTTGCCACAGCCTCCTCCAGGGGATCTTCCTGACCCAGGAACTGAACCTGCGTCTCCTGTATCTCCTGCATTGCAGGTATATTCTTTACCACTGTAGCCCCAAAGATGTATGTATGTACCTTATAAATATGAGATGTCTCTGCCTTCTAATGGCATTGTCAAAACTGGTTTGTGGATGAGCTCTGTTTAATTGGCTTAAGAGAAATTAAGTGCTTATATGAATTCTCAGGAATATAAAAGATACTGATCAGAATGAATTTCAGGTTCAAGTGATCTGGTAAATATTCAGTACTGAGTCGATATCTGGTACTGAAGCTAGCTGAAGCTTGTTGGTTTGACTAATACTGACATGTCTTTAGCATCATCAGTGTTAAGTAGTACTTCTGTTGCACCTAGGTTTGCTGAAGATCAAATAAGACCTTATTATATTTGTTGAAACTGTCAGTGAGGAAAATAACTTGATAACTGGAAACTAAATTTTTATTATCTGAGATCAGACGAGATCGGGCGCCTTCAGGCTGATATGGCCGGAGGCAGTAACTGATTTTAATTTTTTTAAAAAGGAATGACCTGTTGATGCATACATGGATGGATGGCAGAGCAATTATGCTAAGTAAAATAAGCCAGATTTTAAAAGTACCTACTGTATGATTCCATTTATATAAAATTCTGTAAAATGCAAACTAACTCATAGTGAGCAGATTACTGGTTGCCTGGGGAGTGGGTGTTGGCAGGAAGAGGAATGGAAAAAGGATTATTAAGTGGTGTGAGGAAACTTTTGGGGGCAATGGATATGTCCATTACCTTAATTGTGGCAATGGTTTCAGGGGTGTAAGCTTATGCCAAATTTATCAAGCTATCCATTTTAAACATGCACAATATAATGTATGTCAGTTAGGATCAATAAACCTCTTAAAAATAGTAATGCAACTCAACTATAACAAAACAAACAATACAAAAAAAAATGTGCAAAAGATTGTATAGACACTTTACCAAGAAAAAGAGCAAAAACATTAAGTACATGAAATAATCCTTAATACCATTACTCAGTAGGGAAATGTAAATCAAAACCACAATGAGGTTTCACCATACACCTACTGGAATGGTTACTATCAACAACACTTACCATATCAAGTTCAAGTTCTGGAGAGGATGCAGAGCTGCTGGAACTCTCGTACATTTCTTTATCTCATCATGCAAGATGGTCAGTCAGTTCAGTTCAGCTGCTCAATTGTGTTTTGACTCTTGGCGACCCCATGGACTGCAGCATGCCAGGCTTCCCTGTCCATCACCAACTCCTGGAGCTTGCTCAAACTCCTGTCCATTGAGTTGGTGACGCCATCCAACCATCTCATCCTCTGTTGTCCCCTTGTCCTCTTGCTTAAAATCTTTCCCAGCATCAGGTTCTTTTCCAATGAGTCACTTCTTTGCATCAGGTGGCCAAAATATTGGACCTTCACCTTCAGCATCAGTCCTTCCAATGAATATTCAGGACTGATTTCCTTTAGGATTGACTGGTTTGATCTCCTTGCAGTCCAAAGGACTCTGAAGAGTCTTTTCAAACACCACAGTTCAAAAGCATCAATTCTTCAGCATTTAGCTTTCTTTATGGTCCAACTCTCATATCCATACATAACTGTGGAAAAACCATAGCTTTGACTCAGTTCAGTTCAGTTCAGTCGCTCAGTTGTGTCCAACTCTTTGCGACCCCATGAATCGCAGCACACCAGGCCTCCCTGTCCATCACCAACTCCTGGAGTCCACCCAAACCCATGTCCATTGAGTCATTGATGCCATCTAACTATCTCATCCTCTGTTGTCCCCTTCTCCTCCTGCCCTCAATCTTTCCCAACATCAGGGTCTTTTCAAATGAATCAACTCTTCGCATCAGGTGGCCAAAGTATTGGAGTTTCAGCTTCAACATCAGTCCTTCCAATGAACACCCAGGACTGATCTCCTTTAGGATGGACTGGTTGGATCTCCTTGCAGTCCCAGGGACTTTCAAGAGTCTTCTCCAACACCACAGTTCAAAAGCATCAATTCTTCGGTGCTCAGATTTCTTTATAGTCCAACTCTCACATCCATACATGACCACTGGAAAAACCATAGCCTTGACTAGATGGACCTTTGTTGGCAAAGTAATAGCTCTGACTAGATGGACCTTTGTTGGCAAAGTAGTGTCTGTTTTTTAATATGCTGTCTAGGTTTGTCATAGGTTTTCTTCCCAGGAGCAAGCATCTTTTAATTTCATGGCTGCAGTCACCATCTGCGGTGATTTTAGAGCCCCCCAAAATAAAGTCTGTCACTGTTTCCATTGTTTCTCCATCTGTTTGCCATGAAGTGATGGGACCAGATGCCATGATCTTATTTTTTTGAATGTTGAGTTTTAAGACAGCTTTTTCACTCTCCTCTTTCACTTTCATCAAGAGGCTCTTTAGTTCCTCTACACTTTCTGCCATAAGGGTGGTGTCATCTGCATATCTGAGGTTATTGATATTTCTCCCAGCAATCTTGATTCCAGCTTGTGCTTCATCTAAACCCGGCCTTTTGCATGATGTACTCTGCATATAAGTTAAATAAGCAGGGTGACAATATACAGCCTTGACATACTCCTTTCCCAGTTTGGAACCAGTCCATTATTCCATGTCCAGTTCTAACTGTTGCTTCTTGATCTGCATACAGATTTCTGAGGAGGCAGGTCAAATGGTCTGGTATTGCCATCTCTTTAAGAATTTTCCACAGTTTGTTGTGATCTACACAGTCAAAGGCTTTGGCATAGTCAATAAAGCAGAAGTTGATATTTTTCTGGAACTCTCTTGCTTTTTTGATGATCCAACAGATGTTGGCAATTTGATCTCTGGTTCCTCTGCCTTTTCTAAATCCAGCTTGAACATTTGGAAGTTCTCGGTTCACATACTGTTGAAGCCTCACCTGGAGAATTTTGAGCTTTAGTTGGCTAACGTGAGATGAGGGCAATTGTGCAGGACTTCTCTGGTGGCTCAGACGGTAAAGCATCTGTCTACAATGTGGGAGACCTGGGTTTGATCCCTGGGTCAGGAAGTTCCCTGGAGCAAAAAATGGCAACCCACTCCAGTACTCTTGCCTAGAAAATCCCATGGACGGAGAAGCCTGGTGTCCAGGGGGTCACAAAGAGTCGGACACGACTGAGCGACTTCACTTTCTCTTGAACATTCTTTGGCATTACCTTTCTTTGGGATTGGAATGAAAACTGACCTTTTTCAGTCCTGTGGCCACTGCTGGGTTTTCCAAATTTGCTAGGATAATGAGTACAATGCTTTCACAGCATCATCTTTTAGGATTTGAAATAGCTCAACTGAAATTCCATCACCTCCACTAGCTTTGTTCATAGTGATGCTAAGGCCCACTTGACTCTGGATTGCAGAATGTCTGATCTTAGGTGAGTGATCACACCATCGTAGTTATATGGGTCATGAAGATCTTTTTTTGTACAGTTCTTCTGTGTATTCTAGGCATCTTTTCTTAATATCTTCTGCTTCTGTTAGGTCCATACCATTTCTGTCCTTTATTGTGCCCATCTTTGCATGAAATGTTCCCTTGGTATCTCTAATTTTCTTGAAGGGATCTCTAGTCTTACCCATTCTTTTGTTTTCCTCTGTTTCTTTGTATTGATCACTCAGGAAGGCTTTCTATTTCTCCTTGCTATTCTCTGGAACTCCTCATTCAGATGGGTATTCTGATGGGAACCTGTACCGTACAAGATGGTATAGCCATTTAATATCTCATCAGAGTAAACATACACTTAATATATGATCCAGCAGTCCTGCTCCTAGGTATTTGCCCAAAATAAACACATGTGTGTGTACACACACATATATCCCACCTCTTCTTTATCCATTCATACTTAGGTTTCTTCTGTATCTTGGGTGCTGTAAATAATGCTGCAATGAACACAGGGATGTATATAACTGTTTGAATTAGTGTTTTTGTTTTCTTAAGGCAAATACCCAGAAGTGAAAATGCTGGATCATATGGCAGGGATGGAACTATGTTCTAATTGGTGGTGGTGATTACACTAATCTATACATTTGTTAAAACTCATAGAACTGTACACCTAAAAGAGTGAATTTTACTGTATATACATTTTAAAATAATTTATATTGTTATAAAAATATGGAACAATATAGAAGTATGAGAAGGAAGAAGTGTAAGGGCCTTCACACACACACAGCACAGCCATGAACCTGCTCCCTGAAGCTAACCATGGTTGCAGTCTACTAAGCATCCTCTCAGACAGTTTTCTATGAAAGTGCATGAAATTATATAGAGATTTTTAAAAATAGAAACAGTATTGTCCCATACATTGGTTCAACAACTGCTTTCTTTGTGCAATGTTGTGAGAGTCTTAAAGAAATAGAGCATAACTCCAAAGCACAACTGGATGTAACTTAGAATTGTTGCATCATTTTCAAGGTTACACAAACAATTATGCTATACCAGTGGTACCGGTTTTGGAAGAAGTTAGTCTAAGTCAAATCAGGAAACACTTAGGAAAATGTAGAATTAACAACCCGGCCCCCTACTTTGTTAGAAATTTCCATGGTTGATCTTCCACTTGGAGGGAAGCATAACCTCCCCCCAGAATTGGGGGCGCGAGACTATTCTTTGGGGGAATCTGATGAGCCATGGCAGGGGCTGACTCTGTCAGGGTGGATAGAACCAATGCCAGTCTTCCAAGTTGAGGAAGAGAATTGTCATGAACACAGCAGAATGTTTGAAATCTGTTCTTATGCGTTTATCTTTTAAAGCTCTCTTTGTCTGATAACAGAGTCTAAATATGTTCTCATCATTGGACATTGGCATTGTGGGAAGAACCAAGCTCTGTAGTGGGGCAGGTGGGCTGGAAGCACAGCTACCAACTTGACCATCTGGTTGAACCCGGGCAAGCCACAACCTTCCCCTATTGGATTCACAGGCTTGTTGTGGGGATTAATACTATAGAAGCCAATGCCTGATAATCCGTAGCCACTCAGTACCATCAGTAATTTTACTATTTAAATCCTGTCCCTTACTTACTGTAGAGGCCATTGACCTCAGACCTAAGGAAAATTAAATCCTTCTCTTAGGGGGCTTCCCTGAATGGTTAGTAAATGTGTTCTGTCAACAACCTGCCCCCACCTGACCCTGCCCAAGGCAGCTGGGCCCCTCTCAACTCTTTCCAGTTCAGCACCAATAAACAGCTGAACCTTGCTGGGAAATCTTGGCTAACAAGGCCCGTTTTTTATTTTGTTCTCCAAGCCTTTCAAGTGGTGGAAGCCTCTGTGACTTCTTTGTAATGCCCAGTTACAAAACGTGGCAGCTTTCCTGAACCGCTGCCAGAGACTCATGACCTTCTGGAAAGAAACCCAGACCCCTGGGCCTGCAGTCTCAGCCTTGCCTTTGTCTCAGAGCCCCCAGGTCTCAGGCTTAGCCCTGTCACTGGGTTATTTATTTAACAGCTGTAGAGATAATGGCGAAGGGACATGGCCAAGACACCTGTGACTTATCTTAAACTTCCTTCAATCAGCTAACAAATACTGATGATCCCTGCTCTGGGCAAGGGGGGAGCAGAACCCTAGCCGGTGTTCTCAGGACTTTCACAGCCCAGCACCGTTCATTTGCTAGGTCAGCGGTTAACAAAGAGAAGACAACCTTAGCTGAGCCCCCGCCACCCTTCCTGCCAATATTTAAACCAGGTCAATTCTTCCAGCCTAGCGCACAATTTAACTCTTGCTGTAGCTAAATCATTTGATAGTTCTGGTAGCTCAGCTCTCTAGTAGGGCCGAGAGAGCAGGAGGTTCTGAAAAGAAACCCAGATCCCTGGGCCTCTGGGATCAGTCTTGTGTTTATCTCCAAACTCCAGTTCTGAGAACTAAATATACTGAAGCAAGGCAGGATAATAGTATAATATAATAATTTCAAATTATTTTGAAATGTGACCTTAGCAGTTTAATAAAAGGAGTCAGCAACCTAAAAGGGCTAACTACTTTTTCTCAGTTTTTAACCCAGAATTTTACGAATGCTCATTTACATAAAAGGGCCCCCCAAGGCTCTAAACAGACACCTGCAGCCCTCATACCCACTTCCAGAAATCATGTTGAGATTCACACAGGAGGGAAGTCTTGTGTATGTGCGTGTGTGTGTAGTTACTTCAATTGTGTCTGCCTCTTTGGGACCCTGTGGACTGTAGCCTGCCAGGCTCCTCTGTCTGTGGGATTCTCCAGGAAAGAATACTGGAGTGGGTTGCCATTTCCTCCTCCAGGGAATCTTCTCAACCCAGGGACCAAACCACAGGTCTCCCACACTGCTGGTGGATTATTTACCACTGAACCACCAGGAAAGCTCTGGGAAGTCTTGTACTTATAAGTAAACAAACTTTTATTTGACATTTTAAAGACAGGTTTCAATAGATATTTTGAAATTAGGTGGAGTAATTCTAAATGAAACTAGGAGAATCTCAGTAAACAAGGTAAAGTGAAAGTGTTTAGTTGCTCAGTTGTGTCCAACTCTTTGTGACCCCATGGGTTGTAGCCCTGCAAGCTCCTCTGTCCATGGAATTCTCCAGACAAGAATACTGGTGTGAGTAGCCATTCCCTTCTCCAGGGGATCTTCCTAACCCAGGGATCAAACCTGGGTCTCCCACATTGCAGACAGATTCTTTACCACCTGAGCCACCAGGGAAACCCCAAAGAAGGTAAAGCAAACATCTAAAGAGTTAAGAGACACAGGTTTAAATTTAACTTAAAAAAAAAAAAATGTGGCCATACCCCACAGCATGTGGAATCTTAGTTCCCCTGCCAGGGATCAAACTCATGCCCCCTGCATTGGAAGGTGAAATCTTAACCCCTGGACTGCTGGGGAAGTCCCTATAAATTTAATTTTTAGAAGGGGTCATAATCAATTAAATAAGCAAATTAAGCCAAGATACTACTACACATCTCTTAGAGTCCAAAGCATTGACAACACCAAATGTTGGTGGGGATGTAGAGCAACAAGAGCTCTCATTCATGCTGATGGGAATGCAAAGCAGTACAGCCGCTTTGAAAGACAGCTCGGAGGTTTCTTGCAAAACTAAACATACTCTTACCACATGATCCAGCAATTCTGTTCCTTGGTATTTACCCAAATCAGCTCATAATAAGATTTACACAAAAAGTGCACACAGATATTCATAGCACCTTTATTCATAATTGACCAGTTGGAAGCAACCACGGTGTCCTTCAGTAGGTGAAAGGTTAAAAAAAAATTGTGGTACATCCAGTCAGTGGAATATTATTCAGCTCTAAAAAGAATTGTGCTAGCAAGCCATGAGAAGACATGAAGGAACCTTGAATGCATATTATTAAGTAAAAGAAGCCAATTGGAAAGTGCTACATAGTGTAAGATTACAACTATACGACATTCTTAAAAAAGTAAGAGTGGTTGCGAGGCGTCAGGGGGACGTGAGGGTGAATATGAGGAGCAGAGAGGATTTTTAGGGCAGCAAAACTACTCTGCTGTGTGTGATCCTATAATGGTGGACGCATGTTATCACACATTTGTCAAAAGCCTTTGGATGCACAGCACCAAGACTGAACTGTAATGTCAGCTATGGACTTGGGTGACAGTGATGTCAGTGTGTGACAAATGCATCGCTCTGCTGGGGAATGTTGATAGTGAAGGAGGCTATGCGTGAGTGGGGCAGGGAGTATATGGGAACTCTGTGGTTTCTGCTCAATTTTGCTATAAACCTAAAACTGCTCTAAAATAAGGTCTGTTTAAAAAAAGGAGATATTCATTCAAAGTTTTTAACTTTTCTAACATCTGACATAAAGTTCTTTTCATTATGGCGGGGAGGCTTATTTTCATCATCACCATGTCTTGAAATACTCTTTTAAAATACTCTTTCAGTGCCTGCATAAAATGCTATAAATGTTCTATAATTTATTTGTTTTCCTAACATGGGATATTTAATTTACTGCCTTTATATGTATATGTTGTTATCATAGATAACACTGCCTGCCTGCCTGCTAAGTCAGTCGGACTCTTTGTGATCCTGTGGACTGTAACCCACCAGGCTCCTCTATCCATGGGATTCTCCAGACAAGAATCCCAGCGTGGGTTGCATAACACTGCATTTATAGCAATACACAGCACTCATTACGTGCCAGGCACTGTTGTAAGTGCTCTGCAAGTATTAACAAATATTTAATGTAGATAACAGCCCTGAAACATCTTACAATCCCTGTGTAAACAGCTGGAGAAATTGAGACCCAGAGACGTCAAACAGCAGAGCCAGAATTTGAACCAGGTAGTCTGGTTCTGGGGCTTCCCCAGTGGCTCATCGGTAAAGAATCTGCCTGCAATGCAGGAGATGCAACAGACGTGGGTTCAATCCCTGGTTAGGGAAGATTCCCCTGGAGGAGGGTGTGGGAACCCACTCCAGTATTTTTGCCTGGAGAATCTCGTGGACAGAGAAGCCTGGCGGACCATAGTCTATAGGGTCGTAAAGAGTCAGACACAACTGAAGGGACTGAGCCCACCCACACACAGTCTGGTTCTAGCTTCTGTGCTCCAATCAAGTGCGCAAGTTTAAATGCATTGTTAGTTATTCCTTCTTTTCTAAGAGAGGAATTTCCTGGATCCACAGGTCCTCAAAACCACACTAAACTAACCCGCATGCCTCCTTCAGAAGTTTCCATGGCAGCCTATAGGCTGGAGGCTCCCTTACAAGCCATGTTTGTAAGCTGGGAGCTGCTGATGCTCCAGAAGCGATTTAATAGGGACTGTTAAAACAAAAGGCATTCTCATCCTCCAAGGACCTGGACAGGCTTGAGCCTCAACCACCATTCTCACTGTGAGAGAAGCTGGAGGAGGCCATGACCTCAGTGGTGGTCTTTGCATTCCTCCCAGTGGTCTTTGCCTCCGCCTCATGTTGGATGGGATTTCCCAAACCCAAGAAGGTAGTTCAGAGGCTGGGCGGCCAGAAATTCAACAAATGTCTCTTAGATCGGAAAGCCTGCCAATCAGTCTCTGGGGCTGTGCTCACTGAATGGAGGTGGAAGGTGTTCATGGGGCAACTGCTGCTGCCGCCAAGTCGCTTCAGTCGTGTCTGACTCTGTGCGACCCCATGGACTGCAGCCTACCAAGCTTCTCCATCCATGGGATTCTCCAGGCAAGACCACTGGAGTGGGTTGCCATTTCCTTCTCCTCATGGGGCAACAGGGGGCTGCAACCGAGAGTCACAACAGGGGGCTCCAGGAGGAGGTCAGGGGAGCTTTACCCTGCGATTCTTAATTGGAGACAATTCAGGCAATGTCTGAAGGTTGTCACAATCTGGGGGAGGGGAGCATCTAATGGGTAGAGGCCAGGGATGCTACTAAACACCCTGCAATGCTAACCACTCCGCCCCCCGCTCCGAAAAACACAAAGAATTATCTGAACTCAAATATTAACAGTGCTGAGATTGAGAAACCTGCTTTATCCAGAGGTCCTCAAACTTCCCATCAGTTCGCCAGGCACGTCTGCTCACAGAGGACAACAGCCTGGGCACTGGGTCAGACTTACTCCACCCTGGTGGCTAGGACAGAGAAATGAACAGCGTCTGGAAATCAAAGCGTTGCAAAGCGCCCATCCTAAGAGCCTGGAGCTCCCGGATGATTTATGATGACTGAGACTCAGGAATGAAACTGGGTAGGAATTTGCTTGCTAACTTAAAATACAGGATGCTGGTATATATAGACAGATGCTAGAGATGGGATGGCTCAGTAGGTTAAGCATCCACCTGCAATGCAGGAGACCCGTGTTCAGTCCCTGGGTTGGGAAGATCCCCTGGAGAAGGAAATGGCAACCAATCCTGTATTCTTGCCTGGAAAATCCCATGGACAGAGGAGCCAGGCAGGTTATAGTCCATGGGGTCACAAGAGTCAGATATGACTGAGAGATGGGGCAGGATGGCCTAAGGGCTGCAATTGGCTGGGACCAGAGGTGGGGGCTGACATGTAAGCTCTGGGGAGGAAATGAGGCAAGGGGTAAGCACTCAAGTGGGACTGCCAGTTTCCAGACAAACCTTAACACCAACCACAATTCAGTCCTTGAGTCCAGGCTCAGTTAGATTAGAATCTACTCAAACACATCAGAAGGCTAGGGCCAGGGAAATGGATTGAGATCTCCAGAGGGGCAGGAGTATGTATGACTGGTGAAACAAGACAAATATCTGTTTCTTTACATAAAGCTACAGGCAGAAAATGAAGGCTCAGCCTTCTTGGTTGGTAGGATATTGTTTAAAAAGTATGGAGAAGCTTGATATCAACTTAATTTCTCCAAGTTCCCGCTGGTTTCTGATAGGTATGCAAATGGTGCTAATTTGTAACATGTTTTTAAAAAAACACTTTCAAGGACTTCTCTGGTGGCCCAGTGGCTAGGACTCTGCACTCCTAATACAGGGGGCCCAGGTTCAATGCCTGTTCAGGGACCTAGATTCCACACACTGCAGCTAAGAGTTCACATGCCACAGCTAAAGATCTCACATGCTACAACAAGACCCTGTGCAGCCAGACACATACACATTTCTTAAAAACCACTTTCAGAGTTCTCGGCAATTTTGAGCATCTCGTCAACCCTGTGAGGTAGGTGACAGCATCCCCATTTGATGGGCAAGGAAACCAAGGCCGGGAAGGGCTGTGCAGCTCACCCACACCACAGGGCTGGCCGGTGACTGTGCTCTCGGCCCCTCACTGTCCTTCTATGGGAAACGTTTGTATCAGTTCCCAGGGGCTTCTGAGGACATTCAGGCCTGGGCACGTTTCCCTTATGGTTGTCTTGCTCTGTGGTGATCACTCGCTCCTCTCCTGACCGCCCTTTCCTAACCAGATTTGGCACACTTTCCACGTTGGGGAAAAACAACCTCTTAGCAGCCATCTACTTACAATTTGTCTCACGAGGCCAAGAGCTCCTTAGCAGCTGCTGCTTTTTGTGAAAGGCTGAATTAAATCAGAGGAGTTTGCCCTAGAGGCAAAGATTCAAGTGCGGGAAGAAACCACAGAAAAACGGCTTCCATTCAAGGAGTCACAGACTATCCTTATCTTCATTTTACTTAACTGATGCTCATTGCTATTGTGAACGTTTGTTTCATTTTTTTTTCTTTCTGAGATATATTTCTCCTAAAGTGAAGTGAAAGTGTTAGTTTCTCAGTCACGTCCAACTCTTTGAGACCCCAGGGACTGTAGCCCACCAGGCTCCCCTGTCCATGGAATTCTCCAGGCAAGAACATTGGAGTAGGTTGCCATTCCCTTCTCCAGGGGATCTTTCCAAACCAGGGATTGAACCTCAAGTCTCCTGCATTGCAGACTGATTCTTTACTGTCTGAGCCACCAGGGAATTTTATATTTCTCTTAATCTCAGGTTTATTGTCAAACTGCGGCTTCCCAGGTGGCTCAGTGGTAAAGAATCTGCCTGCCAATGCAGGAGATACAAGAGATGCGGGTTTGATCTCTGGGTCAGGAAGATCCCCTGGAGGAGGAAATGGCAATCCAGTATCCTTGCCTGGAAAATTCCATGGACAGAGGAACCTGGCAGGCTACAGTCCACGGGATCACAAAGAGTCGGACACAACTGAGCACGCACTCACATTGTTAAACTAATGTATAATTATCGTTTAGAAAAATAATCCATTCAAGCCTGTTCAAAGGGCAAATATTTTAGCATTGCAAAATATGTATCTTAGGGGTTTATTCTGGATGCAGTCATAAGATCAGAACTATAAGAAATATTTTCCACTCGCGGCGGCCACAGCGCAGATTCGACTTCACTCGCTCGCAGTTCGCTCCGCGCCCTCTGCAACCATGTCTGACAAACCCGATATGGCTGAGATTGAGAAGTTCGATAAGTCGAAATTGAAGAAAACGGAAACGCAAGATAAAAATCCACTGCCTTCGAAAGAAACGATTGAACAGGAGAAGCAAGCAGGCGAGTCGTAATGAAGCGTGCGCCGCCAGTATGCACTGTACATTCCACAAGCATTGCCTTCTTATTTTACTTCTTTTAGCTGTTTAACTTTGTAAGATGCAAAGAGGTTGGATCGAGTTTAAATGACTGTGCTACCCCTTTTCACATCAAAGAATGGAGAACTACTGACAACGTAGGCCGCGCCTGCCTCTCCCATCTGCCTGTGTGGCTGGCAGGGAAGGAAAAGAACTTGCATGTTGGTGAAGGAGGAAGCTGGGTGGGACGACAGTGAAATCTAGAGTAAAAAGCTGGTCCAAGGTGTTCTGCGGGCTGTAAAATGCAGTTTAATCAGAGTGCCATTTTTTGTTGTTGTTCAAATGATTTTAATTATTGGAATGCACAATTTTTTTATTATGCAAATAAAAAGTTTTAAAACCTGAAAAAAAAAAATTTTCCAAACAGTAATTCTACATTCTTGTTGATTTTTGTCCGATCTCTTTATTTCCCTTGTTTGGGGTGTTTAAGCAACAAGGTGGCACTCATTTTACATCCAAGGCAGCCAGCTTCCCTTGTGCAACTGGTATTCCTAAAAGCTGAGACGCTTAATCGGCAAAAGTGAGTTTTTAATAGCTTTGTTAAGGTATAATTCTCACACAAAGAACATATCTTTAAAGTGTGCAATTTGGCAAGTTTTGACAGATATATAGATGCATGAAACCACCACCACAATTAGGATAATGCATTCATCACCCTCAAAAGTTTTCTCAAGTCCATTTGTAATTACTTACTCCTGTCCCTCTTCACCTCTCTCCTTACTTACCAACAATCATTGACTTGTTTTCTATCATTATAGGTTAGTTTGCATTTTCTATAATGTTGTGCAAATGGAATTGTGCAGTATGTACTCTTCTAGCTTCTTTCACTCAGCATAATAATTTTGTGAATTATCCATATTGTTGTATCAGTAGTCTATTCTTTTTTATCGCTGAAGATTAGATTCGTAGCATGGATATACTCAAGTTGTTTGTGCATCCATGTCCCTTTTGAGGATCATTTGGGTTGTTTTCAGCTTTGAGTTATTACAGTTAAAGCTGCTCTAGTCATCTGTGTACACATCTTTGGATGGGCACATGCTTCCTTTTCTCGTGTCTAAATACCTAGGAGGGAGTGGCTAGGTCTTAGGGTAGATGTATGTTTAACATTTTAAGAAATTGCCAGAAAATGAAAATAGAAACTGTTTTTCTAAACATTTTACATTCCCACCAGCAGTGTATAAGAGATCTAATTCCTCCACATTCTTGCCCATCCTGGTAAGATTGGTTTTTAAACTTTTAGACATTCTAATATGTGTGTAGTGGAGACAATTGCAGTTTTAATTTGCATTTCCCTAATGACTAGTGATGTTGAGCAGCCTCTCACGAGCTTATTTGTACCTTACTTGACAAAAGGTCTGTTTAAGTCTTTGCAAAAGTAAATTTTGCACAGTGATTTCGTGTCCTGTGACTGATGTGTTGAACACCAGAGTGCTGTGACCTAGACTACTTGAGACAATGAATCAGTCCTCCTAAGAGTGAAGTCAAACTCCTTGTGTGAGTAAAAGCTAACACTCCTGGGGGTACCTACCACATGCCAAGCACTGTGCTAAGCATTTCTGCATGTTAATACAGAATCCTCACAACTGGCCCGGCGTCATGCAGCTATATCCGTGGTAGGGCAGCACTTGAAGAGTCATGTGGGGAAGTGGGAGAGAGGAACAGAAAGACTCACTGATGGATGGCGTTGAGCATTCATCCAAGGTCTATCTACAGCCTTTATGTAGAAGGGGCGTAGATGCTGGAACTGATCCAGAGTCCAAAGTTTTGCCAAGGGCAGAGAACCAGAAGTATGACATGGACTAAGTTGGTTGGAGTGGTCGCTAGATAAAGAAGGAGGTGAAGACAGAAGGGAGAAAGAGGAACGATGAAGATATTGGAGCACTCTGAAAGAGCAAGAGAGTGCTGAAGATATGAATGGTTTTGATTAAAGTAGGATGTGGAAATTTGGGAATTCATCACCTGGTGATGAAGGATTCCAGGGCACAGGGAAGCTGGATAGTAGGAGTCAAGAAGTCTCATTTAATTTTTTTTCCACAGAGAAACATTGAAAATTTGATGTATCTAGACTATTTCCTATCTTTTAGGTCATATGTTATTTTTACTCAGTGAAATCTATCAGTCTTTTCCTTTACAGTTTCAGGTGATCAACCATCCCAATTTCCCTGACTGTCCCATTGTTAGCACTGAAAGTCCAACATCCGGGGAAATCCCTTGGTTCTGGGCAAATCAGGACTGTGGGCACCCTAGAAGCCATGGACTGTCTTCCTTAGACGATTACAAATAGCCTCCCTAACAGTTCTCTTATTTCATTCTCATCTCTCTCCTTCACTGAATTAATTCTGAAACCCAACTTTGATTTTTCTACTCCTTGTTAACTACACACAGAAGAGCAAACTTCACAGACTGGTGGGAGACTGCATCTTCAATCTAATTCCCATTACTCCCTCAGGTACCCACTGTTCCAGCCTATTTCCCTGAACACTCCTACCACAGGCTTGCCTGTCTCGGGCATCTGTTCAAGGTCTTTTTCTTGCCTGAATTGTCTCTCCCTTCCCACCATGTCTACAACCCATCTTCCTTTCAGATCTTTCTCTGATGTAACCTGGTCCAGGAAGGCTTTTATGATCTGAAATTTTCCTGCCTGGACCTTCATAGCACTTTGAGCCCCTCTGTTAATTACAATAAGACAGCAAGTGACAGAAGGGCTGCCCTGGTAAAAAAATCTGCCTGCCAATGCAGGAGACGCCCGTTTGATCCCTGGGTCAGGAAGATCCCCTGGAGAAGGTAATGGCTACCCACTCCAGTATTCTTGCCTGGGAAATCTCACGGACAGAGGAACCTGGGGGCTATTGTCCATGGGGTCGTAAAGAGTCAGACATGACTTAGTGACTAAACAGCAGCAGCAGAAGCAGCAAGTAACAGAACGACTAACACTTACTGGCTCAAACAATTGAGCAGAAAGCAGTCTATGGGTGTAGATCTATGTTCAGGTAGGGCTACGTTATGGGGCCGGAACAAAGCCACCTATCTTCTGTATCTCTTCTTCCACCTCTGGCCTGCAGATGACCTCTCTGCTCAGGCAGACTCTCCTTCGGTGGCTATACCACAGCTTCTTGGGCTTCATTATTCCAGGGAGTGGGGAAAATGTGGGAGTCAATATGCCAGCGTCCCCAGAAGTGCTGAGATACCCTCTGAATGGACCACCTCACTCCATCACTGTGCCCAGGAGGACGTGAGGGCCGTGTGGCTGCATTGGTGATGGCTGTGCACTGCACAACTCTAGGAGGTGCTGTTCACACAGGCTGTACTGCTAGCTCTGGGACCTTCACCTCTCTGGGTCTCAGTGTCTTCATGAGCCAGGTGAGAGTGACATTCTCTGTGGTCCCTTCCATTCCTGCCAATCTACCGTTCCAGTGTTCAGAGACTCGGTGGAAATAGTGTTTCATGGGCTTGGCTCTGTTTCCGAGAAGAACTCATGTGAAACCTCTTAATCTCTTTTTTGGTCTATGGTCATCCTCTTCTAGAAAAACAAGTGGGTGTGAGGTCCTTTTTAAAAGAGGAAGCGGAGAAACCCAAAGAAATTAAGATGTGAAACTAATACACTGTGAAAATTCTCGGTTCCACGGGGTCACTGGTTGTATTCTATGTTGGGCATAGGTTTTGATGTGGCTTCCACTGCCTGCGTACTCCTTATGTGCCCGCTGCCCGTGTTCCGTGTGCATTACCTGATCTGGCTTTCCCTGGCGACACCTGTGGAATAGGTAGTACTGTACTTGATGTTCCTACTTTAGAAATGAAGAAAAAAAAAAATCTGAGGCCACACACTTATTGAACGGCAGCACCTGGATACAAACTTAATGTTTGTTGGGCTCCAACGTTTCTCTCTGAATCAATATGCCAAATCACCTATTTGTCAGAGTCTATGCTGGAGTGCCCAGATTCTCAGGGTGTCTGTCCTTAGCGGGGAATACTTCTAATGCATGCGAAAACATGGGCATTTTTTAAAGGAATATTCAAGTTTACAGCATAATTTTTTAATCTTTTATTTTTTTTTTGCTGTGCTGGGCCTTCACTGCTTTGCGAGGGCTTTCTCTTGGTGTAGTGAGCAGGGGTTACTGTTTAGTGGCAGTGCGCAGCCTTTTCACTGAGGTGGCTTATCTTGTGGAGCACAGGCTCGAGGCATAAATGCTTCAGTAGCTGCAGTGCATGGGCTCATTTACCCCATGGCACGTGGGATCTTCCTGGACCAGGGATCAAACCTGTGTCCCCTGCATTGGCAGGCAGATTGTTAACCATTGCACTACCAGGGGAGCACATAATATGATTTTATATTTGGAAAATTTATCTTCAAAAGAATAGAAAATGAAATTCAATAAAATATTCTTGCAAAGTGGAAACACAGATAACAGATTCTCCTCAATGTATCAGAATCTTAGGTGGGGAGTGGCCTTGAGGTTTTTATGTTAATCTAAAGAAGGCAATGGCACCCCACTCCAGCACTCTTGCCTGGAAAATCCCATGGACCGAGGAGCCTGGTAGGCTGCAGTCCATGGGGTCGCTGAGAGTCAGACAAGACTCAACGACTTCACTTTCACTTTTCACTTTCATGCATTGGAGAAGGAAATGGCAACCCACTCCAGTGTTCTTGCCTGGAGAATCCCAGGGACGGGGGAGCCTTGTGGGCTGCCGTCTATGGGGTCGCACAGAGTCGGACACGACTGAAGCGCCTTAGCAGCAAAGAAGACATAGTTTTTTAAAATGTAGGCAACACAGATCTATACAATTATTGCCAAGTTTTATTTCTTTCACTGTATGTATTTCTCTTTAGTTTCCAAATGCTGCCCAGGGCTGTGTGTGCTCTATTAACCTTTCACAGAGAAGCCTGGTCAAGCAGGAGAGCCAGCTGGAGACGACAAGGGAGCCCAGCCTCCAGAGGGGGCCGTACGTGGGCTGTGACACAGACAGCCTCTTCTCCCAGCCTGGCTTTCTGGGTATTTATTCAACCCTGATGTGATAGGAAGCACATAAGACAAAAGTAATCAAAGAGACCTGCCCCTGATCGCTGCAGGAAACAGGAGCTTTTTCACCTGAAAGTAACACGTTAACGAAGGAACATTTCCACTTAAAGGATGACCGTTTCCGTGGCAAAGAGGAAGCAAGTGAGTCCACGTCCCCCGAGTGGGATACCATCAATTGGTGGTGATAAAATCATGAATAGGGTTCTTGTATTCCAACTCAAGTGGCTGCTTCACAGACTTATTGATTTGTGGGCTGAGATTTTTCTGTGTAAAAATGGAGACTTTAATCTGGCCTTTGTTTCAGACCTGCTGCTGCTGCTGCTGCTGCTAAATCACTTCAGTCGTGTCCGACTCTGTGCGACCCCAGAGATGGCAGCCCACCAGGCTCCGTCGTCCCTGGGATTCTCCAGGCAAGAGTACTGGAGTGGGTTGCCATTGCTTTCTCCGCTCCTATATTGCTAAATGAATATAAAATTGTGCCGTAATTTTGGCAAACAGTTGGGCAGTTTCTCAATAAGTTAAATATAGGGTTACCATGAGATTCAGCAATTCTACTCATAGGTATGTGCATAGCAGAATTAGTCATAATAGCCAAGAAGCAGAAGCAACTGAAATATCCATCACCTGATGAATGGATAAATTAAATGTCATATATATCCATACAATGGGTCATTATTTGGCCGTAAAATGTTCCAATACATGCTACAACATGGATAAACTTTGGAACATTATGCTAAATGAAAGAAGCCAGGCACAAAAGACTACATATTATATGATTTCATTGAAAAGAGATGTCCAGAACAGGCAGGTCCGTGGAGACAGAAAGTCAATTGCCAGAGGCTGGGGGATAAATGGGATTTCTTTATGGGGTGATGAAAATGTTCTGTGAATTAGTGGTGATGGTTACAGAACTCTATAAATATATTAAAAGCCACTAGACAGTATACTTTAAAAGGGTGAGCTATGATATATGAATTTTATCTCAATTAAAAAAATCCTCATTCTCAAAAGCACAGATGGGCATGTCTGTGTGGGAGGCTTTTCTAGCTGCAGGACCTTTAGGTATTCATGTGTCATGTATCACTAGAAACTGACAATGAGAGGAAGCAATGAATTCTGCAGACATGAGTGATAGGGAACATAGCCCTTCTCCAGAAGAACTGCCCCCTCACCCATCCCCCCAACTCCCACCCCTCCACCCCACCCCCATTCAAAGGGCCCCTTGGAGCCTTTGGGAAGGTCTGCAGGGAGCAGCCCAGTCCGGGCCTCTCCAGGCACCCGGGAGCTGGATTCAGAGGCTTTTCACCTGAAAGTCTTTGCAAACACACTCAGGCTTGACCAGGAGGCTCTGAAGGCATTTTCTTGTGTGGGTTGAAGAGGAAGGCAGCGGGGCTGCTAGAAACGGGAGGGTGGCAGTAAGCTCAAAGCCACACCAGCTGACAAGCTAGCTACAGTGGGTTGTCCGGGAAAATAAATCAATGGCTTTACCACTCTGAGGCTAAGCCAGTCAGTGTTCTGTGTGAACTCAGCCCGCTCTGTGGATTTCACAGTGCTATGCCCCGAGGTGCCAGAAGCTCTCAAAGGATGTTCCCTGGTCACCAGCATCAACTGGGGAGCTGGTGGGGGAGGAGGGGAAGGACAAAAGTCTGGATTTTAACAAGCCTTCCAGGTGACCCTGAGACACACTCAAGTTTGAAAATCACCAGCTCATACACCATCTGGTCTGATCTTCCTCTTGACAGAATCCTGGTTTTGTCTGGAGTGACAGGTGCATGGACTCCCTTGCACCTGGGGTGACCACATGACATAGTTCTGTCTAGTGAGATGCAAACTCAAGTCACTGAGTGGGGTTTCTGGGAAACCTCTGCTGGCCTTGTGGCTTTGATCCATTACCCTTCTCCCCCTTCTTCCCTGGACCATGGACAAATGCTGGAGGGCATGCAGCCATCTTGGGAGACAGGGCCACACACTCAGAGCAGGAGAACAGAAAGACGAAGGAGCCAGGGTCACTGAGAACATAAGGGTTGCAGCGCCTGCCCTGACCTGCATAACTCTCTCTAGCCTAGACTTGTGATAGTTGGAAACTTTAACCTTTAATTTGTGTAAGTCACTTTTGTCCATGTTAGCAACCGAATCCAAGCTCTAACTGGTGTACCTAGGGATTATGGTTTGTCCTGGCTGAAGGAATGTTTCTTTTACTTAAACCAAGCATAAGGGTCATCATAGAGGTTAGGTGCCAAGGTGAAGAGCTACATTTTCAGTTTCAGTTTCTCTGTGGGGGCTGGGGCTGGCTGGCCACACCAGGTCGTGGTGAAGTGGGCAAGCTTTGCCCTGGCGCTCGGCGCCCTGTCCCTTCTGCCTCTGACTTGGCTACTTTCTCCTGCATCCTGGCAGTTGGCAACTCTCTTGTGTGATGAGAAGTATGGGCATGGGTGGCTTCAGGATCAGTGCAGTGGCGCAATAATAACCACCAAGGACCTCAGCTTTTTCTTTTAATTCATTCAATAAAGATTGAACAACTACCAGGAGTCAGGCACTGTTCTAGGTTCTGGGGAATTGAACAGGGGCCTGGTCTCAGAAAGCTCACATTCGCGTGTGTGCGTGAGTGAATAAAATCGAACAAACAAGTCCATAAAGTGTGGGGTGCCAACATGTGCTCCAAAGAACAATAAGCAGGAAAAGAGAATGGAGTGATGAAGGTGGGTACATTTAGAAACAGGGTGGCCAGAGACTATCTCTTTGATGAGGAAACATCTAAAGAGAGCTAAAGGAAGTGAAGGAACAAGCCAGGCATCTGACCTAAGAGCTTCCCAGGAAAAGCAGATCAGCCAGGGCAAAGGCTCAGACTGGAATGTGCTGGAAAGATTAAAACTCAGCACGGATGCCAAAGGATGGCATGGAGGGAGGGAGGGAGCTAGTGGAAGAATGAAGTCAGAGAAGCAGCAGGAAGCTGGATCATGTGGGGCTTTATGGACTAAGGTAAAACCTTGGAACTTTTCTTGGAGAAGCAGAAAATCATTAAAGGACTTTAAGTAGAGGGGCAATGAGATCTGACTTATGAACAGAATCATCCCAATTACTGTGTGCCAGATACACTGGAAGATACAGTCAACCTCTGCTCTCCAGTCCTCAGTGTGTGGACTCAGCTCTTAAATTTGTGTTCTCCTGCTCACAGTCTGGCTGCCACAGATGCAGGTGTTACACTCAAGCACCACTCATGTCCAGGGTGCTGAGATGTGCAGATAAAACTAGATAACACTGTAGATTAACGTCGCTATGAATTCACTGACCCCAACCTCACCTGGTCCCTCAAGATTGCCTGGAAAACCCCCCCTTTTTCCCTAGAAAGATTTTCCCCCTTTCTCCATAGTAGCTCTTTTCAATCATCTTTATTCTCTTTAAACCTTACAATTTCTCCTCTGCCTCTCAGTAGGTGGCCAACATCTGACCTCACAGAGAAGATAGAAACCATTAGATGGGAATCCCCTTCACAGCCACCAAACCTACAATTATGATCGTGTGCGCATCTTTCCCACACCCTTCCCCTTCCCTCCGTGAGAGAGTTGTCCCCCAACCAGTGTAGAAGGCAGTTCGCCCTGGGCTCCTCGCATCCCACCCCTCCAGCACCTTCTCAGGGTCACTTTCTCTTGGTGGTGTCCTCTTTCTCTCCTGTATTATCAACATCTCTGATCTTAGCTGGCCCCTTTGCATCATCTCCTCAGTCTTAAAAAGAAACAAACAGATATTAAGCAAAAGAAACCAAACACAAAAGGTCGCGTAAAGTATGATTCCTTATATATGAAATATTCAAGATAGGTGAATCCACAGAAACAGAAAGTTGGTTAATGGATGCCAGGACCTGACGGGAGGGGGGAATAGGAAGTGACTACTTCTGTGGGTGATGAAAATGTTTGGAACTAGGTAGTGGTGATGGTTGCACAACATTGGCTTTTTTATGTTATCTTTTTAAATTGAAGTATAGTTAATTTACAATGTCATGTTAGTTTCTGGAGTACAGCAGTGATTCAGTTTTACATATGTATATGTGTGTGTGTGTTTATATTCTTTTCCATTATTTGTTATTGGAAGATATTGAATATAGTTCCTGTGCTATAGAGTATGTTCTTATTGTTTATTTTATATGTAATAGTGTATATCTGTGGAGAAGTCAATGAATGGCACCCCACTCCAGTACTCCGTCCAAGGAAAATCCATGGATGGAGGAGCCTGGTGGGCTGCCGTCTATGGAGTCGCACAGAGTCGGACACGACTGAAGCGACTTAGCAGCAGCAGCAGCAGCAGTGTATATCTGTTAATTTCAAGCTCCTAATTTATCCCTCCTTTCCCCTTTGGTAACCGTAAGCTCATTTTCTATATCTGTGAGTCTGTTTCTGTTGTGCAAATAAGTCCCTTTGTGTTATATTTTAGATTCCACATAAAAGTGGTATTGTATAGCATTTGTCTTTGTCTGACTTCACTTAGTATGATAATCTCTAGGTCCATCTGTGTTGCTACAAATGGCATTGTTTCATTTTTATGGCTGAGTAATATTCCATTGTATATTGATACTGTATCTTCTTTATCCATTCATCTATTGATGAATACTTACATTGCTTTCATGCCATGGTTATTGTGAGTAGTGCTGCTACAAACATTGGGGTACATGTATCTCTTCAAATTAGAATTTTCTCCAGATATATGCCCAGGAATGGGATTGCTAGATCATGTGGTAACTCTATTTTTAGTTTTTTTAAGGACCTTCCATACTCTTTTCCACAGTGGCTGTTTCGATTTACATTCCCATCAGGAGTGGAGAAGCGTTCACTTTTCTCTGCACCCTCTCCAGCATTTATGGTTTGTGGACTTTTTAATGATGGCTACTCTGACTGGAGTGAGGTGATAACCCTATTGTCATTTTGATTTGCATTTAATTTGCATTAATGATATTGAGCATCTTTTCATGTGCTTTTTTGGCCATCTGTATGTCTTCTTTGGAGAAATATCTATTTAGATCTTCTGCCCATTTTTTGATTGAGTTTTTTGGTTGTTATTGGGTTGTATGAGTTGCTTATGCATTTTGGAAATTAAGTCCTTGTCAGTCACATCATTGTTGGAGCAACATTGTGAATGTAGTCAATGTCACTGACTTATACACTTTAAAAGGGTTAATTTTATGATATGTGAGTTGTTTTTTTAACCCCAATTTTAAAAAAAAAAGAAACAAAAAAGATTCTCAATCTCAATTTACCTTCAGACATTTCAAAAGCAACACGTTTAAAAATCATCACATCCGCTGGCCTCTCTGTCTCCTATTTCAGTCAACGGTGTCCAGATGACTGTGTGTGGCTGTGCAGGTTTTGCTGAGCCCCCAGCCAGGAGGGAGATGGACCCAGGTGTTCCATTCACAGGCCTTCAACTTGACAATGACTGCATCTGCCCAGAGGACTCTTTTTTCAGTTCTCAAAGATACTTGTTTTAGTCAGTGTCTCCAGAGAAGCAGAACCAATAGGATGTATATGTATACATAGAAAGAAATTTGTCATAAAGAATTGGTTCACACAGTCGTGGAGGGTGGGAAATCTCAAGAGGTGCAGTTAACAAGCTGGAGACCCAGTAGAGCTGATGGTGTAAGTTCTAGTCTCAAAGTCAGCAGCCTGAAGACCGAAGAAGAGCTGATGTTTCAGCTGGAGTCCAAAGGCAGGAGAAGATCCATGTCCCAGCTCAATCAGCCAGGTGGGAGGAGTTCCCTCTTACTCAGGGGCAGGTCAGGCTTTTTGTTTACTCAGGTCTTCAGCTGATTGGGTGAGGCCCACTCATATTAGGTAGGGCAGTCTGCCCTACTCAGTCAACTGGTTCAAATGTCAGTCTCAGCCAAAAACACCCTCATAAACACACCCAGAATAATGTCTGATCAAACATCTGGGCACACCATAGCCCATCTGAGCGCAGTCAAGTTGACACATGAAATTAATCATCACAATAAGTTATGGGTTGGAAGAGAACTGGAAGAGGAACTCAATGGCCCCACCATTCTCCCACCCATCAAAAACCTGGGCCGCACCCTTGACCTCTCTGTGAAGACCCAGAATCAGCACACAGACACACCACCCCCAGAGTCCACCCAGCTGCTAAGTCCTGACCCTTCTCTCTGTTCTCCTGTCTCCAACTCCAACACCACTACCCTGGCCCAGGCCGCTACTTGTGACCATGGGGAAAACTGATTTCCCACCCTCATGCTTCTAAGACTAAAATCCATGGTCCTACCCCCACCCGTGGGTGCCAGATATCTGTTTCTCCATTGGGTGAGGCTACACAGTGAAAAGACCACAGTAAGTGCTGGGAGTTCAGCTTCTTCTTTCCCTCCACACCATGGACCACAGTGAGGCAGTAGAGGAAACCCAAACGGATGCCTGAGTGGGCTGTCTTAAGGCTGACTCTGGAGGACAACTGGGCAGCAAGTGCTAGGAAAACTGACCCGTATCACCAAGGTACATTCACTAATAGCTTCACCAGGAATCAAGGTGTGGTCTGACCTCTGCTAGTCGGCCTCCAGCGTCTGTTTCTCAAAGTACTTCAGAACAAGGATGGAGGGGGGAAAGTCACTATGCTTTGATCCCCTAAAGCCCAACAGCTTGGACTACTGCTCTAGACAAGTAACAGGTTGTAGTTTCCATCTTCTTCTCTGTGACCGAGGTGATCCTTCTGACATGCAAATCTAGTCATTCCATACTCCCTGCCTGTGAAAACCCATACTATGTCATCCTGCTGCCCTCAGGATGAAGCCCAACCTTCTGAGAGATTCTGGAGGACCCTTTAGGATCTGGGCCCTGCTTGATTCTCTAGCCTCACCTCTCCCCACCTCCTCCCCTGCCCTCTCTGCTTGTCGGGCAGTCATGTAATTGTGCCACAGAGATCTGCTGTGGCTGTGTGCAGTGTGTGCGTGCTCAGTCACGTCTGATTCTCTGCAACCCCAGGGACTGTAGCCCGCCAGGTTCCTCTGTCCATGGGCTTTTCCAGGCAAGAATACTGGAGTGAGTTACCGTTTCCTTCTCCATGGGACCTTCCTGACCCAGGGATTGGACCCATGTCTCCTGAATCTACTGCATTGGTGAGCGGGTTCTTGACCACTGAGCCACCAGCTACAAATTTACTCAACTGAACTGCAGTCTGAGACTCTCCCCTCCAACCCTCCTTCTTTTCCCAGATCCTTTTACAGGTGTGGGCCTGCATCGTGGTTTGAAAACTCACCCTGTCTCCTCCTGTTCCTTCCCCTTTATTTTTCACAGGAATTTTCTCCCAGTAAACCTCTTGCATGCCTAATCTTGTCTTGGCCTCTGCTTCTCAGAGGACCTGAAGTAATAGACCTGCCATTTTGAATTACTTGCCACAATGCCCTGCTCTCCTCCCCAGCCTTTGCACGTGCTGTTCCCTCCATCTGAAAGATCTTCTCTTTCCTCCTTGACCCTTTCTTGGCCAACTCCTATTCATCCTTCAGGATCAAACTTAGAGATCCCCTCATTCATCAGAGACATTTATGAATGGTTCACTGTGGCCCAGGCATGGTTCCACACACTGGGGATACAGTTGGGAAGGAGAGGGCAGGCCAAGTCTCTGCTCTCATCAAGCTCACTTTATAATAAGTAAATGGTTAATAAACACATTTTTTGAAACAGATCCAGGGTATAGCGGTGGAGAGTGTATTATAAAGAAAGCAGGATAAGGGTATAGGATAATGAAGGTGCACTGGTTTATTTTAGACAGAAAGATCAGGGAAGGCTCCTTGGGCGGGGGGAGGTGACATTTGAGCAGAGTAATGACTAGCGGGGGCTTCCTAGGTGGCACTAGTAGTAAAGAACCCACCTGCCAACACAGGCAGATGTAAGAGTCATGGGTTCAATCCCTGGTGGGAAGATCCCCTGGAGGAGGGCATGTCAACCCACTCCAGTATTCTTGCCTAGAGAATCCCATGGACAGAGGAGACTGGTGGGCTGTAGTCATAGGGTTGCAGAGACAGACACAACTGAAGTGACTTGGCATGCATGCACTAACTAGCGGAGAGAGTGAGCCATGTGACATGGAGGGAGGGTGTGGACTTTTCAGCCAGGAGAGAGCATTCCAGACAGCAGGAGGGAGGCTGCTGGGGACTGGGAATCCAAACTCATATGAGCTCCTGAAGCACTCCCCTGCATTCCTAGCAGAGTGCACCCTGATAGTTAAAGCTTGCGGGTTAACCTGTCTGCCTCCCCTCCAGACAGCAACTCTGAGGATGGGGCCCAGCTTGCCAGGCTTTGTTAGTGCTATGTCCCCTGGCAGTCCATGGGGTTGCAAAGACTCGGACATGACTGAGCAACTAAACTGAAATGAACTGATGTCCCCTGGGGCTTCCCTGGTGGCTCAGTTGATAAAGAATCTGTCTGCAGTGCGGGAGACCCGGGTTCGATCCAGGGGTCAGGAAGATCCCCTGGAGAAGGGAATGGCAACCCACTCCAGTATTCTTGCTTGGAGAATCCCCATGGACAGAGGAGCCTGGTGGACTACAGTCCATGGGTTGCAAAGAGTTGGAAACTACTGAGCGACTAACACTTTCACTTTTTTCATGTCCCCCAAGCCTGGTATGGTGTTGAGTGCTCAGTAGGTACTGACAGTCAAAGCATACTTGTGGTCATAGCTATTAGTAACTGCAAACTGAAGCGTGCCTGGCTCTGTGTTAAAGGTTCACTAATATTAATATTACTAAGAGCAAAGTAGGTAGCATTATCATCCCCAGTGGAGAAGACTACTGTGGACCCCATCAGGTTTTCTCTGCAGGCACAAGGAAACTGAGGCACAGCAAGTTTAAGGCACTTCCCACGGCCACACAGCTGGAAATAGGTAAAATGTGTATTGCCAGGCAGAGTGTTTATCCATCAGCCCAAACAGCCTCTCCCATTTCTGACATGAGGTAGCACCTGGAAAAGCACAAGACTCTCAGCTCAGAGAATGGGAGCGCCCTGCTCCCCATCCCCATCCTCAGCTCAGAGTGATTTCCAAGTCAGGTCCTAAGCAGAGGCTCCTAGAACTGCAGGGTCAAGAGGGACTTTGAGAAGATCCACTCCACCCTTGACTCACGCCAAGAGACTGTGCCAGAGGGCTGGGAAGATTTTAAGGCCACCTTGCTGCGTGCTCTTTCCTGCTCCCTAGACCAGACTCAGACAGTCAGTAATTGCCAAAGCCATTCAATCAGACGCCTGGCACCACCCGACTGAGAAAACAAGTTGTTGTGAAGGCAGTTATGTAAAGAGAGGATGCGGTTCAAGGCCCAGCCCTGCCCATGCCTGGCTGGAGCCCTACCGTGATGACTTCGGTGTCCTGGTCACATGGTCCAGCCTGGCAGTGCTTGCTCACCCTTTGCCTCAGCATTGCCATTCTGCTTGCCAGGATGCCAACTGGCTCCTGGGAACCCTCCACTCCCTGCTGCCTTGGCAGTTTCTCTGGCTCTCCTGTTGGTGCCAGGCACTAGGACCCAGAAGCATTGCAGTGGGAGAGGCTGCCTCTCCCCATCATTTTACAGAAGTGGAAACTGAATCCCCAAAGGGTGCTATGACTTGTGCAAAGTCCTTTTACAGAAGTGGAAACTGAGTCCCAAAGGGATGCTGTGACTTGTGCAAAGTCCTAAGGCTAGTTGGTGGCTGATTGAAGCAAGAGCCCCTGTCTGTGATTTCCTCCTCCTTGTCTGACTGCTGCCTCCTACCAGCTCCTCTCTCCTGCAATCCTCCGTGCTGCCCAGACCTGGAGCCATCCCCCTTTGCCAAGGTCTCCACACTAGTCATCTCCACCTTTGCTCATACCCAGTCAAAGCAGTGACCTCACAGTTGCCTTTTAGACTCCACTCCTGCCCTTTCAATTCATCCTCTACCCTGAAGCCACAGGACTTTTCCTAAAACCAAGTCAGGTTTGGCCACTGTCCTATTGAAAGCCCTGGATAGCTCCCGCTCACCTGGAGGATGGATCCTTAGCAAGATGTCTGGTCCTCCCTGGCCCAGTCCCTACCTCTCTCAGCGGGGTCATTCCCAATGGGTCGCTTGTGCACACCTGACCTGCCAGCCACAGAGCTTACCTAACTCAGAGCTGCTGTGAAGAGTAAACATCAGCTGATGTGTATGACACCTGGAATGTAGGAAATGCTCAGCAAACTTTGACTGTCCTGGTGGGCTGGGCACTTACTCTCCAGGAAGACTGCTAGAGGCTGGTGGTGCTCTGGTCTCTGACCCAAGGGACATGCTCTTAACTGTGACCCCAGTCAGGCCCTCAACTCCCTAGATCCAGGTTATACCATCTAAGAAAAGGGCAAAATGAAAAACACCTGCCCTACTATTTCTCAGAGACTATTTTTTTGGGGGGATGGGGTGGGGAGGGATAAAAACCAATGTAGTACATTTGAATGGCCACACAGATCATTTTTATTTCCTATCTCTGAGAGCAGGGGAGCCACCATCTCCTTGGGTCCCTACAGTGACAGCTGCAGGTCCTTATTCAGGACAGGGGAAAGACACGAGGAATGTTCACCTCCTGTCACCCCTGCAACCCTGGCACAAGGGGGAAAATCAGTAGCAAGAGCTCTTTGTCTTCTAACTACTTATTACACATGTAGATTCTTGTGGCCTGACAGGCAAAAGCATAAGGGTACCAATTTCATGAATGCATTGTATTAGAGCCAGAGGTGAGCAGTGAGCAGTTCCACAGCCTCGGGGGACTGCCTCTGCAAGCCTTCATGAGGAAGACAGATTCCAACTTGCACAGAGAACCTGGCAGCTGTTGCTTTATTAGTTGTCCATCTGTCCATCCATCCATTTAGCCAGAGGACATTAAATTTGCCTTTCTCCTCCTTTGCTGCCAAATAAGGCCCAGTAAAAGAACAGTATGGACTGAATATTTGTGTCCCCAAAGTCATATGTTGAAGCCCCAATCCTCAGTGTGATGGTATCAGAGGTGGGCCTTAAGGGAAGTAATTAGGTTTAGATGGGATCATGAGGGTGGAGCCCCTATGATGGGATTAGTGCCCTTATAAGAAAGAGCTTACAGTAAGTTGGTGGCCATCTGCAAACCAGGAGAAGGACCCTTACCAGACACAGATTCTTCTTGGACTTCCCAGAACTGTGAGAAAAAAATATTTGTTGTTTATGCCCCACCCAACCCCTCCCAGTCTATAGTACTTCATTACAGCAGCTTGAACTAAGACAAAGGATAAGGAAAATCAGAAAAGCAATCTAGCTCTCCCAGACTCATGATCCTTCCTTCCTCCTTCTTTTGGCTCTTTTCATATCTGGAGAATGCATAGCAAGTTGCTAAGATGATAAGTTATAAAGACAGTAAAAATAAATTTTAACCTTTATTGTGGTTAAAATTTTAGCTCATGAAGTATTTCAAACAGATGGAAAATTATGAAGAATACTATAATAGTTTCCCAAGTACCCATTCCCTACCCCAGTGAACATTAACCTTCTGCTATATTCCCTTTGAGGGCTTCCCTGGTGGTTCAGAGGTAAAGAATCTGCCTGCCAATGCAGGAGACAGATTCAGTCCCTGGGTTGGGAAGATCCCCTGGAGAAGGGAATGACAGCCCATGCCAGGATTCCATGGAGAGAAAAGCCTGACAGGCTACAGCCCATGGGTTGCAAAGAGTCAGATAAGACTGAGAGACTCAACTACAACAAATATTTGCTTTGAGATCTTTTTCATTTTTTTTAAGGAAACAAGCTGTCACAGATCCAGCCGAACTGTTTGGGCAGGTTTGGGGCTTTTACTACCAAGGTATAACTCCATAAGCAATGCATAGTTTTCATTGGGATTTTCCATAGATGATATCATATGACATGCAGCCTTTTGCAACTTGCTTTTTAATTTTATTGGATTTTTAAAAAAATTATATGTTTAATAGATGCTGGTTGTAACAAGTTGAGCCACACGGGCATGGATAAAGGAAAAGTTTAATCATGTCCACCTGCCCCCTTCAATTGCACTGCCCAAGAGGACCTCTGTTGACAGGTGATAACCATCTTTCTGCATCTTTGCTTCTGCTCACAACACACACAACGGCTCCGATGCTGAGGGAAGAGCCAGGGGGAGTCTGGGATAGGCTGGAGCAGTCAGGGGTGCCACACGAACAGATCCTGGTGCTGTTGAGCAAGGGGGATGCAGTCAGAGGGTGTGGAGGGAGATGTGCAACTTCCCTGACCGTTAGCCCACAGGCTGCTGGTTTCACCACCCACTCCCTCTCCTGGCAGGCCCTGTGGTCTGCAGGGCATGCAGGGTCAGTTAACAGCAGTGTCTTGAGCTGCAACATGGCGAGGGTCTCCCCTTATCAGACTCGGCGACTATGGTGAGCCATGTGATGAAGGGACCATAAGACCTCTGCATCCCTTTCTGATTGATGATTGTCACTCAGGTTGTTCTAGCGAAGAGCTGACATGCTGTGAGTCCCAGATGTTAGAGAAACCTTTGGGAGGCCAAGCTGGCTTTAGCTGTGACCCAGAAGGCATTCACATATATGTGTTTTTGGTTCCTGTGACCTCTCCATGAACCTGGGGTGAAGACATAGAATGCCAAGAAAATTTCCAATTTTTTTTTCTTTAACTTAAGAGTGAATAGGATCAGACATGTCATGCTTAGTGCTGGACTGGAATTTTTTTTTCCCTTGCCAAAAAGAAAGCTAATAATTAGAGCTTAAGTTATTTTGTTTTGTTTTTCAAAGTGAATTTCATGTTACAGCAAAGCAGACAGAGAACCTGAATGTGAGACTTAATCGTTCTCATCGTGAAGGCCTGCTCAACTTTTCCACCCTTGAGATTGCAATAGTCTGAAAAGAAGCATAAACCTCACTGGGGCTTGTAAACCAAGATTTGAGATTGACCTAAGAGATTCCTCCAGCTGTTAAACTCTAGAGTTTCGTGCTTTCCACTTTTTCCCATTTATTTATTCAACACAATTTTTTGAGTTCCTGCTGCGTTCAGCATTATTCTAAGAGTTGGGTCATTATAGAGTCATAGACTAGACAAACCTCTGCCCTCCTGAGGAGCTAAGAACTCAAAGGGTCTCAAAATGCAAAGACTCCCATTCTGTATCAATATTCAAATCATTCATTTATTCTTCAGAGTGAATCGATTCCCACAACATCCTCCTGCCAGTTGGTAGGACAGGTCTTTCTAGTCTCATTTTCCAATTGGGCAGACCCAACAATAATAAATAGAATTCAGGAACATCAGCATGAATACTGTGGCCTTTAAGGAAACACAGAGGTGGAAATGCCTGCATCTTACTTCCCAGAATCTCTATCTAGCTCCTCTCACAGGCTGGGAAATCTTGAACATGCACATCTTCTGAATTAATACCAAGAAGAAACCCCAGTTTCCAGACATGATGCAAGAAGCAGGTGATGAATTCTGGAAAATGATACTTGGGTAAGAGGGGCGAGAATTCCTGAAACTCCTTGAGCAAATAAATGCTCCCTACCCTGCTCCATTCTCCAACATGTTTGAATCCCCATTTGGCATCCTACAAGCTAAAAATGACAATCCCTCTCTTTATCTTTTTTTTCTCTCCTTTTCCCTGGTCTGGTGTTGACCCTGATGACATCAACTTGCATCCAGGCTGGGACCTGATGCCTCCTCAGGCCCCAAGGTTGCTTCTGATAGCCAAGCCAGGGACTCTCTCAACTGCCCAGTGGGGCCTTTATAAGGTACTTAGTAACTTATGGCTCTAGTTCCCCCAGCTCCAGGCTCCTGGCCAACTTCTTCAAATTGTTTTCATTAGCAATGAAAGGCCTTCTCAGCCTTGCAGCAGAATGCAGGGCTTTTTTCTCTTTTCCTTGCAGGGCTGTGAAGTCCCTTTCAGGCTGTTCTCTCCCAGCAAGGATCACTCAGAAGAAGGTGTTCAGCCCCAAATGTGGGCCTGCTGGGTGAGAAGGTGGCTCCCAACAAATTCCCCTAGAAGCTGCAAGTTGGCAGCACAGGTGTGATGGATGACCTGAACGTATTCTGCCCCTAAAAGTACCCTGGAGATTTAAAGGTAGCAAGTGTCTATATTTTGTGACTCAGTTAAATCCTTAATCAGATTCTTTTCTATAATGGGATGATTTTTGACTCATACAGTGAATTTTGAGTAAAAATGTTGCTAAATCTTTACAGCAAACACTCGGAGGGTGAGAGTTCATTTACTCTGGCTGGAGAGAAATGACGGGTCTCCCTCTTTGAGGAAACCATCTCCGTTGGCTGGATGGATATTGGCCTCAGTTCTGGACCTGCCTGTGTCCAGTGGGCGCATTTCAGGAGCTAACTCCATACTCCCTGAAGGATTACAGACACTCCCCGCCCATCTGTTCATGGAATCCCCTGGCAGTTGTTTCCCCCACCCTCAACTCAGACACAGACATCACAAGTCCTTCCTTCCCACAGGTCCACAGGGAAATGGTGGGGAAGGTTTTCATTCTTTTATCTCCCCTTGGGCACTTAGATGAAAGGAGTCAACTCACTGAGTCATTATGGAGTCCTGTGGTGTCTGAGCATGGGAGGACAGAAGCGATTAAGACTGGAGTCAGTGACTTTTGTGGGCTTACCGTTTAGAGGAGCTGGAATAGAAAATTTGAAAACTCAAGTCTTTGATCTTCTGAGGAAGGCTGTATGCATCATGTAATGCCTCTTATTTATTGTGAGTTAGAGCAAATGCTTTGATTTAATACTTAATCATCATAGATAATCATTATAAAGAAAGCATTGCATTTTTAGGACACTTATACTTTGTCAAAAAAACCCTCTGTGCTCACCACTTCTGGTAGGAAGCGGCATGGTTCAGGCGTTCCTCACCCTGACAGTGGTGCTGTCAGGCGACTGCTGCAAGTGAGGTACCCTTTGGGGACCTCCCCATTCCCTTCTGTGTTTTGTGATCTGGGTGGACACTCTCCTCTCCTTTCTAAGGTAGGGAAACTGTGAGGGGCTGTGCAAATGAGTGGGCATATTTCTCTGCAGCTTCTCTTGATGAAGAAATCAACAGTGTCCAGTTTCCAAGACTCATAAAAGAATAAATGGTACCCACCTTTCTGCTTGTCCAAAATAAATGGTACCCACATTTCTGCCTGTTCATCTGCCACCCCATGCCTATATCCTGGAAGCAGAAGCTTTTCTTGTCTTTCTAAAGCTCAGGTTCAGGTCATAGGGGTGTGAGGTGAGGCCATAAAGCTTAAAGGGTGGATTTGACCTTAACAGAGGAGAGATGTGTGCTCTGGAGTTGGAGGACCCAGGAGATGGAGGGACACCACAGTCTTACCCCCTACAAAGCCCTGGGAGCCTTGAGACCTGCGGGAGTCCTTGTGACCCCACAAGTCAGGAAGGATTCCTCTGAACCCACTCAGGGCAGCAGGGTTGGGACCCGCTCAGCACTGCCTCCTGCAGCAAAGTGGGTAACTACACCGCCAACCACTCCCCTGGACCAAGGATCAGGATCCTCAGAGCTTCCAGGCATCACATAACCTCCAGGATACCAGCTGGTCCCATGGAGATGCAGGCCAGCTCCAGTAATAGCCACATCAGACTTCTCATCAGCTGGCAGGTAGGTCTCACAGCTGGATTAATTAGTTGAATTTTTTTAAAAAGAAGAAATACAATGTTTTTATACCTGAGTGTTGTTAAGAAAATTTATACCTATGAGAATTTATACCTATAAGAAAATTTATACCTATGAGAATTAACTATGGACAAAAGTGACCCTGTAACTTCCTGGCAACTCAGAGGCATTGCAGGAAAGGGACCCAAAGAGGCTCAAAGAACAAAGCCCTTTGAAGAGGTGAAGAAAAATAGGAAATAGGCAAAATGGAAAGGATGCCCTTTACCAGAAGAAAGTCTGCTAGTACTGTGTGGGGTCTGTGAGTTCAGAGAAAGCAGGGCAACTGGTCAGGACTGTGGACTCACGACTTAGCATGTGAGGGTCGAACCTGGAGCATCTACTGTGCTCCCTCAGGGCTGGAGCATGACAGCTGGAAACAAAACACTCCCCCCCACCCCCACCCCCCACCTCTCCAAAAAAAAACCCACTCATGGCTTCAAGGCTCTCCCAAGATGAAGAATTTGGCTCCAGAGGAGGAGGAAGTGACCCTGACTCATCTACTAACCACATAATTCATACCACTGTATATTCTTCCATTTTAACTAAACTGAATGCAACTGTGCCGAGAACTGGAGGGAAGAACGTTACTTGGGTTAGTGGGGGTGGATATTTCCAAATATTAAGACACTATTTGAGATATGTGCTCAGTCATGGGTCTCTCAGAATTGGCCATGTTTATACTACCAGGGCTGACTGGACCAGGGAAGGTCACCTGACCCAGGATGTGCCAATCAGCTTCACTTTCATGTTAAAAATGTTAGTTGCTCAGTTATGTCCAACTCTTTGCAACCCAATGGACTGGGGCTCACCAGACTGTTCTGTCCGTGGGATTCTCCAGGCAAAAATACTGGAGTGGATTGCCATTTCCTTCTCCAGGATATCTTCCTGACCCAGGGTTCGAACCTGGGTCTCCTGCATTGCAGGAGACTCTTTACCATCTGAGCCACCAGGGAAGTTTCCCATTTATGGGTATGTGGAATTAGGAGTGAGAGACGGCCAGTTATTCTCAACACAAGAATACAACAGGCCAAGTAAAGTTGGAAGTCATGAAGAGAGGAAGGCAGTGAGTACATTCCACCCTGTGAGCCAGAGAGACCGAGAAATCAGGTAGTTGAGAGAATGAGGATGTAGAAGAATCACAGAGAAAAGCAGAGACAAGGAAGAGTCGCAGTGGCCTTCCAGTTCCTGACTCTAGCCCTCCGAGATCTCTTAGTATTCCTGCCCTGGATTTCTGAGATATGCCGTTGCATCCTTGCAATTCCCCTTTTTTGGCCCAAGCTAGCTACTATTGGTTCTATAGCAACCAAAGTGACTTAACTAACCATCAGGAATAATACACACCAAGCCAAGAAAGTCAGTAACTCACCATGTTCTTTTTTTATTGTGGTCGAACATCCATAACATAAAATTTATCACTTCGGCCATTTTAAGTATACAATTCTATGACATTAAGTGATCCCCAATGTTCTATGGTCATAACCACCATCCATCTCTAGAACTTCTTGCCATTTTCTTAATTGGCGTCCTCATGATATAAGTTTAGATCATCAATAGGATGTAAGTATAGTTGATGATCATGGGCTGAAGTGGTGACCTATGCCAGTACTATGAGTTGGTTTTGGGGTTCATTCATTTTAGTTATATTCTTAATTGGGTTTTCTGTCAGATGACTTGCTTTTCCCCCATAATTTTAGAGTTAAGAAAATCATGTTTACTTGAAGGTTCCAGCTAACCCAGTGTTCATTATAAAAACTTTGTTGTTTGATAAAATTAATTGACAATCACTTTGTTTGCTGTGAGTTAAACAAGTCCATAGTTTTCTCAGATGTGACATGATGATCATAAAGGTGTCTATCATTCAGAATTCTGGGAAAATTAAGTCATATAAAGCTTGGTTCTTTGTACAATGTAAGGACCTGGTGAAAACTAGTTATCATTATTCATATGTGATAACATATGAATATTCATTATTGACAAATATTCATTATTGATATGTGGGCCATATTGAAAAAATGGTTAAGGGTTCAAGGATTTGCTATTTTAGGCAACACCATGTCAATATGAAATAATGAAGGTGGTAAGAAAAATAGGTTAAGATGGACCTTTAATAAAATCTTAAATTATGATGGATAATAACTGGATAATAGTTGAAAAATATTTAAGAAATTGTTCAGTAGAGGTTCCTCAGGGACCAACAACCAAAATATCAAAAGTGGAAGGAAATACAAGTAAAGGCCTGGTCAACATAACACTCCACTTGGAATCTCATCCCCTCATCAGAGAGTCTGACATGGTAACGCTTTATTTGAAACAAAACAGGAAGGTTTCTCTCCATTCCTGAACAAAGCCGCCGTCACTGGGCAGGCTTCATTTGCCTGAACCAGGAAGCCACACAAGCATCTAGAAGGCTCACAAAGTACAGAGCACTGGGGCTGAAGTAAAAACTTGATAAGCCTTGAACCCCAAACGAGACTGAACTCACTGTTGTGCTGAGCCAACCCTCCTGCCACCATTCCTAATTTGCCTCTCATTTGGGGAGGGGATATGATGTGAGATGTAATTTGGGTGATCAAGTTTACTCCCTGCAAAGCCCTAAAGCTTGAAAAGAAAATATAATCATTTTGGATGAATTTTCCCCCTCGACTCTCTTGCCTATTTCCTTGCCATCTTAAACACACCACGAAAACCTCATGCAGTTTCTCACTGATGCGCATGCGACATTACCTTGAATGCCCATGCCATCAATACCAGAAGTGAGATTATTCAACTATTTCCCATGCATGAAATGGCCCCATTTCATGGTTCTGACATCCTTTTCCTTTGCTTCTGCTTCTTGCCATTTTACTGTGTCCTCCTTTGTTGCCACCCACCAGTTATTATTTTCTAATTTAACCAATACCCTGGCTTTCACTCCATCTTATTCTCATATTGCAATAAAATGGCAATGTCTTGTTTTATTCTTCTTCACTGAAGATGCATTGTTGGGATCAAAAATAGGCTCCTGGACCCTGGTGTAGAAGTGAGATTTGATTTTGAATGCCATCTCATGATAACAACTCTGTGACATGTGTTAGCTGTTTAGGGTTTCCCTTGTCTAGTGTTTGCCTTTTTGTTTGTCAAGGTTTGACTCGAAAGAGTATCTGAGGCTCCCAAATGTCCTTTTTTGCCTGAGTTGAAATGACATTCTTTCCCTGTATGTTTCCTGTTGCTGATGTCACAAATTACCAGAAAGTTAGTGACTTGAAAAACACAAATATGTTATTTAACAGTTTCGGAGGTCAGAAATCTGAAATGAATCTCTATGGACTAAAATCAAGGTTTCGGCAGGGCCATTATCCTTTCTGGAAGATTGAGGGGAGAATCCGTTTGTTTGTCTTTTGCAGCTTCTAAGAGGCACCTGCATTTCTTGCCTTATGACCCCTGTCCACAGCCAGCAATGACCAGTCAAGTCCTCACAGGATGTCACTCTGACACTGTCTTCTGCCTCCCTCTTCCCCACGGAAGGATGTTGTGATTACACTGGGCACACCTGGATAAGGGCTTCTCTGGTGACTCAGACAGTAAAGAATCTGCCTGCCACTCGAGAAACCTGGGTTCAATCCCTGGGTTGGGAAGATCCCCTGGATGAGGGAATGGGCTACCCACGCCTGTATTCTTGCCTGGAGAATCCCATGGAAAGAGGAGCCTGGTGGACAACAGTCCGTGAGATTGCAGAGTCGGACATGACTGAGCAACCAACACTTTCACCTGGATAATCCAGGCTAATCTCTCTATTTTAAGGTGATCTGATTAGCAGCCTCGTTCCATCTGCTACAATTCCCCTTTGTCTTGTAATGTAACATATTCACAGGTTCTGAGGAGTTGGATTCAGACATATTTGGGGGCCATTATTCAGCCTACTATAGTCTCTATATTTTATGGTAAACATTCTAAGGTGAATCTCTTATTTTTTTAAAAAATGAGAAAATATAGTGATGGCCAAGTGGAGGGAAACAGTGATACAGCCCACATCACACTCCAGAAGCCCTCATTCTTTGTGGCATCTGTGAAATAGATTTGATTTCCATGAGGCCCATTTGCCCACCATCTTTCAGAAGGAACTTGAAAACAATAATATGCCTGTAAGTGCTGGCATAATTTCTAATTTTATATTTTTATACAATTTTGTGCAGTTTTGGAAACCAGATAATTTATTTTGGAATTGTATCAAAAATGGAATAACAAATATTTATACAATGCTCACTAAGTGCCAGGAGTTATTCTAAGTGCTTTTAGGCATCATTTCCAGTCCTTCCAATACCTTTAGAGGATAGGTTTGTTTGGCCCATTTCACAGACAAAGGAACCAAGGCTTTGAGCCATGCATCTTGATTGAAAGGCTTGAATAATACCTTGAATTTTTTCAACAAAATAGAGTTGTTTAGCAAAGAAGAGTGAATGTGGTGTAAACAGTCAACAGTATCTTCTATCTGTGTATTTTTACATATTAAAAATTAACATGCATTCAAAAACTCTGCAAGAATATAAATAATGTTAACAACTATCTATGAGAGGGAACTTTGTGCCAGCTAAGACATACATATTTGTGACTTTTTTTGCAATGAGCTTGTATTATTTAAAAATAGTAACAGGCATTATTTTTTACATTTAAAAATGAAGTCATGCCATTGTAAATCAACTATACTTCAATCAAGAAAAGAAGGGTTTTAAATGAAGTCATTCAGAATTGAGTGCAGGAAAGAAGGATTCATTTCACTCAGGAAGTGAGCCAGTGTCAGTAAAAAGAGCAAAAGAAGACTTTGTAACAGTGGCAGGGGGTAGGGACCAAATCAGTGAAGCAGGTACTAAACAGGTTCAGATTAACAAGTGAGCATTATTGTTTCTGGAAGTGTTAACCAGGAAGTGTACAGTGTGTTCCTATTTATCCATTTGGAATTTGGAAATGAAAATTTGTAGACCTAGGTAGTATACGATGTTTTATGCTGAAATACATACATCAATTTTTAAATCTTAATTACATTAAGAATTTTTTTTTAACTAAGAGAAGATATGATTTAAAGGAATCTTAAAGTTTGGGGTTTTCTTAATGTAAAATGTATCTGTCATTTGGAATGGGTTATTTCTGTGACTTAGGCCAGAAATTCCTAAACTGTGCTCTGAAGAAATAGAATATGTGTTCCATGAAAATAAGTGATGCTGATGTTATTTTTTTCTACAAAAATTTCTTCTAGAAAAACATGTGTGGGGACTTCCCTGGTGGTCCAGTGGCTAAGACTCCAATCTCCCAATGCAGGGGGCCCGGGTTCAATCCTGAATTAGATCCCACTAAGGGAAAGTAAGAGTTTGCATGCTGCAATGACGATCAAAGATCCCGTGTGCTGCAACTAAGACCCATCGCAGCCAAATAAATAAATAAAAATAAATATTTTTTAAAGAAAGAAAAGTATGAAAGTATATATGTAAAAAATCAACTAAATAAATATTATTTTAATCCTCTAGTAAGCTGTCTTTAGCAGAAACAGCTGGAGTAGTCCCTGGAGGACATTTGCTCTGTGCTTTGATGTATGGGTAGCAGTTACCATCAACTGACTTTCAAGCTCCCGGTGGCCAGCCCCGAAACTGCCTACACAATATCCACTCTTCTCGCCTTCCTTATCTGTAGAAACCTGATTTTGTTCAGAGTGCCCAAGGCCAGGTACAGACTTGATTTTTCTCAGCTTCTTCACAGCTAGTAGTGACCATGAGATGTAAGGGGATGTCTGCTAAATTGACTTCCAGAAAGATGTTTTCCTGGTGAAAGGGAAAGACTCAGCTGCCTTGTACCTTTTGCTGTTTGTCTTTGTCCTCCTTTCTCCTGCATGAGATACAGATTTGACATCTGGAGCTGCAGCAGCCAACTTGTGACCCAGAGGACAAAAGTCACAAGCTAAAGGTAGTGACCCAAGGAGCTAGTCAAACTTGGGGTCCTTGATGACATCACAGAGTTAATGTACCAGTTTAGAGGTGTATTGCTCACCTCTAAATTCCCTGATATAAAGGGGGAAAAGCTATTTAGTTAAGCCATTGTTGTCAGATTCCTACTGCTGCTGCTGCTAAGTCGCTTCAGTAGTGTTCGACTCTGTGTGACCCCATAGACAGTAGCCAACTAGGCTCCCCCGTCCCTGGGATTCTCCAGGCAAGAACACTGGAGTGGGTTGCCATTGCCTTCTCCAATGCATGAAAGTGAAAAGTCAAAGTGAAGTCCCTCAGTCGTGTTCAACTCTTCACGACTCCATGGACTGCAGCCTACCAGGCTCCTCCATCCATGGGATTTTCCAGGCAAGAGTACTGGAGTGGGGTGCCATCGCCTTCTCCAAGATTCCTACTACACATAGCCAAATATAATTCCTATTACATGCAGCCAAATGCACCTGGGTTTGTACACCCATGTACATCATCTTTTGATTGATTGCCATAATGTCCCAAACCTAGTCACATAATTTCAGCAGATGTCCATGATGTTAAGCAATATTTGGTGAAACAGGAGAGTGAAAAACTGGCTTAAAACTCAACATTCAAAAAAAAACTAAGATCATGGCATTCAGTCCCATCACTTCATGACAAATACATGGGGGAAAAATGGAAATAGTGACAGACTTTATTTTCTTGGGCTCCAAAATCACTGCAGACTGTGACTGCAGCCATGAAATTAAAAGACGCTTGTTCTTTGGAATGGCACCCCACTCCGGTACTCTTACCTGGAAAATCCCATGGACAGAGGAGCCTGGTAGGCTGCAGTCATGGGATGGCTAAGAGTCGGACACGACTGAATGACTTCACTTTGACTTTTCACTTTCATGCATTGGAGAAGGAAATGGCAACCCACTCCAGTGTTCTTGCCTGGAGAATCCCTGGGACGGGGGCCTGGTGGGCTGCCGTCTATGGGGTAGCACAGAGTTGGACACGACTGAAGTGACTTAGCAGCAGCAGCAGCAGCAGCAGTTCTTTGGAAGAAAAGCTATGACAAACCTAGACAGCATATTAAAAAGCAGAGACACCACTTTGCTGACAAAAGTCTGGATTGTCAAAGCTATGGTTTTTCCAGTAGTCATGTATGGATGTGAGAGTTCAACCAGAAAGGAAGCTGAGCACCGAAGAATTGATGCTTTTGAACTGTGGTGCTGGAGAAGACTCTTGAGAATCCCTTGGACTGCAAGGAGATCAAACCACTCAATCCAAAAGGAAAACAACCCTGAATATTTCTTGGAAGGACTGATGCTAAAGCTGAAGCTCCAATACTTCGGCCACCTGATGTGAAGAGCTGACTCATTAGAAAAGACCCTGATGCTAGGAAAGATTGAGGGGAAGAAAAGAAGGGGCAACAGAGGATGAGAGGGTTGGATCATCAACTCAGTGGACACGAATTTGAGCAAACTCCAGGAGACTGTGAAGGACAGGGAAGCCTGGCATGCTGCAGACCATGTGGCCACAAAGAGTTGGCATGATTGAGTGACTGAACCACAACAACAATCAATATTAAATAATTATCCAATACTAACGTGTTCTCTCCAGATCTATGGCTAAAGTAATAAGGATTTAAATGATAAGAAGTTCTTGGGGGTTCTGAATGATATCTGAACCAACACAAATTTAGAATACTTTAAAGTGAAGATGAGTAATCTGAGCTTTAACTTTCAAAAAGAAAAAAAGAAAAAAATCTAGGGGACTTTCCCAGCAATCCAGTGTTTAAAACTCCATGCTTCCACTGCGGGGATCATGAATTTGGTTCCTGGTGGGGAACTAAGATCCTGCATGCTTCCTCATGGCATGGCCAAAAACCCAAAAACCCTAGATATGTGCTGCCCAAGAAGGACCACTCTATGGAGTAGCCTAAACTAAGAGGACACAAGTATGACACAGCATATAACTCACATCGTTTGCCTCTTTGCTCCAGTGTATATAGAATGTGGACTTTTCACTACACACAGCACTGAATGAAAATGTAGTGCTGCATCTGATGTATCATGCTAATAATACCTCTCAGCCACAAGACTGTTTCCAGTAGACAGACAGGGAATTTTAAAAAGACAAAAATATTCAAAACACAAATATCTGAAAGACCAAAAACACACAAACATTTAAAAATGCAGATATACAAGAGACATGGAATATGTACAAATGACTTTAAAAGTTTTATAAGAACATGTAAAACAAAAAGATGTTTTGCTTTCACATTTTTCCTTAAGGAAATACATCTGTGAGACCCTTTACCTTTGCCTTCTTTCAAACCAGTTTTCATTGTAGTGAATACACGTCTGCTGGTGTTCTGTCAGTGCACTATCATTTTTAATGTATACTTTGGTCAAGGTAAGTAAGTTTGGGAAACATCATGCTAAACTGATCGATTTCTAATCTCACCAAAAAAAAACTTTAAAAATCATAGTCCAAGAATAGGAGTTGGCGTGGCCTAGGAAATCCAGGTTAACATTCTTAAGGAGAGTCTACTAATTATTACTTTTATTCAGCGTCCTGTTGTATTGTTTTAATTCATAAGAAATCAGATTCTGAAAGTATGTCACATCCATCGAGAGAAATTCCAACAGAGGGACATGCACAAAGTCCCTCCCTGCTGGACTGCAGACTTTGGAAGATGAGCCATGCCTGTTTCACTGACCTCTGTCTCTCCAATCCCTTGCACACAGCAGGGCTAACCTTGCACACAGCAGGGCTTCAACATCCCTTTCTATGGTTAACAGGCTAAGGTGTTGCTCTGTAGACCTCTCCTACACAAAGTTTTAAAAATCAATTTTCATTTTAAAATAGTCTCAGATTTACAGAAAAATCATGAAGATAATACAGAGTGTTTCTATATACACATACCCACTTTCCCCTGTTTTTAACAACTTACTATAGAATGGTACATTTGTCACAATGAATGAAAAATACTGACACTTTATTCAGATTTCCTTAGTTATTACCTAACGTCCTTTTCTGGTCAGGATCCCATCCAGGATCCACAACAGTTTGCCATCGTGTTTCTCTAAGTCCCTCTCAGCTGTGATGATTTCTCAGACCCTCCTTGTTTTTTGATGACTTTAGCAGTTTTCCGGAATACAGATCCAGAATTTTGTAGAATACCCCTCTATTGGAATTTGTCTGGCATTCTTTTCACGACTAGAGAGGGTAGTGAGTTTTTGAATGGAAAACCATAGAAGTAAAATGCCACCCCTCTTTACATCATGTTAAGGGTGAAAAAAGAGTGGAAGTGTTAGTCACTCAGTTGTGTCTGACTCTGTGACCCCATAGACTGTAGCCTGCCAGGTTCCTCTGTCCATGGAATTCTCCAGGCAAGAATACTGGAGTGGGTAGCTGTTCTGTTCTCCAGTAGAACTTCTGGACTCAGGGATGAAACCCAAGAATCCTGCATCTCCTGCATTGGCACGTGGATTCTTTACCGTTGAAGCCACCAGGGATGAATTATCAGTATGACTTATCACTGTTGATATTAACCTTGGCTCCTAGTTGGACTTAACCATCCCTCACATACTGCTAAATGGAATCACGCTGCCTTTCATGTCCAGACGGGGATCTGATTCCAATTCATAACAGTCAGTATCCCCAGTTAGCTTGGACTTGGGCAGCCTAAACACTGAAATGATTCACAAGACAAATGTGTGACCTTCACACTGGCCCTGAGCATGGGAGGCAGGTGGAGAAGAGTCAGGTTGACCTGCCCACTTTGACAACATGCCAAACCCACCTAGGCTTGCTAAGGGCCAAGGTCAGCAGCCAAGTAGGGCCAAGTGCCCAGTCTTCTTCCTATCCATGGGTGCTGACCTTTCATGGTACAGCTTGGAATTTTCAACTTAGTCTCTTTGTAAATGCCTTCTGTGGGTGGTGACTCATTCCCCAGTACTCTTGGAGGCAGCAAGAGTCCAGAAAAGCTGGGCAAGAATACTAAGGGAAGAGAAAAGAACAGAACAAAATAGATCTGACAAGCTCACCAGTCTGACCTGCCCCTCTGTTACACTGTGAGGTTTTTGCTGGACTCTTCCTTACTTCATTCAAACATATCATGAACAAGAATGCAGATTCTTTTATAGTCACTTTATAAATTCTTTTAAATTTTTTTAATGGAAGTATAGTTGATTTACAATGTGTCAATTTCTGCTGCACAGCAAAGTGACTTAGTCATACATATATTCTTTGGGGCGGTGGTGGGGGGGAGCTTCCCAGGTGGCACAGCGGTAAAGAATCCACCTGCCAATGTAGGAAGTACAAGAGTTGTGGTTGTGGGTTCAGTCCCTGGGTCAGAAAGATCCCCTGGAGTAGGAAATGGCAACCCCCTCCAGTATTCTTGCCTGGAAAACTCCATGGACAGAGAAGCCTGGTGGGCTACAGTCTGTGGGGTTGCAAAGAGTCAGACACGACTGAGCACATATACACACACGCACATTCTTTTTCATATTATTTCCCATTATGGCTTATCACAGAATATTGCATATAGTTCCCTGTGTTACACAGTAGGATCTTCTTGTTTATCTATTCTTTATATAATAGTGTGCATCTGCTAATCCCAGACTCTCAATTCTTCCCTAGCTCTCCACCCTGGCAAACACAAGTCTGTCCTCTATGTCCATGAAACAGTTTCTACTTCACAGATACATTCATTTGTATTGTATTTTAGATGCCACATTTAAGTGGTATTGTATGATATTTGTCTTCCTCTTTCTTACTTGCTTTGCTTAGTATGAGAATGTCTAGATCCATCCGTGTGGCTGCAAATGGTGTTCTTTCATTATTTTTTATGGCTGAGTAATATTCCACTGTATATAGATACCATATCTTCTTCATCCACACATCTGTCAATGCACATTTAGGCTGTCTCCATGTCTTGGCTATTGTGAATAATACTGCTATGAACATTGCATGAACATAGGGGTGTATGTATTTTTTCAAATAATAATTTTGTTTGGATATATGTCTAGGAGTGGGATTGCTGGATCACATGACAACTCTTAAAATTTTTAGTTGTTTTGAGGAAATTCCATATTGTTTTCCATAGAGGCTGTATCAAATCACATTCCCATCAACAAAGTAAGATGATTCCCTTTTCTCCACACCCTCTCCAGTATTTGTTATTTGTATATTTTTTAATGACAGCTATTCTGACCAGTGTGAGGTGGTACTTCATTGCAGGTTGGATTTGAATTTCTCTGATAATTAGCAATGTTGAGCATCTTTTCAGTTGCCTGTTGGCCATTCGTATGTCTTGTCTGGAGAAATGTCTGTTTAGGTCTTCTGCCCATTTTTCGATTGGGTTGTTTGTTTTTTGTTATTGAGTTGTATGATCTGTATATTTTGGAAATTAATCCCTTGTCATTCAGATCCTTTGCAAATACTTTCTTTCAGCCCATAGGCTGTGTTTTTGTTTATGGTTTCCTTTGCTGTGCAAAAGCTTGTAAGTCCAATTGGGTCCCATTTGTTTATCTTTGCTTTTATTTCTACAATGTTGGCTTAGGAGACTGACCTAAGAAAACATTGGTATGATTTATATCAGAGAATTATTTGCCTGCATTCTCTTCTAGGAGTTTTACCGTGTCATGTCTTATATTTAAGTCCTTAAGCCATTTTGAGTTTATTTTTGTGTTTGGGGAGAGGGTGTGTTCTAACTTCATTGATTTACATGCGGCTGTCTAACTTTTCCAACACTACTTGCTGAAGAGACTGTTTTTCCTCCATTGTATATTCTTGCCTCTTTTGTTGAAGACTAACTGACCATAAGAATATGGGTTTACTTTTGGGCTCTCTGTTCTGTTCCATTGATTCATATGTCTGTTTTTGTGCCAGTACTATGCTACTTTGGTTACTGTAGCTTGGTGGTATTGTCTGAAGTCTGGGACGGTTATACCTCCTGCCTTGTTCTTTTTCCTCAGGATTGCTTTGGTGATTCTAGGTCTTTAATGGTTCCATATCAATTTTAGGATTATTTGTTTCAGTTCTGTGAAAAATGTCGTGGGTAATTTCATAAGAATCACATTAAACGTAGAGTGCTTTGAGTAGCATGGCCATTTTAACTATATTAATTCTTCAAGAGCATGGGATATCTTTCCACTTCTTTGAATCATCTACGATTTCCTTTGCTAATGTTCTGTGAAAAGTGAAAGTGTAGTCCCTCATTTACGTCTGACTCTTTGTGACCCCCTGCCAGACTCCTCTGCCCATGGAATTCTCCAGGGCAAGAATCCTGGGCTGGGTAGTCATTACCTTTTCCAGGGGATCTTCCGTGCCCAGAGATTGAACCTGTGTCTCCTGCACTGCAGGCAGATTCTTTACCATCTGAGCCACCAGGGAAGCCCTAATGTCTCGTAGTTCTCAGCATATAATTATTTCACCTCCTTGGTGACGTTTATTCCTAAGTACTTTTTTATGTGATTTTAAAAGGAATGCTTTGCTTCCATTCCCTTTCTGATGTTTCATTATTAGTGTAAAGAAATGCAGCCAATTGCTATATGTTAATCTTGTTTACTGCTACCTTGCTGAATTCCTTCCTCAGTTCTAGTAGTTCTTGTGTGGAGTCTCCAGTGTTTTCTGTATATAATATCATCAAATTTTTTTCATTGGGTACAATTAGGGTTTGGAACATTGTTTTTCTTCCCTCTCTTTATTCTGACACACCGACTAGTTCAAATAACTGAATTAGATCACATAAAATAATAATAAAAGTGTGTTATATAACATTATTTCAGTTAACATTTATTCACATTGTACCATGCATCTGGAATTGTGCTAATTATTTTATGTACATACCTCATTTAATTCTCAACAACTTGATGAGTTTGTTAGCTCCATATTCTAGAGGATAAAGTGAGCCATAGAAAAGTTAAGTAACTTGCCCAAGATCACATAGCTAGTAACTGGCCAAGAAGGCTGTAAACACAGTCTGACTTCTCAGTCCATGCTGCTACACAGTTGATCAGATCACTACACATTTCTATGCTATTCAAAAAGAACTTCACCACTCCTCCAGTGTTCAGCTAACCACCCACCATACTGCTACCCCATTCGGCAAGCCCATATGGCATACAATAGTGTCTTCAATGCTCCCAGCAACTTGCAAGGTGCCAAGAGTAGAAAGGTGAATAAAACGGAGTCCTGGCCAAAAGGATCTCACTGTTGGTTAACTTATCCCCAGAAGTGCTGGGGATTCCCTAGAAATTCCCACATGTCCATGTCCAGATTCAGTGGTACTGAGAGAGCTGGCTATCTAGAAGAGATCTCGATTCAGGATATAGAATTTCAGCATGTGATGACTTTGACACCAAAAAAAAAAAAAAAAAAAAAGGCATGGAACATGATCATAATCTCAAATGACTAACAATGTTCAAAATGTTAAAAATTAGTTCAGTTCCAGCCCATCATAAAAGACATCCATCTATCATGATGGAGGACAGGCCAGTCAGAACAGTGTCAGTTGTGGAGGAGCTGGGATGGGCTGGACATTATTAGCCTTGAAAAATCCGCAGAGATGGAGCCACAGGGGTCCTTCACAGAAGACATCCACTTTTGTTGAGTTGACCCAGGGAGATTTTGTAGTTTTTGTTACCACAGCCTAGCTTTGCCCATTCTAATATTTATCAGCCCACATCTTTCTCCTGAACACCAGATGCAGATTCCAGATACTGACTCAATGGCATTGGGATGTCAAGACAGAGATTTCAAACCCAAGAGGCCCACAGCTGAATTTCTTAACTCCCCCCTAAAAACTGTGTCCATTAGCCTTCCCCACCTCAGTGGGATGTCAATTCTATCCTAATTACTTAGGCCGGAAATCTCAGAGCCATCATGTCTCTTCTCTTTCTCTCACATCCTATGAGCAATCCATGAGAAAATACCTTTGCCCTACTTTCAAAGTATATTCAGAATTGAACCATTTCTCACCATGTCCTGTGCCACCCCATTGGCCTAAGTCACCATCATGTCTCACTGGGATAAATACAACAGCCTCCCAACAGGTCTCACGTCTTTCATTCAAGAACTTCCTTAGAGTCTTATTCTTAATGCAGCAGATCATATTAAACCATTCAAATTCCATCCCAAATCCTGCAGCAGCCCCCCATTTTACTCCTGACAAAAGCCGAAGTCTTTTTATTTTTTTAACTTTTATTTACTTATTTGGCTACATCCGGTCTTAGTTGCAGCATGTGGGATCTTTCTAGCTGTGGCATGCAAACTCTTGGTTGTGGCATATGGGATCTAGGTCCCTGACCAGGGGTTGAATCTGGGCCCCTGTATTGGGAGCATGGAGTCTTAGCCACTGAACCATTAAGGAAGTCTCTTCTTATTCCTTTTCAGTTCAGTTCAGTTCAGTCGCTCAGTCGTGTCACAGAATATTTTTTCCTTTTCAGTGCTCAGGTTCTCACAATCTGGCCAGTGCGAGTCCCAGAGATCCTTGCAAGCGTTTTTGCTTTTTCAAATCAGTAAGATTTTCTAACATTTCTGCTTTCTCTGCTCTGAACATAGAATAATAGTCACTCTCCATGGAGCCCTGGTTCCTTTTAGTAGAAAGTTAGAGGCCAAAACCTGGCTGCTTTAGGGATGGATACCAGATTGTTCCCTAGGAACACAGATGGAGATAGCATCACTACTAGACACTACTGACAGGTAGATGTGTGTCTTTAAAAGATTTCATTAGTCAAGATCCAGGCAAGAAAACAGAAATCACACCAGCATTAGGAATTTCCAATAAGAAAGATATAAAATAGACAATTAATAACAAAAGTGTTAGTTGGGGGAAAAGCAAACAAGGAATGCTGAGGTAAACCAGAGATTAATAGCTGAGGACACAGCTGCCACTGGTCTGAGGAGCAGAAGGGAAGAGGAGGTATTACTAGAAACCAGAATCCCAGAGGAGGCAGCACAGGCCTGACACCCAGACCTGTCCTCACCCATGTGCGCTGAGTCCTGGATGAAAGCTCAGGAGGGTGGGACTCTGGATAATGAGGAAGTCTGTGGCTCCACTGATGGGGCACATCCAAGGGGCTGCTGGAGGCTAGCACTGGGGCTGCAGAAAGAAGTTAGAAGCTGAGCTAGAACTGTGCAGGGCTCCCGACAGGAGAGAGGAACAAGAAAACAGCCTTCTCTTTCCTACTTCCACCCTCCCAGTTCCCACCAGTGCCTCCAGACCCATAGGAAGCCAGCTGGCAAGGAAAAGTAGGAAGTATGGCTCAGCCCCAAGATCACAGAAAGAGGGGCCTGGAGGGGGTGATAATAGAGGATAACCAGCACAGAGTTCATGAGGTCACCCAGACCTTCCAGTGAAACTCCGACTTCTTTTTCTTAATTGAATTATAGTTGATCTACAATGTTGTGTTAGTTTCTGGCATATAGCAAAGCAACTCAGATATATTCTTCTTCGTGTTCTTTTCCATTATGTCTTATCAAAGATACTGAATATAGTTCCCTGGGCTACACAGTAGGAACTTATTATTTATTGACTTTATAAGTGGCAGTCTGTATCTGTTAATTTCAAGCTCCTAATTTATCTGTCCCCTTCACTCCTTTCCCCTTTGGTAACCATAAGTTTGTTTTCTGTGTCTGTATAAACTCCAACTTATTTAAGTCCTCTTTAAAAAAAAAAAAACCTTGTTTTGGTATAAACAAATTACCAAGTTACTAGTTTCTCCAAATGTCATATCATTTCTTATCAATTTTATATATTAAATAAGTATGTACCCACATTCATACAAACCTATGTACTTAAATATCAATATAACATTAATGGACACTATTACTTACTAGTATCCATATATATTTTACTCAGAGTCTGACCTAGGCTGGAATTACATTCCCTCTACTCTCTCTCTCTTTTATTGTGGTAAAATATACATAATATAACATTTACCATCGTAACCATTTTTAAGTGTACCCTTCAACAGTGTTAGGTATATTCATTCACATTGTTGTACAACCAACCTCCAGAAATCTTTTCATCTTGCGAAACCGAAACTCTATACTCACCAAACAATAATTCACAATCCTCCCCTGGCCCCAGCCCCTGGCAGCCACCCTCCTACTTTCTGTCTCTCCAAATTTGCCTACTCTAGCTACTTCATGTAAGTGGTAGCATACAATATTTGTCCTTTCGTGACTGGCTTATTTCACTTAGCATAATGTCTACAGTGTTCATCCATGTTGTAGCACAGATCAGAATGTCCTTCCTTTCTAAGGCTTTTAAATATTCTGTTACATATATATGTATACATACACACACACCACATTTTGTTTATCCATTCCTTTGTCAGTGGACATGGGTCACTTCCTCTTTGGCTATTGTGTGCAATCCTGCTGAGAACACAGTTGTATGTTTCCCTTCTCTCTCATAATCCTTCTGTACCCTTTCATTCTATAAGAGTGATTCTTAACCATGTCTGACCTAGCACTTTCTCTCATTCTAAAATGAAGTCCATAAGCAATTTAGCTTGTCTACTGTACAGTTTCAGGAAAATCAGTACAATAAAATATTCCATTGAGCAAATACCTGAGAACAATCATACAGGGCACATAACAAAATCATCAAATGTTTTTGCATGTTGCTCACGGTGACCACAGACACAAATGTACAATGTGTCAGGAGCGTTGTATTGGTGATTTGAATAGCACAAATAGTGTTGCTTGGTGGCATGACTTCCTCATGTGAGTAACCAACACAGTAAAGTTTGAAGCAAAGCAGTCAGTTTTCAACATCATGGCAATTGTAACCTTGGAAATACAGTGCATATTTATTTATGCTTGGCAAAATATACTTAAAAAAAATTTTTTTTTATTTGGCTGCTCTTGGTCTTAGTTGTGGGATCTTCCATCTTTGCTGCAGCATGCAGCATCTTTAGCTGTGGCATATGAATTCTTGGTTGCAGCATGTGGGATCTAGTTCCCTGACCAGGGATTGAATCCGTGCCCCCTGCATCAGGAGTGTGGAGTCTTAGCCACCGAACCAATACTTGATGTTTTGGGAAGTATTGGGAAGTCCCCCTATACTTGATGTTTCTGTGTAAAACAGAATTAGATTCTTGGCTCAGATCATTTTAAACAGATTATTTCCCCATAGGTCATTGAAAATTAGTGAACACGTGGAATGCTTTGTCATGCAGGATGGTCCAGGGGTTTGCAAGACATCTAGCTTCTTTGGCCCATGCCCACTAAATGCCAGTAGTACCTCCTCAGTCATGACACCAGTCAAGCAATGCCCCTTGGACATTTCCAAAATGCCCTCTAGGTTGCAGTACCTCCCACATTAAGAACTGCTATTCTGTAAGTCAGTAGTCTCCCTGCCTCTGTCGCTTAAGTCCTAACCAATAAAGCTGTGTAACCATGGCAAGCATGAGGAAAAAAACCCTGCAGACTTATTAATCTATTTGGCTAACTAGTGTGCTCTGAAACCCACTGCCAAGTGTATGCCAAGGCCATGCATCCCACAGGTGCTCCAGCCAATGGCTGAGTACAGTGGGATACGAAGGCCAACTTGTTCCTAGAAGGCTTGAGATGCCTCTGACTGCTGACTTCGCCTTGAGGTTCCCCAGTAGCTTTGCTGACTTTTCTTGGCTGTACGACAGGCTAGGATGTTTGCATCCAACCTGCTCCCCTCTTTCCTTCACTTGGGGTCAGACTTTCATCACCCTCTGACAGCTCTGCTAATTCTGCTCCTTCTCTATTTTCTCTCCTAAATGTCTCCCTAGTAAAATCTTTGTACATTTTGTCCTATCTTGGCATGTGCTTCTTAGAGGACTTGGAGTCACACAGTAACAGAAAACCACAAGCCTCCATGACACACAACACTAGGTGTTTATGGCTCCTGTTTCTGGGGGCTGCTGACTAGAAAGCTCACTGACCTTGGCTGGGTTTGTTCCTGTATCGGGGTTGACTGGCCAGTGATCCTAGTAATCTAGGATCACTTTCTCTATGATGACTGGGGACTCAGCTAGACTCCACATATCTCTCATCCTCCAGTAGGCTAGGCCCAGTGTGTTCTGATGGCAATGGCACAAGCATAAGGGAAAAGCCAAACGTATAAACCTATTTCGAATTTGTGCTTACCTAGGATCAGCGGGAGAAGGTAATGGCACCCCACTCCAGTACTCTTGCCTGGAAAATCCCATGGACAGAGGAGCCTGGTGGGCTGCAGACCATGGGGTCGCGAAGAGTTGGAAACGACTGAAGTGACTTAGCAGCAGCAGGATCAGCTATGGGCTTCCCAGGTGTCTCAGTGGTAAAGAATCCATTGCCAAATGCAGGAGACTTGGGTTTGACCCCTGGGTCAGGAAGAGCCCCTGAAGCAGGAAATAGCAACCCATTCCAGTATTCTTGCCCGGAAAATCCCATGGACAGAGGAACCTGGTGGCCTACAGTCCATAGGGTCACAAAGAGTTGGACATGACTTAGCAACTTAACAAAAAACAAAAGCATGGATTAAAGATCTCAATGTAAGACCAGAAACTATAAAACTCCTAGAGGAGAACATAGGCAAAACACTCTCTGACATACATCACAGCAGGATCCTCTATGACCCACCTCCCAGAATATTGGAAATAAAAGCAAAAATAAACAAATGGGACCTAATTAAACTTAAAAGCTTCTGCACAACAAAGGAAACTATTAGCAAGGTGAAAAGGCAGCCTTCAGAATGGGAGAAAATAATAGCAAATGAAGCAACTGACAAACAACTAATCTCAAAAATATACAAGCAACTCCTGCAGCTCAACTCCAGAAAAATAAATGACCCAATCAAAAAATGGGCCAAAGAACTAAATAGACATTTCTCCAAAGAAGACATACAGATGGCTAACAAACACATGAAAAGATGCTCAACATCACTCATTATCAGAGAAATGCAAATCAAAACCAGTATGAGGTACCATTTCACGCCAGTCAGAATGGCTGCAATCCATAAGTCTACAAGCAATAAATGCTGGAGAGGGTGTGGAGAGAAGGGAACTCTCTTGCACTGTTGGTGGGAATGCAAACTAGTACAGCCACTATGGAGAACAGTGTGGAGATTCCTTAAAAAACTGGAAATAGAACTGCCTTATGATCCAGCAATCCCACTGCTGGGCATACACGCTGAGGAAACCAGAAGGGAAAGAGACACGTGTACCCCAATGTTCATCGCAGCACTGTTTATAATAGCCAGGACATGGAAGCAACCTAGATGCCCATCAGCAGATGAATGGATAAGAAAGCTGTGGGACATATACACAATGGAGTATTATTCAGCCATTAAAAAGAATACATTTGAATCAGTTCTAATGAGATGGATGAAACTGGAACCTATTATACAGAGTGAAGTAAGCCAGAAAGAAAAACACCAATACAGTATACTAACACATATATATGGAATTTATAAAGATGGAAACAATAACCCTGTGTATGAGACAGCAAGAGAGACACCGATGTATAGATCAGTCTTATGGACTCTGTGGGAGAGGGACAGGTTGGGGAGATTTGGGAAAATAGCATTGAAACATGTATAATATCATGTATGAAACGAGTCGCCAGTCCAGGTTCGATGCACGGTACTGGATGCTTGGGGCTGGTGCACTGGGACGACCCAGAGGGAGGGGAGGGGAGGGAGGAGGGTGGAGGGTTCAGGATGGGGAACGCGGGTATACCTGTGGCAGATTCATTTCGATATTCGGCAAAACTAATACAATATTGTAAAGTTTAAAAATAAAATAAAATTAAAAAAAAAAAAAAAGCAAAGGATAAGCTAAGGAAAATCATATAGTTGACCCCAGATGGAATCAGAGGACCCTGAAAAGCAACATGACAAAGGGTCGGGAGTCAAGGAGAGGCAAAGAATGGGACTATTTTTAATAATCTACCACAATGTCCATGCATTTTCGTTATTAGTGAACTACCACTTAAGTTTTTAAAAAATTATAACCGCATCATTGTAGAACCACTTATTGATAGAGAGGAAGTCTGAGTATTTACCAAAAGACTCTGATTATCCACACAAGGTTATTTAAACTAGAAAATATTTCCTGTACATTCATGGTCAAGTTGAAATCATTTTCTCCTCCCTGCAATGACCCAGGGCTGTGACTGCCCGTGACAAAGATTAGATCAGATATAGATAGCAAATAACTGACATTTTTTTGTAATTCAGAGTGATTTATTAAATTTTCAAACCTCTTCCACACAAAAGTAGAGATGTTTAGACAGTATTATTTTAAAAATAAATTTGAATAATTCAAAATTATATCTATGGTAATATCACTTACTTGCATTTTTTCTTAAGTAGGAAAACCTGTTGTGTTACAGGTCAGTAGCCAGGAATTACCTCTAAGCCTAGGTGCACCTGTGGCTGTGGGCATTGTGTATAAGCATCATCTTTCATGTGTGTTGTAGGAGAGAAAGAGTGGAGAACCAGAGTGACTTCTTTGCTCTGAGCTCCTGTAACCCATACCTTCCTACTAAGGTTCTCAATCTGTGTACAAGAAAATCAAGAATGGAGCCTTCCCTTTCCATTGTTTATTCTCTCTTATAAAAAAAACAAATTAATGTTTTGTAATTTTGAAAAAATTACCTCCTATACTACAGTGCTCTCTTTATATTTACACGTTTCCCCTTTACCGAGCCATTCAAACGTGGTGTGCAGGCACCATGACACTTCACCCCTAAATAATTCTCCATCTTTTCCCAAGAATGAGGTCCTTGTCCTGTTACTGAGGACGCCGTTGTCGCACCTGGGAAACTCAACATTAAGTCCAACATTCCATTCACATGAATTTTGCCTAATTGTATCAAAATTATGCTTTAGTTTTCTTTTAATCCAGATCCCACTGCATTTAGTTGTTTTTATTTATTTATTTATTTTTTGCATTTAGTTGTTATATCTCATTAATCTGTTAACAGGAAGAATAATAAATAGATGTCTGGGTCATACCCTAAGGCTACAGACACTAAATTTCCAGGGTTAGATCCCAGGAATCTTTTAGAAAAAACTCTTTCTGAAGAAAAAAAAAAGAAAATTCTTTCTGGATGACTCTGATGGAAGTCAAGCTTGGGAATCACTGAGTTCTATTTGGAAGGTTAATTATCTTTTCAGCTGTCCGTGGCTGTTTTCCCAAACAGACTTCAGTGAAATCTTGTTCCAGGAGTAATAAACTGTTGGGAGAACTATACCTCATTATTATTGATATCCATCTCTTCTCTTTCCTAACCATTGCCCCTCTCCTCAAATCCCACCTGTTTCTCACCTCTTAACATTATACTCACAACTTGAGTGGCAGGTTTGAAAGCCTAGCCCTAGACTTTACCTTAGACTTCTCTTTAATTCCAAATTCTGTTAATTCATTGCCCTTATAAGTACTTTTTAATCAAATAATCTAGCATGGGAACAGAGGGGTGTGGAAGGGGAGGATTGGCTTGTTGCAAGGCAGATTCCTAGGTCTTCCCCTGGACACAGGAGTATGCATTTTAATCAGCTCCCTAGATAGTCCATACTCTCTTTTTTGCGCTGCACTGTATGGGCTGTTTAGAGTGATTTACTCTTGGTAAGCAACTTTGTAAACCTCTGCTTGTGTCGCTGAATTAAACCTCCATTCTCAGAACTCTTGTCCACAAAACACAGACACCAAATGAATTTACCTTCCCATCTTTTAACTCATCTCTTTCAATGCTCCTATTTCACCAGTTCTCTCAGAAGAAAATGTCCATTCACAGAGTCTTAGCTTTTCTCTAAAACCATAGAAACAGGCATCTTATTTCTGCTCTCCCTGCTTTTTACTCCCACTCTGACCAAATTCCCTTTTAGTGTTGACTCAAATTGTTTATCTGCGTCTGTGCCTGACCTTTTGGTTCTAGGGACATATTTATGGCCCCCTTCCCCTCACCCCCCTTTTTTTTCCTTTTTGGTGAGTAGAGATGATGTAGAAGGGAGCCCAGAGGAATGATTACAGGTTGAGAAGTGACCCACACTTTGATTCCAGTATGCCACTTTGAACTAAGTTGTTCATCACGGGAGAAAAAGAACTTATTTATTATTTTGTTTTTTCAACTTGCTTGCTCTGTTTGCAAGGTAATCTGATCTATTCGAAAAGCAAATATTCTATTTTTGAAAATCACATTAGATTTTCCGCAAAGCTGTATTTTGCTACCATAGAAAGAACTGCACAGAAATTTAACCTTTTCAATATGGTTGTTAAAATACCTGGTGTCCCTTAGTAAATGAAAAGGAGCCCTCTAGAACCCAAAGTTGCCTGTGATGAAGGATACAACTTTCCTTTATCATTCCATTCAGTAGAAAATAATTCCTGCCAGATGATGTGATTCTAGTGATGCCACTAGCAATTTTAGTGAAACAATGTGGAAAATACGATGCTGTTATCAGATACAACATTAATATTTCTATTTATCAATTTCTATCAATTTATAATAAGTGTTAATTTATTTTAAAAAATATTTATTATTAGTTATTCTTATTTGGCTGTGTCAGGTCTTAGCTGACCAATCTTTATCGTGCAATATGGGGTCTTTAGTTTGCGGCATGTGAACTCTTAGTTGCAGCATATGGAATCTAGTTCCCTGACCAGGGATTGAACCCAGGCCCCCTGCATTGGGAGTGTGGAGTCTTAGTCACTGGACCACCAGGGAAATCCCTCTATTGATTTATTGATACTAAATCCCTACAAGGAGGAGGAATGAAAAATTATGAAGAGGGACTTCCCCGTTGGTCCAGTGGCTAAGACTTCACACTCCCAATGCAGGGAAACCAAGTTCGAGCCCTGGTTGGGGAACTAGATCCCATATGCCATAACTAAGGATTCAGCATGCTACAACTAAGACCCAGCACAGCCAAATGAATAAATAAAGTAAAATTTAAAATAAAATTTAAAAAATTATGAAGAGACAAAATAAATGTAATAGGTGAACAAATGGAGGGGATTTTAAAAAGAAGTAAGGAGAGAAAAAGAAGGCAGGAAGTGAAACCCTTTATCAGCTGTTGGGGGACATGAGTGGACACCTGTTCCTCGGTTTACTTCATTTGTAGGCAGTACTACTGCTAGGCAACCAGTCTTTGTAGGAAGTCCCAACAGACCAGTTCCTCTTTAAAGGGAGCTTTTGCTCGTTAAATGACAGATGCATGTGGCACAGCATAAGGCACCCACAAACACTGCTCTCTCACTCAGCACCACAGTTATACTCAAAGAAAGTGCTAACAGTGCAGGGAGCTACCCGTTCGCACTGGAGGGTTAACTATTAACACAGCTGTGAAGTGCATGGGGATAGCCCCCAAAGCTATGGGCAGCAGGCAGACTTAGAGCACCAGGCATTAGGAAAGGCTTTGGGAGAGAAGTGGTATCTGAACTGGGACTGGGTACAGAAGCCAGAAAATGTGGAAGCATCACAGTTTGATTTTGTTGCATGTACAGAGAGCACAGCAGTAAAGAATCTGCTTGCCAATGTAGGAGATGTGGGTTCACTCCCTGGGTTGGGAATATCCACTGGAGAAGGAAATGGCTAACCATTCCAGTGTTCTTGCCTGGGAAATTGTATGCACAGAAGAACCTGGCAGGCTACAGTTCATGGGGTTGCAAAGAGTCGGACATGACTGAGCAACTGAGCACCTGTAGAGGGCACAAGGCTGGAGAGTGAGCTGAGGCCTGATCATGGTAAGTTTTGAATGCAGGGTGGAAAGCATCTTCTTATTTCAGTGGGAGCTCTGAGAGCTTTTGAACAAGAAGTGATCTGAAGGAGTTGCCCTCCCAAATCATTCTTGCCTACTTCTTTGGTAACAGAAACCCCAGTTTGTAACTGGATTTATGCCTGTGCAAATTACGATTGCTTTCCTAACTTCTCTTGAAACTGGGTGTGGTCATGTAACTAGATTCTGGTGAATTAAATAGAAATGAAATAGTGTGTACAACTTTCAGGAAGTATTCTCAGAGGGAGAAGGCTTTGTTCCTTCTTATTTTTTCCTTCTGGATGGAAGCCCAGCCAGATCCTAATACGCATATTATTTATTAGGAAGATTGGCCTGGGGCAAGACAAAACACCTGATGGCTGGAACAGAGTAGCACTGGAGGTGGGAAGACAATTAGGAGAACACCTCAATGGTGAAGATAATAAGTGTGGAAATAAGAACTGAGCCAGAATGGCAGCTTTGGGAACAGATGGGAAGGGTGGATGGGCTAAATATTGCGAAAGGAGAGTCTGTGGGACTTGGCAATAGGTCAGGTGAGAGGAGACACCAGGAAGAATCAAAGGTCATTCTGAGGTTTCAAGCAGAGGTGACTGGGAAGTCAAAGATATTGGTAACAGAAATAGGGGGATCAGCAGGATAAGGTGGAGAAGGCGATGGCACCCCACACCAGTACTCTTGCCTGGAAAATCCCATGGACGGAGGAGCCTGCTAGGCTACAGTCCATGGGGCCGCTAAGAGTCGGACACGACTGAGCAACTTCACTTTCACTTTTCACTTTGATGCATTGGAGAAGGAAATGGCAACCCACTCCAGTGTTCTTGCCTGGAGAATCCCAGGGACGGGGGAACCTGGTGGGCTTCCGTCTATGGGGTCGCACAGAGTCGGACACGACTGACTCGACTTAGCAGCGGCAGCAGCAGCAGCAGCAGCAGCAGCAGCAGCAGCAGCAGGATAAGGAGGCATCCTTGAGGAAGGCAACTAGGAATTCAGTCCTGAGCATATTGAGCTGAGATGCCTGCAAGATATCCAGGGGGAGATGTAAAGCAGGCCATTGGAAATTCATTTCTGCAGCTTGATTTGAGAGCCCTTTGCATAAAAGTGGTAGTCAAAATGAAGGGAGGGGCTGGTTGGCAAAATAGAGAGTGTGTCTATAGCGATTCCTTTCTTCAGTGCACACAGAAATAAACTTTGCTCTGCAAAACCAGATAAAAATATGTAAGCTCTTCACTTGATTTATACCCCCTCCCTCAAAAGACCCTACAAGCTGGCTGGCTTCAGGCAATGAAATCCTCGCTGTCTCAAAATGTGGACAGCTCCTTAAAGTTCTTTACTAAGGCATTATGATTTGCACAGATAGTGATGCTCATATGTTCAAAGATGACTCCTTTTCACCAAGAGATCTATAGTAAATGGTCTTCCTCCTTAATTCAGGTTAGCCACACATAAGGCTTCCCTTCCACAGATGTCTTAAAAGAACAATTCCTTTCAAAAGCAGAATGAGAGAATATGAAAATCTAATTAATATATGTGACAGTAAGACGCCTCTGCATAGACTTCTCTTATATCTGCCACGACTAGAGCAGTTGTTAAATAAAACTTGAAATAAAAAGGAAATGAATCTAATGTGAACCTTAGGGAAACATCTCAGCAAGCTGGCTGAATCTTTGCACTACTTTCATGGGATGGCTGGGGACCAGGGGATGGAAAAGGTTAAAAGCCAGTGGGTTGTTTCAGCTGAAGGTACACGGTAGAAACAAACGCAACTGGAAGTGGTGGTGAGAGCTCTGTTTCTTCTCCAAGTTTCGGTCCTCAGCTCACACAACGGAAGACAGCTGCCGGGCGACCCAGGGCCTATGCCGGTGGCCTCAGGCCAAGCGCCTAGGAGCACGCGAGGGAGCGAAGTGGTGGGGTGTAGGGGCTAAATTAAGGACCCCGTTTCACTTAAGAGTAAAGCTTTGTCAGACCTCTTATTGGGAGGGTGATAAGGCTTTTGCATTTGCCTATCCACCCATCCATCCTTTGTCTCAACGTCAAGGCCTGTGCCGGGTCAAGGCTTTATCGCACGCAACCACACAGGACTAGAGGGGGGACTTGACGCAGGAGTAAGATGTGGAGGGAGGACCTCCGGATCCCCACCACCGCGCGAGGCCCCTTCGCAGGAGGGGCGGGCGGCACTGGAGCGACAGTACCACGGTGCCGGCAGCCCCTCCCCCAATCCCCAGGACAAGGAACGCGTCGGCGTTCCACGTTCTCCCCGACCCTCTGGCCGCGAGGGCCCAGACCCCGGACGGCCCGAGAGGCCCCGGCAGGTGCCAACGAGCCCGGGCCGTCTCTCAGGCCGCGGCCCGCTCCGCGGTCGCCGGGAGCCCGCCTCGGTTAGCCGGGCCTCGGAGGCTGTGGGCGCCGGGACTCGCCGGCTCACTCCGTGCCCCAGCCGCTTCAGGCGGCGGCCCCGGAGCGGCCGCCCCTCCCCCCGCACCGGTGGCCTGGAGCCCGGCGCGAGGCGCGCGGCGGCCCTTCTCGGATGCTGATTGGCCGGAGCTGCAGGGGGCGGGGCGGTGGGTGTGAAGGGGGCGGGCCTAAGCCGCTCGGCACTCGGGTTTTTCTCCGCTTCTGCGAGCTCCCTCATTGCATCATCTTCAGCCAGTGGCCGCAGTGAGAGGCTGGGCTCGGGGCGATCCACTCGGGCTGGGGCTCTAGTTCGGTCTCCCGCGTCTGTCCTGGTCCTTCCCGCACCTGCTCCAGCGCCAAGGCTGGGGACCCCAGCAGGCCGACTCCGAGAACCCGCTAGGCACAGCTAGCGGACCTCGCCTGCTCCACGGGATCCATTCATTGAGAGCCGAGTCTTTTCCCGGAGCCCGAGTCCCCCGCCTCCTCCAGCTCGAAGCCACGGACAAAGCGCCATGGAGAAAAGCAGCGAGACCAACGGCTACCTAGACAGCGCCCAGGAGGGGCCTGCAGCGGGGCCTGGCGAGCCCGGAACCACTGCTAGACGCGCGGGGCGCTGCGCCGGCTTCCTGCGGCGCCACGGGCTTGTGCTGCTCACGGTGTCCGGGGTGGTGGCGGGTGCCGGCCTGGGCGCGGCGTTGCGTGGACTCCAGCTGAATCGCACACAGGTCACTTACCTGGCCTTTCCGGGCGAGATGCTGCTCCGTATGCTGCGTATGATCATCCTGCCGCTGGTGGTCTGCAGCCTGGTGTCGGGCGCCGCCTCCCTCGACGCCAGCTCTCTCGGGCGCTTGGGCGGCATCGCCATCGCCTACTTCGGCCTCACCACGCTAGGAGCCTCAGCTCTCGCGGTTGCTTTGGCTTTCATCATCAAACCTGGATCTGGCTCGCAGACCCTTCAGTCCAGCGACCTGGGTCTGGAGGATTCGGGGCCCCCACCGGTCCCCAAAGAGACAGTGGACTCCTTCCTTGACCTGACCAGGTAATGTCCCCGCGACCTCCACCCCACCTTCCTGAGCCTCAGTGGGAGACGCCGGCTCATTAATGCACTCTAGTTCATATGCCCCCGTATTCATTCTTAATTGGCTGCTGGTGGCCTTTAACAGTTTTAAATGTCAAAATAACGTCTACAGACTTTGAGTGTTGACCACACCTGTGCAAATGTCAGCCGGGTCGCACCGGACATTTTCAAGGACCAGGGCTCCATCTTTCAGCAAGACCAGTCCTACCGTTAGGTGGGAGTGTGCTAGAGAGAGGCAGAGGTCTCACTTGTACTTCGCTCATACTCTTTGGCTGCCCTCTCTAGGGAAAAACATTCCAACCACGCCCCTATGTTCTCACCTAATTTTCTCCCCAGGTAGTGCAAAGAAGCTTCCGAGAGCACTGGTTAAATTTTGCCTGTTGGGCCATTCTCCCCTGTAATCTATGGCATCTGTTTCAGCCCTTTGGCTGGGAAGAAGCTGGCAGTTTTTTGAAGGGTTGTCAGTGGACCCAAGAATAACAAGGCTGGAGTGAGTTGTTCAGGGCTCATTGCCCAGAAACATGTCTCTCCGGGGGAGCTTGGGATAGGTTGCTCGCCACCTGCATAGTCAGGACCACTGTAGAGTATTGTGAGTTTCAAGGGGCTTTATTTGTGGGAAGATGTGAATTCTAGAGAGGGAGGAGGAAGAAGCATCTTCAGTTAACTTTGCTGCTTCGGGGGACTCTAAAGTTGCATTTCATCCTTAGAAATGTAGTTTTTGTGGATTCGCCAAAGCCTCAGCTTCTTTTGGTTTCTCCATTAGCCCAGAGTTCACAGATGGGAAAACTTCAACCTAGAGGCATTTACTGATGTGGCCAGGTTCAGTTGAGTGGGGAGAGCTTGGCTGGCTCCCTCTCTGGGTTTTCAATAATTCTGGAATCAGAGTCTTGGACATATGTTTTGTCTTGAGTCACTGAAGCAAAGCTCCTCATTGCTGAGGCTGTGAAAAAGAGCAAACACTGGGCAAAGTGACTTGACTTCCTGCTGTTTCCATTTCTCCTTCTGGAAAATGTGATGACTGCCACTTAAGAGAGAGGAGGGAGGAGGGTTCAGGATGGGGAACACATGTATACCTGTGGCAGATTCATTTTGATATATGGCAAAACCAATAAAATATTGTAAAGTTAAAAAATAAAATAAAATATAAAAAAAGTTATAACAACAAAAAAAGTCAAAGGCATTTACTTTAGAAAAACAAAACAAAACAAAACCCATAACCTCTCTGATAAGGGGGACCAAAAAGTTCTTACCAAAAAGATAGGTGGAGGTGGCCTATTACAACTTTGATGAGTTATAGCCTTTGTCTAGTGTCTGGTAGCTTATTATGTGGAGTCTTTAGAGATTGTTACGGTTTGAGGACTAACTTTTAGGTGGATACTGAAAAAGTCTACTGAGGTTGAGAGTAGTGGTCGCTTACACTGACCGCCAAGCATCATGGCTTAGCGGTCAGTGTAAGTGCAGACTCTCAGTGGCTCAGGCTGAAAACACAGAAGGACCAGCTGAGCCTTCATCATGGCTTGTTGGAAGTAGGTAGTGTTTCATGTGCCTTTGACTTATTACCTTCAATGTATCAGTGAGGGAGCATGATTGTGGGCTTAAAGGAGTCTTTTTTGCAGGGATCAGTGGCTCAAGGAGTGTAGATGTTCTGGTGTGTTGGTGGTACCCCATAGGGAGACTGGTAGCACTCCTTTGTCTCCAAGAGAGAGGCAATGGCTAAGAAACAGGGTGTAGGGGGAGAAGTGAGGGGTTACCATATTACCACGAGCCCAAGAAGGGACTTATTTCCTGATTGTGGTTTTCTAGTTTTAGATCCGAGTCTCTTCAACTCCTGCTTCTGAAGTGAATGACCCGGCATCATGACTTAGTGGCCAGTATAAGTGTAGACTCTCAGTGACTTGGGCTGAAAACACAGCGAAGGACCAAGACAACCTTTGTCATGGCTTGTTGGAAGTAGGTAGTGTTTCATGATGCTTCTAGAGGCTGACCTTATTTAATCCAGGAGCTCACAGATAAAGGTAGGGTAAGTGGTAGACCCTATTTTACCACTCAGAAAACTGAGGCAGATTAAGTGATTTGCTCAAGGCCACAGAGTGGTTTATCAAAAGAGGGAGAGAAGAGCTATGGGTCTGGTTCCCCTCTGGTTCAGGGCTCTATTTCTCCCACTCTTTCCTTCCCCAAATCAGCACACCATAGTAATGAGGCTATGCTGCTGGTCTAGTCCCATCTCAGAACTGTTTGCCCTGATGCAGATGCTGACCAGAAACCAGGTAGGGTATGACACTAACTTCTTGTAAGCAGAGGAGTCGAGCCCCTTCAGTGAAGGAAAGCGAGTATGTGGGTTGAATCTGACGTTCTCTTTGAGCCCATGTGAGAAGAAACAGAATCCTGAGTCACGTGGAAGTGCTTCCTGAGTCTGGGGACCCTCTGGGTAAATGCTTTAAAATTGCTTCCCTTGGGATTTCCCTGGTCCCTGGTGGTCCATTGGTTAAGACTCCACCTTCCAAAGGGGGTGTGAGTTTGATCCCTGGTCGGGGAACTAAGATCCCATATGCTGCATTGTGTGGCCAAAAAGTAAAATATATATAAATAAATAAAATTACTTCCCTCAAAGAGACCTCACGGATGCTGATTTCATGTGACTCCAGGCATGTTCCCTGGCAAAGGCAGGGTGCAGTCCTTTCTGCCTTGTGGGCGAGTGGCGAAATGAGACTTCAGGCAAACACCTCAATGATCCTGCAGGCCCGCCCCCTGGTAACTGCCTAGAACTTCCACACCTGGAAGGAGTGGAAAAAGCCTCAGGTGATTTAGTGCAGCTGTGTCCAAGGCTTTGCTCAAGTCCATGATCTTTCTGGATGGTGGAGGTGCCCCAAACTCCCACTGGATCTCTCTGCCATGATTTCTAATTTATTTTTTCAAGATGGAACTTCAAGTCAGAAAGAAATGAAGTTAACAGATACTGATTGAGCCTTTTGGAAAATTCAGAATGCCATTGCCAAGTGTTGTGATTTCCCAACACAAGGATTAGAAATAGCACAGCAGACTGGGGCGTGGGGCTGAGGCTAGAGCAGGCCCTTAGAGAGCTGAGAAGTGACAGTAGCTGGCAGGTGGGAAAGTTATGGTTTCCTTCTGAGCGCCATGCTTAGGAACCTGGGAGAATGTCAGAACTCATTACTGGATGTGACCCAGAGTGACTTTTAAGCAGGTCTTCAGGGACCCAATCATTGTGGAGTTCTTGGTCTCTAACTGCTTACTGATTGTGGGTCCTAGGACATGTCCATAAATGTGCCTTGGCTTCCTCGTCTTTATAATGGCAATCATGAGAACACCTGCCTCTTGAGATTGTGATGAGGGTTGAATGAGTTATGTTTGTAAAGCTCTAAGAATAGGACTGACCCAGTAATGTTTGCTCTTGTTATAAATGGAGCAAGATTATGAGTGATGATGTTTTTCCGGTTCACATGAGTTAATGGGGATGATTCTCTTTTTATGTGTGTGCTAAGTGGCTCAGTCATGTCTGACTCTGTGCAATCCCATGGACTGTAGCTCTCTAAGCTCCTCTGTCCATGAGATTTTCCAGGCAAAGATACTGAAGTAGGTTGCCATTTCCTCCTCCAGGGGATCTTCCCGACCCTGGGATCAAACCTGTGTTTCTTATGTCTCCTGCATTGGCAGGCACTTTCTTTACCACTAGCACCACCTGTGAATCCCGGCTCTCTTTTCATACTCTGAAATCAAGAGTGGGTGGGAAGAAAAGGATGTGTGGAGAGCTCAGGATGACTTGAAGTTAATAGAGCTTTTTGGGTCTATTGGGAACCACATGGAGCCTGGAGAAAAATCCTGGTGAACAGTGGCTATGTTTTGGACTAACAGAATCAACAATGTGGAACATTTGGGAAATGGAGAAAATCAAAACTAAACACAGAAGAGCCTTCCATTCTGAAATGGGGCAGAAATCCTCACATATCATCCCCAACATCTGTTTTCTTTTTCCCCTGCATGACATATGTCTGGTCTCCAAAGTTGACCTCAGGTTTCTTCACCTGTCAGTGGAAGGGATTGAGGTAACCTTCCTCTGAGTGCTAATATTTGTGGTTTTGAAATGGAAAACCAGACACTGATGTGCCAAGGAGGCAGGGGTCTAAGGCACCATCTGCACTGGCAGCCTGGAGAATGGCCCTGGGCCATTGTCTTGCAGAAGTGTACCCATGGCTGCTGTGTGCCTGGTAAAGACAACTGAGATTTTGCCTGTTGCCCAGTTTTCTAGGCTCTATTGCTTTTCTTGCGCTCATTTTCTCAACAGAGGACGGTGCTAGGAGCCTTTCCCCTGCAGGCTTCCTCCCCTGGAAGGAGGCTCTAGGTCCTAGTTTTTTTCCCAAGAACTGGGTGACTATGAGGCCTCTCAGCCTGCAAAGAACGCATTTCTTCAGTAGATGTGAAGAAAACTGTCAGCGACTGAGATCTGAGTCCCTAGATCACAGTCAAGGGAGTGAATAATGAATCTTTTATTTAAATGTTGACCATAGCAGGTTATCTGACCTATGTCTCTCCCTTCTGTAGGCTAGATGAAGACTCCTAGCAAATCAAACATGGATCCAAATTAATGGAGTTTTCTCAGCCTACCTAGTCACTGAAACTGGTAGCTTATAATTTAAAACTAATTTCTTTAGCTTGACACCAGACCTAAAGAACATAAATCCAGGGAGACAGTGTGGATAGTGATGAAGTAGACACTGAGGTCAGCTACCCAAGTTTGAATACAGCTTTACCACCACAGGCTTTCCTAGTGGCTCAGATGGTAAAGAATCGCCTGCAATGTGGGAGACCCGAGTTCGATCCCTGGGTTGGGAAGATCCCCTGGAGAAGGGCATGGCAACCCACTCCAGTGTTCTTGCTGGAGAATCCCATGGACAGAGGAGCGGGCTACAGTCAGAGGGTCTCAAAGAGTCAGACATGACTGAGCAACTGATACTTTCACTACCACTTACTAGCTGTATGGACAGTCATTTAGCCTGTTTGTACCTCAGTTTCCTTATCTGTAAAATGGGGTTAATAATAGTGTAGCTACTACCCAGATTTGTTACAGGGATCGAAAGAGTTAGTATATGAGTGTCTCTCTAATATCCTAGCATGTCCCAACCTCTTGGGGACAGCTGCAGGCTACTTGATAGAGAATGAGTGGTCCTCTTAGCCTTGTTTCCTCCAACACCCCCCACCCTAGGGGCCCGGCATTAGCCTTTCCAGCAGGAATCTAAAACTGAATGTGGGCCTCAAAAAGAGGACAGGTTACTCCCTGACCCCCTACTGTCTCCATAGTGTGGGCCCATCACCCCCAGCTCTCCCTCTGCTCCTGACCTTGTAGGGGGTACCAAGATCTGAAGGTGCACACCCCTGATAGCTAACTCTGTAACAATGAACACTACAGATGATAAATATTTATCAGGTGTACATACAGTGTCATATCCTGTTCTGAAGAGTCTTTGAAATGTGCATAAGTTGGCTAAGGACTGTTTGAAGTTAAATGAAAGGAAATGCTGTTGGAACAAAAAAAAATATACCTAGACAAAAGTAAATTGCTTTACATTCTTCTCATATGGAACAGGGAAATACATACCATCCTTGACAATAGGCTCAGAAGAACAAACAGGACCAGATGTATAAAGGAGGAACATTTGTAAGTTTTCATGGTGTGAGCTGCTCGAGTGTCTTCAGTACCATTCACAGTAGTTCTGCTTTCGCAAGTTTGGCCATGGCTTATACCAGTTTTTCTGTTTGCTTTAAACTATGTGTCCAAATGTTCCTAAAGCACTGGCAAGACTCGTCCATTCATTCTCTCCCAGTTTGATCTGACTTGGGTCTCTGGATGTAGTAATACAGTCTTGGCACTTTTGCAGATGTTTTTGACTTAGACGCACTATGAGAAATACACTTTAGATGATAGCATGCACATATAGACACCCCCACCTCCACATAGACAACCTGAAACACAGGTTCACAAAACCACATTGTAAGTACTGATGCACGCTGTTCTTCTATATTCTGTCTAATGTATTACATCCTTTATAGAGTGCTCCTTAGAGCTGGGAAATACAGCTGGTATTTTATAATTCCAGAACATTTCTCAGAATCAAATAACAGAAAAAAGGACATATTTGAGGATTTGAATAAAATGAAGAGCTCAGTGTTTAGAAGCATACTAGTACCCAGTGAAATTGAGTGTTCTGCAGAGGTGAGCCTGAGGAGCATTTGATCCTTCTGGTTTCCAGACAGTGGATCTTACAACACAAATCTGTACTGGAGTTGTGAGGTCCACAACTCACCAGCCACAAGTAACTATTTAAAGCTAACTAATTTAAATGTAAATAAAATAAATTCAGACTCTAAGTAGCACTCACCATTGTTCAAGTGCTCAGTAGCCACACAACTAGCATATTGGACAGCATAAATGTAGAAAGTCCTGTTGGATGGTGCTGGTCAGTATGGAATGTGAATGGGAGATATAGCGAATTCCTATCTCTGGACACTAAATGAAGGGTTAATTGATCACTCTAAGATCCTGTTCCTCATTTTGAAAGCACCCAAGATTACTCTGTCAATGTGAGGAGCTGGGAAAAGTGCCTGGAGACAGAGCTCTGGGGGAAAAAAACTGCTTGTGTGACGGAGCAGATGATCCATCAATACAGGAGAGCTCAGCAGTAAGAAAAAGCCTGAGTTCACTGCAGCATCTGTGTCTAAAAGCCAAGGAAAGAGGGGAAAGAAGAGTGCAGAGAGAACAAAATCAAAGAACCGACACACCTGATTGTAAGACTTACTACAAAGAAAGCTACAGTGATCAAGACAGTGTGGTGTTGGCAAAAGAACAGACAAATACATCAGTGAAACAGGGTAGAGAGCCCAGAAATCAACCCACCTAAATATGATCAACTGGTTTTTGACAAAAGAGTAAAGGCAGTAGAATGGCACATCTTTTCAGCAAATGGTGTTGGAACACCTGGACATCCACATGCAAAAAAAGTGAATCTAAACACAGCCCTTGTGCCATTCACAAAAATCAGCTCAGAATGGACCACATGTCTAAATGTAAAATGCATAACTATAAAACTCCTGGAAGATAACATAAGATGACCTCTGATATGGCAATGACTTTTTAGATACAACACCAAAGGCAGGATCTATGAAGAGTAGAGAAAAATGTTTTGTCTTACTGCTGCGGCAAGCACAGCAAGTAGGGATTGAAAGTGGTCGACGCACAGTTTGGAAAAAAGAAACTAGGGACAGAATTAAAGTGTTAAAGATGGGACCGGGGGACTCAAGACCTCTTGGGTCAAGAGCCCTGTTCCTTGGAGCCACATCACTTTTATTTAGTGTCTTGGCAAGCAGAGAGTATCTGTTGTGTTACGATGAAGTCAGCCTCCTATGTCCCCAGTCACATCTCCGATTGTATTGATTACTTTAAACTATATTTGTTATTTTCTTGTACAAGGGCTATCACCTAGCTGAAGGTCATAGACCCGCATATGCCTTGGGAAAACATCTTAGTGTGTGCATAAGCAGTGTTCTGAACTTGCACTGACTCAGCATTCCAAAGTTCACACTATGTTTTTCCTTAGCTTAGCAGGGCATGACAATCCCAACTGATCAACCCAATATACTTTTATTTGGGTTATGCTGTATTGCTGTATTTTGCTTTTATTCTTTTCCCATGGTGGTTATCTCATTTAGCCAGAGCAACAGGCGGCTGACTATTAACCCCTGCATCTTAATCCTTCAGCCTCACACCCTTGCCCCTTGGAGGGCAGGTGGGGCAGGGGGCGCTCTTGCTCCTGGCCTGTGGCAACGAGGGGAACTAAAAGAGAATGATTCAGTGGGTTCAACTCATTGCCCCCAGGCATTTCCTCCCAAGAGGTTAATATTTGAGAGCTGAGTTGTGTAATCTAAAAAGTTCAGTCATCCCGTTGAATGTGTGTATGTTTTTTGGTTGTCAGATCTCCTTTGCAGTTAGCACTGTATCTTTTGTCCTAACTTTTTAAGGAATTTTGAGATATGATTTACATACAAAAGATGCACCCACTTCAGGGGTGCAGTTCAATGAGTTTTGACAGATAGATAAACCACTTAATCACTACCATAATCCAAACAGTGAACATTTTTGTCTCCCATGATCCTTCTCAGCAGTTCCCACACTTCATCCCTGGCCCCGGGCAGCTTTGGATAGAAAGTTTTGCTTTCTATCACTATTGATTAGTTTTGCTTTTTCTAGAGTTTCATGGCAATGGAATCACTCAGTATGTACTTTTCTTTGTCTGGCTTCTTTTGCTCAGCACAGTGTTGTTGAGATTCTCCGTGTTGTGTATATTAGTGATTGATTCCTTTTTATTTTCAAGTAGAATTCTTTTGTATGGATTTATCATAATGCTGTTTGTCCATTCATCAGTTAATGGACATTTCCATTTTGAGCAATTATGAATAATACTGTTATTCATATAGCTTATATCTAGGAGTAGAAACGCTGGGTCATATGGTAAGTGTATGTTTAACTTTACAAGAAACTGCCAGAACACATCATGTTCTTCTTAGGAATTTGATTCTTTTGGCTGGAGTTGCCGTTTTGACTCTAGTATTGAATGTACCCCTCTATTCCCATTGGATTTTGTAGACTGTCTGAAAACAGATTGGTCTAGAAGTTGTGAGTTAAGATCCATTCTAGGTGAGGCAGTATTAGGTTATTGCTTTCTAAAGACACCAGGCTGGCCAGATAGTAGGGTTTGAACAAGTGGTCTGTGACCCTTGGAAGAGAGTGTGTTTGAAGGCTATGGGAGAGGCTGTGCTTGCACCGAGTGAGGAAACAGCTCATTTCTGAAGGATGTGAAGTATTTGTGGGAGAAATCATCCCCCATGGAGAAGATAGAGGGCTTCTATCCCAGCTCTCTCCTTAACTTCTCAGTCCTTTTAGGGAGAGAAGCAGGTGGCCAGCTCAGTCTGAGAACTACTGTGGTGGATATAGAATGGACGAAACCTTGGCTCAGGGCCTGTTTTTGCTTCTAACTAGTATAGCAAATGGCAATGAGATACCAAACAAGACTGTTAAAGGTGCTTTGTAATGGAAATCATAGGCAAAAGTAAGTTGCTATTCATCTATACATTAACAAATAACCAATACCAATGCCTAGCCTGTTTCTACTTTCCTTTTAAAATAAGTAATGCTTGTAATAGGAATCAAACTTCAGATCACCATTTTGCAATGGTTAATTCACAGATCACATCTTGTCTGTTTAAATACAGCCATGTACTTTCGGGTATTCTTTAAGTATGTTGAAAGCAATTCAGGTTTCATAGACAAGCAAGTGAGGAAATGCTGAATTGCCGTCTCTAGCTGTTGGCTGTCTTTTGGAAGCCTGAGTGTTCTAACAAAGTCATTTTTGTGTCTTGTTAACCCTGTTGGTGGGTGTATTATCTCTTGTATAATAAGTTACCACCATTTAACAGCTTAAAGTCACACATCTATTATCCCACAGAATCTGTAGTGTCAGGAATCCTAGCATGGCTTAGCTGGGTTTTCTGCTTTAGAGTCTCTTACAAGGCTGCAATCAAAGTGTCAGCCACAGCTGGGGTTTCATCTGAAGGCTAAACTGAGGAAGGATTCCCCTCTGAGGACACACGGTTGTTGGCAGAATTCAGTTCCTTGAGGTTCACACTGGGAGCCTCTGTTCCTAGCTGGCTATTGGCCAGAGACCGTCCTCCGTGTCTTGTCATATGGGTCTTTCTAACATGGTGGCTTGTTTCATCAATATGCAAGCCCAGAAAGCAATAAAGAGTGTCTTCTAGCAAGATAGAACCCACACGTTTATGTAATCATATCACAAGAGTGATAGCCCATTACCCTTACTGGATTTTGTTTGTGCTCATATTCATGCTAAGTCACTTCATTTGTGTCCGACTCTTTGCAACCCATGGACTGTAGCCCACCAGATTCCTCTGTCCTTGGGATTCTCCAGGCAAGAATACTGGAGAGGGTTGCCATGCCTTCCTCCAGGGGATCTTCCCAACGCAGGGACTGAACCCACAACTTGCGTTTCCTACATTTACAGGCGGGTTCTTTACTACTAGTGCCATTCTGTTGACTAGAAGCAAGTCATAGCCCCCACCCCCACACTCCACCATGACACACACACTCAAGGGGAGGATATTACACAAAGTGACTACCAGGATGCCTCTTAGACTCTGCTTGCCAAGCTGGGCTGCAGTCAGATCTGCTGAGCTCTGAAACTGAATACCTGCAAATAGTTGCCTAGAGATTCTAACACTGTGAATAACTCATCCACAGAAGTAAGAATTAATGGATGTTTGGCACAGATTGTAAAGGATGAGCTTTTACTCTCCAGACTTACTGTAGGAGGTCAGTAGAAAAATGGATTGTCAGTGGGATTTTCATATATCACAACTCAGTTCTCAGTTCAGTTGCTCAGTCGTGTCCAGCTCTTTGCAACCCCATGAGCCGCAGCACACCAGGCCTCCCTGTCCATCACCAACTCCCGGAGTCCACCCAAACCCGTGTCCATTGAGTCGGTGATGCCATCCAACCATCTCGTCCTCTGTCATCCCCTTCTCCTCCTGTCCTCAATCTTTCCCAGCATCAGGGTCTTTTCCAATGAGTCAGCTCTTCGCATCAGGTTGCCAAAGTATTGAAGTTTCAGCTTCAACATCAGTCTAGCATCTGTACAAAATCTGACCCAAAGGAGGCTCAATAAAAACTATTTGCCTGCCAAGGTTTTGGTTTCAAAATCTAGTGTAACTGGATCAGTTCTATTGCTCTCTTTTTATAACAAAATTCTATAATTTATTTCATCCTGAAATGAAATCCATAAATAGACTTTACCCCACACATAATCTCAAACATCAATATGACTTAACTGTAATATAAAAAACATACCAGATTGGTGGTTGCCAGAGATGATGGTGGAGGGTGGGATAAATAGGTAGAAGAGATTATTACATATTTAAAAAAATAGAAATAAAAAAGTATACTGTAAAGTTTTTAAAAGTTCAGTACTGAAGGAGAGTAATTCATAGTAAAAATAATGTATTTCAAGATGTGAATGCTCTAAAACAAAATGATTAAGTGCTTGCTTCTGAGTTTAGAGTCACCATTAATGAGAGAGCTTTAAATTCAGACTGATACTCAGTTACTAGCATGTGTGATTAAGGGCCCAGATCCTACAATTTTTCATTAGTGATGTGATTTCCCAGAAAGTGAATGATACTTGAAAATATTCTGAACAAAGCAAAACAAATCATCCCACATTTTACACAGGAGTTTCAGTCCTAGAAAATTCAGTGTATATTCAAACTGCACAAAAATACCTTGCTTTAAAGTTAGTCTCTAAGCTCAAATAAGTTATGAATAAGATTTTCCTGTACAGTTTTGTGTCATACAGGACATTGGGAAGTATGAGGGCCTTGAAACTATTTATTACACAGGACTTTGCCACTCTTAGCAGAACAAATAGCTGGGATCTGGCACTTCTGCCCAAACATACTCCCCCAGTTCCAGGAATGCCCCCCAGTTATTGTAACAACACAGCATTCCCTTGGATTTCACAAGTTGGCAGCGCCAGTTCCCACTGAAAACCACTGCCCTAGGGCCTAGCCACCAGGGGAAAGGAAAGTGATGCAGTTATTCTGGTTCGCTGGGACACAGCTAAATATCAAGGGTACCACGAGGGAGATGAGGATAGAGATCAGTGCTTCAGAGTCTCTGTTGTGACCCTTCAGCCAAGGCACAGTTGAGTACTTGGATCAAGGAGAAGATGGCAATAACTGCAGGATGTGGGGAGAGAGGGAACCCTGTGTGGTAGGCTGTCAGGTGTGGGCGTCTTAAAGTGAACATGTTGAATGACAAATTTTAAGGATACTGACAAAGTGCTTTCTTTTCCAACAGAAACCTGTTTCCTTCAAATCTTGTGGTTGCAGCTTTCCGGACGGTAAGCTTGATGCTTTGCTAAAAATAGGAAACTTTGGGTGTTATATGTTTATAGCATATAAATTACTGCTATAGAGTTAGGTAAGGTGGAACAAGGAGGGTTGTGTGCACTTAGTATCATTGGCCTAAATTTTTATAGATGGGCCCCTGGAGTGAAAACAAAAAAAACAACAAGAAACAAAAAAATTGTCCAAAATATCCCACTAGTTCCAGCATCTTTTCGCATCACCTAGTACCCTCAAATCATGTTTTATGGAGCTATTAAATATTTTAGAATTTTAATTTTTTTAAATCTTGTTAAGTTTTTTGGCCTCATTGCACAGCCTGTGGGATCTTAGTTCCCAGACCAGGGATTGAACCTGGGCCATGGCAGTGGAAGTGCTAAATCCTGACCACTAGACTGCCAGGGGAATTCCCTAGAATTTTTTTTTTAATGCATTTTTATTTTTTTTTCTGATTATAAATATATGCTCCTTGCAAAAAAAATTAAAGTACAAAAGAATAGAAGGAAATAAAAATCACCATAATCACTACCTAGAGCTACCCATTAACATTGGTTATCATCTTTCTGGTATGTTTTTTCTATACATGTGGGTATGCATCTGCACACAGACACACACGCACACAAGATTTTAAAATAATTATACTACATACATTGTTATTATGTATACACTTATTTTTCAGTAACCAGCTCTTATTGTGAACATTTTCTCATGTTGGTAAATATCCTTCTGCATAAGTTATTGGCTGTAGTATGAACATGTCATAATTTTACTCAATCAGTCCCATGTGGGTGGCTGTTTCTAGTTTTCCCCTTACTTTAGCAATCCTGAATGTAATGTTCCTACAGCCAAGCTTTACACAGAGAAGGAATATAAAGGTCTAGATTAGATGGACTAAACTGATTGCCTATTTCACGCACTGTCTTTTCAGTTTCCACTAAGTCTTGCTCTTTAAAAAAAACAAACAAAAAAGCCCTGGGTATAAATACAACTGTGGCTTTTATGTATAATGTGAGATAGAAGACAAGAGAAAAATGAAAAGTGTCGTGGCTTTCAGTGCCTGCCACGGAAGGTGTGGGGTGGCTTTTGTACCCCCTGCCACCCTTAATCACAGGACAGCTGACCATCTCTGCCTGTCTGAAAGCTTGATAAGTCAAAGCTGAGAGAGACCAGAACTCTTTAAAGGCAGGTTCAAAGCAGAGGCCTCTGGGCCTAATGGGCCCCTTTTTAACAGTTCAAAAGCCTTGTGTCCTTAGAAGGGTGAGGAAGGGTGTCATATAACAGAGTCCACTAAACGTTAGTGCACACAGCTGCAGGGAGACACCTGTGTGTGTCAGGCAGAAGTGTGTGAAGTCAACCACAGAACCAGAGTTGGAAAGATAGTTCCCCTCTGATGAGTGGGTGTCCCAGAAGACTCAGCCAAAAAACACCATCTTGCCCCCATCCTTTGTTTTGAGGAGTGGAGGGCTGAAGGCATATTAGATGCTGAAAAGCAGTCAAGCTCAAGTAAGTTTTGGAACAGAGTGGAGCATAAATAAATTAATGAAAATAAAAGGGCACATCAAAAAAATGAACTTTAGTATTATGGAATGAATACCAAGTTTCTCCAAATAATATGAATTCTCAGCTGTTTACGATATCAGCTTGAAATTGTACAGACCTTCTCCAAGCCAGGGTCTGGGGACCGAGGAAATTCTCTCCATTCCCTTGGGTTCCTAAATAATCAGCGGTCTCCTAGAGTGCATGTTGCCCTGATCTTAAGTGACTTTGGTACAGTCCTCAGAGGCCCTTGTCCGGCCAAGCAAGTGAGGAATGCCAGCAGACCTGGAGAGAAGAGCAACGAAGTAGCAAGAGGCCCAGCAGTCCTCTGGATTCCTCTTGGGAAAGGTCTTCAGCTGTGAACTGACGGGGTTTTCTTTCTCTCACTCACAGTATGCAACTGACTACAGAGAAGTGACCTACAACACGAGCGCTGGAAAGGTGACCATTGAAAAAGTAAGGATTTTTGTGAGATCACTTACGACAAATCCTATAACACAAATAATGCTTCTGAACTCAAGGAGCATGCATGATGCTTATTTTTTTCTCAGCAGGACTGAAGACTGGGGTTTGAATCACACAGTTTAGGTTTGTTCTTTGGGCCGTTTACCATCTTTAGGATGTTCATTTCATTGAATTGAAACTAATGTCCCCTTTCTTAAAAAAAATTGTGTAACATCCCTTCTGTTTTTCTGAAATATAAATAATAGGTGATTTAACCTACCCTTGCACATAGAATTTGTCTTAGGGGTTTAACTCACTATAACCATCTTTCATTCACAAGTATGTTTTGAGTACCTGTTGTTTCTTTTGTTGTTGTCTGTGTGTTGGTTTTGTTTTGTTTTGTTTTGTTTTTGGACACACCACAAGGCATGTATGTGGGAATCTTAGTTCCCTGACCAGGGATTGAACTTGAGTCCCTTGTAGCTGAAGCACAGAGTAACCACTAGACCACCAGGGAAGTCCCTTGAGTACCTGTTGTTTACTAGACACTGAGCTAAGTCCTAGCCTTCATGCTGGAGCTGAAAGGGACAAGGGACCTCAGGGATTATTTAGTCCAGCTATGAAGCTGCCATGGGAAGAAGGAGGAACTTTGCCCTTCCCCCATCCCCCATACACCTCCCCAGGGCTAAGTGGCTCTGAGTTCTACCAGCCTGTTTTTGATTGAAGGAAAAGTTCTACTTTTTTTTTAAAAAAGTTGAAAGCTAATAATTTAGTCCCTTTCACTTCATCTTGCAGATGAAGCATCTGAAGCTCAGAGAAGTTATTTTAATATCGCCGGGACTAGAGCTCAGACTAGAATGATGGTAAAAATGCTCTTTCAGTTTTTACCACACTGACATGTTTCCTATTCAGAATTTCATAATGTGTTGTGATGGAATAAAATGTTTGTCTAACATATATGCTTACAGTAATGAGATTCAGTACTGCTGGGAAAAAATAAAGAACACATTATATTTATACATTTTAAGTTGGTGATTTAGGAAAGAATATCCTGAAAATATCCATATTGATTCTGAACATCATTTTTGAAATTTGTCAGTGAGGAGACTATGGTAAGAACCTAGCAACAAAGAATTAGTAGCCAAAGATAGAATCACTGACTTTTTTTTTTTTTTTTTTTTGCCACGCCCTTGAGGCTTATGGGATCTTAGTTCCCTGACCAGGGATTGAACCGGGGCCTACAGCAGTGAAAGCACTGAATCCTAATCAGTAGACCATCAGGGAATTCCTTACAATCATTGACTCTTGATCTGAAGGACCTTTTCACCAATCAGCTTGTCTTTTAAAGTGAAGTGAAGTGAAAGTCGCTCAGTCGTGTCTGATTCTTTGCAACCCCATGGACTATACATGGGATTCTCTAGGCCAGAATACTGGAGCGTGTAGCCTTTCCCTTCTCCGGGGGTCTTCCCAACCCAGGGATCGAACCCAGGTCTCCCGCATTGCAGGCAGATTCTTTACCAACTAAGCCACAAGGGAAACCCTGTCTTTTAAAAGCAACCCTTTGAAATGATTGTCCAACCTCTACCTGAGCACATCCAGTGAGGAGAGGCTCAGTACTTTCTGCTTCAACCTATGCCCATTCCCAAAGCTTTCACAGTTAACAAGTAGGTGAAAATCCTGTTTGTTGACTTTCCAAATCCTGAGACTCCATCTCCCCTTGAGTTTCCGGCCCCTTGATCTGTGAAATCACTTAGTGTTAGAGGAAATATGAGCCTTTCCTCTTTCTGAGCACACTGTTTCAGTCTGACAGAGACCTGAGCAAATGCATTCTTTAGTCCTCACTCATCTGTTGTAAACTTAGACCCTGTGTCCCCTCTGATCCTACAGATCCCCATTGGCACCGAAATTGAAGGGATGAACATTTTAGGATTGGTCCTTTTTGCCCTGGTATTAGGAGTGGCCCTGAAGAAACTCGGCTCTGAAGGAGAAGAGCTCATTCGTTTTTTCAATGCCTTCAATGAGGCGACCATGGTGCTGGTGTCATGGATTATGTGGTGAGTGTCACCCTACCACCCACTCTCTCACTCATTTCTCCTGCCATCCAGAAAAGAACCCCACTTAGCTGTTCTAGGTCACCCCGTGGGGCCACCCGGCCCAGTGCTGTCTGTGGATGGTGTACCACTACCAGTCTTGGTATAAGGGTTGAAGGATCTCAGAGAAATAAGCATGTACCATGGTTACTGGTCACTTGCTTGTCACCCATAGTGACCCCTGGGGTTCTGTCATTGATGATTTATCGATGAGTCTCACCATTATTCTTGCCACATCTTGTGGGGCAATGAATTCCATATAAAATAAGGCTTATTTCTCTTTGCCGCTGCTGCTGCTAAGTCGCTTCAGTCATGTCCGACTCTGTGTGACCCCATAGATGGCAGCCCACCAGGCTCCCCCGTCCCTGGGATTCTCCAGGCAAGAACACTGGAGTGGGTTGCCATTTCCTTCTCCAATGCATGAAAGTGAAAAGTGAAAGTGAAGTCGCTCAGTCATGTCCGACTCTTTGTGATCCTATGGACTCCAGCCTACCAGGCTCCTCCGTCCATGGGATTTTCCAGGCAAGAGTACTGGAATAGGGTGCCATGAAGGGCCCCTTACTATAGTATTACAACATGGAGAACAAATCCATCTTTACCCCATACGTACAGGTAAACATGGAATGCTCTTTACATGAATGTCTCTTTATATAATAGCAATGAAAGGGTACTTGTTTAATAAAAACCACCAGATTGACTTCTGGCTAACAAGGAAAAATTTGACAAGATCTCTCAAAGTAACTTCTCAGAAATCATACCAATGCCAATGCTTCAGTAAGCGTTATCCTGCTGTTTTACTGAAGCCAGACTTTGTGGGCTTTAGTTTCTACCCACTCATTGTTGAGACACTAGTTTATCTTTTCATACACAAAACTTGTTCCTTATTGTCAACCCTTAAATATCCTAGGATGTCTCTCAGATGATACTGGGATGGCAGCTGGACTGATTTTAAGAGAGAAGCCTGGAATTTAGTAGGAAAGCTTGAGATTGGTTGGGAAACCAAGTTCAGAGCCTCCACTAGTACTGCTTATCCTGCTTGACCGAGTTTTCTTGCTCAGTCCCAAACTCCAGAGTCTGAGTCTGCATCAGAAACATGACACTTCATATGACTCCTGTTGTTCTGGCAGAAAAATATTCCCAGAAAGGAAAAAGTGTTTTCATCCTGTCAGGTTCTTTCCCTGGCTTATTTTTTTCAGTCTGAAATCCTCCCAAAGGTCGGATTAAAGGAAACTGTGCAGGAAAGTGATGTTCCTATGTGAAAGCATTTGTTTTCAATCTGAAACCAATTTACAGTCATTCCTTCAACATGACGTGTTAGTTACAGAAACAGACATTTGGAAAGGCAGACCCGGCTGAGTGTCTTCACTGCAGTAGGATATCTGTTGCCCAGAAAGTGCATCCCACACAGAACTGGGGTTTAGGATGCCTTAACTGATTAAAGGGCTTCCCTGGTGGTTCAGTGGTAAAGAATCTGCAAAGCAGGAGACACAGGTTCGATCCCTGGGTAGGGAAGATATCCTGGAGGAGGCCATGGCAACCCACTTCAGTATTCTTGCCTGGAAAATTCCATGGACAGAGGAGCTTGGCAGGCTACAGTCCATGGAATCCCTAAAGAGTCTGACATGACTTATTAACTAGAACGTATACAAGTACACACACATAACTGGTTAAAGGATCTCCCCCAGGTGTGGGAGGGTCTTCAGTAGCAGCTCTTTCTTTCCTTCACTAATTACCTACTATAATATCAGGCACCTGCCTAGTCTGTACTGTTCATAGAAATAATTTCTCAGTAGATGGTCAGCAAACCTTGCAGGCATGTGGTCTCTGTCATAGCTGCCAGTGGTGCCATCCCAGGACAAAAACAGTCATAGGCAATTTATAAATCAATGAACTCGGCTGTATTCCAGTAAAACTCATGGTGCCAACCCATGCATTAAACTGTCCAGGGAGGAAGGAGGAAAGGGAGTCCTCTGAAAGTATTAGAAAAAAATACAGGGGTAGAGAAAGTCCTCCTACACAAAATACAGAAAGGAAAAGCCATAAAAAGATGCTAAATTTGATTTCACCAGAATATAAAAATGTTTGCATGCAAAGGAAACCTTGGATGAGGTTATAAGACAAGACACTTATTGAAAAAAAGTGATACATATTTACATATAGTCTCTATACACACACACACACACACACACACACAAACACACTCACACTCAAAGCATTGGGATTGAAAAGACTGGTACAAGTTCACAAAACGTTCATCTTTTTGTAGTGAAATTAACAGAGAACTTGAGAATAAGTGTTAAAAATCTTTTATAGCAGTTTCATATTCTTCAGCATCCAAGCCATGATCATTGTTCTATTTTTGTGTGTGTGCATGTGTCTTTTCTAAGAATGCTGGCCCATGACCAACTAGGTAGAAATGAACCAGTCTTTCACCAAAGATAGTTTGAGAAGAACTAATATAAAGAGCCTTGACTACTGAAAAAGAAAAAGACTGAATAAACTCTTAGAAAATGAACAAAGGAAATGAGCAGGGAATGCATGGAAGAGGAAACCTGAATGACCAATAAACGTTTTAAGGGATGGCCAATTTATTAGAAATCAGGGAAGTGAAAGCTTGGTTCTATCAGGCACCGACAAGGGTGAAGTTACAGCAGCGCTATTTTTTTTTTCCTTTGGAATTTGAGGAATTTTTATTTTCATTTATCTGTATTTCCCACTTTCAACACTAAAAACCTGTTTCTTTTTTATTGAGATTGATTTAGTTGATTTAGGGCTTCCCTGGTGGCTCAGCTGGTAAAGAATCCGCCTGCAATGCAAGAGACCTGGGTTTGATCCCTAGGTTGGGAAGATCCCCTGGAGAAGGGAACAGCTACCTACTCCAGTATTCTGGTCTGAAGAATAGTCCATGGGGTTGCAAAGAGTTGGGCACGACTGAGTGACTTTCACTTAATCACTAATAGTTGATTTATGATGTTATATTAGTTTCAGGTATATAGCATGGTGGTTCAAAGTCTTTATAGATTATATTCCATATATGGTTACTATAAAATACTGGCTATCTTCCCAGTATTTTGGCTATTGTGCTGTACAATGTACCCTTTATTAGCAGCACTATTGATGTTCTTTGTTGTGGGGAGCTGTCTTGTGTGCCATAGTTATTTAGGCATATCCTTGGCCTGTAGCCCCTAGATGCCAATAGCACCCCCTACCAAAGCTGTGAGAACCAAAACTGTCTCCAGATATTACTTAATGTCCCCTGGGGACAAAATCATCATTGGATTAGAAGCAGTGGTGCAGGGGGAGAAGGTAACGGCACCCCACTCCAGTACTCTTGCCTGGAAAACCCCATGGATGGAGGAGCCTGGTAGGCTGCAGTCCATGGGGTCGCTAAGAGTTGGACACGACTGAGCGACTTCACTTTCACTTTTCACTTTCATGCATTGGAGAAGGAAATGGCAACCCACTCCAGTGTTCTTGTCTGGAGAATCCCAGGGACGGGGGATCCTGGTGGGCTGCCGTCTGTGGAGTTGCAGAGTCAGACACGACTGAAGCGACTTAGCAGCAGCAGTGGTGCAGGAAAAGGATTATTCTCCTAGAAGCCACTGGGAACATGAATTAGAACAGCCACATTGGAGAACAATTTGTCAGGATCTACTAAACTTTAAAACACACCCCATGACTCAGTAGCCCCACTTCATGGTGTCTCTACCTGGAGAACATAGGCATGTGGGCACAAAGAGGCCTGTTTGCAGTGTTCTGTGTGGTGATGAAAACCTGGGAATAATTTAAATGCTCATCAGTAGGGCAATGCAAATAATCTATAGTGTAGTTCTGAGGATGCTATTTTAAAAGAATGAGATAAAGGTGGAATCAACCCAAATGTCCATTGACAAATTGAATGGATAAGGAAAATGTGGGATATGCATACAATGGAATATTATTCAGCCTTAAGAAGGAGTGAAATTCTGAAAAGTGCTATAATATAGAGGAACCTTAAAGACATGAATGGGTTGACATGCTCTCCTTCAGGGGATCTTTCCAACCCAGGGATCAAACCTGGGTCTCCTGCATTGCAGGCTGATTCTTTACTGTCTGAGCCACCAGGGAAGCCGCAAGTGAAATAAGCCAGACACAAGGGGGCTAAAATTGTATTATTCCATTTATAAGGGCACCTTGAATAGTCAAATTCATAGAGACTGAAAGTAGAACAGTGGTCTCTGAAAGCAGCAGTGAGGGGGAACATGGGATTATTATTTATTGAATACAGAGTTTCTGTTTGCGATGATGAGAAAGTTCTGGAGGTGGATAGCAGTGAAAGTTGCACAAGACTTTGAATATACTGATGTCACCAAACTGTACACTTAAAATGGTTAATATGGTCAGTTTTATGTTATGCATACTTTACCATGATTAAAGAAAAAGACCAGAATGAGGTAGATGTCTATGTATTGATATGAAAAGGTCTCAAAGACATAATAGGGAGTTTAAAAAACACATGCATATTTAAACACATGTATCTAAAAGAATAGGAAGTGGGACTGGTTACCAGAGGAGAGGGCTGGCTTGAGGATAGGGCCTAAAGATTTTGGTCTTAGCAATCATGTTTTAATTTTTTGAAAGGAGAATATATTTTTGTATTACTATAGGATTTAAAAATAATAATACTTCTTAGAACACCTCTGGGAAGAAGTCTTAAGAAACCAGTGACACTGGCTATCTCTCCTTGGAAGGAAACCTGGTAGTTGGGAGGACAGAGGTGGCAGGTAGACTGCATCCTTTTGTATCCTTTGAAATTTGAACCGTGTGACATTATTGTCTATATAATTAAAATTTATAAATAAAGTCAATAGTTATAAAATTCATCTTCAGCTCAGTCCAGTCGCTCAGTCATGTCCAACTCTGTGACCCCATGGACTGTGGCATGCCATGATTCCCTGTCCATCACCAACTCCCAGAGCTTACTCAAACTCATGTCCAATGAGTCAGTGATGCCATCCAACTATCTCATCCTCTGTCGTCCCCTTCTCCTCCTGCCTTCTGTCTTTCCCAGCATCAGGGAGTCAGTTCAATGAGCCAGTTCAAACCAGTCAGTCCAATGAGTCAGTTCTTCACATCAGGTGGCCAAAGTATTGAAGCTTCAGCATCAGTCCCTCCAATGAGTGTTCAGGACTGATTTCCTTCAGGATTGACTGGTTTGATCTCCTTGGAGTCCAAGGAGCTCTCAAGAGTCTTCTCCAACACCACAGTTCAAAAGCATCAATTTTTCGGCGATCAGACTCTTTATGGTCCAGCTCTCACATCCATACATGACCACTGGAAAAACCGTAGCTTTGACTAGACGGACCTTTGTCAGCAATGTTTCTGCTTTTTAATATTTTTAAAATTCATCCTCAGTTAAGCTCAAAACAGCAGACTTTTGTCCTTTGTAGCTCCCATAGTTCATTTCCTCCCTTTCTTCCTCCCACCCGGCCATTAAAAAAATCTTCACACTCCAAGAGTGTTCTCAGAAGGTCATTGTTAGTGACTTTCTCCCATGGAATCATGTTTTCCAATCCACAAAGAATTTGAAACTTCACAAAAGTCCCAGCTTTGGCTCAATTCTGTATCACAGCAATTCTGCAAAATGTAATAGGTGTTAGTCTTTTGTGTTTCTGAGTTCTCAGAGCAAGCCTGAGCAAAGCTGAAAGTCAGGCCCACAGTCGCAGAGGCTTATAATCTCAAAGAGTTCCTTCCACTTGGGAGCCCACGTGGTTGGTAGCATCCAGTTGTTAAGAACATACAATATCCAAGGGGAAAGAAGTCTGGGTCTCGTCCTGACTCCACACCCACGATGAGTGATCCTGTTAATTTTACTCAGTTTCATGGCCTGTAAAATAGGCACGGCATACCCCCATCCTTTTCTGTTTCTCAGGGTCATCCCAGGGAGAGATGAAAACCACCTAGCTGAGAGTCCGCAAATCCCATGTCAGGAAGGGCCTGCATCTCTCAGCCCCAGCATCCTCACCCTTGCTTACCTGTGCCCTGTGCTCATATCCTAGGTACGTACCTGTGGGCATCATGTTCCTGGTTGGAAGCAAGATTGTAGAAATGAAGGACATCATCATGCTGGTGACCAGCCTGGGGAAATACATCTTCACGTCTATATTGGGCCATTTTATTCACGGAGGAATTGTTCTGCCACTTATTTATTTTGTCTTCACAAGAAAAAACCCATTCAGGTTCCTCCTGGGCCTCCTCACACCGTTTGCAACAGCATTTGCCACCTGCTCCAGGTGAGTGGCTTTCAGGTGCCCTTGGCTGCCCTTGAGCTTGGAACCAGATGAGCCCGTGGTGGATGCACAGCTAGCATCTTGACAAATTTTAGTTTCTTGAAAACTCTAAATTGGTTTCATCTGATTTTTTTGCATCGCCAGCCCCATAGCTCTTAGGGAAGTAGATTTTTAGGATTGCCAGAATGAGAGATTGCCTCATTCCCTTCTCCTTCTTGCTTCTTAGAGGTCAGTTAGATCATAATTTTACCCAGCTATGGGTCCTCACCCTAACAAGACCTCAGCCTGAGTAAAAGAAGACAACCACTTGACTCAAAACGCATTGCAGGAAAGTTTCTAGAATGATACCTGCTCAGTTCTCCCTTTGGATGGGTGAATTAGGAAATAAGACCAAGACATAAGGCATCCTGGTGAGGGGTGTGTGCTCAGCTCTCTAGGAGTACACAATATTGTGGGATTATCTAATTTACCACAAAAGATGGACCTTGTCATGGCTGATATTCTTCCAGAAAAACACTGGGCTTTCCAAATACAAAGAAAACTTTGAAAGGATGGCAGCACATTGTTTGATTCACACATTTAGTTTCTGCCTCTCTGCTGCCTGTTTCCCACCATCCTGCCCTGCAGTGTCTATGACCGGGTTGTGGTGTGGAAGGAATGAAGGAGGTAAGTTTCTCCAGCTTTGGCAGAAACCAGCCTACTTCAGCTATGCCAGCCACAGGCTGCAGAGTCTGCAGAACCCACTGTGGGGAGCGGGTCTTATCCTTCGTTATCTTGGGATGCAGTTCCTCTTTCCAAACTCTCAGAGCCATTTCGTCTTCTCTTTTTTTGGCCACACTCCCACAGCACGCGGAACTTCCCTGAACAGGGATTGAACTCATGTCCCCTGCAGTGGGAGCACAGGGCCCTAACCCCAGACCACCAGGGAAGTCCTGTCAGAGCCATTTCTGCTTCTTGGCGTAGAAGAAAAAACATAGTTTGCCTTTTACTTTTTGGAGGGGAACATGTTCAAGAGAGGAGATGCATGTGTAGAGTAAATAGTTCTTTGTTTTCTTGAGAATACTTTGCATTGTGAGACAATGTGAGGTTCTTGGGAAGTCTGGAACGGGTATATCCAGGTGAAGAATAACTAAGTCTAGAAAGCCCAGTTTTGAACACTTTGGGAAAGCAATTGACATAACCCCATGTGTGACAGAAACTCTGCAACAATTCTGATTTTTCTTTTCTTTCAAGGGGAGAGTGCCATAACCTAGGATGGTGCTAATTGCTCTATTCCTGGGTCTGAGCTGAGTAATAGGTTAGCCTGGTCACGAAGAACTATTCTCTTATTTGGTTGTTTGCATTTCCCAGCTCAGCAACCCTTCCCTCTATGATGAAGTGCATTGAAGAAAACAATGGTGTAGACAAGAGGATCAGCCGGTTCATTCTCCCCATCGGGGCCACTGTGAACATGGATGGCGCAGCCATCTTCCAGTGCGTGGCCGCAGTGTTCATTGCCCAGCTCAACAACGTGGAGCTGAGAGCTGGACAGATTTTCACCATTCTGTAAGTTCCGTATTCTTTCCTTCACCTTTAGGCCTGGTTTAAACTTTGAGATTTTTTTATTGTGATTTCCTTTGAAAAACTTCATGAATACAATCTTACCCTGACTCGGGCATCTCACTTGTAAATGAGGACAGCATGAATTCATTACTTGAAGAAAGTGGATCCTCTCTCAAGGGTGTAGTCGACAGACTAGGGTTGTGTGGTTTTCAGTTCCAAGCCATGGCTGCCATGTTCTGCATGTCTCTGCGTCCCCTTGGTGCTCTGGGCTCATGGGTGATCCTGCTGTCCCATCCCCTAGAGTGACGGCCACAGCGTCCAGTGTTGGAGCAGCAGGCGTGCCCGCTGGAGGGGTCCTCACCATCGCCATTATCCTGGAGGCCATCGGGCTGCCCACTCATGACCTCTCTCTGATCCTGGCTGTGGACTGGATTGTGTAAGTAGCAAGTCTTAAGGGCACTGAATAAAAGAAAGTCTGTATTGAGCTCCGTAGGAGCTTGGCACTGGCCCGGGGCATGCAGAGAAACTTAAAACATGCCATTACTGAGAACTTGCTTAGAACATTCAGAAAAGTCAGAGGCCCAAGCATCTGTGGAGATTGTTGGCTGCATAGGGGTCATAACCATTGGAGCAGTGAATCTTCGGGAATGATTGTTCTTGGCTTGGAATGTCCAAGGAGTGATTTCTGTAAGGGGAGAAAAGATGAGCACTGCTAATGCACGGGCCTGGGCTTGGGCTCAGGGGCAGAGTTAGAAAGGAGCTGTGATCTCGGTAACCATCACCAGGGCTCCTGTAAAGACGCAGAAGTTTCTAATTGTTGCTGCCTTGAGTCCCATGACACTTTTCTCAGATACAAACAATACCTGTATCACAGGGAAGGTCAGTGAGGGACTGATGTTGGACAGTAGGTAGAGCACGTGAATAAGAAATGAGCCCTGAAAAAAAAAAAAGAATCGAGCCCTGGAGCCTGGGTTCACATCATTTACTAGTGTGATATGAACTGTCTGTGATTTAGTCTGCCAGTCTGTGAAAAGGGGATAAGAACAGAGCCCTACAGCAGAGTTGTAGTGGAGACTAAGCGAGTTAGCACATGCGCAGCACATGGAAGAGCGTTCAGTCAGCACTGGGGAAGACAATCCTGGCCAGGCTGGTCAGAGCTGGGTGTGGATATCCTGACCATGAGAGCCTGGCCCTGGGCTGGTGGATCTGCCCACGGTGGTTAGGAGTGCTGGGTTCCAACCTTATTTTTAAGCCCTGGAAACTTGAAGGGACTTCTCAGAATTCCTTGAGCTCCTTGGCGGTGAAAAGTGCTTTGGAGATGCTGAACAGTGCTGTGCAGTGTTCAGACAGCACATCGGAGGGACTCAGTCCCTGTGGTGGTGAGTAAGAGGGACCAGGGCAGAGTGTCAGAGGCCCCACCTCCTTCCTCACCAGCTCCCCTCCATGGGGAAGGCAGGCGTTTAAGGGGTGCTTGGTCGGGACGAGGGAGGTCTGGCACAAAGCAAGCTGCCCAAGTGAGACCCCCACCACCCACAACCTCTGATTCCACAACTCTCAGCTTCTCCAGCACCTCAGGCAAGTTCCTATTTTCCCTCCTTCTTCAGAATGAGCATGATACTTCCTCTGAGCCCCAGGGAGGGGTGCTGGTTGTTGGGATCTGGGAAGACAAAGCTTCTGGAAAGGGCAGTGCCGTTCTCTGTGAGATGGTATTTGCCAACAGCCATGGGAAGCACATGAAGGTTACAGTTCAGTAGAGATGCAGTGTGGACGTGAGACCAAGAGGGAGGTTCCCACAGGGTAACGGTGAGTGGCAGGGAAGCTGGACCCAGGACCGAATATGCACCATCACCCCAATTGTGTGTGGGTACTTAGTCGCTCAGTCATGTCTGACTCTTTGCGACCCCGTGGGCTGTAGCTTGCCAGGCTCCTCTGTCCATGGGGATTCTCCAGGCAAGAACACTGGAGTGGATTGTCAGTCCCTTCTCCAGGGGATCTTCCCAACCCAGGGATCAAATCCAGGTCTTCTGCACTGCAGGGAGATTCTTTACCATCTGAGCCACCAGGGAAGCACTCGTCATCCCAGTTACTTATAACTTTTACACAACGATGTCTCACACATGAAGTGCACACATAGGGAGATTTCTGGAAGGAAACAGATCCAGATGTCACTACTGGTTCACTCAGGGGTGCAGAGGATGGTGGGGAGTGACTTTTGATTTTTCCTTTATACTTCTCTTCTCCCCAAGTTTTCTACAATGAGTGGGTCTGGTAGTTTCATAAGAATGAAAAATATTTGGAGAAAATCAGTTTAGCATCAAGCAGCACCCCATATCCTTAGCTTGCCCTCCCTCAGGGTCACAGCCTCCTGGTACCTCGGCCTGCAGTGACATCTGCCTCCTGGTGGCTCCAGGCGGCATCGACTGTAACGCCTGCCTGTTCTCTCCCTGCAGGGACCGCACCACCACCGTGGTGAACGTGGAGGGCGATGCCCTGGGTGCGGGCATCCTCCACCACCTGAATCAGAAGGCGATGAAGAGAGGGGAGCAGGAGCTGAGCGAGGTCAAAGTGGAGGCCATCCCTAACTCCAAGTCGGAGGAGGAGACATCACCCCTGGTGACACACCCAAACCCCACCGGCCCAGCAGCCAGCACCCCAGAGTCCAAGGAGTCGGTTCTGTGATGAGGCTGGGCTTCCAGCTCACGCACCGGGGGTGCCCACCCCATCAGTCTGGCCACCTGGCCCTGGCACCGCCCTCACCGACTTTTCGCCTCCCGAGCAATGCACTGGCCCAGCCACCAGTGTGAGGGTTACTTCTCAGCACAGGCATTGGGTTTCCCAGTGGGAACTGACTCCTGAGGACCAAGACACTCTGACATTTGACACTCGACCATGTCCAGGTCAACTGTGCACACCCTGGCTCTGTCTGGAAGCACACCCTCGAGCTGCCAGCGTGGGGAGTAACAGGCTCACAGAGACCTGGCAGTTAAAGCTTGGAAGATGCACATGTTATTTCATTGCACCCAGGAAAGTTCAGCATTTGGATACTTCCTGGACAGACCTGGGCGGGTGGCAGTCATCTGTCACCTTGTGAACCAGAATAATTGGAAAAATTCCCGAATTCGTGTCCTTGGCTGGAATTCTCTGAGCTGGGACTCAGGTGTTAAGAGTCTCCAACTAGGCATGGCTGGCTTCTGGTTCACTGGGCTGGAGGCGCTGCATGCCCATCAAGTTAGAAATACTCCATGGTGTTAGCACTGCTGGTGTCTCTGGTTAGCGGCATTAGGTAAACAATTACATTCTGAGGTCAAAGAAAGGAGGGGGAGTGTAGCCTGCAGGGGAAAGGGAAGCAGCCTGACGGGTAAGGACACACACTCACATATATTAATGTCCCCAGTCTGGCCCCAGCCCCAGAAAGTTTTCTGCTTTCATGATCTGGATTTCTGCCAACACTGTAGCTTTATCCACCTCCACTCTGATTTGGGAAACAGGCCACAGAGGGGCCTCTGCCTCTGGGGAGGTGTGATATGGTCATTACATTCAGGACCCTGACTGGTCTAGCAATAGATTTCAATCCAACTAGACCCTTCCTTAAAGCAAAACAAATTAAAAAAAAAAAAACACAAACCCACTCTTCACTGGGGTGAAGCCAGATGTCCTGGCTTTGGCTGATTTTGATAGGCGTGGTTTCCCTTTCCTCCAGCACATCAGAGTTTAAAATTATCAGCCAAATGGTCTACCTGATTCCTACTGACTCAGGTTGAACGTTGGAGAGGGGGCTTTATAGAGAGAACCAGTGTTGCCAGGGGCAGGGAAGGAAGACCTAAAAGGCACAAGACTGCTGTTTCTCTGTAGTTGTTGGTGTGTATGTGTGGGGTGACCTACAGCAAGTCCTGGGGCCTCACTCTCCCCCATCAGTAAAATGGGGCTGATGTCACCTGCCTTTTACCTACCTCAGAGGAGTCTGGTGAGGCAAATTGAGTGAATCTGTGGAAAATGATCATTTCGCATCTTGGCTATTAAGTGCTAACACTTAACCCCGTACCTTCCTCACTGTTACCTAAGTGATACCTACGTTCTCCGGGAGGTCCCTTCTCCCGGGGAGGACAGCTTTTATGAGCAGGGCTTTGTTTTGTGTGCAGGAGCAACTGTTATCACGTCACTCGTGCTTTTGGCAGTTTCTTGTGAGCATCAAATGCAGCCTCTTCCTATTGTCCTTCATCTTTTTGTGAATTAACCTCCCAGCCCACTTTTGGGTGCCTGGCCTCCCAGGGACTCCCAGACCCAGGCACGTTTCTGCCGCCACACGCTGGCCATTATTCAAGCTCCCAAACTTGCAGCCTTGCTCATTCCCCTGTTTTCTCTGTTGCTATCACCCAAGCCCTGCAGAAGGGGAGCACACCGTTATGGTGTATGTCCCATCACAGCTAGAATAGGGGGAGGGACAGAGACAGTGAAGCTCCCCTGTTTTAAAATTATGGGGCATGGGCCTGAGCAGAAGTGGTGGGGAAGAGCCAAGGGGCACAGGGAAGACCCAGCCGGTGGCAGGCCGTGCTCCCTCTTAGCCCTCTTTAAAACAAGCTAAGCCACCCCTGTGAAGCAGGAGTGACCAGGAGCTGGGCTCAGCAGTACATGGAAGCCTTTACCCTCTGGCTTGTTGTTGATGCCTTCTATTTTTAAAGGAGAAATAATCACATGGCTGGATTCCAAACTGCAAGTGAACATTCATTATTTTTCAGCCTTTGCTAGATCTTATCTTTCCCTCTTGCACATCTATGTAACTATGTGTGTACACACATATGTGTAGCATGTGGGGGGCATACATGTGTTTAGCATCTATATCTACATGTGTGTTTGTGTATTTTAGCTCCAGTCCAAACAAGTTTGAATTTTGGGGCAGAGGTGAATTAACTGCAAGTTGTGTGGCTTTGGCATCCTGATTTTCCTGTTTCTAAAGGTGAATTTCACAAAACATGGACAGTCTGACCCAGGGGCTGCACACAGTCTCTCCAGGACCTGGGAGTGCAGTGTGGGGAGCACGTGGCCTAGGGAAGGGTGCTTCCATGTAAAACCCCTGTGATGATCGCTCCCCTTTCCCTGGTTTCTCCCTGTTTTTCTGTCCGAAAGAGGAATCAAACTGGGAGTGAGCCAGCTGGGGAAAAATGCCACCCTCTCATTGTCTGATGATGTGTCCCCTGCTCTAACTTGTCATAATGCTGTTCATCTCTTTTCAATATGTGACACTTGCCTTAAAACATAGCAGTCTTCAAAATGAATACAGGATTTCTACTAGAATCCAATGTTCCTTTATTTTTTTCTTGTGTTTTGAAGTTGCATTGACTGGTGGAGTTCTTCTGGGGGATGGCCTGTGGGTGACAAATTGAGGGGTTATTTTTCTAGCTGCATTTAGCCAGCATGACCCCTGTAGCAGGGGAGCCCACTCAGGTGGCAGAGCTGCTGCAGAACCATCACTGATGTGGCTTGCGGTGGTGAGCTCCAGGCTCCTGGGCTCCTCCCACTCAAGCCGAGCCAGACCCTTGAAACAGTGAGTGGTTTGGCCATATACCTCCATTAAGCCAAGCCTTGTTAGAACAAGGTCAACAAGTATTAATTGACCATCTAGTGAAAGCCCAGAGCCAAGCTGGAAGAATGCCCCTGTCTGTAGAATCACTGAGAAAGTCCCTGCATAAAACAGTTGCCCGTGCCTACCATCCTCATTAACATACCCAGAACCTTCTTTCATATCATCTCATGTTCAGTGGGGGTTTTCCAGGTGATGCTAGGGGTAAAGCACCCAGCTGCCAACACAGGAAACGTAAAAGACTCGGGTTCAATCCCTGGGTCAGGAAGATCCCCTGGAGGACGGCATGGCTACCCATTCCAGTGTTCTTGCCTGAAGAATCCCATAGACAGAGGAGACTGGCGGTCTACAGTCCATGGGGTTGCAAAGAGTCGGACATGACTGAAATGACTGAGCACACATGTTCAGTGACGTTGCATCCCAGCACTATTAGGAAATTTAGAAGCTTCTTACAATAGGATTATCCCACCAGCTCCCAATGACAGCCTTAGTTTCCAGACCCTGGGCCCTCAGAAGGAAGAGAACCCTGCTCTCACCTGGAGATATCCAGCCCTCCACAGAATATGGAAGCCAGTTTTACTTTCTGGGCAAGGCCCAAAGGGATGAGGAGAGCCTGCACAGGTCAAGTGCCCGATGGGGCTTGTTACTAATGACATTTAGATTCCCACCTTGGAGTGTGGCTCCCTTGATTCTCTGGGTGGAGTATTTGGAGACTGGGGTGAGTACTCAGTGATTAAGCTTTTCATGTCATATCAAGAATGGCAGTTCCATAAGCCACCTCTCCCCAGGGGAGAATAGAGGGTGCTGATCTTTTGGGTCACCGAAGCCTGCACAGAGGAACATCTGGTGACACCATGAATGCATGAATGATGCAGCAAGGAGGAATACGCACTGTGTCCAGTCCCAGCTCTGCCACTTCTTACTGTATGACCCTGAGCATGATAATGGCTCTGTGCCTCAGTCTATTCGTCTTTAAAATGGGGATAATAATCCTGCCAGTGGAGAGGCTTGTGAAGAGTAGAGGAGTTGATACCTGTAAGAGGCTCAAAAGAGTGCCTGGCCCAGGAAAGTTCCTCTGTCATGCTGGCTCTCAGATGAGACACATCGGCAAGAAAGCTTCCCACCCAGCCTGTGGCCCTTTCATCAGGCCCAATGAGTGGCATTTCCTTGTTTGGCTTGGAAAGACAGAAAGGAAGATCTAATTCAACTCGGGGGCTTTTCTGCAGATCTATGCCTGTGTGGTATGAGAGTATGCCCATTTTGAACACTTGTGCTAAAAATACTTCGATAACTACCTAAAAGAAACAAGGCTTTATAAATGATTGTCAGAATGCATGCAAATGTCCCTTATTCATAACAGAAGGCCACGTCTAGAAAACTCAGGCTTTCCGTCCTTCAACTATTATCCTCCCAAGTTGCAACTCTGAATGCAGACAGCTGCTTCCAGCAGGGTCCTGCCTTCTACACAGGAAGTTGCTCTCCTGGCCTAAGCTCAACCCTTTTTCCTCATGTTCAGGGGACACAAAGGCAGGCTTCTGGTCTACCTCCCAATTGTAGGGCCATGGGCCCTGGGCCCCCTTCTTGAGGCTCTCAGTGAATGAGAATTGAGGGAGCATATAACAAGAGGGAAATCTTGAGTCATTTGGAAGAAAACTTTCCCATCTCAAGGGAAGAAAGAACACTGTGATCCCCACTGTTTTCCATCTTTTCAAAGAGTTGGAACTGAGTATCCTAAATTTTCTCTTATCAGAGTCTCAAACCTACATTATTTTCTACAAACAATATACAGAAGAGTGTTGAGCTAGATTTTTAGCAGATTTAGGATTATTTGGAGTGACACACAAGACTGAGATGATAGTTTTGGGATTCTTAGTGTGGTCTTCATGGCTGTCCCCTAGCTCTGCCTTTAGGGGAAAAAGAAAATCATGCATTAAGCTCAGACATGGTCCTTCTTTGTGGAGGAAAAAAAAATAGTTTCAGCAAATGTCCTGAGGTCAATGAAGACTCAGTGTCTGTTCATGTTTTGAAAAAAAATAATAGAATTAAAAAAAATTTTTTAATAATCCACACACCATAAAATTCACTTCTTTAAAGATTTAGTAGTTTTCAATACATTCAGAGAGTTGTGCATCCATCACCACAATCTGATTCCAGAAGATTTTCATCAGCTCAAAAAGAAACCCAGAATCTCTGACAACCACTAATTTATTTTCTATCTCTATGGATTTGCCTATTCTGGATATTTTGTATTTGTAGATATAGATATTGTCTTTTACAGATACATCCCAGATAAAAAGAACTGATGTTTTAAATCACTGGGACTTCCCTGGTGGTCCAGTGATTAAGTCTCCACACTTCCGATGCAGGGGGTGTGGGTTCGATCCCTAGCCCATAAACCAAGATCTCACATGCCAATGGGCATGGCAAAAAAAAAAAAAATTACCTTTGGAAAAAAAGTGTAATCATTGCCCACCTTTCCACACACACCCACAGGAGAGCATGTAAGATATTTTCTCTCTCTCTCTTTTTTTTTTTTAAACATTTATTTGCTTATCTGGCTGCTTTGTTGGTCTTAGTTGTGGCAAGCAGGCTCAGTTACTCTGCAGCATGTGGGATCTTGGCTCCCCAATCAGGGATTGAACCCACATACCCTGCATTGCAAGTCAGATTCTTAACCACTGGACTACCAGGGACATTCCATGTAAGATCTTCTTTATCATCAGATACAGATTCAGTCATTTTAGCCTATTGGCGGTGGTGGTGGGGGGATGGAGGGGATTGAATTTCTAGGTTAATAGTGGATAACCAGAACACTTAACTAATTTGAAGAACTTTTCCCCACACAGGTGTAGCTGATGAAGGTTTAGTTATCTAGACCACGTGCTAAGTTATAGTGTGGCCTGGATCCAGGCAACTGAGTCTGCTAACATTCTGGTCTCTGCACTGTGCGGATCCGTGCCTGATATGGTGCACATCGTGTTCTGTGTACTCGATGCTCCCTGGAGTTGTGTATTGTGCAGCCCTGACCTCAGAAGTTGGAAGAATTGATGCTTTTGAACTGTGGTGCTGGTGAAGACTGTCCCTTGGACAGCAAAGAGATCCAACCTGTCAATTCTAAAGGAGATCAATGCTGAATATTCATTGGAAGGACTGATGGTGAAGCTGAAGATCCAATACTTTGGCTACCTGATGCAAAGAGCTGACTCATTGGAAAAGACCCTGATGTTGGGGAAGATTGAAGGCAGGAGGAGAAGGGGATGACAGAGGGTGAAATGGTTGGATGGCATCACCGACTCAATGGGCATGAGTTTGAGCAAACTCCAGGAGATAGTGAAGGACAAGAAAGCCTGGCATGCTGCAGTCCATGGGGTGGCAAAGAGTTGGACACAACTGAGCAACTGAACAATAACAAATAAAAAGCATGTTGAAAATGTCTGCCCTGTAAAAAAAAATTTTTTTTCTTTTTAATAAGTGGTGGCTAATGAGTCCCAGAGGCAATGAGGTTGAGGTTAAGAGGAACCTCCTTAATTAACTTTCCTGGTCAGGTCAGTTTTCCTGTTGGTGTGTCTTTCACCGGGTCTGTTGCCAGGCACTTTGTGGCATCAATGTACCCTTTATCTCTCTAGGCCACAGAGCACCCTGGGCTGCCTTTTTGGGTTGCTCCCAGACCTCCCTCACCTCCAGCTGTGTCCATGTAAGAGAAGCAATCTTACAACAAACGGATCTTGTGAGTGGTGATCCGCTCCATTCAGTCCTTCCAGAAACAAGAGCACCAATGGCCAGAACTGAAAGCATCCAGACACTAAAGAGTACAATGCTCTGTGTGGCACTATTCCATTTATATCAACAAAAGTGACCAGGGTTACAAGTCAGTTGAGTAGCCATGATCAGGTGGAGAGAGGGGCGATGATTGGAAGGGAACTAGAGGGGCCTCCAGAAATGCTCACTATGTTCTGCTTCTTGATCTGAATGGGTGTTTACTTTATGATAATGCACTAAGTTGACCGAATATGTTTTATACATTTTCCATTAGTCAGGAATACTTCATTAAGAAAAATAATAGGGTTGGTGGCATGACATGGCAGGAGATCCAGCTCTCTGTACTGGTTCCCAGTCTCTCTGGGTGACCATGTCTTTTCTTAGGTGTCCTGTGGCCCATGGGAAATGCTCTCAGCTAATTGTATCCTGACCATCTAGAGTAGCGGGTCAGCCAACCGTGGCCCCCAGGTCAAAGCCAGCCTGCTTCTTGCTTTTGAATGGCCTTGGGCACTGCTCCAACAGACAAAGAGCAGTCAAGGAGACTAAGCATCGGTAGCCCCATCCACCCAGGTCAGGGCCAGCTCACTCATTAGTCTCAGAACACACAGGGCCTTGGGTCCACAGTACATTTAGGAGCCCACGAAAATAATTTATTTTGAAAACAGAAGGAAAGCATATAGTTCAGCCTGAATTCCATGTGTTTTTATAAGACCATATCTTTAATATGTGTATCTGATACAGGGGCCCGTGTGGTGGAAAGTCATACATGGCCCAGACCACAGTCACAAACTGTAATCTTTAATATGTGTATCTGATACAGGGGCCCTGGTGGAAAGTCATACATGGCCCTGTCCCCGTTCCCCACTCCACTGCCAACACCAGCTTCTCTGGCTGGAGGCTACATCTTATCCCTGCCCAGGGCCTACGCTGTCACCACCTACATGTTGGGGACTTTGCTGTTGGCACATGCTGGGGAACAGGGAGTAGAAGCCCAGTCCACGTGTTGACAACTTGGCAAATGCGGCCAGCGGCCCAAGTTGAGATGACTGGACTTATGCTCCAGGCTCTAGGTGACACTGGCAGCCAACCCTTCACCTACGGTCTATCAAGCCCCTCCCCACACAGGCCAGTGGCTGTCTGTCCTGAAAATATCTCCAAGCTGATGGCACCTGGGCATCAAGATGCCCACTCCTGGGAATGGTCCACCCCAGGCAAAGTGGGGGTAGGATGGGGCAGGAATTTTCTCTTCTGTTACATTAATAGAAGAACCTACATGATATCCTCAATTTGGCCTTGTCCCAGAAAATCTAGATGGCCCAACTTACCAGCTGGGCCTTTATGGAAAAAGGTTGCCAACCCCTGCTGTAAAGAAAATATGTCTCATCTCTCCTGATCCATTTGCCACTGGTGTGGTTTGCTGGAAACTGGAAAGCCAAGTAAATTAGGCTGTGGTGTTCAGCCCATGAAAGATAGCGCAGCCATCCCAACCCTAGGACAATGGCCTGAAGTTTGTGGGTTGACTGGCTGGCAGTTTATCAGTGGAAAGGGAAACTAAGGCACATACCTCAGGGAGACTCTGAGGTGGCCCCCAGAGATCCTGGCCTGTGAGTGGAGATGGGAGCTATAACACAAGTAGACCTCATCTGTGTAAGTCTTTGAACTGGAAGCTGGCCTCCAGCCACAGATACTACTTACTAGAAAAACCTATGCTGTTATTTCATCTTAAATCCTCAGAGACCCCACAGAGAGAGGTAAAGCCACATTCATGAAAATAAATGAAGCAAAGTAGAAAGTCCTACCCAGTGGTTCTCATTAGAATCACCTGAGCATAAAAATGCTTAAGCCCCACCCTAGAGAGCCTGATTCAATGGGTCTAGGTTTGGACCTGGATAACTTATATTTTTTAAGTTCCAGCTGAGCCAAGGATGTGAGCCAAGGATGAGAACTGCTGCGCTAGTGATTTGTCGTTGTTCAGTTGCTAAGTCGTGGCCAACTCTTTTGCAACACCGTGGACTGTAGTTGGCCAGGCTCCTCTGTCTATGGGATTTCCCAGGCAAGAATTCTGGAGTGGGTTGCCATTTTCTTCTTCAGGGGATCTTCCCACAAACCCATGTCTCCTGCATTGGCAGGGGGATTCTTTACCGCGGAGCCACCAGGGAAGCACAGTGAATTGTAAGAAATATATATCTGGTCATTCAGGTGGCCAAAATACACTTCTCATACACAGTTGGTCTTCATCCACAGTTCCTAGCCCACAGCTCCCCATGTGCTTGGAATTCCCTGAGTGCTAGAATAGCAGCAGCATCTTTGATTATAATATTGGGTCTCTTGTGGTCAGTTCCTGAAATTGCTTCGGAGCCATGAAGGTGAAGTGAGTGTCCTATTGTTCCTAAGCAGTCCCTTTCCACTGCAACTTGGTTTATGTTAATGAGGTGGTTTTTGAAAGCACATAAGGATGGGAGCCGGTGTCCAGTGGAACCGACCACGTGATTAGCAGTTGCCACTTTCAGTCCTACCCCCTGACTTGGGGTACGGAGAGGAGCTGGAGGTTGAACGGATCACCAGTGGCCAATGATTTAAACAACCATATGCTCAGGGCTGGTGCACTGGATGACCCAGAGGGATGGTATGGAGAGGGAGGTGGGAGGGGGGTTCAGGATGGGGAACACATGTACACTGGTGGCGGATTCATGTTGATGTATGCCAAAACCAGTACAATATTGTAAAGTAATTAGCCTCCAATTAAAATACATAAATTTATACTTAAAAAAAAGAAAAAAAAACATATCTATGTAATTAAGCCTCTTTAAATACCCAAAGGACAGGGTTCAGAGAGCTTTTGGATTGGGAAGCTCATGGAGGTCTCAGGGGAGAAGGGCACACTCCAAGCACAAAGCTCCTCACCCCTTCCTATAGTATCTTGCTCTATGCATCTCTTCTATCTGGATGTTCTTGAATTATATCCTGTTATAATAAACCTGTAATCTAGTAAATATTTTCTGTGAGCCTTATAAAATTCATCAAAACCAAGGAGGGGAAAATGGGAGCCCCTGATTTATCACCCATCAGTCAGAAGCACACATGATAACCTGGACTTGTGACTGGCATCTGAAGTGGGGGCAGTCTTGTGGGACCGAGGTGTTAACCTGCAGAATGTGATGTTCCCTCTTGGGGGACAGTGTCCAAATTGAGCTGAATTTTAGGACACCCAGAGGGTGTTGAAGAACTGATCAGTGGTGCGAGAAAACCAACTCTGTCCCACCCACACGTTGGGATCTGGTGTTAGTCGGAGCCAGCCACTTTTCTTTCTTAGCACAGGTGCCTTCTCTCAGTGTCTAGTCAGTGCTATTGACATGAAACATCTCTAGGCAGCTTTCAGTCTCTATATTCAATTTTCCTGCTGTGTGTTTTTATGTACAATAAAAGTATACCACGTTAAGCATTGTTCTATGCAAAGATGATTAATGCCATTCATATGAGGAGTTACACTATTATAGAATAGGGTTAGATAGATATTTCCTAACAATACCCATTAGCAAGTAGATGGAGTATTAACACCCTCAGCTGAGAGCTCTGGTGGCATCTGTAAGCCCTGGCCAATGAGCACTTGGGCTTTGTTTTCTCATTCTGAGTCACGAAAGTCAATGCATCCACTTCTCCATGGTGTTTATGTTCTCATGGTAAAAGCTGTCAAAAAAACATCCAGGTGACAGCACTGGAGGTGCCACAAAAGTGCCGAGGAAGAGTATCAGCTGGCTTTCAAAATGAACTCCTTCAAGAATCTGGATGAAGAAATAGGGCAGAACAGGCAGTCTGATAGGGAGAGCTAGAACCCCCGCTGACTGATAAGCATCAGAGCTGTGGGAGGAAGAGATCAAAACTGGGAACAGTAACTAGAAGAAAAGGTAGCAGCAGATTCATCATAATTTCAGGGGGGTTAGAGAATGCTGTCACAACACACCACCTTGAGCCCAGTCTTAATATTAGCTTTGATTAGAGTAACCTAACTCTAACTTGGTAAGAGTTCCAAGTTACACACAACAGAATCCATTCTAGATAGGTAAAGCATTGATTACAGGGTATTAGTAAAAGTAGAACTTCTGCAAACGATAGGGGAAACATTGCTAAAACCCAGTGGGGAGGAGCAATGCGGCTGAGTTCCTAGTTCTAGAAGAACTGTTCTAACAGAAATGCTATTGCTGGCACTGCCCACCGCTCCACACGTGGGACACAAGGAACCAGGCAGCGGAGTCCTGTCCCCAGCTACTGCATCTGACTTCCCAATACAGCTCTACGCTGTATTCCTCACTTGCACCGTCCCAGGCACACCTGATAAGTTTCACACAAGTGCCTCTGCTTGGCAGAGCTTGGAAGAAGTCTGGAAAAGGGGTTTCTGTTTTTTCAGGCTTTACACCTGACAGAGTTAGAATGAGCTTCGAGGGGCCAATGGGCAGGCTCCGCTACAGCTCCCACTTACAGGACACATCCCCCTACTCCAGACAAGGCCTGGATTCCCCTAAATGCCTGCATTAGGATACATGCAGATTTTCACAAATGAACAAATACTTCAAACAGCCTTGCAGTTCTGTTCCCTACTGGCCTGTGGGACTGTTACTGTGGTGTCACTATCTCTGTTTAGCAAAACGTGTTTTACGTCTACTTCCCCTTGCTCTTTTTTTCTCTCAAAGGAGTACAAAATAGAGGCACGAGACTTATTTGTGATAAGAGACATCAGATCAGATCAGTCGCTCAGTCGTGTCCGACTTTGTGACCCCATGAATCGCAGCACGCCAGGCCTCCCTGTCTATCACCAACTCCCGGAGTTCACCCAGACTCATGTCCATCGAGTCAGTGATGCCATCCAGCCATCTCATCCTCTGTCGTCCCCTTCACCTCCTGCCCCCAATCGCTCCCAGCATCAGAGTCTTTTCCAATGAGGCAACTCTTCGCATGAGGTGGCCAAAGTACTGGAGTTTCAGCTTTAGCATCATTGCTTCCAAAGAAATCCCAGGGCTGATCTCCTTTAGAATGGACTGGTTGGATCTCCTTGCAGTCCAAGGGACTCTCAAGAGTCTTCTCCAACACCACACTTCAAAAGCATCAATTCTTTGGCACTCAGCCTTCTTCACAGTCCAACTCTCACATCCATACATGACCACAGGAAAAACCATAGCCTTGACTAGACGAATCTTTGTTGGCAAAGTAATGTCTCTGCTTTTCAATATGCTATCTAGGTTGGTCATAACTTTTCTTCCAAGGAGCAAGCGTCTTTTAATTTCATGGCTGCAGTCACCATCTGCAGTGATTTTGGAGCCCAGAAAAACAAAGTCTGACACTGTTTCCACTGTTTCCCCATCTATTTGCCATGAAGTGATGGAACCAGATGCCATGATCTTCGTTTTCTGAATGTTGAGCTTTAAGCCAACTTTTTCACTCTCCACTTTCACCTTCATCAAGAGGCTTTTGAGTTCCTCTTCACTTTCTGCCATAAGGGTGGTGTCATCTGCATATCAGAGGTTATTGATATTTCTCCCGGCAATCTTGATTCCAGCTTGTGTTTCTTCCAGCCCAGCATTTCTCATGATGTACTCTGTATATAAGTTAAATAAGCAGGGTGACAATATACAGCCTTGACGTACTCCTTTTCCTCTTTGGAGCCAGTCTGTTGTTCCATGTCCAGTTCTAACTGTTGCTTCCTGACCAGCATACAAATTTCTTAAGAGGCATAGTTCTCATAAATTTAATAAAAATGAAAACAAAGGCTAAAAACTACTAGCAGTCCCCAAAGAAGTCAACCTATAGCCTCACTGAGACCCTTACTGGGACAAAAGATCAACTGGCGTGCTCGCTTCGGCAGCACATATACTAAAAAAAAAAAAAAAAGATCAACTGGCTAATCGCACATAAAGAACTCATTTAAATCGCTGAAACTATATCACTGACGACTGAGTCTGATGAACAAAGAGCCCTTGGCAATTTTACCGCCTTGTTTACCTTTCTGGGAATGAAAACCATCTTGTCATGCGGAAGGCTGTTTTTAACTTTTGCACATTATCACTTGGCTGCATTTTCCAGACCCCATGAGTATATGAAATGTATGTATATCTCAGTCTGCAGAGAGAAAGAAGCAAGAGAACGTGTGTGCAGGGGAGAAGAGGGAGAGGCCGCCCGCGGAGCCTGCGCTCGCGGCCCCGCCCAGCACGTTCCACACTTTGGCCCATCCTCTGCCAGCCCAGCCCCTGCGGAGGTATTCACGCCTCACCCGGAAAGACGAAGAGCTCCGGTTCTCAATCCTCAGTACTTTTTTCTCTGACTCTTGCTAGTCCTGGGCCCTTGGCTGGCCTGGAGTGAGGTGAGGACGCCATGGAAGATCAGGCAGCCGCTGAAGGCAAGGCCCCTCCGCAGCACAGTGAGGATGGATGGGGTTGGGGAGTGATGGGGGCGTGTGAGAGGCATGAGAGGCTGGTCAGCCTGTGTGGCGTCTGCTGTGTCCAGGGCGCCGTGGGCTGCGCAGAGCTCGACGTCTGTGCTCTGTGTGCTCCCTTCCTTGTTGGCTACAACGAAATGGCCTTTCCTTTTCTGATAGCGAGTCTTCTCACACGTGCTCACCTACTTCCCAGGATCATTTCCGTGTGAAGGACAGTAGTGATTTCTAACAGCATAGACTCTCGCATTGTTAAGGAAACCGCCAGCGTGTCCCATGAAACAGCCTTTTGTGAACGGCAAGCTACTCGTCCTATTGCTGAATTCACTTTTTAAAAAAGGAAATAGTTGGGAACTTCTCCAAAAAAACAAAAGCTATTTTAAATGGGGGCCAGTGGAATCATGACTGGAACTAGGGGGCCACCGTGTGGTTAAGTGTCAAAAAGTGAGATCCAGAGTTTTTTTTTTCCCCTCACATGTTTCTGCAATTAATCTTTTCATACAAAAAACAGAACCACCAGACAGGACACCAGAACAAAATTTGCCAAAATTCTGTTCAGAATATTCAGTTGGCCTTCCACGCTGGAATATTTAAGCCAAAGTATATGCCTGAACCACTATCATCAGCATCACCTGAGGATGTATTAAAAATGTAGGTTTTTAGACCCACCCTAGATCTACTGATTCTGGAACTCTAAGGGTCACATCAGATCAGATCAGTCACTCAGTCGTGTCCGACTCTTTGCAACCCCATGAATCGCAGCACACCAGGCCTCCCTGTCCATCACCAACTCCCGGAGTTCACCCAGACTCATGTCCATCGAGTCAGTGATGCCATCCAGCCATCTCATCCTCTGTCGTCCCCTTCTCCTCTTGCCCCCAATCCCTCCCAGCATCAGAGTCTTTTCCAATGAGGCAACTCTTCGCATGAGGTGGCCAAAGTACTGGAGTTTCAGCTTCAGCATCATTCCTTCCAAAGAAATCCCAGGGCTGATATCCTTTAGAATGGACTGGTTGGATCTCCTTGTAGTCCAAGGGACTCTCAAGAGTCTTCTCCAACACCACACTTCAAAAGCATCAATTCTTCGGCGCTCAGCCTTCTTCACAGTCCAACTCTCACATCCATACATGACCACAGGAAAAACCATAGCCTTGACTAGATGAATCTTTGTTGGCAAAGTAATGTCTCTGCTTTTGAATATGCTATCTAGGTTGGTCATAACTTTCCTTCCAAGGAGTAAGCGTCTTTTAATTTCATGGCTGCAGTCATCATCTGCAGTGATTTTGGAGCCCAGAAAAATAAAGTCTGACACTGTTTCCACTGTTTGCCCATCTATTTGCCATGAAGTGATGGGACCGGATGCCATGATCTTCATTTTCTGAATGTTGAGCTTTAAGCCAACTTTTTCACTCTCCACTTTCACCTTCATCAAGAGGCTTTTGAGTTCCTCTTCACTTTCTGCCATAAGGGTGGTGTCATCTGCATATCTGAGGTTCTCCTGGCAATCTTGATTCCAGCTTGTGTTTCTTCCAGTCCAGCATTTCTCATGATGTACTCTGCATATAAGTTAAATAAGCAGGGTGACAATATACAGCCTTGGCGTACTCCTTTTCCTATTTGGAACCAGTCTGTTGTTCCATGTCCGGTTCTAACTGTTGCTTCCTGACCTGCATACAGATTTCTCAAGAGGCAGATCAGGTGGTCTGGTATCCCATCTCTTTCAGAATTTTCCACAGTTTATTGTGATCCACACGGTCAAAGGCTTTGGCATAGTCAATAAAGCAGAAATAGATGTTTTTCTGGAACTCTCTTGCTTTTTCCATGATCCAGCAGATGTTGGCAATTTGATACTCTAAGGGTAGGGACAACCATATGAGTTTTAACAAGCTCCCCAGGTGATTCTGTTACCAGTAATGTCTGAGATCCACCAGTTTAGACCAGGTAGGTAGAAGAACATATCCTTGGGCTGTGCTAGCGGTCACAGCTAATTGTTTTATTGATTGAAATTATTGTAGAATTCACTAATTCAATCATTCAACAACTGTTGTATTTCATTCATTTAACACAGATTTATTGCATACTTAAAGAGCAGCAAGAAAGTTCATGTGATTGAAGCAGAGCAACCAAGGGGAGGAATGAAAGGAATGAGCTCAGAGAGGCAGACAGAGGCTGGCCGTGTGAACAGAAGACCATAAGGAGATTCAGTGTGTCATAGGAGCCACTGGAGAGTACAGAGCTGGGAGGAGATATGATAAGATTGTCTTCTTATCAACAGTAACTCCAGCTACAGATAAAGAACTGACAGTGGTGGAAGGAGGGGACAGATAAGGAGCTCAAGGGAGAGTGGTGAGTTGGACTGGGGTGTGGTGGTGGAGATGTTGGCTCTGGATGGATTTTAAAGATAGTGTCAACAGGATTTACAGATGAATTGGATATGAGATGAGACCAAGGAACATCTAAGATTACCCCAAGGTTTAGTGCCTGAACAAAACTATATTTATTGAGAAATAATTAAGTGCCTACTAAAGATATACTTTGTCTTACAGTTAAAAAAATCGAATGTTTTAGTAGAAAAGACCAATTAAATGAAGATTATGGGTTGTTTCTCCTTCCACACAATTTACCTAATTCTTTGTTGGAGTCAAAATATTTCATCATCTTTTATAAAAATGTGTTTTAATTTCAGCAAATAGCCTGGAATTTCAGATAATACTTCTGTACATTGGTGTTTACAATGAAAGTAGGGATCCTACTTGGGTAATCAAGGGCTATTCTTCATACTAGAAGTAGAAGTAGAACTCCTTTATCAATTTGCTACTTTTGTTCTTCCTGCAGTACAAATCAGCAACAATTATGTGTGCCTGCAAACATACATTTTGATATATAATCGAGTCTTCAGTTCAGTCCCTCAGTCGTGTCTGATTCTTTGCGACCCCATGAATCACAGCATGCCAGGCCTCCCTGTCCATCACCAACTCCCGGAGTCCACCCAAACCCATGTCCACTGAGTCGATGATGCCATCCAGCCATCTCATCCTCTGTCATCCCCTTCTCCTCCTGCCCTCAATCATTCCCAGCATCAGGGTCTTTTCAAATGAGTCAGCTCTTCACATCAGGTGGCCAAAGTATTGGAGTTTCAGCTTCAAAACATCAGTCCTTCCAATGAACACCCAGGACTGATATCCTTTAGAATGAACTGGCTGGATCTCCTTGCAGTCCAAGGGACTCTCAAGAGTCTTCTCCAACACTACAGTTGAAAAGCATCAATTCTTCGGCGCTCAGCGGCACTCAGCTTTCTCTATAGTCCACCTCTCACATCCATATATGACCATTGGGAAAACCATAGCCTTGACTAGACTTGGACCTTTGTTGGCAAAGTAATGTCTCTGCTTTTCCATATGCTATCTAGGTTGGTCTTAACTTTCCTTCCAAGGAGTAAGCATCTTTTAATTTCATGGCTGCAATCACCATCTGCAGTGATTTTGGAGCCCCAAAAAATAAAGTCAGCCACTGTTTCCACTGTTTCCCCATCTATTTGACATGAAGTGGTGGGACGGGATGCCATGATCTTAGTTATCTGAATGCTGAGCTTTAAGCAAACTTTTTCACTCTTCTCTTTCACTTTCATCAAGAGGCTCTTTAGTTCTTCTTCTCTTTCTGCCATAAGGGTGGTGTCATATGCGTATCTGAGGTTATTGATATTTCTCCTGGCAATCTTGATTCCAGCTTGTGTTTCCTCCAGTCCAGCATTTCTCATGATGTACTCTGCATATAAGTGAAATAAGCAGGGTGACAATATACAGCCTTGACATACTCCTTTTCCTATTTGGAACCAGTCTGTTTTTCCATGTCCAGTTCTAACTGTTGCTTCCTGACCTGCATACAGATTTCTCAGGAGGCAGGTCAGGTGGTCTGGTATCACCATCTCTTTAAGAATTTTCCACAGTTTGTGGTGATCCACACAGTCAAAGGCTTTGGCATAGTCAATAAAGCAGAAATAGATGTTTTTCTGGAACTCTCTTGCCTTTTTGATGATCCAATAGATGTTGGCAATTTGATCTCTGGTTCCTCTGCCTTTTCTAAATCTAGCTTGAACATGTGGAAGTTTACAGTTCACAGCCTGTTGAAGCCTGGCTTGGAGAATTTTGAGCATTACTTTGCAAGCCCGTGAGATGAGTTCAATTGTGTAGTAGTTTGAGCATTCTTTGGCATTGCTTTCTTTGGAATTGGAATGAAAACTGACCTTTTCCAGTCCTGTGGCCACTGCTGAGTTTTCCAAATTTGCTGGCATATTGAGTGCAGCACTTTCACAGCATCATCTTTCAGGATTTGAAATAGCTCAACTGGAATTCCATCACCTCTACTAGCTTTGTTCGTAGTGGTGCTTCCTAAGGCCCACTTGACTTCACATTCCAGGATGTCTGGCTCTAGGTCAGTGATCACACCATCATGATTATCTGGGTCCTGAAGATCTTTTTTGTACAGTTCTTCTGTGTATTCTTGCCACCTCTTAACATCTTCTGCTTCTGTTAGGTCCATATCATTTTCTGTCCTTTATCATGTCCATCTTTACATGAAATGTTCCCTTGGTATCTCTAATTTTTTTGAAGCTATCTCTAGTCTTTCCCCTATAATGAAAAGGACATCTTTTTTGTGTGTTAGTTCTAAAAGGTCTTGTAGGTCTTCATAGAACCGTTCAACTTCAGCTTCTTCAGTGTTACTGGTTGGGGCATAGACTTGGATTACTGTGATATTGAATGGTTTGCCTTGGAAACGAACAGAGATCAGAAAGCATCACTACGAACAAAGCTAGTGGAGGTGACAGAATTCCAGTTGAGCTATTTCAAATCCTGAAAGATGATGCTGTGGAAGTGCTGCACTCAATATGCCAGCAAATTTGGAAAACTCAGCAGTGGCCACGGGACTGGAAAAGGTCAGTTTTCATTCCAATCCCAAAGAAAGGCAATGCCAAAGAATGCTCAAACTACGGCACAATTGCACTCATCTCACACACTAGTAAAGTAATGCTCAAAATTCTCCAAGCCAGGCTTCAGCAATATATGAACCGTGAACTTCCTGATGTTCAAGCTGGTTTTAGAAAAGGCAGAGGAACCAGAGATCAAATTGCCAACATCTGCTGGATCATGGAAAAAGCAAGAGAGTTCCAGAAAAACATCTATTTCTGCTTTATTGACTATGCCAAAGCCTTTGACTGTGTGGATCACAATAAACTGTGGAAAATTCTGAAAGAGATGGGATACCAGACCACCTGATCTGCCTCTTGAGAAATTTGTATGCAGGTCAGGAAGCAATAGTTAGAACTCGACATGGAACAACAGACTGGTTCCAAATAGGAATAGGAGTATGTCAAGGCTGTATATTGTCACCCTGCTTATTTCACTTATATGCAGAGTACATCATGAGAAACACTGAACTGGAAGAAACACAAGCAGGAATCAAGATTGCCGGGAGAAATATCAATAACCTCAGATATGCAGATGACACCACCCTTATGGCAGAAAGTAAAGAAGAACTAAAAAGCCTCTTGATGAAGGTGAAAGTGGAGAGTGAAAAAGTTGGCTTAAAACTCAACATTCAGAAAACGAAGATCATGGCATCTGGTCCCATCACTTCGTGGGAAATAGATGGGGAAACAGTGGAAACAGTGTCAGACTTTATTTTTCTGGGCTCCAAAATCACTGCAGATGATGACTGCAGCCATGAAATTAAAAGATGCTTACTCCTTGGAAGGAAAGTTATGACCAACCTAGATAGCATATTCAAAAGCAGAGACATTACTTTGCCAACAAAGGTCCGTCTAGTCAAGGCTATGGTTTTTCCTGTGGTCATGTATGGATGTGAGAGTTGGACTGTGAAGAAGGCTGAGCGCCGAAGAATTGATGCTTTTGAACTGTGGTGTTGGAGAAGACTCTTGAGAGTCCCTTGGACTGCAAGGAGATCCAACCAGTCCATTCTAAAGGAGATCAGCCCTGGGATTTCTTTGGAAGGAATGATGCTAAAGCTGAAACTCCAGTACTTTGGCCACCTCATGCGAAGAGTTGCCTCATTGGAAAAGATTCTGATGCTGGGAGGGATTGGGGGCAGGAGGAGAAGGGGACGACAGAGGATGAGATGGCTGGATGGCATCACTGACTCGATGGACATGAGTCTGGGTGAACTCCGGGAGTTGGTGATGGACAGGGAGGCCTGGCGTGCTGCGATTCATAGGGTCGCAAAGAGTCGGACACGACTGAGCGACTAAACTGAACTGAACTAGTCTTTCCCATTCTATTGTTTTCCTTTATTTCTTTGCATTGACCGCTAAGGAAGGCTTTCTTATCTCTCCTTGCTATTCTTTGGATCTTTGCATTCAAATGGGTATATCTTCCCTTTTCTCCTTTGCCTTTCACTTCTCTTCTTTTCACAGCTATTTGTAAAGCCTCCTCAGACAGCCATTTGGGGATGATCTTGAGCACTGCCTCCTATACAACGTAACGAACCTCTGTCCATAGTTCTTCAGGCATTCTGTGTATCAGATCTAATTCCTTGAATCTATTTGTCACTTCCACTGTATAATGTAAGGGGTTTGATTTAGGTCATACCCGAATGGTCTTGTGGTTTTCCCTACTTTCTTCAATTTAAGTCTGAATTTGACAATAAGGAGTTCCTGATCTGAGCCACAGTCAGCTCCCAGTCTTGTTTTTGCTGACTGTATAGAGCTTCTCCATCTTTAGCTGCAAAGAATATAATCAATCTGATTTCTGTATTGACCATCTGGTGATATCCATGTGTAGAGTCTTCTCTTGTGTTGTTGGAAGAGGGTGTTTGCTATGACCAGTGCGTTCTCTTGGCAAAACTCTATTAGCCTTTGCCCTGCTTCATTCTGTACTCCAAGGCCAAATTTGCCTGTTATTCTCTGTATTTCTTGACTCCCTAGTTTTGCATTCCAGTCCCCTATAATGAAAAGAACATCTTTTTGGGGTGTTAGTTCTAGAAGGTCTTGTAGGTCTTCATAGAACCGTTCAACTTCAGCTTCTTCAGCATTACTGGTTAGACTTGGATTACCGTGATGTGGAATGGTTTGCCTTGGAAACGAACGGAGATCATTCTGTCGTTTTTGAGACTGCATCCAAGTACTGTATTTCGGGCTCTTTTGTTGACTATGATGGCTACTTCATTTCTTCTAAGGGATTCTTGCCCACAGTAGTAGATATAATGGTCATCTGAGTTAAATTCACCCATTCCAGCCCATTTTAGTTCACTGATTCCTAAAATGTCAATGTTCAGTCTTGCCATCTCCTGTTTGACTATTTCCAGTTTGCCTTGATTCATGGACCTGACATTCCAGGTTCCTATGCAATATTGCTCTTTACAGCATCAGACTTTACTTCCATCACCAGTCACATCCACAACTGGGTATTGTTTTTGCTTTGGCTCTGTCTCTTCAGTCTTTCTGGAGTTATTTCTCCACTGATCTCCAGTAGTACATTGGGCACCTATCAACCTGAGGAGTTCATCTTTCAGTGTCCTATCTTTTTGCCTTTTCATTTTATTCATGGGATTCTCAAGGCAAGAATACTGAAGTGGTTTGCCATTCCCTTCTCCAGTGGACTGCGTTTTGTCAGAACTCTCCACCATGACCCGTCCATCTTGGGTGGCCCTACATGGCATGGCTTATAGTTTCACTCAGTTAGACAGGCTGTGGTCCATGTGATCAGATGGGTTAGTTTTCTGTGATTGTGGCTTTCAGTCTGTCTGCCCTCTGGTGGAGAAGAATAAGAGGCTTATGGAAACTTCCTGATGGGATAGACTGACTGAGGGGGATACTGAGTCTTGTTCTGATGGGCCAGGCTGTGCTCAGTAAATCTTTAATCCAATTTTCTGTTGATGGGCGGGGCTGTGTTCCCTCCCTGTTGTTTGACCTGAGACCAAACTATGATGGAGGTAATGAAGATAATGGCAACCTCCTTCAAAAGGTTCCATGCAGGCACTGCTGCATTCAGTGCCCTCAGCCCTGCATCAGGCCATCACCAACCCATGCCTCCACCAGAGACTCCTGGACACTCCTGGGCAAGTCTGGGTCAGTCTCTTGTGGGGTCACTGCCCCTTTCTCCTGGGTCCTGGTGCACATGAGGTTTTATTTGTGCCCTCCAAGAGTTGATTTCCCCAGTCCTGTGTAAGTTCTCGTGGCTCTATGGTGGGGTTAATGGCCACCTTCTCCAGGAGGGCTTATGCCGTACCCAGGTCTACTGCACCCAGAGCCTCTGCCCCTGCAGCAGTCCACTGCTGACCTGCACCTCCACAGGAGACACTCACACACAGTTCTGTCCCAGAGCCAAGGTTTGAGAGCAAGTAATACCTTCCCCCTTTCCTTTCTTCACCAGCTCCAGAAACCAAAACTCTTCCCCAGGTAGTGGCCTGGGGGTTCCTGCAGACCCGTTTCCCGGTTACTTCCCAGTGAAGACAAAGGCTGAACTGAAGACTAGGAGCTCTGGAAGCAGACAGACCAGCCAAAGCCCAGCTTTACCTCACTGCTGTGTGACTCTGAGCAGGATTATCATCTTACCCAGGAGAGCAGCATTTCCAAATGGCAGGCTGCCAGCAGGTCCAGAGCCTCACCCCACAGTGTTCATCCTCGGACAGACACATTCCCTGCCATAAATGTTTCAGTATCTATTTCTAACAGGTAAGGACACTTTAAAAAAATCCCCCCATTTCCATTATTATATCTTAAAAAAAATAGTTTTAAAATATTTCTCTTGACTTCTAATCAGAGTTTAAATTTCCAGTCACTTCATAAAATTATAACTTTTATTTATTCATTTATTTGCTTGGCCACTTGGCATGCAAGATCTTTGTTCCCCATCAAGGCATGAAGCCTGTGCCCCCTACAGTGGAAGCACAGAGTGAATCGTAACAACTGAGCCACCAGGGAATTCCCAAATTACAACATTTAAAAGGTTCATTTGATTTAGGATCTATCTCAGGTCCACACGGATACTGATTGATCTGTCCATAAGTGCCCCGTCCCCCTCACCTCTGCCCCGTATAATACTTGTTCACCGAAATAAATTTGTTGAACACAACAGTGGTTTTGGCTGGGAGAGTTTCCCACAGTCTGGATTTTGCCAATTACAGCTCTATGGTGGCATCATATATCATATTTCTCTTGCCTCACCTTTGAATTTCTTATAAATTGTGTGTTGGAACTATAGGTGTATTCAGATTCAGGTTCAATGTTTTTGCAAGATAACTTCCTAAGTACTATAGTAGCAGGAGGCTCTTCATGTCTGGCAGGGTCTTTTGGTTATGACAAGGGATGTTGACACTCAATGCCTAGATCCTTTAATGTATAAGGGCTTATCAAATGGTGATAGTCTAATTCCCCTGTTATACACTGAAACACCTTTCATTTACTATCTGGCTACCCAGCGGTACAGTTCAGAAAAATGGGATAAATACTTGATTCCTTCTATGTACTGGTTTTCAAAGCACAAAACTGACTTCCGAGCATTCTCTAATCAGGAACAATAAACTTCTTTTTAGTAACATTGTTAACGTGTCACTAAATATATTTTAATCCATTGCAGTTTTTATCTTTATTGATGCTGAAATCATCCCATCTTTTGCCAGAGGGAGGCTTCTCAAGTTGGCCCTTAGGTCCTTTGGGGATGACCCAAGTCATCTTTGAAAAACCTCCTTACTCCCTGGAGAACTCCATGGACAGAGGAGCCTGGTGGGCTACAGTCCCTGGGGTCGCAAAGAGTCGGACATGACTAAGCAACTAACACTTTCACTTTACTCCCTGGTATGATAAGACCTTCCAGGCCCATCTTATATTTCCCAGAGCTAACAATTTCTCCCAGGACTACTGGTTCCTTTTAGTAGGAAATGGTATTTTAAGATGTATTGATCATGCTTGAATTTTATGATATTTTGACATCTTGGGGAGCCTTGGTGACTGGGAGAAGACTGCCTCTCCCAGGGCTAGCTAGTTCCAAAAATAACAGACAACTCCCCTGCAAGTGTACCTCTCACATGCAAACCAAGCAACCCTAAGTCCAAAGCCCCAGCCACCGCCTTTATCTGTCACACACCAGGCCAGTATTTCCCCTGCCCAAAGTCAACCCAGGGCCAGAACCAGACAACTAGAGACCATCTTAGAACCCAGAGACCACCAACATTGTTCAGACTATTTAGTCCTAAACTGTTTATCCTTCTCTGCCTTGCCTTTCCCACAGAAAACACAACAAAGGCTCTGAACCACGCTCTCTCCTCACTCCTTATGCCTTCTGATGAAACCTGGTGTTTCCCCACGTGGCCCAGCATGGTGTGGCATGCCCTGCTCTTGGAAAATGTGAGTAATAAATTCTTTTAATGGCATTACCTCTCTGTGTCATCACTCAGTCACCTCCATGAATTAATATCCTATGGGTATGTTTTAATACGAGGCCACAATCTGGAGGCTAGGCATGCTCATTACTGGTACAGGGTTGGTCCTTATTTCTAGGTCTTTTCCATGGACAGAGCTAAGAAACACATTCTGAATTCATCCCAATAGTTCCTGTTCAAAATCAGGACCTTAGGGATTTTACTTGACCCCTTCTGTCTTATACCCATATCCTCTTTCTCCCACACTGCGAAATTTGTCTCCCATTTATACTGGGAGTGACATAATTCCAATTTCACATATTGTATTATTATACTACAACAAATGTACAGCAATCTCAGAATAACACTTCTGCTAGCAAAAATCTGATCGTACAGCTTAATATTTATTTATTTTTGGCTACACCAGGTCTTTGTTGTTGCACGCAGGTTTCCTCTAGTTGTGGCAGGTGGGGGCTGCTGTCCAGTTGCGGGGCATGGGCTTCTCATTGCAGTGACTTGTTGCATAGCATGGGCTTAGTAATTGTGGTGCACGGGTTCAGTTGCTCCATGGCATGTGGAATCTTCCCAGACCAGGGATCAAATCCATTCCCCCTGCATTGGCAGGTGAATTCTCAACCACTGGATTACCAGGAAAGTCCACACAGCTTAATAATTTTATTTTGGCCATTCTTTTTTGTCCTGAGAGTATATCCAATCAGGAATGTACCCTTAAATTACTGTTTTTCAGTCATTTAGAAGAGTTCCTCCTCTGGGGAGTTATCCCCAAAACTGATCTGTTTTACTGCATTTTTTATTTTATGGTTGACTTTAAAATTTTGGATTCTTTGGGATTGCAAAGAATCGGACACAACTGAGCAACTAAAACACACACACACACTTCATAATTACGCGTATTATTCACATGGCTCCAAAGTCAAATCTAGATATGAAGTTATGTTCATAGAAGTCCGACTTCGCTCTCTGTCTTCCTCCTCCCAGAGGACCCTGTTCCCTCTGTCCCATAGGTGTGTGCATGCTCAGTCACTCAGTCATGTCTGACTCTTTGAGACCTCATGGAGCCCACCAGGCTCCTTTGTCCATGGGATTTTCCAGGCAAAAATACTGGACTGGGTTACATGCCCTCCTCCATGGGATCTTCCCGACCCAGGGATCGAACCTGTACCTCCTGCATCAGCAGACAGATTCTTTACTGTAAGCCACTGGGAAGCCCCATCCCCATGGGTAACCATTTTTAAATTTTATTGGTTATTTTTCCATCACTTGGCTTTTAAATATAAGTGTGTGTGTGTGTGTATATATGTAATCTATACATTTATGTATTTAATATTTTATACATTTTTTTATGGTTGTACACCTTTCTCTACCTTGCTTTTTTCTCACTTTACCATACATGCTGGAGACCACACCATGGTAGCATTTAGACATATTCTTTATTTCTTTCAGGTGGATAGCTGCCAAGTGTAATTGAGTATTTGGTTTACCATGTGCCAGGCACTGTGCTGAGTGGCTTACACAGATTATCCCATTTAATCCTCAGAACAACCCAGTGAGGCTGGCACTACTACAATTGCCATTTTACAAATGAGAAATTAAAAGTTAAGAGATTGGTCACCCAGCCGAAAAGCAGTGAATACTTTTTTAGGATAGAAACCAGAAGTGGGTAAACTTTAGGCCAACATTATCCATGTATTTCTTTCTCTCTTGTGCTTAGTCGCTCAGTCACGTTTGACTCTTTGCAACCCCATGGACTGTAGCCCACCAGGCCCCCCTGTCCATGGGGATTCTCCAGGCAAGAATACTGGGGTGGATGGCCATACTCTCCTCCAGGGCATCTTTCCAATCCAGGGATTGAACCCAGGTCTCCTGCATTGCGGGCAGATTCTTTACTGTCTAAGCCACCAGAGAAGCCCATCTTTCTCTCTAGTTAGACATAAAGATAGAGAAGTTAGACATAAAGATAGAGAGACCATTTATACAGCGAATTTGTAGACATCAGTGCCCCAAAATACTTAGAGGTCCTGAATGACTTGTAAACAAGAATTCATGGAGAAGTTTCCGTGGATTCAGGGGGCCTCTCAGGCAGGCACAAAATTTAGATAGACATAGATCCATAAAGTAACTTGAAAACCATTTAAAATCTTTTCTGGCATGTGAAAAAAAGTGACCAATCTATTATAGATTAATTATATATATAAATGAGGTAACTTGGAATCAATGAGAAATCAAAGTAGATGAAAGTCATTGTGGAATTGTCAGATCTTCAGACACAAAATGAGAGGTATGTCTACGGACACGCTCCACCTTGTTCTCAACTGTGCTGTTGTTCTTTGTTTTCTCATAGGAGAGTGTCTTTCTGCCATCAGCTGTAGCTAGCCCCCACCCCGGGGCAGGTGGGCCAACTGCAGAGAAAGGCTGCAGCGGATGGCTGGTGGGACTAAGAAGATACCACCAAATGGTATGTGTCCCAGGCCTTGGAATGCTTTGTCTCCTAGTTATTTGTATGATTCAGTTCAGTTCAGTTCAGTTCAGTCACTCAGTCGCGTCTGACTCTTTGCAACCCCATGAATCGCAGCACGCCAGGCCTCCCTGTCCATCACCAACTCCCAGAATTCACTCAAACTCATGTCCATCGAGTCAGTGATGCCATCCAACCATCTCATCCTCTGCCGTCCCCTTCTCCTCCTGCCCCCAATCCCTCCCAGCATCAGAGTCTTTTCCAATGAGTCAACTCTTCGCATGAGGTGGCCAAAGTATTGGAGTTTCAGCTTTAGCATCAGTCCTTCCAGTGAACACCCTGGACTGATCTCCTTTAGGATGGACTGGTTGGATCTCCTTGCAGTCCAAGGGACTCTCAAGAGTCTTCTCCAACACCACAGTTCAAAAGCATCAATTCTTCGGCGCTCAGCTTTCTTCACAGTCCAACTCTCACATGCATACATGACCACTGGAAAAACCATAGCCTTGACTAGACTTGGACCTTTGTTGGCAAAGTAATGTCTCTGCTTTTTAATATGCTATCTAGGTTGGTCATATCTTTCCTTCCAAGGAGTAAGTGTCTTTTAATTTCATGGCTGCAGTCACCATCTGCAGTGATTTTGGAGCCCAAAAAAATAAAGTCTGACACTGTTCCCACTGTTTCCCCATCTATTTTCTATGAAGTGATGGGACCAGATGCCATGATCTTCGTTTTCTGAATGTTGAGCTTTAAGCCAACTTTTCACTCTCCTCTTTCACTTTCATCAAGAGTATTTAGTTCCTCTTCACTTTTATTCCCACCTTAAGAGATTGTTGGGAAATTTAGGCAGGCCCTCATACACTTGCTTCTGTATACCTTCCCCTATCTCTGTGTAGCTAGTGGATCAGGGCGGGCACTTGACCCAAAGGAAGCCAATTACTCTTGTTGCAATTTGCAGTTAGGACCTGAGATGTGTTGAGGCCTCTGCTGGATACTCCAGATTCCCACCTCCATCAGCACAGCTCTGTTCAGGCCAGCTGCTGAGGACTTCCTCTGCTTTCTTCTTTCACCTCCTACCACCCATTAATAAGTCACTCCTGCTGATTTTACCTCTAAACTAGATCTCACATTCACTTGGTTCTTCCACCGCACTGTTGGCACCTATCTCTCTGCCGTCTCTCACCTGGACAGTTGCAGCAGGTTCCAGATTCATGTCCCCTTTTTCTTGCGTGATCTTCAGATGTGAGTTGGAGTAAGGCTCACTTCTGCTTAAAGTCCTTCAGTGGCTCCTCTCTGCACCCAGAACAGAATCCACACCCTTATCCAGGAACCCTTGCCACCTCTCCTGCCTCATCCCTGCAGCTGTGCCCCTTGCCCACCTCATTCCATCCACGGGCCTCATATAGGTTCCCCATGCACCTGGTACTTACCCACTGACAAGCCTGTGCCCATCTGGATGCCTGGAGCTCATGATCTCCCTGTCCTTGTTGGTTCCTCATCTCTCTGCTGCCGCTGCTAAGTCACTTCAGTCGTGTCCAACTCTGTGACCTCATAGACAGCAGTCCACCAGGCTCCCCAGTCCCTGGGATTCTCCAGGCAAGAACACTGGGGTGGGTTGCCATTTCCTTCTCCAATGCATGAAAGTGAAAAGTGAAAGGGAAGCCGCTCAGTCGTGTCCGACTCTTCGCGACCCCATGGACGGCAGCCTACCAGGCTCCTCCGTCTATGGATTCTCCAGGCAAGAGTACTGGAGTGAGGTGCCTTTCTCACCTAATGTCACCTCCTCCGAGGAGCTTTCCCTGACCACACAATCTGAAGTAGGCCATCAGCATTTTTCTTCTCTCAACACCTCATTTGTCTCTTTTCTGGCACTTAGCATAATGTTTAATTATTTTTTATTTGTGTATTTAATTGTCTCCCTGGCTCAGTGGTAAAGAATCTGCCTCCTGATGCAGGAGACTTGGGTTTGATCCCTGGGTCAGGAAGATCCCCTGGAAAAGAAAGTGTTAACCCACTCCACTGTTCTTGCCTGGGAAATCCCATGGACCAGGGATCCAGGCGGGCTCCAGTCCACAGGGTCTCAAAAAGTCAGACACGACTTAACAACAACCACTTTTGAAAGGGATAATGGGATTTAAAACTAAAGTTGCTGTTTGGATTATAACTCATAAATCCATCTTTTTTAAACTTACAGTGAGATTAATAATGCTGATAACAGTTTACTTCCTATTAATAAGGCGTTTTCTTTTCTCCAGATAATAGAGGTTTACTGTCCATCAACACTTTACAGGGAAGATCTGTGCCTTCAGTCAGATTTGCCCTTTTCAAATGGGTCAGTGTTCTCATTTTTTGGTTTTGTTTTTGTTTATTTGTTCTAAAGAAATGAAGGGTAGGGAAGAGCTTTGGTAGAAAGTTCCAGGAAATCGCTTGAATTCTGTTAAATGTTCTCTGTTTTCTAAGTGCATTTTCAGAAACAAAAAGTACTTCAAGCCTTTAGGGAACTGAGTTTTGCAGCTGACTGCACCTGGTCAGATATATAAGTCAGCATCCTGGAAGGAAAACTTCCCTTGATTAGGTCAAAGCCTAAACCCCTACAGTGGTACCCCTATATCCTCCCACCAAGCTGAGTCCCCCACTATACAAGTCAGAATGCTTCTAAAAGGCAGAGTCCAGTACAGGGAAGATGCTCCATAGATGTTTGGTAGATCAATACTGTACTCCCACCCCATTAGTATGGGCTCCCCTGGTGGCTCAGTGGTAAAGAATCCATCTTTAATGTAGGAGATGTGAGTTTGAGCCCTGGGTTGGGGATATCCCCTGGAGAAGGAAATGGCAACCCACTCCAGTATTCTTGCCTGGAAAATCCCATGGACAGAGGAGCCTGGCAGGCTACCGTCCATGGGGTCGCAAAAGAGTCCCACACTACTGAGAGACTTCACTCACTCGGGAAGCTTTTTGCACTGAACAGACTCCACCTTATGGCCATCTTTGAGAACTGCACCACTGCCCAAGGGCAGCAGAATCATCACCCCTTCTTTTGTAGTTCTTATACCTCTTGATGCCGTTTAGTCGCTGAGACCTGTCTGACTCTTTTGTGACCCCATGGACTGCAACCGTGAAGCTCCTCTGTCCATGGGATTTCCCAGGCAAGAAAACTGGAGTGGGTTGCCATTTCCTTGTCTAGAGTATCTTTCCGACTCAGGGATTGAACCCACTTCTCCTGCATTGCTGGCAGATTCTTTACTGATGAGCCATCAGGGAAGCCCTCACATATTTCTAGGTCTCTTTAAAAATCCCATGGGCGGAGGAGCCTGGTAGGCTACAGTCCATGGGGTCACAGAGTCGGACACGACTGAGCGACTTCACTTTCACTTCACTTTAAAAAGTACACCATGATAGGGACTTCTCTGGCAGTCCAGTGGTTAAGACTCTGTGTGTGCTTCCACTGCAGGGGACTCGGGCTCCATCTCTGGTCAGGGAACTAAGATCCTATATTCTGCACAGCTCCTCCCCCCCCCACCCCCAAAAGTACACCCAGTCTATTGCATGGAATCTCATGCAGACATCTTAAAAACAATTTCTCTCAAACCACATATATTCTTTATTCTCCAAGTCTCCACATCTTCTTCTATCTATATAATTGGTTTTCTTTAATTTCTTCAAAGCCACAATAGGACAGTGCTTTAAAAACACTTTCACATTTAATCCTTTCAGTAGTCCAGGAGACTGATGTATATTACTATGACCATTTCACAAGTGAGGAAATCTAGGAATGTGGGCTCAAGAGTTTCAGTAACTTGCCCAAGGCCACACAGCTAATTAGGGATGTGGTGGGGGGGGGTGGAATTTGAACTAGGTCAATTAAATACATAACCCAGACTTTCCAGCAAACCTCACTGCCCCCTGATTAATAGGATTTTCATCTACCCACATTTTGAAATTGGAAAATAGTAAGATGCTCTTGGTTACTCTATCTCTCCTTCATAGATAGGCAGAGAAGTTTTACTGATATCACCTCCTAAATGATGTTAGAATTTGTCCCTTCCTTTTTCCCCACTGCTATAATCTTCGGCCCTTTCTCATATCTCATGTAAAATACTGCAATAGCCTTCTAACAAGTTTCCATTCCCCGCCCCTCCATCCCCACCCAACTGGGGAAAGGTCCTAGTGGGTTTTTTTTTTTTTGGCTGCCCTGCATCTTAGTTATGGCATGTGAACTCTTAGTTGCAACATTGGGATCTAGTTTCCTGACCAGGAATTGAACCCGTGCCGCTATGGCTCAGATGATAAAGAATCTGCCTGCAATGCAGGAGACCCAGGTTCAGGAAGATCCCCTGGAGAAGGGAATGGCTACCCACGCCAGTATTCTTGGCTGGAGAATTCCATGGACAGAGGAGCCTGGCAGGCTATAGTCCGTGGGGTTGTAAAAGAGTCGGACTTGACTGAGCAACTAACACTAACTAACCCCTGCACTGGGAACGTGCAGTTTTAGCCACCAGACTGCCAGGGAAGTCCCGGTCCTAGTTTTAAATTCTAAATCTGAAAAGTCACAGACCATCCAGAGGACATTTAAGCCATATATACCAAGAGCCTTAAAAATGACTGTACCCTTTCAATCAGTAATTCTTCTACTTCTGTGAATCTACCTTTCACAAAGAATCTGGTGGGTGGAGAAAGCTTAAGTGCACAAAGATGATCAGGGCAGTATTACTGACGTAGTACATTCATCCCCTCCAAGTTTTTAAAAACTCCATTATGGAATAAAGTGTCAAGTTATATATCAAGTTATATCAAGTTACTTTCAACTCCCAACAATAAGAAAATCTGTCTCATGCCATCTTTGGGAGGTCCTTGGAAGACTGTGGTTATGAGTCCTCCCTGGTCACTGCCAAGGCCCCCAGTCTCCATGTACCTGGTTCTCTCAGGTCTGTTGTTGTTAAGTCTCTCATTGTGTCCAGCTCTTTGTGACTCCATAGACTACAGCCTGCTAGGCTTCCCTGTCCTCCACCATCTCCCAGGGTTTGCTCAAACTCATGTCCATTGAGTCAATGATGCCATCCAACCACCTCAACCTCTGTCATCCCCTTCTCCTCCTGCTCTCAATCTTTCCCAGCATCAGGATCTTTTCCAATGAGTTGGCTCTTCTCATTAGGTGGCCAAAGTACTGGAGCTTCAGCATCAGTCCTTCCAAGGAATATTCAGTGTTGATTTCCTTTAGGATTGACTGGTTTTATCTCCTTCCAGTCCAAGGGACTCTCAAGAGTCTCCTCCAGCACCACAGTTCAAAAGCATCAATTCTTCAGCGCTGTGTTCTTTATGGTGTAACTATCACATCTGCACATGACTACTGGAAAAACCATAGCTTTGACACTCTGGACCTTTGTCAGCAAAGTGATGTCTCTGTTTTTTAATATGTCTAGGTTTGTCATAGCTTTTCTTTCAAGGAGCAAGCGTCTTTTAAACTTCACAGTCAACTGTCCTCAGTGACTTTCGAGCCAAGAAAATAAAGTCTGTCACTGTCTCCACTTTTTCCCCATCTATTAGCCATGAAGTGATGGGACTGGATGCCGTGATCTTAGGGTTTTGAATGTTGAGTTTTAAGCCCGCTTTTTCACTCTCCTCTTTCACCCTCATCAAGAGGCTCTTTAGTTCTTCAGGTCTAACAGCCACTAGCTTCCATGTCACCCTCAGGGCATGTGGAAGTTTGGTGAGTTGGAGACACCTCACTGTTCCCTCTGAGGTCTGGCCAGCCCCTGGGAGGAGGGGTTAAGGAGTTGTCAGGGAGGAGAGCGTAGGTCCTGGCTGTCACAGTAGCCTGGACCCTTCCCCTGGCCAGAGGACATCTTTTATTTTGGAGAAAATCCACAAGTGCCTCAGCTCAGGTTTCCCTCAGAGCCATTTCCTGTCTCTTCTCCCCACTGTACACTCAGTCACCTCAGTGGGGTAGACTTTGAAAACAAAGCCAGGAAGGGAATGTTTTTCAGCTGCTTCTTTCATGTCACCACAAACCTCCCCTGAGGAAAGTAAACACAGGGCCTGCTACCTGCTTGAGGAAGGGGGAGAGGGCAAAATGGTTGAAAAATAGATATATTACAGCAATAACCCTCTGCTTTTCCAGTCTCTTCCATGCCTGTGGAAATCTCTTTCCTGTCTGTAGCTTTTGTTATTTCACGTTTGTGGATCTAAAACAAATAGACTGGGATTCCTTGGCACTCCAGTCTAGTGCTTAGGACTTTGCCTTCCAATGCAGGGGGTATGTGTTCAATCCCTGGTGGGGGAGCTAAGATCCCACCTGCCTCCTGGCCCTAAAACCAAAACATAAAAGAGAAACAATATTGTAACAAATTAAATAAAGATTTTTCAAAACAGGCCACATTTTTCAAACTCTTAAAAAATAGACTGCCAGATATTTCTCCAGTAAAGATGGGTTTATTTGGGATCAACTGAAATTTGAAAGGCAGGGGTCTTCAATTCTGTCATGCAAGTTCCCCGCCTTAAGGGAAGGAGATTGTTTTTCAGAGGGGCAAAGGCACGGAGAGTGCTGTAGGAAACAGAGTCCTTGACTTTTCCTTGCCAGGAAAGAAAAGGTGTCTTTTCTTCTTTCTGTTGGGCTCTGCTATGGTTGCAGGGCATGAGTCAGCCCCCATTCTGGCCTCTAAACTCTATTTACTTGAGGTTTCTGCTTAATAATCTTAACATATCTCTATGTCATTTTCACCTCCAGCTCTGACTTCTGAACTTCCTCTATACGTCTCCAACTAACCACAAATCAGCACCACTAGACCCCTCACCTTCACTTTATGTCCAAAGTTAACCATTACGCCCAAGTCAGCTTTCTCTGTGCATGTCTTCTTTCTGTCAGCGAGATGGAGTACACAGGCCAAGTGAAGTTCCTTCCCTGACACTACGCCCCCCTAGAAGCCCCAAGACGCCTGCTGGCACCCCCGGTTTAGCAGCTCTTGTGTAGTTGTTCCATCTGGTACCACTTCAGAGGCGAATGAATGGACTGTTCCTGCCAAATAAAAATTGTCAGTCGCCCTCTGGTTCTACAAGAATGAAGTCATTGGCCACTGCAGTCTCTGACTTTCAGCACATCCTTCAAGTTCAGGGTGGACATTAGGAATGAGGCACTCTGTGCTCTGGGAAAAATTGGCAGGACAGGCCTTCAGTTAGATATTTTCAGGAGGAGTTTTCATGAGCCCAATTTCTGACATCTCATACCTAGAAAAGCACTAAAATCGTTACCAGAGACATCCGTCCCTCCTGACTGAAGCAACCTTCTGCCAAAATGTGTGCTTAAGTACAAGTGACCCCTTCACTAAGCTCACATATGTCCTGACTTCCTTCCCCACCTCTTCAGAGCAGTGCCTCAGAGCTCTCTGAGAGGCTGTTTCCCAGGCTAGCGTCCTCATTTTTTCCTAAATAAAACTGGACTTAAAATTCTCACATTGTGCAGGTTTCCCCAGTGGCTCAGTGGCAAAGAATCTGCCTGAAATGTAGGAGATATGGGTTCCATTCCTGGGTCAGGAAGATCCCCTGGAAAGGGAATGGCAACCCACTCCAGTAAGCTTGCCTGGGAAATCCTATGGACAGAGGAGCCTAGCAGGCTGTAGTCCGTGGGGTTCAAAGAGTCGGACACAACTGAGCATGCACACAAGCAAGCATATACCAGTTTTAAAAATGGGGAGTACAGACTCTATTTGTATCTCCCTTCTTGCTGTATTTACAAATGTAAAGTTTTCAGTGATTTTTAAGAGATTTTCATCCTCTTTCTCTTCATTATTGCATTTAAAATATATCAGTGATAGTTAACTCCAAAATTTAGTCTACGTATTACATTGAGATAGGATACTGATGAAGATTTAGAAGATGAATGTGTTGCCAACCTGGACTCTAATCAATAGACCCTGATAAGAGGACAAAGGAGGAATTCAGGCAAGGCTTTATGGGGACCAGTGCTGTAGCATGAGGGAGTAAAGACAAGTAAAAAGTTCCCTTGCTCACTCCCCGAAGGGGGCGAGCTGGTTCCTTAAGTGGGGTGAGGGGAGGGGTGGATCTGGGGGGGCCAGAAGGGGTTTGAGTGGTCTGCCCACCCCCTTTGTGGTGCTCTGTGCAGGCATCATGCATGGCACCCTGCTTTTGTTCCCGGAACCTCAGAAGTGGCAGTTGGGTTTTGGCCTTTTTGTATCTTTTTGTTCATAGTTTGAGCCACCTGCTCACACATGCAGTTATTTTTAGTCTCTTATAGTTTCTTTGTATTTTGTTGCTTGAGGAGATGTCCAGGTGCAAGCACTGCAGGAAAGGGTCCCAGGTCCCAGCCTGTCTCAAATGGACATCACCTGCATACTTGGCCCTGGGACCAGATACAATGACTGCTGAGCCTTCGAACTGTTCTCCTGGGGGCAGGCATGAGGACATTTTTGTTGCTGTAGGAGACATGGTTGCATTGTGCAGCCTCAGAGATGGACTATAGTGGAGGTCCTTTTGGCCACCAGGACCTGAATATGCTTCTGATTTGGAGTGATCCCCCCTCCTCTGAGTCTTAGATTGAGGTTGGGCCCCTCTCCCACACTAGAAGCCAAATGATCCAGCACAAACCATGACAGAAACCAGAACTCTGCTTGCCTAATGGTAGTTAGAACACAGGAATATGACCTACAGTTAGACAAGTCAATAGTCCTGCCCAAAACTTGAATCTTGAATGAATACCTAACATCACAGAAGAGTTGGAAAATAATTCATGGTGGCACTGAAAGTGCAGACATACATCCTAACCAGAGCGGCTGGAGCAGTGTGGCTTGGGCTGAGTATCTTGCTCCCCAGTCTTACTGGATTTTTACCATTTCCAGACCTGGTCTCTCAGCTTTTCTGATATAAGCAATATAACCATATACATTTCTAGATTTATTTTGCTTAAGCTTAGAGGCACCATAGGTAAGAAACTCTCTCTCAGCCTCATTCTTTAAAATCCCAGTGATTCAGGCCATCTCAGGTTGGGTCACACCTTTGTGAAGAGGAAGGAGATTATAGTTGGTCTGCCCTGGGCTCCATGCCTTCTTGTTCTCTATCCTTCCTGCCTTGGGAGGTGAGAAATGTGATGCCCCTAAAGATTCATCTGATCCAAGGAATTTCAGACAACTCCTCAAAGGAAAGATTACTTCTCAGGCAAAAGCAAAAGATGCTCACAACACATAATTACAGGAAATCATAGCTAAAAGGTGGCACAGTGGTAAAGAATCCACCTGCCAGTGCAGGAGATACAGGAGACACGGGTTTGATCCCTGGATGGGGAAGATCCTCTGGAGAAGGAAGTGGCAACCCACTCCCGGATGCTTGCCTGGAAAATCCGAGGACCCTGGCAGGCTACAGTCCATGGGGTTGCAAAGAGTCGGACACAACTGAGTGACTGACCATGGATGTGAACATTGCTAAAAGGAACCTCAGGAGTCATCCATCCTACACCCTCTTACAGACAAGGAAACCACACAGGGTTGAAGATTATGAAGGCTAAGCACAAGGTACACACAATGCTGCAGAGTTGAAAGGAGGAAGAGGGCATGTCTGGTTGAGGAGATCGAGGTGGGATTTGATCTGGGACCTGACATACAACAGGGGTACTGGGCTAGTGTTTTGCTAACTTCAGAATTACTTTTCCGCTCATAGTCTGCTTATTTCAAATTCCACCTCCCATAACTTCCTTGGCTTTTTGAGAGCTTACTCATTTGCCCTTGATTTTGTTTTCAAATTCCCTTCACTTGTATTTGGTACCCTGATTCTATCCTCGACCTGATTACCTGTTTGACTTGGTTCATTCTCTGTCCAGCTGGTTGTCTTGGCTAGGAAAGCCCCAAGTCTCAACCACTGGGACTGGATGACGGCCCCAGAGGTCTTCTGTGTATTCAGAGAAGACCAAGGGCCACAAACAAAAACATCTTCCAGTGTCAGGCTGGCTGTTACTTAATACAGAAGTGGTGCTTATGGGATTTAAATTTTTTATCTAAAAAGCAAAAGCAAATAAAATCAATGTGTTGCCCAAGTAAAACCAAGAAACCATGTGGGCTAGTTTCTTCTCTGTCAAAATTTATGACTCTTGGATTAGAAGAACCCCCAGCTATCATTGCAGGTTCTGGAAAACCCAACAAGTTTTTATCTGGTAACCTGTCTGAGACCAAAGAGCTTAATGGTAAAGAATGTGTGCTCTGGAATTCAAGTTGCCCACAGCGGGGGTTCAGACATTTACAGATCTGTTTGATGAACTGGTGAGACATTAAAGGTAAGCCAGATTGCTCAAGTGCTGCTGGGTAAACGTATCAGAACGGAGGACGGGTCTGACACACATTACCAGGTGATCCCTTCGCCATTCCAGGCCGGTGGTAGTTCTTTTATACCCCAGGATTCGCTCAGCAGTACCAGCTGTGCAATTAAGCTCCCAGGCCTCATGCTAGCTGGAGAGGAGGAGGTGGCGGAAAAGTATGTGCATCGTGGCCTCCCACGAGCTGGATCCACTTCCCCTCAAATTCCATCACCGATTCCCCATCGGAACGGGCTGCTCGGAGAGCCGCTAAGCAGCTCCCGGTTCATTTATTCACAAGCCTCCCATCCTTCCCGAGCCTGCCTAAGGTTCCACCTAAAGCTGTCCCCAACCACCAGGCCGGGGGGACCTTGCCTCTTCCGGCGCTCGAGCGCTGTGGCACCTGTTCAGACCTCGGTCACACGCCTAATTGTTTAGATGCGAATGTAAACAGACGCACGAAGACTGGGTCCGCCTCTCTGGCAGCGGCGCGCCAGAAACACTACCAGGCGCTTCGCCCAAAATGAATGGAAATGAACGGGTGCATGACTTGGGCTGCGGCCTACTAGCTAAAACACAGAGCCCGAGAGCACCCACCGTTCCTCGCGGCCGGGGACTACGCGCCCTCTCACTACCCCTTTCATCCAGGACACTAGAACGTGAGCCGCCAGCGCGGAAGGCGAGGAAGGACAGCCGACCGAAGAAGCGCCGGCTTCCCATAGGCCAAGGCCGTACCAGGGTGGGCTGTTCTTGCAGGAGCGGGTCGTGCATTGGTTGAGCCTCCGGCCTAAGGGCTGGGATTGGTCGCGCCTCTCCGAAGGCGCCCTCCGCGCGGAGGCGGGGCGGCGGAGGGCGTGACCGGCGCTCGGTCCCGCCCCAGGCGTTCAGGACTCCGGCGGGAGGGCCTCTGTGTCCACCTGGGACTCCGTCTTCGTAGCTGCCGCATGCGACTGCTGACGCCGCCGGCTCATTCGGGGAGTCCGAAGGGTTCCGGACGCGGTAGGTAGCGACCGGCTGGTGCACAGGCGCGGAGCTCGGGGGGCTGCGGCCCGGCCCCCTCGCTCTGCGGGGGCGGGCCGCGGGGCCTTGCGTCCCCTTCCCCTAAGGGCGCCGAGGCTTTAAGGGGCCGGGGGCGCCTCGTGCCTGAGCCTCCATTTTGCAGGCGGAACGGCGGGTGAGAGTAGCTGCCGGGAGTCGGGGCGCGGAGGCGGGAGGCCGTCTTTGGAAAAGCCTGAGCGCGGCGAAATCGGGCCGCGGGAGCGAGCGTGTCCGGGCATCCTCCCGTCCGAGCAGCTGCGCCGCGTCGCTGCCCCGGCTTCAGAGGACTGACTCTCCTCCGCGGCCTCGCCTCGGGCGTGTCTTGTTTATTGCCCTGCGCGCTCGCCCTGCCCAGGTGCTCCGGGAGTTAGGGGCTCGAGCTGCTCCTGGATCCGGGCTGCCTTAGAGACTCTCTCACCCGCTCAGGGTCATTCCGGCTATTAAGATGGAGACGAACGATGCCTTCTGGTCGCTTAGAATGCGGCAGCCCCGCTGCCGAGGAGAAAATGCAATTCGTCTCACATGTTTTGCCTGGAAAGGCCGCCCTTTCCAACTGTCATCACTAGAATGGTTCTCAGCCCAGGGGCACAAGTCCAAAACCTGTCCAGGCCCTTTATAATTATTGGGTTGGGTTCGGTGTATTGTTTGTAATAAAAATGAACGGAAACCAGCCAGTGCCACCGCAGATTTGGACCTCACTGGGAGTTTACTGGAGGAGGATGGGGAGGGCGGACACGAAGATAGATGACATTCATAAAAACCCTTATGTTCCTAGATCTAGGATGTGAAGGTTGTTGTTAACATAATGCATAACACAGTGTTTTGGGTCAAGAATCAACGGTACAAGGCTTGATTAAGAGGTTGAGGTAACAACAAAATTCTGTAAAGCAATTATCCTTCGATTAAAAAATTGAAAAAAAAAAAAAGGTAGAGGTCATCCCTTCTCATTCTTGTTCCTTCCACCACCTGGGTCAATCAGTTCTGAGTCTCCTGCTGCAGAAAAGAGGAAATAACTCAGGTTTCACCTCTTCTGGAAAGCTTTTTAAAGGTCTTTCCTTACCCCTCAACTAATAATCACTCCCTACTTTGGTCTGCCTTCTGTAGCCTCTGTCTTTATACATCACACTATATTGTGGTTTCCCCAGCCCCTAGGACAGTGCTTGGAACACAGAAGACACTCAGTGGCTGAAGGAAGCCAAAAGAAAGCAAAAACTCAGTAGTGTAGCCAAAAGTCGACAAAAATTTTAATTCTATTAACATGTTGGGCCAGCTATTTGTACAGGTGAGGAAAGCAGTTGAGCTGTGGCTTTCAAGTCAAATCCCATGCCTTTAGCTCAACCTTGTTAATAACTTTGCATAAGTTAGGTAACTTCTTCATGCCTCAGTTTGCTCAGTTAAATGGGAGTGACAATAGTACCTACTTCATGATTTCTGAGGATTAAATAAAATGTTGAAATAAAAATGCTTGGCATAGTTCCCTGGCACAAGGAAAATGTTCCTTAATTGTTCACACTTGTTAGGATAAAAATAAACATATTTGAGCAGATTCACTAATACTAAACATCTATATAGTATTTAACCCTCAGGTTCTGTCTGCCTTTTGGTCCTTATCTGTTCCTTGATTTTAAAAATATTCCTTAAGCCATTCAAGATTTCCCCCCGCCCCCCCCCCCCCAACTGTAAAAGTATTCCAAGGAAGATTACTGTTTATGCATTTAAAGTACCGTCACCCACTGGAGATTGATGGAGTGCCAAATAACAATTTGGTCAAGTATTGCAGTAATATTTGATGAACTTTTCATGTGGTTTGTTACTGAAATGGTCATATAAAAGCAGAGGAGAGGGAGGCTGATGTGGCTGACAAAGTTGGTTCAGATAGAAGTGGACTTGAGATGTTGTCTCTCCTTTTAACTTAAATCTGTTTTCATGAAAAAACTCCTTCCTGTCTTGAAAGTTGTTCACAAACATTGTGAACACTGGAAAAAGTCTTCTAGTAGCTCTGAATCTATTTGCTAGACATTGAGGTGGCAGATGCACCCCGTAGGGGGAGGTTGCCTCACTTCCGGATTTTCCTGTACCACTTTCTGGTCACAGGAAACAGGCTGTCTATTTCCTGCCAGCTGTAGGTCCCCTTGGTATGTCAGTTTCTCTTAAATTACTTGGAATCTCCAAAACAAAGACCTTGTCTCCTCTCACTTATAAGGATCACAGGAGAATTCTGGTCTCTGATTGTGCTTTTAGTGTAGCTATATGAATCTGGAATCCTTTTTAGGAAATACCATTCTTTCTGAAGATGCCCTCCAGTTGTGACATCCTGTCATTAACCATTAAGAAACCTGCCACAGGTATAAGCTTTTCCTAGTGTCCTATTGGAAGGACCTTAAGGACTGCTGCTGCTGCTGCTAAGTTGCTTCAGTCATGTCCGACTCTATGAGACCCCATAGACGGGAGCCTACCAAGGCTCCCCCTGTTCCTGGGATTCTCCAGGCAAGAACACTGGAGTGGGTTGCCATTTCCTTCTCCAGTGCATGCAAGTGAAAGTGAAGTCGCTCAGTCATGTCCGACTCTTAGCGACCCCATGGACTGCAGCCCACCAGGCTTCTCCATCCATGGGATTTTCCAGGCAAGAGTACTGGAGTGGGGTGCCATCGCCTTCTCCGGACCTTAAGGACAGGGACCGTAAATTTCCTACTTTTGTCTGCCTTGCATAAAGTGGGTGCTTGATGAATGGTTGGAAAGCCATTGTATTTCCCTTTCAGGATGCTGAAATAAGCTTACTAACTTGGTGGTTCTGAAACATTACTATGCCTACCAACCACCTGGAAAGCTTGCTAAGATGCAGATTCTGATTCCAGAGCTCTGGGGTGGTGCCTGAGAATCTGCATTCCCAGCAAGCTCTGAGGTGATGCAGGTGCTGCTTTTCCATGGACAACACTTTGAGTAGAAAGATACTAACATAAGGATCTACATTTGATTTTTAGACGTACTGGTAAACAGGCTTTGTTTTCTTCTGGCATTTGATGAAGTGTTGGATTTAGAGCTTTTAAAAAAAAAAAAAATTCTGTTTTTAACACTCCTCTATTTTGTTCCAAAAATTGAGTAATCTTTCCCAGTGTAACAAGATTTTTAAGAAAAGTGATTGAGACAGATCAGGTGAAAAATACCAAAGTTGAATGCCTCTTTGGCCTCTGGATTTTACTTGCATGAGACTACTGATTTGCTTCTGAGCTTCCAAGCAGCAAGAGCAAAGAGGAGAATTTTTTTTAAATCAGTTTTGCCGGTACCTATATAAAGTAAAGAGTAAACTGGCTACTCAGTGAAATCACAGTGTCTGTTACAGAGACCTGAGAATTCTTCTCCAAAGAGAAACGTTCTTAATGGCACCTCCCGCGTATCAGTCAGTTTCTTAATCAGGCTTCACATCTTGTGGCCCGACGGACTCATAGAAAACTGTTAGTACAGTAAAAGCAGTGGCCTGTGGAGCTGCAGCCATATGCTCCAGGGCCAGCTTCTTTAGACAGTAGGAATGATTTGTGTTATGGGGCAGATGGTTTTTTGACCTTGCTCTCTGTTGGGAACAGAGTAGTGTTAGCTACTCCTTGCTGTCCAAGTCTTTGCAAACCCCATGGTCTATATCCGCCAGGCTCCTCTGTCCATGGGATTCTCCTGGTAAGAATACTGTAGTGGGTTGCCATTCCCTTCTCCACAGGATCTTCCCGACCCAGGGATCGAACCCAGGTCTCTGGCGTTGCAGGCAGATTCTTTACCATTTGAGCTACAGGGAAGACTTAGGTGGGAACAGAGGGTCCACTTAATGGATATGTTCAGTTCCCATCATCCTCATACTTTGAGCTTCGTTGGATGGCAATAATCTGCTGCCAAGGAGGCCCGAGAGCTTGGGGTGGGGGGAGGGGTGGCTGGAAGCTCAGTTAAGATCCTTGTAGATGTGGCAGTGCATCTCCTTAAAGGCCATCTAAAGACCTCTCGTGACAAGTTAAAAGGTTGGCCTTGCTGTGAGGTTCTCTGTGGCCCCAGTCACAGAGAGCACAGTTTTGGTTGATTTTTTTTTTTAACTTCTTTATTAAGCTGGCTGCATAAAAGATATTATACGTTCTCATGTTAACAGTTCTTGTCATGAACAAAGGCAACAAAAATAGTGCAGTAGTAAGATGTGCTTCACATACGATCACATGGTAATAGGAGCTCAGGCCTCGAAGGGCTGCAGGGCTTGCGCAACCAGGGAAGGAGCAGGTGGAAGGGGGTGGCTTTGAGCCGTGGGCCTCCCAGTCTCAAGCCTCCTGCACAGCGTTCCTGGCAGCCACCCCACTCTGAGGCCGGCCTGGGCCTCTCCTCTCGTGACTGCCCCTCTTGTTGGCCTCCCCACACACGTCTTCACCTGCTTTCATACTGCCTCGCATGCCTGGACTGGCTTCTGCCTTTGAGCCCCTTTCTGCCATCCATCTAGTTCCCCCAGAAGCCTTCCAGCAAAACTGACAGTGCTGGGTCCACCCCACCGCCCCCCTTTCTTCCTCGAGTGAAGATTCATGTTCCTAGAGAAAGGGCAGCACGGAGACCTTCTTTGTCTGCTTCTCCGGCCTGATTCTGCCACCTCAGAATTCAGTGCATGGCATTCATTGACCACTTACACCTATGGGCTCCTACAGAAACAGCTCGGAGCTTAAGGGCTTTAGCCCCTGAACTGGTAGGGCTGGCTCAGGCAGCACCTGGTCTCCGTGGCTGGTAGAGGTGCCTTCTGCGCACCCAGGTACAGAGATGGGTCCCAGGCAGAACCTGGCTTCCTGGGCAGAGTTGCTGTAAATCAGATGGTTTGTGAGCTTGTGATTTAGAAAATCCTGATCAGAGGAGGATTGCCCCCTAAGTTGAGCATTTGTACATTTGAATGGTTTAGTTAAGGACATAGCCAGCCCCCCTCAACTTCCCCCCCTTTCCACCCACATGCGGACTTCCAAGTTCTCTGTTCTCCATCCTGGACAGGCGTGAGTGGGAGGAAGTCCTGGCAACTGTGACAGGGCTGCACAAGGAGTGTGCGGCCAGTACCAGGAAGGGTCAGATGTCCAGACTTAACCAGTTAGTGTGACCCCATACATGATATGTGAGCATATCTTTACCGTAGGGCAAGAGTAAGCCAAGCCTCCATCATTCCTAATTTCATCTGGTAGGTCATATTGTCTCTGCGGGTCCTGGAAACTGACAGAATTTTAATACCAAACTCCACGTGGTCCCTCTCCCGGAGTTTGCCCAAACTCATGTCCATTGAGTTGGTTGATGCTATCTATCTCATCCTCTGCCACCTGCTTCTCCTTTTGCCTTCAGTCTTTCCCAGCATCAGAGTCTTCCAAAGAGTCAGCTCCTCGCATCAGGTGGCCAAAGTGTTGGAGTTTCAGCATCAGTCCTTCCAGTGAATATTCAGGGTTGATTTCCTTCAGGATGACTGATTTGATCTCCCTGCAGTCCACAGGACTCTCAAGAGTCGTCTTCAACACCACAGTTCAAAAGTATCAGTTCTTTGGTGCTCAACCTTCTTTATGGTCTATCACATCCATACATGACTCCTGGAAACCATTAGCTTTGATTATACTGAGCTTTGTCGGCACAGTGATGTTTCTGATGTTTAATATGCTGTCTAGGATTGTCTTAGGTTTCCTTCCAAGGAGCAAGCGTCTTTTAATTATAATGGCCTCAATCACTGTCCGCAGTGATTTTGGAACCCAAGAAAATATAGTCTGTCACTGCTTCTACTTTTTCCCCTTCTATTAGCCATGAAGTGATGGGACTGGATGCCATGATCTTAGTTTTTTGAATGTTGAATTTTAAACCAGCTTTTTCACTCCCTTTTTTGACTTTCATCAAGAGGCTCTTTATTCCTCTTCACTTTCTGCCATTATAGTGGTATCATCTGCATATCTGAAGTTATTGATATTTCTCCTGGCAATCTTGATTCCAGTCTGTGATTTATCCAGCCTTGCATTTCACATGATGTACTCTGCATATAAGTTAAATAAACAGGGTAACAATCTATAGTTTTGTCAAACTCCTTTCCCAATTTTGAACTGGTCTGTTGTTCATGTCTGCTTGTAACTGTTGTTTCTTGACCTGCATACAGGTATCTCAGGAGGCAGGTAAGTGGTCTAGTATTCCCATCTCTTAAAGAATTTCCCCAGTTCGTTGTGATCCACACAGTCAAAGGCTTTTTTGTAGTCAGTGAAGTGGAAGTAGATGTTTTTCTGGAATTCCTTTACTCTCTCCATAATCTACTGAATGTTGGCGATTTGCTCTCTCATCCTGCAGCTCAAGTGGCTAGTCTCTTGACTTGGCCAAGCACAGGGCTGAACTGGTCCGTGCAGATCTTTCTCAGATGGGAGGCTTGAATTCATTGTCTGCTCAGAGCCCTCCAGTCACTCAGTCCAATTTCTTGTCACTTTCTTGTTAGAAAAGGCCGCTGACTGGGGCCTCTGCCCACCTAGGAGCTCCTGACCTCCAAAAACACTGTAAAGTGTGTGATCAGAGAGCAGGGATGACCCATGAAGAGTAGCAGATTGTTTAACGCTACTGACAGCATAGCGCATTTTCATCTGAGCAGTCCATTTGGTGTTCTGGAAAGGTGGAAGCTTGTCTCACTGGAAGGATTCAAGCAGAATCCCCTTCTCCACCCTCATCCTCAGAGGCGTGAGAAGAAACGATGATGTGTAAAATCTAGAATCTGTGTGGAAATGAGAGCTGGACTGTCATGCAACTGGGCATGTTAACATGCCCACCTGACACTTGCCCACAGAGTTGAGCTCTTTATCCATTTGCTTGGCTGATGATTGATGTCTTCAGTAGTCATTCCTTCAAGGAGTTTTCCCTATCCCAGTTGATTTCTCCCTTTTTTTGTTTTCTGTAATACTTATGTACAATTTGGATTGAACACTCATGGTAGACTTTTTTCTTTTCACATGAATCTGTTTTAATTCTCATTTAAAAAAAAAAAAAAAAGCTCATGTGGCACAGGGAAAATACACCTTGATTTGTTAGGCAGATTAATAAGTGAGATTATGAACAGACTATGTATCCAGACTGAGAAAATAACCACCTATGATCTGTCTTTTCAGAAAATCAATGAAAATCGCTGAATTTCAGACCTCTCCTGGTTGCTGAAGGACTTCTGGTGACACTGTTCGCTTAGTTCAGGTTTGTATCTATACTTGAAAGTTACCTAGCGGTATCCCCAGAGGAGCTTTTAATTCTAGCCCATCACTCATCCCCAGGATGAAGAGATACCTTTTTTTGAATAGTGAAATCCAGACAAGACAGATCAAAAACACATTGTTAAACAAAGATAGAGATCATTTCTTTGTACCCCTCTATTGCCCCAGCATCATCTTATTCTAGTCCCCTGTCATTAAGACCACCTGCTTTAGTGAAGGGGGACCAGGAGAGTAAATATGGATTAGCCACCCATCATGGCTTGACTCTGGACATTGAAAGGATTTCTAGAAACGGAGCAAGAAATTGGGGCCTCTGATTAGGTTCAGCCTTCACCCTAATTCTTCCAGCTGGTGGGCTCCGCTTGTTCCTATAATTGTGGAAACAGTTTGCCTGTCATCGTCTTCTTGCCGCTTCTTAAGGAGCCACTAGGCGAGGATGTGGCTCCATGAAGGTTCTGTCCTGTGGGACTTGGTCCCTTACCAGTCTCTCTAAGCCTGCTCTGTGTGTCTGTTTTGTACCTTGTTCCCCAGTTGGTTCATAAAGAGCTTGGGTTCTGGAGTCACTCAGGCCTGGATTTGACTCTCTGAAAGGTTTCCCCACTCTGTGAAATTAGGATAAAAGGACCCACCTGCTGTGGGAAACCTGCATGCTCTCAGGCCACAGGTGGGAGTATACCAGATGCCCAAAGTACCGGTGTGAGTCCCTTTCACCTCAGCATTTCTTCTGACTCTTGATACTGTGGGTGTGCTAGTATGTGTGCAGTGGTGTGTGTGTGCGCACGTGTGCGTGCTTGTTCATCACAGCATTAGTAGCAAAAGGTGGAAATCACATAAATATCCACCAGGAGGTGGAATAAGCTAGCGTGCATCTTTACAGTGGAGTACAGTGCTGGGTGGGGGCGGAAAACAGAAGGTGCTGACTGTGCCTTGCTAAGGAAAGATCTCCAAGGTATTTCATTTAAAAAAAGAACACAAGATTCCGAACAGCGTGTCCTGTACAGTTAACTACTTCCGTGTTAAAGGGGGCAGTGGGGGAAGATGAAATAAATTTTTGTGTTTGTCTACATATACTCAAGAGATGAGAAACACACACAGCATTCATTAGACCTACCTGGTTTTTTGTGGAAGTATCTAGTGGTAAATATTTTTGCCTGATTTATATGAAAAATTGGCGGCTTTGTCTTCCCCTGTTGGACTCCTTGGTTCCTTGTAAGGTGCCTTGCTTCATTAATTCTGTCTCCTCGTGGCGCCCCCGCCCTGCCCTGCCCCGTGCTCTGTGCGCAGGCGCTGTCCACATGCCCTGTGTCCTCTGGGGGTAGGGGAGGGAGACTTGCATGTGCAGTGTATTCTGTATCTGAACCACATGTACCCAGTTCAAGGCAGTCGTTCTTCTGATGAGTCCCTGTGCACACGATGGCCACGAGAAGTGGTAAGTGTGCACATGACCTGTGTTCAGCTCTTGGCTCGCTGCTGACTGGAGCCTCGCCAGTCAGCCAGGCCGGGCAGAACACTCTTGTTTTCTGGGCGTGCTGTCCCCACCAGTGGTGTTTCCGGTGTGAGGGCCGAGCAGGATGAGCCCCCTCCGTGGCCACCTCCACCTGCTCTGGCTTCCCTGCTGCCCCAGCACCTCCTGTTGCCATCAGTGCCTTCTTGTCTCTGAGGAAACGAGGCTGTTTGTGGCTAGGTTTTAGCTTTGAGGTTGGCAGTGCATTCCAGGCAGCTGCCCAGATCCTGGGCGCTTGCACTCCCTTGCCTCCCTGTTCAGTCCTCCCGGAGTTCTGCCTGCTTTCATTCCAGCCTCATCTGGCCATGGCTCCCAGCAGAGCCCTCGCCTGCACACTCAGGCTCAGGGTCCCCCCTCTGTGGTCCGTGAAGCTCCTGTTGGAATGGCTCTGTTCTCAGATCCAGCTCCCAGTCGTTCCTTCCCTCGCCCCGAGGGCTCACCCTGGTTCCCTCCTCCTTGCTGCCTGCCCTGTGTACTTGTCTGTTGTTGTCACATGCGTGCATGCCGTGTGACCACTGCCATTGTCATCCACCCGGACTTCCACGGCTTCCCTCAGTTACCCATTAATTGGAACCCAGGTCAGCGGGAGGACAGTTGGTGCTGTAGCCCTGGCCATCCTTGGAATGAGAAGTGCCCACCTGCTGCACAGCCCAGGGTGTGGCTTCCCGACTGCCTCTCCTTCGCCAGCAGAGCAGGCACTGTGGGAGCCCTGAGCTCAGCCACAGCCTGAAGTAGAGCAGTCAGAGCCAGGCTGGAGCCGCTTGCCTGCTGCTGGGCTGTGGTGACGGCAACTGCTGCAGCGCTGGCACAGGGAGGGCCCCAGCTAGGCCCCTGGCCCCGTGGGGCTGGGCCAAAGGGACAGGTGACCTTGTGTGTTCAGTCACCAAGTCGTGTCCGACTCTTTGCAACCCCAAGGACTGCAGCACACCAGGCCTCCCTGCCCCTCACCATCTCTTGGAGTTGGCTCAAGTTCATGTCCATTGAGTCAGTGAAGCCATCCAGCCATCTCATCCTCTGTCACCCTGTTCTTCTGCCTTTAGTCTTTCCCAGGTGTTTTCCAGTGAGTCGGCTGTTCACATCAGCTGGCCAAAATATTGGAGCTTCAGCATCAGTCCTTCCAATGAATATTCAGGGTTGATTTCCTTTAGGATTAACTGGTTTGATCTCCTTGCTTTCCAAGGGACTCTCAAGAGTCTTCTCTAGCACCATAGTTCAAAGCATCAGTTCTTCAGGGCTCTGCCTTTATGGTCCAGCTCTCACATCCATACATGACTACTGGAAAGACTGTAGCCTTGACTATGTGGACCTTCGTCAGCAAAGTGATGTCTTTGCCTTTTTACACACTGTCTAGGTTTGTCATAGCTTTCCTGCCAAAAAGCAATTGTCTTCTAATTTCATGGCTACAGTCACCATCTGCACCAATCTTAGAGCCCAAGAAGAGAAAATCTGTCACTGCTTCCACATCTTCCCCTTCTGTTTGCCATGAAGTGGGACCGGATGCCATGCTCTTAGGTTTTTTTAAATATTATGGCTCAGACAGCAAGGGTGACTTTAGGCAGGACCAAACCATGACTCCGGAGAAGGCAATGGCAACCCATTCCAGTACTCTTGCCTGGAAAATCCCATGGACGGAGGGCCTTGTGGGCTGCAGTCCATGGGGTTGCTAGGAGTCGGACACAACTGAAGCGACTTAGCAGCAGCAGCAGCAAACCATGACTCAGGCTTCCCAGTACTAGTGGTAAAGAACCCACCTGCCAATGCAGGTAGACGTAATAGATGTGGGTTTGATTCCTGGGTTGGGAAGATCCCCTGGAGGAGGGGATGGCAACCCACCTCAGTATTCTTGCCTGGAGAATCCCATGGACTAGAGGAGCCTGGTGACTGCAGTGTACAGGGTTGAAAAGAGACACGACTGAAGCAACTTAGCACACAGCACAAAGCTTGACTCTGGTTTGGACTTGCGTTGACCCTCCTGGGCATCTGTTGGGTCTCAGGGTGCATCTCGGGGTGCAGGTGTTTACAGTTGGCCTTGCCCTTGCTGGGGGCAGGTATGATAGGATGGGCTCCGGCCACATAACAGCAGAGGACAGGATAACAGCTCCTGCTTCCCCTTTGGAAGGGTCTCGAGCTGAGGAAAAGCCACACCTCTGTTCTTCTTTGAGGAAGTAGCCATCATTTATTTGTTCTTTTGGCCAAAAAAATTTTGTCTTAATCATTAAGAAATAAAAGGTTTCCTGGTCATGGAAGCAGGAAGTTTATCTTTGTCTCTCCCTTTCCCATCTTGTAGGGAGCTGAAGCTTCAGCAGAATCCTGACCCAGGGACATCTCAATGGCCCTGGGAGCAGAAAAGGCAGAGGGGGAGGCGTCCTCAGACACGAAAGCCCCTTCCTGTGGGAGCTGGAGCCGTGGGGAGCAGGAGCTGATCCCCGTAGGGCCTGTGCTCGGGGAGCAGCCACCACGCCTGGAAGCCGAGGGAGGACCCGCCTCTCCTGTTGAGGGCACCGAGGGGCTCCCCGGCCCTGCCTGCTATGGTGGGGTTGGCCCTGGCCCCTCCAGAGCCTGCCAGCCACCAGCAAGCGGGGCCAGCAGGGAGCCAGCAGCTGGTGGGTCTAAGCCCGCTTTTGGTTGCGTGCCTTCTGCTGGCCTGGAGACTGGTGATCTGCCCTCTGCAGGAAGTCAGGTAGGCACCAGGGTAGTGGGGCTGTCCTTTGCGAGTCCACTCCAGCATTGTCTCACCATCTTACAGCTTCCCCAGCACCCGTGTGAGGCGGGGAGGTAGGGGAGCTTAGGTAGCTTGAATGTGCTGATTTCTGTTCTGCAGGCTCATATGGACAGGTGGGCCCAGCAGATAGCTCTGTCCACAGCATCTCCACTTCTTCAGGAGTATGACTGGTGACCTTTTGAGGATTGGGGATGCTGTGACCAAGACATCCTGCCCAGAGGGCAGGCAGGGGAGCCACGGTGGGGGACCCATGTCCTGTGTTTGACTTGGTGATGTGGAGGCTTTCTGGAGCCCCTGGGGAGACGTGGGGAAGAAGGTTCCAGGGCCATGGGCTCCTGGGGGCTGTATCCCACTGGGCCCTTGGGGACCTGGCAGCACTGTCTCTGGACAAAGAGGATTTCAGGGGCCTCCCTGACTACAGGCAGCCTCGCCTAGTGGGTGTCATGTGGAGCAGGGAGTCCTGACTGTCTCTGACCTCGGGCAAACCACTGGATCTTGCAGGCCCTCAGGACAGTTGGGAAGGTTACCTGATTGACCTGTCCCTCCCAGCTCCGACAGCCTGTGGTGGTCTGCCTGCCAAGACCTCTCATGGTGACGGCTTTGATCTGTGCCATGTCATCGTGGCACTGGCTACCACGTGCTGCTGCCCAGAGCCCTGTGACATGAGGAAGTTCTGAGCATGACTGCCTGGGAGAAGACAGAGGCTAGGCCCACCTGCCAGGGGGCTGGGGCACTGCGAGGCTCAGGGCACCTGAGTCAGACTGAGTGAGCGAACACAGAGATAGGTTGTTTGTGAGTGTCAGTCTGGTGCTTGTTGCAGCGCTGCTGTTGGTTGAGCTCTCATTGTTCACCCTGGAGCTCATTTAATCTGCATAGCCTGAGGAGGCGGCCCTGTCACCACCCCCGCTTTGCAGGCGAGGGAAGTGAGGCTCAGAAGTGAGAGAAGTGAGTCTGGGAGCTGGCAGCTAGGGGTGGCCTCAGGGCTGTCTGGTTCCAAAGCCCACACCCTAACCTCTAGTGCCACCCTGCCTCCCTGGGGGTGGGCTCTTCATCGAGCTGATTAAAAGTCTGAGTGAGGAGGCTGGGGTGAATGACTCATTTTGCCACTATTGAGTCACCGCTGGGTGTGAGCCGAGCGGGTGGGGCCCGGTGGGCCGCCTGACTGCCAGGTTCAGATGTGTGTCCTGTCAGCAGCGGAACTGCTGAGGTCCTGCTTGCGCAGGGCACGCTTCTCAGAGGTTAGGCAGTGTGTTCCAGCTTCAGCACGACAGCTATTTGAGTTCTGCTGGCTCACGAAGGAGGCATCTGTGCAGGAAGAACCGGGGAAGAACGGTGGTGGGGGTTGGGGAGATCAGCTCCGGGAGGACTGTCTGCTCCCCTCATCTCCATCTCCAGCTGCACCCTCACTGTGTCTGACTCTTGGACCAGGTAGCAGGCTCTTTTCAAGAACTTTCCTCCGGGTCATCTGGGTCCCCAAAACCACCCCAGAGTTGTCCCCGAAGAGAGAAGTCTGGCTCGCCTGTTTGATCTTTTCCCTCCCTCCTGTCACTGTAGATGGAGGAGACCAGGCTTCCTGCCCCGGAGGCGCTACCTCAGACTCACGCCATTCCCAGAGCTGCTGCTCTTTGCTTGGGACACGATGCTGACACCGAAGATGACCCGTCTCCTGTGGAATCGCCGCAGGTGCCAGACCTCTGCCCACAGTCTCCTATCTCGGGCTTCCCGTGCCCATCGAGGTGGAGGTCGGCCGTGAGCCCAGGGACGCCCGCGCCACCATCTTCCAGTTGCAGCATGTCCGCCTCTTCCCCAGGCAGCAGTCTCCAGGGTCCCCAGGAAAAGGCGGAGCCTCGGAGTGGCTGCCTCGCCAAGGTCTCCTCCTCCTTGGAGCTGGCTGTCCCGCCGTCAGCGCCCTCAGTGGTCAGCCCTGGGCCTCGGCTCCAGTGGTTGCCCCAGCCTGTGTCCTCAGCAGGTGATGCCCCCGGGCTGGGCAGGAGACGTCTCTCCTTCCAGGCCGAGTACTGGGCCTGTGTGCTGCCTGATTCCCTGCCTCCCTCCCCAGACCGCCGCTCCCCACTCTGGAACCCGAACAAAGAGTACGAAGATCTGCTGGACTACACCTATCCCCTCAGGCCCGGGCCCCGGCTCCCGAAGCAGCTCGATAGCCACGTGCTGGCTGAGCCCGTCCTGCAGGACTCGGGCATAGACCTGGATAGCTTCTCTGTCTCCCCGGCGAGCACCCTTAAGTCACCCACTAACGTCTCCCATAGTTGCCCACCAGCCGAGGCCGCTGCCCTGTCATTCTCTGGGCCCAGAGAGCCAAGCCTTAAGCGGGGGCCCTCTGGAGTACCCCAGAAGCAGGGTGGTGTGGGGTTAGCATCTTGCAGCCTCTTTGCCTCTACTCCCAGAGCCCCAAGCGGTAGGGCCACTCCTTGGGTGAGCAGAGAGCCAGCCCGGAGGAATCTGAGGGACTGGCCACCTGTGGGCCGGCACCTTGAGCTGGGTTCTCCACGCCTGAGGACAAGGGACAGAGGGTGGTCCTCACCTGGGTTGGAGAGGGAGAAGGGGGCCAGCCAGGGCCTCAGGCGCCTCACCTGCGAGGAGTCTGGATGGAAACCCCAAGAGGAGGTGGAAAGTGACGACGAGTATCTGGCCCTACCCACTCGGCTGACACAGGTTTCTAGCGTGATTTCGTATTTGGGCTCCATTCCCACCTTGGTGCCCCTGTCCACGGATGCTGCCGAAGGGCAGAGCTCCCTGGACGTGTCAGACAGTGATGGGCCAGCTTCGCTCCCGTCAGACTCCAGCCAAAGCCAGCTTCCCTCCGGGGCTACCCTCAGAGGGTCCTGGAGTGCTGAGGACCAGAAGCACTGTTTGCGACGCTCCTTCGTCCATGCAAGGTGCTCTGCCGGAGAGGGCAGTCTGGTGAGCAGCCAGGCCCTGGGAGTCTCCTCCGGACCGGTGAGAACGCGCGCCTCCTGGTCGGCAGTGTTGGATCCAGATGCTGAAGGGCAGCCTCCCAGGAAGGGCGGCAAGCAGGGGAAAGAGTCACTCGTGCAGTGCGTGCAGGTAAACTCAGCGTCTCGGCACTGTTGCCTTCTTCCCCCGTCCACTGACCTTGTAGGAAGCTTGGTGACGTTGAGCACTTAGGTGCCAGGCGCCATACTGCACCTTCTGTCCAGTCCTGATGAGGACTGGCATTCTCTTGTCAACGCTGGAGGAAAAGGCAGCGAGATGTTAGGTAACCTGCGCCTTCACTGTCAGTGAGAGTAGAGCCTGTGCTGCTAACCACTCCCCAGGCTGCTTGACCTTGAGGATCAAGAGGCCCTCTGCACAAGAGGGACCTGTGCTCAGATGCCTTCAGGAAGTACAGGCTCAATAAAAGTGTTTTCTTGGCCAAAAGACTGCCCAGAGCTTTAATTTGATAAAGTGCTGTAGCTGCAGATTGGAGGGTGTCAGGCACACTGTTGCCTAGACTTGCTGGACTCGTGTGGACCGTGTGAGAAAGGAGGTGGAGCTGCTACTGCATGGAACAGGGTTGTCCGCGCCAGGTAGTTGTGTGTTTTGGCTCCATCTCTTTAGTTTGCTTGTTGGTAGGATGTGGAGCTTTGCCTCCTTGGTCGTTGTGTGGGTTAAATGAAATAATTCATGTCCCGGACCTTGTACAGTCCCTCACATGAGGATGTTCAGGCGCGCAGCTGTCCACACCCTGGGAGAGCCCAGGGCCTGCCTCCCACCTGAGCGCCCAGATGTGTCCACAGGCAGCAGGGCAGCCAGCCGAGGGCTGTGTCCCCAGGAGCGACGCCGCGGAAGTTTTCTAGCTCTCAAGGAGGGCTTTAGCCTGCCCTGTGGTGTCATGTGGACTTTGTTTGTACTGTGGAGCAGGTGGTACAGGTGTTAGCATGTGGAAGAGTGAAGCCGTGGGGTACAGGCCTGGGCTCCCAGCCCCTGGTGAGTGGCTGGCAGGAGTCTGGGGCCCGGCTCCCTGGGCGGGAAGGAGCAGCACAGGGACAAGCAGCTTCAGTTGTTTTCAGGTGTAGGATCAGGTCAGTCTTGGTCACGGTCCCATGTTCTATGTCCACATCTTCCCCAGGAGCAGTTCTACAGTCAGTACAGTGCTGACTGAGGAACTGACCTGTGTCGGGCAGGTCCCTTCTGGGCCGCTCTTTGCCCGCTGCCCTCTCCCCCATGTGCCCTGCCCTGTCCCTGCACACAGGGCTGGCCCTTCACAGACCAAGGGGCCACAGAGCCATGGTGAGCCCTCCATGTTGCCCTGGCAGAAGTCTAGTCACGGGTGGGGACAGACCAGGAGCAGAGGGGAGACAACACCTTGGTGGGGAATGCAGCCTGTAGCCTGGGATCCCCCAGATATTTTTAGCCTGTGGTTCCATGGGTGACACACGATTTATTTGTCCACACAGACATTTTGTTGTCAGCTGGAAGAGCTGATCCACTGGCTGTATAACGTTGCAGACACTACTGACCACCTCACTGCACCCAGATCCAACCTCACAGGCCTCAAGTCTTCTCTGCAGCTTTACCGGGTAATAAGTGGTCCTGGTTTCTGACTGTTCACTCACTAGATGGTGGTAAATTACTTGACTAGAAGGTAAAAGTTTGGGTGACTGATGCACAGTGTCATGATCCATTGACTTTTACCTGAAATCTAATCAGACATCTTACTGGAAATCTAATTCTTTTCAAATCCTTAATGCTGAAAAACTAACATGTATGAGTTACTTCCCAGACCAAGTAGAGCTTGAAGAAAGTCCATTTTATTTACCTTCAATCCAGAATACTTCAGGGTTATTTGCAATGTGATTTTCCAAATGTCTCAGGCTTCCCTGATAGCTCAGTTGGTAAAGCAATGCAGAGACTCCAGTTCGATTCCTGGGTTGGGGAGATTCCTTGGAGAAGGGCCAGGCTACCTGCTCTGGTATTCTTGGGCTTCCCTTGTGGCTCAGCTGGTAAAGAATCTGCCTGCAATGTGGGAGACCTGGGTTCGATCCCTGGGTTGGGAAGATCCCCTGGAGAAGGGAAAGGCTACCCACTCCAGTATTCTGGCCTGGAGAATTCCATGGACTGTAGTCCATGGGGTCACAAAGAGTCAGACACAGCTGACTTTCACTTTACAGATTCTCAGGGATTGATAGACAGAGATCTGCATTGTTAGGAAATCACAAGACTACTGAAATTAAGTAAAATTAAAAGATTAAGTTTTTCAGTTCTGGCCACATTCCGAGTGTTTGGTCATCACATTTGTCTGGTGGCTACCATATTGAATAGAGCCTTTAGAACATTTCTATCATCACAGAAAACTCTGTTGGACAGCCCTGACTGGTATTTTTAGGATTTGAGCTGAATTGCACTGACTCCAGAATACACACAAGGCATTTTGATGGTATTTAAACCAAAATATGACCCAGTTTGCTTCTCAAGGTATTCTTTTGAAGGGTAGGGGTTACCTCTTTTTAGATTTTGTTATTTTAAGGATTTCTTTGTGGGTCCTGGTTAACTTTGTAACGGGTGTATTTTGTGACATTTTGTGCTGTTCTGGCATAGTTATCAGTAGGCCCTCTTTCATTCTCAGAAGTGTTCTGAATTGGATGATAAAGTATCAGTCAATACTGATATCACTTGATACTGATATTCACATCAACTGAGCCACCTGCTGGCTTACATTGCATCTGTCTGGTTGACCCAGTCTTTCTGTTGCCTCTTCCGGAGGAGCAGAGGTAGTGTTTGTGGCCTGAACTTGTGGTTTAGTCCAGTTTTCTGGGACAGTTCTTTGAATAGAAGAGTGTGTGATTTACTTGTGACCAAGCCAGGGCCACACCACCCAACTCAGAGCTCCTTCCACACCCAGGCAAGACGGGGGACCCTTTGTTTTCCAACTTGGAGCCAACTAAAATTGAGGGGCAAGGCCTTGCCTGGGTGGGCCAGCTGCCCTACCCTCGTGGGAATGCTGCTTCCTGCTGAATGGAGAGTGGTTGCCAGAGTTCCTTTCCCAGAGCACACTTGAGAGAGGAGAGGAAGGCTGAGCGTGAGGGCCCACTCCCAGGAGGCCCAGGGCAGCACCACCATGGAGAGGGCACTGCTTGGAGTTTGGACCCACTGGGGTGGCCTTTCCAGCAGGCCTCCGCCCCACTCCCCTCCTAGCAGGCGCCTCACAGCAGCTCTGTTGCCACCACTTTATTCTCCTCCTGTCCTCTGCGTGTCAGGCCAGTCACATGCACCTATCCTGCTTTGTGGGTAGAGCTGAGAGCTGAGCTGGGAGTCACTGCAGGTTAGCGAAGCCTAGCCCGCTTGTGTCATCCACACGACTGTATCACCAGGTGGGACCCCACTGTCAGCGCTGCTGCACCCAGGATGGCGCCTGGCTCACGCCCACATGTGAGCTGCCTCGAGCCTACTTAGATACCACATATAAGCACATGTACACTGGTTCACACACGTTTCACTTGTGACCCTGTCTTGTGTATTTTGTCTTAACACAGTGGGTTTGTGGCAGCATATAAACTGCAGAGAACTAAAGAAGAAATAATCAATACAGGTAATTAGGGCAAACGAAAACAAGACAGGAATATAGTAAATCCAGAAGTAAAACTGCAACTTCAGAATGTGAACTGCACCCTGTGCTGAAGGTGGTCATGGATTTGACTTCACATCTTAGCAGCTGAAGGAAAAACCAGAAACGGTTACAAGGCTTGGTACTGCAAGGGGAAAAGAAATCAACCGCTCAGGAGACTCACAGCTTCCCTGACGCCATCCCACGGCCTCAGGTCCAGAGAGAGCGGGACAGGGAGGACGTGGGGCAGGCTGCAGCTGCCTGTGGCCACACTGAAGGCGCCTCTGTGGCTCTGCGGGTCCACTAGAATGGAAGACAGTCTCAACAGGCCCGTGAGCCTAAATGGGACCCTTTGAGGTGTAGCCCACACGGGAATCCCGGCCTCCAGGCTGTTCAGGAGCCAGGCTCTGCCAGGGAAAAGAAAACTCTGCTTTTGTCAAGTTGTAAACAGAAAAACAGGATTGACTCTGGGTTTGCTTTGGGCTCAAAGAAGATGAGGTTAAACTACTGCACTGTTTACTTGGGGAATCCTGAAGAGTGGGTGGGTTAAAGGGGAGTCCAACTACCAAAGAAAAGATCATTTTTAATGACTTTTGTGAAATGGTAGTAATAAAGCTTTTTCCTGTTTTTTTCTGTTGTGCTCTAAGCAATTTAAGAAAGATATAGATGAACACCAGTCCCTGACGGAGAGTGTCTTACAGAAAGGGGAGATCCTGCTTCAGAGCCTGCTGGATAATACCCCAGGTGAGATTCTTGGGTTTTGAATTTAGCTGGTGCTTAATATAACCTCTCAGTGCAAGTCCGGGACCCACTCTGTCACCAGGCGGAGCCAGTGTACAAGAATCCCTCGTGTCCACACCCATTGCCTTTGACTCCCACAGTCGACTGCCAGCTTCTCGCATCTTCATGGCCCCACAAACACGTGATGAGGCAGTCACAGCCCTGCGGGTGTGAGAAGTCAGGCATTGAGCCTGCAAGAAAGATGCACTTTTTTTTTATACTTTAATATATATATGGCTGTGCTCGGTCTTAGCAGCATGCAGGAGCTTCAGCTGCAGCGTGTGAACCTTGCTGCTGGATGTGGGATCTAGTCCCCTGACCAGGGATTAAACCAAGGCCCCTGATTGAGAGCACGGAGTCCCAGCCACTGGACCACAAGGGAAGTCCCAAGAACAGTGCTCTTTAAGCTTCTGCCTTTCCTTGGTGGAGTCCTTGGTGGGAATGCTGGCTTTAGTCCAGCTCCCCTTAGCTTAGGGGAGCCAAGGACACTGGGGAGCCTACAGGGCTCCCTTCCTTTTGCCCTGCAGGCTGGACCCCTCTCTCGTTATCTGCTTTGGGGGAGGATTTGTTCCAGGACCTGAGAGCAGTCAATCTGTTCTATGGGAAGAGACTGAAGGAAGAAGTGAACTGATGAGAAGGGGACAGGTGGACGGTGGTACACAAACTAAGCTTGAGCCCTTTCCCAGGATGGATTCCCAGATTAGGAAGGTGAGAAAATCAGACTCTGAGAGTGCATCTCAGGGTGCAGGTGTTTACAGTTGGCCTTGCCCTTGCTGGGAGCAGGTATGATAGGACGAATATGACAGGAGAATGCTAAGTTAAAGCAAGGAATTGATGGACCCCTCAGAGCAGTCCCTATGTTTCTGTAAGACTGAGCAAGCAAGTGCTGAAAAAGCCCATCTGTGTTTTGCCTCAGTTTTGGACTGAAGTGGGATTTCCACTGGAAGCAAAACAGTGTGAACAAAGTGGGCAGGGTCCACTGGCTTGAGAAGGGAGAGGTGGCGCGCGCCGGACCAGCAGTGGTGGGTGGGTGTGTGGTAGGGAGGTGGTGCCAAGTGTCCCAGCCTGAGCACCGCTGACACTGGGCCACGGGACGCGCTGTCGTGAGGACAGCTGTCCTGTTGTTGCACCGTGCTTATCAGCATCCCCGGCCTCTGCCCAGTAAATGCCAATAGTATACCTCCTCGGTTTTGACAACCCCAAACATCTCCAGACACTGCCAGATGTCCCCTGGGAAGGAAGAAACCCCCAGGACTGAAAACAGCGTGGCAGAGGGGTTTTGCTGGGGGGAGCCACTGAAGGGTTTCAGCAGGGCATGACTTACCCGTTGTCCGTCACGTGAGCCCACAGCATCCCTTGCCCTTGGGACACCTTTGCTTTGGCTCATCCACTGTGCTCTTGCATTAGGAATTTTTTAATTTTTATTGGGGCAGAAATTTGCTATGCCAGGCTCCTTTGCCACTTGTTATACCAGCATTGTCTTGAGTACTATGTGCCAGACACCATGCCAAAGCCGTTGACATTTTTTTCACTTAATCACAGGCCCGTGAGGTGGATAGTTAATACTCTCACTTCACAGAGCTATGGATCTGCATGGGGCCACACAGTGCATGGCAGCCTGACTCCCACCCCTGTGCACTAATACCCCACTCAGGCTCCTGCACCTGCACACACGCACAGTAGCATAAAGAACTCAGTACCAGGAAATTTTCTGGAGGCCACATGTGTTTCTTACAAGCTACAGGTTGTTCTTGGACCTTCATTTAAAAATCGACTCAGTAATACTTCTCAGTACTTAATCGGTAATGATGTCCCACTTTGCTCTTCTCTCCAAAGGAGTCTAGAGGTATTTTACTGCCTAAATAAGAGACTTTTTTTAGGGAATTCTCTGGTGGTCCAGGGAATCCCCTGGTGCTTTCACTGCTGTAGGCCCAGTTCAATCTCTGATTGGGGAACTAAGATCCCACAAGCTGTGCATGGCCCAAAAAAAAAAAAGATGCTTTGGGGTATTTTGTGATTTTCAGGTCTGTATCCAGGCTCATTCAGATGGACACCATGCCCCTCCCAGTTCTCTGCTTGGACTAATCAGGAACTTGGCTGTTTTATGAAAATCACAGGTTCCCCTAGACATCCACAGGGTCTTCAGCTAGGCGCACAACTCTTCCCTCCAGATCACACTGTCAGAGTCAGTGGAGCCCAAGCATGGACACCCCAGTCCCCGCAACTTCTTCAGAGCCCACTCTCATCCTCAGCCATGTGCAAAACCTGAGGGACAGGTCAGATTAATTCCTTCCAAATGTGTTCATCTCAGCCTCCAGCTAACGGGTTTTCCTTTGGTTATCTGGCAAGTTTTCACTACATTTTGACCCGGTTACCTTGGTACATGAAGTAACAGTCCTGCCTTACACCCTAACTCCTCATTATCCTAGATCAGACGACTAGAACCTATTGACATCGAGCTGAACCAGGGCCCTGTATGCATGTATTCAGTGAAAACATTGAAGTCTCAACTGGGAAAGAGAATTTCATCACTGTTCCAGCTTCCCTTTTGTTTGGCCCCAACCAAATGTTCTAACATTTTAAAATAAAAGTTCAAAAACCAAAGGCCCCTTGAATTCCACTGACCCCACACAGGACTGTTCACATGACCGGTGAACTTGGAGGAGAGAACCTGACCCACTCACCCTTACAGGTGAGCTGTGCCAGGGGCCCTGGCTGCATTCCTCAGCCTGCCCTGCCGATTGTTCTAAACTGTCAGGCTGGCACTTTGCCCTGATGATGCTGCACCGCTGTGGCTTCCCTAGGGGCTAAGTTCCACAGCCTGTTCCTCCTTCCACCCATCTGCTGGCATCCTCTGCAGATAACACAGCTTCCCCTTTCCCTTCCTCTGCTCACAGATGTTGCAGCTGTGGCAGGAAATTAGGGAGAGGGTGAACACAGCTGATAAAAGGCACAGGAAGCAAAAGCAGCCTTTGTGTTTAACAAAGGAAGTCGAAGTTTTTAAAAGAAAAAAACAAGCCTGCTGTGTGTGATGCACTCTGAACCTGGCCCCTCCCTTCCTCAAAACTTGGCCTGTAGGGGTTGGAACCTTGGCCTCATGAACCATCTTGTCTTAGCCTGCTTTCAGGTAATTTTCTCTTGAAGTCTATTCATTTAGGACCCACCAAAAAGGGTTCACAAGCAGTCCCATGTTACGTTACCGCATCACCCATATATGTGCTAAATGACAGTCCCACAGCCAACAAGCTGATGGGACCTGGTAGCAGGACCCAGAGTCCTCATGGTGGCCTGCTGTTTTCATTTCAGGCTTCAGCCCCACAGGATCCGGGTGTGAGCCAGGGGTCTTATCTCTAAAACTCAGATAATACCAGTCATCAGACAACCATGTCTCTTGTGCATTTTTGTGAATGTGTAACTCCAGAGTGGAGCCATTGAGACAATTCAGCATCAATCACAAGTTGACAACATAGATTCCGCAGTGCAGTTCGGTCCAGGGAGTATTTTTTAAGTGGACATTGTGAAACTGTGGCCATGTTCCTGCTTTCTGCTACACCCTGGTATGTTCCTTGAAGGCACACTTGTGTTGTGTCTTTGGCCTTACTGCTTTAAAACTCATTTGTTAGTGTTAAAGGATGTCCTGGGCAGGATCTCTAGGCAGCCCAGCGCGCTGGAGAGCCACGCGGATCGCCTGTACGACACCATCTTGGCCTCCCTAGACACACTGGCCGGCTGCACCCTCACCCCCGACAGCACGCCAGCAGCACACAGGAGCACCGGTGTGAAGGGAATTAGCCTGGTAAGTAGAGCAACCCCAGAGGAGGAAACTTGTCCTCAGACCCCAGTGCCTGATTCTGGAACAGAGTTCCTGTTCTAATAGTTGGCTGTTTCTTAGAAGCTCCTTCAACTAAAAAAGCTACTGAAACAAATAAGAGGCGAGAGGCTGGGAGAAGCCCCTGGAACTGAAAAGGGGAGATGCTGCCATTGCCAGGGAGTGGGGCGGGGGGGCGGGGGCCGCTTTCTGTGGTGATGAAAGCGGCACGCTCCATTGCTCACTTTCCGCCCTGTGCCTGCTGAGGACTAGGGTGCTCTGTGCTTCCATCTTAAATGGCCGACATGTCACCCCTCCCCACCCGTGGAAACAACTGTAGACTTTACCTGTACCAACTTTGTTTTATGTCTGTGCACATACGCTTCTCTGGTACAGGCTGCCTCTATCCTGCAGGCTCTTCCCACCCAGCTCATGTGGTGCTCCATCAGTAAGCAACTCTTGACAAAGCCAAGTAGCCACAGGGATCCTGAGTTACAACTCCCCACACCTTCTTTTCCTGAAAATGCTCTCTGAAAATGTCACACACTACTCCCCTCCAAAAAAGGGTTAGGGGATGGATAGGGTTAGGGGATGGATAGATGGGAGCACCAGGCCTTGGAGATGTCACAGGTAGGAACAGAAGCTGAGAGCAAAGAGGGACTGCTGCCCACTCTGGGGCTACCACTGCCCAACACCATGCCGCCACAGCTGGAGCACGCTTCTTCCAAAACTTCTCCTACTGCCGAAATCTGGCGTTTAACTCAGATTTCCTGGGTGAGAATTCACTGCAAATAAAAGAAGGTAAGGGATAAATCCAGGTATCTCGGGAGCAGGGAGTCCCTGTATTTGCATCAAATAAATCTAGGGTAGTAGTCATTTTAATTCTAAAATGAATGCAGATGATTGCCATGTCATTTCTTCCTCTGCAGCATTCTGCCTGTAACGGATGCTTCTCTTTCTCTTTAGGCATCTTCTCTGAATGAGATGTAATTATCTGTCAGTCAAAATGTGGCTATTTGGAAACTTTCGGAAGTCCTTGTGAGAGCCATTTAATTCTGAAACCAAGTGGGAAATGTGACTAGCTTTAAAATGCCTTTCTTTTCCCTGAAAGTAAGGGCTGTTGAGTTACTGTTTTTATTTAAATGAATCCTTTCCAGTTAAGGTTTTCCTTTGGTGCTTCTCTACAAAGAGCATGTAGCTTTGCAGTTGTTCAAATAATGCAGACAAGGCTTACAAGATTTCCTCTCCCTCCGTCCAGTTAAAAAGAGGAGACAGAACTCCTAAACTACTCTGTGTACTGAGATCATTTAAAGAAAGCTGGTAGGAGAAAGAAGGTACCCAGTACTTGGTGTTCTCAGGCATACAAGAGGATCCAAAAGACAAAAAGTGACTAGGCTTATAAATCACTCTCTGAAGACTGTAGAAGATATTCAGACTCTCCAAATTAATAGAAAGTTTTGAACAAATAGAACTTCTGTAAATTATTTTGGGCTGCAAAGATACCTTTTATCATCTTAAGTGCTCAGGGCTCCATCTGCCTGCCTAACATTTTAAAGGAGAATGAGAGGGGCTTAAGAAGCTGCCATTGAGCTTCAGCCCACTAATGATCTGCCTTCAGGGTACCTCCAGGAGGCGGCATCCTGCACTCCTCCCTGGGAAGAGTCAGAAGGGCATGGATAGGCTCACACAGCCTGGTTAAATAGCTGTAGAAGCTAAGGCTGTTCATGGTGAGGGGAAAAGGGAATTCTTTTGTTTCTTTGGGAGTTGACATGTGAATACCTTAGTGGGGGGGGGAGGGACCAAGGAGCAACCATTTAAAGCCAACTCTAGCTTTTTAAAGTAAAATGATTGGCCATTGCTGGTAACCACACATTCTGCAAAAACAAAGCAGCGCTTTCAAAATGTTTTATTGGCTGTGAATGTGCATGGAAGGAGGAAAGCACTTTGCCTGTTTACTTGTGTTCCAGTAGGCTATGACCTGAGGAAAGGGTCCTCCACACTTAAATATGTGATAACACTTCAAGAAAGTCAGAATCCTTTCTCAAACTCTAGGTTCTCACTTGAGGGAGGGTGCTTAAGAAAGGAAGATACTTTGATTTATAAAGAAATGGACAAATCACCTGAACCCAGAGCAGGTAACATTAGAACAGTTACTCTCATAAAGCAGTCTTCTGATACCCCTCAGAATAAAATACTAAATAGAAAATTACCCTCTTTAAGAGAAGTTTAGAACTTAAAGCTGAGCAACTTAACACCATCTCATCCATCTCTGTGAACTAAAATCCTCAAGAGTTTAAACTGGAAAATAAGCTGTTAATAAGTTTTAATGTTTAAAGATTTTAATTCTAAAGGGAAACTATAAAATTCAGTAACAGTTATATAAAATGGAGTATTTCAAGTGCCTCTGCCATTCTAGTATTTATCAAAATGCTTAAAGGCATAATTTTGATTCTGCTGTCTCAGTTTTAATCTTGGTTCTGTACATAGATTTAAAAAGACAGAACACCTTCCTAGCAGATTATTATATATGTAAAATAGTCTTAAAGGCCTTAATTGGTTCAGAAGGCATATCTTATAGCCTCTGTACTTAAACTGATATATTTCACCTTCTCTTTGATGTGACTATAAATTGGTACATGCCTTTCCAATGAGTGTGTTACAGGATAAGCCCTTGGGAGTTAAACCCATTTACTGACATTTTGCTAGGCATGAAAATGCCTTAACTAGTTAGCAAAAAAATTGTTTCTATAGGATTGTCATCTTCAAAGTGACCAATGGTATTTTACAGTAGTTGAAAGCTAAAAGTGCCATTCGATCTAATAATAGGCTTCAGCTGACAGAAATTTTCACAGAATATTTTATTTCAGAGTGCCCTATTTTGTAAAAAACTATTACTTTACCAGGCGATGATCTAAAGATATTTTTGTTCACTTCCTTTGCCTACTCTGGACCTACTCATAAATATCACTGAAGAGCATCAGCACAGCTATTAATGGTATCTTCGGCAGTGCTATAGGTTTAAGACCTCCCTTAAAACTCAAGCGGAAATTGTTTCTGACTAGATGCTGCCAGCAGCATTTCACGAGCAGACACGGCCAGGTTTGATTCTAGCATTAGCCTTAAGGACAGCAGTGGCTCACAGTGACACATCATGTGGTTACAAAACCCCAAGTTTACCTGTGGTATAATTTCCTAGTAGTCCCTTAAAGTAGTAGAACTTAAGTCCCCAGGCAAGTGGCAGTACTGGGAGCTAGATTGGCAGTTTCAAAACCTGGGTTCTTGTTGCAGCTCCATGGCTTAAGCTCATCTGCCAATAGACAATGTCAATACAATGATATTTTGAAGCTTAAATGGGAACACAAAGAAGGGCAGATGTAAAATACGCTGCAATGACAACATACATGCTAAAGGAAATTTTGGTCCAAAGTCATAAAACGTCATTGCTTAGACCAGAATGGCTTATCATTTTGCAAGGATTTCCAGAGACTGTGACTGCTTAGGTTTAGAACATGTGAGCTAATTCATAGCAACCTTACAAAATACGGCAAGCAATAATTCCCTTTACTGAGTGTGAATGGATTATTAAAAGCCCATAATGTAGCTTGAAATATTTGTACTTGAAAGTGGGGGTAGGAATGGAGTATCCCCCAAACTGCATTCATTAAGCAAGTAGTGAAGCGTGCTGAAACATCTTGTCCCAGTCTTGACTACCACAAGGAAAAGAACACTAGAATTTTCAAAAATAAATATGTAAATATGCTTACACCTCAAATTCACATAATTTTTTTGCTAACTCACCAAGAAAAAGCTGACAGTTTGAACAACTTGTTGTATAAAACAAAAGTGCATTACATTGTCTGAAATTTGTATCATCTACTTTAAAAATGTTTCTGAATTATTTGTACTGTATTGATAAGGCAAAAAAATAAACCTTTTGAAGCACTAAAAAAATTTCACCCAAATAACTATTGGTAGCTTGAGGAGTTTTTCAGTTGCCTTATGTGAAGATGAATAGACCCAACAAGCACATCTATAATACAAAGTAAACTGTGATTTTATTGTGAAATTCTCATAGATGGAAAATTAAATTGAATATTTATTCTGTCCATTCATTTTACAATAATCTTACCACTTATTTTTGTACCATGTATTTCAGTTGCCTGTTTAGTGAAAATAAAGAAACCTATAATTTTTGGCTTGTTTTTAGTTTAAATTTTATCACTGAATTAAAGACCCCACCATAAAATGTGTAGCCAACAGCCACATCCCACGCCCCTAAGAATATTTTGGTTACTATTTCAACCCGAAGGAAACTATCTTTGACTTCTATCACCTTAAAATGCCAGAGTTAGCAAAAGATTTTTGTTCCCCCACAATAAAAACAAACCCTAGGACCTTTAAGGTCCTAGTTAACAAAATTTTCACATGTGCAAAATTCAACTGAAATAAATATTTCTCTTATTTATTACTCCCACCCAGCATTCAGGTTTTCAGCTAATTTTAAGGGACATATTTTCTAAAATTAGGGCAAATAGTAAATTTCCTGCTTCCTACTTTAATGCTTTAACTCGCCTCCAACCTAAGGTATACAATTGTGGAGGATAAAACAGCTGACATCTGACTCCAAACATGGAAGAAACAATATTAGCACACGTGTTAGTCTGCCAATTAAGGAAAGGTGGTGTTTTCCACCTCTACCACAGAAGAATCAAATGTTGATCAGTGAAGCCATTTCAAATGGTTCTAGAGAAAGATCAGAGATAATAGGCTAGGTAGCATACATTCTAAAACTTACTTTCATAAAATTTAATCTCCCTGAACCACTAAGCTTGGTTAAATCCCTGTGCAGCACATAAGCCTCCCTAGGTCATTTACTGGGTATATTATCTGGAAAGTATATTGGATGCTGCTCTAAGATAGTTGTCTACAATGCCCTGGTTGCACACACAAATGGCTGTTTTGAGTATAATGCAAGGCTCTATTTCCCTTTAGCCATAAGAATTAAAACAATACTTATCACCATACAGTTTGATATTACTTCCAATAAGTACAATATTTATTAAACATATCTTCAGTTGTTTTGTTACATAGTGTGCAACAAATTACAATATTCTGCAGCCACAAATTATATGCAGAGTATGAAGAAACTATTAATCAGATAGTGTAATCTTTCCGTTTATAACTCTACAAGGAAGAACTAGCAAATCAGATCTTACATATAACATCTCACTAAACTTTATGCATGGAAAGTGACAGACACTGGTTGTGCTGTTTGATACAAAATGGCTGAACTTCATCTTCAGAAGACTAAACCTGACATCTAAACATGCCAATATAAACATCAAAACAAAATATATTCTAACCAACCACGGAAACAGTCTGGTATCAGGAAAGCAACAAAGATTACACACATTATTTTATAAACCAGCACACAAAGGTTTAAAACAGTTCTGAAAATGAAGTTAGCTGTCTTGAGTCAAGGGAATAAAAAAAAAGTCAGTATTGACCATTTACAATCTCTGACCTTTGTGGAGACGGTAAGAATCTGTTGTAGTGCAGCTACATACAGTACAATTCAGGCAATTTTGTTTTTTTTCACTTGGGTTCAGATTGCAAATTCATTGCTGTGAGAAAAGGATGGAGGCAAATTTTAGCAGCAACCTCCACCTGACTGCTTGACCGGAGTGCTCTGAATTTTAACATTGGACTTCTCGGCACCACCAGCTGTTGCTCCAGGACCCATTCGCTTTTTAATCTCAGCTGCCATCGTCATGAAAGACTGTTCTACATTCGTTGCATTCTTAGCACTGGTTTCCAAAAATGGAATTCCAAGGGAATCAGCAAATTCCTAAGAGAATATGTAAGGCAAAATTAATTGAAAAATCTTTTTCACCATCTGAAATAAGGAATGATGAATGACTAAGTTTACTGAACTCAGATGACTGCACGAATGATCACTGTCAAAGTTTCTAGTGCATGTATTTTAAAAGTTAAGGTGGGGACTTCCCTGGCAGTCCAGTGAAGACTCCGTGCTTCCAATATGTGGGGGCACGGGTTCAACCCTTGGTTGGGAAACTAACAATAAAACCTAAGGTGGTTGCAGCCATTGTGTGACTCCATACCCATATATAATTCAAATTCAGCACCTTCCAATTCAGTCTGAAAGTCAAACTTTAAACATACCTTTGCTGTTGTGTAGTCTACTACTTTCTTTGTGGTCAGATCACATTTGTTCCCTACCAACAACTTGTTGACATTTTCACTGGCATAACGATCTATTTCCTGCAGCCACTGTTTAACATTATTGAAGGACTCCTAAAAAGACAATTTAAAGAGTGATAATATAGTTCTGAACATAACTATTCTAATGAAGCAAGTGATAAACAGAAGTGTCTCCTGACCTAAGAAGAGCTAGTGAGACGATAATAGCTATTAAAAAAGAACTCTTAATGCTGGGAAAGACGTGAACTGACATTTTGATACATATATTCTTATATGAATAAGAATACAGAATTTGAAAGCTTGAGGATGACAATGCCTTATTTGAGAAGGAAATATAGCTCAAACTATAGCTCAGGCAAATCCCATTGTCTTGGAATATGCTATTTATATGCACCACAAAACGTAGTTTTTGAAATTTGTCAAAATTCTGGCTTATGAATAAGGTAGCCTAACTGTTAACTACTAGAGATGTCAAATGTTATTAAATAAATGGGTCCAATGTAAAGATACTTGTTTTCCACAGTCATTTTTAAGGGAGGAAAATTTCCATTTTAAATATTACAAGGAAATGACGTGAGATTTACTAACTAGCAATGATTTCTTCATGTTTTATCACCCAGTACTCCTAATGGTGCTGAATCTAAATCTATAATTTTAGTCATCTCCTAATTAGCTCTGATTTCATATTTGACTGGGGATTGAACATTTGCTATAAGAGTTATACATTGTATTTTCAAAGTTCATCTTTCACTCCTTGGCAGGCAAAAGGACCCTGAAATTGTCTAACTTTCTGATCAAAAGAACAATTACTGCCTCTGAACCACATTCTTACACTATTCTTCACATCCCCCTACCTTCTTTCAACAAGCTTATCTTTAGATTTTCACTGTCCTCTTAAAATGTTCCTCAAAGCTCATCCCTATTTCTGAACCACACACTCCACAGGCAGAGACCCCTAATCTTACTTTTGCCAAGTCCAACAGGTCTAACTACCAGGCAAATTTCTGTTAACACCTATCACCAAGGACACAATATGAGTCAAACAATCCCAGTTCCCTACAAACCCTTGACAAAATGATTTAACTGATAATAAATATAATTTGGGTCCCTTGAAAGCAAATGTAAATCCAATTACTAAATTTTCTGTTTACTAAAATAGGAAATTTTTGGTTGACCAGTTTTATTAGGTATTCAAATGATGTAGGGGAGAAAAAATAACACTGTACCTGTTCTTAAAAGATAACTGGTTTAAGATAAATGTTTTTGTATCATTCACTTCATCTGGGGTGGACAAAGTCTGCTATATAAATAATACTCATCACTTGTATGCAAAGTAAAAATAGTGTGATATTTAATCAAATAATAACTTACATTGTTAGTGTAACACAATTTTCTCCTGGAACTTACCTGATCTGTCACATCATACACAACTATGATGCCATGGGCTCCTCTGTAATAACTGGAGGTGATTGTTCGAAATCTTTCTTGGCCCGCTGTGTCCCACTATCATAAAACAATCAAGAAATCCAAACAATTCCATTAAAACAAGAGTTGGGGAAAAGGCAGCAAGGAGGGAGAACAGTTTAGTTTACAGAGTTGTGGATAACCAGGATTTGCTATGGGAACATTAGCTCTCTGTGCTCACACTACTAAATCACAAAGAAACTGCCAAATATCTGAAGGTTCAAAAAAGAAGGCAGTGTCTAATTTAGCTTGCAGTTAATGCTACCAATATTGTAATTATAAGCCAATCAGCAACTATGTCATACTTTTCATATACTCAATAGCCTTTAGCACTGTGCCAAGCTTACACTATGAATGCAAAGATAGGCTGACTTGATATTAGCAAATCTACTGGTCTAGTGCCCCTGTTAACACATTACAACTCTCATCAAACATAAGACAAAATCTCTTGCTAGCACATTTTATCATCATGGAAAACACTGAAAGGACCTAATAATTCAGATAACTACCAGTCACGTTAGCTATCTAAGGAACAATTATTTTAATCCTAGGGAAAACAATGTAAGGAAGATGATTTCAAATGCTTTTATACAATTCATTTTAAGAGCAATTTACCACACTTCAACCATTTAGGCTCCAACACTGGAAACAAATACACTGCCACATTAAAGTTTGCAGTTAAAACTATTAAAAAATATCAGGTAAACTCCTTTTAAAAACCATGATTTTAACAAGGGCAATGAGAATTTTGTTTCAATTGCTCGTAAATAATGACCTTTCCTTTTTTAAAAAATATTGTTTTTTTAGAAAAGCTACCTACCCCACTAACGGGCTTCCCAGCAGTGGCAAAGGGATATAAGAGACGCAGGTTAGATCCCCCAGTCCTGTCCCCTGGAGGAGGAAATGTCAACCCACTCCAGTATTCTTGCCTGAGAATCCCATGGACAAAGAAGCCTGGCAGGTTCTAGTCCATAGGGTCACAGAGAGTCAGACAAGATGGAAGCAACTTAGCACACACCCCACTAAAACTAATATTTGACTGATGGGGAAATAACTAAACGGTTACTTAATGGTTAACAATTAAAAAAACAAAAAATAGACTTGTAGCCTAATACAAGTGGAGATTATGATGAAACAGCCTTTCATGGGAAGAAGCTGTAAAGTTCTGGAATATATATGTGAACTTGACATTGCTCCCAACTAGTGTCCTAAATGGCAAAAATAAAAAAAATCAGGAGCACTGAGTGAAATCACTTCCTTTTCTAAGACCCAGCCAACAAAGCTGTTAAAAATAAGCTGCAATTTTGGGGAAATTTAAATACAGACTGAATATTAGATAACATTAAGGCATTGGTATCACTGCTATATTTAAAATGGATAACCAATAAGGACCTACTGTACAGCACATGGAACTCTGCTCAGTGTTATGCAGCAGCCTGGACGGGAGGGGAGTCTGGGCGAGAATGGATACATATGTATGTATGGCTGACTTCTTTTGCTGTCCACTTGAAACTACCACAACATTGTTAATTGGCTATACCCCCAAAAAAAAGTTTAAAAAAACTTTTTTAAAGGCATTAGCGTCAGTTTTGTTAGAAGTGGTAACGGTGGTTACACAGTAAAACAGATGCATAATTAGTATTTTTGCAGTAAAATATCATGTCAATAACCACTTTAACATACTCCAAGGGAAGTAATAAAGTAATATGTTAACAATTGTTCATCTAAAACAAGCAAAAGCTACCTTTTTCATCCAAAGTACTAGCCTATTAGAGTCAGAAAACCATCATCAGTAAGGAGCCTCCAGTCTTTCAGGATACCCTTGGAGAAGCAGGATCTCTGGAGTAAAGTCAATTTGACTTCAAAACATTAAATTTAGGTTCCTGATTATGACAGTTTCTTCATCCATAAATTCCAGATATCACTACTTTATAAAACTGCTAAGTTTAAATGAAAGAATATTTATAAAATGCCTAGCATAATACCTCATTATAGTAGCTACTCAATAAAATGTTAGTTCCCTTCTCTTCACCACCACTAACCCCTTTCACAAGGATAGGACAAGAACAGGAAGAAACTATTTCTGAATACAATGGCATCCAAAGAGTAAAATTTCTGCTATCTTCTTGCCACTCTGAAAACTCTCCTGACTACATCCTAACAGTACCTTCCCTCTGTAACTGATCACCCTTTATGTACATAATCCTCATTACCCCTCATAATCACGAGGTAAACTGATTTTCCCTGCTGTGTCTCTCCCACTGAAATGGGATCTCCTATGGGGCTATTTTTCATCCCTCCCTGCAACCTTGAATGTATCTTGTGTAATGTGAGCATTTCCATAAAGCTTTGTGAATGAATCAACAGTCACAGAAAGGCCTTTCATGGGACTGGACTCCATACATGCCCTGCAGTGCTGAATGTTTTGTAATCACCAACTGTGATAAAGACCCTGATGGCACACTTGAACAGGAAAAGCAGAAAAAATAATTAAAATATAGATAAACCCAATCATTTTTTTTAAAGACCTGGAAAACATGAAAGGGTAATTCAAGCCAGGCAAGGTGAAATGTAGCAGGGTTAAAAGTAAAATCTTACATTTAGATTTTTAATGCCCTAGTCACAAAATATAAGAATTAAAAAACAAACCAAAACCTTAAGACCCAAACTAGTAGGTAAAATAGTTATTGAGATAGCAAATGTAGTAAACTCAGGCTTTCTTTCTATGTCCTTGTATGGGCCAATGATGAGAAAATGGCAAGAGTCCCTCAAGTCTGAGAGGGAAAAAAAGAAATTCAGAGACCAAATCAATAGAGAATTTACCCTATGTAGTCCACACTGGCTAGATACTATCTTGTATTTGAATTTAGGAATCATATTTTAGTAAATGGCACTTATACAGGAGTAACCCAGATTGTAAACGGTTCTGAAAACATGCTTCCAGAAAGGAATGATAGGTTGTGATAAGACCAATCTAAATGGCAGGCTACCAACAGAAATTAATTTTGATTAGGCAACCGCAAAGGGTTTTTACACAGATTAACATATATACATACACAGAACTATAGATTTGGTTCTCACAACTACCTATTAGTAAGTCAAATATCATCACACTCATTTTAGAGGTAAGAAACAGAGTCTCAGGAAAAAGGCTGAAGTTAAACCCGTGACTCTCCAACTAATAAACAGCAGAATGAACACAACAAATCCAAGTTTCTGACTCCAAATTCAGAACTCCTTCCAGTTCAGGGCGTTATCAATTCCATAAGAAAGAGCAGTCACTTGTTTTCTATGTTACTTCATACTAAGAGCCAATTCTAAAAGATACCCGAGATTTTTTTTAAAGACCAAAGGTATGTCCATCCTGGTACCCAGACCTATATTAAGTTTCTACTACAACCCCCTATTTTTAATTCAGGGTTGGGGTTTTAAGGATGGGTAAGGGAGTGAGAATGGCACAGGAACACAATATACTGAAAACAGAGAGCTATGGGTCACGTGGTTCTGCTAGTAACGGTAGGCAAGTCATTAAATCTCTCAGCATCCATTTTCTGAGCTGTAAAATATGTAAGAAAAGCTAAATTCCCTTCCAATAAAATTCTACATTTCTAGAGAGTTGGAACATACGATCTAATAAATACTCAACTAAAACAAATATGAAGAACCTCTCCTAGGTTTTTCCTGGATCCAGAGTATTCAGCATAATAAAAGACATGAAAACTGCTCAATATACTTCTGTAAGACGAAGTAAACAAACATCAACTTAGACCCCTTAGACCTCACTGATAAAAGCGCAAGAAAAAGAACTAGGACCAGGTTTGACTTAAAACATGTATTTCTCAACTCTCTGAACAGAAAACTCAATGAAGGAGGTAATCTTAAATCACTTTCAATCTAAACTATTCTTACTCTACCATTCTGTCACAGATGAATGATTCCTAAGATATTTTCATTTTAACATATTATGAATAACAAATACATTCTAAATTTACCAAAATAATTTCCAAAAAATTTCTAGTCCAAAAATTACTTACTATTTGAAGTTTGATTGTTTTCCCATCTAACTCTATAGTTCTTATTTTGAAATCCACACCAATTGTGCTGATGTAGCTTTCTGTATATGTATCATCCTAAAGGGAAAAAAGTTAACAATTAAAATAAATGTTCAATAGAGTAAATAAGAAATATGTTAACTTTTATCTAGAAAGCTGATAAAATTTGTAAGACATAACAATCTGAGAACAGCCATTCCATCCTGTTCCTGCACTCAGTTCACATTCTGAAGACAAAGTGCTATTTAAAAATGGTTTAAGATTTTTTTTTCCAATAGCTATTCTTTAGTTTTCCAATCATATCTTGGCAAATTCTTTATATGTATCATACAGAGAAGGTTTTGTATTTTGAATGATTACGAATGATTTTTCTAATCTGCTAATCAGCAGAATTCTTGTTCCTCCACACCCACTGGTTATTCAGTTTACTCAACACAAACCTATGATCATGTCCCTCTCCTGAAATTCTTTCAGAAGTCAATTTTATTTCTTAGTTATGACTTTTAAAATTGAGATAATTCATATACATAAAATTCACCCCTTCAAAATATACAACTCAGTGGTTTTTAGTATATTCAGAAGGCTGTGCAACCATCACAACTATTTTAATTCCAAAACATTTTCTTCACTCCAAAAGAAAACCCTATACCCAGCAGCAGTCAGATTTCTTCCTCTCCCCCTAGACTCTGGAAACTACTAATCTACTTTATGTTTCCACAGATTTGTCTGTTTTGGTCACCTCACATGAATGGAATCACACAGTATGACCTTTTGTGTTTGGCTTCTTTCACTCAGCATAAACTTTTCAAGGTTCAGCCTTTCTTTTTATATATATACACACACACATAGACACACTATTTATTTATTTTTGGCTGTGCTGGGTCTGGTTTTTCTCTAGTTGTGGTGAGTGGAGGCTATTCTCTAGTTGAAGTGCATAGGGGTATTCTCTTTGCAGAGGCTTCTCTTGTTGCAGAGCACAGGCTCAGTACTTGTGGCGCACGGGTTTAGTTGGTCCACAGCATGTGGGATATTCCTGGACCAGGGATCGAACCTGTCTCTCCTGCATTGACAGGCAGATTCTTTACCACTGAGCCACCAGGGAAGCCCCAGCCATGTTACAGCATGAATCAGTACTTCATTCCTTTTTATGGCTGAAAAATAGTACACTGTATGGATAGCCTACATTTTGTTTATCAGTTCATGGACATTTGGGTGGTTTCTACATTTTAGCCATTATCAATAGTGCTGCTATGGACACTTGTGTATAAGTTTTTGTGTGAACAATATTAACCCAAAGGCTAAACTTTTAAAATTACACCTGTTTTTTCCCTCAAGTACCTATTACAATTATTTTACTCATAATGAAAACAAATTTCAGTTTTTTTATTTAAGTGAAAATATATGTAAATGGAAAGATCACACTTTCACCACGTAACCCCACTGCACAATCATCAGGCTTAAAGCACCACCCAGGAAGTATTCTGCTAACAAAGATGGATTTAGGCTCAATCAAGCCTAAATCTATTAAGAGTAGCACTGTTAAAAAGAACTTTCTTTGATGACAGAAAGGTTCTATAGGCTGTGACTGTCAATACAGTAGCCAGTAGCTCCATGTGGCTAGTGAGAACAAGGAACTGAATTTTTAATTCCATTCAATTTTACTTAAATTTAAATAATCACAAGGGACTAGTAACTACCATAATGATAGATAAAGCACTGCTCTGGGGCTTACTTCCAATTACAGAAACAGGAGCGACAAGTTTAAAGACACCACAGAGAAGCTAACTGACACACCTAAAATGTTGGACAATTTATAGGACAACTGCCCCAGTTTCTGCAAAAAGAAAGTGACATGAAAAATACATAAATAAAAAAGGAGGAGGTGGGAAGTGGGAAGTTGGAAAAACTCTAAAAGACTAAGCAGCAAAGGAACGAAATCAAAGTATGAACCATGGGTTTTTTTAAAAAATTGAAATATGGTTGCTTTACAATGTTGTTGATTTCTGCTACAGAGAAAAGTAATTCAGTTGTACATACATAGACCTTTTTTTCATATTCTTTTCCATTACGGTTTATCACAGGAAACTCAATATAGTTCCCTGTGCTATACAGTAGGACCTTGTTTTTCCATTCTATATATAAAAGTTTGCATTTGCTAACCCCAAACTCCCACTCCCATCCCTCTCCATCCTCCCCTCCCCTCTACTGGCAACCACAAGTCTGTTCCCTATGTCGATAAGTCTGTGTGAACCATGTTTTGAATTGTGATTCAAACTAACACCACACTTAAGATAACCAGGAAAATTTATTTTGTAAGTCAACAAATGTTTTTTATGATAGTGTATGAGTGTTAGTTACTCAGTTGTGTCTGACTCTGCAATGCTAAGGACTGTAGCCTGCCAGACTCCTCTGTCCATGGGATTCTCCAGGCAAGAATACTGGAATGGGTTGACATTTCCTTCTTCAGGGGATCATCCCAACCTAGGGATCGAACCCAGATCCCCTGCACTGCAGGCAGATTCTTTACCATCTGAGATCAGGGAAACCCTATATTAAATACAGTATGCAAGGGGAAATGACACATTTGGGATTGTTATTTGTAGCACTCCAACAAAAAGAAGGAAATGAAATGAGTGTGGGCCAAGTCTTGATAATGCTGAATCAGATGTGTACATGACACTGAGATAAAGACGGCTAAAGACAACTGTAAAATGTAATCAGAGTTCCAAGTAGCTAGAGATAGCTATGTTGACTTATCCTCCACATATATTCACATTTCGGCATAAACAGAATCACTGGGTAAAAGGATATTTTTGAAGCACTGAATGCAATTTGACAAAATACTCATCATTATTTGACATTCATTTTTTAAATTTAAATTGTCAAGTAAGTATCACATACTATAGAAAACGGATAGAGAACAGCATTCAGCACTAGAACATGCCAGGTGCTTTGTTAGAAAAACTTATAAATGCTGTTATTAATAGAATTCTTATACATCCCTGCTGCTGCTGCTAAGTCGCTTCAGTCGTGTCCGACTCTGTGCGACCCCATCGACAGCAGCCCACCAGGCTCCCCCGTCCCTGGGATTCTCCAGGCAAGAACACTGGAGCAGGTTGCCATTTCCTTCTCCAATGCATGAAAGTGAAAAGTGAAAGGGAAGTCGCTTAGTCGTGTCCGACTCTTTGAGACCCCGTGGACTGCAGCCTACCAGGCTCCTCCGTCCATGGGGTTTTCCAGGCAAGAGTATTGGAGTGGGGTGCCATCACTTTCTCCAATATACCCCTAAATGACCCTTACCTGCATGCCTCTGAGCCACCGTACTTGACATTTCAACTGTCCAAATTCTCGGTATCTCTTTCTCCCCACTCCCAAGCTTTACCCCCCTAACTCCCCAGCCCGTGGGCAAGTTGGCAACTTTTATCAATTTTTCAAATGTGAGCTCAGGAAACAGTTATTGTCCAAACATTCCCCCATTCCTTGGCCAGTAGCTAAAGAGATTCTTCCCTCTGTGCTCTCAAAGCTTATTATACATTTCTTAATCATACTTTTTACAGCTTGAATCTATTTTAGGGATCTGAGAATCAGTATTTTTAAAATGCTTCCTGGCTGATTCTGTGTAGGTAATACTGAAAACCGGTGACTTAGGTCAGTAGGAATCCGGAAAGGATTTTCTTTGAAGCACAAATACCTCAGGCTACAGCCATTTTCCTCAAGAAATGCTAGCTTCTTCCCACCTACCCAGATTACTGATTTAATACTAGTAATTAATTTTAATACTTGTCACTTTAATAAATACTGAGTATTATCTAATTTTGACAGTAAAGAATCAGCCTGTAATGCAGGAGACCTGGGCTCGATCCCTGGTCAGATTCCCTGGAGAAGGGAATGGCAACCCACTCCAGTATTCTGGACTGGAGAATTCCAAGGACAGAGGAGCCTGGTGGGCTACAGTCCATGGTGTCACAAAGAGTTGGACACGGCTAAGCAACTAAACAAAAGAAAATTTTTTAAGTCCTTTAATTACAAATAAAACTGAACACTTTTTCACATTTACTGGCAATTTGTATTTCTCCTTTTGTAAACTGCCCACTCATGCATTCATTCTTATTTCCATTAGGACAAATATCCTTTCCTTATTAGTGTATAAATGTGCTTTATATATTGAGACTATCACCTCTTCCTCCAAATACGTTTTGCTAGGACCTTTTGTTTTCTAATATTATGTGTCAACATTAATTTTAATGCAATCACATTTAACAGTCCTTTCTTTCCTGATTTTTTTCCTGTTAGAAAATACTTTCACATATGATTAAAGAGCCACCTAGGTTTTATTCTGGTACTTAACATGGTCTCATTTTCAAATTATTATATATAATGAATATATATGAGACTCATTAATACCTCATCAGAAAAGTAATACTAAGTATTTGAGATGCTGTCAAGCTTGCAGTGGTGGATTTTAAATTTTTTAAAATTCTAATTTTCCCTTGAAAAGCTTGAAGTTATTATAGGCAACAAATGCTATCAGATATTTCCCTTGAAGTGACAATGTCTGTTCATCTGATAAAATGTATACCCAATACTCAGGTCTAGATAAATATAGCCTGTTAGCTGTACTTTCAAGTTAAAAAAAAGTTCAATGAAAAAATCAGCTAGTTTAGCTCATAATGGAAACAACTATACAAATGCTTTTCTCTCCCTTAAGACAACCAACACATTCCAGTCTTCAGTAAAACTGTTTTATGTGTACTCATTTTTTCGCACAGATTATTTAAAAAGGAAACACTCAACAAGGATCAAAATGTTTAAAAATTAATCATTTTTAGAAGCAACGTAAGTGACCATCAACAGATGAATGGATAAAGGAAATGTATATATACATATATACATATCATGGAATACTAGTCCAGCATAAAAAATGAAAATCTGACATTTGCAACAACATGGATGGACTTGAGAGTATTATGATAACTAAGTCAGAGCAAGAAAGACAAATACTGTATGGTATCACTTATATGTGGATTCTAAAAAAAACAAAACACAAGCTAATGACTTTAACAAAAAAAGAAACTCACAGATTTGAGAACAAACTAGTGGTTTTTGGCAGGGAGAGGGGAAGGAGGAGGAGCAAGATAGGGGTAGGGGATTAAGAGGTACAAACTACTATGTATAATACAGAAAGTTACAAGGACATGTACAACACAAGGAATATAGCCAACATCCTATAATAATAACTGGAATATAACCTCTAAAAATTGTGAATCACTACATTGTACATGTAACAGCTATATAACAGAACATCAACTACACCTCAATTTTTAAAAGTATGAAAAAAATTAATCATTTTTACTGTTTCATCAAAGACACACTTAAGTGATAATGGTGTTTCTTCCCTCTCCTGTGAGCAAACAGAGGTAAACACCATGACTATGAGCATAATCTGGGGCTTAGCGTTACTTCAGCACAGGACTAATAAGGCACTTGCGGTTTTACCTACCATTGCTTTTGCACCATCAGGGCAAAGATCAACAGAGTGAAAAAAAGCAAACATCTTTTGTCTTAGTACAATTACTAGGTAATTATTTATTCAGTAAATACTAATGATTTAGTGTTATTAGCAAGCAGTTTTTGATCTCATGGACTCCAGGAGGGTCTTGATAATCCCCACTGGTTCACATCTTAAGAAGCAATGATCAAGATAGCGAGAAGGAAAACATGTTAAATTTGAAGGCAGTTCATAAACACTATGAACAAGACCATGCATTTTATATATTAAGTTGGAAGTTATTATTAAGTTATTTATCAGTTTGTAAATTTAAATGACAACGATGCCACTGTCAAAAAAATAAATAGTCTGTACCAGGCCCTGCTTTTTCTTTTTATTCTACTCAAGTTTTACTTGAAGATTTGTCTTCCACCAAGTCATTTTCAACACAAACCTACCATTTTTTTCCCTTACTCATTATTTATGTTGGAATGAAACATTGTTTGACCTTCAAGGAGAGTATCAGACACTTTGACTTTATAACCACAGTTTTCTTGAATTTCTTTTAGGAACAACAGTATCTCCTCTATTTAAAGAGTCTAGATATCACTGGGAATGTGTATTTGGAGGCTTCACATATAAAATTCCGGAAGAATAAAACTGTTTTATCTTTTGTCTACCCAGAAAATATACACAGCATTAATTCCTTTAAAATCATTTTTGATTTCAACTTACTGCAAACCTAAGAAGAAGGCAAGACTTTCCAACCCCAGAGTCGCCAATCAGAAGTAACTTGAATAAATAATCACTGCGAAGAGAAAAAGAAAATCACATTAATAAAAAGCATATTGTATTATAAGTTCTATAACAACAAAAATATAGCCAAGAATAATAGCTCACTGAGGAAGACTACAGCTTCTGAAAAGCCCATGGACGCCCTAACAGAAGCCCAAACTCCAAGTAACAGCAGTTTGGGGCCCTTTTGATGAATCACTGAACATGACAGAATTATGTATAAATAAGATAGACAATGCCACCCGTATCTCTAACATCACTGAACTTCCAGGTCCAAGCAATGAACAAAAGGAAACGTAAGTGATATGCATTCTTGGAGAGTCCAACAGACTTTCGCTAGAAAATCCCACTGTTCTGCAATATTAGAATACAGGGAGTTAAAGTTTCATTTGTTTTTGCCAGTGAAACAAATCTCTCCTTCAACTTCAAATCTCAAATCATTATTTCATAGCAATCCTCCAACAAAGGGCTTTTATGATCCTTCCCTAGTATCCACCTGGAATTCTCCCCTTTTATTTTAAACTAGAGATACAATAAAATCAAGGGGACTATTTGTGTAAACGTACAACTTTACCAACATTCTAAGCTTGTATTAAATCATACTTCAGAAAACACTGAAAAAAAAAAAAAAACCACTGAAAGCTAGGCTATGTTTATGCACATTTACAATCACTTAGACTATCTCAAAATTTTTCTCAAGGGAGCCTTTCATAAATCTCAAGACAACAGTCAGCCCATGGTCAAAGGAACCACTAATAGATTCTATTCTTTCCAACTCTGACCAGTTCTGTAAGTTCTTTTAAAGCAATTTCAAAATGACAAAAAATCCAGAATTTATAGATTTTTTTCAGAAGACATACAGGATTCTTAAATTTCTTCCCTGTGACTTAGTTTTTATAAAATGCCATCCACTTAAAATGAAATCCAACTATCACTTGCAAATGAAATGTAGATTACCAGTGTATTTACATGTAAGCAAGATGTTTAGGCACGATTATCTCTGGGATTATTAATCAACTGTTTACCAAGATTTGTAACACCAGGGGGGCTTTCCTAGTAAAGAATCTGCCTGCAATGCAGGAGACCTCAGTTCAATCCCTGGTTAGTTAGATCCCCTAGACAAGGGAATGGCAACCCACTCAAGTCTTCTTGCCTGGAGAATTCCATTGCCAGAGGAACCTGGTGGGCTACAGTCCATGGGATCAAAATAGTGGGACATGACTGAGAGACTAACACTTTCACCGAGGTTTATACAGTGGTAAGTATTAAAACATAGCCTTCTGGGACTTCTCTGGTGGTCCAGTATTTAAGAATCCACCTTGCAATGGGGGGACATGGTTGGGGAACTAAGATCCCACAAACTTCAAAGCAATGAAGCCAGAGTGCCACAACTACCAAAGTGCACACACCATAACTAGAGACTGTGGGCCACAAGGAATGGTCCTACAGGTCACCAACTAAGACCCAATGCAGCCAACTAAATTAAAAAAATATTCAAAACAAACAAAAAACACATAGCTTTCTGCTTTACCAAGTTACTGTAGTACACTTATTATCCCTAATTATACCAAAAAGAAAAAAAAAATTTCTTAAATCCTGCCCTGGTAAATGGCAAAATAAAGGTCACATAAGGTAATAAGCTTTTAAAACAAGTGATTAAGAAGGGCTGATTGAAGCACAGGATGAACTTAATAACTAACACCCTTTCCCATTTGAGAGCCTAAATATAAGGGGATAGTACGGATAGGTATTATAAAAATTTACCCTTAATAAATGATTGATACCTCTATTAGTCAGTACATTTGCTGACTGGCTTCAGTACTATTGATACCTTTCTCTTTAATTAGACCAAATGAATTCTTAAGAGTGATGAACACTGAACATTAGCAACGAGTATCTTACAAGTTTACATTTCAGTTAGCAAGAAAAATCACAGCACCAATACAACTACAGTTACTTTGTTTTTAACAGAAATTATGGCACAACAAATGCACTGAATTTACCAACTTTCCTGAGCACAGTGCCAGGTATCCAGTAAACACTCAATAAACATGCCCTGAATCAGTGGTACTGGTAAAGGACAGCAATGGGCTACACATGTTGCCTGTGATGTCACTAACTGCCATAAAGATCAATTTCTCTCTTCCAGAATAACCATAAGGCTGGAGAAAAACATGAATGCTTCCTAACTATGTTACAAGTTACATTACGGTTTCAAAGAAATTAGTAGTCAATTTTTTAAAACTAGCTTTTTCAATTATCACATTCTTTTTAAATTTCACAAACAGCATTATTTTGAAACATTATTTATGTGTTTCTGGTAATTTAAAGCCCAGAGCCATTATAAATAATACAAAGAGTTGAGCACTGTGCTCCGCAATGAGTCTTGCTAAAGAAGCCTGTTTTGTTCTCTCCCAAACCATCAGTTTCACTAACATGACAAGACACATGGAAAAGAACGGCAAACAAAATCAACCAACAAATTTCTTGCCTTATTAAATTTACACACCAAGAGACTATGATCAACAGCAAGTTACCTGCATTGGAACGTTTTAAATTACCTACTCCTGTAGTAGCTTATTTCCAAACTATTAATATACAGGAAGTATTAATACAGGGTAACTTCAGATTTGAGATCACTTAAAGATATTTATGTAACTGTAATTTACAAAACAGAACAAGTAATAATGTTGATAGGAAATATGCAAATCTAAAGTTAGAAAGCTCAAGATCAATTCTGGTACAGAGCCAAGAATAATTTAGCAAAATGTATCTTTTATTCTCAAGAATTTGGATTAAGTTTTCAGTCTGCAATACCATTTTGACTTATGTGAAAAACTGAATTCTATCAGTTGAGAAATTTTTGTACAAGTAAAGAAATCTTTACAGACTACAGTACAACTACAATCACCGCTCCCCTAAACTAGATTGTTTCAGTGAATTCTATCCACTGTTTTCAATCAAAACTTCCTCTAGTCTTTTTCATGTCTAATTTACAATGACAATGATACTTCATACCTTCTCCCCATAGTAGTCTGGAGTCTGTTTTTCCTCACTCTGATGTTTAACATATCTGTCTGTGTGATGGTAAACTGACTTACTCATCCAAAATATAATATTGTGCCTTTAACAAAGCACTGTGTCAAGAGTTCAGAGAACATTTTAATTTTGTGTTTTTAATCAGGTCTCTCTCATTGTGAGTAACAGCTAAGGAATAGTCATTCTTGAGTAACATTTTGGGCAAAATGCCAGAGGAGAAAATCTACAGGACATGGCATGTTAAAAGGACAGCAAACCTCAAAGGCCAAGGCAACAATTTGAGCCACAAAGTAAACAATCATGTACTGGATTATAACCGAAAGAATAAAATAAATATCCCTGAGTCCATAAGGGTACAATGATTAACTAAATAGAGAAAGGACAACTCTTCCTTATGCGAGGATTCCAAATAATACATGTAGAAGGAATAAGAGAAGTAGAAAATCACTAGCAGAGTCACGCTACAGACAAGAGCCACTGATGAATGCTAAAATTAGTGGGTGAAACTTCAAGGAGAGTTAAGGTATCTGCATGACCTCAAAATACGCCCCCCACCTCAAATGTTTATTACCACAGTGGTTTTAACACAGGCCCACAAATCCTCTGCACACTCCTCCCTCCAGGAGATGGAGCCTCTTTAGCTCCCTTCCCCTGAGGGTGGGTTGGTTCTTAATGACTGGTTTCTAACACTGTATGACAAGGGAAAAATAGTTATTTTACAATGGAGAAACCTGACAGATGCCACCTTTACAAAGCGATCAAGGTGAACATGACCAGCAATGTCACACTGGTATCACGGACCTTCTGATATGATGTAATGAGTAGAGTGCTTCACCTCTATGGGGTGTGTGTGTGTGTGTGTTAGTCACTGAGTCATGTCCGACTTTTTGCGACTCCACAGACTGTAGCCCACCAGGCTTCTCTGTCCATGGAATTCTCCAGGCAAGACTACTGGAGAGGATTGCCATTCCCTTCTCCAGAGTAACTTCCCAACCCAGGAATCGAACCCTGGCCTTCTGCATGGCAGGCAGATTCTTTACCGTTTGAGCTACAGGGAAGTCTCACCTCTATGGTATCTCTTCCCAAATCTATAACCTCATCTAATCAAAAGAAAACATCAGACAAATGCAAATTGAGGGAAATTTACAAAATACCTAAGCTCTTCAAAACTGCCAAGATAATGAAAAACTACACTAATAAACTCAGATTGAAGGAGGCTGCTGCTGCTAAGTCGCTTCAGTCGTGTCCAACCCTGTGCGACCCCATAGACGGCAGCCCATCAGGCTCCACCGTCCCTGGGATTCTGCAGGCAAGAACACTGGAGCGGGTTGCCATTTCCTTCTCCAACGCATGAAAGTGAAAAGTCAAAGTGAAGTCACTTAGTTGTTCCCGACTCTTAGCAACCCCAGGGACTGGAGCCTACCAGGCTCCTCCGTCCATGGGATTTTCCAGGCAAGAGTACTGGAGTGGGGTGCCACTGCCTTCTCCGGAAGGAGGCTAATATGATATAATAATTAAATACAACATGGTCTCTTGGTTTACATTCTGGAACAGAAAACGACATTAGTGCAAAAACTGGAGAAACTGAAATAAAACTCTATAGTTTAGTTCAGTTTACCCATGTTAACGTCTTAATTCTGATAAATGTACCATGGTATATAAGATGCTAACATTAGGGGAAGTTGGACAAAGGCATACAGGAATTTTCTGTACTACTTTTACAATTCTTCTGTGAATCTAAATTTACTTCAAAATAAAAAGATTTTAGAAAAACAAACTATGAGGACATTAATGAAATAAGTATAATCTAATTGAAAAAAGCTAGCTCCTGATGTTTTTTAAATGTGAGAGATACATTTTGTGTTTTCTTGAGTTAAATCAACAATCATAAATCATGGTGGAATCTGTAAAATAAAAACTTTGGTTTTGAGGCACAAGTATTTTTTCAGAAAATTACTGAAAAGTGGACATAATTCAGTGAGAAAGTAAGACCGTTAAGAATGACAAAGATTAAGACTGCATGGAAGGGGGGCAGATTCAGCCTTTTAACAACTGGATGGTGGGATGCCAAAGGCAACAGCAAGTGAAAAATTATTTTTGTCATCAGTTTCTCCTTAGGTCAACTCATGGTCTACTTTTTCAATACTGCAGACCCTTTATTTCCATTATTTATGATCTGAACATAATCTTAATACCCATGCCATTTTTGCATGTAAGCATTAATACGTTCCATACCTTAAAAAAAAATCACTATTGTGAGAGCATGAAAACAGTATTTTTAAAAAGTTACTTAAAACCCATTTCTATTAAAAATTCTATTTAGATAAAATGCTTTCCTTTTTATGAAGTTACCAAACTGCATACATAAAATAGGAAGTAGGAGATGAATCTGCTTGTTGCTCAATCTAAAATACTACTCAGAATTCCATTATATCAAGAGACTATTACATGATATACTACTATGTAAAAAGATTATAGAACATCTTTGTCCAGTATAACCCATTATTGTTAAAAACAATTTGTACACACATCAAAGATTTGGGGAAAGAAGTAAACACTTCTAAACTGTATGATTATACTTGTCTTTTCTTTCTATTTTTAAAATGTCTACAATCACAGTTACTACTTTTCTAAGCAGAAAAAAAAAATGCTATTTGAGAAGAGGAAAAAATTTTAATCAATGGCTTATTCAGTGACTAAACAACCTAATGAGTTCTTTCAGCATACCTGCCGTAACACAAATGACACCTAGGTAGGCAGAGTAGGTCAAGGCTGGAAGCGGTAGCACTGGCACACTCCCAATATAAGCAACAAAGACATGAATCAACTTTTTGGATTAAATAAAAATAAACATTTTTTATCTTCTTTTATGAAATAAAATTTGGATTATCACATACAGTTCACCTGTCAATGAAAACGTTACAAAAGAAAGTTGACTGACATTAACACAACTTCCAACATACACTTTGGAAACACACCAAGGAAGACAAGACAAAAGTGAACAGTGGAGAATTATATAATTGTTTTTATCCAAATGGTACCCCCAAAACACAAATTTCACAATGTCAGTTATAAGTATACCTTAGAACAGACCAGCTATTTTAAAAAGTTAAATGGAACCTGTAATTTCTTCTCTTTCACCTAGAACAAGTTCACTTGCATGACATGAAACATGTAGTTTAATCTTTTTATAAAATCATACTTGAAAACAGCCTAAAACTAAGCTCATATAACAAATTTAAAACAAAAGTCATGATTATGAGATTATGATACAGTGGGCCCAACAAATTTTAATTCATCTTTAAACTACACACTAGCCTATTAGCCTTTGGAGTTTAAAACAATTAATAAAACCTTGGCGCTGCAACAATTGTGCATGACATCAACTCTTCTTCTTTACTCACTTTAAGTATGCTCCACAGAACACAATTCAAAATTGATCATTAGGCTAGAGAAAAGAGGTAAGAGAGGTAAGAAATTTTTCATATGCTTCAATTGTATTGTTTGAATTTTATAGAGCACATATTACTTTTCTGGTTAAATTAATAAAAACTAAATAAACCTTCAGTAATGGCCAAAAGCAACCTGTTAGTCAAAATAAACAATTAAGAATCTGAGAGGGCAACAGTCTTTCCTTCATATTTAAAAAAATAGCCAAGCAATTAAAAAAAAAAAAACTCTCCCCACAATTGACCACTAAAACCACAACTAAATAAAATATATTTAGAGACAATAGATTAATTTTCGAGGTTCCATTTTAGGCTCTGTTTAAAAGTGTTCCAAAAACCCAAAGATGGAATTCTGAAAATGAGAGAAAATTTGGTTGATTGGAAGTGGTAAGCCATACAAGAGGACAGAAGAGTAAATGGTCTTAAAACGCATTTAACGGCAAACATTTGCTGAAAAACACACCAAGTGTGCACTACCTCCTTACCTTTCAAAGCCTGCATGGGTTTTAGAGCTGGAAAGACCTGTATTTGAATTCAGGCTCCATCATATACTAGCTACAAAATCTTAAGGCAAGGTACTCACCTATCACTATGAGGCTCTATTTCTTCATCTGTAAAAAGATTCAATTAGCACACTACCACCCAATTAGAGGGCTTCCCAGGTGGCTCAGTGATAAAGAATCCACCTGCCAATGCAGGAGACGCTAAAGATGAGGGTTCGATCCCTGGGTTGGGAGGATCCCCTGGAGCAAGGAAATAGCAACCTACTCCAATATTCTTGCCTGGAAAATTCCATGGACTGAGGGCTACAGTATATGGGGTTGCAAAGAGTCAGACACCACTGAGCACACAGGCACACACTTGAACCACCTGATTAGGCTCTGGTCAAGATTATAAATACCGCCTCTAAAATACTTAGCAGTGTCTGGTACATTACAGGAACACAATAAGTGGCAATTATTATTGTCCCTTCCTCCCTCCAATCCAGGATGTAACCTGATGAAAAAATTCAAGCACTACGGACAAAAATGTTGAAGCTGTTTATCCAAAGTTTTTGTACAGATGATGTGTGACAAATTATCACAGAAGTTTACCAGTTTAATTTATAATATAAAGTGCAAAAATAACCAGGTAACAGTTATAAGTACAACGATCACAACTAGCAACACATATAACCGTAAAATGGTCTGCAGCAAATAAGCCTACCTCTCCAGTAAAAGAAAGGCATTTTGCTTTATCTGCTTTTCTCACAGAAAAGGCTTGCATGACTTTAAGGCACCAAGTAGTCAAGAGGAGTCATGAGGAAAAAAAAATAGTCATGAGAGTAGAAAAACTGAAAATGGATACAATAATTAACTTCAAGTCGAGAGAAGCTCTAAAGATCAACCTAACACAAGATGTGAAGAAAGTCAAAGGCCTATTAACAATATGTACCTCACAAACCCTTAACATTTTTTTAAATTTTTTTATCGAAGGATAACTGGTTTACAGAATTTTGTTTTCTGTCAAACCTCAACATGAATCAGCCATAGAAGGGAGAGGATATATGTATACTTTCTTAACATTTTAAAAAGACCTCTCCAGTCAAGAATTTTAGACATAGTTGGCCACAGAAATGCTAGTTGCCTAATCAACTGGCTTAATTTCGAATTCCTAGAAGTTAACCACACACAGTAAACTGGAAACAGCATACCTGGACTGTAAAATCACAGGCCCTTGAGTTAAAATCCCAATTCTACTGCATTTAACTCTTCTCTACCTCCAACTCCTGTAAAATTAGGACCCTATTTCTTCATTGGATTAGGGGAAATAATGGACATACATAAAATTTCTGACTAGAGGTGGGAACTCAAAGTTGTCCCTATTGATCTTAACTCAAGACTAGCACCAGGGATTCTGCAGAGTCCTCCTCAGTGCTCTGTTCTTCTCCAGCTAAATCAACATAACTGAAACTTTCTGTCAATAATTGAAATCCTAGGCCCCTTCTCCAATTTTTTGCACTATTATGCCATCATATTCTCTACCAAAAAATCACAAGATTTAATTTGCGCTAATACTGTTAAATTGATTATACTTGCTTAAGTTTGAGTCATCTTAACTAACTGGTAAGCATCTGGGAGCAAAGTCTATGTTGTATAATCAAAAATAAAAACCCCTGAACTCCTAGCATAGTGTGATGACAAAACTGGCTGGCTGTTTTCTTTATCAAGCTTTTTCTCCAAGGAAATTAGATTTTTGCGTGTGTATGCTCACTGAAAGATTTTAAATATCTGTATTGCAAACATTTTTCAAATAGACAGGTCAGTGATCCATGTTTGATGATTAAATGTGTTAGAAAAACTTTAACAAGCTCAAAAGGCATAAACGGACTGTATGAAGTAAGTGGTAGTCTGAACTTAAACCTATGGTTTTCAACTCGAAATGCTTAGTTTTCTTTCCCTCCCATTTCTCACCAAGTCCCTCGATATATTTTACACTCTTAGATGATAATAAAGTCAGTATACAAGTCCTACTTTATATATAACCTATCAGAATGAATCAAGCCATCTATGAACTAGCACACAGAACCTGAACAAATATAAAGTGTAACTTACTGCTTAAATTAACTTAGAACATTTGTTTTAGTAGAGAGTAAGCTCAGCTCAAAACAGCATGGTAAATTTTGGAGTTCTGACTTCATTAGCTTCAGTAAGTGATGAACCCAATGGCTCTTTATGAGGACAAATGCCACCCACCAACCTATAAATTAAGCACCAAATAATTAATAATTTGACAAAGTTGCTTAAATTATCCTTTTATAAATTTAACTATTTTTATAAATCCCATATAATTCAATTAAGAATATATTACATATTACTCTGATCTAGGCATTTACCCTAATGACATCCATACGAATTTTAGGGCAATAAAGATACTGCAGAGATGACATTGTTGTTTATCTGAACACTAATGCTGTTTGAACTTAGTGTCTTTGTTTCAAGAATCTTGGAAACACTTCATCTATCAGTAACTTAATGAGAAACAAACAGGTAAACGTTTTAATAAAAGAAGAAGAAAAGAAAAGCACAGACTAGGTCATCAAAATAAGCCATACCCAAACAAATCTCACATTTTGAAATTAGTTCAAGATCCCAGATTTAAAACTAAAATCTGTCCCCCTTGGGTTTCTACATTTCAAAAGAATGGTAGTGAAAATTCTCTTTTCTGTTTTCAATCTTCTACATCAGGCATTTATAACATGAGGTTCTTGAGTACGCTCAGGGAATGTGAACAACTTGCAACTTTATGCAGAATACTATGAGTATGTATATACACAGGACAGATCCATAGTGTTTATCAAATATTCCCAAGGGTACATGACCATAAATGGGTTAAGAATAACTGCCCTAAATGGGCAGAGCAGTAAGTACAAGTAGTAATTCCATTTAAGTACTATTGTTATTCAAAGAAAATACAGTCAGACAAGTTAAATTCATCACTGTCCTGGAAAACTTCAATTATATAATTCACTCAATCTCATTTGTAAAGCTCACTAGTCTGAGGTACAGAGTGCATAAAACGCCCTATGTGAAGACCCTAGCCAAGTAGCTGGCACACAGAGTAAGTACTTGTCAATTAGTAGCTATTATTATTAAAAATAATGTTTCCAAAGAGTCATTCTTATGAGCAAAAGTAATACTACCTGTCAAAATCTATAAACATGGAACAGAGCAAACTTAATTGGAACCTATCACCAACCTTGGATTTAATAAACTGACCCATCAGTCACAAAAGTACCAAGGACACTTCCTACTTCTCCTTTGTACCCTATTTCTTCACATATTTAAGTAAATAAACAAACCAATAAACATTTATTCTCTGGCTCCCTAAAGCCTCAGGATTATTTTCCCTTTAAGTATCATTACACCACTACCCTTTTATAATTTGAAACATCACAGGGTGGGTCCAAGGAAAAGCCAAGTCTTCAGTTTTCTTCCCTGAATTCTATTCCTGATATCAAAGAAGCAATCTCTCCTCAGCCCCACCTTCTACAAGGAAACAGTGGAAAACAGTGGAAAAGTCTGACTGTTCTGCTCTCCGAGAGCAGGGCGGGGAGGTCGTCATTTTGTCTAACTCTTACTAAAACTTCAAAATGCAGTTCAGACGAACAGTAGTAAAAAGCAGCAAAGTCAACACATCTAAGATATCTCAGGCACTGGCATCCTACACCCATTTTTAGTTTCTCTTCATCTTTTTATTTTGCAAATTTAAAAAAAAATCTCAGAATCTTAAAAGGCATTTTATTTAACCCCATTTCATACATTAGGAAAGAGACAAGAGTAGGTGACAGCAAAAGGAAGCTCTTAACTATCAAAAATGAAACTTAACTATTACAACTACAAGTGGTAGAACCATCATATATGTAGTCAGAAGTTGCCAAGGAGAGCAAAAAACACATACACAGCCAAAGGACTGCTGATGGGATATGAATGTAACAAGAGGTTAAGCACTTTTTACATCACTTAGAAAAATCACTTATTGCTTCTAGAACAAAAATTGAAATACTAAAGAAATAAAACTACTCACAAAGCAAAATTCTCTTTAAAAGTCAACTAAACAGTTGGCAAGAGAACACCGGATTCTAAAGCTCTTCTATCTTAAAAAAAAAAAACTTTGAATATATAAGACACTGTCAACATCCTATACTTTAACCTATTCGTGATGAAAAGGAGAAGAAATTTTAAATGTAAAATTTCAGTTTCTTTAAATGATCCTACAAGATCATCCACTCACACCAAACTCGTAAGATGTATTTTGTGGAAAGCCTACATAGGTAGTGGCAACTTAACACTATGCAGAGAAATTACATACACTGCTTCTCTACAGACATTAAATAGTCATATTCTGGACAGTGAGAATACTTGAAACTTCTTTGAATTTCCCAAATCACTACTAACACCATCAAAAAGTCATCAAAGCAACCAACAAAAATAAAACCTATTTTTAGTTGGTTTCTGCTTCTCTTCTAATAAAAAAATTCTAACTAAAAATTATGTAAAAGGCAATAATGATGTATTTATTAATGAAATTACACTGTTAGCCAGATAATAGAACTGATTTAACTTGTTTTTACTTTCAAATCCTTAAATTAAAAGACTTATTCAAAGCATAGCACTGGCAAAAAAAAAAAAAAAAAAAAAGTCAAATGTTCCTTGAATCTACCATGACAGAAAACAAAGTTTAGGAGACTGATTAAAACGTATGCCATAATTATGTTAAAATGTAAAAAAACAAGGTTAAAAAATTTTTTTTTCTTTTATAAATTTTTCTGCAATGAACTAGTTGATCTAGGGACTATCCTGGTGGCGCAGTGGATAAGAATCCATCTGCCAATGCAGAAAACATGGGTTCCATCCCTGCTCCAGGAAGATTCCACATATGGTGGAGCAACCGAGCCCTCTGGACTGAGGCCTGCACGCTCTAGGGCCCATGAGCCACAACGAATGAGTCCCTGTGCCACAACTCTGCAACAAGAGAAGCCACCACAATGAGAAGCAAGAGCACCCAAACTAGAGTAGCCGCCACTCGCAGCAACTAGAGAAAGCCCTCGTGCAACAACAAAGACTAAGAGCAGCCAAAAATATATAAAGTGGTATATACTTGTCAAAAAAAAATGTGATCTTAAAACAAAAAAAACTAGCCAATCCAAAGACACTACTACATATAGGTCTTCTGACTGGAGTTAACTGGTTGAGAGAGGTACACGTATTTCATTCTTAACATACTCCTTATAGATGAAGCAGCCAAAATGATTTTGACGCTAAAAAAAAAATCCAACAGAAGCTAGTGGATTAGGAAAAATGCCTCTGGTATGAGAATAATGTTAAGCATTTCTTAACCAGTGTGCTGAAATAATCACTGCCTGCTTCACCTCCTAGCTCAGGAAAATTAAAATCTTTCTTCAAATCTCCAGAAGAAAAAAAAAAAGAGCTTTGATGCTTTCCATCTACTTTTTCCACTGCTCAGACTCCACTCTGGTTGCATTTTGTTTTTGTTTGTAGTATTTGAAGTTCAAATGAGTCAGTCATTACCCTTAATTTCTGCTAATAAAGATAACCCAGGACCATTTCTCCCAAATCAGCCAAATAACATGGAAAGTAGTCAAAGAAAAAGCTTCAGATTTAATCATTAATGGACATATTTCTTATTCTCTTCACTCTCAAACCAAAAACTTACAACTTAAAGATAATAAAATAAAAGCATTTAGTAATAAAGCTACCAACAGGTAATCGTGTCAACCTACACAAATCTAAAATCTTGTTCATTCTGAGAGAACCAAACTTTTGTCAAGAACGCATTTTCATTACCAAATTCAGCAGCACCCATACAACAGATTTTAAAAGTTTCTATAAGGGGTAAGAAGAATATGACAAACCAAAGCAAGGAACATCTGGGGTGCACCTGTAAATATTCCCTTGTATTCTATTGTTTCAAATTAGCATATAAAGTGTACACTATAATACATGTGTATTATATAATGCACTATATTGTAGCTGGCATATAATAAGTGGCCATAAATGTTAGCTATTAGGGTAACACTGTGGAATCATAAAAGGCACTCATCCATTACAAGTTTTAGCTTAATAAAAAAAAAATTTTTAACTTAATAAAAAAACCTTTGATTTTAAAGTTTAGAACACGGTTTTAAAGCAATTGGGCTTGTGTCTGGGTGACTAAACTCTAAGAATTTCCTTCTTTTCTCTAGTTCCCAATTTTTCTCTAATTACTTTAATGATGCTAATAAACTTGATTAAAGACAAGCAGAAATTGCTGAAGTCAGATTCTAAAAATCTGCTTGCTGGTTGTCCTTGTGACCATTCATAATAAAATACCACCTCTTCTCACCTTAAGTACTTTTCACTAGTGCTTTTCCAAAGGTTTTCCCAAGCTACTAGGTCATTTTACTTAAGAGACAGCCTAGAATATAAATACAGTAGCCCAGGTACTGGCACACTCCATGCCATAAAAATATAAAAATGATTTCTGGGATTGATTCTGTTGAGGTCATTAATCTAGAACCCTCAAAATAAAGGATGGTTTGACACTCTACTTAAGAATTACTATCCCTGTCATTTATTAACCATTCTTCTTTCTTCTTCCCTCCTGAACAATCGTTCTCACTCCCTCTGCTTCTCCAAATCAAATGCTAATAATTCCCTTACTGGTTTATTCTCTATAAGGTCTTTCTGAACCATACCAGGCAACCACAACCCCATAACTACTTTTAAAATCTTGTGGCTCCAATCCATGTCACACATCTGGAACTTGCCGTATCTACTGGTATTTAACATATATAATATCTATTTTTTTTGTATTCCATTATAAATTCCTTGAAGATAAAGGTTATATTCCTAAATTTTACTGTGACTGGAAAGCCTTATACAATGATGTACCCTGCTCTTACAAGTTTACCAAATCCTTTTACATATACATAACCCCGATAGGAATAAACAGTTGTCCTATTTTACAAAAGGAGAAATAAATTCAGACTCTATACATGTAGCAAATTTAAGAAACTCCCTAAACATAAGACAAACCTCTATAAAATGGAAAATCCATGTACTTTACTGTTGCCAGGACAACTTCTAAATTAGAGGCCTCAAGTTCAACTCTGTCCAACTATGCAAAACCAACTTTGTCCTTGCAGCCCTTGATAAAAAACTGCCAGCATAGCAAACAGGACACTATTAGAACACTATCTTCAACTTCTTAAAGTATATAAAATTTTAATAAAGTACTACAGCTTCTGTTTATAACAGAAAGGGACATTTCGGCGTCAAACCACAGTATTACAAAAGTTGAAGTCAGAATGCATTTTGCAAGAGCCATGTGACACACACATGATAGTCAGCTAAACCCATGGGTGTACCTTTTAGGGGAAATATTTAGCAGTAATTGACCAAAACAGCAAATAAACTCAACATTTAGGTCAAAGACTGATCTCTGCTTTAAAAAATTCCCCATCTCCCCCCAAATCCTTCTGACACAGAGGAGGAATACCAATTAAATCTCCTTCAATTATTCACTAATTTCAAAATGCAAACTGTAGAAGGATGTTTTTAAGGGCCATTAAGGAGAGCCCAACAAAGTCTTCCTAAGGAAAGAAACACCGGTTCCCATGAAAGGTGACAGGTGTGTCACATCTGCTGTGGTGACTTCTTGAGGAAGCAAGAAAAAGAAATGCATTAACTTTTCATGACACGTCACAGAACCTCATTCCCTATCTGCAAGCCTTCAAGTAGGTAATTCAAAACATACAGATCTATCAAAGGGCCCATTCGTTTTTCTTGCAACTTTACGGCAAAGCCTTGCTTTTATTTGGTAATATCACAAAGATGTCCCTAGGTTTGGTGCTAGTGTTTTGTTTTTCCCTTGACCTACACAAGGCAAAAGGACTTCGGTGTCCTCTAAAAAAAAATTCTCACGAACGCCCAGGTTTTTCAGGAAGGCAATGGGCCCGCTGAGTTCGTAAAGAACTCCAGGAAATAACTAAAAAACAGAACTAAAATTTTTAAATCGATTCTCACCATCTATTTATTCCCCGCAATCTCATGCAGCCCTGAAAAGCATCCATATTACCTGCAACCTGGAGAGGAGGGTGGAAGAAATAGCCAACAAGCTCAAGATTTACAAGTAAAGCTGGTTTCCACCCCGAGGGTTCTGACAGCTCCGCAGAGCGCGGGCGTAGGGTCTGACAAAGCCCTCTAAGAGAGTTGTCTCACCTCATCCCCACTCCTTAAAAAACTGGCCCTCCTTGAAAAGTCACTGCTTCCAAGAAAAGCTACCCCTTCCCACGGCCCCACCACCGACTCCCGGACGCCCCAACCCTCTTCGCGGACTGCCCCTACACACCGGCCCGGCACTCGGGCCAGTACTACAAAACAAACCCGGTCCAGGCCCAGGCGGCTCACCCCTCCGGCCCGACCCCTCCCCTCGACCGCCCCTCCTCCGTCAGACAATGGGGCCCGACTCCCAGCCGCCAACCTCTCCTGACCCGTCACCCTTACCTCGCCGAGGCCGAGGCCCATTCCTCCGCCCTCCTCGCCCCCTCTAAGCCTTCCCAAGGTGGCCCAGGGACCCAGCCGACCGGTGCTCCCCTGCACTCACTATTCGGGATTCATGCTGGACATGTCACTGCAGCTGCCGCCGCCGCCACCGCCGCCCTTGCTGCTGCAGCCGCCGCCCTGACTCTCCGCGCCACGGGTAGTCGAAGGAGAGGAATGAGATAGGCTGTTCCAGGAGAGCAAACGTCTTTACCCCACTCCGTCCCCTTAGAACACAATCAGCAGCCGCCACCACTCAGCTATCGCTTCCACCCAAAATGGCCGCCGGCGAACCAGGAAATAGGAAAGCCTTAGACCGAGGGGCCTTTACACAGCCCAAAGGGCGGCCGCACCGCATGGCATGCCGGGAAAGAGAGTTGCGAGCGCGGCTGCGGGCCCTGGGGAACCACGGTACAGGGCCAAGACCTGGACTCAGCTTCCCACCAAGCCCCGCGCTTCTGGCGCACGCGTACTTGAGGGGCTGTCGCTCGCCCCATTCCCCCCTCTCTCAACCCCCCCGCGCTCCGCCCCTCCCTGCTCCCCTCCCCGCTGACTCGCTGGCTAGGACTTCGCTCGGACTCCCCCTAGCGGATTGGCTAAGGCCGAGCGGCCCTGGTGATGTCATCAGTGAGACGTGGCAGCCGGGCGAGTCAGCGCCCCACGGGGGAGGGGGAGGGGAGGGACAGAGGGCGGTGCCGGCTGCTGGCGGAAGAAGGGGGTGGGGATCCCGGGACCCTGCGGGCTGGGGCGAGAGGGGTCGGAGCCCGAGGGACCCTGAGAGCCTAGGCGGAGGGAAGGGGAACTAGGGGATCTCGGCTCTTGTGTGCCTTTTGCTGGTCTGACCTGCTTCAGGCTTGAGCTTCCCCGCTGGTCCCAGGATGTCCGCTCTAAAGATGGAAGAAGACTCGAGGGGCCTCTGCGGAAAACTTTGGGTCTCTGGAAAACACGAAGCCTTTCTTTTCCGTTCTCTGCCTCACTCAACCAACGCCATTAGGTCTGGTCATCGACCAGTGTTGGCACGACCATTTTATTTTTTTATTTCTTACTATTCCCTTTCCAGCCCTGCTCTGATCACCTCAGCCTGGATATTGCAGCAGTCTACGAGTGGACTATCTGCTTCTGCCTCTACTCCGCCCCAAGCCATTTGCACTCACATCCAGATTTATCTTCCTGAAACATTTCCATCTCTAACCCCACACCTTTCAGTGCCTCCCCATTGCGTGGACAGGACACAAGCCTGAGCCAAACAAAAATTAGTAATCTTCCTGCCCTGGTTCCAGCCTTCGAGTTGAAATGTACTTATTTTTAGTTGCTATTTAATTCTGAGCCATTCTACAAGATTGGAAAGTAATAAGCGATAGTGCAGATCATTACTGTATAATGCCTGGAAACTCCAGAAGTAACATGAACACACTTCAAAAAAAACATATTAACAGCTCTTTTTAATCAGCTCAGGAATTTAAATCTCCACTGAACTTCAACATTTTATCTTGAGTTAATTACAAAGGGCATGGTATAATACACTGGTCAAAGTTTATCCTCCAACTTGTTCTTAGAACCAAGAAAATTATCTCCAAAGACATTGCAAGATCACTTTAAATTCCCATAACATCAAAATATGGAAGGAAAGCAGTTTTTGTTTCTATTTACCCACTGTACCCCGTTAGCACACAAATACAACACATGTGCTTTAGTTGACCACCTCAGCAAACTGTAGGCTAGAATTCCTCTTTATCATGTTGGCTTCTGAAACGAATGTGATCAACACATCAGGAAAATACCCTGAATGGATCAATGATAGTCATCAAAAAGTGTATTTTATCCTAGACTCTCATCTCTTCCTGCTTATTGTGATTGCACAGAAGAAAAACTCAGAAAACCTCTGAAGAATTCATCTTGAGCCAAGGATAAAAAATTTAACCTGTTCCTGTCCTTGAAGGTATACCCATAATATTGTTGTTATTTAGACCCTGTGGAACCCACCAAGCTCCTCTGTCCATAGGATTTCACAGGCAAGAATACTGAAGTGGGTTGCGGATTTCTATTCCAGGCGATCTTCCAGACCCAGGGATCAAACCCACATCTCCTGATTCTTTACCACTGAGCCACCTGGCTATACTTTCTTTAATTATTTATGTCCTTTCCTAACAAATAACCAATCACCTTTAACCTAAGTGAGAGAGTAGTTGTGAGAATTAAAACATTATAAAGTATATAGTACAGTGACTTTGAGGATACTTGGTAAATAGTAACGACCTTTCTCCCCGAAAGTTTTAAATGTACCTGCTGTATACCACGGAGAAGGCAATGGCACCCCACTCTAGTACTCTTGCCTGGAAAATCCATGGACAGAGGAGCCTGGTAGGCTGCAGTCCAGGGGGTCGCTAAAAGTCGGGAACGACTGAGCGACTTCACTTTCACTTTTCACTTTCATGCATTGAAGAAGGAAATGGCAACCCACTCCAGTGTTCCTGCCTGGAGAATCCCAGGGACGGGGGAGCCTGGTGGGCTGCCGTCTCTGGGGTCGCACAGAGTTGGACACGACTGAAGCAACTTAGCAGCTGTATACCAAAGACAGAATGCTTTATATCCTAGTTGTGATGTATTAATAGAATGCAAGGAGCTTAGAGGCAGTGGTGCCTAGACGTTTCCCAGCCCACGATGGTGGTTTACTTGCTAAGTCGAGTCTGACTCTTGCAACCCCATGGACTATAGCCTGCCAGGCTCCTCTGTCCATGGGATTCTCCAGGCAAGAATACTGAAGTGGGTTGCCATTTCCTCCTCCAGGGGATCTTCCAGAGGAAGAACCAGGAATCAAACCTGGATCTCCTTCATTGTAGGCAGGTTCTTTACCAACTGAGCTACAAGGCAAACCCATACTACACCTTGTATGTCATTTACATTGACTTCCTTCCCCCAAAAGTGTCAGTTTTGCTGATTCAAACCTTAATATATTTTAGTAGTTGATTGGTTTATTTTTGGATGTATCGGTTCTTATCCGCGGCATGCAGGCTTCTCTAGCTGTGGCACGTAGGCTCCAGAGCATGTGCACTCAGTAGTGGCAGCACTGGCCTTAGTTACCTTGTGGCACATGGGATCTTAGTTCCCTGACTGGGTGTTGAACCCACGTCCCCTGCATTGCAAGGCTGATTCTTAGCCATTGGACCACCAAGGGAGTCCCCATATATTTTATATGAGGTGCTTAAGAGTAGTTACTTTTATAGTTCAGATTAATAGCTCAATAATTCATTAAACTAGCATGAGCCCTGTTGATTGCTCCTATTGTTAACTCTCCTAGGGCTGTATATCCATTTGCTATTTGGCTCGTTCTTTTCTTTCTTCCTTTTTCCCTTCCTTTCTTTTCCTATTCTTCCCTTTTTCTTTTATTAAATATTTATGACCTGCCTTGTAATAAATATGCTTGGAACTATAAGGAATACAAAAGTGAATGCTACAGTTCTCTGTCTGTGAGATAACAACCTATTGAGAGAAAGATGTGTATACAAACAAGGCTTAGAGAGGGAAATACAAAAATAAATTTAAATGATACAATGTGTATAGGGACAGAAATCAGAACAGTGACTGCCGAAAACTGGGAATGGGATGAGGGAATTGTTCACAAGGAGACACAAGGGAACTTTGGGCTTTGATGGAAAGACTCTATTGCTTCATTGTGGGGACGGTTAGTTACTCAACTATATATGCCGTGTCAAAACTTGTAGAACTATACACCTAAAAGGGGTAAATTTGATAGTGTATAAATTATACCCAGATTACGAACCTGACCTTCAAAAATGATATGGGATGGAAGTACAGAGGAGGGAAATAATTTCAACTCAAACTATTGGGAATGCTTTCATGAAGGAGGTGATATTTGAATTAAGTCTTGAAAAAGAATAAAATTTTAATTATTGGCAGAGATGGGGGAGAGGGAGAATGACAAAAGAAAGTGAGCACAAGCCTGGAAATGTGAAAATACCCATGTGTTTAGGGAATGGTAGTCACAGATTCCATGGGAGATGAGATAGGCGGTATTTAGATTAAAGTAAGATGGTGGGGAGCTCCAAATACCTGCTAAAGAGTTTCAACCTTCTTCACTAGGCAATGGAGAACCAAGAAAGTGTCCAAGAAGGAAAGTAAGGAGACTACCTCAGTATTCTAAAGGGAGCATTCTGGAGTTCCATGGAGACTAAAGGTAGGAAGATTAGTTAAAAGGTAGATTCATTTAGGCAAGAGATGTTGTGTTCTTTACAATAGAAACAGACTCAGACATACAGACTTGTGGTTGCCAACAGGGGTCGGGAGTAGGGGAGGATGGATTTGGGGACTTGGGATTAGCAGATGCAAACTATTCTATATAGAATTGTCCTACCATATAGCACAGGGAACTATATTCACTATCCTGTAACAAACCACCATGGAAAAGAATATGAAAGATACATATGTATATATATCTGAATCATTGTATATCTGAATTTTGCTATACAGCAGAAATTAACACAGCATTGTAAATCAACTATATTTCAATAAAATAAATTTTTAAAAGAGAGTGATGGTATGTTCTGTAAAACAGAAGGGAGGGGCAATTTCAGAGAGAAGATAGAATCTGAAGGTGTGAAGGGACATGAGGGGCTTAAAGTGGCCCAGAGATATCCAGTTTAACTGCCAGCTTGGGAACAAGGTCCCAACCAAGTCAGAGAACAGGGGAAGAGGGGCTTGGAGTAGTGTTGAGAAGGAGGAAGACAGGCAGGTCAGGGTTAAAGTTGCCCTGGTGTGGAAGTACTAGAACTACCAGGAATTGTCCCCCTTCTGAAAACCACACACACACACACAGCAGATGGGAAAGAATCTGCCGGCAATGCAGGAGACACAGGTTCGAGCCCTGGATCAGGAAGATTCCCTGAAGAAGGGACTGGCTACCCACTCTAGTATCCTTGTCTGATGGGCAGCAGACCACCAAACTTTTTGGTGTAAGTTTGGCTTTGAAAAGTGCTCTGAAGCTTTTTTTTCAGTCCAGCCACTTAGCTGGTCATCACTGGCTGTTGTGGAAAATCCACTTTTCATTGCATGTCACAATCCAATCAAGAAATGGTTCATTGTTATTGTGTAGAATAAAAGAAGATGACACTTCAAAATGATGATTTTTTTCCTTAATTTGCGGTCAGTTCATGAGGCATCTACTTAATGAGTTTTTTCACCTTTCCAATTTGCTTCAAATGCCAAATGGCCACAGAATAGTCGAACTTGAGTTCTTCAGCAGCTTCTCCTGTAGTTGTAAGAGGATCAGCTTCAGTGATTACTCTCAATTGGTTGTTGTCGCCTTCCGATGGCCGGCTACTTTGCTTCTCATCTTCAAGATTCTTGTCTCCTTTGCAAAACTTCTTGAGCCACCACTGCACTGAATGTTCATTAGCAGTTCCTGGGCCAAATGCGTTGTTGATGTTGCGAGTTATCTCCACTGCTTTACAACCCATTTTGAACTCAAATAAAAAAATCACTCGTATTTGGTTTTTGTCTAGCATTTCCACAGTGTAAAAAGACATATACAATAAACAGAAAGGAATACATCATTAGCAAAAAACATAAAGTAAAAAATGCATGTTAAAATGATGTAACCACATTTATTTAAGAATGTAACCCAATATCAAATAGCTAATTTCAACAATGCAAAAATCACAATCACTTTTGCACCAACCTAATAACTTCTTATTCTCGTATTGGATTCTATACATTCCTAGGTCCCAACTATAACCACACCCCTTCCTGGCAGCCTTTCCTGTCCACATCAACCTAAAGGGGGTTAACCTTTGCCCTCTTGTTTACCTCAGCTCCTTTTTTTAGTGCTTTCATAATGCCTCCTACAAAGCTGTCCAATTCAGAAGCCATGATCCACATATGGTTATTTAAAATAATTAAAAGTAAGTTGGAACTTCCTTGTTGATCGAGTATCTAAGACTCTGTGCTCCTGATGCAGGAGGACCCAGGTTCAATCTCTGCTCGGGGAACTAAATCCCACATGCCACAACTACAGATCTTGTACGCACCGACAAAGATCAAGGATCATGCCACTAAGACCCAGCGCAGCCAAATAAATAAATAAATATACTTTAAAAAAAAGTAAGGACTTCCCTGGTGGCACTGTGCTGTGTTGTGCTTAGTCGCTTAGTTGTGCCCAGCCCCACAGACTGTAACCTGCCAGGCCCCTCTGTCTATGGGGATTTTCCAGCCAAGAATATTGGAGTGGGGTGCCAAGCCCTTCTCCAGGGGATCTTCCCAACCCAGGGATCGAACCCAGATCTCCCGCATTGCAGGCGGATTCTTTACCATCCTAGCCACACAGGGAAGCCCAAGAATACTGGAGTGGGTAGCCTATCCTTTCTCCAGGGGAACTTCCCAGCCTAGGAATCAAACCAGGGTCTCCTGCCTGGAAGGCAGATTCTTTTCCAGCTGAACCACCCAGGTGGCACAGTAGATAAGACTTTGCCTGCCAATACAGGGGACATGGGTTCAATCCCTGATCCAGGAAGATTCCACATGCCACAGAGCAACTAAGCCAGTGCATCACAACTACCGAGCCCATGCTGTAGAGCCCATGAGCAGCAACTACTGAGTCCTCTCGCCTAGAGTCTGTGCTTGGAAAGAGAAGTCACTGCAATGAGAAGCGCCTTCTCACTGCAACTAGAGAAAGCCTGCATACAGCAATGAAGACCCAGTGCAACTAAAAATAATTTAATTTAATTTTAAAAGATTAAGTAAGTTAAAAATTCATTTCAGTTGCCCTATCTACATTTCAGATGCTCGACAGCTGCATGTGACTAATGCCTACTTTATTAGACAATGGACATTGTAGAACATTTCCATCCTCATGGAAAGTTCTATTGCACAGCAATACATATCATTAGTTATAATATTTCATGTATATGTTTTGTTTTTCCAGCTAGACTATGAGCTCCATGAGAGGACGGACCACGCCTTGTCAAACTCTATCCCTTCCCACCAGCACGTAGCATGGTACTTTATACCTAATAAATATCCAACATATTCATTGATTGGGTCCTCAGGAAAGCATTGCCTTATTAGTAAGTGCTGCTGCGGCTGTTTAGTTGCTCAGCCATGTTTGACTCTTTGCAACCCCATGAACTGTAGCCCGCCAGGCTCCTCTGTACATGGAACTTTCTAGACAAGAATGCTGGAGCCGGTTGCTATTTTCTTTTCTAAGGGATCTTCCTGACCCAGGGATAGAACCCATGTCTCCTGCTTGGCAGGCAGATTCTTTACCACTGAGCCATCAGGGAAGCCCTTAGAATCATCTAGGATTACTTAAATCTTTTTTTGCTTTTTTCTTCAGCCGAAAATAAAGTTCAGTCCATCTTCCCAGAAAGAGGTACAATGCCCTGAAGCATAACAGATAAGAAACTCTTTTCTACCCAGGCATGGTCGGCAGGAAGAAAGGGCAAAGGAAGAGATTGGCTACAGTGTACTATGGCTGCCATGGATATCAAACTCCAGGCCTTTGACCCTCTCAAAAGAACTCTCTCTGAATGCCTAGTTCCTTGACTTCTACCTCCTGTGAAGTTGTCTCCAATTTGCAATATTTCTGTGCTGCCAAGGCCATCACAGTGTTCAGCAATCAGTAGGGCAAGCCAGAGGTGTGTTGAAGAAAATCAGATTGAAAGTTCCCTAAATAGTTCTCAGAACAATACCAGATATGCAAGGTGCAGGATGACAAAGGGCTCTCAGCTAGTCAACCTGGACCTCCAATAGAGCATACCTCCAACAGCCTGACCTTCCCCCGTTCTCAGGTACTGACCTGATCTCAATCAGGCCGGCTTCTGGACTCAGTTACTAAAACCAGAAAAGTGTTAGTGTTAGTCACTCATGTCCAACTCTTTGGGACCCTGTGGACTGTAGTCCACCAGGCTCCTCTGTCCATGGAATTCTTCAGGCAAGAATACCAGAGTGGGTAGCCATTCCCTTCTCCAGGGAATCTTCCTGATCCAGGGATCGAACCCGGGTCTCCTGCATTGCAGGCAGATTCTTCACCATCTGAGCCATCAGGGAAGCCTCAATCTATCCCAGAAATCCATTAACAAATTGAGAGCTGAACTACACTTGATTATATTCAGTCTAGTATTTTCTTCTCTAACAGCTTCTATTGTTTTCTAATTGTTTTAAGCATAAAACTTGTACCTTTGAGAGCAGAGACCTCATTGCCATCACTGTCCTCCACGTTTTTTGAGGTGATTAAATGAAGGCAATGTTTGTGAAAGTGCCTGCCATGGAGGAGACCTCAAAAATGTCAACTCCCTCTGGAAGTTTCCCTCTCTAGCATCTAGCCCAGAGGTACACCTCCTTTCCCCATTCCTCTGTGTCATACCCATTCTAATGATGCAATTTAAAGTCCCCTTTCTCTCCAGGAAGTCCCTCTTGACCATCCAGTGGGAAATGATCTCTCTGTCCTCTGAGCTTCCACTACCAACAGCACTGAGCCCTTTACAATTCTGTTGGCCTGGGTATTTTGTTAGTTTCCCTTCCATGTATGCTTCTTGAGGACTGTAAAACTTCTTTGCATCTCCAGGGCTTAGTCTGTAACATATTTTCTATAAATACCTAGTGTTTGACTTGTTTGTAAAATCAATAGCTATATTTTAACAAATGGTCAATTATACTTAACACAGGTATTGCTCATCTTTCTCCATAAAAGAATGTATTCAGGACAAAGGTGTTTAATGTGTCCTTCAAAAAATATTCATGTCTCTCAAAGCACTTTCCACAGTGCCTAAGATGTTTTAAAGTGAAAGTCGCTCAGTCATGTCCAACTCTTTTCGACTCCATGGACTACAGTCCATGGAATTCTCCAGGCCAGAATACTGGAGTGGGTAGCCTTTCCCTTCTCCAGGGGATCATCCCAACCCAGGGACCAAACCCAGGTCTCCCGCATTGCAGGTGGATTCTTTACCAGCTGTGCCACAAGGGAAGCCCAAGATGGTTTAATTGCTGAGTAAATGTACAGTGAAGTTTCTAGATCTATAGAAAAGCAAATCATGGTCTTCTGGTCACTTACTGTCTAATGTGAATATGACAGTGTCGGGCTTTTATCAACTACAACACTGGTTGACAAATCTCAGCAATGGCTCATCTTATGGGACGTGTCCCAGTGCTGCTGCCATGGCACCACCTTTGGGCATAGCAGCATAACCTTCTGCACAGGATCAGTAGAGTTTCAGCTGATGCTCTTGTAGAGCAAAAAATATCTTTTTAGGTTCATTAGCCAGTGCCCCATAAATTAGACATATAAAAGATTAACAAGAGAAAAACAAACAAGTTTATTAACATGTTTATTGTACATACACATGGGCGTACTCAGAGATGGTAACTCACACGGCGTTAACATTTTAACAAAAGAATAATAAACTTTTAGAGAAGTTTTAAGAGGAAGGGAAAGGACTTTGAGTTTCTACCCGTGGCAAATTGTGGAAAGGTGTATATATGGGCGGTATATATATAGTGCAAGAAAAGCACTAATTAGCAATGTTTGTTATTTAGTCTCCTCTGGTGCCATGTCTGGGCTGATAAGGGTCTAGAATTGTATCTAATGATTAACTTCTATCATTCCAGGTAGAGAGGAGAGAGTGGTACAGCTTTACAAATTTATGTTCTGCTTTTAGGCAACTATGAGAGGGTAAAGAAGTTTTTTTTTTTTTTTTTTTAAATCTGCTTCTTTTCTATTGCCTTCAGTTCAGAAATATCCTTATGCCAAGTGGCATATTTTGGGATGCCATATTCTGTTCCCAGTCATTCTTCAATTAGCCAAGCCACATGACATTATTATGTGCAAGGAACTCATTTTTATAACTTACTTTTCAAACAATGGCACCCTGAGTAGACAACTTCTGTTTCCTCTAATGGCATTATTACATAAGTAACTGAACAAATAAAAATGATGACCTAGCAGATAAGCAGCTGTTAAGACACCATGAGGTCACCATCAGCACTTCAGGCGAAGTCCTGTGTAATTGCATGATGGTGTCTGGAATTGGGTTAGAGAGGAAGGATGAGAAAGTGGAGTTATCTTTTCTGGGTCACTTTGCCACAGGACTCTTAGCCAGGAAGTTTCATCAGTAAGAGCTGCCTTTGCCCTCTTGGTCTCTCATCTATTCTTTGATCCACTCATTTATTCAACAGTTGCATGTTAAGCACCTATTTTGTAAACTTTTATTTTGTATTGGGATATTATTGGTGTTCAGTTCCTAAGTTGTGTCCAACTCTTTGTGACTCCATGGACTGAAGCATGCCAGGCCTCCCTGTTCCGCACCATTTCTCAGAGTTTGCCCAAGTTCATGTCTATTGAGTTGGTGATGCTATCCAACCATCTCATCCTCTGCCACCCTCTTCTCCTTTTGCCTTCAATCTTTCCCAGCATCAGAGTCTTTACCAATGACTCAGCTCACATCAGGCGGGCAAAGTACTGGAGTTTCAGCATCAGTCCTTCCAATGAATATTCAGGGTTGATTTCCTTTAGGATTGACTGGTTTGATCTCCTTGCTGTCCAAGGGACTCTCATGACTCTTCTCCATCAGCTATATTGGGGAATAGCCAATTAATAAACAATGTTGTGATAGTTTCAGGTGAACAGGGAAGGGACTCAGCCATACAAATACATGTATCCATCCTCCCCCCAACCCCCGTCCATCCAGGCTGCCACATAACATTGAGCAGAGTTCCATGTGCTATATAGTAGGTCCTTGTTGGTTATCCATTTTAAATATAGCAGTGTGTACTTAAATATCTATTCTGCTCTGACACAGAGATAAACCAAAGAACAAAACTGACCAGGTCTATGCCCTTATAAAGAATGTAAATTCTCATGAGAAATCTATAAGTCAACGACTGTATTTCCTCAAGGCTAAGGCATCATTGATTTCCATCATGGATTTAATAGCAGATTTTCAAGGGGAAAAAAAAGTGCTAAATATGTACATTGATTGGATGTTAGCATCAAAAATACCTCCCTGCCAACGTCACCAAGGCAACGAGTTGCTATGACAAAACTCAGTTTATTTCTTACTAAAGTAAAGAAGGACACTATCTAGATAGACTTTGTAGCATCTCAAAGAGGAGTAAGGGCAAATTGGGCTATCTATTGAGCTTTAAAAGTCTGGTTCAGGGTGGGTCTTTCACTGAGGGGCAAGGGAAGTCATGGTTAGCACTGGATAAGGAGCACGATAAAATAGTCTGGATTGGTATATACAGAAATTGAGGTAATAGGACTTTCCTGGTGGTCCAGTGGTAAAGAGTCCACCTGCCGATGCAGGGGACAGGGGTTTGGTCCCTGGTCTAGGAAGATTCCACGTGCCGTGGAGCAGCTGAGCCCTTGTACCACAACTACTGAACCCACGCTCTGGTGCCTGGGAACCAAAATTACTGAGTCCAAGTACCTAGAGCCCGTGCTCCACAAGAAAAGCAATAGCAACTGACACACCACAACTAGAGAGTAGCCTCTGCCCACTGCAACTAGAGAAGACCCATGTGAAGCAACAAAGACCCAGCACAGCCAAAAATAACCAAATAAATAAAGAAATTGAGACAATGGCCTCCAAGAGTCTTGGAGCATAAATTGTCATTTGAGGCTTTATTTCAAAGAGCTTATGATGGGTCTTTCAAAAAGGCCCTGGACTCAACAATAAAGTCATTTGTAACTTTTATCTTCTTGATCAAAAGTTTCCTAGAATAGTAAAATTATGTTGATGACAGCAGTAGAATAGTAAAGTCATGTTAATGTATAGAGTAAACTATGTAGATGGCCTTTTAAACGTGAAAAATATGCATCTTCAGAGAAATAAAGTGGTTACACAAATAATTTTAAAGTAATTATATAATTATAATGACAAAACATGCTGGACAAACATAGGGTGCTAGGGGAACATGTAACTGAGGCTCCTCACTTACTCTGCAGAGGTCAGCAAAAGCATCTTTGAGGAACTTGTGTTTGAACTGATGCAAAATGATGAATTTGGCTACAGGAAGAAATGAAGAGGCAGGGGTGGGCGGCTAAGATAGCATGTGCAAAGGTCCAGTGACAGGAAGGAACATGGTGTATTTAAGGAGTTGTCGAGAGATCAGCAGGGCTGGAGCACAAGGTTAAGAGGACATTGGCACATGGTAAGCTAACTCGCTTGGGGGTTGGGTGGGGAGGAGATTGCTGCTCACTGCTATACTTCAGAGTGATTTCTTTTTTCTTAAAGAAAAAAACACTTTATGCCTTTAGATCCAAAGACAGCATCCCCAGAACCTCAATCTAAGATTCTCAAAGCTTTAAAAGGGGTAATGAATGTGCCTTCATGCTAGCTTACTAGAACATCAGGTTAAAATTGTTGCCCAACAATAGCAAAACCAGTTCTAGAACATCCTCCTACATGAACTCAAACTTGTGATCAAACAGGTTGTCTTGATGCTGGTCTGGAGATCAGGCCATGCCCAGGAAGGCAAATAAATTTAAATTAAGGAGTAATTCCCGAGTGCTTGATTTGTAAATGAGTTAAATCAACATTTCTTTTTTTAAAAATCCAGGATTAAGACCTTTACAGTGGTTTTTGCTTTATATCCAATTATCCACTAATTCAGTATTAAAAATACTTTGATAATGTCTGCTAGATACCAGCTGCTCTGCTAGATCTTGAGTAAAACCTGCTTCCTGTTTTTAAAGATTCTAAGCAATTGAGGATGAGAGCAATGGCAACGCTAGAACTACGTGCTCAAATGACATTCTCTATTCAGGGGCCTCTTTGTTCCAGTTCTCTCTGTCTGTGTAACAAGCTACCTCCAAACAATTTATTATTATCTTTTGTGGTCTTGTGGGCTGACTGAGTTCAGATCAGCACTTCTTGCTTGGTATCTCTGAGTCAGTTGCAGCTGTAGGTCAACTGGGACCACAGTCATCTGAGGACTCAGCTAGGTTAGACAACTCAGATGGCTCATTTACCTGGCTGGCGGTTAATGATGAACTTTGGTCAGCAGCACAGCTGAGGCTGCCATCTGGAGTACCTACTTGGGACTTCTCCATATGGTCTGGGCTTCTCACAAAATGAAAGCTGAGTTATGAGAGGAAGCAGACCAGGAACAACGTTCCAAGAGACAGGAACAGAACTGTTGGGCCAGGAAAGGAGATTGGGTGAAACTTCCCCAGCGTTACTTCTGCCATGTTCTACTGGTCAGAGAAGTAACAGGGCCTTCCTAGATTCTAGGAGATGGAGAAACAGGTTCCATTTCTTTCTTCTGTTTGTTTTTTAAAAACTTGTTATTTTATATTGGAGTATAGCTGATGAACAATGTTGTGATCGTTTCAGGTGGACAGCAAAGGGACTCAGCATATGTATACGTATATGCATATAACCATTCTCCTCCAAGCTCCTCTTCCATCCAGCCTGCCCCATAACATTGAACAGAGTTCCCTGTGCTATACTGTAGGACCTTGTTGGTTACCCATTTTAAATATAGCAGTGTGGACATCAGACTGCATCTCTCGATGAGGGAGGGACAAGGTCCCACTGCACAAGAGCAAGAGGGTGGGGTGGGAGATCTCACTGCAGCAATCTTTGGAAAGTCAATCTACCATATTGGAATAGTGATGATATTCTGACAGGAGCTTGCGCCAAGCCTTGTAAGAAGGAGGAGAGGGTGCAAAAGAATAACATGTATTGCTCTTGCCTCTGAGGTGGTTGTTGGCAATGCTAAACACTTGAGAGAATGAATTAAGATACTTCCAAAACCACATACCTGTCAGTACAGAGAAACACACAGGCAGCTCCCAGTTCATAACAGAAAAACTCTTCTGAAAAGTATAAACTCTTTGTAAAAATCTCAACTGGGAGCCTGATTTAGACTATTTAAAGGGGGAAAAAGTATAATCAGTTATGTATCAATCCCAAATTCCTGATCAATCTTCCAAAGTGAAAGTGAGTGTTAGTTGTTCAGTCGTGTCCAACTCTTTGCAACCCCATGGACTGCAGCCCACCAGGCTCTTCTGTCCCTGGGATTCTCCAGGCAACAATACTGGAGTGGGTAGCCTTTCCCTTCTCCAGGGGATCAATCTTTAAGTCAAAACTAAAACACTGCTGGGACTCCCTGATGGCCCAAAGGTTAAGAATCCGAGCTTCCACTGCAGGGAGCATGAGTTAAATCCCTGGTTGGGGAACTAAGAGCCTGCAGGCTGTACAGTGCAGCCAAAAAAACCAAACAAACAAAAAACCACTGTAATATATCTATATATAAATGACAACCAATCATATTAGGATGTAAAATGCTTAAAACGTTTCTTCTTGGTCATCAATTAATATGAATGTTTATAAGCAGCTGCTTGTGTTAAGAACGGTGACTAAGATTCTATCCTACTTGCAAGTGAACAAGTCAGTCTTGCCACAGTTTTGTGGAGGCTGACCAAAAACAAATCTCCTGGGTTAGTGACAAAGGCCAGTTTATCCCTCAGAGCAAGAGCAGTAGCCAGAGAACTATCATTTTCTTACATCGTTTCTCTGACTCCAGTTCCTACAGGTGACATAGCAAGGGCCAGGTGACGCCTCAACATGCTGTGAGTCACGTTCCAGGAGAGGAGCCTCAAGCTTTAGGAAACTCCAGTTTTGGATAATGGACAGCAAGCAAACCCATTGCCCAAGCTTTGCCCCAGAGGAAGATATTGTCTTTATTATACTGCACAGCAAACAAAACTTTTGTTCCTATCTCCAGCTTCCCAGGCTATATTATGCTCGAAAATATAGTGTGGAACAAAAGCCTGTTGGTGCCTTTGCTCACAAGACATGAAGAAATATGAGCAACACATGGAGAATTATCTCCTTGCATTTTGTGCACCATCAAATGCTAGTTCCTAGATCAATCGCTGAATTGTGTGCCCCTTTCGTTGACATTTGACATTTTCAAAATATCTATATGGAATTCACTTGCCTTAGAATATGACAGGAGACTTTCCCTGAATGTCACTTTTTCATTCAGTTTCAAATCAGAAATAGAATTGAAAAGACACATTCTTTTTCAGTTACCAATGCACTGAAAGCTGAGGCCATGAAAGGGGATGGTGACATCATCTAAACACCTACATCTAAACATTCCTGAACTCACTCATTCATTTATTCAATAAATAATTACTGAGGCTATGAGGGTTTGGGAACTAGAAAAGATAATGTTCCCTGCTGTACTGGAGCTTATGTTCTAGTGGAAGAGGCAGACATTAAACAAATAATTACACAATTAATTATTAGAATTGTGGTAAGTGCTCTCAAAGAGAGAAAACTAATCTTGCCTGGGGAGCTGGGGAAGGTTTATCACAGAGCAGCAGGTTAAAAGATGAGTGGTACTTAATTAGGCTTGGAGAAGGCAATGGCACCCCACTCCAGTACTCTTGCCTGGAAAATCCCATGGACGGAGGAGCCTGGAGGGCTGCAGTCCATGGGGTCGCGAAGAGTCGGACACAACTGAGCAACTTCACTTCACTTTCACTTACTTAGGCAACGAAGACTGAGAAGAGTGAAAAGAGAGCTGAGGACAATCCCTGAAGATAAAACCTGAAAGAACACCATTATTTAAGGAAAAATAGAGGAAGAGAATGGAGAACGGAATGGCAATCTACTCCAGCATTCTTGCCTGGAGATTCCCATGAACAGAGGAGCCTGGTGGACTACAGTCCATGCGGTCGCAAAGAGTCGGACACAAGCGGACAACTAAACTACCACCAGAGGAAGAGACGCCCACAGAGAAGATTAAAAAGGAGGAGTTAAACACGTTGGAGGAAAATTAATATCCTAAAAAAATTGTCCAAAACTTTGGAAGTAAGGTGAAGAGGGTGACTGTGTGTTCTTTCTCTATTTTTAATGTGTTAATACCACCCCCACCCCAGCCATGCCACGCAGCATGTGGGATCTTAGTTCCCCAATCCTGGATCAAACCTGTATCCCCTGAACTGGAAACTTGAAGTCGTAAACATGGGACCGCCAGGGAAGTCCTCACACGTTCTATCAGTGTTACGGTGAAGCACTATTTAACAGATCTACCCAAGAATTACTCAATTTTTGAGGAGGTTGTACGCCTATGTTTGGCTTTGCTCTTTATTATTAATTAAGGAATGACTTAGACTTTGTTAAGTTACTTGCTAATATGTTGATTATCTCTGGTAGAGATTTCAATAATTTCTTTCCAGTAGAAATGATACACTGGTAAACTGGCTGAGGGAAGAAGGATTGGCTTACAAAGTTCTAGAATATTTAACAATCAGCTGATATGACCCAACTTCAGCACAACACCTGGCAATCTCAAAAGTTATGGTTTATTACTTTGTAGGGCATTTACATTAACCAATTTTGTCTTTAACCTAGCAATGTTATTCTAAAATTCTTTTTTTTTAAAAAGATTATATAGACTCTGCTTTCTTAAAATGCTGTTTGTGCCAACTCTTCCATGTTACTGGTTTCCTCATTAATTAATGAATTGATTCCTTTTTTATATATTTTCATTTTAGATCTGTGTAAGTCATGTTTTTAACCTTTTTTGAAACTTATATTTTTATCCTAAGAGTGTAGCTTCGTGGAAGCCAAGGTAATCGGTTATATTCACAAATAATGGTGTGTCACAATGGAAACCACTTCACACCCACTGGGATGGCTAGATGAAAAAGTCAGATAATAACAAGCATTGACAGGATGTCAAGAAATCAGAACTCTCATACAGTGTTGGTGGGAATGTAAAATGATGTGGCTGCTTTGAAAAACAGCATGTCAGTTCTTCAAATGATTAAGCATACAGTTACTATATGGTCCAAATATTCTACTCCTAGATGTATACCTGAGAGAAATGAAAACATATGCCCACGCAAAAACTTGTACCGTACATAAATATTTCAGTTCAGTTCAGTTCAGTCGCTCAGTCTCATCTGACTTTGCGACCCCATGAACTGCAGCACGCCAGGCATTTAGAGCAGCATTATTCATAATAGCTAAAAGGTGTACACAACCCAAATGCCCATCAATTCATGAATGGATAAACAAATGTGATATATCCATACAAAGGAATATTCAGTTCAGTTCAGTTCAGTCACTCAGTCATGTCCGACTTTTTGCGACCCCATGAATCGCAGCGCGCCAGGCCTCCCTGTCCATCACCAACTCCCAGAGTTCATTCAGACTCAAGTCCATCGAGTCAGTGATGCCATCCAGCCATCTCATCCTATGTCGTCCCCTTCTCCTGCTGCCCCCAATCCCTCCCAGCATCAGAGTCTTTTCCAATGAGTCAATTCTTCGCGTGAGGTGGCCAAAGTATTGGAGTTTCAACTTCAGCATCAGTCCTTCGAATGAACACCCAGGACTGATCTCCTTTAGGATGAACTGGTTGGATCTCCTTGCAGTCCAAGGGACTCTCAAGAGTATTCTCCAACACCACAGTTCAAAAGCATCAATTCTTCAGCACTCAGCCTTCTTCACAGTCCAACTCTCACATCCATACATGACCACTGGAAAAACCATAGCCTTGACTAGATGGACCTTTTTTGGCAAAGTAATGTCTCTGCTTTTGAATATGCTATCTAGGTTGGTCATAACTTTCCTTCCAAGGAGTAGCATCTTTTAATTTCATGGCTGCAATCACCATCTGCAGTGATTTTGGAGCCCCAAAAAATAAAGTCTGACACTGTTTCCACTGTTTCGTCATCTATTTCCCATGAAGTGATGGGACCGGATGCCATGATCTTAGTTTTCTGAATGTTGAGATTTAAGCCAACTTTTTCACTCTTCTCTCTTAATGGAATATTATTCATTAATAAAAAGAAATGAAGTACTAATACATGCTGTAACTTCGATGAATCTTGCAACCACCATGCTAAGTGAAGGAAGCCAATCACAAGTCCACATATTATGTGATTCCTTTCATATGAAAAGTAAAAAGATAGAAAGTAGATTAATGATTGCCTAGGGATGGGGGTGGAAGATCGAGAAAAAGGGGAGTGACAGATGAAGGGTATTAGGTTTCTTTGTCAGGTGATGAAAACCTGACTTTCATCATACATATTTGTATACATTTGTGCTGCTGCTAAGTCACCTCAGTCGTGTCCGACTCTGTGCGACCCCTTAGACGGCAGCCCACCAGGCTCCCCCGTCCCTGGGATTCTCCAGGCAAGAACACTGGAGTGGATTGCCATTTCCTTCTCCAATGCATGAAGGTGAAAAGTCAAAGTGAAGTTGCTCAGTTGTGTGCGACTCTTAGCGACCCCACGGACTGCAGCCCACCAGGCTCCTCCATCCATGGGATTTTCCAGGCAAAAGTACTGGAGTGGGGTGCCATTGCCTTCTCCGATACATTTGTGAGTATACTACAAATCCCCTGGAGGAGGGCATGGAAACCCACTCCACTCTTCTTGCCTGGAGAATCCCATGGACAGAGAAGCCTAGTGGGCTACATCCCACAGGGTTGCAAAGAGCTGGACATGACTGAAGCAATTTAGCATGCACGTACATACTAAAAACCACTGAATTGTACACTTTAAATGGATGAATTATATCTGAATTTAAAAAAAGAGAAGAATGGTCCGGTTCATAGTGTTTAATGCTCAAAGGAATCAACAAGGAAAAGAATAGCAAAGTGGGAGGTGCAGAGAGAGACGACTTTTTCAGGAAGTTTGGCTGTGAAGGGGAAAGTCTATGATGGAGGAAATATTGAGGAAATATTTTTTTTTAAGATTGAAGAGGAGGGCTTCCCTTGTGGCTCAGGGTAAAGAAACCCTCCTGCCAGTGCGGAAGACATGGGGTTGATCCCTGATCCAGGAAGAGCCCACATGCTGCAGAGCAACTAAGTCCATGCAACACAACTATTGAGTCTGCACCTACGAAGCCCACTCACTCTAGAGTCAGTGTTCTGCTACAAGAGAAGCCACCACAACGAAGAGCCCAGGCACCTCAATGGAGAGTGGCCCCTGCTTGCTGCAACTACAGAAAAGCATGTGCAGGAATGAAGACCCAGCATAGTAAAAAATAAATAAATAAAATTTTAAAAAATGATTGAAGAGAAACTATTTTTAAAGATGTCAGTAAAGGGGGAAAAATTGGAAAGGGGTTTATTGATAGAAGAGGTCCTGGAAATGACAGGAGTAGGAAAATCCAGGGTACAGGTGAAGGGCACAGTCTTGGGGAACACCTCTTTTGGTGGAGTGGTAGGGATGGAGAGAGGCAGGTAGATGTCTAGGTCGATTTGTAGGAAGGTGAGGAAGTTCGATGATGGCTTCTAGGCTGCTATAAGGAGAAGGCCATGGCACCCCACTCCAGTACTCTTGCCTGGAATATCCCATGGATGGAGGAGCCTGGTGGGCTGCAGTCCATAGGGTCGTGAAGAGTCGGACACAACTGAGCGACTTCTCTTTCACTTTTCACTTTCATGCATTGGAGAAGGAAATGGCAACCCACTCCAGTGTTCTTGCCTGGAGAATCCCAGGGACGAGGGAGCCTGGTGGGGTGCTGTCTATGGGGTTGCACAGAGTTGGACACAACTGAAGTGACTTAGCAGCAGCAGGCTGCTATAAAGTAGATTGGACCATATACCCCCAAAAAATTGCTCCCAAAGCACTGTTGATTCATTTAGATTTCACTGACATTTTCATGGAGAGATGGAGAAAAACAACAAAAAGTTCCCATTAGATGTGTCTATTCTCTCTCCCAAACCATTCCTACCTCACTGACTATTCCTAATCTCCCTCAACAATCCGTCCCCTGCCCTGGTCTCCATCCCCTCTACTATCCCCATCAGTAAACACTCAGCATCTTCCACTAGTAAGTTCAGTTCAGTCGCTCAGTCATGTCCGACTCTTTGCGACCCCATGAATCGCAGCACGCCAGGCCTCCCTGTCCATCACCAACTCCTGGAGTTCACTCAGACTCACGTCCATCGAGTCAGTGATGCCATCCAGCCATCTCATCCTCTGTCGTCCCCTTCTCCTGCTGCCCCCAATCCCTCCCAGCATCAGAGTCTTTTCCAATAAGTCAACTCTTCGCATGAGGTGGCCAAAGTACTGGAGTTTCAGCTTCAGCATCAGTCCTTCCAATGAACACCCAGGACTGATCTCCTTTAGGATGGACTGGTTGGATCTCCTTGCAGTCCAAGGGACTCTCAAGAGTCTTCTCCAAAACCACAGTTCAAAAACATCAATTCTTTGGCGCTCAGCTTTCTTCACAGTCCAACTCTCACATCCATACATGACCACAGGAAAAACCATAGCCTTGACTAGACGGACCTTTGTTGACAAAGTAGTGTCTCTGCTTTTTAATACGGTGTCTAGGTTGGTCATAACTTTCCTTCCAAGGAGTAAGTATATTTTAATTTCATGGCTGCAATCACCATCTGCAGTGATTTTGGAGCCCAGAAAAATAAAGTCAGCTACTGTTTCCACTGTTTCCCCATCTATTTGCCATGAAGTGATGGGACTGGATACCATGATCTTCGTTTTCTGAATGTTGAGCTTTAAGCTAACTTTTTCACTCTCCTCTTTCACTTTCATCAAGAGGCTCTTTAGCTTCTTTTCACTTTCTGCCATAAGGGTGGTGTCATCTGCATATCTGAGGTTATTGATATTTCTCCCAGCAATCTTGATTCCAGCTTGTGTTTCTTCCAGCCCAGTGTTTCTCATGATGTACTCTGCATAGAAGTTAAATAAGCAGATGACAATATACAGCCTTGACGTACTCCTTTTCTTATTTGGAACCAGTCTGTTTTTCCATGTCCAGTTCTAACTGTTGCTTCCTGACCTGCATATAGGTTTCTCAAGAGGCAGGTCAGGTGTTCTGGTATTCCCATCTCTTTCAGAATTTTCCACAGTTTGTTATGACGCACACAGTCAAAGGCTTTGGTATAGTCAATAAAGCAGAAATAGATGTCTTTCTGGAACTCTCTTGCTTTTTCGATGATTGAGAAGAGCCACCACTCGCCCGAGGTCAGGGCGGCGGCCTAGAGGAGCAACCCCACATCCAAGGAGCGACGGCTGCATGGGCGCAGGAGGGGCGAGAGGAGCTACTCCACGTTCAAGGTCAGGAGGGGCGGCCATGAGGAGATACCCCTCATCCAAGGTAAGGAGCAGCAGCTGTGCTTTGCTGGAGCAGCCATGAAGAGATACCCCATGTCCAAGGTAAGAGAAATCCAAGTAAGATGGTAGGTGTTGCCAGAGGGCATCAGAGGGCAGACACACTGAAACCATAATCACAGAAAAATAGTCAATCTGATCACACAGACCACAGCCTGGTCTAACTCAATGAAACTAAGCCATGCCCTGTGGGGCCACCCAAGACGGGCGGGTCATGGTGGAGAGGTCTGACAGAATGTGGTCCACTGGAGAAAGGAATGGCAAACCACTTCAGTATTCTTGCCTTGAGAACCCCATGAACAGTATGAAAAGGCAAAATGATTGGATACTGAAAGAGGAACTCCCCAGGTTGGTAGGTGCCCAATATGCTACTGGAGATCAGTGGAGAAATAACTCCAGAAAGAATGAAAGGATGGAACTAAACCAAAAACAATACCCAGTTGTGGATGTGACTGGTGATAGAAGCAAGGTCTGATGCTGTAAAGAGCAATATTGCATAGGAACCTGGAATGTTAGGTCTATGAATCAAGGCAAATTGGAAGTGGTCAAACAGGAGATGGCAAGATTGAACATTGACATTTAAGAATCAATGAACTAAAATGGACTGGAATGGGTGAATTTAACTCAGATGACCATTATATCTACTACCGTGTGCAGGAATCCCTTAGAAGAAATGGAGTAGCCATGATGGTCAACAAAAGAGTCCAAAATGCAGTACTTGGATGCAATGTCAAAAACGACAGAATGATCTCTGTCCATTTCCAAGGCAAACCACTAGTAAGACAAAACCCCAAAACTTGTTAGATGGTCCTTGGGGTGGATCTTAAGCCAGCTTATCTCATCTAGGTTATACCTTTTTGAGACTACAAGCTAAGAACTCTGTTCCCCAAAAATGAGCAGCTTGCCAACATCTCTAGGGGCATCACTGGACTCCCTCCCAGATTCCCAGGGCTCCTGCATTCCTGAAAGCTGGCCATTCACCTCTGCTTGACCATGTCGGGGAAATGGAGTCCTTAAGTAAATCTGTTCTCTGGAATGACAAATAACTCAAGATCTCTTCCATACCACTGCTTTTCCTATATTTGAGAACTGTCATCATAACTCTTTTGGTTTTCTGATTTGTCTAAATAGCCTTATTGTCTTCAGTTACTCTTTTTAAAAAATATTTATTTATTTATTTGGCTGTGTCAGGTCTTAATCGCAGCACATAATCTTTCTACAACACGTGGGATCTTTCATTGAGGCCCATGGACTCCTTAATTGTAGTGCGTGGGCTTAGTTGCTCTAAGGCATGTAGGATTGTCGTTCTCCGACCAGGGATGGAACCCAGATCCCCTGCATTGCAAGGGAGATTCTTAACCACTGGACCACCAGGGAAGTGTCTTCAGCTATTTCTTAACATGATCATTGTTTCACAATTTTCATCAGCCTCCACACTTTTCACCAGATTTAAGACCAGTTTTCAGAGGCTTTTTAAAATGTGATACGCTCAGTGAAATTCTACTTCACACCCATCCGACTAGGAAATCTGACAGTGCTAAGTGTGGCAAATTGCTATTGGGTAAATCAGTTGAAGGATATATCCATTCAATGGAATACTACACAGGAGTAAAAGTCAAGGAACCTGAGTTACATGTATTGATACAGATACATCTCACAAATGTAATGTTGAGCAAAGTGGCAGAAGGATACATATGGTATGATTTTGTTTATATTAAAATATAAAAACATGGAAAGCATCTTTATATATGTAGTTTATTTTTTTATATAAATATAAAAATATGTGTGAATAACAAATACCAAATTTGGCATAGTGAGGCCCTCTGGAAACAGGAGGAGGATGGAATGAGATCTACATACAAGTGTTTTCAACTGTTGGCACAGTTTTACTTAAGTAGGGAATACATAGGTGTTTCTGGTATTGACTGTAATGTAAAAATAAACAAAAGTGTATCCAAGATTGGCAATATGTGTTGAAAGCCTCAAAATTGTTTATACTCTTTATCTGCTCATATAAGAAATTTCCCTAGGGAAACAATAAAAATGTACACAAATATATAAATGGATGGTTTTGGTGGCTTTATAACAGGGAAGAAATTACAATCTAAAAGTTTAACTCTAATGGTGTAGTCCAAGATTATGTTCCATCCACATGATAGATGGATAAAATGTAGCCATTAAAATCTTTGTGTTAGTGGAGTATGTGGTGGCCTGGGAAAGTGCTGACCACTTATTATAGTTTTTTAAAGAAGGATGTCACAGGGACTTCCCTGGTCGTCCAGTGGCTAAGACTGTGCCCTCAATGGAGGGGGCCTGGGTTCGATTCCTGGTCAGGGAACAAGATCCCACATGCTGCAGCTAAGACCCAGTGCAGCCAAATAAGATAAATTAAAAACAGATGTCACAAAGTAATACATACTATATGATTTCAGTTAAAAAAATGAAGATATATGGGCATGAGGAATGCAGAAATTGTGATATAGTCCTGCAATACTATACAAAATAACAATGAAAAGAAATGAATTAGCCCTCATGTATCAGCTACATAGAGCTCAAAACTATAAAGCTGAGCAAAAAGTTTACAAAAATGATGTATAACATATGCTGCCACTTATAAAAGGATTAAAAGCATACAAAGTGGTATCACATCTTGACTGTGGATAGGTACTGTTCGTAATATACTTAGAATAGTTCCTGGCACATAATAAGTACTTGCAGTGGGTTGTATTTTCCAAGATGGCCACAGCAAGATTTCTCATCTTACATTGTGACATTTACACTCTTCCCATCAAAAAAAGGGAGTGTCTGTGTTTTCTCTTCTTGAATCTGGATAGGCAGAAATAATGCCATGTGCTTCCAAACACAGGTCAAAAGAAGTGATACTTCTACTTGGTCCTCTTGGAATCTAGCCACCATGCTGTGAAGAAGCCCAGGCTACATGAAGAAGCTGCACGTAGGCGTTCTAGCTGATAGCCTTAGATGATGTCTTAGCCAACAGTCAGCACAGCCACCAGATCTGTAAGTGAGAAAGCCTTCAATATGACTCCAGTCCCAGCTGCCATCTGACTGTAACCTTATGAGAGAACTGCCCAGCGGAGTCCAGTCAACCCTCAGACCTGTGAGAGATAATAATACAATTATTGTTGTTACTTTAGTCCACTAAGTTTAGGGGTGACTTGTAATGCAGCAACAGAGAACTATAAGGTGTATATAGGTACTTATTAAAATAAATAAAATAGAAAATTAGAAAAACAGAGACAGAAAGTGTCTCTGCTTTTCTGATAACCTGCCAACTTAATGATAATAAATACATATCAGAAGGAAAGGAAGAAGATTTAGACTGCAGAGAAATTAATGTTAGTCTTTTAAATACAAATAAAAAAATACCTTGAAGAAAGATATAATTATCATTTGTTAATTCTAGGTTTGAAAGTTTTTATTTAAAAAATTATCCATTTTCCTCCTAACCCCCAATACACATATACCTCTCCAAAAAAGTAGATACAGGTCTACGAAAGGGTCTCTAAAGCTATCAGTTTTGATCAGATGCTGTGTCACTAGTCAGAGGAGCCCTGGAGCCTTGAAAGACTTCTCAGGGTGGGGAAGGGCGTGTGGGCTGAAAGGATAACAAGGAGGCCAGGAGGAGGGCTAAATCAGCACAGCCTCCTTTACAATCCATGACGGAATGTGAGAGGGTGATCTCATCTCTCATTACAGACTACTGCACATCTCAGCTAGGCTCACTCATCTCTGATACAAGAATGATAATAACATACAGCTCCTCCTGGAATTTGATGAAGGAATGTGGAGGCACCAGAGAGAGGAGATATTCCTCAACACCCCTTAAACATAGGGACCCAGCCAGCATATCACAGACATTTTACAAAGGGCACCTTTTTGTATTGCATAAGATATGAAATGAAGTGACTCCTACAGGGAAACAATTAAGGGGGCTAGAAAAGCAGAAGGAATGGAAACTCATTCTCCATCAAAGAGCTGGTCTTTGCAGGTGAAAATGTGCAACTTCACATTTTCAAGTAGAGCAGCTCAAAAGAACAGAACAGGATTATTCTGCAGCCTAAGAAAAATAGATGAATCCAATCATCTCTGGAGAAGATAGCCCAGTTGCTGAAAGAATCCCTACAGCGGCATTCTCAAACTATCTTCTCTGAAGAACCAGCTTTTTTTCATTTCCGATCCAACATCTATTGACACCCTTGCCAAATGAAATGAAAATAAAGTACTAGAAAGAACAATCACATGCTTAGATTTCTGTGAAACTTCCTAGATGCTTACTCTCAATTCCCATGCTTATGTTGTCATGGACAAGTAACAGTTAGCCAACTGGTCTTGGTCAGTGGATCCCACCTTGAATAGCACAGCCCTACAAGGCTCTGTCTTAGACAGCAAATCTACCACTGTCCGTTTTCACAATAAATGTTGTTTAGTCGCTAAGTCATGTCTGACTCTTTTGTGACCGATGGACTGTAACCTGCCAGGCTCCTCTGTCCATGGGATTTTCCAGGCAAGAATACTGGAGTGGGTGGCCATTTCCTTCTCCAGGGGATCTTACCAACCTGGGGATCGAAACCACATCTCCTGCGTTTCCTGCATTGGCAGGTGGATTCTTTATCACTGAGCCACTGCGGAAGCCCTTCATAATGAATAGGGCTCTTGTAAATGAAGTACAGAAATGAACTACTATAGAAAGGTGGGAATTCAACATTTATGTTTATTTTTCATTGCCACCTTGGAGGAAATTGGCTCATTCTTAGCAAATATATTTTAAATTGTTTTAGTGGAAGAAATTAGGACAGGTTGGAATTTTGTAAAACTCTGTCTCAAGTCTTAAATATAGAATATGACTGTCCAGAATCTCAGGAGGCAAGCTACTTGTCTTACCTGGCAATTTCTATTAATTGATCCACCAATTAAGGGAGTCGGACAGACAGAGCACCCTGAGAGTTAATCTAGAGCGTGGATTTTCAAAACTGATGAACATAAAATTTCACTGCTCTTGACACACCTCACACCTGCCTAACTCTGGACCAGGTGCTCCTATTTCCCAAGACAACCTCCAAGACAATGCATCTAGTCAAGGTGGCAAGGAAAGGAGTGAGTTTCATTCCAGGACCTGCATTTGGGGCTTAATGAGGCATACAGGATTATTGTTTATAACACAGTCACAATATGCAATTTACAACGTGATTAAATCTTGCCCCAGAAGGGTGCACATGGATCCATACCCCATGATGCCCCAATTACTTAGAAGATTTTCTTCTTTTCTGCCATAATTTGCTCTCCAGTGACCAAAAACGAAAACAAACAAACAAAAAAAAGGATTTGAACTACTCTGAGTTCAAGGTCATTATGGCCTTTGTTTTCTCCCAATTCAATGGTAGCAGAAACAAAGTCTCAGCTTAAAAAGTAAAAAAAAAAAAAAAAAGAAAGAAAGAAAGAAAGAAAATAACCTCCTCTTGAACCCCCAGATGTGGCCATGCAGATTTTGATCTTTGGGTTGTCATCCTTGGTAACTTAATATCCTTTCATTCCCTTAGACTTTACCTTTATATGATTGTTATTCTTTGAAGGTATTTTTAGTTACTGTACAGATTCTTCTCAGCCCTTTGGGGTGGGCAGTATTGTTATTATATCCACTTTCTGTGGCAGTAGTAACAATATTTGGCTTAGGTGCCATGGGTCTAAATGAGGAATGAACCAATCAGAAGTGACACTGGCAGGGACCTCCCAGTGTAGCTGAAGCAGAGCCCAGGAGGAAAACTGGCCCAACCCATTGTGAGAGGAGGAAATAGATGGTTAGGAAAACTATGCCTCTTGGTCACACAGTCAATATTTTCCACTTCACTTCCAAGCCAACCCTCCTCTTCTCTCCCATCACATTTCCTACCACTTTAAAATAATGTCAAAGGTCCAGAATGAGCACAGAAGATGGTAGATAAGTTTCTTTCATGTCATGTAAAAAGAAAGGAAGAAAGGAAGGATGAAGGGGAAGAGAGAGACAGAAAGAAAAGGAAATATCAGAGCCCCATAGTCAGCATTCTTTATGAGAAGTGGAAATGTAACCGCATTGTGATCAACTGTTTTCAAACACCAATTGTTCAGGTTGATTGTAATTTCTCCATCTATTTTGTCTGTGTAGTGCTAGGTTTTTCAACAGTGGTGCTATTGACATTTGACACTGTGAGCCACATAATTCTTTCTTGTGAGGGCCGTCCTGTGCATCGTAGGACGTCTAGCGCCATCCTGACTTCCACCTATGACATATTAATAGCACCCTGGAGTTGCGACAACCAAAACTGTCTCCAGACACTGCCAAACGCCTCCAACCGTTCTCCAGTTGAGACCCACTAGTACAGTGTGCTTGTTCTAAACGTGTTTTCAAACTCAATTTATTTTATGCCCAAAGATCAAAAGTTGCAGCCTAGAGAAGAAAACATAAGATTCTTTTTTTTTTCTTGTCTTTTTTTTTAATTGGAGGATAATTGCTTTAAATGTTGTGTTGGTTTCACAACATGAATCATCCCTAAGTATACATGTATCCCCTTCCTCTTGTGTCTCCCTTTCACCCCTGCCCAAGATTCTTGCAGTAAGAGAATTCTATACAAAATGCGTAAACAACAAGTTCCCGCTGTACAGCACAGGGAACTATATTCAATACGATGTGATAAACCATAATGGAAAAGAACGTGGAAAAGAATATATATATATGCATAACTAAATCACTTTGCTATACAGCAGAAATTAACACATTTTAAGTCAACTATACATCAATAAAATAAAATTTTAAAAAGAGAACTCTATAAATTGATCAAAAATTTCCCCAGGATCTTCTCTGACTGGATTTTGAATGCAAATTGAATCATTAAATCAGACAGGTAGCCAAGAGTGGAAAACTATCTTTGAACTGGATGTTTCACAGACCTAACTATTAATACATTCATCTACCTATTATGATGCATAGAATGCCATTTCTTGATATTTTTCTAACATTTTTAATAATTTCTTGTTTGTTTTAGATATAACTTTTTTCTTTCACTTTTTCTTAAGTAAAATAATGACATTATCTGAGGAATTTACACAAATTCTTTTTAATTTTTTTATACAAAAGTAATTTTCAAAATACTTTGATAGGATTGAAAAGTGCTCAGTAAGAAATATACCTTTCAGCTTGCCCTATGCCTACACTCATAGCTGCATAACAGCCAAGAGGTGGGATTAACTTAAATGCTCATCCACAGTTGGACAAAGTGGATAAACAAAATGTGAAATATAAATACAGTGGAATATTATTCAGCCTCAAAAAGAAAAGAAACGGACACAAGCTACAGCACTGATGAACTCAAGGACATTATGCTAAGTGAAATAAGCCCATCACAAGAGGACAAATATTGTACTGTTCCACTTATATGAGGTACCTGAAATAATCAAAGCCATAGCCACATAAAGTAGAATGGCAATTGCCAGTGGCTGGAGGAAGGAGGTATTGAGAGTTTTTATTTAATGGGCACAGGGTTTCTCTCTGGGAGAATAAAAAAAAGGATGGAGCTAGATAGTGGGGATGGTTTGCACAACAAGGCACCAAATGCCAACAAACAGCACACTTACAGTGAGAAAACTGATACATTTTGTGATGTGCATTTTACCACAATGAAAAAATTAAATTGGAACATCAGCAATATAAAAAAACTAAAATATGTACATAAAAAATGTGCACCCGTAATACTGAATACCTCATTCACAGAAAGCACTTTTCTCTGGGGCAAAGTGCATGACATCGCTGTGATATACAGGGATACACCCATTGCTCCTTGGAGTTTGTTAAATGTGTTTCCAGACATTCTGCTGGACGGTCCTGTGGCCCATCCAGCTATTTCAGTTACCACTGAAACCCAATTGCTGAGGCAAGTCAACCCCATATAAACTCTCTACGCTCATACAGACATTTCAAAAGTAAGCTCTGCCCTCTCTATGCTTTTTCCTCAGAGTGCCAATTAAGTCTCAAAAACTATTCAGATCATTAAGAGCTGAGAATGAATCTTGTTTCTCTCACCCACTGCTGCAAGAGGGAGCAGCATCCCTTTTCTTTAATTTATTTTTAAAAATTTATGTATTTTATCTGTATTTATATTTGGCTGCACGGGGTCTTCGTTGTTGCACTCGGGTTTTCTCTAGTTGCAGTAAGTGTGTGGGCTGCTTCTTGTGGTCGCTTCTCGTGTAGTAGAGCACAGGCTCTAGGGTGTGTGAGTTTCAGTAGTTGCAGCACGTAGGCCATAGTTATTACAGTTTGTGGGCTCTAGAGCATGGGCTCAGTAGCTGTAGTGCACAGGCTTAGCTGCCCTGTGACATGTGAGATCTTTCCAGACCAGGGATCGAACTTGTGTTCCCTGTTTTGGCAAGTGGATTCTTAACCACTGTACCACCAGAGAGATCCCCCACTTCTTTTCATTGCCCCAAACCCTATTATTAAATATCTGACATCGTGGAATCGATTTGTTCTGTTAATAATAGAAAAAAATTAGTGTATATCTTTAGTAAAGTATGTTGTGGACAAAATGATACTCTATTCTAGTTAATGAAATAAAAAGTTGGAAAAGAGAGTTGTCATATGTGGGATGAAGTGCAATCACTATCCAAACATTTCTATTTAAAACAGGACACTTATTGCCTGGCTGCTGTCAGCATAAACACCCTACTTCTATCACCAATCTTCATCCAGGTCGGTATCAGTTAGCATGTGCACATTCCTATGCCAGAGTCTTTGTTTTGGAATAGGATGTGGAGAGGAAGTCTGGGGACAGGGTGAGGCTGGAATTAAGGAATTGGAGAATGGAAGGAAATGAAAGGGCTTCCAGCATCCATCTAGTTCCCTGGACTGGTTTTGAGCTCACTAGTGAGAGAGGTTTAGAGGCAGAATTTGATGGCACTATTCAAGAGGGGCTTTGGGAGACCTGTCAATAACAGGGAAGGACGAGGTGGAGGCTCCTTCCTCCCCCTTCTGTTTGCTTCAGCACTGTTCTCAGGCTCTGAGAACCTGGAAATGTTGGGGAAACCCAGAATCCACACCTGAGGGGTGGAAATCAGAGGGTACCACCATGAGGCTAAGACAGCAGCAGTGGATAGGGGATCCAAATCTGGAGAAGATGGAGGAGGAAGTCATAACAGGCACTATTGAAACATTCCCGTTATTAACAGTAATGCTGGGTCACTAAGAAGTGAAAACATATTTTATCCATGGAACTGAATTAGGTCTGAGGGCTTGAGTTAGGAATGACAAATAACAGCTAGCACAAAACCTATTAATTTCAGTTCTAGAGTTCCAGGGAAAGATGATAAATACTTTTATCCATTAAAACAATAGTAATATATTATAAAGGAATTTTTTAAGGTGTAAACTCACAAGGAAAGGAAAAATGGAAGAAGAGGCGACAGCATCACAATTTTGGAAGCCAGAAAGCAGGGAGCAAGGGATTTAGCAGGACAGGGAAGCCTAAAAGTAATAAGAGAAGGTATCCTAACTAACTGGCCCAGCTGGATCGACTACAGAGAATTTCAGTCTATAAGATCCATGTATGCACTAGGAGCTTCAAATCAGATTTTCCATCTTCAGACACACTCAAATAAAGTATTATAAGATTGGGACAAGATAAGAATGCCTATTTTCACCACTTGAATTCAATATTATAACTGAAAGTTCTAGCCAGAGTCATTAGGTAAGAAGAAGAAATATATGGCATTCAAATTAGAAAGGAAGAGATAAAATTATCTATTTGCAGATGACATGACATATATATAGAAAATCCTAAAGAAATCATAAACACACACATGTTTATGAAATCATAAACATACACATACATACACACACAAAACCATTAGTGCTAAGAAATGAATACAGCAAAGTTACAAGATATAAGATCAATACACAAAAATTAGTCATAGAATTAGTCACTATACAGTAGAAGTGAATAATTTAACACTGAATTAAGAAAATAATTCCATTTGCAATAAAACTAGAAAGAATAAATACTTAGGAACAAATTTAACCAAGGGAATATAAGAATTGTACACTGTAAATTTTTTAAATGCTGAGAGAAATTAAATAGCTAAATAAATAGTATGACAGCTTATGATTACGATTTGGAAAACAATATTGTCAACATGATAGTGCTACCCAAAGTGATCTACAGGTTCAGTATCAAGAGCTCAATAGCCTTTTCTGCAAAAAGAGAAAAGCTGACCCTAAAATTCAAATAGAATTATAAGTGAATCTGAATAGGCAAAACAATCATGAAAAAGAAAACAAAAAGTTTGAGGACTCACACTCCATGTTTCTAAAACTTTCTATAAAGCTACCATAATCAAGATGATATAGTACTGACATATTAACAGACATATAGATCAACAGAATAGAATCAAAGTCCAGAAATACATCCATACAGCTACAGTCAGCTGAATCTCGACAACTGTGACTGATTCTCAACAGTGGGGAAAAAAATAATCTCTTCACCAAACAGTGCTAGGGCAACTGGACAGTCACAGATAAAAGAAAAAAGTTAGATCCCTACCTCACATATTTTAAAAAGTAACTCAAAATGCATCAAAGACTTAAATGTGACTGTGAAAAGTATAAAATTCTTAGACGAAAACAAGAAAATCTGTACTACCATGGATTAAGGAATGGTTTCTTAGATATGACACCAAAAGCATTTTACAAAATAAAAAAATAGATAAACTGGACTTTGTCAAATTTAAAAACATCTCTGTATTAAAGGACACTATCAAGAAAGTAAAAAGGCAGCCTATAGAATGAGAGAAAATATTTGCAAATCACTTATCTTTCAAGGGTCTATCATCCATAACATTTGGGGTTTCACTGGTGGCTCAGTGATAAAAAAATCTGCCTGTGATGCAGGAGACCCGGGTTCCATCCCTGGGTCGAGAAGATCCCTTGGAGAAGGAAATGGCAACCCACTCCAGTATTCTTGCCTAGGAAATGCCATGGACAGAGGAGCCTGGCGGGCTGCAGTCCATGGGGTTGCAAACAGTCGGACGTGACTGAGCGTGCACGCAGGCAGGCAGGCATCCATAATATTTAATACAAGTCTTACAACTCAATGACTAAAAAGCAAACAATCCAATAAAAAAAAAAAAAAAAGCAGACACCTGAGGATTAACAGACATAAGAAGAAAGCTTCTAGGGTCAAGATGTGGATCAGGACAAGCAAACAGAAAGAAGAAATTGTTGGAAACAGTGATGGTGCAGGGAGAAGATATTATGTGAAATAAGCACAGTATGCTACTAGTGAAAAAAGAAAACAGAGAATGGTCTTGGAAATTAAAAATAAAAAACTCTATAGAAGTTTGGAAAATGAAGTAGAGTATCAAAACTGCCATTTAAACCTGAGTTAGCCTGACCCCAAAGCCTACGAAAATAAAAGATATCTTAAATTCGTTAATATTATCTAACTTGAATTATAAACTTGTATTTTCCTGTGATGAATAACAGCGCATCTTATATTGCTATGTTTATTAGAGTCTGCTTGAGTCTTTAGTTATTTCTGAATCCAGCAGATCATCTGTAGAACTAGAGGCAACTTACTGCTTTTATTTGTACTGGAAATATAAAAAATAACAATCATTTCTTGTTTGAATCTCTTTATGAAGTCATTGTGTGCAAATTATGGGACCCCATTCATACCAATTGCTATTGGTTAAAGCCTTACGATACATATGGGGTTTTGTTGTTTTTGCTTGGAAAATCTCACTTTGGGAAAAACATGCAATGTTTTAGAATTATTGAATTTTGGAGCTAGGAGAAATTCTAGATATCATCTAGTCTTGTGCAAATATGTGAAAAACGAAGACAGCTGGTGACTGCATTGCTATTAGGATTCAAGTATGGTAGCTCTGAGTCCATTGCTATTTCTGCTCTATAGAACTATTGAAAGTTGAAATAGCAATAGCACTAATGCTCACATATAATTACCTCAAAATCAGGAAACAGTAAGTGGGTCATCTGCTTCAACCGTGGAATAAAATGAAAATGAGGACAGAAACACATAGCTTGGTCTCCAAACTATAGTGCTGATGGCAAAGAAAGAGCAAATGTAACTTCACTTTGCCTTTGCATAATCATCAACAAGTATTTATTGAATTGTCACCAAATATGTAACAATGAATGAAGTCACTGGAATATAAACTGAAGCATAAAAATTGCTGTGTATAAGCTGTCTTTGCGCTATTAAAATCATTTGGTGCAACACTCATTAATTTCAATTAATAACTAATTCATGAATTTTAAATATATATGAAGTTGAATTCCCCTCACAATTAAACCAATTACACATTGTCTTTTTGCAAGGTGTATTATATTTTATAGTGAATAAACTGTGAGAAATCATAGGGAGAGGAAATGGAGCTGGGTCTAGCATACTGAAGTAAAAAATATTTTTTCTACAATTTTTAAAATGACCTCTTATTATTACAGATACATGCAGTGAAAAATTTGAAAATGCAGATAAACAAAAATCAAAACCAGAGATTATCAGATTAGCACATATTTGAAATCTTTATCTCTGTAAAGATATATAATTTAACATATAAATTAGATTATATATTACATACTGCTTTGTAACCTCATCCTTTTTTTTTCAGACAATGTTTGCTATCTTTTCATTTTAGCTGATTTTATGTCAATATCTGGATCCCTAATTATCTTTATCATTGATCTTATTGAGGAAGATTCAGTCCAGGTTTTCTACCTCATTTGGTTATTCTGCCCTTTATATCTCTTAATTTAGCCTAGTCTATGCAGCACTGCATTAACTTAATGAAGAGACTTGGCCAGGTTTTCCATCTTTTGGTTTTTGTCTGATTGCTTGCTTGTATATATGAGTTTGGTCCTCTATCCCTTGTATTTCCTACAAACTATAAATTAGATGAAAATGCTTCATGTGTCCAATTGGACATTTTTGGCTAGACTATGTCATCAGTGATATTGGCACTTCCTTGCGTTACATCAGAAGATATAATAATATCCAAGGGCCTAAAAGAGTAGTAATTAATTGCCTGCTGTGCGCCTAGTCCCTAGTAGAACATTAGCAAGTTCCCTGGCAAAAAACAGGAGATGTGTGCCCAGAACAGTTTTTCTGGTCCTCTTTGTCTTCTCCTTTCAATTTCCAGATTCTCTATGTTCTGTCTTTGTTGTTATTAAGTAGTTTGAGAGTTTAGGTGGGGTTCTAGTGAGGAGTGATTGGGATGTTTGTGAAAGTCAGGAAGAAAGAGTAATTATTAGAAGACAGGATGAAATAATACCCGGATTTCTGGTAAGATTCCATATGGCTCCATTTTCCCTTTCCTGCTCAGTCGTGTCTGACTCTGCAACACCATGGACTATAGAGTCCATGGAATTCTCCAGACCAGAGTACCAACCTAGGGATGGAACCCAGGTCTCCCGCATTGTGGGTGTATTCTTTACCAGCTAAGCCACAAGGGAAGCCCAAGAATACTTGAGTGAATAATGGAGTAAATACTGGAGTGGGTAGCCTATTCCTTCTCCAGCAGACCTTCCCAACACAGGAATTGAACCAGGATTTCCTGCATTGTAGGTGGATTCTTTACCAACTGAGCTATCAGGAAAGCCCACAGTCATTAAAGACTCTGTTTAAAATATAACCTAGTAGAATCATACAACTCTTTGTAATTTATATATTTTAATTTTAAATTTATTTGTTTTTTAATCGAAGGACAATTGCTTTACAGAATTGTATTGGATTCTGCCAAACATCAACATGAATCAGCCATAGGCATACATATATCCCCTCCCTCCTGAACCTCCCTCCCATCTTCCTCCCCATCCCAGCCCTCCGGGTTGTTACAGAGCCCCTGTTTGAGTTCCCTGAGACATACAGCAAATTCCCATTGGCTATCTATTTTACCTATGGTAATGTAAGTTTTCATGTTACTCTCTCCATACATCTGATCCTCTCCTTCCTTCCCCAACCCATGTCCATAAGTCTGTTCTCTATGTCTGTATTTCCATTGCTGCCTTGCAAATAATTTCATCAGTACCATCTTTCTCGTGAATCATGCAACTTTTTTATTGGAAAGTCTCTGCAGGCTCTGTTCTATCTGCTATAGGATACAATGCAAACTCCCCAACATTGTACCCAGGGCTTTCAAAGCCTGCCACATCCTTACCCGTCCATTCACTCCCCGCCTTGCACCCACACACTCTTCACTACAGCCATATTCCGCTTGCAGTCAACCTCTGAACACACCATGTCCCTTCACAATCCTGCCTCAGATCATGACAATTTCTTCCATCTTCAATGTGATCCCCCACTTCTGGCCTAGAAGCTCCGAGTTAACTCTCCAGACCCAAAACAAATGGCCCATTGTGTAAAGCATTCTTCACTCTCCTGCATGAGGTGTTTTCTGTTTTGAGCAGCTATTACCTTTGTTACTGTCTTATGCCCTTAGTGTCACATGCTTAACTTGCCTGTTGAACCAATAGGGTGAGCAAGCATCATGCATAGATTGTAATCAAAATCCTACTTTCTTTGATCCACTCTTCTTTTTTCTTTAATTTTATATAATGGAATTTTCACCTATATAGAAGTAGAGAAAAGAGTATAATAATTCCCATGTCCCCATTACCCAGCTTCAACAGTTTTCACACCATGGCCAAAACTGTTCATCTATGCCTGTGCTAATTTTCTCCCCACAACAGTATTGGGCTTACCTGGTAGCTCAGACCATAAAGAGTCTGCCTGCAATGCAGGAGAGCCGGGTTCAGTTCCTGGGTTAGGAATATCCTCTGGAGAAGGAAATGACAACCCACTCCAGTATTTTTGCCTGGAGAATCCCATGGATGGAGGAGACTGGCAGGCTACAGTCCATGGGGTCACAGAGTTGGACACAATTGAGGGACTAACACTTATGACTTATGACAACAGTATTATTCAAAGTAGCTACCAGACAATATCATTTTATCTATAAGCACCTCAGGATGCATCTCTAAATGATAAGAAATCTTTAAAAAAATGATAATGATATTAATGCCATTCTTTACAAAATTAACCATAGTTTCTTCTTTTTTGGCTATGTTGGGTCTTAGTTGCAGAACATTGCTAAGTCACTTCAGTCGTGTCCGAGTCTGTGCGGCCCTGTAGACGGCAGCCCACCAGGCTTCCCCATCCATGGGGTCTTTAATTGGGGCATGAGAACTCTTAGTTGTGGCACGTGGGATCAAGTTCCCTGACCAGGGATCCAACCCAGGTCCCCTGCACTGGACTATAGGAGTGGAGTCTTAGTCACTGGATTACCAGGAAAGTCCCTATAATCTCTTGATAGTATCATAAAAATGCTGTCATTTTTTATTCCATAGAGTTCCTCTTCTGGCACTAGTTGAAAATTCCAGTTGGCCTGTGAAGCCTCTGCTCAGTCTTACAAAATACACAGACCAGTGCTTGCTTTTCCTACAGTCAACTGAGGTAGCAAATACAGTCTCATTTCAAAACCCAAAATGTCCTATTTTCTGTAATACTCAAAGCTCAGAGCCTCAAGTAGGGTGCATCTTCCTACTGGACCAGGATGGAGAATTTAGATCTTTCTGCCCTTTTTTTTCTCATTTCCTCTCCTACTCTGCCAGAGTTGGGGGTCTGGGGGGAGGTATGAATGGGCCCCTTCCTTGCCGTTTCCCTGCCCAGGAGGACGCACTGCCCCTCTGGAGAGTCACACGTGTCTCCATCCTCAGCCTCTTGGCCTCTGGGCCCCCTCCAGCCTCTTCTGTTCTAGGCAGTCAGTCCTACTGGGCAGGGTACAGAAGTCCAGGGCGATTCCAATGCAGGGGAGTCTTCTGACCCTACCTTCAAAACAGCAGCCCCTCCTCTCTCAAACCCTGTTCTGTGTTCTGTCTGAAATGTCTCAGGTCCGAGTTTTGCAACTGCCAACTGGAAGAAACACATTTTAGCATACCTGCATGGTTATATTTGAAGTGAGTTCCTTGTGGACAGCATCTAGTTGGGTCATGTATTTTTATTGACTCCACCAAGCCCTGTGTTTCAATTGGTTTATTTAGACCATTTATGTTAACAATAGGTTAGGGCTTAAATCTGCCATTTGGGTTTTTGTTTTCTGCTTATTCTCTCTGAAAAAAACACATTTGAAAGCCCTCCACAGTATCTACTTTGAGTATGGGATTAAGCATGGGATTAAGAAGGTCACATGCTGGGGTCCAGCCCCGGCTGATCCAGGGTATTTGAAGGAGAGACGGCGTAGGCGGGGATCAGGAAACAACTGCTTAATTAAACGTTAATTAAGGATATAAAGAGTAATAGAATGAGGAGAGCTCAGTAGGAAAATTCAGTGGAGAAAAGAGGCTGAGTAGCTTGGTTTACTCAGGAAACCAATTAAACTTCAAGACAAGAAGTTTGCACCACTTACATAGGCTGCAGGTGTCCTTCCGTTCTCCCGAAGGAGAGGAGACACTGAGGCCTCTCCGGTTGGATCTTAGAAGCCCAGGCATAATTAGCAAGCATGGCGGGTTCCGCGCTCCAGATGGAGACTCAGCCATAATTTGAGAGAGAGCGCGACATAGGGAGACCAAGTTTTGGTGAACAAGGCCCACACTTTATTTTCCAAAGTAGTTTTTATACCTTAAGTTATGCATAGAGGATAATGGGGGAAGGGGTAGAGTCATGCAGCAAGCCAGGCTTTCTTCCTGCAAACTTATCATATGCAAAAGCTTAGGTGATTTGCATCATCTTCTGGCCCGGAGGCCTGTTAACATTTTAAGACCCTTTCTTCAGAAAACTTATTTTTCTCTAAGGGTGATTGGTCAGGAGTACATTTTAAGACCCTTTCTTCAGAAAACTTATTTTTCTCTAAGGGTGATTGGTCAGGAGTCACCCTCCAAAAGCATTAGATAAAGTTGCATTCCTACAGAGCAAAGGTGTGGTGGGCTATAACAAGAAAAAGAATTAACTCAAGGGTCCCAGGTTACAAACATTAAAGCTACTACTTACACCAATTATATTAATCAATACACTGCCAGGGACACAGCAGGTAAGGGATATGGAAACTTAGCAGCAAACATTGGCCCAACAAGTGAAAATCCCTTCACCAATACAATTTCTAATCAATCTTTTAACTGCTTGAAGGAATCTATATTTAGACAGTTTAGAACATCTCCTGCCTCTCACAGTTGGGAGGCTCTGAACAATCACATGTGGCCAGAAAAACCTATTCAGGCAGGCTAGAGGATTTCCAAAGGAGTTTGTAGGTTGAAACACTGTCACACCCAGGAATTATTAACTGGAGCTGTAAGCTAACTCTTTTTTCAGAGAGAGGTAGTGGGGGACAGCCCCCCATAAAGTCAGAGGTGTAGGTGAAAGCACAAAGCAGAAAGTAGGCAGACTCTGGTTTAGGGGGTAGATGCTCGAGAATTTCCAGGGGAACTTCTGAGGCTCGATCCCGCCTTTGCGTATGCCAAGCCTCCTTCCTCTTGACCTTTGCCACGGGCGGAGCTCGCTCCCAGCAGTCACATTTTAATTCTTTTCTCTCAAAGACTGGGCCCTCTGCCCTCCTAATAGACTTGATCTGTTTAAGGAGTCCAGGAACTGTAAAACAAGTTATGTTTCATTTCCTATGTAAATAGTGCATGGGGAAGGGGATTCTTATCATCAACTTACTTTATTACATTGATTTCTATTCACTGATACATCAGTTGAAGCTGAGACATTGATGCCCCACTTTACTATCCCATGACATTTATTTACATGTCTCTCTTCCTTTCTGGACTGTGAATAATATTTGAACAAGATTTGAATGGTATTCATCTTTCTGTATTCCCCAGCAACTGCTAGATGCTTAATACATGCTGATGCCTTATTTACTAATACTTTCACCACAAGGATCAAACTCTTTAAGAAAAATCCTTTACTTAAATTTTTTTTGGGGGGGCTGCACTGGGTTTTCGCTACAGCACACGGGCTTAGTTGCCCCGTGGCATGAGGGATCTTAGTTCCCTGACCAAGGACTGAACCTGCATCCCCTATATTGGAAGGAGGATTCTTAACCACTGAACCACCAGGCAAGTCCTCTAAACTCTTAATTTTGAAATAATTCCAAACTTACAGAAAGGTTGGAAGAATTGTGCAAGGGACTCCCAGATTCCCTTTGCCCAGCCAGACTCATCAACAGAATTTTGGTGGGTATTTTGCCACATTAATGTTACCATTTTCTCTCTCAGGGATAAGATCTTTTTTTGAAACCTCTATTCAACTTACTGCTGTAAAATTAATTCCCCTTTAGTGCCTTTATTAGCTGTCTTTTCTCTATGAATTCACCAGTTTTCATGTCCTAATAGAAAGGGAAAAGATGGAGTAGAAAGGATAAGATGAGCTTTTTCTATTCAGTAACTACTGGGCTTTCATCCATTTAAAACCATAAGATTTAGTTTGAGAAGCCAAGAAAGGCATTTAAAATGTCTAGGAATATGGTTAAGCTACAAGAAAGTGGGACCATCTTCTAGAATAGACTATTTTTAGTAGCAGAATTACCTTAGAAAAGAACAATGTCACATTACATAAATAGCCCTTTCTGGAAGCACAATGATAATTCTGTGTCTCCTATTTAAGGAATCAGCCAAGAAAGGTTGAGAAAAATCTATTATGTTATCCAAAGGAAATTTTTCATAGTGGTCCAGGGGACTAATAACATTTAGGTAGAACCTGGCTACCTAATTGGATGTAGAGGTGGTGGTGAGTTTTACGGAGTGTTCTCAAAGGTGCCTCTTCATATCCCAAGAGACACTTCAATTTCTGACAGTTCAAAGGGAGATTATTCTTATTTTGACTTGAACTCACGCTTGATTCTGATTCTGACTTTAACTCACTGATTCTCACATACTGAGTAGTGTCCTTTCACCTTAAGGAAGTACTAAGTGAAATCAATGAAACAGCTTGATGGATATGAGTTCCAAGAATTGCAACATACGGAAAATAAAAAGAACAATGAAATCATTCATAGAAGAGGCCATTCACAGAGAGTTTTGCACACTGTAGTAAGAAAACAACGAACAAACTGGAATAACAGAAGAGTGTAGCTCAGGATTCAGAACTTAGAAGAGTTTTGACTTGAATTTAATTCATAGCCTATTAAAGTTCACAGAATAGGTTCTTGGCTCAAGAAATACAACCAAAGTATCACTGTTCATTCCACTCATTTATTCTACCAATATTTACTGCCTTCTAGGCTCCATACTGAGCCAGGCAGTATTCCCGGCACAGGGCATTTAACAACAGGAAAAACATCCCTATTCTCACCAAGATGACATTCAAGTGGGAGAGACAGTAATCAGTATGGAAGTGAAATAAGAGTGTGACAGAAGGTGGCAAGTGCTGTAGGGAAATAAGCAAGATTAGATGGATCTAGCCTGTCTGGAGAGCAGGCTGCAATCACAAGGGACAGTTTTGTTAAGAGGTAACAGTAAGCAGACTTCACTGGCAGCCCAGTGGTTAAAACTCCATCCTTCCTATGCAGGGAGTCCAGGTTCCATCTTTCTTCTGGGAACTAAGATCCCATGTACCTCCTCAGCTCTGCCAAAAAAAAAAAAAAGAAGAAGTAAGCCAAGACTTGGAAAAGGTGGGAGGAGCCTTCTGGGAAAGGGTCACAGCCAAGAAGGCAGGAGCACTTGGGCTTATTCCAGAAAGAGCGAGGGGCCCGGGATGACCTGGGCAGAGCTGGACACGAAAAAAGTGGAAGGAGACCACACAGCACCCAGGGCTGTTGAAGGATTTCAGCTTCCATTCTTTGTTTGTCTACTCTGGCTGAGGCTGTGTTTTTGAGCAGAAAAGGAACACAAGGGGACGTCATTTTTAAAGAATCTCTATGAAACGAGTTGCCAGTCCAGGTTCAATGCACGATACTGGATACTTGGGGCTGGTGCACTGGGACGACCCAGAGGGATGGTATGGGGAGGGAGGAGGGAGGAGGGTTCAGGATGGGGAACACATGTATACCTGTGGCGGATTCATTTTGATATATGGCAAAACCAATACAATATTGTAAAGTTAAAAAATAAAATAAAAGTAAAAAAAAAAAAAAAAAGAATCTGTCTGGCTTCTCAGTTGAGAATAGATGGAGAGGGACAAGACAGAAACAGGGCGACCACTGGGGAGACCACTGCAGTGATCCAAAGAAGGACCAGCAGCGGTTTGGACTGGGCTGTAGGGACGTGGTGGGGGAAGCAATGGTCTCCTGGATACACTCTGCAGACAGACCAACAGGACTTCTCACAGGTGCAATGTGGGCTGTGAGGGAAGGAGGAGTCAACGTGCCTCCAAGGTTTTTGGTCTGAACAGCTATCAAAAAATGGAGTTGTTATCAAATGAGGTGGGGAAGCTACTGATGGAGCAGCCTTGCAGGAGAAGGGCAGATCTGTTCAGTCTGGGGTATATTACTTTGACCTCCTAACGTGGAAGTCACGGGGGGCAATTGTCTGGAGTTCAGGAGAAAGGTCTGGGCAGGAGAGATGATTTGGGAGTTGTCAGTGTATAGAGGATATTTATATAACTAGTTCCATTTTTTAAACATGTACGTACGCTTATAAACATATGGAATTGTACATATATTTAGTACATATGCTTTCTAGTTCCATTCAATAGTTCTTAACATTCTGCCACATTTGCTCTGTGTTTGTATATGCTCAAATTCTCTTTGTTTAAAGGAACCATTTGAGAGTTCAGGGTGTCTTGCTGCTTCACCTTTGCACACTCCTGCATTCCCGACTGGAATGTCAAGTCACAAGACTGAAGGAGATAGCAGGGGAATGAAAGCAGATAGTGACCAGGGCAAAGAAAGGAGCCTGGGGGCACCCCAAAGGTAAGAGTTTTGGGAAAGGAAGAAGAACCAGAAGAAGCCACAGAGGGAAGAAAAAAACTAGAAAGAGCGTAATGATGAGCTGTAGAATAATGGTAGTAGACCTCCTCTTCTGACTGCTGACATTTACTGAAATGTACAGAGAGAAAAGCTGCTCATGGGATCTGCTTTTCTAACTTCAGAGTTTCTGTCCTTCAGACTTGTGGAACTAATCAGTTTTTCCTTGGTCTACTTAAGACAGGTGTAATTATGAGAAGAATCTGGTAACTCCCTTGGATTGTTTTAAATGAGCAACCTAATACGCCCCAGGTCGTAGCCTCCATGAAGGATTCTGTGTACACGTGTATGCACGTGTGCACTCTCAATGAAAGGTTGAAGGGTAGCAGATTCTGCCACCTCAAAACACACTGCTTTGGTATGCTGGGTTATTTTGAGCTGAAGACACTTGAAAAATAGCAAATGCAAAAATAGACTTTTCTCATCTGCCTAAAGACAGACCCTCCAAAAACTCAGCTGTCATAAATCTCCTGCCCTAGGAGTTTCATCAACCAGAGAAGATTGACCCTTATCACAAGAGAGGAGACTAGAAGTAGATGCCACACCCAGACAGACTCTGTCACAAACCATTCTATCTCCCATCTGTTCTTCTAAGACTTGTTCAACTTCCCTAAAAATCACTTACTCTCCTTAAGAGACTTATAACCCCTCTCCCCTTTCCCTACTAAGATGAAGTTAATCCTGAATTCTAGCCACCTCAAAGAGTTACACATTTTTCCCTGGGTGTCTCCCATGTATACATGAGATATATATGTTAATCAACTTCTGTTAACTTTTCCCTCATTATTCTATGTGTTATTACAGAAGTCTCAGCCAAGAACTCAGAAGAGTAGAGGAAAAAATTTCTTTTTCTCTTCTGTAGGATCAAGAAGCCAAGTCTCAACATGGCTGTTTGAACTGGTTAAAAAAAAAAAAAAAATCAGTTTCTAAAATGAACTCCAATCAATCAAATTCAGAGACTAATTTGAAGGGAAAAAAAGCTGGATGACAAGTTGATTTTTTATTTTAATCAAACAGCTATCCCTTTTGTCCAAAGGTGCTATTTAAATCTACCTATATCCAACCAGTCCATTCTGAAGGAGATCAGCTCTGGGATTTCTTTGGAAGGAATGATGCTAAAGCTGAAACTCCAGTACTTTGGCCACCTCATGCGAAGAGTTGACTCATTGGAAAAGACTCTGATGCTGGGAGGGATCGGGGGCAGGAGGAGAAGGGGACGACAGAGGATGAGATGGCTGGATGGCATCACTGACTCGATGGGCGTGAGTCTGGGTGAACTCCAGGAGTTGGTGATGGACAGGGAGGCCTGGCATGCTGCGATTCATGGGGTTGCAAAGAGTCGGACACGACTGAGCGACTGAACTGAACTGAACTGATACAAAATAAACTATGGTCCAAAACTAAAAATACTTCTTTTTTTCTTGAAATACTGTTTGTAGTCTAACCACAACTGAGATAAATAGGACATCTGGGGTAAGAGCAAACTTCTGCCCTGTACCTGGTCCTTGGGTATATCACTGAAAAGATTTGGTTTTAAACAGAGTTTGTCAAGAAGTCAAGCAAACCTCATCCATCTCTTGGGCTTCCTGAACACTGGAACCCCACCCTTCATGACTTAGGAAATAACAGCCAACCAAAACTTGTCATATGTGGGTCCAAGATGAGACGGGCACTTTACAATAAGTAATAAAACAGCTGATGTCATCTATAGCCTAAAACCCAGAGATACAAGACACTGGATTGAAGACCAGGGGAACACTTGGGTCCAGCATCATGCATTTCATTCCCAAACTAAGAGAAACTAAGTCTGGCCATCCTGGGAAGTTGGAGAGAGATTGCTCCAAAAATGAACCAATCACCTCAGGGAATGTCTTTTCCTTGGAGTCTGTTGCTTCTCTCTCCAGCTCTGATTCTTCACCTAAGAAGCTTTGTCTCTCCTTTTTCAGTCAAGCACCAAGTTCAGAAAAGAAAGTACTGTTGCTTCATCCATCTAGTTCAGAACATTATCAAGTCCAGGACAATATCAGCTCCATCTGAGTCATAAGGAGAAATTAAGGAAACAAAGAGCAAAGGAAACAAAAGAGGAAGAAGAGAGACCCAGAATAAAAGGATCAGGTCAGAGAAGGGAAGAAAGTAGGAGGAAGGACTGTGATGACTCTATTTTTCTGCTTAGCACACTAAATACTAACTGTAGAAAGACCAAAGCAAGAAATGGATTCTACTTTAAAATGAGCTGTTCATACATACTAGGAGGGCTGCCAACAGATGTATCTTATTGGAAAGGCACTGAGATGGGCTTTGTGAGGCAGAGGTAGGCCCCTGGGCCAAGTCTAGAAGCAGGAAGTTGAGAAAAGAGAAATGAACTCACTCTGCATAATAACCTCAGAGGTTATTTGCAGAAGGTCCTTGCAAAAACCTTTGCAGATTTATCTCTTTGAGGCAAACTTCCTTTTTCCATTTGATATAAATTTAGATTATTGTCCCTAGGAGTTGTTAGGACATTGAGTATGTTGAGTTTTGCCTGAGGGCTATCCACAAAAAAAAAAAAAAAAAAATTTGGAGAAGGCAATGGCACCCCTCTCCAGTACTTTTTCCTGGAGAATCCCATGGATAGAGGAGCCTGGTAGGCTGCAGTCCATGGGGTCGCTAAGAGTCGGACACGACTCAGCGACTTCACTTTCACTTTTCACTTTCATGCATTGGAGAGGGAAATGGCAACCCATTCTAGTATTCTTGCCTGGAGAATCCCAGGGACGGGGGAGCCTGTTGGGCTGCCGTCTATGGGGTCGCACAGAGTCGGACACGACTGAAGCGACTTAGCAGCAGCAGCAGCAGCAGCATCCACAAAATTAAAAGACACTTGCTCCTTGGAAGAAATTCTATGACAAGCCTAGATAGTATATTAAACAGCAGAGACACCCCTTTGCCAACAAAGGTCCATCTAGTCAAAGTTACGGTTTTTCCAGTAGTCATGTATGGATGTGACAGTTAGACCATAAAGAAGGCTGGGCACCAAAGAACTGATGCTTTCAAACTGTAGTGTTGGAGAAGACTCTTGAGAGTCCTTTGGACAGCAAGGAGATCAAATCAGTCAATCCTATAGGAAATCAACCCTGAATATTCATTGGAAGGACTGATGCTGAAGCTGAAGCTCCAACCACCTGATGCAAAGAGCCGACTCATTGGAAGAGACCCTGATGCTGGGAAAAATTGAAGGCAGGAGGAGAAAGGGACAACAGAGGGTGAAATGGTTGGATAGCATCACCGACTCAATGGACATGAGTTTGAGCAAACTCCAGGAGATAGTGAACGACAGGGAATCCTGATGTGCTGCAGTCCATGGGGTTGCAAAGATTTGGACGTGACTGAGCGACTGAACAAAAACCCACGGCCACCAGGAATAGGCTGCAGAGGAAGACAGAGAGCTGAGCAGGTCCCCCTTGATGTCACAGTGGCAGAGGCCCCCTCAAATCGTGCTTTCAGCTAACACAGAGTGTTTATTATGTTCTAGGTGCTGCTGGAATGCTTTTCCATATTATGAATACAGCCTTAGGAAATAACTATTCCTCCAGTGTTAGCAATGGAAAAACAGGTACACGTGGTTAGAGAACACATCTGAGGTGGCTCAGGTGGCTCAGGCAGCAAGCAGAAAAGCCCAAGATTGAACCCAGGCAACCTGGACCTCCAGACACCAGATTTTATCCATTTCACCACACTGTGCCTTTTTTTAAAAATGTTGTTAGGCTGTGCCAGAGTCTTAGTTACAGCATGTAGGATCTTTAGCAGCACATACAAACTCTGAGTTGTGGCGTGTGGGATCTAGTTCCTTGAACAGGGACCAAATCTATGTCCCCTGAATTGGGAGAGTGGAGTATTAGCCACTGGTCCACCAGGGAAGTCCCTCCACTGTACTTTTAAGAGGAGAGAAACTGGAAGGTTCTTCCTCCTCCTTCACTCCCTGCCTTGTAGGCCTCCTTGCTCTGCTTCTTCCAGTCCTGCATAACACTCCTGCCTCACCCTGACATGGTTGTTTGAAATGCAGCCTGGGAATTGGACTGTTTGGAACCATTATGGTTGAGGGACTTGGAGGAAGCAAAGAGCCATGCCGTGTAGGAAGAAGATTGAGGTGGAGCCCTCAGAGAATTAAAGAGGACAGAGCAGGCAGGTGCAGAGGAACACAGCCTTCTCAGTCCCACTGATCCTCTGAATGGCAGCACCCAACTAAGGGAGCACCCAGCTGGGGAGGTGGCTTGCATGAGGGGTTCCGTGCCATGTTCAGAGCTATATTCTTGACTCCCTGCATGATGCCTGGAGCTTATGCTTGTTGAGTGATTGAGTAAATGAATGAACTAACTCTGTGATACATGCTCTCCTACAAGTTGTTTTTCCCCCCACCCTTCATTGCATAGACACCTTTCCCTTTTTCTCAAGCTCTTTCCCAATAACAAAGCATCTAGAGCAGAGGCGAAAGTATTTGGTTGGTTGGTGAGTTTGTTGTAAAAGCCACGTGTCCATTCGGTGAGCATCCCTGCAAGGACTGGCATTCAACCTTGACTGTGTCCCACCCCCGTTTGCTCCATTCCTACCAACCTCACTAGCTTTCCTACCTTGGCATCACAATCCTGGTGAATTGGATGACTTTCCAGTTCACGTGATTGTAAGTTTTGTACTGTTAGCTCTTCAGAAATAATCAGCCATCATTAAATATTCTTTTTAAATTGTTTTTAAAAATTTAATGTTGGAGATCTTCAACCCCAACAAGCCAATTAAGTCTAAAACGTCTTTATTAAAGCAACATAAGGTTGTCTACCACTTGATCTATTAATAAATGCTCAATAAGTGTTTCTTGAATGAAAAATGACGCAAATGGATCACCATGCAGGGAATTAAAACACCTATGTCCTCTCTTGCTCTGTCATTTACTTGCTGTATCATCTTAAAGCTACTCATACATTGATGGAAAACTATCAAAAAACATTTGTATTATGATTCAAAGTTTGTTATGGGAATGTGGTAGGCAGAATAATGATCTCCCCTCCTCGAGAAAAGATGTCTGCATCCTAATGCTCAGAACCTGTGAATAAATTAGCAAAGGGGAATTAAGGTTGCAGATGGAATTAAGGTTACTATTTCAGTTCAGTTTTGTTCAGTCACTCAGTCGTGTCTGATTCTTCGCGACCTCATGAACCGCAGCACGCCAGGCCTCCCTGTCCATGACCAACTCCCAGAGTCCACCTAAACCTATGTCCATTGAGTCGGTGATGCCATCCAACCAATTCATCTTCTGTTGTCCCCTTCTCCTCCTGCCCACAATCTTTCCCAGAATCAGGGTCTTTTCAGATGAGTCAGCTCTTCGCATCAGGTGGCCAAAGTACTGGAGTTTCAGCTTCAACATCAGTCCTTCCAATGAACACCCAGGACTGATCTCCTTTAGGATGGACTGGTTGGATCTCCTTGCAGTCTAAGGGACTCTCAAGAGTCTTCTTCAAAACCACAGTTCAAAAGCATCAATTCTTTGGCGCTCAGCTTTCTTCACAGTCCAACTCTCACATCCATACATGACCACAGGAAAAACCATAGCCTTGACTAGACGGACCTTTGTTGACAAAGTAGTGTCTCTGCTTTTTAATATGGTGTCTAGGTTGGTCATAACTTTCCTTCCAAGGAGTAAGCATATTTTAATTTCATGGCTGCAATCACCATCTGCAGTGATTTTGGAGCCCAGAAAAATAAAGTCAGCTACTGTTTCCACTGTTTCCCCATCTATTTGCCATGAAGTGATGGGACTGGATTCCATGATCTTTGTTTTCTGAATGTTGAGCTTTAAGCTAACTTTTTCACTCTCCTCTTTCACTTTCATCAAGAGGCTCTTTAGTTCTTCTTCAATTTCTGCCATAAGGGTGGTATCATCTGCATACCAGAGGTTATTATTTCTCCCGGCAATCTTGATTCCAGCTTGTGCTTCCTCCAGCCCAGTGTTTCTCATGATGTACTCTGCATTTAAGTGAAATAAGCAGGGTCACAATATACAGCCTTGACGTACTCCTTTTCTTATTTGGAACAAGTCTGTTGTTCATGTCCAGTTCTAACTGTTGCTTCCTGATCTGCATATAGGTATCTCAAGAGGCAGGTCAGGTGGTCTGGTATTCCCATCTCTTTCAGAATTTTCCACAGTTTATTGTGATCCACATAGTCAAAGGCTTTGGCATAGTCAATAAAGCAGAAATAGATGTTTTTCTGGAATTCTCTAGCTTTTTTGATGATCCAGCGGATGTTGGCAATTTGATCTCTGGTTCCTCTGCCTTTTCTAAAACGAGCTTGAACGTCTGGAAGTTCATGGTTCATGTATTGCTGAAGCCTGGCTTAGAGAATGTTAGGTATCCCTTTACTAGCATGTGAGATGAGTGCAATTGTACAGTAGTTTGAGCATTCTTTGGCATTGCCTTTCTTTGGGATTGGAATGAAAACTGACCTTTTCCAGTCCTGTGGCCACTGCTGAGTTTTCCAAATTTGCTGGCATATTGAGTGCAGAACTTTCAGGATTTGGAATAGCTCCACTGGAATTCCATCACCTCCACTAGCTTTGTTTGTAGTGATGCTTCCTAAGGCCAACTTGACGTCACATTCCAGGATGTCTGGCTCTAGGTGAGTGATCACACCATCGTGATTATCTGGGTCGTGAAGATCTTTTTTTGTATAGTTCTTCTGTGTATTCTTGCCACTGCTTCTTAATATCTTCTGCTTCTGTTAGGTCCCTACCATTTCTGTCCTTTATTGAGTCCATCTTTGCATAAAATGTTCCCTTGGTATCTCTAATTTTCTTGAAGAGATCTCTAGTCTTTCCCATTCTGTCGTTTTCCTCTAGTTCTTTGCACTGATCACTGAGGAAGGCTTTCTTATCTCTCCTTGCTATTCTTTGGAACTCTGCATTCAAATGGGTATATCTTCCCTTTTCTCCTTTGCTTTTCACTTCCCTTCTTTTCACAGCTATTTGTAAGTCCTCCTTATACAGCCATTTTGCTTTTTTGCATTTCTTTTCCATGGAGATGGTCTTGATCCCTGTCTCCTGTACGATGTCACGAACCTCCGTCCATAGTTCATCAGGCACTCTGTCTATTAGATCTAGTCCCTTAAATCTATTTCTCACTTCCACTGTATAGTCATAAGGGATTTGATTTAGGTCATGCCTGCATGGTCTAGTGGTTTTCTCCACTTTCTTCAATTTCAGTCTGAATTTGGCAATAAGGAGTTCATGATCTGAGCCACAGTCAGCTCCTGGTCTTGTTTTTGCTGACTGTATAGAGCTTCTCCATCTTTGGCTGCAAAGAATATAATCAATCTGATTTCGGTGTTGACCATCTGGTGATGTCCACATGTAGAGTCTTCTCTTGTGTTGTTAGAAGAGGGTGTTTGCTATGACCAGTGTGTTCTCTTGGCAGAACTCTGTTAGCCTCTGCCCTGCTACATTCTGTACTCCAAGGCCAAATTTGCCTGTTACTCCAGATGTTTCTTGACTTCCTACTTTTGCATTCCAGTCCCCTATAATGAAAAAGACATCTTTTTTGGGTGTTAGTTCTAGAAGGTCTTGTAGGTCTTCATAGAACTGTTCAACTTCAGCTTCTTCAGTGTTACTGGTCGGGGCATAGACTTGGATTACCGTGATATTGAATGTTACTATTTAGATGACCTTAAAATAAGATTATTCTGGAGTATCCAAGTGGGTCAATGTAATTACAAGGGTCCTCAAATATGGAAGCGGGGTCAGAAGAGAACCAGAAGGAGATATGCCTACAGAGTGGTCCAAGAGATGCAATCCTGCGGGTTTTGAAGGAGAAGGAAGGGAATATAGGCAAAACGCGGCCCAGAGAAACAGATTCTCCCCTGGAACTTCCAGAAAAGAATTCAGGCCTGTTCACCCTTTGATTTAAACCTAGTGAGACCCATATCAGATTTAAAACCTACAGATATATAAGTTAATAAATTGCTTTTGTGTTAAATCACTGAGTTAGTGGCAATTTGTTTCAGCAGCTAAAGAAAACTAATACCGGGATTAGTAAAATTTAAAACAATGAAATCCCCAGAGAGACCTTCACTAAGTACTTCGATGTTACATGACTAAATTCAATCAAATATATTTTTTAAATTAGTTAATTTTTAAAAAATTACCTAGACAGTAGTTAGGAGAAGGTGATGGCACCCCACTCCAGTACTCTTGCCTGGAAAATCCCATGGACGGAGGAGCCTGGTGGGCTGCAGTCCATGGGGTCACTAGGAGTCGGACACGACTGAGCGACTTCACTTTCTTTTTTCACTTTCCTGCACTGAGAAGGAAATGGCAACCCACTCCAGTGTTCTTGCCTGGAGAATCCCAGGGACGGGGGAGCCTGGTGGGCTGCCATCTGTGGGGTCGCACAGAGTCGGACATGACTGAAGCGACTTAGCAGCAGACAGTAGTTAACAGATGTGCTGCTGGCATAAGGACAACCCTATAGATAGATGGAGTAGCACTGAGAAAACCTAGACAATCATATCAAAACCAAAACAATTCAATATGGAGGAAAAGAATAGACTTTTCAATAAATGAAATTGGGAGAACTGGATATTCACATGCAAAACAATGAAGGTAAACTCCTATTTCACCCCATGTACAGAAATTAACTAAAAATGGATTCAAGAGCAATATTTAAGAGATAAAATTATAATACTCTTAGAAAACTTAGGGGTATAGTTTCAGGACCTTAGACTAGACAATGATTTCTTAAATATCACATCAAAAGCACAAGCAATCAAAGAAAAAATAGGCAAATTTAACTTCATAAAAAATAAAATATTTTATGCTTTAAAGGACACTAATCAAGAAAATCAATAACCTCAGATATGCAGATGATACCACCCTTATGGAAGAAATTGAAGAGGAACTAAAAAGCCTCTTGATGAAAGTAAGAGAGGAGAGTGAAAAAGTTGGCTTAAAGCTCAACATTCAGAAAACAAAGATCATGGCATCTGGTCCCATCACCTCAAGGGAAATAGATGGGGAAACAGTGTCAGACTTTTTTTTTTGGGGGGGGGGGCGCTCCAAAATCACTGCAGATGGTGATTGCAGCCATGAAATTAAAAGATTCTTACTCCTTGGAAGGAAAGTTATGACCAACCTAGATAGCATATTCAAAAGCAGAGACATTACTTTGCCAACAAAGGTTTGTCTAGTCAAGGCTATGGTTTTTCCAGTGGTCATGTATGGATGTGAGAGTTGGACTGTGAAGAAAGTGAGTGCTGAAGAACTGATGCTTTTGAACTGTGGTGTTGGAGAAGACTCTTGAGAGTCCCTTGGACTGCAAGGAGATCCAACCAGTCCATCCTAAAGGAGATCAGTCCTAGGTGTTCATTGGAGGGACTGATGCTAAAGCTTAAACTCCAATATTTTGGCCACCTGATGCGAAGAGTTGACTCATTGGAAAAGACCCTGATGCTGGGAGGAATTGGGGGCAGCAGGAGAAGGGGACGACAGAGGATGAGATGGCTGGATGGCATCACCGACTTGATGGACATGAGTTTGAGTGAACTCTGGGAGTTGGTGATGGACAGGGAGGCCTGGCGTGCTGCGATTCATGGGGTTGCAAAGAGTCAGATACGACTGAGCGACTGAACTGAACTGAACTGAACTGAATCAAGAAAGTGAAAAGAAATTGACAAAACGGGAGAAAATATTTGCAAATGATATATCTGACAAGGGACTTCAGAATATACAGAGAACTCTTACAATTCAACAACAAAAAGTCAACCAAATTGAAAATAGGCAAAGGATTTGAATATACATTTTTTTCAAAGAAGGTATACACGTGGTCAATAAGCCCATGAAAAGATGTTCAACATCATTAGTCATCAAGGAAAATCAAATCGAGATAAACATGATATACTTTGTACTGGTCAGAATGGCTGTAATAAAAAACACAAATAGCAACAAGTGTCATAGAGGATATAGAGAAATTAGTACCCTCATACATTGATAGTAGAAAAGTAAAATGATGCAGCTGCTTCTAAAAGTGGTCTGCAATTCCTCAAAAGGTTAAATGCAGGTTTACTGTGAAAGTGTTAGTCACTCAGTCGTGTCCAACTCTTTGTGACCCCATGGGCTGCAGCCCACCAGGCTCCTCTCCATGGAATTCTTCAGGCAAGAATACTGGAGTGGCTTGCCATTTCCTTCTCCAGGGGATCTTCCCAACTCAGGGACCGAATCTGGGTCTCCCACATTGCAGGCAGACTCTTTACCAACTGAGCCATCCAGGAAGCTTAAGGGTTAGTGATGATCCAAAAATTCCATTCCTAGGTATATACCTAAGAAAGTTGGAAACCTATGTCCACATAAAAACTTGTACACGATGTTCATGATGGTATTATTCATAAGAGGCAAAAAGTAAAAACAATATAATCATCTGGTGAATGGATTAAAAAAGTTTGAACATTATTCAGCCATAAAGAGGAATATATGCTATATCATGGTTGAGGGTTCCCTGCTGACTTGGTGGTAGAGAATCTGCCTGCCAATGCAGGAAACATAGGATACATGGGTTCAATCCCTGGGTCAGGAAGATCCCCTGGAAGAGGAAATGGCAACCCACTCCAGTATTCTTGCCTGAAAAATACCACTGACAGAGGAGCCTGGCAGGCTACAGTCCATGAGGCTGCAAAAGAGTCGGACCTGACTGAGAGACTGAACACAGACACACATGCACACACACACACACACAAACATATACATATACACAACATGGCTGAACTTAAGAAACATGCTAAGTGAAAGGAATCAGGCATGAAAACGCACATACGTATTATACGATTCCACTTATATGAAATGTACAGAATGGGCAATTCAAGGAGACAGAAAACAGTTTAGTAGTTTTGAGAGCTGAGAGGCAGGAGGAATACAGAGTAACTCTTAATGGGCATAGGATTTGGGGGGTGGGGATCCAGAGAATGATTTAAATGTTCCGTAAGTAAATAGTGGTGATGTTTGTGCAACTTTGTGAATATACTAAAAATTGCTGAATTATATATACTTTTAAATGGTGAATTTTATCATATGTGAATTATTCTCAATCAAAAATAACTAGAAACAATTCTGGTAACAACCTGACTGAAAAATGAGCAGAAAGACTTCCCTGCTGGTCCAGTGGTTAAAAATCTGCCTGCCAATGCAGGGGACATGAGTTTGATCCCTGCTCCAGGAAGATTGCAGAAGCCGTGGAGCAACTAAGCCAATGCTCCACAGCAAGAGAAGCCACTGCAACGAGAAGGCACATGCCACAACTAGAGAGTGGTCCCTGCTTACCGAAAACAGAGAAAGCCTACCTGCAGCAGTGAAGACTTGGTGCAGCAAATAAATAAATACATAATGAGCAGAAGACCCAAATGGACACTTTACAAAGAAAACAGAGACAGCCAACAGGCACATGCAAAGATGCTCAACATCATTAATCATCAGAAATGCAAATTAAAAGCACAATGAGGTATCACCCCCCACACCTGTCAGAGTGGCCATCATCAAAAAGAACACAGATAACAAACGTTGTCAGGGATGTGGAGAAAAAGGAACCATCATACACTGTTGGTGGGAATGTAAATTAGTGCAGCCATTATGGAAAACAGTATAGTGGTTTCTCAAAAAGCTAAAAATGGAACTACCGAATGATCCAGCAATCCCAATCCTGGGTACATACCTGAAAAAAAATGAAGATACTCATTCAGAAAGATACATGCACCCCAATGTTCATAGCAGCATTATTTATAATTGCCAAGCTATGGAAGCAACCTAGGTGTCCATCAGCAGCTGATTGGATAAAGAAGATGGGCCAATATACATAGACAACAGAATATTATTCAGCCATTAAAAAAGAATAAAATTTTGCCATTTGCAACAACATGGAATTGGAGGGTAAGTGAAATAAGTCACACAGAGAAAGACAAATATTGTATATAACTTAAATGTGGAATCAAAAAAATAAAACTGATTAGCAAATATAACAAAAAGGAAAAAGACTCACAGATATAGAGAACAAACTAGTAGTTACCAGAGGGGTGAGGGAAGGGAGGAGGGGCAAGATAGGGGTAGGGAATTAAGAGGTACAAACTATAATAAATCAGATAAAACCTACAAGGATATAGTAGAACATAGTAGAAAATCCCATGGACAGAGGAGCCTGGTAGGCTACAGTCCATGGGGCCGCTAAGAGTTGGACACGACTGAGCGACTTCACTTTCACTCTTCACTTTCATGCATTGGAGAAGGAAATGGCAACCCACTCCAGTGTTCTTGCCTGGAGAATCCCAGGGACGGGGGAGCCTGATGGGCTGCTGTCTATGGGGTCGAACAGAGTTGGACACAACTGAATCGACTTAGCAGCAGCAGTATCAGCAGAGTATAGCCAATTTTTAAAAATAATTATAGATGGAATATAACCTTTAAAAATTGTGAATCACTATGCTGTATACTCTGAAACTTTTATAATATTATATAGCTCAATAAAAATAGCAAAAAGGCATTCTAAATATACAAAGAGGGTTGATATACCTTTGTGAAAATACATTTGATGATATAATCTAACTCAGCAAGAGATGATGTCATGGATCAGAGTTAAGTAAAATCTTAAACCTTAAAGGAAAAAAAAGTATAAAAAAATACCTAGAAAATATTCTGGTTTTAGCAAGCCAGACCATATAAAGCTGACTGAAGAAAAGCTAATTCTCTCTCTTCTCATTCCTCTTTTAATTGTACCCTTCCATAATAAAATGCAGATCTATTTATTCTCAATCTTGTATTCTTGATTTTACATGCACATATGCACATTAAAGGAATTTTTGTTTTTTATCTTTACAAAAATGAGGTCGGTCTATACTCAGCTTGCTTTCTTCACTTAGCTTCTCAGGGACATCACACCAAGTCAGTACACATAGATTTGATTTGTATAAAGGTCATACCTTCGATCTATATAATTTACTTTTCCCCTAATCTGATTTTTTAAATTTTTATTGGAGTATAGTTGCTTTGCAATGTTGTATTAGTTTCTACCTTACGTCGAAGTGAATCAGCATACGTATACAGGCATCTCCACAGAGCACTGAGTAGAGTTTCCTGTGCTATATAGTAGGTTCTCTAATCACTTAAAAATGGTATCACACACACAAAAATGTATCACAATATATCAAAACATCAAGTTGTGTACCTTAAATATATACAATTTTTATATGTCAAAGTTATCTCAGTAAAGTTGTTAAACTTTACTTTTTGTTGTTCTTGTTTAACTTTTTATCAAAGTGTGCACATCAGTATATCTCCATGAATTTTCATAATCTGATCACACCCTGTAACCAACACCTCAGATTAAGAAACAGGACATTACTAGAACAAATGCATTTCCTGCTGCTGCTAAGTCGCTTCAGTCGTGGCTGACTCTGTGTGACCCCATAGACAGCAGCCCACCAGACTCCCCCGTCCCTGGGATTCTCCAGGCAAGAACACTGGAATGGGTTGCCATTTCCTTCTCCAATGCATGAAAGTGAAAAGTCAAAGTGAAGTCTCTCAGTTGTGTCCGAGTCTTAGCAACGCCATGGACTGCAGCCTACCAGGCTCCTGACCCAGCAATTCTACTCCTAGGCATATACCTAAAGAAATGCAAATACCTGTTGACCAACAGACATAACTCAAGTTTGATAACTGTTACTTTCTTGTCACATTTCCCTTAAATCTTAATATATTTTAATAAAAGAAATAAGGCATCGCAGTTCAAGTTGAAATCATTTTTGCCATCAAATCCCAGATCTACTACCCTCCCCTAGGCCTCTGGTCCCTGAGGCAACCACTTACAGATTGGCTATTTTTATGCCTTTCTTGTACATATTTTTATTCATGAATTCACAGAATTTTCCTGACTCCCAGTGCAACTGAGCATCTTCTCCTAGTTCCTCCTATATGAATTGCTTTTTCATATAATGGCTCATTTTTCTATTGTGTTGTCCATTGTTTATTAATTTGTAGGAGGTTTTGTTTATTAAGATATTTACCATTTTCTATCATTTTTACTGCAGACATTTCCCCTCACTTTTTCTTTTCTTTTTGTTTACAATATTTTTTGCCTTGCAAAGAAATATTAATTTTTTTTGTAGTCAAACATGTCTAGTTTTTCTTTAATTTCTCTCAATTTCCTGTCCTGCTTAGGAAGACCTCCCTATCCACAAGGTTATACAAATATACTCCCATATTTGTTTCTAATGTTCATTATTTTATTTTTTCTATTGCTGTTTATTTGCAAGCACCATTGTTTCAGACAACACATGGGACATGTATGGACACCCTGGATTGGACAGGGAGAGAGTTTAAAAAACTCTTGAAAAGCTAAACTGGAACCACTTTGGTCTTCAAATCTTTCCTATACAAACGAGAAAGCAATATATATACTGCTAAAAATAATTAATCCAGCAGCTAGCCTAGCATTTGATATTTTGCTAGCAGGAAGTTGAAAGTCACTCAGTCGCGACCAACTTTTTGCAACCCCATGGACTATAGCCGGCCAGGCTCTTCTGTCCATGGAATTCTCCAGGCAAGAATACTGGAGTGGGTAGTCGTTTCCTTCTCCAGGGGATCTTCCCAACTCAGGGAGCAAACCCACATCTCCTGCATCGCAGGCGGATTCTTTACCATCTGAGCTACCAGGAAGTTGAGAAATATTAACCATTTGATAAGATGAAATCAGATGAGGACTTTTTAATTTGTGAGTTTTTCCAGTGGTACTTGAAAAATGTGGCAGTCCTGAAACTATTGTAGTTTCTTTACAGGTAATCACAAGACCCAGGTTTGAATGCTGAGAATAGCTGAAAACAATTACTTACATTTAAATATCAGAGAAAGTCTTTTTTGGCGTTGGCTATTTCTTTACCAGTGCTGGCTCTCTGCTTTGTTCTCCCTCAAGAGCAATGCCTTTTTAACACCGAAACGGGATGGAGGAAGTGAGGTGGCTGAACAAAATTGTCATTGTTCCCACTACTCAGACGCCTACAATATACCGTGTTTGATTTCATACTTTCCCAACAAGGACAGAAACGCACCAACACCTTTCGCTGAAACAGTCACCTTGAACGAACTTTGAAAAATACAGAGTTTGGGCTTAGTTTGTTAAGCGGTGGTGAGCTGTTCCAAGCTTTTGAGGCAGTTTTGTCCGGGCTTACTTCACATAGTTTAATCTGGCAGCCACAGTGGGATAATAAACGGAAACTATTTCATTCCGTTCAAATCGTCCGTAACCTTCCTGCGCGCCCCCGTCCGGCTGAGTAAGCACACATCCCTGCCTGATCCATATTCATTGCAGCTGCTGCTCAGGGAGAAGTTGACACAGAAACTGCTTTCTGAAAGGGAGGGGGAAGTTAGATCTGGGAAAAGGTAAATCATTTAAACTTTCCTTAGGTTATTTTTCAGTCTTTGGCAGTAGATAAATCAACAACCCATTCAACTCTCCCAGAATGTTTCCCATGGATTTATTGAGGGGGGGAAGGGATATTTTGTTTGGACTTCCCTTTACATCCTTTAAAAAATCTTTCTTTCTGTTTTCTTTTTTACTTTAATTTTTTATTGAACTTAGTTGATATACAATGTTGTGCCAATGTCTACTGTACAGCAGACTGACTCAGTTATATTAATGTACGTAGATATATCTTTTTAAATATTCTTTTCCATTATGGTTTATCAAAGATATCAACTATTGTCCCCTGTGTTATACGGCAGGACCTAAAAATCTTTCTTGAAGGTGTTTTTTTCCCTTACAGATTAGAGGGAAGCAAATTTAGTGAGAGAACCAACAACTGGACTGAGATGCCAGGTGCTTGGAATGCCTTACCAACTTAGTTCTCTTCCCTGGTTTCTTGAGACAGAAAGATGGCCACAGTGTCCTTACTTTTGCTGCCTGACTTAGTTTGCAAGGTTAGTCAAATACCCTGTACTATAGAGTGCCTGGGTTAATGATTTACCTAACTAGGGTAGATACCATATGCCACCTCTATACTGCATTTGCTTTTTCTGTTTTTCTAAACTAGTCAGCTTTTACACATTGATGACTGGCTTAATGGCTTAATGTTGTACCCCTAGACTGTTCTAGAACACATGTATGTATTATGCTCACAGTGCCTCAAGGAGCAAAAGAACTTCCCTTTTTGATAGTACTGTTTCTGATAACCTTGAAAGGAAAAACTAGTGACCCAGAGAGACAAGATAGCATGTGAGTAAGGTTAGATCAGATTGGATCTCAGATCTCAGGGCCTTTTTAAAGTCAGTTTTTATTGATGTGGAATATACATACAGAAAAGTACATGGAACAGACCATTAATGCTTAGCTTGGTGAATTTCAAAAACTTCACATTCTTGTGTAATGTTCATAGAACATAAAACAGAACATTATCACAACCCCAAGAGCCCTCATGTCTGCTACCAGTCACAAAGCCCCCTAAGTTAATCATAGCCTCCCTCTGACATCATAGATTAGTTTCACCTATTTTTGAACCTTCTGTGTAGATGGAATCCTATGTTTTGATGTCTGGATTCTTGACTTTTGTGAAGTTCACCTATGTTTTTGCATGCAACTGGAGTTTGTTCATTCTCACTGATGCATGGTGTTGGGTGGTAGGTGCATACCACAATTCATCTTTTCTATCATTGATGGGTATTGGGGTGATTTCCAGCTTTGGATTATTATGGATACTGCTGCTTTGAACATTTCTTAAAATATACATTTCTTTTGAGCATGAATCCCTAGGAATGGAAGTGCAGGGTAATATACATATAATTGCATATACACACAAGCATACATATTTTTAAAGTTAGTAAATACCACCAGTTTTTCAAAGGGATTGTATGACGATTTTATTGCTGTATATCTTTGTGAGCTTAGTATTTTCTTTCTTTTTAATTTTAGCCATTCTGGTTGGTATGTGGTAGTATTGGGTTATGGTCTTTTTTTTAAAATTTTTATTGAATTATACTATGTATACAGGCATAACTTGTTTTATTTCACTTCACTTTGTTGTACATTGCAGATATTGTGTTTTTTACAAATTGAAGGCTTGTGTCAAGCAAGTCTCTTGGGGCTAATTTTTTCAAATTTATTGGGACTATTTGCTTACTTTGTGTCACATTTGGTAATTCTTGCAATATTTCAGACTTTTTCTTTATTAATTTATTTATTATGGTGATCAGCGATCTTTGATGTTACTACTATGATTTGCTGAAGGCTCAAATGATAATTAGCAGTTTTAGCAATAAATTGCTATTAAATTAAGGTATATACATTGTTTTTCTAGGCATAATTCTATTGCACACTTAATAGACTTCAGTATAAGTTTTACATGCACTGAGAAACCAAAAAAAAATCATGTTATACACTTTTTATTTCGATATTTGCTTTATTGAAGGAGTCTGGAACGAGATCTATAATATCTCCAAAAAAAATGCATGTATAGTAAGTGTAGAGTTCATGGAATTTTCTTGAACTAAACCACTATTCCAAAAGTGTCCTCGTGTTCCCTTTCAGTCACTACCATAACTCACACAGAGGGATAATTTCTATGCTTTCTTCAAACTCATAGATTAGTTTTGACTGGTTTTGTATTTTGTGTAAATAAAATCATAAAGAAAGCACCTTTGTGTGTCTGATTTCTGTCACTCAACACCAGTAGGGTATGCAAGTTCTTTCTAGTCATTCCACCTGCTCACTAATACTTGGTATTTTCCATCTTTTTACCTTTGCCACTGTGGTAAATGCATTTTAAATTGCTTTCCTGTGATAACTGATATTTTCATATATTTATTGACCATTTGGATCTCTTCTTTCGTAAAATTTGCTCAAGTCTTTCTCCTATTTTTCTATATGTTTGTCTTTTTCTTATTTGTCAGAGTTAATCATTTTTTCATAAAGTTAAACATAGCATGACCCACTACCCAACTATTTCTGCTTCTAGGAATTGACTTAAAAGAGATAAAAGCATGTCTACAAAATGAGTTGTATATGAATATTCATAGTAGCTTTATTTATAATAGTGGAACATTGGAAATAACCTAAATATCTACTAACGGGGGTTTCCCTAGTGGCTCCATGGCAAAGAATCCACCTGCCAATTCAGGTTTGATCCTTGATCAAGCATGTCTTGGAGCAACTAAGCCTGCGCACTACAACTACTGAGCCTGTGCTTTAGAGCCCAGAAGTCACAACTACTGAAGCTCCCCAGCCCTAGTGTCCATGCTCAGCAACAAGGGAAGTCACTGCAGTAAGAAGCCCACGAGCTGCAATTAGAGAGTAGCCCCCACTCGCCACAGCTAGAGCAAGCCTGTGCACAGCAACGAAGACCCAGCATAGCCAAAAGTAAATTTAAAACATTACATTAAAAAATGTCTATTAACAGAAGAATGGATAAACAAAGTAAAGTCTATTCACAAAGTATATTGCTGGGTGAAATACTACCCAGCAATGAAAAGGAATGGAATACTGATAACATACAACAATATGAATGAATTCAAAAAGATGCTGAGCCAAAGAGACAAACACAAGTATACATACTGAATGATTGTATTTATGTAAAGTTCTACAACATACAAAGTTAATCCATGATGAAATAAATCAGAACAGATTGTTTCTGGAGAGGATTGACTAGAAGGAGGCGCCAGTAGCTCTCTAGGTTTTGGGGTGTTGTTTATGCAGGTTTATGTGTTTGTCGAAACCGATTAAGATATACACTTCATATCTGTGCATTTTGTGCATGTGTGCATACACACAAAATGTACTCTTCATATCTGTGCATTTTTCCTGGTGATGATCACACTTCAATTAAAAAGTAATATAAACTATTTCTTACGTATAATGAATCTTCTATATATAACCCCAAAATGTAAAGGGATGAATTAGGATACAAAACTGGTTATTTGGGGAGAAAGAATTCTAACATTTTTATAAAATGAGCTAGGAGAAGGAAGGTGAACTGTTAAATTGAATCATTAGAGACTTACCTGTTGGTCCAGTGGTTAAGAATCCACCTTCCCAATTCAGGGGACGTGGGTTTGATCCCTGGTGGGAGGACTAAGATCCCACACATCACAGAGCAACCAAGACCTTGCACTGCAACTAGAGAAGCCCACATGCCACGACTATGGAGACTGCCCTCCGTACCACAAGAAAGACCCAGCACAGCTAAAAAAAGAAATAAATCATTAATGTTTTTATTTCTAAAGAAAAGATATACTTTACAAAATGGATGTCCTTGCTCCCCACTTGCTGAATATGTCAAGTGATTTTTAATAATATTTTTAGCAAGAGTTTCAAAGCAAGAAGAAAATTTACAATTTATCAGTTAATTACTTTCTGAAGTTTTTTTTTTCTTTAACACTTAGGCAAATGAGAATTCCAATTTTTTGTTACTGTTATATCTGCTTTTCAAGGGTCGACTTTCAGATTCATATATGTGTACAATGTTTTTAAAGGAGTCCAGATAGACATTTTGAAACAGATAAGAAGTTATTACCTAATTTTTATATCGCATCAAAAATGTAGTGATGGAACCCTTTTGGAAGCAGTAAGACCACAGAAAGCAAAAGTAGAAGCTCTTACCATTTTATGGTAATTTGGTTATTGACTGGGGTTCATGGGCTCTTTAGTCAACAGAAATTGATAAGAGGCCTAATGAGGAATTCAGGCAAGGTTTTATTAGGACTACAGCAGGAGCGAGTGAAAAACTGGTTCCCTTGCTCACTCCCTGAGGCGGGGTGGGGGTGGGCTGAGGAGCGGAGCTGGTTCCTGGAGGGAACTGAGGTCGCTGAAGGGCAGTGAGATCAGTGCGGGTGGGAGGGTGGCTTAGGTGGTCTGCCCACCCCCCTGTGGTGCTGTGTGCAGGGATCACGTGCAGTACCCTGCTCCCGCTCCTGGCACCTCGGAAGTGGCAGTTGGGTTTTGGCCTTTTTGTATCTTGTCATAATCTGCCCCAACTGAGCATGCATGCAGTTAGTTTTAGTCGCTTGTAGTTTCTTTGTTTTCTGTTTGAAGAAATGGTTGTCTAGGTATGAACTGCAGTTTTAAAAATGTCCCAGGTCCCAGCCTGTCTCAATTTGACTTGTAAAAATTCATCCCAAAGAAAATGTTTAAGCAAAGCAAAAACAATCACTGATACAGCTTTTCCTTATAGCACTGACTGTGATATATTTTAAAAATTGAAAATAGCCGAAATATCCAGTGTTATGGCTTCCCAGGTGGTGCTAGTGGTAAAGAATCCACCTGCCAATGCAGGAGACTCAAGAGATGTGGGTTCAATCCCTGGGTTGGGAAGATCCCCTGGAGGAGGAAATAGCAACCCACTCCAGTACTCTTGCCTGGAAAATCCCATGGACGGAGGAGCCTGGTGGGCTGCAGTCCATGGGGTCGCTAAGAGTCGGACACGACTGAACGACTTCACTTTCACTTTTCACTTTCATGCACTGGAGGAGGAAATGGCAACCCACTCCAGTGTTCTTGCCTGGAGAATCCCAGGGACCCCGGGGCCTGGTGGGCTGCCGTCTATGGGGTTGCACAGAGTCAGACATGACTGAAGTGACTTAGCAGCAGCAGCAGCCAGTATTCCTGCCTGGAAAATTCCATGGGCAGAGGAGCCTGGTGGGCTACAGTTCATAGGGCTGCAAAGAATCAGACATGACAGAGGAATTGAGTACACATTCAACATTAGAATATCTTAGAAAATTATGAAACATCAACTAAGTGAAATAGGAGGTGTTAAAACAATAATTAGGAAGACTTGGAAACATGAAAAAGGAAAACAAAATAGAAAAATATAATAATTCTTTAAGAATTATCTATGTAAGTAAAAGGCAACACAAAACTTAAAAATAATTGTGTTAGATGATAGCTTTGTGGATATGTTTAAAAGTTTTTACATTATATCTTATAAATAAAAAGTTTAAAAAATTTTTTCTTATTTCTCAATTTGCATGTCACATTCTTACCAGAGGTTTCACATTCTAAATCTCCTACTAATAATCTCATTAAGCTGAAATATCTTGCCTGGATGCACTGAGATTTTCAGAGGTAGCAATGTCTATTAAAAGCAATGTTTTGTTTTTCAATAGATTAGGCCTTATCAATAACCATAGTTTTGGTACCATAAAGTTGTCCTGTAATTAAAACTCCAGTTTAAACTTGTTCAACTGTGACTTTTCAAAGCTTGTTTATCCCTGACACCATGAAATCATTGTGGTGGTGTTTCCCATAATCCTGCACCCCTACCTCCAACTCCCTCAGCCCCTTAGAGTTTTAGGAAAATCCCCAGGATTCTATTGCTGGAGAGCACCCCTAATATCTCACCTTGTGAATTGCTAATACAGATTTACAACCAGGAAGCAGAAACATAAGGCAACTGCTCTACTATCCCTAAGAGCTTTAAAATAGTACCTTCAAGCTCTCCTGCTTTGCTTTGAACCTATATCTCTTAAACATTTTTTTCTAAATATTACCATAATCTCTTTTGTCATACCTTAATATCATCTCCAAAATCAGGCACCCATTGCTCAGTCATGTCCAACTCTTTGCAACCCCATGGACTGTAGCCTGCCAGGCTCCTCTGTTCATGAGACATTTCAGGCAAGAATAATGGAGTGGGTTGCCATTTCCTCCTCCACGGGAATCTTCCTGATCCAGGGATTGAACCCACATCTCCTGTATCTCCTGTATTGCAAGCAGATTCCTTACCGTTGAGCCATCAGAGAAGCCCCAGGCACCCACTGGTGACACCCATTACAGTCCCACTCTGGCTCCACATGTGCCTGGTCCAAGAGCAGATGAAGTGCACTGCTACTCAACAGGCTGATTGGCAAACTGCAACCTATGGCCAGAAGTTCTTATCCCAGCTTCTTCTCTTCAAAAAAATAAGTGTGTTCGCTTTCAGGTACCTTCCTGCTAAACACCCTTGTTCAGTCTTAACTTTGGTCTCTGTAATCACACCAACATCAGGAAAGACTGATATAGCAGAATGAGCGAGAACATCCATCTGAACCCTGCATGACACAGGATTCAGAGAGTGTGGTCCACCACTTGGCTTGAACCTATTCCTAAATGTCTTCAGCCTATCCTATCTCTTATCCCCTTGCTTCTAGCTGTATGTTTTAAGATAATTCAACAAACTGTGATTTGAGCATCTTTATTTGATCAAGATTTCCAGGAGAAATATCAGCAACCTCAGATGTGAAGATGACACCACTTTAATGGCAGAAAGCAAAGAGGAACGAAAGAGGCTCTTGTGGGGGTGAAAGAAGAGAGTGAAAAAACTGGTTTAAAACTCAACATTCAAAAACCTAAGATCATGGCCTCTGGTTCTATCACTTCATGGGTAATAGAAGGGGGAAAAGAAGAAGCATTGACAGATTTCCTTTTCTTGGGCTCCAAAATCACTGTGTATGGTAATTGCAGCCATGAAACTAGAAGACGCTTCTTGGAAGGAAAGCTATAACAAACCTAAACAGCATATTAAAAAGCAAAGACATCACTTTGCCAACAAAGGTTCATAGAGTCAAGGCTATGGTGTTTCCAATAGTCATGCACAGATGTGAGAGTTGGACCATAAAGAAGGCTGAGCACCGTAGAATTGATGCTTTTGAATTATGGCGCTGGAAAGGACTCTTGGGAATCCTTTGGACAGCAAGATCAAACCAGTCAATCCTAAAGGAAATCAACCCTGAATATTCATCACTGATTCAATGGACATGAACTTGGGCAAATCCCGGGAGATAGTGAGGGACAAGGAGACCTGGTGTGCTGCAGTCCATGGGGTGGCAGTCAGACACAACAGCAACCAAACAACAGCAGCAAATCAATCAGTGCCTTTCTGCATGACAACATGGTCTAGGTCAGCTTGCCTTGTAGGATACTTGAAACCACCATGGCACCAAGTTCATTTCCTACATTGTGGATTAAAATCCAGGCAATCTGACTCCAGTGCCTGCCACCTTAAGAATTAGGCCCCAACAGCCTCCTTGAAGAAATCATATGTTCTCAAAAATCTATTGATTTCCAACAATTAAAACACTTTATCCAAAGGAGAAAAAGGTACTTTCTCTGAAACCAGGCAGGAAGATGAGTGTTCCACCTGTTGAAGCTAATTAATTTGTAGTTTTTCAGCTAAACTGAAATAACATTGGACCTTATTGCTTTAAACCCTTGAACATTAAGATGGAGATTGTTCTATTCTATGCTGTTCATAATTTACTGAATTCCATAAAAAGAAACAAAAAAGGAAGGTTTTGCTGTATTTTAAACAAAATTTTACTGCGATTCATAACCCCAGGGAGCTAGGTAAAAATGTTAATCAATGGGGACTTCCCTAGTGGTTTACTGGTTAAGGCTCTGTGCTTCCACAACAGGGGATGTGGGTTCAACCCCTGGTTCAGAACGAAGATTCTGGATGCCATGCAGTGCAACTAAAATTAATAAAAAAAAAAAAATTTTAAGTGCCAGCAGATCTCTTGTCTTGGTGAGGTTTTTTGTTTGTTTGTTTTAAAGAAAGATTCACTGTAAAAAATGTTAATGAATGATGACAAAGATAGAGAGGAAGGGGCATCATCATACATAATTAAACAAAACATGTTAGTCTGTCCTAACAGATTGATGCCCATTAGTCATTTGTGTTAGTTTTACAGGAAACCTCCATTTAAATTTTCACTGGTGTGTTTCACAGGACTCATTCATTATAGGCTATTATTCCTACGCTATGCTATGCTAAGTCGCTTCAGTCGTGTCCGACTCTGTGCGACCCCAGAGACGGAAGCCCACCAGGCTCCCCCGTCCTTGGGATTCTCCAGGCAAGAACACTGGAGTGGGTTGCCATTTCCTTCTCCAATGCATGAAAGGGAAAAGTGAAAGTGAAGTCGCTTAGTCGTGTCTGACTCTTAGCAACCCCATGGACTGCAGCCTACCAGGCTCCTCCATCCATGGGATTTTCCAGGCAAAAGTACTGGAGTGGGGTGCCATTGCCATATTTATATTAAAAATTGCAGATGACAAAAATATTACAGCGCTACATATTTTTAAAAGGACCAACCAAATTAAATCAAATGCCATGACCTTTTCTTCTCTCCTATAGGCTTATTTTTAAACTATCACTTTATCCTGCCTGAAGCAATTTTTCAAATGGCATGTGACGTTTCTAATAAGCTTCTTTAGAATACCATCATAAAGAGAACTGACCTACCTACCTTGCCTCCTACTCTATAATTTTCTAGCCAATCCTATGAGGGGTAGGGAGGGTGAAGACTACTCCATTAGCTCAGTGCATTGTTAGGTCAATTCACAGTAACTGCCATGGCTATGGTATATAACCCATTCCAAAATAAAAGGGGAAGATGCAAGTTGTATCAGATAAGCTCTTTCAAAGAAAGACAAGAAAATGGACTTTAAAATAACTGAACAAAGAGAAAACAGGCATCCAGAAGTCTGCTCCTAATTATCAGGTCTTTTTAAAGGATATGCACTTGGAAGTGGCCAAACCATGAGTTTGGTTACACATATAACACTATTTTTATTCTTCAAAGGCAACAGTATTCAGAGTTAGGGGTAAATTCAAGAAAACAAATCCCAATGTTGTCAGAATTTCATGTCAAACATTTGAATTAAATATCACTTTAAAAGGCTTTGTTCTCCATGTTAGTTACCAAGAAGTATGAAACATAATCATTATTCTCAAAAGACTTTCACAAATAATGACTTTGCTTGAATGCTTCCCATATTCCATGTTCAGCACTACGTGTGTGTATCTTATACATATATATGAAAACCTCACCACAACTTCCTCAGATAGATATTGCTGTTTCTAGTTTAGAAATGGAGAAGTGGAAGCTCAGGGAAGTTAAGTAACTTGCCCACAGTCATACAGCAGGTTCAGTGTTGGATATCGGTTTGGAACCTTAACAACCTATTCTAAGAGCCTGAGAATTTAACTATTAAGGCTACCTTCTCCACTGCAAGTTTGATCGAGAATCAGAACATTTATGTACACAAAGTTGAGATGTACAGATGGGTAAGTCAGAGAATTTGGTTTTAGTACTTACTCTGATATTTTAGTCGCTTCCTTTGCAACTCATTTTCTTCATCTATCAAATGAGAATTATAAGACATCCAACTTGTATATCATGCAATTGTTACAATAATTAATGTGAGTGCTTTAAAGGACAAAGTATTATACAAATAATAAAGTGCTATTTTTTTTCCTAAAGTAACAGAGGACCTCCATCTGTCCCTGTCTTTATGGGGTCAAGGTCTGAATTGATATTCTAATTCAACAAATTGAGCATCTTCTGTGGACCCAACAAAAGCTTGGCACTACTTCTATAAAAGATGTAAACCAGATATGGTCACTACCTTTGTTGGGTGAACAGTCTCAAGTCAAAGACAAACATCATGTAAGTACACAAATATGGGTATAATTTTTAAATTATGTTTTAAAGGAAATAAATCTCTTGTCAGAGAATGGATTTGAGGGAAATGTCTTTCAAACTGGTTGAGGGAAGAAATGAAAGTATGGTTGACTAAATGGAAAAAGAATTTGAAAAAGAATAGTTGCATGTATATGTAGAACTGAATCACTTTGCTGTATACCTGAAACTAACACAACATTGTTAATCAACTATGCTCCAGAATAAATTGTTTTTTAAATCTGGAGGAAGTATGGTTGATGGTTGAGGGGGTGTGGTGGGTGATTCAGGCAGAGGAGGTACCAGCCCGTGGCTGGAGCATTAGGGCTCTGTGGTGGGTTTTGTGTTTTATTTCAAGTGCAATGGGAAATCATTATTGGGTTAAAAGCAGGGGTCTGGCATCATGAAAGAGTTGAAGGTGTTTGCAGAAGTGATTACAATGATGACACGTGATTTCAGAGCTGGATGAGGTGTCAAAGAGAGGGTGGGACAGCAGGTTGGAGAGAAGGTGGCTGGTCACTGATGTGCAGGACTTAATAAGGTGAAAGGAGTGTTCCTGGAGTTAGTTGAGAAAGAGGAGGGACAGGATAGCGTGTTTGAATGAGTGAGGAAGCAGTGAAGCTTCTAGTCCATGTTATATTCATGGGAGTGGGTAGAGATGACACAGTAAAGTTTGGCTGAAGAGTGAAGTGAGAGAACTAAAAGGCCAGGACATCTTGACTGACCTGGGAAGAAAAGTTTCAATTCAAGAGGTCTCAAGCTCGAGGGTTTTGTATAGTGCTGACCCCTGCTGGTCGATTCTTGCAGAAACCCTGAAGCCCAGCTGCTGGCTGAGTGGAACCAGGAGCTCAGTCAGTAGAGACTGTAGCTGCAGGACCACTGACCTTACAGAAATTAAAAAAAAAAAATTTTTTAATGGATACTACGAACTCTATGCCAGTAAATTAGATAATAACTGAAACCAACAAACTCCCAGAAACACACAAATGACTGAAACTGATTCAAGAAGAAATAGAAAATGGGAATAGACATAAAGAGATTAAATTAGTAGCCAAACCCTATCCACAAAAAATCCTGGGCCCAGCTGGCTTCCCTGGTGAATTCTACCAAACACTTAAAGAAGAATGAATACAAATTCTTAAAAACTCTTCAAGAAAATAGAAAAGGAGGGAACATTTCCCAATTCATCCCGTGAGGCGAACATTACCTTGATACGAAAACCAAAGATATCTATCACAAGAAAGAAAACTACAGACCAATATCTCTTATTAATATATGTGCTAAAAATTTTCAACAAAATATTAGCAAATTAAATTCAGCAATTTGTAGGAAAAATTGATTATATACCAGGACCAAAGCGTCTTAGCCCAGGAATACAAGGTTGATTTATCATCCAAAAATTAATTAGTATAATATACTGTATCAGTAGAACAGAGAACAAAAACCACGTGAACATCTTAATAGATGCAGAAAAGCATTTCATAAAATTGAACACATTCATTATAAAAAGTTTGACAAACTAGGAATAGAATGGAACATCCTTGACTTGACGAAAGACATCTATAAAATCTCTTCTAACATCAAACTTAATGGTGAAATCATGGACTCAATGGATATGAGTTTGAGCAAACTCCAGGAGATAGTGAAGGACAGGAAAGCCTGGCATGCTGCAGTCCATGCAGTCGCAGAGTCAGACATGACTTAAATTGAACAACAGCAACAGTGAAAGACTGTATGTTTTTCCCTAGTATCAGGAAAAAGACAAAATGATGTCACCACTTTTACTCAACATTGTACTGGAAGTTGTAGTCAGGGCAATTAGACAGGAAAATAAAACATAAAGTGCATCTAAATTGGAACAGGAAAAGTAAAATTATATCTGTTTCTAGATAATGTACTCTTATATGCAGAGAATGCTAAGGAATCCACTAAAAGTTATTAGAAGCAGTAAATAAGTTGAAAAAGATTGTATAATATAAGATCAACATATGGAAATCAATTCTATTTCTATACTTTAACAATGAGTAAACCAAAAATGAAATTAAAATCATTCCATCTACAGTAGCATCAAAAAATAAAATATAATCAGTTTTTGTTATTCACAGTACTTATGTTCTGTAAAGTCACAGTGAAAACAGAATTAGCATATACTGAACCATTGCTCCTAGGGGAAATACACGTTAAGACTCCTATGAGTCTCTGGTCACAATATTTTCATCAATTTATCAATGCATAATCTTATTTATTTGTGTTTCTGTTTAAAGACACCTGATTTGGTCTATATTGTTGATTCATTAACATTGAACTCATAGCCAACAGCACTATAACTCAGGCTTAAATGAAGCTTATCTAACATGTCTTTTTCCCATTAGGCACATAAACAGCTTTCTGTGCTCAGAAGCACTACACAGCACTTCTGCACTATAACTGGAGACAATTTAACAATGTGAAATCAAGAACAAAAAGAACAAAAAACATGGGAAACGTGGCACTGAGGAGACCATGAAAAAGACATTTGTCTATAGCAGGAGAGCTGAAAAGAAGGCAGGATGTTGCCTTATTTCACTTCAACTGGGGCTGTTCATATCAGGCGATTCAAATATGTTGCTGCTCTATGCATGTCTATAAATGACTGCTAAAGTGCTATGAGTATTGATTTAGGGATCATAAATAAATTTTAGTGAACAGAAAAATTAACAGATATATAATCCATGATTAATGAGAATAAACTTACCTAAGAATAAATTTAACAACAGAAGAACAAAACCACACTCTTAAAACTACAAAACATTGTTGAAAGAACATTTAATAAATGAAAAAACACTTCATAGCCATGGATCAGGAGACTTAATGTTGATAACAAATCAATTCTCAAAGTGATCTACAGGTTTAACATAATTGATTTCAGAATCTCAGCTTGGTTCTCTGCAAAAACTGACAAACTGATCCTAAAATTCATACGGAAATTCAGAGGACCCAGAATAGTCGAAACAACCTTGAAAAAGAATAATAAATTTGGAGGACTCATGTATTCAAATTTCAAAATTTACTGCAAAGCCACAATAATCAAGACAGTGTGGTCCTGGCATAAAGATAGATATGTCAATCAATGGAATTTAATTGAGAGTCCAGAAAGAAACACTCACATTGATGATCAGTTGATTTTCAACATGAATGTAAGACAATTCAGTGGGGAAGGAACAGTTTTTTGGCAAATGGTGCTGGGACAACTGGATGCCCACACAGAAAAGAATGAAGTTCATTCTCTACCACAAATCACATGCAGAAATCAACTCAAAATCAGACTATAAAACCCTAAGAAGAAAACACAGGCCTAACTCCTTATGATCTTATATTAGGCAATAGTTTCTTAGATATGACATTTAATACACAAATAAGAAAAGATAAGAGAGGCTTATATCTAGAATATATTAGAAGCTATTACAACTTAATAATTAAAGATAAATAGCAATGGCACCCCACTCCAGTACTCTTGCCTGGAAAATCCCATGGATGGAGGAGCCTGGTAGGCTGTAGTCCATGGGGTCACTAAGAGTCGGACACGACTGAGCGACTTCGCTTTCACTTTTCACTTTCATGCATTGGAGAAGGAAATGGCAACCCACTCCAGTGTTCTTGCCTGGAGAATCCCAAGGACGGGGGAGCCTGGTGGGCTTCCATCTCTGGGGTCGCACAGAGTCGGACACAACTGAAATGACTTAGCAGCAGCAGCAGCAGCAGCAGCAGCCCAATTAAAGGACTTCCCAGGTGGCGCTAGTGGTAAAGAACCTGCCTGCCAACGCAGGTTAGACATAAGAGACACGGGTTCGATCCCTGGGTTGGGAAGATTCCCTGGAGGAGGGCATAGCAACCAACTCCAGTATTCTTGCCTGGAGAATCCTTTGGGCAGAGGAGCCTGGTGGGCTGTAATCCATGGGATTACAGAGTTGACATAACTGAAGCAATTTAGCATGCAGGCAGCCCAATTAAAGGGCTTCCCAGGTGGCACTAGTGGTAAAGAATCTGCCTGCCATGCAGGAGATTGGGGTTCAATTCCTAGGTTGGGAAGATCCCCTGAAGGAGGGCATGGCAACCCACTCCAGTATTCTTGCCTGGAAAATCCTATGGACAGAGGAGCCTGGTGGGCTACAGTCCATGGGGTGACAAAGAGTTGGACACGGTTGAAACATATGGACACAGGACAGCACTGACCAATTGCAATAAGCAAAAGATCTAAAAGGACAGCTCTCCAAAGAAAATGCACAAATGGACGATAAACACATGAAAAGATACTCAACATCGCTAGCTATCAGATAAATGTAAATAAAAATCATAATGAGATATGCTGTGATAAAAAAGACAAATAATAAAAAATATTGGCAAGAATGTGGAGAAATGGGAGCCTTCATACATTGCTGGTGGGAGGGTAAAATGGCATCTTACTTTAAAAAACAGTCTTGCAGTTCCTTAAGGGTTATACAGAAAGTTGCTTTGTGATCCAGCAATTCCATTCCTAAGTATTTATTAATAGATAAAAGAAATGAGAAATAAAAATATATGTTTACCAAACTGGTATTATATACAAAACTTGTATATAAATGTTTATAAAAATGTTATTCATAGTAGTCAAAAAGCTGAAATGACTCAAATTTCCAGCAAGTGATGAATGGATAAGCAAAATGTGGTATACTCATACAGTAGAATTATTCAACAATAAAAAGAAATGAAGCCTTGGTATGTACTACAACATGGATGAAATTTGAAAACATGCAAAATGAAGGAACTTAGTCACAAAGGGCCATATAACATATGATTTTGTTTATATGAAATGCCAGAAGAGGTAAAAACTATAGAGATAGGGAGTATATTAGTAGTTGCCTAGTTCTGGGGGGAATGGTGGAATTGGGGGTTACACATAAGGGGTATAGGGTTTCTTTTGGAGATAATAAAATATTCTAAAATTAATTGTGATGGTTGTACAACTTGCTGAAATACTAAAATCCATAGAATCATACATTTTATTTATTTGAATTATACATTTTAAAGAGGTAGATTGCATAGTATGCAAATTATATCTCAACAAAGCTGTTTAAAGAAAAAGCAAGTGAGTTACAATTTTCTAAAAGGATATTGATTAAAGGATAATTTAAAATAACAAAGGTAATTTTACCTAAAAGACTGTGAAAAGATTTAAATTATTATTTAATCCTGTAAGATGTTTGAACAATGAGGATATTAAAAATATTGATAATGATATTTTCTGCTTAATTATTATTTTCTCCTCTCACTTTTTCCTTCTCTCAACAAATCATGTTTTTATATCTTTGAATGTTTCATACTACATTGATTTCAAAGTTCTTTTTACTTCGACTAAAACTCTATGGAAAATGGACATAGAAGCAAATGAAAATACATAATTTTAAATTGTTATACTAGGTCTCCATCATCTAATTCTACAACCTATGATGTATACAAATGTCTGTTTTATCACTTGTTTTGTCTCTAAATTGGTTTCTTAAGGGGAATAAGAACCCTAGATAGTCTATTGAAGTAGAGGAAATTATTTTTTAAAACCTGTTGTACTGTCTGAGAATTAAGTATTTGTCTGCTTTGTTAGACCTAAATTCTCTAGCTAAATTATGTCTTTTTTATTTCTAAACTGTCAGTAATAACTGTCACAATTCCAGAGTTGTTAACAATTTGGCTGTGCTTTAAGTAAGCCTTTTCATTTTTTTTTTTAAAGCCTTTTCATTTTAAGTTTATTTATATCTCTTCCTCTGGGTCTAATAACGTTTGAGAAATTATGTATACTTTCTTTTATAATGTGCTCTAGAAACCAAAACTGAGACTAGGAAAAACTTGTGAAGCAAATAATGTTTTTTCTGTGTTTAAACTTTCTGTAGTTATTACAGAAACTAATAACTAATTGTCATGTTCTCAATTCACCCCACCACTGAGGTGTAGGTCTCTGCGATTTTGGCCAGGACCTTCAGGCATGAGGAACGGTTGCAGCATCTATTAATACAAGGAAGGAATGGAAAGGAGAGAAGGCAGTGAGGAAAAGCACCTTCATCACTTGGAGGCTGGAAAGCATGTTCTGCTTGATGGACTCTGAAAAGACAATTATTGAAAATAAAAGAAAGGCATGCTCTCAGCAATGTGAAGTCCTATCTCTTCACACAGGAACTAAAAGCATCAACCTGAGCAACAGGAAACATAATGAAAGAACACAAGGTAAGAGAGTGTGCTAGGCAGTAGAAACACAGATGATTAGAAATGGCCAGACAAAAACGCAGAACCCGGAGGGCTACCGATGGAGAACAGAGGCACGTAGAATTGGGTAGAGATCGATGTGGACAAGTGAGAGGGCAGCCTGGACGAGGCGAGTGACCCCAGACTGATGGTGGAGAGGAAAGGGGGCAGGGATCCCCAGAGAGCAGGTGGACAAGCCCATGGCTCGGGGGAGGATGCGGAGATGAGTGCGGTGGGGAGGATTACTGCATATCCTCCTATGCTTTCAGCTCCAAAAAGGGGTAACTCCACAGTTTGGGTCATGTGGGGAAAAGCAGGTGAGGGAAAGGTTTATAGACAGTTGTGATGCACTGAATTGCTCATTCCTAATTCTAACATTTCCTTTGTCATACAATTCCCACTTCCTATCCTGCAGGGGATGGGAACAGCATAAACAGATGTGCAAAGACAGGAAATTGCAAGGTGTACTGGGGGAGAGGGAGTAGATGACTTTAATTATAATGGATGATTCATACAGGGGAGCTGTGGCAGAAGAGTCCAGAAATCAGGGCAGAGTCAGATTGTGAAAGTCCTCAGATATCGGGATAAGGAACTGGGCCCCAGCAAGGGGAAAGCATGGGTTTTCTGGAAGGATCTAAAATAATAAACATAATATTTTAGAAAGAGACTTTTATTAGTGAAAGGCAGAAAGGAGGGAGAGATCAGAGGTAAGAACATGAGTTAGAAAACTAAGGTGCTTGTAGTTCAGAACAAGGTCTCAGAGATGTGTGTATAAAGCAATTCTGCTTCTGGGCATTTGCATTCTAAGGAGATAATTATGTGTATAAGGAGTTAACTACTAAAGATGTTTATTACAATGTTCTTATACAAGATGTGTGAAAAAAGTGAAAGTGAAAGTCGCTCAGGCCTGTCCAACTCTTTTCGACTCCATGGACTCTATAGTCCATGGAATTCTCCACACCAGAATACTGGAGTGGGTAGCCATTCCTTCTCCAGGGGAGCTTCCCAACCCAGGGATTGAACCCAGTCTCCTGCATTGCAGGCGGTTTCTTTACCAACTTAGCCACCAGGGAAGCCCACAAGATGTTTCAAACTTTTTTTTTTTAAGGCTGTACCATGCAGCATGTGGAATCTTAGTTCTGGGACCAGGGATTGAACCTGTGCCCTCTGTGTTGGGCATGCAGCATCTTAAGCACTGGATGGCCAGGGAAGTCCTTCTAAAAGTACTTCGTTGTTGCTGCTTAGTCGCTCAGTCGTGTCTGACTCTTTTGCGACCCCATGAGCAGTAGCCTGCCAGGCTCCCCTGTCCATGGGATTTCCCAGGCAAGAACACTGGAGTGGGTTGCCATTTCCTTCTCCATAAGTACTTTAAAGAGCGTCTTTTTGCAGCTAAATTTGTGCATACATTCTTCATTATTTAATAAGGTTCTATTTATCGATTAAAAGGGGCTTCCCTCATAGCTCAGTTAGTAAAGAATCTGCCTGCAATGCAGGAGATCTAGGTTCGATCCCTGGGTCAGGAAGATCCCCTGGAGAAGGAAATGGCAACCCACTCCAGTATTCTTGCCCAGAGAATCCCATGGACAGAAGAGCCTGGCAGGTTGCAATCCATGGGGTTGCAAGAGTCGGACACGACTTAGCGAATAAACCACACCACATAGATTAAAAACCTCCAACTTTGCTAATGAAAATGAATCGCTATGGTTTTTCTTAGATCCACAATCCTAAAATGACTTACAAAGATATAGCTATATAGACACACACACACACACATACACAATCAGAGGAGGGTGGGAATTTGCCAGAGGGGATGTAAGGGACAGTTACCTAACTATTCATATCTATATCTCATCTCTACACTGTACTATAACTTCAGTGAAAGTAGAGACACAATACTATCCAAATGAGAAATTTTTAAAGTCTTCAAAAAATTTTTTTGCTCATTAGGCCAATTCTGACCCAATTCCAGTGATCATCCAGTCCCATGCAACTGGCTTCTGGTTGGGCTACCTAAACCAATGATGCTGCAAATGAGAGAGAATTACACTAATTGAATTAAACCCATCTGAGTGCTCCCTCTGCGACAGAGGATGAGATGGGTGGATGGCATCACTGACTCAATGGACTAGAGTTTGAGCAAAGTCCGGGAGTTACTGAAGGACAGGGAAGCCTGGCACGCTGCAGTCCATGGGGTTACAAAGAGTCACACATGACTGAGAGAATGAACAAGTGCTCCCTAGAAACTGGGGATGGGCATCCACCCATACACCCTCTCAGGCCTTGTAGCTACTATATTATTTATAAGGAGTGGATGGATGTTGGTAGAATGAAAATCCTAAAGATGAAATTGAAGCCTATGACAGCAGAATTCAAATGTCAAGAGAAATTGCATCATGTTGCAATGCGACTTTGCAGACATAATCATAGACCTGCTAACAGTCATCTGAAAAATCTTAAAGAAAAGATGAAATACCCAAAGACTAGACATATGTAGGCAGATGGTGGGGGATGGTGAGGGGTAGGTGGAGGATCAATTCTTGTCAACTAATATCGCAACTTTAAGACAGAGTCCTGAGTGTCAGTGAGACATTTTTAAATACTACAGTTCTTGATGACACATGTGACTGGATTGAAAGACTCCAAGTTACACTAAACAAGTCATCAGTAATTACAAGGTAATTGTGTAATGAACAGCTGTTGCTTTGGTTTTGCCAGCATCCATTCCCCATTCTTCTGGGAAAACACCATGCCAGAACATCCTGGAGAGCCACCTCTTGGTTCTCAATCGTGTAGTTGGAGCACCGGGCATGCTCCCTAAGTCAACAAGCAATTCCCTCCTCTCTGGACCAGCAACTGGTGCGAATCTGGCCAATCAGAATGTGGATCAAGATTTTTTTTCTTTGACTCTTGTAGTAAAGAAGCTCTTTCTTTCCTTCAGGATTTGAAGCAGAAAAGATGTTGGAAAGAGATGCAGCCCTCTTTTGGGCATCACTTATCTGAGGGTACGGAAAAGGCAATGACATCCCACTTCAGTACTCTTGCTTGGAAAATCCCATGGATAGAGGAGCCTGGTAGGCTGTAGTCCATGGGGTCGCTAAGAGTCGGACACCACTGAGCGACTTCACTTTCACTTTTCACTTTCATGCGTTGGAGAAGGAAATGGCAACCTACTCCAGTATTCTTGCCTGGAGAATCTCAGGGACGGGGGAGCCTGGTGGGCTGCCATCTATGGGGTCGCACAGGGTCGGACACAACTGAAGCGACTTAGCAGCAGCAGCAGTATCTGAGGGTAGAGAAGGCAACAGGGGAGTCTGAAACTGCCTGGAGACTCTAGGTGGAGCCTGAGCATGATGCAGAGATAATGTTGTATGTATCATATCTAGCTATGTTGGGAAATTTATTTCTTTGAACTTTTCAGTTATAGGAGCTATGTTGACTATACTTTCTTATTTTTTGTGTTCTTGATGCTCTGGCATTTGGGGCCTTGATCCTGGAGAGACTTTCCTTCCTAGGGCTAGCTAATTCTTTACCTTGAGGTGATAAGACAGTGTCAACAGTTCTCCATCCTATATTATTCTGGGTTCAGAGTCAGTTGAAAAGAAGTCCTTTCCCATGACTCATTGTGAAGGCAAATTTGGCCAAATTACCTCAGATAGCAAATGATTCCCCTCCCCTCTCCCATACCCAGAGCGTGGCTTTGACATGCAAACCAAAGAAGCCAGAACCAACCTCTCCAATTATTTTCTTTTTTTTTTCAATTTTTTTTCCAATTATTTTCTTTATCAAACTCTCATGCGTGAAATCAGTATTCCCCCTGCCCTAAATCAATCCAGAGCCAGGACCAGCTAGAGACCATCCCAGAGCCCAGGACCTACTTCAATGAATCAAACTCTATAATTCTAAATTGAGTCAGTACCTACCCTATTTCACCCATTCTTCCCTATCAAAACCCTTTTAAAGGCTCTGGGCCACATTCACCCGCCTTGATCCTCTCTGCCCCCTGACCAGCCTTGGTCCTTCCCCAAATGGCCCTGTGTGATAGGCTGGCCGTCCTGTTTCTAAGGAACTATGAGTATAAACTTCTTTTATGACAATCATTTCCATGTGGGTATGTCTTAGCATACCTGACTAAAACAAGTCCAGGGTACATTTTTAAACAGAAGCCAATAAATTCCTTTATTTTTAAAAAGACAATTTGAGTTAGATTGCTTTTGTTACCAGTGTTCGTGGAAAATCGAATAACAATCAAGCTAAGAAGAAAAAAAGAGACAGAATTTTATTCGTGCTAAAATGAGACTTTTAACTCTGGAAACAGATTCTCTGGAGCTCTGAGAACTGGCCACTGGTCAGCAATTAAATACGCAGTTTTATACATTTTTGAGACAAATAATTTATGCAACATACTGACATTGTACACAAAGTTCATTTAAAAATGTTTTGGTCAGTTGTACAGGTACAGAGCAAGCCTTTGGTCAATGTGACCCCTGTATGGGATAAAAAAGAAATTTTAACCTTAAAATTATAATGCTGGTGTCAGAGGAAAGAGACCATTTTTCTCAAAGGTTGATTGCATCCTTCTGTTTTGAGGTGGTCTGGTTAATGTAAAATGCAGATTCATACTATATGTTGGGAAAGGCCTACCACAAAGGGGGCATGTTATTTATTCTTTTCTTTGTGTCTTAGTTTGATTGCCCTACCACAGACAAATCTGTGATTTTACTTTAGCACTGTGTCAGAAAAAGTCCTAACTGATACAAATAATTTTATTATACTGCGGAGGCCTCCTGTGACTTTTTGGTTGTCCAGCATACACCTATTTCCCCTTCTTTTGGTAACCTCACTCTGGTATCCCGTTAGAAATTCTTCCTGTTTTTAGTCCATGTGCAGCAAATGGGTACCTTCCGTCCATCAAGAGTTTAGCATGTGATCAGGACCAGCCAAGTGTTGGAATTCCATTCCTTGGTCACAGTGATTGATTCAGAGGAGGTAATTTGGCCAAATTTGCCTTCACAATGAGTCATGGGAAAGGACTTCTTTTCAACTGACTCTGAACCCAGAATAATATAGGATACAGAACTGTTGACACTGTCTTATCACCTCAAGGTAAAGGCTTGCTTGATACAAAGCCAGCACAAAAGAAATGTAACCAAAAGATAGGAAAAGAGAAGTTGAGTTCTGATGTCATTATTTGAGTTCCTGTCACATTATGCTTGAAGTTCACCCCTACACTTTCAGTTACATGAGTCAACTAATTCCAGATTCTTTAGTGACACCTTCGTCACTCTCAGCACAGGAAATTCCAAAGGCTTTAGGCTCCAAATATATGTTTTTATAAATCACAATTGCTGTTCTTCATCATTCAGTTACTCAGTCGTGTCCGACTCTGTGACCCCATGGACTGCAGCATGCCAAGCTTCCCTGTCTTTCACTATCTCCTGGAGTTTGCTCAAATTCATGCCCATTGAGTCGCTGATGCCATCCAACTATTTCATCCTCTGTTTTCCCTTTCTCCTCCTGCCCTCAATCTTTCCCAGCATCAGAGTCTTTTCCAACGAGTCAGCTTTTCGCATCAGGTGGCCAAAGTATTGGAGCTTCAGCTTTAGCATCAGTCCTTCCAATGAATATTCAGGGTTGTTTTCTTTCAGGACTGACTGGTTTGATCTCCTTGCTGTCCGAGGGACTCTCAAGAGTCTTCACCAGCAGCACAGTTCGAAAGAATTGATTCTCCAGTGCTCAGCATTCTTTATGGTTCAACACTCACATCCATACATGACTACTGGAAAAAACACAGCTTTGACTATCCAAACCTTTGCCTTAAGTGGGACTTAAAGTGTATCTATAGTGCCTTATGTTTTAAAAGAAAGAATGAATTCATATATTGTTTGTGTAGTTAATTATTAACTAAAACCACAAAATAAAAAGTGTCAGCAGTATTTCATCAAAGAACTCAGACTTCAAATCAGACTTGGGTTTGAATCCTCATGTTCCTATCAAGCATGAAACTTTAAATAGTTGATTTTAACCCCCTTTAATCTCACTCCTCTCTCTTTTTAACTCTAAAGTAAGCATTTTAATTTTATTAATTTTTAGTGGAGTGTAGTTGATTTACAGTGTTGTGTTAGTCTCTGTTATCAGTTATAACAGTGAATCAGTTATACATTCACATATAATCACTCTTTTTTATTTTTATATTTAATTAGTTAATTTTTTTTAGCCTCACCATGGAGCATCAGGAATCTTAGTCCCCCAACCAGGGAACTGAAATCATGCCTCCTACAGTGGAAGTGTGGAGTCTTAACACTGGACAGTCAGGGAAGTCCCATCTATGCTTTTTTAGAATTTAATCCCGTAAAGATAGTCTCACTTCTCTTGACTGTAAAATAGGTGATTATAGTACCTATCTCATAAGACTGTTACGAAGATTTAGTTAAATTAGATAATGTATTAAAAGGGCTAAGTACAGTGTATGGTAGAAAAGAGCTGCTCAATAAATAGTAGTAAGCTACTGTTCTTACAAAAAATGAAATTTTTAGTGTTTAATGTATTTAGACCTTCGATTCCTCTCAACTTCCAATGAATGGGCTAGTGTTCATTTCCAGAAAAAGTATCATGCTGTAACATGCTTAGTGATCTCATTCAGTGCTTCCTAACTGAGTAATAGGTTATGCTTTGGGGTTGTACAAAGTTGACACTCACAAATCCCTAGTAAACTCTTTTCCTTGAGGTCCTCGAAATTTACAAAAATATCTATAATGCTTAACAAAGCCTTTTTCTACATCAGTGTCATTGTTAGACCAAATCAACACAGGAAAGCATCCTTGTACCAAAGTCTTAACCACAGAGCAATGATCAAGTCTTAAGAATGCTGAAACAGGTTTGAACAGGTCTGTTTCTCTGTGGCAACTTTATGTTCCAAGATGAAATCTCACACAGATGTTCAAAAGAAACTCAAGCTCTCTGTACTGTGTGATAAATGAAGGTGCCATATCATGAAAATTAAGTCAGAGGTCTCCAAGACAAGTTAGTCCACTTTAGCACACTTGGTTTCTCTGCCATTTTTGATGTCTGATCTATTATCAACACCAACATTCTTCCAGGTGCCAACATGTCGAATTTCTCATTACAGTTCAAATTTGATTCAAGCGTAATTTGCACTTATCTATGAACTCCGGGAGTTGGTGATGGACAGGGAGGCCTGGCGTGCTGCAATTCATGGGGTCGAAAAGAGTCGGACACGAATGAGCGACTGAACAGAACTGAACTGAACTGATGTGTCAATTATCTATGTTTACCTGAACACACATAGAGTGATCACACTTCTAGAAATGTTAATAAAGGTTGTGGGGTGAACATGATGAATTTTATTCTGATAATAAAGGAGAAAAAAGAAACATGGGAAGGAGAATAAGGAACAAGTATATGACATGAGCCCATCTGATCATCTTAATGCTCACTCAATGAAAAAACAAAAGGGAAGATGAATTTCACTATTATAACTGATTTGTAAAAGCTACTACTAATAATGCCTTCTATAAATTAACAGAGTAGTACATTTATTGGGGACAAAAAAACAAATTGAACTCTATAAAATGAGAAAATTTTGAAAAGTCTGATCAGGATCACAAAATTAAACCTTCTAAGTGAAGACAAGAGCCCAGATATTCTCATTCATGGTTCAGGATGCTTTCCATTAGATTCATTATTCCATGATATAACTATATCCATTTAACTTCTCTGCACCTCTGTCTATTCATCCTTAAAAGAAGAGGGTGGGACTTCCCTGCTGGTCTAGTAGTTAAGAATCCACCTGCCAATGCAGAGGACACAGGTTGGATCCCTGGTTGGGGAAGATTCCACATACCTCAGAGCAACTAGGCCTGTGCGCCCCAACTACTGAGCCAGCGCTCGACTACTGAAGCCCCAGAGCTGTACAGCCTTGCTCCGCAACGGGAGAAGCCATCACAATGAGAAGCCTGCAAACTGCAACTAGAGAACAATCCCCTCGCTTCGGCTAGAGAAAGCCAGCATGCAGCAAAAGAAGGGTGTGGTATCAAGTTTGAAGGTAATCATGGGCATCTGAAGGGTGTTTTCAATGTTCTTCCAAAAACCAGCAATATTGTTATTTTGTATAATAGTGACACTGATTATTTCAGGGTGTGCCACAAGTTATTGGAACATATGTCAGTCACGGAACTGAACACATAGAGGATGTGCTTTGTCTGGCAACAGCTCAGAGCAGTAGCCAAAATTTAAGCCACAAAGTGTACACCATGGGCTCCATGTGCTGGGAAGATTGGGAACCACTGGGCTAGACTATGATGTTGCTTTAGCAGTGGCAGAAAGAGAGTTACCTCCCTGCTCTCTCCTCTTGCTATCTACAGCTTCTCTAAAAGCCAGGACTAGCACACGAGTCAGGGGATGAACCCGGATGAGTCAGGGCTCATGGCTTCTTCTGAAGGTTGTAGGTAAAGACCTCAGCTGGACTCATAAAGACCAGAATTCAGATAAGATGAGATCCCAGGAGGGTAGAAGCAAAAGCCCTTAGGCCTCCAGGCCAACAGAAGAGGCAGAACTCGAGCTTTGTCTTAGTAAGTCCTATTTTTATTTCCGTAAAGTCACTTATTTTTTATTTCAGACTTTTTTGTTAAGCTTCAAGGCCCGAGCAGCTCATGCTGTTCTACAGGCTGCTTTTGGGGGATTTGGCGATGGAACCTATTCCTTTTTCATCCTTCATTAGAAATTTAAATCTATCACTGCCTCCACAAGCTTTGTGTTTCTTCTCTTTTCACTAGCAAATTATTAACATAAGATTTTAATCACAGTATGGAGGTAACAGAATATATATTAAAATATTTAGGTTCAAGATACATAAATTCTGAATTTAGTCACATTTAATACATTTTATGTATATAATTCAAATGATTCTGGAATTGAAACTTTTGCAATTCTGAGAGTTTTCTGTCAGTTAGTGATGATGGATCATTTGGAGGTTGGGAGCTTACATTTTGATGTTGGATACTAATGTCAGGCACTCTTTTCCCCCTAAATCACGTGAACAGAGAATTTCAATCCTACTTGGTTGTTTTAACAACTTTTCAGTGGTGTTGGAGTCTTTTTAAAAAGTCATCTATTAATTAATTTAATTCGGTTTAATTCTGAGAGCAATGACAACCTCAAGCAACTACAGGAATGATTGACCCTCATAAACATAATGCTGAGCAAAAGAAGGCAAAAGATTATACAGTGTAATGATTCCATTTATACAAAGTCAAAAATAGGTGTGTGCTGTGTGCTCAGTTGTGGCCAACTCTTTTGCAACCCTATGGACGGTAGTCTGTCAGGCTCCTCTGTGAAATTTTCTGGGCAAGAATATGGAGCGGGTTGTCATTTCCTACCCCAGGGGATTTTCCCAACTCAGGGATCGAAATTGGGTCTCTTGTGTTTCCTGCATAGGCAGGCAGATTCTTTCCCACTGAGCCACCAGGAGACCATCCCCCACCCCCACCCCTGCAAACAGGCAAAATTAATCTTAGTAATGTTTTCCTTTGGAGTGGAGAAGTAGGGCAGTGACCGAAAGGAAGTGTAGGGGCATTTTCCGGGGTTCCTGAGATAGTGTAATTCCTGACCTTGATGTGGTTACTAGCTGTGTTTACTTAGTGATAGTCTTGAGCAGAAAAGTACCATTTGTGCACTTTTCCTTTTTTTTGGCTGAACCAGAGCTGAAACTTGAGCCCACTGGAGGGGAAGCACAGAGTCTTAACCATTGGACCACCAGCGAAGTCCTGTACCCTTTTCTATCTGTGTTATTATAGCTCAGTAGAATTTAGAATTTATTTTAAAGTCTACACATTTATTTAAACATTAATTTTTAATTTCATGGGAAATACATGAAAACATCCTCTGTAAAAAAAAACAAACAAAAAAAAAACTAGAATATTTTAGTTAGAGTAAGTGCTTTTTTTCCATGATCCAGCGGATGTTGGCAATTTGATCTCTGGTTCCTTTGCCTTTCCTCAAACCAGCTTAAACATCTGGAAGTTCACAGTTCACGTGTTGCTGAAGCCTGGCTTGGAGAATTTTGAGCATTACTTTACTAGCGTGTGAGATGAGTGCAATTGTGCAGTACTTTGAGCATTCTTTGGCATTGCCTTTCTTAGGGATTGGAATGAAAACCGAACTTTTCCAGTCCTGTGGCCACTGCTGAGTTTTCCAAATTTGCTGGCATCTTGAATGTGGCACTTTCACAGCATCATCTTCCAAGATTTGAAATAACCCAACTGGAATTCCATCACCTCCACTAGCTTTGTTTGTAGTGATGCTTTCTAAGGCCCACTTGACTTCACATTCCAGGATGTCTGGCTCTAGGTGAGTGATCACACTATCGTGATTATCTTGGTTGTGAAGCTCTTTTTTGTACAGTGCTTCTGTGTATTCTTGCCATCTCTTCTTAATATCTTCTGCTTCTGTTAGGTCCATACCATTTCTGTCCTTTATCAAGCCCATCTTTGCATGAAATGTTCCTTTGGTATCTCTAATTTTCTTGAAGAGATATCTAGTCTTTCCCATTCTGTTGTTTTCCTCTATTTCTTTGCATTGATCACTGAGGAAGGCTTTCTTATCTCTCCTTGCTGTTCTTTGGAACTCTACATTCAGATGCTTATATCTTTCCTTTTCTCCTTTGCTTTTCACTTCTCTTCTTTTCACAGCTATTTGTAAGGCCTCCCCAGACAGCCATTTTGCTTTTTTGCATTTCTTTTCCATGGGGATGTTCTTGATCCCTGTCTCCTGTACCCTGTTTAACTTATATGCAGAGTACACCATGAGAAACACTGGGCTGGAAAAAGCACAAGCTGGAGTCAAGATTGCCGGGAGAAATATCAATAACCTCAGATATGCAGATGATACCACCCTTATGGCAGAAAGTGAAGAGGAACTAAAAAGCCTCTTGATGAAAGTGAAAGAGGAGAGTGAAAAAGTTGGCTTAAAACTCAACATTCAGAAAACGAAGATCATGGCATCCGATCCCATCACTTCATGGGAAATAGATGGGGAAACAGTGGCAGACTTTATTTTTTGAGCTCCAAAATCACTGCAGATGGTGACTGCAGCCATGAAATTAAAAGATGCTTACTTCTTGGAAGGAAAGTTATGACCAACCTAGATAGCATATTCAAAAGCAGAGACATTACTTTGCCAACAAAGGTTCATCTAGTCAAGGCTATGGTTTTTCCAGTGGTCACGTATGGATGTGAGAGTTGGACTGTGAAGAAAGCTGAGTGCCGAAGAATTGATGCTTTTGAACTATGGTGTTGGAGAAGTCTCTTGAGTCCCTTGGACTGCAAGGAAATCCAACCAGTCCATTCTAAAGGAGATCAGTCCTGGGTGTTCTTTGGAAGGACTGATGCTAAAGCTGAAACTCCAGTACTTTGGCCACCTCATGCAAAGAGTTGACTCATTGGAAAAGACTCTGATGCTGGGAGGGATTGGGGGCAAGAGGAGAGGGGGACAACAGAGGATGAGATGGCTGGATGGCATCACTGACTTGATGGACATGAGTTTGAGTGAACTCCGGGAGTTGGTGATGGACAGGGAGGCCTGGCATGCTGTGATTCATGGGGTCACAGAGTTGGACACAACTGAGCGACTGAACTGAACAAAACTGAAGTCCTTTTTGGTCCCTTTCAAATCTTATATTCTCCCAAGAGGATATTGGTTTATCCTTTTTACAGACATTATCTAAGTAAGGACATATAGAAAATATATAGTATCATTGTGTGTGTCTTTAAGTTCTGTGCTCTTTTAAAACTGTCTGGATTAATAGACTTCATATTGCCTTTTTCATTAGTACAGAGTATCAACACTATCTCTAAGAAACTTCTAATAATTGTCATTGCACTACACTGTATAAACAGAAGTTTTTATCATATATGTATGCTTACTTTTATATGTGTTCTATATGTGATATGTATTTTATTATAATATTGATCTATTATACAACTTGTAATAAAACCTATACAACAAAAGAGTCATTGTATACCTGTCAGTTAGCAAGCCTCATGGACAGAATTAAACCTGGAGATAGAAGCATATAAGAATCAACAGTAAGTGGCTGGCATAACTTTCAAGGTAAGCAGAGAAAAGTTTGAACAGCAGTTTTGCCATTTACAGAAAAGTAAACTTGACTAGTTAATTTACTGAGCTTTAGTTTTCTCATTTGTAAAAATGGGACTGCTGCTGCTGCTGCTGCTAAATCGCTTCAGTCATGTCCAACTCCATGCGACCCCATAAACGGAAGCCCACCAGGCTCCCCCGTCCCTGGGATTATCCAGGCAAGAACACTGGAGTGGGTTGCCATTTCCTTCTCCAGTGCATGAAAGTGAAAAGTGAAAGTGAAGTCGCTCAGTCGTGTCCGACTCCTAGTGACCCCATGGACTGCAGCCTATCAGGCTCCTCCATCCATGGGATTTTCCAGGCAAGAGTACTGCAGTGGGTTGCCATTGCCTTCTCCAAAAAATGGGACTAACAATACCTATATATCAAGAGTGATGTGAGGACCAGGTGAGAAAATGCATTCAAGAGATTGAGCAGTTTGCTCAAGGAGAGAGCCTGGAAGCAGGGGGACCAGGTTTTAAATTCAAGTCTTTATGATGCTGGATCTTTATACCTTAACTTCTATACTATCCTGCCACTAAAATGGACCCCACGGCTAACTTCCTCAGTCTTATAATCTTAATACGTTAGAATATCCTCTCCCTAACTTAGGAAGAATACTAACATTTATTCATCCATCCATCCATCCATTCATTATTTTATTTATGTATGCCAGAAATCTCAGCTTTAATTGGTGATGCAAGGCTCACCATTTAGGGCCTGGGGTTTGCTCAATGACAGAATTAGAATACTTGATAGAAAGAACAGCCTTTGGATTGGAAGGAAGACTGACAGAATGGATGAGTTCAAGTTTTAGTCCACCATGAACAGTAGGACAGTTTGCCCCTCAGTGAACTACTCTAATTTTTATCCTGAAAGTTAAAAAACCCTCACAAACATTTATTGAGATACACATGTACCATACAATTCATTTATTTAAAGTATATAATACTATACTGTATTATAGTCAATTATACCTCAATGAGGGCTTCCCTGGTAGCTCAGCTGGTAAAGAATTTGCCCGCAATGTAGGAAATCCTGCTTTGATTTCTGGGTCAGGAAGATCCCCTGAAGTAGGCTACCCACTTCAGTGTTCTTGGGCTTCCCTGGTGGCTCAGATGGTAAAGAATCCACCTGCAATGCAGGAGACACGGTTCAATCCCTGGGTTGGGAAGAGCCCCTGAAGGAGGGCATGGTAACCCACTCCAGTATTCTTGCCTGGAGAATCCCCATGAACAGAGGATCCTGATAGCTACAGTCCATGGGGTTACAGAGTCAGACACGACTGAGCGACTAAGCAGTACAGCATATCTTAATGAAATTAGAAAAAAACACTATAAGGGTAGAGTTGTATAACCATCACCATAAGCAATATTAGAACATTTCATTATCGCAGAAGGAAACCTCATTCCCATTAGCACTCACTCCCCATTTCTCTACTTCTCCCCCACAAGCCACTAAGCTTAGACAATCTATCTTCTGTGTCTAAAGATTTGCCTAGTTGGATATTTCATATCAGTGGAATCACACAATATGTGACTTTTTGTCTCTGATTGCTTTTTTTTTTTTTTTATATAGGAGTGTATCTATTAATCTAATATCCCTAATTTATCCCTCTCCCTCTTTCCTCTTTGGGAACCATAAGTTTGTTTTCTATGTCTTTGGGTCTGTCCGTTTTGTAAATAAGTTCATTTATATCATTTTTTAAGATTTCACATATGTGATATCATATGTATTTGTCTTTCTCTTTGTTCACTTAGTATGATCATCTTTAGGTCTATCCATGTTGCTGCAAATGGCATTATTTCACTCCTTTTAATGTTGAGTAATATTTCATTGTATACATGTACCACATCTTCTTTATTCATGCTTTCATTTCTTGGCTATTGTAAATAGTATTGCAATGAATATTGGTTTCTTTTTTTTTTTTTTTAAGAATAAATTCTTAATATCATCCAGTGATGTTTAAATTTCCAGTTGCCTTACACACCTCTTTTTTTTTTTTTTCCCCTTGTTAATTTTCTGTTTAGTTGATCTATCCATAGGTGTGAGTGGGGTATTAAAGTCTCCCACTATTATTGTGTTATTGTTAATTTCTCCTTTCATACTTGTTAGCATTTGTCTTACATACTGCGGTGCTCCCATGTTGGGTGCATATATATTTATAATTGTTATATCTTCTTCTTGGATTGATCCTTTGATCATTATGTAGTGACCTTCTTTGTCTCTTTTCACAGCCTTTGTTTTAAAGTCTAATTTATCTGATACAAGTATTGTGACTCCTGCTATCTTTTAGTCCCTATTTGCATGGAAAATCTTTTTCCAGCCCTTCACTTTCAGTCTGTATGTGTCCCCTGTTTTGAGCTGGGTCTCTTGTAGACAACATATGTAGGGGTCTTGTTTTTGTATCCATTCAGCCAGTCTTTGTCTTTTGGTTGGGGCATTCAACCCATTTACGTTTAAGGTAATTACTGATAAGTATGATCCCGTTGCCATTTACTTTATTGTTTTGGGTTCGAGTTTATACACCATTTTTGTGTTTCCTGTCTAGAGAATATCCTTTAATATTTGTTGGAGAGCTGGTTTGGTGGTGCAGAATTCTCTCAGCTTTTGCTTGTCTGAAAAGCTTTTGATTTCTCCTTTATACTTGAATGAGATCCTTGCTGGGTACAATAATCTGGGCTGTAGGTTATTTTCTTTCATCATTTTAAGTATGTCTTGCCATTCCCTCCTGGCTTGAAGAGTTTTTATTGAAAGATCAGCTGTTATCCTTATGGGAATTCCCTTGTGTGTTATTTGTTGTTTTTCCCTTGCTGCTTTTAATATTTGTTCTTTGTGTTTGATCTTTGTTAATTTGATTAATATGTGTCTTGGGGTGTTTCTCCTTGGGTTTATCCTGTTTGGGACTCTCTGGGTTTCTTGGACTTGGGTGATTATTTCCTTCCCCATTTTAGGGAAGTTTTCAACTATTATCTCAAGTATTTTCTCACGGTGTTTCTTTTTGTCTTCTTCTTCTGGAACCCCTATGATTCGAATGTTGTAGCGTTTAATATTGTCCTGGAGGTCTCTGAGATTGTCCTCATTTCTTTTAATTCATTTTTCTTTTATCCTCTCTGATTCATTTATTTCTACCATTCTATCTTCTAATTCACTAATCCTATCTTCTGCCTCTGTTATTCTACTATTTGTTGCCTCCAGAGTGTTTTTAATTTCATTTATTGCATTATTCATTATATATTGACTCTTTTTTATTTCTTCTAGGTCCTTGTTAAACCTTTCTTGCATCTTCTCGATCCTTGTCTCCAGGCTATTTATCTGTTATTCCATTTTAATTTCAAGATTTTGGATCAATTTCACTATCATTATTTGGAATTCTTTATCATGTAGATTCCCTATCTCTTCCTCTTTTGTTTGGTTTGGTGGGAATTTATCCTGTTCCTTTATCTGCTGGGTATTCCTCTGTCTCTTCATCTTGTTTAAATTGCTGAGTTTGGGAGTCCTTTCTGTATTCTGGCAGTTTGTGGAGTTCTCTTTATTGTGGCGTTTCCTCGCTGTGTGTGTGTATGTAGAGGTGGCTTGTCAAGGTTTCCTGGTTAGGGAAGCTTGTGTCGGTGTTCTGGTGGGTGGAGCTGTATTTCTTCTCTTTGTTCAGTCGCGCTGTGGGGAGGGAGGGAGGGATGCTGCAAACAAATGACACTGGCGTGCGCTCGCAGTGCCTCAGCCACACTGGGTCTGCCCCCGCTCACGGCGCGTATAGCCTCCCTGCCCACACTGCTCGGGCTCTAGGTTGTTCCGCCAGGAACAATCCGAGGCTGGCCCTGGGTTGCATGCACCTCCCAGGTCCAAGCCGCTCAGGTTCAGGCACTCAGGTAGTCCTCAGAGGCGCAGACTCAGTTGGGCCTGCGTTTTGTGCTCTTCCCAGGTCCGAGCAGCTCAGGTGATAAGGTGTTTGGCGAGCGCCAATGCTGCGACTTATCGCCTCCCCGCCACTCGGTTATCTGGGTGTAAAACCAGTGCACCTTCTCAGGCAGATGTTGACCGTCCAGACCCCCAATAAGTTTTAGTTAGCAAAGAAGCCAGTTTTATAGATAATGTCTCTCTGGGGCTGCGATTGCCCCCTTCCGGCTCTGGCTGCCTGTCACCGGAGGGGGAAGGTCTGCAGCCGGCTATCTCTGTTTAGTCCTTTGTTCCGTGTGCGGGCTGGCGGTGTCTTAGGTTAGGGCTGGCTTTTCGCATGGTAGATATCCCACAGTCTGGTTTGCTAGCCCAAATTATTTCGCTCAGATAGTGCTCAGGGTATTCAGGCCAGATTCTTACTCTCAGCGATGCAGCCCACGCCGCGCCTCCCTGCCCAGCCCCCGCTTGTTAATGGCGGATGCAGGCGTCTGCGCTGCTTCTCCGCTGGGGGAGTTACCGTAGGGCTCGCAATCTGCGAGTTTTAATTGCTTATTTATTTTTTCTCCCTGTTATGTTGCCCTCTGTGCTTCCAAAGCTCGGCACGGATTCGGCAGTGAGAAGGGTTCCTGGTGTTTGGAAACTTCTCTCTTTTTAAGACTCCCTTCCCGGGACGGAACTCCGTCCCTCCCTCTTTTGTCTCTTTTATTGTCTTTAATATTTTTTCCTACCTCCTTTCGAAGAGTTGGGTTGCTTTTCTGGGTGCCTGATGTCCTCTGCCGGCAGTCAGAAGTTGTTTTGTGGAATTTACTCGACGTTTAAATGCTCTTTTGATGAATTTGTGGGGGAGAAAGTGTTTTCCCCGTCCTACTCCTCCGCCATCTTGGCGCCTCCTGATTGCTTTTTTTAGTGCAATGTTTTCAAAGTTCACCCATGTTGTAGCATGTCGCAGTACTACCCTGCTTTTTTGGCTGAATAATAATCTATTATATGGACTTCCACTGCAGGGGCCACGGGTTTGATCCCTGGTGGGAGATTTAGGATCCCATATCACACGGAGATTGGCCAAAAGAAAAAAAGAATGTTAAAAATTAAAAAATAAATAAAATGTCAAGTAAAACTGTAAGTCATATATACGTAATGCCTATGAGAAGCTTCCCTGATGGCTCAGTTGGTAAAGAGTCTGCCTGCAATGTGGGAGACCCAGGATTGATCCCTGGGTGGGGAAGATCACCTGAAGAAGGAACTGGCAACCCACTCCAGAATTCTTGCCTGGACAATTCATGGACAGAGGAGGCTGGTAGGCTTCAGCCCATGGGGTCACAAAGAGTCGGACACAACTGAGTGACTAACACTTTCACTTTCACAATGCCTATGAGATTTGTTTTTTTGATTTAAAGAAACACTTAAGTAGTCTAGTTTCAAAACTGTAACTGTTTAACTTGAAAGCAAATGCAGTGGCTAATTAGGTAAAAACCTCTTAGCTTTGAAAATGAGAAATTGTGGGTCAGGCAAACTGTACTTGATTGTTTTTTGGTCCAATCTGGCAACAATCACTGATGGCTGCTTAAACTCCCATCTGCTTAAGTGACAAGTTCCTGGGGAAATTCTGTAATAGGTCATTTGGGACCCCCAAAATCCAGTCAATATTCTTTTTTTGTTTTTCTTTGAATGCCTTTTATTGGCTTCGAATAGAATCCAAACACATTTCTTTAGAGGTCTAACCTACTTATTTGTGCTCTTTCACCAAATGTTTGACTCTTGAGTATGTTTATATTTTTATTTTTTAAATATAAATTTATTTATTTTAATTGGAGGCTAATTACTCAATATTCTTAACATCACTAAATATGGGACCCCCAGACATATTTCTTCAAATGTGACACAAGAGGAAGTACATACTGCTGCCTATGAAATACTTTTGCCAAAATAACTGAATCTTAATCTAATCATGCTTCTAGATCTAACTACCAGTTTACAAAAAATATGGAGGCTAATAGAACAAGAAAAATGATACTACATGTCAGCCAAATATAGAATGTTGGAAAATCCAGAAGACAAAACGGTCCAGTTTATTCACCCAAAATATAGTATAGAAAGGAGATGGGGAAGTAGTATAGACCAAAATAATCTTAAGAGACATATAAACCAAATAAATGATATGGATGTCCTCTTCCTGAGTTCTTCAGATACAGAATAAGATATAATAGACGTGGTAACACTATCAGTTTCCTAAATGAGAGGACACCTTTGGAAGGAATTAAAGTGTTACTCAAAACATTCCCAAGGTGACTTTGTGCTTATTAAATTAGAAACTGCAGATATAAATCACTGCATTTTTAAGGGAATCCAAGGAAATCATTCCTATCTATAAATTCTGGAGAGAAAATAATTAGGTTTTTTATTTTACTTTAATTACTAGGAGACAGTATTTTCCTTCTCAACTCAAGTAGGATACACATCAATGAGTAGGAGTGAATTTTAACAGTTATTGTATTACTCTATAACCACAAAAACATACTGACTCACTTCCATTTAAGCACAGAAGCTAAATAAGATCCAAGTGAAATGCTAGGAAAGTCATCTCCAACTGAGATGCCAACTAGAGGTTCAGGTTTTCATGGCAGTTCCAAAGTTCCCCTAAATCCTGAATGAATGAAACTTTGGAGTCAGTCACACCTGTAACTATTCCTGGTTCTGATAGTTTGGTGAATTTGGGCAGGTAACAGTTATTAAAAACAACTCTGTGGAATTTACAAGGTATAATTTACAATTCTCAAATGTACAGTTTCATGATTTTCGTGAATTATACCATTGACTAACTATCACCAATTTCCATCACCCCATAAAGTTTTCTCCTGCCTATATTCAGCCAAACCTGCTCCCTGCCTGAGCGAACACTGATGTGCTTCCTATATCTACACATCTGCTTTTTCTAGACATTTTATATAAATGGAATCATACAAAACAGAGTCTTTTGCAGCTGGTATATTTTTAAGTTTCATCCATGTTGTAGCATGTAGTTTCCTTTTAACTGCCAAACACTATTCTATTGTATGGATATACCAGTTTATTCATTCACAAATTCAAGGACATTGGAATTGTTTCTACTGTTCACCTATTATGAGCAATGCCACTACAAACATTGGTGTACACGTTTGTGAATACAATTTTTCATTTCTCTTGGGTATAGTATCTAGGAGTGGAATTGCTAGGTATAGTGACTTTATGTCTAACTTTTTGAAAAACTTGCCAAACTGCTCTCCAAAGTTGCTGCACCATTGTACATTCCCACCAGTGATGTTTGGGGGTTCCAGTTTCTCCACATCTTTGCCAATAGGTGTTCTTTTCTCCTTTTGATTATAGACATTCTAGTAAGTATAAAGTGGTATCTCATAATCATTTCCCTAGTGACTAATGACATTGAGCATCTTTTCACATGTATATCTCCATTAGTGAAATGTCTACTCAAATCTTTTGTCCACTTTTTGATTAGATAATGCATCTTCTTATTGTTATAAGTATTTTTAAATTTTTTAAAAAAAAGTTTATTTTTGGCTGTGCTGAATCTTCATTGCTGCATGGGTTTTTCTCTTTTTTCTGCATGGGTTTTTCTGTGGAGAGTGGGGGCTACTCTCTGGTTGGGTTGTGGTGCATGGGCTTCTCATTGAGGTGGCTTCTCTTGTTGTGGAGCACGGGCTCTAGGCACTCAGGCTTCCACAGTTGCAGCATGTGGGCTTAGCAGTTGCAGCTCCTGGGCTCTAGAGCACAGGCCCAATAGTTGTGGCACATGGGTTTCGTTGGTCCTCAGCATGTGGGATCATCTCTGATTGGGGGTCGAACCCATGCCTGCTGCATTGGCAGGCAGAGTCTTTATCATTGAGCCACCAGGGAAGTCCCTAGGTATTCTGAATTTATTCTGGATACAAGTACTTTGTTGGCTATGTGATTTACATATATTTTCTTCTAGTCCGTGGCTAGTCTTTTTCTTAATACATGATTTAAAAGTGTTACTTTTTTACTAAGTATATAAATATATACTTATTTATATACTTATGTATATACTTATGTTTTTATATACTTATATTTTACTTATTTATATACTTATTTACTTATTTATACTTACACTTATTTATATACTTATATTTTACTAAGTATATATATATATATATTTTTTTTATTAAGTATATCAGTTTTTTCTTTTATGGATCATGATTTTGGTGTCATATCTAGGTCATTTTTAACTCAACATCAAAAGATTTTTCCCCTTGCAATTCCCTGGGGGAAGTCCTCCCAATGTAGGGGCCTGGCTTTGATCCCTGTTTAGGGAACTAGACAGCACATGCATGTTGTAACAAAGATCCCAAGAGCCACAACTAAGACCCAGCACTGCCAAAATCAATAAATTTTTTTAAAAAAAGGTTTCTCTCCTGTTTTCTTCCAGAAATTGTGTAGTTTTAGCTTTTTTACATTTTGGAGTACAATTCGTTTGAAGTAATTTTTATGTATTGTGTGAAGTAAGGATCAAAGTTCTTTTCCCACTATACATGGAAATTTGGGGCTTCCAGGTGTAAAGAATCCACCTGCCAATGCAGGAGATGCAAGAAACATCGGTTTGAGCCCTGGGTCTGGAGGATCCCCTGGAGTCGGAAATGCAACCCACTCTGGTATTCTTGCCTGGAAAATCCCATGGACAGAGGAGCCTGGGGGGTTACAGTCCATGGAGGCGCAAAGAGTTGGACACAACTGAGTGACTTAAGTAGCAGCAGCACACCTGTATATTCAGTTATCTCAGCACTACTTGTGTAAAAAGAAAATGACTGTTTCCCCATTCAATTGTTTTAGCACATTTGTTGAAACTCAAATGACCATAAATGTTAGAGTTTATTTCTGGGCTGTCTTTTGTGTTCCATTGATCTATACATTTATCCTGTGCCAATACCACACTGTATTCATTATTGTAGCTTCATAGTATGTTTTGAAATCAGATAGTGGAAGTCTCAGAGAAGGAAATGGCAACCCATTCCAGTGTTCTTGCCTGGAGAATCCCAGGGACAGAGGAGCCTGGTGGGCTGCTGTCTATGGGGTTGCACAGGTTGGACACGACTGAAGGGACTTAGCAGCAGCAGCAGCAGTGGAAGTCTGCCCCTTTCACTTTTCTTTTTCAAAACCGCTTTGGGTATTCTGGTTCCTTTGCATTTCCACATAAACTTTAGAATCCAACTTGTCAATTCTAAAAAGAGAAAGGACTGCTGGGGTTTTGATAGAGATTATATTGAATCTGTAGATCAATTTGAAGAGAGAACTGTCATCTTAACAAGTGCTCAATTTATGACAATGGTATACTTATTTACCTGGATCTTTGATTTCTCTCAGCAATGTTGTGTAGTTTTCAGTGTATAGGTCTTGAATTACTTTCATTATATTTATTTGGATTTTTCTTATACTCTTGCAAATAAAATTGTTCTCTTTAATTTTTAGATTGTTTGCTGATGGCATATGTATTTATTTCTGTATGTAGATCTTGGTAGACTTTAACGCTCCCATTTTGTCATATGTAAAAAGGAAATACCTGCCTAGCAAGATTCTGTGCAGAATAATATACATAAAATTTCAGCAGAAGGCTAAAAATGAAACCCTCTTTCTCACTCACACACACATACACACACACACAATTCAATCACCTAAAATGTGAGGTCACATTATTTTGAGCAAAGTGAAATGATCAGGATGAGGCTGGTACAGAAGACAGTAGCATCACCAAGAGTATTATATCTGAATTTGCATAATCAAGGGGTTTTACTGCATTTTCATTAGTGTAGCAAATAGATGTTTGTTGATATTTTCTAACATCTGCATGTACTGATTTTATAATCAGAACAACAAATGCTACTTCTTAAAAAGTAAAAATTAGTAATCCATTACATTTCATAAAGAGGAAAAGTAAAAGGACACAGAAATGCTTGAATTCAATTTGCTGAGACCAATTAAATATACTTCCAGAAAAACTGCACAGTACTAGCACTCAGGCTACAAAAGTTGTTGGTTTTCTGTCGCTTAGTCATATCTGACTCTTTGGGACCCCATGAACTGCAGCACACCTGGCCACGAAAGTAAGATGTGTAATTTATGAACCACTGCAAAGTTCAGCAGGCTGAGGTACCTCAATGACTACAGAAGCAGATGCAAGGAAGACAGATTTCCCTGTGGCCTTAACCCATCCTAAATTCTCAAACTTCCAACAACTATGGCAGTTTTATTTTGATTTTTTCCCCCCTCAAATTTTGGCTGTTCAGCTTGTGGGATCTCAGTTCCCCGACCAGGGACTGAACCCCAGGCCACCACAGTGAAAGCACAGAATCCTAGCCACTAGACCACCACGGAACTCCCATATTTTGACCTATTTTAATATACTTGGTTTCCACTTGAAAACTATTGATAAAAGAACAGAGTGAAACTGAGAAGCAGTTTAGTATCAGATCAGATCAGTCGCTCAGTTGTGTCCGACTCTTTGCGACCCCATGAATCGAAGCACGCCAGGCCTCCCTGTCCATCACCAACTCCCAGAGTTCACTCAGACTCACGTCCATCAAGTCAGTGATGCCATCCAGCCATCTCATCCTCTGTCGTCCCCTTCTCCTCCTGCCCCCAATCCCTCCCAGCATCAGAGTCTTTTCCAATGAGTCAACTCTTCGCATGAGGTGGCCAAAGTACTGGAGTTTCAGCTTTAGCATCATTCCTTCCAAAGAAATCCCAGGGCTGATCTCCTTCAATAAGGACTGGCTGGATCTCCTTGCAGTCCAAGGGACTCTCAAGAGTCTTCTTCAACACCACACTTCAAAAGCATCAATTCTTCGGCGCTCAACCTTCTTCACAGTCCAACTCTCACATCCATACATGACCACAGGAAAAACCGTAGCCTTGACTAGACGGACCTTTGTTGGCAAAGTAATGTCTCTGCTTTTGAATATGCTATCTAGGTTGGTCATAACTTTCCTTCCAAGGAGTAAGCGTCTTTTAATTTCATGGCTGCAGTCACCATCTGCAGTGATTTTGGAGCCCAGAAAAATAAAGTCTGACACTGTTTCCCCATCTATTTCCCATGAAGTCTAGTATAGACACATGAAATTGTGTCTATACTAGACTAAACAAGTATTTATTGTTACACTAGACACAGTCTAGTACAGACACACGAAATCGTGCATTTATACAGATCCCTCCGATTCCAGTCCAACCCATCTCGTCCGGGATTGCCGTTAGTTAGGTGAGCCTCACTGCTCACCACTTACCTTTCAGCAGCACCATATTGCTTCACACCTCTATTGTACCTGTTTGAACCTTGGCTGTCAACTTTGAAATCGGGCAACCCTATTTTCAAATACGGCCCTGCCAACGAAGACTTACGTGATCTGGGCCTACCCCCTTCTATTTACATGTCTAGTTAATACACGTCTAGTATAGACACATGAAACAAGTAACAATAAATACTTGTTACACTCAACAATCATTTATTGTATGAATGACATTAATGTATTTAAAAATGCCATCATATTTGAGAGAAGTTCGGAAACCCCGAACTCCTTCGGAAACCCCGAACTCCTGCGAAGTCTTAGAAAGCAGGGCAAACCGCCTGGCAGCTCGGCTACCGTTATTGCCCACCGAAGTGTCGGGAACAAGATGCCCACAGGCAGAACCCGGAAGGGCGGCGACCCTAAAGGCGGAGCAGGCGCGGGAGCCGGGCTGGCGCCGTAGGTGGGGCCTCGGGCTCCTTTTTTCATTATTGGAGTGCACCACTGCCAGTCTCGGCCTCCTTCCTCCCGTCCCCGCCTCTTCCGCTCAGGCAGTTTGTTAGGTGGCGGGTGAAACCCGGCGGTTACTTCCGGTTGGGGGAGAAAAGTTAGGCCGAAGGCGGGGCCAGGAAGAGGGAGGAGGAGGAAGAGGAACGAGACGGACGGTGGGTCCTCTAGGTTGTTCGGCAGCGGCTGCGGCTCCGGCTCTCTTCCGGGAGGACGATGGACAGCCAGGGCAGGAAGGTGGTGGTGTGCGACAACGGCACCGGGGTAAGCGCTCGGCGGGGAGGCTGCAGCGGCCGTAGGCCGCGGCGCGGATGTGCGGGGAGCGCGCGGGCCTAAAGCGCCCGGAGCTGCACCCCTGGGCCCTCTGCCGCCCGAGCCGAGGGGCGCTGGCCAGCGCTTTCCACCCGCGTGGGTGTGGGGCTCGAGCGGGCTGGACTCCTTAGTAGCCTCGAGCTGGGCAGTCCCGCAGCTCGGGGTCAGGACGGCGGGCGAGGCCGGCGATGGATGGGGTTCCCACCTGCTACCGGGCCGGGGCCGGCCCAGCGCTCTAGCCGCGGGAATTTGGCTCGAGGGCTGGAGGGGTAAAAGGCTGGGCTTGTGCATTGCGAAAGGGCTTCATTCTCCAGGGTCGCCGGTGTGTAAAAAGGAAAAAGACCAAGAGGCCTTGCTCTTCCTGTAGAGTTGAAGATACGGAACAGGAGGCAGGAAACGGGTTTAAAGAAAAAAGGGAAGTGCTGTCAGGCAGTGAACCTCAGTCCTTTCGCAGTGTTTGAGGCTTTTGTTGTTTTGTTTTCTTGTTTTCTGAGAGGATGGAAGGCCAGATCGGTTGTGCATCATTTACTTTTTGTTCTCCATGCTGGATATTTGGCCCAGGTGCAGCCCCCCAGAGACCAGTATGTTTCCGTGGTTGATCTTGATCCTTTAAGGCCCAAGTATTAATTCTACTAACCTTAGGGAAGTTAATCAGTTTGGGTTACCCCTCCTCTTTTTTTCCCTTATTGGCAGGTTTATTGGTTAATGTTAGTATTTAAGATCCTAAAATGCAAATAATTGTAAAAATCAGAGTAAAACACTGATTTAGACATTATTTGAAAGTTGTTTCTTTCAATCACCCCTCCCCCCCAATTAAAAAAAATGTATTTTAGGCAGCGAAGTCATCAAATTAGAATACAGAACTCTTAGTTATTTTGGGTGAGTTGTGTGGTGATCACTTGCCCCTGCATTACAGCAGTTTCTAACCATTTTGAAGCTGCAATATTTTGTCACTTTATCCCCTTCCTTCCATAAATGTAATATATGAATTAAAATAGATTTTGCATGAACTTCAAGTCACTTTGGAAACTGAATCGTTGAGGGGAAAAAAGAGTTGATATTCACAGTCGTAATACTGCCTTTGGTTGAATTTTTACAAGCAATGATTATACTAGCTTTATCTGAACTAAGTTGAAAATGGATGAGAGTAAGAAGAGTGTTATCATTTTTTTTGGTGGCTCAGATGGTAAAGCGTCTGTCTACAATGCGGGAGACCCGGGTTCAATCCCTGGGTTGGGAAGATCCCCTGGAGAAGGAAATGCCAATCCACTCCAGTACTATTGCCTGGAAAATCCCATGGACAGAGGAGCCTGGTAGGCTACAGTCCATGGGGTCCCAAAGAATTGGATACAACTGAGCGACTTCACTTTCACTTTCATACAAAATAGCATAGTACTTAAAAAGAGGCAGCTTCATCACCACAAAAACATTTAAAAAATTTATTTTCATTGATGTGTGTGTTCTTTATTAAAGTTATTTATGTGTCCACAAATGTGTATGTGTATGTGAAAGTTTTGAAGGGATTTGTGAGAAATTTATGTTCATTGTGGTTACCTGTGAGACTAGGGATAAGAGTAAGGTCAGGTGGGAAGGACTTCATGACTCAGTTATTGGGAAAACGTTCTTTATTTTTTAACAAACCATTTAATGTTAAACTGTCTTTAAATGAAATTATAAATGTGTTCCTTTTACAGTTAAAACTCACTTTAAAGGTGCTTTTTTAAAAAAAATTGGCCTAATTCCCCCCTGTAGTCTCAAATTGACATCTAAATAAATGTAAATCTTTAAAAAATTGATACTAATGTATTTTTTTGTGACTATGCCAGTTTTTTTTTTAGAAACTGAAGTCAGTTATATTTTAATGGATTCCTCCTCTTTGAAGGACAGTGAAACCAGTTTTTGTAGTGTATGTTTTTTCATAATATTTAATTAAAAAAAATTTTTTTTCTTGTTCTTAAACTTTTTTTTTTTTTGGCTTTGTGGCATGTGGGGATCTTAGTTCCCTGGCCAGGGACAGAACCCATGCCCCCTATAGTGGAAGCAAGTCCCATAATTAGTTTTATGTTACTGTTTCATTAGCTTGTTAGAAAACTCATTGTATATCTGATTAGCCTTATGTCTAATCTATAATTTAAGAATCTTGTTCCTTAAGACAAAAGATAAGTTATTGTGACATAAGTAGAAAAGTGTAGTTAATTCAAACAAAACCGTGTGTAATATTTGGCATTGTATTTCTAGTTACTTTAAATATCCAGATTTTCTATAGGACATGATTGACTTCATGAAGAAACTTCATGAAGAAAGCTCTGATGTAGTACGTAGTCAAGAATGCTATGATATTTCTGAAAATTTAGAGAATTAGGAGCCACTTAGAGTCTGTATTTCTTATACTTCATAGTCCTCTTGATTTTATTTAGGTACTTGAAGGTCTAATGATTCTTCTGTGATTAAGAAGATACTAAAATTTAGTTTCTAAAAATTTATGAGAATAGTTGTTACTCTAAAGCAACTTGCCTCTTAACACATTTTAGGTTTTAAAATTGTAGGCCATTTGAGAAGTTGATTTTTTTTTTTTTTTAAGCCTCTCTGCTGCTGCTGCTGCTAAGTCACGTCAGTCGTGTCCGACTCTGTGCGACCCCATAGATGGCAGCCCACCAGGCTCCCCCATCCCTGGGATTCTCCAGGCAAGAACACTGGAGTGGGTTGCCATTTCCTTCTCCAATGCATGAAAGTGAAAAGTGAAAGGGAATTCGCTCAGTCACGTCTGACTCCTAGCGACCCCATGGACTGCAGCCTACCAGGCTCCTCCGTCCATGGGATTTTCCAGGCAAGAGTACTGGAGTGGGGTGCCATTGCCTTCTCTGGCAGGCCCTAAATGGAAAGCCCTAAGGGTAGATGAGTTCTTACGATCAGATGCCAGGTGGTGGTCCTGCTCTTCGACCTCTCCGGCTCCCAAGCTGACCAGTGCCTCTGTAGGGCCTCCTAGAGGAGGAATTTCCAATACCTTATGCACTTCATCCTCATAACCATCCAAACCTAAAATGGAGCCTGTTGTAAACCGCCACCTAAAATAAAGCTGGGGAAAGTGGCCAGATAGGTGAAGATGTGGAGATCTGCTTCGGCTTAGGTGCCTTTCAGGGGTTGGGCCCAGGCCCCTGATGTTGTGTATTTTTTGGCCAAACTTGGGTGATTTCATCAACATTGAGTTGGTTTACCTACAGTGAAGACTTCTGGAGCGCCTGCTGTGTGACTGTTACAATTTTTAGGGTCCAGTGATACAGAGTAGCTGGTAGTGTTAAGATAGTTACACTTTTTTTTTTTAATTGTACTTACACAGTTCACATTTGTAGTTGATTACAGCTTGCTTTATCAGGCTTAAACAAATTTATATGTTGGATTTAGGAGTGTTTGAAGTAGAACCAAATCAAAAGTAGATGCTTTGGAATAAACAATAAATATTTTGGTGATCTAAGATCAGAGTAATCACTATGCAATTAAATTATTATATCAGTGCCATTTGTTTAAAATAATAAAGGAAAAATACAAATTAAATAAGCCCAAATGAAGCTTTATAAATCCCAGTTTGTTTTTTAAGGGGAGAAAGATACCTTTAGAGCAAATGTACAAGGGCTTTTTTTTTTTCTTAAAAGAAAATTATATTGTTCATGTTCTTACCATTTGATGACTCAGTGGGAAGTAAGGGAGCCTGTTTAAACCACAGTGCTATGAAGAGGAAACTATATATGGTAAAGTCTGTTTCTTAAACACAGCCTTATTGCACACAGTGAGAGAACTAAGTCACGAGGTCTTAAAATGATTGAAGTGAGGGGAGGTATTTCAAGAATTAAAGTTATGCCAAACAAGTAGTTTAGAAAAGAATATTTTCTTTGTATATTATTAGCTTATGGTTTAGATCTTAAAAAAAAAAAATACTGGCTTTTTTGCAAGAAAGGAAATGCCAGGTTGTCTGTTGGTTATATATGACTGAGAAATAGATCATTGTAATTATGTTCTTGTTATTTTAACTGCTAATGCATTGACATCTGAAATAATGTGATATAGTGCAGCTGTTGCCATTTTGACCAAACACTAGTTCCCTGTAGGAATTCTAGCACTGGATTACTGTGGCAGCATCTACTTCCAATAAGCTACTGCTTAATCAGAGTAAATAATCTCATTAATTAGTGATTGCTGTCTTTAATTTGAACTAAAAGCCAACTTTCCATTTTTTAAATAATTTTTAAAAATATTTATTTTTAAAAATATTTATTTTAATTAATGCATTTATTCGGTGGCACCAGGTTAGCTATGGCACATGGGAGCTTTAGTTGTGGCATGTGGAATCTAGTTTCCTGACCCCTGGTCTCCCTGCATTGGGAATGCGGAGTCTTAGCCACTGGACCTCCAGAGAAGTTCCTTCATCTTTTAATGAAGCACAGGATAGTAGTTTGGAGTTACTTTTATAGTTTTAGGAATTCTTAATTTTTGTCTTCTTACCTTAGGCACTTGGCAAATATGTTGTCCTGTGAAATATGCTCGAACAAGAATTTTACCTCCCCAGCCTCCTGACTGCCTGGGGGCGTGGGGGGTGGGGGGATGGGAGAGACACTTGACTTGGGCTCCATCCCAGGCTCCTCCTCCCACCTTCATCTAGTGTTAAGATTTCTCAGGTAAATCATTGATTTGCATTTAATATGCTGAAATTGCCTTTACAAATGTGTAGATTCTTTTTTTTCATTCATTTTACAATTTTCTTAAGAATGTTTATACTCATGGACACTTTTGTCTCACCTAGTGTGTTTATCTGCTCATTATGTCACTACATAAAAATTTAATGTGTACATTGTATTTGCTGTTTATATTTGGAATATATGTATAAATTATGACTAAAGCTGATACTTGTCTGGTGGTCATGACAGATTTTATTTATGTAGAAATATGAATATAGTGGCATAATGAGAAGAGATTCTCTGGTCTTACATCTGATTTCAGTTCACATCAAGTGAGCTGGCTTTTGGCTTAAGGACTAGAGAGTTTGATTTAGAAGAGATGAGTGTAAGAGGTTTTTTCCTTTTAATTTGAATAGACTAGAAAATACTAAGTATTATTCTTTGTCTGCGGCAGTTGTCGCTCCAGCTCTTTCTGGGTCAGATTGATAAATTATTTGGGAAGATATTGTGGAAAAATGAACTAACACTTCTGAATTATGTTAAACACTTTTTTTTAGGGTGGGAAGTATATTGTTCTTTACTATCAACCACTATTCAAGTAGAAGTAGGTATGAGCAAGCAGGATATCTATTGCATATGCCATCATATCACACTAACTTCAGCCTTGGAAGGTAATCCAGAAAGAATCGTATCATAGTTTTAGGTTTTAGAAAACCTAGGTTCAGTGGCAAACTGAGCAGGACTAGGTTTTGTGGGTTTGGAAGAAAACCTATTTGAATGGTATATTTTATGTGAATTCTAAAATGTGAACATGAATGAGGGGATATGAACTCAGGTGGTATTGGAAATGTGCAATTTTTTTAATTTTAGACAGATTTTTTTCAGACTAGAGCTTCAGTCTGCTGAAGACATGATTTTAACATATTTTTTTAAAGTACTATTTTTAAAAAACTTGCAGTTATGCATGGCAGAATGTACTAGGCTATTTATAATTGAATGTGGTTCATCAACATCATTTCCAACAAGGTTATCTTTGAAATAGAAAAAATTTGTATTTTAGAGGGTTAGTCAGAAGTCAGTGAGTTTCAGGTTGTTGCTAACTTTTACCACCATCAAACAAAACAGTTCCTTGTATGTAACAGCTTTCTATCCACTTTCATGTTATTTCTGTCATATGTCACATTCAGATATTGTTTTTCTCCTAAATTCTTCTAAGAGAATGTGGTGCCAAATCCATGGAACAATAGATTGTCTCAATATTGAACATATTCTCTATATTAAAATAATCATAATATTGTACTCTTGAGTCAGCAGCAAAACTTCATTTTTATTGATCAGTTAAATAATACGCACCTAGTTTGTGTCAGACTCTGTTCTAGGTGCTTGGGATTCATCAGTAGACACAAAAGTGTTTGCACAGTCTACTGTACATTGCACAAAATCTTGTTAAGGGAATGGTAGAGGTTGATGACAGCTCCTCTCTCATATAGCTTCTTCCTCCCACCCTGAAGTTTTTAACTGCCTTCCTTGTAATGGCTGCTCTTAAAAATAAGGCTAAGCAGATTGTATTACTGATACAAGCATTAAAAACCCTAGGAGTCATTAAATCTCCTAGTGCATCTGTTTCTTATTCATAAAGTGGAAGTATTATTAGAATCAATGCTACATCCTCATTGGAGAAGTACACGATCTAAATATGAACTTATGTCACCTGGTATTACTAAATGTTTCTCTAAATATAAAAATGTAAATAGCCAAAAATGCTTAATAAATGTTTATTTTAACTTGATGCTGGTCCAGATGCCATTTGATTTTCCCATTTTGGGAAATGATGTTACTTAAGTGAATTGCCAGACATGAATGAAAGCCTGCTTTGGTTCTGTCCATTTTCTGACATTTCTTTTAAAACTCCTTAGCATTCTTTGAATGAATTTGTCCCTTCCTTGCTGTGCATCAAGGCAGCAGGTTCCAGCATGCACTGCTCAGCTTAGGTCCCTTGAGGCTTTCCCTAAGAGTTAACCAGTCAAGAAATGGGAACTCCAGTAGTCGGTCCATGAAGGAAACAAATGGAGGATCTGATAGACCTGGTGATTACTTTGGGTAATTTGAAAGCACCAAAAGTTTAGAATATTATATAAATGCAAAGCAGTACTTTTCAGATGCAGTTGTTAAATGGATAATAGTGTAAATACTTTGACACTAACCCACTTTTTACTGTTCTTTTCCAGTTTGTGAAGTGTGGATATGCAGGCTCTAACTTTCCAGAACATATCTTCCCAGCTTTGGTTGGAAGACCTATTATCAGATCGACCACCAAAGTGGGAAACATTGAAATCAAGGTAATATTTTATTTATTGATAAATGAGGAGCAAAACCTACTGAAGTGTTCTTTGAATTAAGTAGTTTTAAGATGTTGATGCCTTGAAAAGCAAAGGAGGAGGGCCGAATTGCTTATATTTTAAATTTTTATCAACACGTGAAGAAAGGTACAGAAACTGAAAGTAATTTCGTCTGACTTTAAGTGTAGCCATTACTCTCTGAATACAATAAAAATAAGATTTTTATGTTGATGTGAATGCTGTATTAGGGACTTAAAGCCCTATAGTATAATTTTAAAAGAAATCAGCCTGGTATTTTTATGTCTTTCAATTTCATATATTTGTCATTCAGGGTTAGTGTCTCTTTGGGAGCTGAAACTTCTTCCATGTTCTCATGGCCTGATGCCCCTACATTTTTATATAGCTAGTCAGGAAAAACAGAGTGTGCATCTTACTGGTTCCTTTTTTCCCCAGTATAATAACTGATTTCCATAGTGTGCAGGAGGAAGCTGTGCAAGTCTTTATTTGACCTTGCATCTTTTATCTTAGGACAAGGAGAAGGGCGGGAATGTTGTCATCACCTACGTACTGTTCTTAACATGAGATTGGACCTTAATAGATTTTCATCTTCTATTAAAGGAGGTGGAAATCAAAAGGGAGTTAACAATATTTTAGAAGGGGGAAAAAAAAAGAACAATCAAAATCAGTGGTTACCACTTGACTTAAAATCTTCAGATAGCCTAGGGATCAGGTTAGGTTATAGGAAATGTAGTAGAATTTAGAAGCCGTTTTATGAATCATTTGTGAACAGACTAGCATCGTTGGTCCTATCTGGACAGTCCTTGACAAGACTTCAGAGAGTGTGTTAGGTTCTAAGTTAAGGTACCCGTGGGATGTTTGTTTGAGGTGTCTAGAAAGCTGGTAATAGATAGTAGACATTTGCTGCTTAAGAGCTCTCTGCTGTTGGGACTAGAGGATTGAGTTACACGATGAATAAAAATACAAACTGAAACTTGGGTTCTGTGATAATGTTTTTAAAGACTTAAAAAAGTGAATGATTCTGGCCTCTGTTTTATTACAATCAGAAGGGATACTCAATATGAGAGTTTTTTGGTTTGGGTTTTTTTTTTTAGGGTCTTTTGGGAATTTTATAGAATCCCATATTCTCTTTTTGTTAACTCCTTTTGTTCTGATTGAATTCCATCTTAAATGAACTCAGCTAAAAATTTAGCTAGTAATAGTGATAAGGATAAAGTTTTTTAATAATGTTGAAAGTCACGTTTATTCAGTATCAGCCTTTTAAAGAAGAATGGTTTTTGAATATACTTTATGGATAATAACATTTTTGAGGTATTAAGCTACATCACATATAGCTATTTTTATTGTCCAGCATAGTCACAAATAATTACCTGTATTTTTTACTCCCACTTTCCTTGCTTTTTAAGGGGAAGTGATAGAAATGAGTCTAAGTGATACTCAAATAAGACATTTTTGCTAAGGAATTCCCCAGTAGCATTTGCTTGTATGGTTTGTCAGTCTGTTAAGTTGGTTTATTTCTGTTCAATCTGCTTAATCTTTTTAAGTCTTTCAAGTTAATTTGTTCTTCCAGTAGAAAACAGTGAAAGAAAAGAGAACTGTGTCAAATTTAACTTGACTACTAGAGCTTGGAAAATCACTCTACACACCCTTTACCTATTCAGCTAGACCTTTTCTGCTGTTTATTTTCCTTAATTAAAGGTACTTAAATTCAGTAACAAATGAAAGAAATTTGACTTTTTTGGAATACCTATGCCTAGTGGATTGATTTATACTTTTTGTGTCTTGTTACCTAAAATGTGGTAGACTGAAAACTGGAAATTTAAATTGTTTAACGAGTTAACTTTCATTCAGGAGGTAATAACTGTCCGTGTTAATTTGGCCCTAATTATTAACTCCGTAAACTGTAGTAGTACTGCATCTGCCTCGACCTAATTTGTCTCTATTGCTTGTATGTTTAAAAATTTCAGTGAGGATTTTATTTAGGCCTTTTCTGACTCTCACTTCTACCTTCTCTCTCTTCACCTTTCTTGACCTGTTGAAGTAGAATAACAAAAAGATGGTAAGTGAGGTTACACACATGCTCTCTGTTTGTTTTCCACTTTTGCTTGGTGGGACAGTAGTTGTTGTTTTGTGTCCCTTTAGTATTGGGGAGGGGGGTGATTCCATATTTTAATTTCTAAGTACTTTGATTTTTAACCTTTTTCATTGCTTCAATTTGGTAGCAACTAATTAAGTCCTATACTCTCCTGATTGCATACAATGGACCAAACCAGAACTAATTACTAACATAGTTTTGAATTGTTTTCCTTGTGTTTTTTGTAGATGAATGTTACAATTAAAATGGAATGTAGTGTGCATTATGTTAGAAACCAAGTGGCTTTCTTTAGGATATGTGTGATCCAGAAAAGTGGGGTGAAGTTGTTGCACTTGGATCAATTCACTTTACTGACCACTGTTAAATTGAACATTGCTTGTCATAGCCTATATATGTATATATTTGCATCTGGTACAGTATCATATGTGTATTTAATAAACTAGGTAAGATTGTAATGTGCCAATGAACTATAAATAGTAAAGGAGAGAAAAAGAGATTGATTGGTTTCCTGTATTATCATTATTTATGAGCAGATTTTACATTACCTGATTATAAATAAGAAAAAGGTCAAAGTCTTGTAAGACTTTTCCATTGACAGTGGATTTTACCTCTAAATAAAAACCATTGTGCCTTTTTCATTTGAACTAGAACTAGACACATCCCGGCAGTTGAGTCTTTTATTATATTTTTCTGTGATAGTCTTATGTTTTTCTATAGTAGATATTCTCATTTGTTTTTAATATTATTTGTAAGTAACTTTGACAGAGATAAATATCAGGCCTTTCTAGTGATAAGTATTTTAGCTAGTGACAGTAACTAGTTAAACTAGTGGCAAGTCTTCTTTTGAATAAAGAAAAACATGGAAAACTGGAAATTACTATATCTCTAAATAAAAGATCATACATTTGTCTTAAAATCCTAAGGAGAGTAAGAAAAGAGGGTACTTGCAGAGAACTCTTTAATGCTTTTTATGAAATTTCTTTCTTAGGAATTTAATTGTGGTTTTAGAGTATATTTGATCTGATTTCCAAGTTGTGGTGATATTGTTCAGAATGATTCTTGGCGTATCTCATCTACACTGCTTGCTTTTCATAAAATATAAATGCCTTTAAAATGGCATTTCAGACAGTTACTGTAATTTTTCATTTTTTCAGATAATAGGTGATGGTTTAGGCTTGAGGTCCAGTGATGAGGTGGGTGGTAAAAAAAAAAAAAAACAAGGCCTGATCTGACCGCTTGTAATTTTGATCTTAAAGATGAAGGCAAGTTCCATAAAACTCTTAGCATTTTGGAGTTTGGGAAGTTGAAATGTTCTAGGGAAAACTATGTTTTAGGATTTTTTGGAATAAAATTTTAAATAAATTTTTGAATTAGGTAGCTTGAGTTACTCAAGAATGTTTGCACTAATTTGACAAGTTAACACTTGTTTTCTTTCCTTTTAAATGTCCTCTTTGTTCAGAGGGATGGTAAGATACTTGATGCCAGATGTTTCAGTTAATTCTTCATAGTATGTGTGCCCTAGAAGTAGACACATGACACTTTGAGTTGGTATTAGATCAGACATATGTAGGCCCCTATTCTTGCATGGAATAAGAACTAAATAGTCAGATGCGATTAGACCAGATTTATACTAAATTTGTTGAAATATAGTTGTGAATATGTATCAGTGATATAAACCATCTTAATTATCTAATCTATTACTATCTTGTATAACACACAGAAAGATACATTCCAGAAAAAAGTAACTAACATTATATATTAAATTATATTGATGGCCGGAAGTCATACAGGTATTTGGAGATACAGATTCCTCCCCCTGACATTTTATTATGAAGTATTTGGAATACACAGCAAAGTTAAAGGAATTTTACCATGAAACCCATAGATCCATCACCTCGATTCTGACATTAATGTTTACTATACTGATATATCACATATTTATCGATTTATCCATCTGTCCATCAGTGTAGCTTGTCTTTCAATGTATTTGAAATTAACAGTATTCTTTTCCCTAAGTAATTCAACAAATGCATGTCATTTACTAGAGTTCTCTAATATAAGATTTTTAGTTTTTCATTTTTGTATCAGATAATTCTAAATAGTTAGTATTTAAGAAGTTTGAGTATTAAGGCATGGTACATTAATTTTACATGAAATTTAGTTGCAATAGAAACATTTTAGTGAATATTTCTAGCATCTGCTTTAACTTTGTTTTTCCTTTTTGTCGCTTTCAGTGGATTTTCCAGTGGTTTTTGTTTTTTGGTTGTTGTTGTCTTTAAATAGAGTTCTCACCCTGATTTCTTTCTTATCTCTTTTTTAAAATCATTATTTAAAAAAATTTTAAAGTCATATATTTATTTAAACTTCTGTTTTAAAACATCTTAAGATCTTACAGCAAATAGTAGCTATTTTTGATACTAGCATTTTTTAAATTCATCAATATATGTTTAAGTCAGGATCATTTAGTATTTTGACTAGCCAATTTTTAAAGTAAGTTTTAATTCTGAGACATCATTTAGCCTTATACACATAAAATTTGACTTTTGAAATGTGGGTCATCTTAAGTATGTGCTCGTTGGAGACAAGACTTGTGAGTATTCTGCTTCCTGGGTGATAGCATAGTATACTTTAAGATCGGAAATGTTGCTTATGAGATAATTTTAAAGAAGAATTTCTTCTCTGTATCATAATTTTTTGTATCTCTACAAATTATCTTTCATCTTGGTGAGGCATATATTGAAGCTTAATTTCAGTTTTAATTGAGGCATATCTAGGTAGACGTTTGTGAAATTTACAAGTTTGTGGTGCATATATCCATTATTACAGTATAATAAAAATCATTTTATTTTTTGCTTCTCATTATGCTGTATGGTTCTACACTTATCATTTTGATATTTAGTACAAAGAAATGTGCTGCATGCGTTGAGCATTTTTCTACAAGTTTTTTTTCCCCCTGATGTGCTATCTCACATATCACAGGCCTTATTTTTTGAACATTTGAGCAAAAGAAAGAGATGAAACCTCATACAAACCCCTCCAAAATATGAAAATGTGGGGTTTATTTGTGCTAATACTCTTCTTTTGGAAACATATTTATTAAAGGTAAGGTCAATTTATTGATTTAAACCACATTGTACATAAAAACGTATTATTTATGATTAAGATTTGCAAGACATTGTTCATTAAAGGAGAGATCGACTTTTTAACTTGTGGAATGAAGAAATTTATCTGAAAGTGCCAGAAATATTAAAATTAATTATTCCCCAGTTTTCCAAAATATAAGGATAATTTTCTGATGGTATTTTATGCAAAAATTTGGTCTAAAGCTTTGATATTATAATTTTCTAGGATCTTATGGTTGGTGATGAGGCAAGTGAATTACGCTCGATGTTAGAAGTTAATTACCCTATGGAAAATGGCATAGTACGAAATTGGGATGACATGAAACACCTATGGGACTACACATTTGGACCAGAAAAACTTAACATAGATACCAGGAATTGTAAAATTCTACTCACAGAACCTCCTATGAACCCAACCAAAAACAGAGAGAAGATTGTAGAGGTAAGTTTTTAGATGGGTTGTGCATATATATGTTTCTGTGATGTGATATTAAAGCAAATTTTTTTGTTTTATCTTCCCTTGTTGTTGAGAATATAGGAAATAAGAATAATTGTTACTTTCTCCCAGATCCTGTTTATTGAGCACCTAAGTATATGTTAGTCATTATAAGTAGAATATACCAGTAAACAAAGCCAAAATCCTGCTGCTATGGAATTTACCATCTAGCAGGGGAAAATAGACCAAAAAAAAATGAATTAATTGAATGGTTTATTAGAAGATACTAGATGCTGAAAGAGGGGTGGGAAAGAGTAAGGGAGATGGGGCATGAAGGAAGGCTGCGTTTTTCATAGGTTGTGGTAGTACGTATCTGTAAGGTGATATTTAAACGGAGGGAGTTAGCCAGTAACTAACTGGGGGAAAAGCATTCCAGGCAAAGGAGTAACCAGTGTAAAGGTCTTGAAATGGGAGCAAGTGTGGCATATTAGTCAACAAGGAAGCCAGTGTGGGAGAGCAACAGGAGATGAGGTGGGAGAAATAATGGGGCCAAATCATCTAGGGCCTTGTAGGTTCTTATAGGAAATTAGATTTAAACTCTGAGTGAAATGTAGGGCTGTTACAAGGAAGAGCTATTACAGATGGAGGTTTCTGTGGCTGCTGTGTTGAATGTAGAACATAAGGAGGCAAGGGTAGAAGAAAGACAAGTTTGGAGACTTTTTCAGTTATCTAGACACCCAGATAATGATGGTTAGGATTAGGGGTAATAGCAGAGAAGGTAATGATAAGTGGCCAGATTGTGGCTCTGTTTCGAAGGTAGGGCCAAAAAAAAAAATCCTGATTTCTTAAATACATGTGATAGAGAGGTAACTCTCAAAGTTTCACTTGAGCAAAGACAGAGTAGAACAGGATTGGGGAGGGAAATTGATCAGGAGTTCAGTTTTGGACATGTTAGGTTTTCGTTAGACATCCAAGCAAAAATGGTTATATATATAAGGTCAAGTTCAGGAGAAAAGTCTGAGACTGGAGGTATAAACTTGGGAGTCACGAGGATATAGATAATATAGTTAACCAAAGAAGTGATAGCAGACAGTGGGGGAATGCTGGGGGCCAGGGAGATGGGAGGGCTCGGGAAGAGAGGTGGAAACAGTAACGAGGTAGGCAGTTAAAGAGCAAAAAGTCTACATTCTTAGTACTTTAGATGGGTAACTTTGCAACAGTTATCTTTCATTTTGTTATATATGAGATAGGAAATTTTAATTACTTTGGATTTTATTAGCTTTCCAGATACTGCTTAATGTAAGTAAATGTTTTGTTTTACTCATTGACTATGTTGAGATGTTGATGGAAATTTTAGAAGAGATTTAAAATTTTTGTTTTTTCAAATTTTGAGATTGTGGTTTTAGCTACAGAATCCATATCATTTTTTATGGTTCATTTTTTTCCCCCCTCCTAGCCACCCCTGAAACTATGAAAGATGGGCTTTATTGTATTTATATTTTAATTGTGCTTTATACTTTCTAAATGATTTATAGTTACTAATAGTTTGTAATGGATAAGTGGTCATTTATAATTGCTCTTTATTTTTAGCAATGCATTGCAAAAACAGAGTGTAGAGATATTTTTGTATTGAATCAAGAGGTTATGAGACAAGGAAACCTCTTTCAAAAAAATAATACAGTAGCAGAATGGAAACCAAGTTTTCTTTCAACTGAAAATTCAGGGAGATGGCATTTGCTATGTAGTGGATAACACCATATCTGCCATCCACTAACTAACTATTTGACTAGGACAGATATTTTTTTTAAACTGCAGAAATGACAAGAATTAGTTTTACTACACACTCTAAGGACTCTTCTTAGTTCAATGCTCTTTTTTACTTGTAAATACAAATATGACTATGACTGATAATGCCCCATTTTAATCTCATTCAGAAAGTTGTTTCTGAACTACAAATACTTCTTAATGATCTTATGAATAAAAACAAATTTGACAGACTGTCAAGTTGATAAATGCAAATACAGTTGATAAATGCAAATGACCTTTGAACAACACAAGGTTAAGGGTGCCAATCCCCCTCAGTCAAAATTTGTGTAAAACTTTATAATTTGCCCTCTGTATCCCAGGTTCTGTATCCCTGGATTCAGCTGATCTCGGATCATGTGATGGTGTAGTATTTATTTATTAAAAAAAATCTTCAATTAAATGAACCTGCACAATTCAGAACAACCTGTGTTGTTCAAGGGTCAGCTATATACCAATTTCATCCCTGTAGCAGGGGGATAAAGGATGATGGAATAGAATACTAGTCAGAAAATTTAGTTGCTTAATTGATGAGTTTGTGTTTCAGAGTTGTAAAATTTATTTATTAGGATTTAAAAAAATTTTTTAATTTAGTTTTATTGAAGTATGGTTGATTTACAATGCTGTGTTAAGTTTCAGGTATACAGAATAGTGATTTAGAGGTTTTTTTGTTTTGTTTTGGCTGTAGCATGTGGGATCTTAGTTCCCTGACCAGGGATCGTGCCCCCAGCAGTGGAAACACAGAGTTTTAACCACTGGACCACTATGGAATTCCCCAGAGTTGAAAAAATTTAAACTGAATATCATTCTCATTGTGATCAGTTGTAAAATTTCTAAATATCAGATGTTCATAGTGGTAGTCTGCACTGCCAGTCAGTGAATGCTAACTGTGGATGACAGAGAAAATCCTACAGAATATTCCTGGCCAACCTGCGATATGGACAGTGAGCAGCATTGTGAGCAGAGAGGACGTGAAGGAGCTCCTCATCCCTGCAGTGGACCTCAGCACAGGGTGGAGCACAGACTCAGCAGCTGAGCAGCTTCTGAATCTGCCAGCATTCAAGAATTGTTTAGTTTTGTTTCCCTGCTGTACCGTTTATTACGTGGAGGTAGAGCCACAGTCTTGCTTGGCCCAGGTTGAGGGAAAGGGATGGGAAGGTTGGCAGTTAAGTAGTTTGTATAGTTTGTCTTTGAATTAAAAGACATTTCCCTTAAGGGACATGAGTTGAGAAGGTCTTGTTCAAAAACAGAACACTTTGTTTCACTCTTACCTGCCATTAGTTAAAAACTCTCAGAAATCTTTGCTTTGTAGAACTTAAGAAATGCTTGGGGACTCAGTGTGTATTTTTAAAAAAAATCCGTCCTCAAAATTGGGGCTGCCTGACAGCAGGACTTTAGTAGAGGCAAGAAACAGCTGTAGAGAATGGAAGATTCTTTTGGGTCCTTTGATTCTATTTTGATCAGCTAATCCACTCTGGCCATCAAGAAAGCATATATTAATATATATATATATATATATTACATTATATGTATAATGTAATTTTAAAATACTAATGTTCTCCCTTTCCTTTTGCACTTTTAGGTAATGTTTGAAACTTACCAGTTTTCTGGTGTGTATGTAGCTATCCAGGCAGTCCTGACTTTGTATGCTCAAGGTAGGTGAAGCTTAACTTTCAGTATCATTAATTCAGCAAACATTTGTTACATGTATTTTATGTCAGAGGAATTTGATTTCTCAGGAAGTTTTAAGTCCCAGAAAGCTCAGTTTCATGTATTTATATTTATTCAAATACTCCACAGTTTGTCAAATAAAATATACACATTTTTATTTTCTTTACTAAACATTAATGAATTCAGCAAACATTTGTTACATGTATTTTATGTCAGAGGAATTTGATTTCTCAGAAAGTTTTAAGTCCCAGAAAGCTCAGTTTCATGTATTTATATTTATTCAAATACTCCACAGTTTGTCAAATAAAATATACACATTTTTATTTTCTTTACTAAACAATGAAGGACTTAAGAAACTTCTCAGTTTTTTTTAATAAGTAGGAAGTTTCTTCTTTTAGACTATTTAAGAAAATTTTTGAAGGAAGGAGTGAACGTGGACTCTGTCCTCAGAATTGTCAAGAGTTTAAAAAAGCCAGAAAGGTTCATATAAAATTATCTTTGTCAAATACATAATAGATTAAATATAAAAGAAAAGACAGATGTTTGAGAGTACCTTCCCAACTTTGAAGTGGGTTGAATGGAGGGGACCTACTTTTCCTTTGTTTTCTTGGTACTGCCATTAGTAACTGCCTCTGTATCTGCTGGGAATAAAATAGTAGCCATGTAGGGAGAGCTCTGTATCCTGATGATCTTGTGGAGAACTTATGAGGCCATCAGATATGTGCTCAGAGCCTGTTGGGCACTTAAAATGTAAAGATCCCTCAAGAACTTACACTCTTAATGGGGGAAAGATTCAGAAATTGATTTAGCATGTCAGAGAAGGTTTCTGAAGGAGGTGACAACTAAATGTCAAGCCTTAGTACTTACGTGGTCTGTGACAGTACAGTCAACCCTTGAACAGTGCTGATTTGAACTGTATGACTCCGCTTATACATGGATATTTTTCAGTAGTAAATACTACAGTACTGCAAGGTCCATAGTTGGTTGAATCGGGATGCAAAGGGCCAGCTGTAAGTTATATGCAGGTTAACCCCCACATTGTTCAAGGGTCAGTTGTGTTAAGAAACAAATTTTAATATTATGGTGATCCATCTGATTCTACACATAGATGAGTAAAAATCACTTTGTCAAAATACATACTAGGTTTTAAAGCTGTCTTTACTACTTCATGTAGATACTAAGAAAATACCTGGGGAGAATTAAATTTTTAAAGAGGCTTTATTCATTCACCAAGTGTGTCATGAGCTTGGTGTTCTGTTTAGGACAGAGGATACGGCGGTGAGTCAGCTCCTCGATAAGCTACATGTGGTCTCCTTGCCCTTTCGTCCATTATAGCCAGGGTCTGAGGAGCTCGTGTTTGTCTGCATCTAGGAAATTGTGTTTCATTTTTTAAGTACATTTCAGAATTTATTTTAGAAAATACTTTGGAAAAATAGATATTAAAATTTTTGAATCTAAGCTTTGAAACTGGTGATTCCAGTTAGTGGGTGGAGATGGGACACTTCTGCTGAAATGAATTTTTGCTTTAATTGAATAAAATTGACCTTAACAGATATTTCTAGCAATATTCATAAATTTATTTCTGTCCAAGGAGAAGATATCCTCTCTTAACTCCTGATATTTAGCTGCTTTTGTTTAAATATTTAATTCTTAGTTTTGAGAAGTGATAATCCAGTAATTCTAATCAAAAGAACTCTTCAGCCGAAGAGAACTCTTCACCTTGCATAAAAATAAGGTGGCTAAAAGCTACCAGTTAAGTCAAAAGAGTAAGAAGCTACATTTGGAACCAGGAAAGGCTTTTGAATAAGAGAGGTGACATGGTGATTCAAGAAAGTGTATCTGACTGCATTTTGTGTACAGGATTGAGGGGAATAACTGGAATTATGGAGTGAGTTAGAGGTTAAAATGGTCAGGGAGGGTATGAATGAAAAGTTAAGAACTAGATTGAGCTTTAAAGAATCCTTCAGAATTGAAGGAGAAAGAGTGAGTAATCTAGTGTTAGTTGGTATTACTGGGAGCATTTTTGAATTAATGATACTGTGGATTCTTCTTTCTTGCAATAGAAAGTCTCTTGTTTAAAAGAAAGCAACCTTAAGAGGCAGCATATGATTTTTTTTATGAAAATTGAAAAATCAGTCAAGGAAAAACAAATTATATGAACTTAGTAGGAGATGTTTTGAATAAATGTGTTCAGAGATAAATTAGATGTTTTGTGCATAAGAAAGAAGGAGAGAGTATTCAGGGATGGGACAGTGATAAAATAATAAGCTTAAGCAACTGTAGATAATACATACTCTGGTTAAAAGTATCATTAGACTTAAAAACTGCTAGAAAATGTGATTTAGAAATTTTTTTTTTCCTGAATTAACTCTGGCACAAAAGGTGAAACACTAACTTTCAGTCATTTGTACTTTTATATATTTTTTTAAATTTCATTTTATTATTACTATTTTTGTTTTTGGCCATACTGCACTGCATGTGGGATCTTAATTCCACACCCCCCTGACCAGGGATCAAACCCACTTGTCCCCTACATTAGAAGCATGCAGTCTTAACCACTGTACCATCAGGGAAGTCCCCATTTATACCGTTAAATAGCACATAATGAGAAACAAAGAGACTTTCCAGGTGGCGCTAGTGGTAAAGAACCCACCTGCCAGTGCAGAAGATATAACAGACGTGAGTTCCATCCCTGAGTCAGGAAGAGCCCCTGGAGGAGGCCATGGCAACCCACTCCAGTATTCTTGTCTGAAGAATCTCATGGACAGAGGAACCTCGTGGGCTACAGTCCATAGGGTCACAAATAGCTGGACACGACTGAAGCGACTAAGAACACACGCACTCGCAAGAGAGAAGATAGCTTCTTTGCTGGTCTTTTTTTAAAAAGTTTAACTGACAGTGTCTTTCTTGATTTTGGTGAATAATTGAAGTGATTCTTTGGCTAGTTAAGATGAATTATTCTCAGATTTCTAGCTATTTTGTATGAACAGAAATTTTCCAAACAGCAGAGTTTTGAATATACTATATGACAAAAATAATAATAAAGAACTAGATTATTTTAGCAGATTCACTATTAACTTGTGTAATTACCCTTCACAGTGGTTTTCATAAAAGTTATCTATGATACTTTAGAGAATTTGACTTCAGGGGAATTCAGGGATCAAGATTAAAGTTAGGATTAAAGACCATGTTGTATTTTTCAGTCGTCAGTCTGAGGGTCTGTTTCTTCCCATCACTGGGGGAGCACATGATTGGACTAAAGGTCTCACAGGAGGCATGTGAGAGAACACTGACTTCAGTGTCTGTCTGTTAGAAATAAACTGCAAAATAAGCAAATAAGAAAGAAGTGCTAGCTGTTAGACCATTTTGGTTGGTGATGTTTCTAATCAGAAGCCAGCATCTTTGAATATTGAAATACTTGAAATTTGCTGGCTTTGATTTCTGATTTGGCTTTTTGTTTACAACTTCATGATTCTTCTACAGGTTTATTAACTGGAGTCGTGGTGGACTCTGGAGATGGTGTGACTCACATTTGCCCAGTGTATGAAGGCTTTTCTCTCCCTCACCTTACCAGGAGACTGGATATTGCCGGGAGGGATATTACCAGATATCTTATCAAGGTAAGCAAAAGAGAATATCATGGAATTAGATTTTGTAAGTTTGTATATATATCTACTTAAAATTGAATGTATCACCTCAGGATTCTAGTGAATCTGCACCACCAGAGAAGTGGCCCAGTATTTTAAAATTCATATAAAAATCTGTATAAGATTCACACACATGATCTCTTGTGTACTAATGAGAGTTCATCATTATGTAATTATAATTTGCCTTTCCTGAGGAATGGGAAGAGAGGTATGTTAAAGGTGGAAGAAGACTCTTAAGACTTCCTTGAACAACTTGGGCAGCCTTTCAGCCGTAAAACCCTCTTTGAACAAGATGTATATTAAAATTTATTTGTGAATGAAATTAGTGATGATATTCTTTAAAACATTGCTAGATAAAGTATACATTTAAGGCCACTCTTTGGAAGCATGTGTGGTTTTTGTAATGTGGGGGGGAAAAGATTTAGAATATTGTCTGTACCAGAACTCTATAGTTAGTACATTCTCTCCAGGTCAGTGGTTCTCAATCAGGGATGGTGCTACTCCTCCAGGGATACTTTGAAATGTCTGGAGACATTTTTGGTTGTTAACATCTTTGCAGGAAGGCTGCTAAACATTCTGCAGTGAACAGGGCATCCCCCACAACAAAGGATTATAAGGTCCAATATGTCACTGGTACTACTGTGGGAAGACTGTTCTGGGTTGTGTTAAGTCTTCGTATTGACATTGGGTTAGTAATAAGATTGGTGATGAGAATTATACTATCATTCTAAGCCAGAGTTCTGTTTGAGGGTGACTGCCAAAGGATTGTCCAAGAGTTTTCCTTTGACTGTAAACACAAAGATCAGAGGATTTGTAGTTTTTATGTGAAAAGTCTGATTTGTTTATGATGTATATCGTGTGTGTTTTGTTTTTCCTGTCAGGTTGAATTCTCGTTTTTGTTTGTCTATTTAGCAAATACTATTGCCCCTCTAATATGTGTCAGTCATATTTCACAGTTATGGCATTGACTGAGTAAATTGCAGATTATAGGAATCCAGTGCTAAAATATTATTTATTAATAGATATTTTGCCCATTTATTATTCATGAACTGTAAATTCTGTCACTCCCTATGAAACTTTTCTGTGAAAGTGAAATGTAAACTCTTATGGTGAGTAATATTCTCCTTTCTGAAATAGTAAGAGCTAAGGTTCTGCTGTCCATTGTATTTGGTATTGATGTGACATGCTTAGCATTAATCCCTTTTGTGGACTTGAACTCACTCAGATTAATTGTGGACTTAATTGCTGTTTTTTTGTACCAGCTGCTTCTGTTGCGGGGATATGCCTTCAACCATTCTGCTGATTTTGAAACGGTTCGCATGATTAAAGAAAAGTTGTGTTATGTGGGATATAATATTGAGCAAGAGCAGAAACTGGCCTTAGAAACCACAGTATTGGTTGAATCTTACACAGTAAGTATATCTGGTGTATGATATATATATGGTTTTAAAGTAGGTGACAGTGACTGTTGGTGTGTGCTTAAGGAGGTTTTCTTGAAATCCAGTACTTTGGGTTTGGGTTGTTATAATTTGTATATATATGACCTTTAATGTCTTTCTACATTATGATACTATGATTTAATAAAGCAAGAATCATATATTGCTTTTCTACTTTAGGATACAGTTAGATATGAAATGTTATTTTGAGATTCTAGTACCTGGAATTGGAGAAGGCAATGGCACCCCACTCCAGTACTCTTGCCTGGAAAATCCCATGGACAGAGGAGGCTGGTAGGCTGCAGTCTATGGGGTCGCTAAGAGTCAGACATGACTGAGCGACTTCACTTTCACTTTTTACTTTCATGCATTGGAGAAGGAAATGGCAACCCACTCCAGTGTTCTTGCCTGGAGAATCCCAGGGACGGGGGAGCCTGGTGGGCTGCCGTCTATGGGGTTGCATAGAGTCAGACACGACTGAAGTGACTTAGCAGCAGCAGTACCTGGAGTAGCATTTTTCAGCATGGGTTTCACATAATGTTATTTCTCTGAGATGTTAGTAGATCGTGACAGAAATTAAAATGAAGGGTTACATTGTCAGATAAGTTTGGGAGAGAGTCAGTTTCACTTTATTAAAGGACTTCTCAGAACCTTTGATATGCTGAATTGTACATGATTACAGTATTCTTAGCATTTCATGGGACTGGTATTCTAAGATAGTTTGGAAAATGGTCTTCCTATAGAATTGCTTTAACAATTCAATAGGTGGCAGTCTTCCTGACTTAGTATTTTCTTAATGAGATGTTCAGAACAAGTGTTAACTTGAAATTGTAACTAATGATTCTTAGAACCAAGTTATAATTTATATCAGAGGAGTTGAATTTTCAGTGTATTGCTGCCTTAAGTCTGTCATTTTCATCTGGGTATAAAGTGCTTCCATACTGTGTCTTTGATCTGCTACTGTTGTTTAGTCGCTGCTGCTGCTGCTGCTAAGTCGCTTCAGTCGTGTCTGACTCTGTGCGACCCCATAGACGGCAGCCCACCAGGCTCCCTAGTCCCTGGGATTCTCCAGGCAAGAACACTGGAGTGGGTTGCCATTTCCTTCTCCAATGCATGAAAGTGAAAAGTGAAAGGGAAGTCGCTCAGTTGTGTCCGACTCTCAGCGACCCCATGGACTGCAGCCCACCAGGCTCCTCCACCCATGGGACTTTCCAGGCAAGAGTACTAAGTCATATCTAACTCTTTGCGACCCCATGGACGCCTGCCAGGCTCCTCTGTCCATGCCATTTCCCAGGCAAGAATACTGGAGTGGGTTGCCATTTCCTTCTCCAGGGGATCTTCCCAACCCAGGGATTGAACCCTTGGCAGGCAGATTCTTTACCACTGAGCCACCAAAACTGAAATTGAGTGATAGGCAATAAAAGCAAGTATTCTTCCACCATTTAATTCATATAAAACAGAGCATATCATAAATATGTACAAAATAGTCACTTTAAAAATAATTTAAAATTTTTATAAGTTATGTTGTTTCATTTTAGAAGATAATGATCCAGATAGACAATAAATCAGTACTTTGCAACTCAATCATCTACAGATTTGCCCTAGGGATTCTTTCCTGAGGCCTTCTTGATAGTTCCCCTAGATTTATAATTTATTGTCTACCTGACTTTGGAAGAAAGTGTCATGAGACAGAGGATAAGGGAACTAGAAATATAAAACATATTTTATCTCTTCATTCCTGTCTCAGAATTTGAGGCAGGTTACAAAAGTATTTGTGACAAATAAACGGGGAACTGATGAAGAGGGAAAATAGTGGACAAATAGAGGATAGGATAAGGTTTGGTGCAGAGAAATTGGGAGGCATACAGTTTTAACAGTTCTGAAAGGTAAGTAGTTCCTAGGGTAGGTGGCCCCGAGCTGATCTCCAGCCAGAGCTTTGAGAAAAGCCACATTGTCCAGGTGTAGATGTTTTATGCTAGTGATACTCTGCCATGTGAAGTCTTCCCATATACCTTGGGTGAGTTCATGTGGTTTTTAAAGTCACTGGATGGTTGTGTTTATTTTGTTAAGGGTAAATTAAAAAAAATTTTTTTTTATAAAGTTTATAAAAAGATAATTGTGGAGTTTTTGAAAGATGTGATTGTGTTGCACGTACTGTATACAGTTAGAGCAAACATGGAGTAAATGTCTTTAAGGACTTGCTTTGAGATACTTCGTCATGTTGGAAAGTGAGTTTGGGAATCTAAATATAGTTATTATAATTACATTATTTTAAACTGATACACTGTTAGAAATGTTAAGGTAAAACTAATTCTGGTCTGTCATATAGAAATGTGTCAAATGCCAGTATATACCAGGATGCTTGTTACTTAGGTCAATTCTGTGAATTGTGAGAGAGTTTTTGTTTAACATTTCTCATTTAATTAAACATAAACATGATGTAACTTAAGGGTTAACAGGGTCATATGTTAGTGGTATCTTACCAGTTGCTTAAATCTTATTTTCTTAAAATTATATTTATCTACTTAAAAATTTAATAGAACCTAGTAAGTAGGATACAACAGAATTGCCTGCTAAAAAATAGATTAGTGTCCTTAAGCTTTTTTGATCATAAGATTTTCCTTGGATTAAATGATTTGATAGAAGTTTCACACATGATATAAAGTATTTGATGGCAAAAAAATAGTTCCCCAGAATAATTATTTGTTGAAAGAAATTTAAAATTTTTAATTGAATGTGTCTGTGCTACATGGTAAAAATCTCTATAAACTCAAAAATGTGTTAAAATGATAAAGAGAAGCAGCATTGACTCCGGCAAAAGTCCAGTTGCTGTGGGTGATCAGCACTTTCTGTAGTGCTCACTTGCACACACCTGTAGACATCACACATTTGTGTATTGGTGACTCTTTAAGGAAATTCCTACTGTTTGGAAAGGCAGGACATATCATTTCAAAAGCAGAAAAGAGCATGATAATAAAAACAGTTATTTTAATGTATTTTACTTTGTCTTTTTTCAAAAATGTATTTTGGGAGAAATATATTGCTAATGATTTTGGTTATAAAACAGGCATACTAACATCTAAAGAATACTGGGAACTTTTAAAATCTTTTGCTGATACCTGATTGTTCTTGGTCTCTAGCTCCCAGATGGCCGCATTATCAAAGTCGGGGGAGAGAGGTTTGAAGCACCGGAAGCTCTGTTTCAGCCTCACTTGATCAATGTCGAGGGAGTAGGTGTTGCTGAATTGCTTTTTAACACAATCCAGGCGGCTGACATTGATACCAGGTACTTTAGAAATGGTTGTTTCAAAGTAGCTTATCAGAAATAGATGGAATATAAATAGCTAGAGTGACCAAGTTGTCTGTTGTCTCACCCGAGTTTTTGATAGGATGACACTGGTTGTTGAATGACATATATCATTGTGTCACAGATGCCCGTTTAAACTTATTTTGAAATAGTTTAAATGTTGCAAGTTTCCAGAATAGAAAGGAGGACTCCTGTACACTACCCAGTTTTCCATTTTTCTGATTTCAGCAATCTACGTGTTTATGTGCTCTCCCTTTCTCTCTCTCCTATTCTCGAGTCATTTGAGAATAGGTTGAATATGTAAGTCCTCTTTACTCCTTAATGTTTACTTTGTGGCTCTTAGGAATGAGGCTGTTCTCTTATAGCGGCAGTGCAGTTACTGAGTTCAGGGGATTGATTGCTGATGCACTTTTATCTGCCACCCTCATTTCAGTTCTGTTCTTTGTCCCAGTAATGTCCTTTATACAGTTTTTCTTTTTTCTGGTAAAGGGTCAGAACTGAGACCACACCTTGTATGTAGTTGTCATGTCTCTTAGTAACCTTTCATCTGTTGTAATTCCTCAGTCTTTCATGACATTGATATTTTTGCAGACTACAGTTTGGGTATGAATGTTTTCTCATGATTAAATTTAGATTGTGCCTTTTTGGCTGGAACACTACTTAAGTGATGTGTCCTTCTTAGGTTATCACATCCAGAAGTGATGTCAGTTTGCTCCTGTTTGGTGTTATTAGTGTTAAACTCTTAGTGAAGTTTCCTGTTTTCTCCATTGTATCAGTTCAGTTCAGTCGCTCAGTCGTGTCTGACTCTCTGCAACCCCATGGACTGCAGCACGCCAGGCCTCCCTGTCCATCACCAACTCCTGGAGTTTACTCAAACTCATGTCCATTGAGTCAGTGATGCCATACAACCATCTCATCCTCTGTCATCCCCTTCTCCTCCTGCCTTCAATCTTTGCCATATTCAGGGTCTTTTCAAGTGAGTAACTCTTCGCATCAGGTGGCCAAAGTATTGGAGTTTCATCTTCAACATCAGTCCTTTCAATGAACATTCAGAACTGATTTCCTTTAGGATGGACTGGTTGGATCTCCTTGCAGTCCAAGGGACTCTCAAGAGTCTTCTCCAACACCACAGTTCAAAAGCATCAATTCTTCGGTGCTCAGCTTTCTTCATAGTCCAACTCTCACATCCATACATGACTACTGGAAAAACCATAGCCTTGACTAGACGGACATTTGTTGGAAAAGCAGTGTCTCTGCTTTTGAATATGCTGTCTAGGTTGGTCATAACTTTTCTTCCAAGGAGCAAGCGTCTTTTAATTTCATGGCTGCAGTCACCATCTGCAGTGATTTTGGAGCCCCCAAAAATAAAGTCTGTCACCGTTTCCATTGTTTCCCCATCTATTTGCCATGAAGTGATGGGACCGGATGCCATGATCTTCGTTTTCTGAATGTTGAGCTTTAAGCCAACTATTTTACTCTCCTCTTTCACTTTCATCAAGAGGCTCTTTAGTTCTTCTTCACTTTCTGCCATAAGGGTGGTATCATCTGCATATCTGAGGTTATTGATATTTCTCCTGGCAATCTTGATTCCAGCTTGTGCTTCTTTCAGCCCAGCGTTTCTCATGATGTACTCTGCATAGAAGTTAAATAAGCAGGGTGACAGTATACAGCCTTGATGTACTCCTTTTCCTATTTGGAACCAGTCTGTTGTTCCATGTCCAGTTTTAACTGTTGCTTCCTGACCTACCTACAGATTTCTCAGGAAGCAGGTCAGGTGGTCTGGTATTCCCATCTCTTTCAGAATTTTCTAGTTCATTGTGATCCACACAGTCAAAGGCTTTGGCATTGTCAATAAAGCAGAAATAGATGTTTTTCTGGAACTCTTGCTTTTTCGATGATCCAGTGGACGTTGGCTATTTGATCTCTGGTTCCTCTGCCTTTTCTAAAACCAGCTTGAACATCTGCAAGTTCACAGTTCACGTATTGTTGAAGCCTGGCTTGGAGAATTTTGAACATTACTTGGCTAGCGTGTGAGATGAGTGCAATTGTGTAGTAGTTTGAACATTCTTTGGCATTGCCTTTCTTAGGGATTGGAATGAAAACTGACCTTTTCCAGTCCTGTGGCCATTGCTGAATTTTCCAAATTTGCTGGCATATTGAGTGCAGCACTTTCACAGCATCATCTTTTAGGATTTGAGATAGCTCAACTGAAATTCCATCAACCTCCACTAGCTTTGTTCATAGTGATGCTTCCTAAGGCCCACTTGACTTCACATTCCAGGATGTCTGTCTCTAGGTGAGTGATCACACCATTGTGTGATTATCTGGGTCATGAAGATCTTTTTTGTACAGTTTTTCTGTGTATTCTTGCCACCTCTTCTTAGTATCTTCTGCTTCTGTTAGGTCCATACTATTTCTGTCCTTTATTGAGCCCATCTTTGCATGAAATATTCCCTTGGTATCTCTCATTTTCTTGAAGAGATCTCTAGTCTTTTCCATTCTATTATTTTCCTCTGTTTCTTTGCACTGGTCACTGAGGAAGGCTTTCTTATCTCTCCTTGCTATTCTTTGGAACTCTGCATTCAAATGGGTATATCTTTCCTTTTCTCTTTCGCATTTCTTTTTCTTGGATGGTCTTGCTCCCTGTCTTCTAAACAGTGTCATAAACCACCGTCCATAGTTCATCAGGCACCCTGTCTATCAGATCTAGTCCCTTAAATCTATTTCTTACTTCCACTGTATAATCATTAGGGATTTGATTTAGGTCATACCTGAATGGTCTATTGGTTTTCCCTACTTTCTTCAATTTAAGTCTGAATTTGGTAGTAAGGAGTTCATGATCTGAGCCACAGTCAGCTCCTAGTCTTGTTTTTGCTGACTATATAGAGCTTATCCATCTTTGGCTGCAAAGAATATAATCAGTCTGATTTCTGTATTGACCATCTGGTGATGTCCATGTGTAGAGTCTTCTCTTGTGTTGTTGGAAGAGGGTGTTTGCTACAACCAGTGCATTCTCTTGGCAGAACTCTCTTAGCCTTTGCCCTGCTTCATTCTGTACTCCAGGTTCAAATTTGCCTGTTACTCCAGGTGTTTCTTGACTTCCTACTTTTGCATTCCAGTCCCCTATAATGAAAAGGACATCTATTTTGGGTGTTAATTCTAGAAGGTCTTGTAGGTCTTCATAGAACTGTTCAACTTCTTCAGCATTACTGGTCGGAGCATAGACTAGGATTACCATGATATTACCATGATTTGCCTTGGAAATGAAGCGATCCTTCTGTCGTTTTTGAGACTGCATCCAAGTACTGCATTTCAAACTCTTGTTGACTATGATGGGTATGCCATTTCTCCTATGGGATTCTTGCCAACAGTAGTAGATACAATGGTCATCTGAGTTAAATTCACCCATTCCAGTCCATTTTAGTTCCCTGATTCCTAAAATGTTGACGTGCACTCTTGCCATCTCCTGTTTGATCACTTCCAGTTTCTCTTGATTCATGGACCTAACATTTCAGGTTCCTATGCAATATTGCTCTTTACAGCATTGGAACTTGCTTCCATCACCAGTCACATCCACAACTGGGTATTGTTTTTGCTTTGTCTCCATCTCTTCATTCTTTCTGGAGTTATTTCTCCACTGATCTCCAGTAGCATATTGGGCACCTACCAACCTGGGGAGTTCATCTTTCAGTGTCCTATCTTTTTGCCTTTTCATACTGTTCATGGGGTTCTCAAGGCAGGAATACTGGAGTGGTTTGCCATTTCCTTCTCCAGTGGACCACATTTTGTCAGAACCTTCCACCATGACCCATCTGTCTTGGGTGGCCCTACACGGCGTGGCTCACAGTTTCATTGAGTTAGACAAGGCTGTGCTCCGTGTGATTAGATTGGTTAGTTTTCTGTGATTGTGGTTTTCAGTTTGTCTGCCCTCTGATGGAAAAGGATAAGAGGCTTATGAAAGCTTCCTGATGGGATAGACTGACTGAGGGGGATACTGCATCTTGTTCTGATGGGCGGGGCCATGCTCAGTAAATCTTTAATCCAATTTCCTGTTGATGGGTGGAGCTGTGTTCCCTCCCTGCTATTTACCTGGGCCAAACTATGGTGGAGGCAATGAAGATAATGCTGGCCTCCCTCAAAAGATCTCATGCATGTACTGCTACCGTCCGAGCCCCCAAGCCTGCAGCAGGCCACCACCAACCCACACCTTCGCCCGAGGCTCCTGGACACCCATAGGCAAGTCTCCTGCGGGGTCACTGTTCCTTTCTCCTGGGTCCTGGTGCACAAGATTCTGTTGAACCCTCCAAGAGTCTATTTCCCAGTCTTAACGTAAGTTCTGGCAGCTTTATGGTGGGGTTAATGGCGACCTCCTCCAAGAGGACTTATGCCATATCCACACCCAGAGCCCCTGTTCCTGCGGCAGACCACAGCTGACCCGTACCTCCACAGGAGATGCTCAAACACAGTTCTGTCTCAGTCTCTGTGAGGTCCCCGGGTCCTGTGTGTACAAGGTTTGAGCCCTCTGAGCGTCCTCTCCATTGTATAGGTTGTATTTTTTTTTTTCCTGATTTATAAGTAATTTGTGGGAAAGTATTTTCAGTAGTGTCCAACTCTCTGCAACCCCATGGACTGTAGCCCGCCAGGCTCCTCTGTCCATGGAATTCTCTAGGCAAGAATACTGGAATGGGTAGCCATCCTTTTCTCGATCTTCCCAACCCAATGAATGAACCTGAGTCTCCTGCATTGCAGGCAGATTCTTTACCGTCTGAGCCACCAGAGAAGCCCGAAAATACTTTTGAGACTGTGTAAATCTCCTATTCTTCATCAGTTTCTGACTTCCACCCCTTTTATCATCAATTGATGGTTTTTGCCTAAATCCATTTTTATTGTGATGGTTGCAGAAAGATGATTTTTCTGATTCTGTCATTCCTTCTCTATTTATTAGTTGGCATTCTAGCATAAGGAACTGCCTTGCTTTCTCCCTTGTTTTTGTTAATTTTCAGTATGGACTTGCAATTTTATTCAGTGGATTATAGTTCTTATCCCTGCCTTATTTCATTTTGGTGCTGAATTGTTCCTGGTTTGGCCTGTGAGAGCCCCTGCAGCAGGCTTCTGTGTGCTTTGTCGTTTAGTTCCTAAGCCATGTCAGACTCACTGGGACTCCATGGACTATAACCGGGCTCCTCTGTTGGTGGGATTCTCCAGGCAAGAACATTGGAGTGGGTTGTTGTTTCCTTCTCCAGGCGCTCTTCTTTGCACCCTCATCTCTTCTGAGCGTGTTCTATTTCATTCTGTTTTGTGGCACAGGATATTCCCAGTTCATCTTTAATTTTGGTTTCTGAAAAGGCTGTTAAAACTAAACAAAGAAAGGACACTCAGAAGTATTACTCTCCCCACCCGTTGTCTTTCACCTTAGTGCTACTCCCTCTATTTCTTATTTTCTTACACAAGAGGTAGCATCTTGTGAATACTCTTTTGAACTTTGTTTTTTTCTCTTAATATATCTTAAACAATCTTATACCACTTCCTGTATGTTGTTATTGTTCTTTTTTCCAGTGTGTACATATAATGGCTTCTTCAGTGAATCCTGGTTATCTAGGTAGGGTCCATTATTTATGCTGACAGATAATGCTGCAATTAATAACCTTGTGCACACTGTATCTTTGTAGTGTTGGGATATATGTCCTGAAAAAATGCCTGAGCGGGGAATAGTTGGGTCAAAAGGCGAATGCGTGTGTGGTTTTGTTATTGCTTAATTCCCTTCTCTTTCCTACAGTCATGTCTGAGGACACTACAGCTGTTCACAGAGTTTGTCAACATTTTACTTGCATGTCAGTCTAATGAATGAGAAATGATATCTCAATGTAATTTTAACTTGCATTTCTCTTAAGATTGAAGTTGCATATAGTTTTCTGTGTGTTGTATGCTAAGTTGCTTCAGTTGTGTCCAACTCTTTGCAACCCATTGGACTGGAGCCCCTCCGGCTCCTCTGTCCATGGGGATTCTCCAGGCAAAAATACTGGAGTGGGTTACCATGGCCGCCTCCGGGGGTCTTCCTAACATAGGGATTGAACCCAAGTCTTTTACGTCTCCGGCATTGGCAGGCAGGTTCTTTACCACTGGAGCCAACTGGAAAGCCCGATGGATCATTTTTATATCTTTTCTTGGTGAATTAATCTGTTTGTGGCTTTTGCCTGTTATCTGTAAGATTTTTGTAATTTTTTTTTCCTCTCAATTTTTAAAGAAGTTCATTTTATTTGAGCTCTGTGGTCCATTTGCAGATATTTTGTAATTTTTCATTTGTCTCTTCTGGTGTTTCTGGCCACATAAAATTTTGGTTTTATTTAGTTGTATAAGAAGATTTATAATCTTTTATTGCAGCTTGAGTTTGAGTCACAGAAAGCTCTCCTCTTCACCCAAGTTGAGAAATTCACTCAGAAACATTTTACTAAGCAAGTGTTTGCTTACTTCTTTATTTAACCCTAATGAAATAACTGCCAAGTTTTTGTGGGAGGGTGGGGAACAGGACAATAATGGTAATTAGTAAAAATAGCAATTGGCTTAGAACAAGCTATAAATCTAATGGAAGATGATCAGAAGTCTAATCTAGACTTCGTAATTATGATAAGTTCTCATAGTGGGGATTGGGTAGATGCTTTTGTCCCTTGATGTAATGATCACTAATAGCAAGATTATATATAAAGGTGCATACCTGTTGGTGGTGATTGAAGTTTTGGTGATGCTAAGGCACTGGAGTCAGGTTTGGTACCCTTTCCACGTTGCTAGCCTCGGAAAGTTGCAGCACTCAGATTTTGTTCTGCATGTTCAGTGTATTGAAAGCATACATGTAGATGCTCACGGGCATATACCACATGTAGCTGTACTTCAGCTGCTTAGTTTATGTTACATTCATGCATGCATCTGCAATTAAATACAATACAAAACTGCTGCTGCTGCTGCTGCTAAGTCACTTCAGTCGTGTCTGACTCTGTGTGACCCCATAGACGGCAGCCCACCAGGCTCCCCAGTCCCTGGGATTCTCCAGGCAAGAACACTGGAGTGGGTTGCCATTTCCTTCTCCAATGCATGAAAGTGAAAAGTGAAAGTGAAGTCGCTCAGTCATGTCTGACGCTCAGCGACCCCATGGACTGCAGCCTACCAGGCTCCTCTGTCCATGGGATTTTCCAGGCAGGAGTACTGGAGTGGGGTGCCATTGCCTTCTCCTAGAAGCTAGAATTACAATAGCCTGAGCTCTTGAGAACCTGAAAGGAAGTAAAACCAGGAAGTGAGTTTGAGTGAAGCCAAAATGGATACAACTTAGCTCCTGAGTTTTACTAAAAAAGCTCCTCCAACCCTCACTTAGATTATACTGTTAATACTTTTACTCCATCTGCACTTATTTTAGATTTGATTATCTGGTATCATGACCAACAGCATATTTAAGGAAGAAAGACAGGGCTGCTATTAGAAGCAAGCACATCAATCTAACCAAAAATAATAGCCAGCGGCCTCAGAGCAGAGGAACAAAAGGGAAAACTACAAAAGGCAAATGGAAAAATTCAAAAGCTAGAAGTGGAGTCATGGTGGAATATAGTTTATTTTAGTAAACAACCACATCTAAGTGGCTCCGTGGAAGCACTATTACAGCCCAGCCCAAATACCGCTCCTTTGTTATGTGAACCAGTCGTTATTGAAAGACTTAATTACATTTGCAAGAAAATGTGTTATGTGCTTTAGGAGTATTGTCATCAAAATGGTAATAGATATTTTCTATATAAAGAGTTTGTTATCTGTTTATAGTAGTAATAGCAAGCATTCAGCCCTGCAGTTTACATGTTGAATTTTATTTAATTCTCCCAGCAACCTGAGGCTAATGTAAATAAAAGCAACTCTTGAAATACTGTTTTCCTAATCTGAAACCCCTAATGAATACCTGTTGTGTCTTCCTAGATCTGAGTTCTATAAGCACATTGTGCTTTCTGGAGGGTCTACTATGTACCCTGGTCTGCCATCCCGGTTGGAACGAGAGCTTAAACAGCTTTACTTAGAACGAGTATTGAAGGGTGATGTGGAAAAACTTTCTGTAAGTATCAGTCAGTACTCCAACTGTTAGCATCCTGTTAAAACCCTGTGAAATAGCTTGTGAATCTTGACAACCACCAGAGGGAGCAAGAAGTCTTCTAAACAAACGTCTACTGCAGCCCAGTGCAGCCTTGAAGAGTAGAAGTGGTTCAAGATGAGCTTTGTCCCAGCGTCCTAGTGCCAGCTGGCCTTTCTACTCAGTGAGCTGAGGCAGCCGGGTCCAGTGACACCTGTCGGTTCATCTGTAACCAGTAGCCTGAAGAACCTGCGGTACTGTGAAGGAAGGCTGTTGGGTTGTTTTTTTTTTAACTACGTCATCAACATTCGGTGCTACTCTTAGACTGTTTCGTATTTCTGATTTAAAATTATTTTCTGGCTGTTTCTTGCATATGTCTTTTATCTCCCCAATCAGGTAGTCTCCAGTTCTTTTGCATTCGTGTCAACAATCATAGCTCTTAAAACAGACTTTAGATAGTTGTTGATACATAGAGTGGAAAGAAGTTTTTAAACCAGGGTGTAACAGTTGATGGTTATTTGACATTGATTTTTCTCTACAAACCCTGGAATGTGTGAAGTACACTATCTGTACATACTACGTGCTCAGCTAGGAGTCATCTAATTCTAAGTTAATCTCTGAGGTTCACATGTACACCCGTGGTGGATTCATGTCAATGTAAGGCAAAACCACTACAATATTGTAAAGTAATTAGCCTCCAATTAAAATAAATAAATGTATATTTAAAAAAAGAAAAGCAGTTTAAAACATTTTAATTTTGTTTAAAAAAAACCTCTGAGGTTCATCTCACCAACTTTGGTCAGTTGTTTTAGATAATGAGATTACATCATACAGAGGGCTTTATATATTGGAGACACTATATTAGGACTTCCCTGATGCCTCAGACGGCAAAGTGTCTGTCTACAATACATCTTTCATTTGTGACTCAATTTATTGAAATTAAATTCTGTATGGACTCATACATTAAACCGATTAAAAGACTTAAAGGAGGCACGTTGTTGAAGTACTTCACTCGTCTGTCTGATGTTATTGAGTTATACATATAATTTAAAATCAGTCTTAGATGATTATTTAGCAAGTACTACTTGAACTCCTTCTATGTGCCAAACACTTGTCTGGGCAAAACAGTGGCGAACAAAACAAAATCTCTACTTTTAGTCTATGAATAATACTTTGGTTAGTAATAAGCACTATGAGGAAAAGTCAGGTTAGGGGCTCGAAAGTGGTAGTGATGAGGGGAGATGGTGTGCTCCTTCAGGTAGAGTGATCAGAGAAGGAGCCCAATGAGATAACTTTTGAACAAAGGCCGAAGGGAACGAGGAGCCTGACTCTGTGGGGAAGAATCTTCCAGGCAGTAACAGTCCTGAGTTACGGGGAGTGTGTAGGAGTGGCTGGAGCAGAGTAAGCAAGGGAGGGGACTAGGAGGTGAGCACAGAAAGGCAGTCAGGAGACTTCCGTGGTGTGGAGTTAAGACTCCACACTTCCACCGCAGGGGGTATGGGTTCGATCCCTGGTGGGGGAACTAATCCCACATGCCACATGGTACAACCAAAAAAAGAGGAAGGTAGTCAGGACGCAAGTCTTGTTCAGCCATGGTAAAGATTTTGGCTTTCCTTCTATTGAGATAGAGTCTTGGGAGGAACTTGAGCAGAGAAAGTAGTATCTGATTTGTTTAAAGGATTATTAAGTCTGATGTGGTGAGTACATGCTTGAGGAAAGGGAGGAAGAAAGGTGACCGTCGCAGGATGGGTTAGGAGGCTCTCAGAGGAGGGAGGAGCTGATGGATGTTTGTAAAATAAATGAGGAGGTGTGAAGTGGTGTCTTAGAGAGTGGAAGAGAGAAGAGAAATGTCATGGGGTTGCTGAGCATCTCTGAGGGGCTCAGTTGAGGTAAAGCTTAAAGTGGATGTTGAGTTTTTCTCACCCCACGCTCAGTTACTTGAGGGCAGGGGCAGAGCAGAGAGTTGATCACCTGAAATGGCATTCTGCCAAGCAAGGCAGAGAAGGACAGGGTCACTGAGGATGGTGTCAGGGCATGGTGGAGAGAGTGCGCCCACGCGCCACCGAGCAGGTCTGAGGAGAATTCCTCCGCATGAGGCTCTGTAGACACCATGGGCCCAGAGAGTGGTGGCTGGAATGGTCCAGAAGGGCGAGTTTCTGAGGGTCTCTGGAATGGCAGTAGTGAGAAACAGCAGCCCATTGCAACAGCTGCAGAGGCAGCGGTGTCCTCAAGGGTCAGCCAGGTTTCCCCAGGAGCAGGGTGGCCAGAGCACAGCCCAGGCCAGACCTGGCTGTTTGATAAATGGAGTTTTTGGGAACCTGGCCAAGCGGACTCCTTTGTCACCTAATATGTTACCTGTTGTCACACACTGTCTCTGGCTGCCTTTAGCTATTGCCAGAGTAGACCCCACAGAGCTTCAAGTATTTATCCTCTGATCCCTGTAGAAAAAGTTTGCAGACCCCTGCCTAAGAGTGAAAAAGTAACTAGAACAGTTAGAACAGTAGGTTAGCCTCAGAATTAATCAGTAAACAGGTTTTTTCTATGTCATATATTATGACAGATCCTACAGTTCATGTATGTGACATAAAGACAGTTAAGATGACAGCTATTTTGAGTATTTTTGCATGATTTGTGACTTTGTAAATAAAACTGCTACTTCATTTTAAGGTTTCTCTTGCATGTGTTGACTTACCATACAGAAGGAGGTCTCTCCTTGATGGCTACAGAGTGTAAAGCTTTTCCTGCTTGTCTTTAATTTTGTTTACTGTGTTCATTTTTTCCAACATCCTCATAATTTATCTTGACCATATTTGGCCTTGTTTATTCAAATATTCGTTTGAATTTGAAACAATAGAAAGTGAGCTTTGCTTATAAGAACTTAAATCTTTGTTGCCTGGGACTACGATCATAAGAGCATAAGACCTTGAAGGAAGTAAAAGTCCTCTTATCCCAACTCTTCACTTGATAGCTGGCTGGATGACTTGCCCATCAGTGAAACACCTGACACAGCCAGGACTCCGGTACTTGGGCTTTTAGTAGGGTGACCGTGGAATTCATTGTTCATATCAAGATGCTTTTGAGAGTGACACGGGGTGCAGTTAACACTGGGGCCACAGGTGTAAGTAGGGAGCGTTCTAAACACACTGGGATGGATTTGCGATCTCCTGTGAGTGGGGCAAGTTACACAAGGTCTCTCTCTCCTTCACATGTATACATCACAGGAGCTTTGTGAGAATTTAAGAAAAAGTCATTTTCATAAGACAGAAAACACCATGCACGTGTGACATTTTACTATCTCCTCTTTCTCCTGTAGAAATTCAAGATCCGCATTGAAGACCCGCCCCGCAGGAAGCACATGGTTTTCCTGGGAGGTGCAGTTCTAGCGGACATCATGAAGGACAAAGACAACTTCTGGATGACCCGACAGGAATACCAAGAAAAGGGTGTTCGTGTGCTGGAGAAACTCGGGGTGACGGTTCGATAAACTGTGAAGCTGGTTCCCATCACGCCCTAACGTGCTTTCTTTTTTTCCATTACTGCCAGTCTTTGAACTCATTCAACTCCAGGACCTGGAAGAGGCCTGTCTGTCTGTGCCCCTTGACTGGAAAGGTCAGGTTTTATTCTGGTGTCTTGCGGAAGTTGTGTTAAGTTTGTGTTAATGTGGGTAAATCTGACTGTTTAATTCTACCACTTCCCTGTGAACACAGGGAGAGGGCAAGGGTCCGGTCTGCTGCTTTGTTTCTTCTAAGTAGGCATTTAGATCATTCCTGTAGGCTTCCTATTTTCACTTTACTGCTCTAATGCTGCTAGTTTTAGTCTTTAGCACACTAGGTGGTATGCCTTTATTAGCATAAGAAAAACCTAACAGCTTTTACGTATTACTGGGGTGGGGGTAGTCAGGACTGGGTGGGTGGCTGCTGAGCCCTTTGTGGAGTTTCCTCTGTAGTGTGGTGCTTTCTACAGTTACTGCTGCAGCTTTAAGTACCTTAAAGCTTCTGGTGTTAACATTTTAGGGAAATGGTAGGCTCAGAACTAAACTGTTAGGGTGGGTTTTTGCGTGGAGGACAGGGGTAGTCTTTTGATATTCATTTTTTGATTTTTGAGCTTTTCTGCTCTAGGGTACGGGAGATGAACTTTATTTACAATACTTTGATTTGGCAGGTTTTCTTCTACTTTTGGTCTGCCTGGAACTGTTTCCATAAGATGTGAAAAGCAGGTGTAGTGTCCCATTATTATGTGGTTTGGGGATTTTTCATTTGTTTTTTAAAATTAACCATGTCAGCTGGGATTAGACTCCCTAGAATCTATCAGTGGAAAAGTAACATTGAAAAAATGCTTTTGGAAATTCAAATTTCAGACAAAAAGTGCTTAAGAGCTGGTATTTTTTCTAAGTGCTTCTGTTTATACCAGAAGCATTAAAGTAACCCAGTGCCAAGTACCATTCTTGAAAAATTCTTTTATATAACCGACCAGTGCTTATTTAATAAAAACAAGTAGATACATATAAATAATTACTGGCAGTAGGTTATAATTATTGGGTTAAAAATAACATTGAAATATGGGACTTTCTGCCAGTTGGGTAATTTTCACTAATTTTCTTTTGTTGTTGGTATGTTTTGATTTAAAACCTGAAAGTGGAGTAAAATATGACTATTTAAAATGTTGGCCCCCCAAAAATCAAGATTTAAATATGTACTTGTACTGAAAAAACTAATCATAACTACTAAATCTTAGCCATCTTAGGCTTGAAAGAAAAGTTGGTATTTTGTAAATGTTTGCAGACTTTCCTGTCAGAAAATCATATTTATGAATCTTGTCGGTATTGCTTGGTATCTGAAAAAAAATATCAAATAGTACCCAGACTTGAATTCCTTCTAAATTGAAAAATAAAGTTATAAGAGATTGTATCACTTCTGTTAATATTATGTATTTTTTTGTCTCTTTTACCTCAATTTGAACAAATAAAAGAAGTTTGCCTGCATGCTGGACATGCTTCAGTACACGTGAATAAGCCTGTGAATAATGTCTGTAAGATTTTAGGGACGTGGGTGTCAGAGTTGTGCTGAAATTCTAAAATGTTCCTAAATTATGTACTTACCAGTCCCCCTAGACTTTTGAATACTGAGTTGTTAAAGGACATCAATGCAGAACTAGTATCTACCAGTTGTTTATTTCAGGTAAATGGATTGACTCCTGACCTTTGATCATCATTTTAAAATATGGAGATAGAAAACAACAAAGAAGGGAATAGACTCTTAAATAAAACAGTGAAGACATTTGTCCCTTGAATGTAGAATTTGGTTTTAATTTTGTAATTTTGCTATCAAACATGACCATTAAAATATTAATATATAGAGAGTGTAATTTTTTAATTACATTTTTAAATTTTCCTATTCTAAGGTGAAATAATGCATTTAGTATAGTGATTTGGGGGTGGGGTAGGGAAATATCATTAATTGGAGTTGTCAGGTATGAGCCCTTCAGAAATGAAAATGTTTTCTTTTTTAAAAGAGATGTGATTGATAGCTCTTGAAAACCATTGTCACTTAAATTCCCAATGATGTTTAAAATTCTTTTCTTTTAAAATTAGAATTGCCAGTGCCTTGACCTTCGAGAAGGGTTTCTTAGAAATAAGTCCTACATTTGAACTTTTTTCCTTAAAATGGTATTGGATGTTAACTTTTACACAGTTCTGAGCACTGTCAACAATATCTGGAAAGTATTTTGAGAGATCAATGGAAAGTCAAACATCCTGATTTTAACATAAATACACTTCTTTTTGATTGAGGGAAAAAATCAGGTTTTTCAAAGTACATTTGAATTTTGTCTTTGTTTTTCCTCTCGATAGTATTTCTCTTTGGTTTCATTTTCTTATTTTTATTCATATTTTCATTTTTGCTAACACAGGACAGATTGACAACTTTATGCTAGTTGTTAGGCCAAGTTCAGTTCACTGTCAAATTATTTGACAAAAAAGAACTTACCTTTTGAAATGATTTTAAATGCATAAGGAAAAAAATAGAATAAGAGCAAGTCACAGCTAAAGCTCCATTAGAGACATTTTTCCCTCTAGGAGACTGTTTTGTCTCCTGGAAGATTTAAGGAGGCTTTGTCAGTGTTAGAAATGCTTAAGAGACCTATATGAACATGCCTCTTCTCATGCAGACTTTTAGGCATGTTGTTTTTAACAAAACAGCTAAAGACAGATGAAAATGTATTAAGCCAACCCTTTCTTACTTTTATACTAGCCTTTGAGGAGTACATGCAGGTGTTCTTGTTTCTCTTTCTCCATGAACTTGAATGCTAGAACCTCATGGCTCCCCTTCACTGCCAGAATTCCCAGGACATCCTCTGGTGTCTCCCATGCAGTCTCTTCCTGGTCACCTAAATTGTCATGTGACCTCTCTCTCCGTGTTACAGAGGAAGAAAATCTCAGGCCCTGTATTAGGTGTCATTGTGGATACAATGAATGTCTTGGTGCTCTTCACAGTTTTTTTTCCACCCACAAACTTTGTATAATTGAGTGTGGTGATTACTGCTAATTTTAGAACTTTTAAGGAGGGTACCCAACTAAAAGTGAACTAGAAACTCAAGGATTGATTTTATCTCAATATTTAACATGCTGTCTAACCTTGGACTTGTCCAACCACCCACAGTACCTGGGGTATTTGTAGGATCACTTTTTTCCTCCAGTTAAAATTTCTTGAACTATTAGAAGATTGAAAATGCTACATCCAAGGTAAGTGGAGGAGGTGGGAGAAGGACCTGGGAAAGTGTTAAGTAGTTCAGTTCAGTCGCTCAGTCATGTCCGACTCTCTGCGACCCCATGAATCGCAGCACGCCAGGCCTCCCTGTCCATCACCATCTCCCGGAGTTCACTCAAACTCATGTCCATTGAGTCGGTGATGCCATCCAGCCATCTCATCCTCTGTCGTCCCCCTTTCCTCCTGCCCCCAATCCCTCCCAGCATCAGAGTCTTTTCCAGTGAGTCAACTCTTTGCATGAGGTGGCCAAAGTACTGGAGTTTGAGGTTTTAGCATCATTCCTTCCAAAGAACACCCAGGGCTGATCTCCTTTAGAATGGACTGGTTGGATCTCCTTGCAGTCCAAGGGACTCTCAAGAGTCTTCTCCAACACCACAGTTCAAAAGCATCAATTCTTCGGCGCTCAGCTTTCTTCACAGTCCAACTCTCACATCCATACATGACCACAGGAAAAACCATAGCCTTGACTAGATGGACCTTTGTTGGCAAAGTAACGTCTGTGCTTTTCAATATGCTATCTAGGTTGTAAAGGCCAAATTACGGGCTTTTTAACCCCACCATATTGCAGTAACTTTAGCTATAGAATGAAAGTAGAATTGGGATGTAAATAAGGAAGCTCTTAGTTAGCATCAGCAGGGAATTGGTTCCAGGACACTACCCATGTGTCCCCCCAAGGCTGCCAGAGCCCCTTATATAAAATGGCATGGTATTTATGTGTAACCTACATACATCCTCCTGTGTTCTGTAATCATTCCTAGATTTTGTCTGATAATATAATGTGAAGGCTGGGTAAACAGTTGCTAGGCATGCAGCAAACTCAAGTTTTGCTTGTTGGATTTTTCTGGAATTTTTTTTCCTGAATACTTTCAATCTGCAGTTGATTGAATCCTCAGATGTGGAACCCGTTTTTTAGAGGGCCAAATGTAAGTTCCAGTGATTTTTTTTTCACATTAAACTTAACATTTTAAAAGCATCCTTAAGCATCTTGCTCTTCGTTGGTTAAATAACATACAAAGTTAAGGAAAAAGAAGATATTATATTTTCGTTTAAATCATCTTCACTGTAGCAATGACAAAAAAATAAATCTTATGCCTGCTGTATCTCAGTTTTTGTTATGTGCAGATGTGAAATATTTTAACTGGCTAAAGTGAAAGTGTTAGTCACTCATTCCGACTCTGTGACCTGTGGACTGTAGCCTGTGAGGCTCCTCTGTCTATGAAATTCTCAAGGCAAGAGTACAGGAGTGCCATTCAGAAATCTTCCTGACCCAGGGATCAAACCCTGGTCTGCATTACAGGCAGATTCTTTACCATCTAAGCCACTAGGGAAGCCCCATCTAACTGTAGAGGGAATCCAAATCCTCTTTCTCTTCCCTTGGGCAGAACAGAGTTTCTGGCCTGTCTTTCTCATACCTACACTCAACTCCTACCCACTAGAGGAAAAGGGAAAGACTGGAAAGGACTCTGCAAATAATTTCCCTTGAAATAGATGAATTAGAGAGTATTTTAACAAGGCTTGCATGAACTAGAAAGGTTTGGGATGTGCAGAAACCAATCACAAGGATAAGGTACAGTTTTCAAGGCTAAGGTAGACCCCTGAGAACACTACTTTTTGCCATTAATATCAAGTTGTGCTTTTACCTGTTGAATGCTTTTTTTGTTGTTTAAGATGAGTAAAAAGGAAACTAGTCAGCTGCTTTGTACTTCCTTGAACAGAGGTTTGAAACAGGGCCCCAGCTCTCAAGAGTAAGAACTCCATGCATAAAAAAGTAATCACAAATATTCAAATGTAAAGGTATTAATACCAACTAAAGGTTGACATTTTAATTTGATCTTTTTTGTTAAATGAGTACCTTGATGTACAGGGGTGGTTGGAATTTTTATTATAGGTCTATCCTGCACAAGAAAATTTCCTGTCTATGGGAAATAAAATCAAAGGATTTCCTGAGTGAGAATTAGTTCTATTAACTTTTTATGTTTTCCTGTTTCATGCCATCTTAGTGTTTGAAGTGTAAGAAATTTGGGCCTTCCTTTGCAGCTATGTGGCTATCATATGATATCACTTATATGTAGAATCTTTTTTAAAAAAGATACAAGTGAACTTATTCACAAAACAGACTCACAGACTCTGAGGACAGCTTAGGGTTACAGGGGATGGGGAAAGTGGGAGGAAGCAGGCTAGATTGAGAATTTGAGATTGACAAGTACATACTGCTATGTTTAAAATAGATAACCAACGAGGAACTACTGGATTGCACAGGGACGGCTGCTCAATATTCTGTATTAACCTAAATGGGAAAGCAATTTGAAATAGATAAGCTGTATATGTATAACTGAATTGCTTTATTGTATGTCTGAAACTAATACAACACTGTTAATCAATTATACTCCAATATAAAATAAAAATTAAAAAAAATTTGGGGCCTTAACTGAGGTTCAAATATTGAAAATAAGTTGATAATACACATTTGACCCCTTAATATGAAATCTTTGATATACCTCCAAATGTGTGTGTGCTTGTATATGTTTTCTTAGATCTATCTACATGTGAAAGCATCTGGCATTAGTTAAATCTAATAACTATTGACAAGAAATATAGGTTTAGAACCTAAAACTATTGTCTAGGTACAATTCAAAGGATTTTAACCAGTTAGGGAAGCTGTTTTGCTTGTTTTTACCTAGCAGCTCAGGTGGAATTTAATGTTTAAGTGTCCTGTAGAAAATGAAGTAACTAGGGTGTATTTACCTAAAATTTTTAAATATTCAAATTATTTGCCCCTCTATATCTTTCTGAAGTCAGAATCACATAGAGTATTTAAAAGTGCAGGTTTCTGGGCCCCACTCTGACTTACTAAATTTGACTCTGGGATTTAAGTATTTGCTGGTTTCCCAGCTATGCTGGTGGTTCTGAGCCCTGCCAAAGCTCTCTCTCCCCTGCTGTAGGATATTAACAGGATATTTAACTCCCCGGGGCCCACACCTGCATGCCCTTGTCCTCTTCTTCTGAAAAATTCTAGCGCTTTCCACAAACAGGTTCAGAAGTGAACAAGCCCTGGAAGCCAAGTGCCCTCCACCCACTGCCCCAAACATCCTCAGTTTAGGTGGTGATAATATGTTTCACTCAAAATGCAAATACTAATGGGCTGGTTAAAGCACATTTACACATTTGTGAGAGCTAAAAGGGAGTCCAGTAACTCAAACAGATGCCTGATGAAGATTAGCAGCTCTTTGTGATTTAAGTGGAGGGAAGGTCTGTAAGTTTGGCCTGAGTCTATTGGGGAAAGCAGGCAGGCTTTTGAGAAGTCACGAGGGCAAGCTTGCTTTCCTGGAGCCTAGGTAGACAGATGCGACTTGGGTGCTGGAAGTGGTCAAATATCCAGTGCTTATTCCAAAATTACTGTTTTTAGAGATGGTTTCTCCTTGGCTTCTGACTTGCGTGGTTCCCAGCTCCCTGAACTCAAGTTAGTACAGCAGCTCTATGGATTGAAATGATTTGCAGTTCAGTCAAGGAGCCCACCTACCACAGACTTAGTTTTACTCTGAAGAAGAAATCTGTTTCAAGTTCCATGCAACTAACATACAAGGGAAGGTGGAGGCAATGTGGAGACCAGCTGCACAGTCCCTGGAATTCTCCAGGCCAGAATACTGGAGTGGGGAGCCTATCCCTTCTCCAGAGGATCTTCCCAACCCAGGAATCAAACCAGGGTCTCCTGCATTGCAGGCCAATTCTTCACCAACCTGAGCTACCCAGGGAAGCCCTATATATAGTTGTTTCGGGTTTTGATTTTCTTCTTTTTCGAATGTAAGCTCAGTTTGTTACATAATTAGGAAGTTTGTGAAATTTTAATATGTTAATTGACAGCTACTAGAGAGAGAAACAAAAACTTACTCTTGCATTTGCTGTTTTTGGTGAGAACAGTTTTAGCCAGAGATTTGAATGGAGAGGAGACAGGAGGCTGTGTAGCTACTCTGTATCAGAATTAAGTAACCAGCTGCAGGTGAGTACCATGCACCAGAGAAACAAGCAACCAGCTGCAGGTGAGCAGGTGGTTAGTTTTAAGCGCAGGAACCGTCTTAGGAGTTTGGTGGACCCTCTGGGTGAATAGGAAGTGACTTATCTTCTGAACCTAATTCTTACATTGCCCATATTGGTAAGATTTAGCCTTTTCTGTGGATGGAGAGTGTGTGGTTGATGCTGGATGCATTTTCTTGTTTGCCTGCCTATCTCATTCCTACTGTTTTCACCATGATAGGTTCTCTTAAATTTAACATTTCACCCAAGAGCATACAGCAAGTATTGTTCAACCTTTTAAGCACCACGTCTGATAGTACAGTTAGCTAAAAATGCATATCAGATGTTTAGAAGCCTTGTTTGTTCTCAGTGTTGGCCCAAAGGTTGTCCAAACGTGGAAGTGTTGTTTATAAATGTCCAATAGTTATTTTAATGACTGCTATCAGTATATTTTCTTGGGACGTAAAAACTGATTGCAAAATTAAAAGGTTCCCCAAAGCAGAGTGCTTGCTGTTCACAATGTGGATTTGCTATTTGCCTTTTCTTGAACACAAGTGGAGGTGGTGCTTGGAAAACAGTCTTACGACTTTATGCTGCTATTCTTTTAAAATGGTGTGACAATTTCATGGTTGTCTTTTTTTAAGTTTTGAATAAGTCTATTCTCAGAAAAGAGTTGGCTGAAAATTATCTTTCTTTTCCATTTTATATATGTAGCATCCTTAGGCCTTAAACATGTTTCTGTTCATCCCATTCAAAAGAAGCCAAGATTTGTAGTGTCAGCCAGTGGAACTCTGCAAGGTCTTTTAAAAAAAATAAGAAAGTCTTCCTTGAGCATTCTAAATGAAAGTTCTGTTTTGTTGCATTTGTGGGTCTTCTGAACAAATATATGACAGGAAAGATTTATGTAATGAAATTCCCATGTGTTTAGAGTCTAGAGAGGCTTAGATTTATGGCCCTCCCTCCCCCATGTCTGCCATCAAATCATTGAGACTGGAAAACTTTTGAATACGGTCCTGATCACAAAAAAATCTTTGCTGTTCCCACATTCTATGAAGTGACACCTTAAACTCTTAGAACTCAAGCTTTGTTAACTGCCAAACGAAACCAAGTGCTGCTTCACTAGCTGATTGTTTTCAAAAGCTGGGGCCTTTCCCCATTCAATTTTAGTACAGTAATTACTTCCAAGAATATATCCTGTTTTCTTCAGGCTCGCAGCTTGTCTGCTGGAACAATTAGTTGTGAAGCAGACAGGGAAAGAGTTACATCTGCAAAAGGTAGGACAGGGTTAGGAGACGAAGAGGAGATAAGCCCCTCGTTTGTTTTTTTATTTTTTCGCAAAACCAATACAATATTGTAAAGTTAAAAAAAAAAAAAAAAAAAGCCCCTCGTTTTAACTCACAGCCGCCCACCCTGCAAGGATAGGGCTGGCCAAGAACATCCATGCTGATTTACGAGGAGAAATGAGGAAACCTTTTACCCCAGATCTCCTGGATTTGTGACAGTGTCAGTGTAAAATGATTCCATTCAGACCAAGACAGAATTGCAAGTCTCCGAGGTGTTCCTTCCCCACACCTCCACTCTTCCTCTCCTAGCCTTTCTGGCGGACATTCAGGCTGGTGCTTCTCAAACTTTTGGGTGCCTGAGAACCTCTTGGGGAGCTAATGATGGCACAGATACCTGGCCCTCCTTCCAGAAATTGAGGTGACCCTCTCCAGAAGGGAACATTTGCTCTGAATCAGAAACCTGGGAAGTTTTGTTCAGAATTAAGCTACACCCTCAATGATAAAAATCTGGGCATTTTTCCTCTGAAAGCTTTCATTTAATCGAGAGTTTTCCAACAGAATGAAGATAAGGGCTGTCCAGTCTAGAACTTCGCCAACAGGGACTCTTGGATTCCTGATTAATCTCTGTCTTTTCTCCTCTCCCTACTATATGCCTTGAGAAACCCAGCTTCCTTTATTATTATATCTTAATTTTACTTACAAAGGAAAGCGTTGCCAGTCTCATCTGTTTCAAATGCCATTTGTTTGAAATTCCTTTTGGAAAAGGATCATGGTTTGCAGCCTTTCAGAGAACAAGAATACATCTTTAAAATTTTGGGGCCACTGGGCAGTATGCAGGATTTTAGTTCCCCTACCAGGGATTGAACCTCTGCCCCCTGCATTGGAAGCATGGAGTCTTAGCCACTGGACCACCAGGGAAGTCTCTAAGAATGTATCTTACGTAAGTGTCCTTTGAACTTTTAAAGTTCTTTGGCTTTCTGTAAGCTGAGCCAACAGGGGTCTTCAGGCCCTGCGTTCATTAATGGAGTCACACAGCAAGCATTAGCAACAAGGATGAAGTGGCGACACAAAGCTGTAATGGTCATCACCCATCACCCTTTCCTCAGCGCACACTAGGATCCAGGTGCGGTCCCTCAGGCACTTTACCAGCATTCTCTTGTAATTTAAGTCAGATTTATTACCTTCACTTTGCAGATAGGAAAACACGTAACAGATACAGTCACCGGAACAGGAGCTCAGAGCTAAGAAACTCGAGCATCTCTCTGACTGCACGACCTTGGCTTCAACACCACCCTGCAGCAGTTCCGCGTGATGGTCATCAAGTCAGCCTGTCTCTCCAAGCCTTGATGACCCCACCCCTCGGAGACCTTGGGAAAAAGCACTTGTCTCTTGTGTGCCTTTATTTAACCCAGGCCGATGAGTAAAGTGCCCCAGCCCGGACGGGGTGGTTGACATCCAAAGTGCCATTTAAAAAGCGCTTTGATATGAAGTGCTCCGTAAGAACTTGTTCTTCTGTTTATAGCAAACCATTCCCATGAAGAAAATTAAGTGGAGACTGGGAGTGAACAAGTGAGTGAGCGGTCGGCTGGGCAAAGGCATTTAGATCCGGAGGGGCTTGTCACACACACTTTGAGGATTTATCAAGCTCAAACTTTTTTGTGGGGACGTGGGAAGGGGGGAGTCGTTGCCTAGCAGGTGTTCATTCTGGCCCTGAATTTAGATCAGAACTTGACAAATTCATCCATGGAGTTTTCAAAATCTCCACTCCCAACAGGAAGGCAAGAAATGGAAAGAATGTCAGTCAGTATGGTTAGCAGTGGCCCCTGGAATCCAAACGGCCCTTGAAAAGAACACTTGGGGAGGAGAAACATTTGAATCACTTAAATCTGCTGAGAAATTGCCCTGTGTGGAATGCTCGGGAGCGTGACGAGTGCATGAGCAAGCTCTCAGGGTGACTGTCACCCATGGGGGAACGACCTAATAAGAGGCCAGCCGTCTGTGGAGGCTAAACCATAGAAGAGATGTTGCCTTCTGGAGACCGTGACTCTGCTCCCATTCAGGGCTGCTGTGTGTCACTTAAAGTCGATTGCTCCCTGCATTCAAGGATGTCTCCCAGAGATCCCGGCAGTGCTGGTTAAGATGGCCATTACTGTTTTCAACCCCCTTTGGCCAAGAGCAGAGGGAGGAGTCTGGCTCTTGGTCTTCCTCGCTGCTGCAGGAAGCCTGCAGGAGGACGTGATTAGTGGTTAGCCTATCTCTAAAAGCCCTGGGGAGCCAGGGGTAGGAAGGAAGGAAGGAAGTTGTGTAGGATAAACAAAACAAAGCAAAACCAAAAAAAGCTGCAGGCAGAGTATTTCAGATGTGCAAGGATCTGTAATTCACATACTCATGGGACAGTTGAGGGTTAGGACCTGGGTTAAATGTTTTCATATGAAATGGAAATACCAGGAAAAAAGCAATGGAGAGGGTGGAGGGCCTGGCTTGGTTTAAAGAGGTCCTGGAAACAGATTCCTCTTATGCTTCTGAATCTTTAGATGCATCAAGTCCTATACAAAAATTGTTTAAAAGTGTATCTAGCAGATTTCACCACAAGGCCGTGTATATTGCTGGTCTGCCTTCAGTTTTCCATGACAGGATGAAATACACATTATTTGATTTAGTTGAAAATAACTGATCACTTTTTTAAAAAACTATGGTTTAAAAGAAGTGAATATATGAATAAAAAGTATGAAATGATCTCTCGAGTGCTCATCAAAACCCATTCCAAATGAAGGAGTCTCCAGCAGAAACTATTTTAGAGGAAGGGGACTGTTGCCTGGTGACCTTCACAATTCAGTACTTTTCTAATCAAAGATTCTTCAGGATTAATGCTGTGGGCAACACCTCAGAGATGTGGTTTTTTCGACATCTTAATGTTGAAAGATTTGGATAGAACCAGATAAACACCTTTAAAAAGTAGGAGTGGTGGGCATTTTAATAGGCTACTAAATTATCTCAATATAAAGGGTGCCAAGGATTATTAAGCCAAATGGTATGTTGCAATCGCAAATATCAGCCTAGTGCAGCTGTTCTGGTGAGAGGCTTGAGGGCCAGCTCGCATGGGAGCCAAAGCTTTTGCAAGTTTTGTACATGTATATGTGTTGAATTAATTTGAAGATCTGTCAAGTTGAACTTGACAGTGAACCAAAACAAGAAAACAACCAAAATCAACTCATGACAATGTTTGTTTCTGTTTGTGCAATATAAGCACATTTGAAAGTTCCTATGTACTGACTGTAGGAAACATTGTTTTTTCCTCACTGGATAGCATTCTTTTACCCTGTGTTAGTTACAGTCATTTAATCGTAAAGTTTGCATGTAAGTCTCAATTGTTGAAAACCCTCGAGCAGCATCTCCTAAATCAAACAGTGGAGGACATGAAGAAACTTCCCAAGGCATTCAAGAGAACTTGAAAGGAACTATGTGTCTGCAGGTGTCATCCTTTCTTCCCTTTTTAAGTAGCCCTCAAAACAGGTCTGAAGCCAGTGACATTTAAATCCACTTGTATTTGCATGAAAGTCGCTGAGTGTTGAATTGGAAGAAGTCAAGTGTTCTGCAAGAGCTCTAACCTGGGTGAGAGACAGCCTAGGGTATTTCCCTAAGGGTATTTGGTGAAACCCAAGTCCCCACAAGATACCTTACGGCCCAGGTGTTCTGTGTGGTCCAGCGAGTTAGGGCATCACTGGCTGAGCCTCCCTTGCAGCATATTAGAATCTCAGGGAAGTCTAACAGGAAGGAAACGGGGGTGGACTTTTATCTACCCAGTGCAAAGTACCTCTCATAATCATTGCCTCCCTCTCACCTCCGCTCTCATTAATACAATGCAAAGCGCATTCTGGAAAACCCTGGTCATAGCCAGTAGCACAGATACAGTAGCAATAGTCACTCAGTCGTGTCCTACTCTTTGTGACTCCAAGGACTATGGCCTGCCGGGCTCCTCTGTCCATGAAATTCTCCACGCAAGAATACTGGAGTGGGTTGCCATTTCCTTCTCCAAAGGCTCTTCCTGACCCAAAGCTCAAACCTGTGTCTCCTGCATTGCAGGCAGATTCTTTATCGACTGAGCCCCAGGGAAGCAGCACAGACACAGTAGTTGTGGCCAAATCCCACATTTTTGGGCCCCTTCTCATCTGGAAGCAACAGATTTCCAGGTGCTTGAAACAGTTATTGCTTCCAGTCTCCTCAAAAAGTTCACTTTAGAACTAAGATTTGAGGAGTTTCCAGATTTTATTGTTCATATTCAAAATAAGCCTTGGAATGCCAAAACAAGAGAGAGAAGGCAGTGACTGCAAAAGCAAGCACAGTAGACGAGAGCACGTGAAGAAAGCCTAGCAGCTGGGCATTTTTCCTGGGTGGACTGTTGCCTCTTTGGTGCTGTATTCGGGGATGGTCATGATGCTTGTGGCCACCAAGCATCTATGGAAATCTCTTCCCATATTTAGCGGCTTTTCTACATTGTAAGTGCTGCCTCCTTGAGACAGAGGTCACTAATGCCTCCCAGCCTTTCTTGCAGGGAGGGTCTTGTCTATCAGACACTCCTTCTTAGTAAGCAGACCCCAGAGGAATAGTTTTTTGCCCAGGGGGTTGGATGCAGCACAGGACTGCACCAGAGCAACTCAAGGCATCTGGTCATAGATGTGGGCAGCAGAGGCTGTGTCTGGAAGGGGAGGTGGCATGTGTCCCCTTAGTAATTGAGAGAGCTCCCAAGTATCCCTTAGTAATTTGTTTTCTGCTTAAACCATCCAGGGCAGGTTATGTTGTTTGCGGTTAAGACCCTAACTAATATACGTATACACAGGCGTGCTCAGTTGTTCAGTCATGTCTGACTCTTTGTGACCCCAGGGACTGTAGCCCACCAGGCTCCTCTGTCCATGGAATTTTCCAAGCAAAGGATACTGGAGTGGGTTGCCATTTCCTCCTCCAGGGAGTCTTCTGGACCCAGGGATTGAACCCACGTCTCCTGCATTGGCAGGTGGATTCCTTACCACTGAGCCACTTGAGAAGCCCATAGTATAGGTACTCCGTGCCCCAAATGGCCAGGATGCAATTCTTTTTTTTTTTTTTTTTAAATTTTATTTATTTATTTGGCTGCTCTGGGTCTTAGTTGTAGCATGTGGGATCTAGCTCTCTGACCAGGGATCAAACCTGGGCCCCCTGCACTGAGAGCTCAGAGTCTTAGCCACTGGACCACCAGGGAAGTCCCCAGGATGCAATTCTGTCTTATACTTTGCACTGAAGGACATGGAGGTATTTCCAAAACGTTTAGTTCAGTAGGATAGAATGTGTTTATTCTTTCAAATGTCCGATACAAGAGCTCTGTGTACCATGCAGAGTAGAGGCTGGCTCAGAATTTGTCAAACTAAAGATGGCTTATCTATTTCAAGTGAGAGGCTCCACTCAGTCCTCCTCCATCTGGTAGAGTGAGCATCCGACTTAAGATTCTCATAGGAACGGAAGGTCAGAAGGAGAGCAGAGCGTGTACTCAGCTACGTCCTGCTGAGTTTGTTTTTTTCACCCTAGTAATACGGTGAGAGTAATAAAATCCCAAATAAATTTCCAGGAAATGTGGAGGAATTTATAAATGAACGTAAAGTAAGACAAGTTCATAGTAGGGCTTTCCCCCTTTCCTAGAAAAGCTGTGAGTCGAGTGAGGAGGCAGATGGTGAAGGATCAGAATTTTATTTGTGTCACCTCTGAAATTAAGCAGAAGTATTAGCAACTAAGAACGCCACACTGCAAAATATTTTCCTTGATGTCAGGGGACTGTAGAATTATTTAATCAAATAAAACCAAAGATTCAAAATTCGTTCTCTACTATATAGGCTTAGCTCTCTGCTGGCTACCATAAGAAATACTGTTGTTCAGTCACTAAGTTGTGTCTAACTCTTTGTGACCCCCATGGACTGTAGACACCAGGCTCCTCTGTCCTCTATCTCTGGGGAGTTTGCTAAAATTCATGTCCTTTGCGTGCCATCTAGCCATCTCATCCTCTGCCGCTTCCTTCTCCTTTTGCCTTCAATCTTTCCCAGCATCAGGGTCTTTTCCAATGAGTCAGCTCTTCACATCAGGTGGCCAAAGTCTTGGAGCTTCCACATCAGTCCTTCCTTGAATATTCAGGGTTGATTTCCTCTAGGATTGACTGGTTAGATCTCTTTGCAATCCAAGGAACTCTCAAGAGTCTTCTCCAGCACCACAATTCAAAAGCATTGTGGCAATATTTACTTTTTTCTGAACCATTTGAGAGGCATCGTGCCCTTTATCTCTTAATATCTCAGTGTGTATTTCCTAAGAACAGGATATTCTCTTACAGAGCCACTGTACGGCAATCAAACTCAAGAAATCTAACACTGTTACAGTAATTTTTTTCTCTTCTACACTCCATATACTTTGGCCACCTCATGCAAATAGTTGACTCATTGGAAAAGACTCTGATGCTGGGAGGGATTGGGGGCAAGAGGAGAAGGGGATGACAGAGGATGAGATAGCTGGATGGCATCACTGACTCGATGGACTGAGTCTGAGTGAACTCCGGAGTTGGTGATGGACAGGGAGGCCTGGTGTGCTGCGATTCATGGGGTCGCAAAGAGTCGGACACGACTGAGCAACTGAACTAAACTGAACACTCCATATTTCAGTTTTATCAACTGGCCCAACAAACTTTCAGAACATGTCCCCCACCCCAGTGCAGAATCAAATCCCGCACCACCTACAGCATTTAGATGTCTTCTCCCTTGTTTCTTTACTCTGGAACCATTCCTCAGCTTTGACGTGGACATTGATATGTCTGAAGAACAGAAGCCAGTGATTTTCTATGATGTTCCTCAATTCAGGTTCATCAGATGTTTCCTTGTGATGAGGTTCAAGTTGTGTAACCTTGCCAAGTGACATAAGTCATTTTGGGTGATGTCTATCTGCTATGGTTCCTTTTGTTCACCTGATCAACGCGTGGGCAGGCTTCTCTATTGCAGAGTGACCGTTTTTGCCTTTTAACCAATAAGCAGTTTGTGGGGTGATATACCTTGTCTTCTAAGGGACTGGGACACTGCACTGATGGAGGAGGCTGCAGAGGGCAATTTTGAGAAGTGGCTTAAATTCTGACTGCCATTCGCTAGCCATGTGACCTTGGGCAAATCACCTAACCTTTCAGATCCACCTTTCCTCATCTGTAGAATGGAGTAAAAATATTTCCCTTCCAGTGTCATCAAGAAGATAAATACGTAAAGTGCTTGGTGCTCAGGAGGCCTTGCACAAACATTAGTGCACTTCTCATTTCCTACCTCCACCTTTTAAAGGTTACTGTAGAGCAGGTGGTTTGTTGATCCTATTCTTGTTTCCAGTGCTATGAAGGGACATCAAGGACCAGCAAGTCATACAGTGCTATGCCTAAGGCGAGAGGCAGGAAACACCTTGCAATAGAGGCCCGATGGGAAACGTTGGCGCTGTCTTTGAAATGCCAGGAGTAGGGAGTGGAAGGGAAAGGAAAATGAAGTCACTCAGTCATGTCTGACTCTTTGCAGCTCCATGGACTATAGCCTACCAGGCTCCTCCGTCCGTGGAATTTTCCAGGCAAGAGTATTGGAGTGGGTTGCCATTTCTTTATCCAGGGGATCTTCCCAACCCAGGGATTGAACCCAGGTCTCTAGCATTGCAGGCAGATGCTTTATCCTCTGAGTCACCAGGGAAGCCTCTAAAGCTAATATTGGTTCCCAAGTGAAGTGAAAGTCACTCAGTCATGTCCGACTCTTTGTGACCTCATGGACTGTATAGTCCATGGAATTCTCCAGGCCAGAATACTGGAGTGGGTAGTCTTTCTCTTTTCCAGGGGATCTTCTCAATCCAGGGATCCACTGCAGGGGGTGGAGGCAGCAACAAAACTGCTGTCTTGAGCTTGTGGTCACACTTGGCTGGAGAGGTGGCTGTCAGGAAAAGGGCCAATGGGACTCACGTTATGAGACTGACTTGGGCTCTAGGACTGCAGCTCAGCAACCTCAAGGACCCAAGGGTTCACTGCACACCCAGACCAGAATCTGTTCTGCCCCCACCCCAGCTGCATCCCCAGGAAAACCAACCTTCTCCTCTCAGCCTTCATTTCCTTATCTGTAGGATGAGGGGTTTGACCAGATCTGTTGCTCTCTGTCCAGGTTGGGTATTAGAACCAGGAGGGAAATTTTAAGAAAATGCCAGTTCCTGGGCCTATTCCTAGACCAATGAAATCAGAACCCAGACACATTGGAATTTTTCAAAAGTTCCCAGGTGATTCCACTGTAAGCCAAATTTGAGAACCACAGGCCTCAATAATCTCACGTGTTCTTCCTTGCCTTCAGCATCTAGGAGTCATGAATGGAATATTCTGAGGAAGTGAATTTTCTGGTGAACTTAGAATTCATCACCGAAAATTCTTTCTTGTTTCTATTCCTTCTTTTGCAAATATTTCTAAAGTGGGTAAGTCTAACTAATTGTGAAGGTCCTTCTTACCTTGATGATTCTATGGCTACATGAGAAGGATATTCTGAAAAACTGGAGTTTTCTGGTTAACTTAGAATTGCACCAAAAATTTCTATTCATTTTTTAAAACTTTTCCGAAGTGTACAGTTTCCTGCCTAGGGAAGCAGGGACGATAACCTCCTGACATGAGGCTACTGCCTGCCCTTTCCCTAGCCAAGGCTGCTGCTGCTGCTGCTAAGTCGCTTCAGTCGTGTCTGACTCTGTGCAACCCCATGGTCTGCAGCCCACCAGGCTCCTCCATCCACGGGATCTTCCAGGCAAGAGTACTAAAGTGGGGTGCCACTAATGATGACACCTCCAACGTGCCTTAAAGGTCCTTCTGAACCTTAGGCAGCCACAAACGATCAATTTGCTGACTTGAGATGAAACCTGTCTGCCATTCTGGGTATGGTGAATATAGCTCAATATTTCTTTCATAATGGGGAATCTTTCAGGGCTGCAAAGGTCACTTTCCAAATAGCCCTTCTTCCATTCCAATTCTTCCAAGTACATAGGACTATTGAACAGGTAATGTAGGGGACTGTGCTGAGGGTATACTGTGCTCACTCAATAAACTTTGGGTATAAACACAAATTTTTATAAAAGTATGCTTTGCTGCTATTTACTTTTTTTTTCTCTTTTGAAATGTAGTTGATTTATAATGTTGTATTACTTTCTGACATACAGCAAATTGAATAAGATATATTCTTTTGCAGATTCTTTTCCATTACGGTTTATGACTGGATATTGAATATAGTTCTTTGTGCTATACAGAAGGACCTTGTTGTTTTTCTGTTTTATAAATTTGCATTTGCTTATCTCAAGCTTCTAATTTATCGCACCCACACCAGTTTCCCCTTTGGTAAATATAAGTTTGATTTCTATTTCTGTGCTTTTGTTTCTGTTTTGTAAATAATTTCATGTGTATCATATTTTAGATTCTACATATAAGTGATGTCACGTGATATTTGTCTTTCTTGGTCTGACTTACTTTACTTAGCATTATAATCTATGGGTTCATCCATATTGCTGCAAATGGCATGATTTCATTCTTTCTTATGGCTGAGTAATATTCCATGATATATCCTCTGATATATGGAATATATCATCTTCCATTATATATCATCTTCTTTATGTACTTACATGTCTGGACATTTATGTTGCTTTCGTGTCTTGGCTATTGTGAATAGTGCTGCAATGAACATTGTGGTGTTTCTTTTAGAATTACAGTTTTTGTCTTTTCTAGATATCCAGGAGTGGGGTTGCTGGATCATCTGGTAACTTTATGTTTAGTTTTTTAAGGAACCTCCATACTGTTCTTAATAGTGGCTACAACAATTTACATTCCTACCAACAGTGCAGGAGGATTCTCTCTTTTCCATACCTTCTCCAGCATTTATTATTTGTATGCTTTTTAATGAAGGCTATTCTTGACTGGTGTGAGGTGATATCTCTCTATAGTTTTGATTTGCACTTGGTAGTGAAGTTGCTCAGTTGTGTCCGACTCTTTGCGACTCCATGGACTGTAGCCTACCAGGCTCCTCCGTCCATGGGATTTTCCAGGCAAGAGTACTGGAGTGGGTTGCCATTTCCTGCTCCAGGGGATCTTCCCAACTCAGGGATTGAACCCCGTCTCCCACATTGTAGGCAGACGCTTTTACCATCTGAGCCACCAGGGAAGATTTGCATTTATCTAATAATTAACAATGTTGAGCACTTTTTCATATGCCTATTGGCCATCCATATGTCTTCTTTGGAGAAGTGTCTATTTAGATCTGCTACCTTTTTTAAATTGGGTTGTTTGGTTTATTTTGTTATTGAGTTGTATTAGCTGTTTGTACATTTTGGGAATTAAGCCCTTGTTGGTTGCATCATTTGCAAATACTTTCTCTCAGTCTGTAGGTTGTCTTTTCATTTTGTTTATGGTTTCTTTTGCTGTGCAAAAGCTTATACATTTGATTAGGTCTCATGGTTGGGAAGATTCCCTGGAGAAGGAAATGGCAACCCATTCCAGTACTCTTGCCTAGAAAATCCCATAGGCAAAGGGGCCTGGTAGGCTACAGTCCATGGGGTTGCAAAGAGTTGGACAAGACTGAGCAACTTCACTTTCTTTCTTTCTTGTTTATTTTTGCTTTTATTTCTGTTGCTTTGGGAAACTGACCTAAGAAAACATTGGTATGATTTATGTTAATGTTTTTGCCTATGTTCTCTTCTGGTAATTTTATGGTATCGTGTCTTTAAGTCTTTAAGACATTTTGAGTTTATTTTTGTGTATGGTGTTAGAGTGTGTTCTAACTTCATTGATTTACATGCAGCTGTCCAGCTTTCCCAAAAGCACTTGCCAAAGAGACTGTCTTTTCTCCATTGTATATTCTTGCCTCCTTTTTTGAAGATGAATTGACCATAGGTATAAGTTTGCCATTTTACTTACATTGAATACAGAGAAGACAGTTCTGGGGAAATGGTATAACAAATAGAGTAAGAGCCAGGGTTCAAATTCTAATTCTGCCACTCATTAGTCAGGTCACTTTGGACCAGTTACCAAACCTCTCCTCTATAAAATGTGGCTAATAATAGTATTCACCTCATAGGGTTATTGTGAAGCTTGAATGAAGTAGCAAAACTAACACATCCAGGGTCTGACATACAGGGAACACTCAACAAATGTTACCTATTTACCTTTGTTAGTACCATTCATGGAGGGTTTCAGTGAGTGAGTCATGATTAATAAAAATTGTGTAGAAGTATTATAGGTAGTAAAGATATTAGCAGTGGAGATAATAGAAGTACCCATGTTATGCCCCCAACACTAGCTGGTGGGAAGGACATGTGAATCTGTGTCCATGAAGTGGATGCTTGTCGGTGAAGTCTTGGGTGGCAGTGACCCACATCTGGGATGTGGTCTCATAAGCCTGGGATAATCAGCAGAAGCTATGGTGCTCCAGAGGTGGCATTTTTGGAAACTGGTGGATGTAGTCTTTGGTTGACCTGCCCATTGGCATCTGGGGATGAGGAGGAAGCTGGATGTCCCGCAGTGTTTGGGAGAATCTCACACAAGAAGAACTGTTTCACGTCTTATGTGACTTTTGAATATTCTCCTATATTAAACACTGCAAAGGTAAATCAGCAATACATAGAACATGATAATTCTGACAATAAGTTCTAAAAAGTTACTGAAAAGCCCAATAATTTAGAAGACCATCCCATAGAGAGAAACTTAAATGGAAGCAAGACCTTGTCTGGCAATGATGGTACAACTTATGCTGTACAGGTTGCTGACTCCATGCACTAAACATTTCTCTTTTTTTTTAGATTTTCAGTATTTTCCCTTTTTAAAAGTGGTTAAGTTTTGGCTGTGTTGGGTCTTCATTGCTTTTCTCTAGTTGCGGTGGGTGGGGGCTACTCTTTGGCTGTGATGCACAGGCTTCTCACGGCGGTGCCTTCTCCTGTTGCTGAGCACAGGCTCTAGGGCACAAGGGCTTCAGCATGTGGCCTGGGGGCTCAGGAGTTGCGGCTCCCAGACTCTAGAGTATGGGCTCAATAGTTACAGTGCCCAGGCTTTGTTGCTCGATGGCATGTGGGATTTTCCCTGACCAGGGCTTGAACCTGTGACTGCTGCATTTGCAGGCGAATTCTTTACCACTGAGCCATCAGGGAAGCTCTCTTTTTTTTTCTAATTTAATTTAAAAATATTTTAAATAAATTGGTATGTATTTGGCTGCCTTATATCTTCATTGTATCATGTGAGGTCTTCTATTGTAGCACGCAAACTCTCTAGTTATGATGTGAGGGCTTAGTTGCTCTGTGGCATGAGATCTCAGTTCCCCAACCAGCGATCAAACCCACGTCCCTTGCATTGCAAGGCTAATTCTTAATCCTTGGACCATCAGGGAAGGCCCCGCATTAAGCATTTTTAACTACAAATTTTTCTGAAGAGGGTTTCAATGCAGTAAAGCAGTACTATGCAGTGAAATGAACTGAAACATGTAACAGAGATTTGAGATTTCTTTGAAAAGACCTCAAACGAGATAGAAATGAGCAGACTCGTGAAATGAAGCTCATGAATTTCGTTGTTGTTTTGAAAATCTTGTTATAATATTGCCATATATATATACACACACACACACATATGTACACACACACACATAGGTACATGATAAGAAATCTAGGTTGTAAGAATTTGACTTTCAAATTACTTTTCAGTTGGTTTATTCTTCTTCAACATCATTCTGATTCCTTCCCCAGAGGTCTTCCTATCACTTGGGCTTTTTTCAGTCCATCCTCTCATGGGATACAACCCCAAGTTCTTGTTAAATACTAGAGAGTCCATCACTATAGTGATATCCCTACTCATAAGGTAGGGAACCACTCTGATGCTGTACTGATAAAATAAGTCCCAGCTCATTTATGACTGAGTCTATAGCTGATCTTAGTGTACTGTCTCCATTTTTAATTATAGTTATTTTATTCTTTCACTGATATACAGTTAAGTGTTCTCTGTTATTACATGGCCTAACAATCATTTTCCTTCTAATGTCCATTGATACCACTACCGTTACATTTTCCTGTTTTTCTTACAGAAAGAACTTGTGATCTTCTTACGTCTCTTAAATCCAAACCCCTTCACTATCACTAGGTACGAGAAAATGGCTGCTTTATTGTGTGCCCCAGTATAGCCATACTTGAGCATGTATAGTTTGAAATATGTATTACTTAATTATACATTATCACCTGTTTATCTTTTATATCAGAGGAGTGGTTCTTGATGGAAGATGACTTTCCCCTCAGGGGACACTTGGCAATATCTGGAGAGTTTTTGGTTGTCATGATTGGGGGTAGAAGCCAGGGATGCTGCTGAACATTTACAAGCCTGGGATGAAGTGCATGAGAGCACTTCAAGAGTTACATGACCCCACGTCAGCAATTCTCACATTAAAAACTGTGTTAAAGTTAGGGTATTACATTAATATTTTTTTAATGTGTATAGTTGGCTTATGGACTTTACTGGTGGCTCAGTGGTAAAGAACCTGCCTGCTAATGCAGATGATGTGGGTTCGATCCCTGGGTTGGGAAGATCCCCTGGAGAAGGGAATGGCCACCCACTCCAGTATTCTTGCCTGGGAAACCCCAAGGACAGAGGAGCCTGGCAGGCTGCAGTCTGTGGGGTTGCAAAAGAGTTGGATGACTTAGAGACTAAAAAGCAACAACAACAGTTGGCTTATATAATCCATGAATTTCATTTGGGATATTAAAAGGAGTTTACAAAATATTTGTTAAACAAGCACTAAACCACTGACCTAAATCAAAAAAAGTAGTAATCTAGGTAGACTTTGGATTTGCCATGTCCACAATTGCCCTTGAACTAGTTATGTAAATAATAAATGACTTTGAAAAGTTTTCTGTCCCTTAATCGCGTTTGGAAGCCAGAGGTCAAATGTGAAACTCCAGTGTGTCTAAATGGCTGAGTACCCACCCCCAAGCTGTGTTCCTCAAGCGACTGTCACCAAGCACCTGACCATTTCCTCATGTCAGGAAACATTAGTTCAGCACTTGGTGGATCTCGTCTTCTCCCCTCCAATCTGACAATGAGTTTTGAGAGAACACTGAGGAGGGTCCAAGTCACTCACAGGGTTTGGTAGAAATACTTCAGTCAGCATCCAGCTCGGGCTTGCTATCACAGTCCCTAACCTTGAGCAGAAGGCAATGGCAACCCCACTCCAGTACTCTTGCCTGGAAAATCCCATGGACGGAGGAGCCTGGTGGGCTGCAGTCCATGGGGTCGCTAGGAGTTGGACACGACTGAGCGACTTCACTTTCACTTTTCACTTTCATGCTTTGGAGAAGGAAATGGCAACCCACTCCAGTGTTCTTGCCTGGAGAATCCCAGGGATGAGGGAGCCTGGTGGGCTGCCCTCTATGGGGTCGCACAGAGTCGGACACGACTGAAGCGACTTAGCAGCAGCAGCAGCAACCTAGAGCAACACAGCTGCCAGGAGGCAATAACGGCTTCCGCCCTGTGCCGCAAATATCCTGAGAAGAATGTTTCAGAATTACTTAAAGGCGTGGCATTTTGTGTGGCTAAGATGTGGGAGAAGCGAGTTTGTATATAGTACCATTAGCACATTCCTTCCCAAGATGCATTGAGACGCTTTTGCTACAAATGGCGTAAAACAAATGGCATGGAAAATTCCAGAGTCTGCAAAACAAAATAGGGGTGAGCAGACTTCCAGCAGAGTAACTCAGCAGCACTTGGTCCCCGTGCCACCACTTACCGTTTTGTGTATCTTTGGACCCAGTCTATTCGTCTGTACCCTGACGGATGTCCTCCCTGTGCAAGGGATGTGGAATACCTAGCAGATGTCTGGCACACAAAAAAATGTACCACAGACAGTTCTTGCTTCATCAATCCACTCAGGGCTGTACAGCACAGGAGGAAGATGGGGCCCCCAGTGTCAATACTGGATTTTGCTTTAAATGAATTACATCCACAGCAGCTTGGATAGCCCTGCAGGTAGCGGGGGCTCCTAGGCAGTAAGCCAGCCCTGAATGCTAAGCCACCTAGAGGCTACTTTCTCATTTAGGACTAGCTTTGGACCCTCAAACCATCTTTTTTTTTTTTGGTATAGACCATTTTTAAAGTTTTTATTGAATTTGTTACAATATTGTATTATTGCTTCTGTTTTATGTTTTGGTTTTTGGGCTGTGAGGCATGTGGGATCTTAGCTCCCCAACCAGGGATGGAACCTACAACCCCTGCTTTGGAAGGCAAAGTCTTAAGGACCACCAGGGAAGTCTCTCAAACCATTTTAAGAGATACCACTTGATCATTATAAGCACTCGCTATGTGCTAGATTATACATCCATAATCTCATTTAATTCTCATGATAATCCAAAACAGAGGTGCTATTGTCCCTTTTCACAGATGGGGAAAGTGAGGCCCGAGCAGTAACAGGAATTGTCCTGGCTCACAGTGGTAGGGACCTCAGGATGAGGCAGGGCTGAGTCCAGGCATGACTCTTACCTGCTGCCTTTGCACCTGGTCAGGGCCTCATTCCTTCCTTCTGGGGAAATCACTGCCAAAAGCCAACTCTCACACCTCCTGGGAGGGGAATTTGTGGAGCTGGCCAGCCCTTCCCTGGGACTCCCAACTCACAGGGCCTCAGTCCATTCCTCCAGCCTTGGCTCCCGGCGACCACATCTGCTTGGTGGAGAAACGGGTGGAGCCCAGAGAGCAGATTTATTGCATCTCCTGCGCCTTGGGCTCCATTCCAGCTGCACAGAATTGGAGAGGTGACAAGGATAAATGTGTTTGGCTCCGGGCTCCGTCACTGAGGATTTATTTAGCACCTGCAGTAATAAAAAATCACAACGCTGCAGCGTGCAAGGCATTGCACGGGCCTGCGGGAGGATGCTGAGGTGGGACACGGAGGAGCTTGCTTGCTTTCCAGCTGCTTGCAATCTAGAGACAGAACAGAGGTGGTTCCCGGAGAAGCTCAGAGAGGGAGCAAGGTGGGGCGTCTCTGAGATGAGGAACTCGAGAGGCTGCGTGCTCTGAGGTCACGCAGTGACTGAGGAATGGGATGACAGCTGTAGAGTCTGTGACACTTATTTGAGTTTTTTTCCCTTTAAAACACACATGGAAAAAATTAAGAATACAGCTAATCTAAAAAGGAGGGAAAAACCACCCCAGAGCCCACTGCCCAGAGATAACTACCATCACCCTTGTGAAGAACAGACATCTCCCAGTCTCTTCTTTCTCTGTGTAGACGGATGTGAACTTGCCAGCAATGTGTCCGTATTTTACATACTGTTCAGGAACCTGCTTGTCTCCTTTAAGAGGCTCACCAGCTATTTAGTGCTTCCCTGCAAGGTGGCTACCTGCAGGGCATGGCAGAGGGGCACTTCCAGCTGGGACTCCCAGCTGGGCCTCAGGAGATAGGCGGGAGGCAGGTGGTGAAGGCGATGCTTGGAAGAGGGAAAGATGAGCCTGGTGAGACGTGTGGGGAGCACAGAGATGCTGAAAGGAGCTGGTTCAGGTCTAGGGGACCTTGAAGGAGGCAGAAAGTATGTAGAAAGTATGTAGAAAGCAGTGTGCTTTGGGGTTCCTCCAAGAGATGGAGAATGCTGGCGAGCCTGGCTTTGTGGCAAAGAAAAGTCCCATCTCTGGGTTCTTTAGGTAAGCAAAGCAACCGGCAGTCCTCTCACATACCTTCAGATGGCACTTTGGGAGGAAGAAAGCATGAGACCAGTGTTTTCCAAATTGTGTTCCAGAGTACACAAATCCCACAAAAACAGTTCTCCAGAAAAGGGTTAAAAAAGGTTTGAGAAAAGAATCTAAAGTCACCCCACCTGGGAAAATCACAAGGCACAGATGCTTACCTCAGCCTTGGGAAGTAAGGAAACTGGCCTTAGCCAGGATTTCCCGAATGTATTTTCTCAGAACAGTGCTCACCATCTATGAGATTTCCCTCTTGCTCTGAGCCTAGTGATGGTAGAGAAGACACACCACAGAATACTGGGCTGGGAATCTCTCTCTCCATCAAGGTGGCTTCCTTACCGTCAGCAGGAAGTTCCAGGCCTCATGCAGGTGTTCGGTGTCCACGCTCCGGCCCCTGCAGGGCCCTACAAAGGCAGAAATTGACCATCTCAAAAGATCTCCTCTGGCTCTAATATTCTGTTTCTGAAATTTATACCAATCAAATCTCACTTGGAGAGAATCCATAGGAGGTATGGTAGCCTCGGCCATCAAATTTGTTGGTTAACTTCACTCATTTAATCAACAAATATTTCTTGAATTTCTGCTATGTGCCAGGAACTGTTCTAAGCATTGGAGATTCAGGACGGAATCAGATAAGATCTTTTCCCTTATTGCTCTCTTGAGGAAACAGGCTACAAATAAATAATAGCATCATATCTATATCTATCTATCTATCTATATATAATCTAAATGTTATGAAGATAAAGTAGTGTAAGCATTGAATGTGAGATGGGGAGATGGAGAGGGGCCACTGTGTTAGATAAAGTGACCTGGGAAAGCTTTTCTGAAGTGGAAGTATAGAGCAGAGACCTACAGGAAGTCAAGGATGAAGCCAGGCATAGATTTCAAGGCAGAACATTTCAGGCAGATGGAATAGCAAGTGCAAAGGTCCTGAGGCAGGAGCATGTCTGGGGAACACCAAGGAGGCCAGTGTGGCTTGAGGGAGTAAAAGAGGGGAAGGGTGGTAGGAGATGAGGTCAGAAAGACAGTGGGGGCAAGACCTTGTAGGACTGAGGATCACAGTGAGAACTCTGATTTTCTTCAGAGTGAGATGGGAAGCCACAGGAGGGATGGAGCAGGGGAGTAGTATGTGATACAAGGAAGAATTTCTATTCTCTCATGAGAGTAAACAATTTTCTAAATGGTGAGAGCCCACTCTCTACTTCTGAAAATAGTAGAACTTATGAAAAGGAAATGAATTTTCATCTGATGACTGAAGATCTCACAAGGATTGGCTATTCATGCATTATACATCTACTGTGTGCCAAGATTTCTGCTGGGCCCCAGGGATACAAATGTAGTTGATATGACTTTTAGTTCCTGACTATTGATACAGAGCCATCATAATTACTTTGTCCCCCTTATTAAGTAGAACTCTGAGCTTCCACTGGCTATGGCAGCGAGGAGTTCACTTTCAGTCCTAGTTCAGGAGGCAGATGGTCTCCGTTTCCTCCATGGTTCTGTATGAATCCAGTAGCTCACAGCTGCCCGGAAGGGGAAGGGCCTCTGGTCTCTACTGTGTTGTGGATGATGCCAAGATGCTCACGGTCCAAGCCCAGTGGTCTTTTCAAAGGCAAGCACCCTATCCCTCAGTGCCAACCAGGGCTTCCAAGAGCATTCCCTTGGTTCCATGATTGCAGCTTGTAAAAACACAGTCTCCCTGGGATGCACTTCCTACTCTCAGCAATCAGGTCGTGAATGGATGCTTGACGGCTGTGTAAGGCACAGTTCCTTTCCGCAAGCCTCTTATAATCTTTGGTACAATAGACAAGCAAAGCAGCTGTGGCCAGGCTCTGTTGAGCAGTAGGATAGACTAGAGCCATTTTGCTTACAAAAAGAGTAAGACAAAGTAGACTATACAACCCATGTTCTTAAGTTGTTGCTTTTTTTATTTAGTGTAATGTTCAGTTTTTAATGTGACTGATAAACAAATGGGCTTCCCTGGTGGCTCAGATGCTAAAGAATCTGCCTGCATTGTGGGAGATCTGTGTTCGATTCCTGGGTCAGGAAGATCCCCTGGAGAAGGGATTGGCAACCCACTCCAGTATTCTTGCTTGGAGAATCCCATGGACAGAGGAGCCTGGCAGGCTATAGTCCAGGGGGTTGGAAAGAGTCAGACACGACTGAGCCACTAGCACTTTCACTTTCAATACAAAAATTACTCACTTATAGTTTTGTGCAGCAAAGGAAGGTGTACAACAGGCTGCTTCTGTTCCTGGAAACGGTGCTGAATTTCTTAAGACTGCAGAACAGAAACAGAAGTTTATCTTTTAGTTTTATTTTTTTAAATGTATTTATTTATAAATAAATATTTATTATTTAAAATAAACAGAAGTAATTTTTTAGTTTGCTTTTTATTTTTAAAAACACTTATGCACTGAGTCTTCGTTGCAGCATGCAGGAGCTTTAGTGGTGGCATGTGAACTCTTAGTTGGGACATGTGGCATCTAGTTCCCTGACCAGAGATTGAACCCGGGCATCCTACGTTAGGAGCATGAAGTCTTAGCCACTGGACCACCAGGCAAGTCCCCCAGAAACAGAAGTTTATATTTTTACTTTTTCTTAGAGGAAGGACTTTCAGGGATCATTTTGATCAGATGAGAAAACTGGGTTTGTCACTTAACCTTGTAAATTACTTGACCTCTCTAAGCCTCGGTTTCCTCCTCTTTTGCTTTTATTCCAGAGAGTATTTACCACAAATCACAGTCAGTCTTTTACTAGAAACGATAATCAGCTGAATAGAATTTCCTCTGTGTCTTCGTGTATGTTGTGCTTTTGCTTCTTTCCCTAATTATTTAGGGAACATTTATCTCTCCCTGGCTTCCCTGGTGGCTCAGAGGTTAAAGCGTCTGCCTCCAATTCGGGAGACCCGGGTTTGATCCCTGGGTTGGGAATATCCCCCCTGGAGAAGGAAATAGCAACCCACTCCAGTGTTCTTGCCTGGAGAATCCCATGGATGGAGAAGCCTGGTAGACTACAGTCCATGGGGTCACAAAGAGTCTGACATGACCGAGCGACTTCACTTTCACTTTTCTCTCTCCAGCTCTCTTTTGTCTTCATTCTTTGGCCCTCCTTTTTTCTTTCTTTACCCCCTCTGAATTTGTTTACCAGTTTATCATGAAGGATACAGATGAACCACCAATGTGCAGTCTGAAAGGGTCCCAAAGGCAGGAGCTTCTGTCCCCTGGGAACTGGGGTGGCCCACCCTCCCCGCGTGGAGATGTGTTCACCTACCTGGGAGCACCAAGGTTGTTTCTAAGATCGCTTGAAACTCAGTGATGGGAAACAGGCTGGGGTACGGTTGTACTGGGCCCCCCAACCTCACGTGGGCCCTCCTCTCAGCCTGGGAGGCCCCTTTTTTTCAGGAGGTAGAAATGCTGCAGTGACTTGTCACAATGGAGTTTGTCCTCTGTGGTGTAGGACTTTCAGAGAAGGGTGGATGGGGCAGCGCTGCAGCACTAATGAAGTTGAGGAAGTGCTGAGCTGCACAGGCCACGGACGGGGTAATTGAATTGGTGTCAGACACATAATGGCTTCAAGAGTCTTTTCTCTCTAATTGGTAAGAAGAGCCCTTCCCCTCACATCCTCTGTAAAAGCTCAAGGAGAAAAGGATGTCCACCCAGCTATACATCAACCCTGTCTATTGAGTGGGAGTTTTAGGAAACCATATGGAGAAGCACACTTTTAAAGAAGGCTTTGGAGACTGTTAACAGCAGCCTGGGCAGGGCACAGGAAGAGGCAAATGAGTGTTTTCCAGAAGATGCTGCCAGGTGATAAAATATTAAAACCAATACCAACACTCGCTCTTCAAGGAATGGTCTTAATGATTCTGTCAGATATCTGGGCCCTGTGGTCAAATGGACATTGAGCTTTGTGCTTGATCAAAAATAGCTTTAATGGGTATCATGAATGGATGCCAAGAATGCTTAATGGGTGCCAGGCCCTGGGCTAAACAACTCTTACGCATGATCTCATTTAATCCTCACAACAATCCAGTGAGGGAGGCACTACTGTTACCCCATTTTACAGATGAGGAAACTGAGGTTTGCCCGAGATCACCAGCTATGATGACATGAAGCTTGGCTTGAAATCTAGGATTGCAATCCAAAGCCAGTGTTTGCTTTCTTTGACAAAAAACTATCAGATCAGATCAGATCAGTCGCTCAGTCATGTCTGACTCTTTGCGACCCCATGAATCGCAGCACACCAGGCCTCCCCGTCCATCACCAGCTCCCGGAGTTCACTCAGACTCAGTCCATCGAGTCAGTGATGCCATCCAGCCATCTCATCCTCTGTCGTCCCCTTCTCCTCCTGCCCCTAATCCCTCCCAGCATCAGAGTCTTTTCCGATGAGTCAACTATAAGGGTAAGGAAAACCAAATGTACCTATATATGGTAAAAGATGGGCTTCCCTGGTGGCTCAGATGGTAAAGAATCTGCCTGCAATGTAGGAGACCCGGGTTTGATCCCTGAGTTGGGAAGATCCCCTAGAGAAGGGAATGGCAATCCACTCCAGTGTTCTTCCTTGGAGAATCCCATGGACAGAGGAGCCTGGCGGGCTACAGTCCATGGGGTCGCACAGAGTCGGACACGACTGAGTGACTAGCACTTTCACTTTCACATGTTAAAAGATAGGATGAAAGAGTTTACAATTAAAATTAGTTCTGTCTCATCAGATCCCAGTGCACTGCAGCCACCACTATTGATTGGTGGTGTTGCCTTCCAGCTGTAGAGAATACACACAAAGACGTGTACATGCTTGTGTGTCTAAATGTGTGCGTGTGCAGTGGCCGTGTGCTTTCCTTACTGCACGCACTGGGCTTTCTTTCATTCAATACAGTGTTGGATGGTTTTATCGTTAGTATGGAGACAGCCGCCTGGCCTTTAAATGGTTGCATAGTAGTTCATAACATGGATATATCCAAATTTAACCAGTCTGCTCTTTAGAGACATTTAGGGCTTTCTAGATTTTTCTTGGTCTTTCTCAGGTAAATGCCCCTGCTTGTGTGTGACAGCAACGTTGTGCTTTTGATCACAAGAGCAAGATGACATCCTGGGATAGTTGGGGTCATTTTCAGATCACGGACGTGGCAAGTGCACTTATCTCTAGGGTGTTGCGGATGGCACCCAGGGGACACGCAGGCTCTTGGCTTTGGGACATCTTCTCTGTACTGCCCTCTCGGTTTGATAGTAACAGACTTCAGCACTGCCAGGTACCCCAGGGACACTTCTGCATGAGAACAAGAATGCTGAGTGCAGGGGATCCTCTCTCCAGCCACCATCTCATCCCATCACCCTTAGGCAGCAGAGGTCATCTGTTCTGCTGCCACCCCAGGCTGGTGGGGACCGTCACACCTAAGGGGGTGTAGGCTGAAGTAGAGAGAGGTGGAGCAGCTTGCCCAAGGTCACAGAGCAAACACGGTGGGGAGGCCTGAAGGGCAGGGCAGAGCGGGGTCTTCATCTCCTCATCCACTGCCCCCTCCACCACCTCCTCATGAATCAAGAAAGGCTGCTCAGCGGAGTTTTGCCTCTTCTCTAGGCTGTACTGAGGCTTGAGAAGCCCCTGAAGCCTCTCCGGAGACCAGAGAAGGATGTGCAAGAGCCATTAGAAGGGGAGGGGTCATCCTCTGGTCACCTTTTTGTCTTCCTTTCATTTGAGTGAAGCTGACTTTTTGTCTCATTTGAAACTTTCTCATAGAAACTGCTGCTATCTTTGTATCAGTCAGGACAGTCTTTGGTGGTTAAAAAAAAAAAAATCCAAAATTATATTGGCCAAATACCAAGATTTATTTTTTCTTATTCATCCAGTTTCTGACTCAGGCTGTTCCCCATGTCAGCTGTTCATTTTGTAGTGACTCAGTGACCCAATCTGCTTTCCCCTCATGGTTCTTCACCTTAGTGGGTGGCTTCTATGATTGCCCTGAAGGAGGGCTGTGCACTGCTGTGGGTGTGTGGAGAGAACACAGGAGGGTCACACTAAGAGCTGACTCTTAAATGTCTCTCTAGGTCATTTCCACTCATTGTCCATTGGCCAGATATAGGCAGGTGGCCACACCTAATTGCAAGATGAGGCAGTGGGGGGAGGGTGTTCCATGGGTCACCCTGACCAGTACATGTGTCTGTCAAGCCACAGCCTAGTGGGGCCAGGTGAATGTGGGTTGCATGAATAGGTCTGTGGTAACTATTGCTAATAACGGTAGAGTTGGTTAAGAATCTGCCCGCGATGCAGGAGACCCTGGTTCAATTCCTAGGTTGGGAAGATCCACTGGAAAAGGGATAGGCTACCAACTCCAGTATTCTTGGCCTTCCCTTGTGGCCCAGCTGGTAAAGAATCTGCCTGCAATGCAGGAGACCTGGGTTCAATCCCTGGGTTGGGAAGATCCCCTGGAGAAGGGAAAGGCTACCCACTTCAGTATTCTGGCCTGGAGAATTCTACGGACTGTACAGTCCATGAGGTCTCAAAGAGTCGGACACAACTCAGCAACTTTCATTTCACTTGGGAACCAATATTAGCTTTTAGGGGCTACTCAATTGCTAGTTCTTCTGCAGAGGACTTTTATTTTTCTTAACTATCTTATTACCAAATAAAATACACATACAGAAAACCCACACAACAAATTAACCTTAGAATATTATTACAAGGCAAATATTTTTTTCTATATAAATTGAAATTTATTGTCAATTTTATGCCTTCAATATGGGTATTTATTTTTTAAAAAATTTTATCAATGTATTTCTTTTTGGCTGTACTGAGTCTTCATTGCTGCTCGGGGGCATTCTCTAGTTGCTATGAGCAGGGGCTACTCTTTGTTGCAGCGCACAGGCTTCTCACTGCAGTGGCTTCTCTTGTTGCAGAGCGTCGGTTCTAGAGCCTGTTGGCTTTGGCAGTTGTGGCTCGCGGGTCTAGAGCACAGGCCCAGTAGTCGTGGTGCACAGACTTGGTTCCTCAGTGGCATGTGGGATCTTCTTGGATCAAGGCTCGAACCTGTGTCCCTTGCATTGGCAGGCAGATTCTTAACCTTTGGACCACCAGGAAAATCCTCAGATTGTGTTTATTTTCAACTGTGGTACACTAGCACATTTTCAAGGCTTAATACAATATCAGGTTGTGTTTTATATGTTAAGAGAAGCAAAGATAATATCATATTTTATGACACAGATACATTTTTAATCTTAACAACTCTTAATTGAAGTTAATTAAATAATGTTGATTATAATGTACTAATTTCTGCTGTACAGCAAAGTGACTCAGTTATATACGTACATACATTCTTTTGTAAATATTCTTTTTTCATTATGGTTTATCCCAGGAGATTAGACATAGTTCCCTATACTACACAGTGGACCTTCTTTGTTATCCATTCTAAGTGTAATCGTTTGCATCTACTAACCCCAAATTCCTAGTTCATCCTTCTCTCTCCCCTCTCCCTCTTGGTAACCTCAAGCCTGACCTCTACGTCTGTGAGTCTGTTTCTATTTTGTAGCTAAGTTCATTTATGCCGTATTTTAGATTTTACATGTAAGTGATATCATACGGTATTTGTCTTTTTCTGACTTGCTTCACTTAGTCAGATAGTCCCTGGTTGCATCCATGTTTCTGCAGATGGCATTATTTTATTTTTTATAGCTGAATAGTATTCCATTGTGGGCTTCCCAGGTGGCACTAGTGGTAAAGACCTTGTCACCAATGCGGGAGACATGAGATGTGGGTTTGATCCCTGGGTCGGGAAGACCCCCTGGTGGAGGACATGGCAACCCACTCCAGTATTCTTGCCTGGAGAATTCCATGGACAGAGGAGTCTCTATCCATGGCGGTCTACAGTCCATGGGGTCTCAAAGGGTTGGACACGACTGAAGTGACTGGGCATGCACACATGCAGTATTCCATTGTATCTGTGTACCACATCTTCTTGATCCATTCATCTGTTGATAGACATTTAGTTTGTTTCCATGTTTTGGCTACTGTGGGGATAGTGCTACTATGAACATTGGGGTGCATATATCTTTTTGAATTATAGCTTTGTCCAGGTATATGCTCAGGAGTAGGATTGCTGGGTCATAGGATACTTCTTTTTTTAGTTTTCTGAAGAACCTCCATACTGTTTTCCATGGTGGTTTCACGAACTTACATTTCCACCAACAGTGTAGGTTTTCCCTTTTTGTCCACACCCTCTCTAGTATTTATTTGTAGACTTTTTAATGATGGCCATTCTGACTGGTGTGAAGTGGTACCTCACTATAGGTTTTATTTGCATTTGTCTAAAAATGAGTGAGGTTGAACATCTTTTCATGTACCTACTGGTCATCCGTATGTCTCCTTTGGAGAAATGTCTATTATTAAGATTTTCCGATAAAGCAAATACGCTTGAAACTGCCTCTCAAGGTAAGAAATAAAAACTAACGGTAGAGTTAATTATTTTAACTTTTGGACTCAGCTCTCTGTTTTGTCCAACTTGAATCTAACGCAGATTTGGAAAAGTGAAGTTCTGAATTTCCGTAGTATGAGGCTCCAAGGGCTGCCTAATTTTGGCAGTGAACTTGCAGTGTGCCTGTGACTGAGGCCATGAAGAGGTCCTCCCCGCTCACAGTAAATGTGAGCGCGGGGCTGTGGGGTGCCTGGGCCTGCTGCTGCCAGACTCTCCCCTGGTGCCCTAACTGTGCCCTTGGTCCCAGGGTCAGCCTGCTTCTCGTGGCCCCAGTGGTCCCAGAGTGTCTGTCCAGAGAGGCCACCCCAACCATCCACTGTTCAGCCCTTCCTCCTCTGGGCCAAACTGCAGCCTGAAGGTCAGTCTGACCCTGGGGACTCCCAGTTCTGGGCAGAAGCCCCATCGCCCCTGCCAAAGTATGTGTCAGCCTCAGTGCAGCGCACCATGGTTTGGTGACTTTGCAAAGGCTGAATCCTAGAAAGACTGCGTGTTCCTGGTCGCCGGCTGCCCCGCCTTGGTGATGCTCGGCCGCCTCCCGGGAGCCCAAAGCACCTGCTGGGAGGCAGCAAGGGCAGGGCGCTCCCATCTCGCGCTGTCAACACATACTTCTAGGCTCAAGTCAGACCGAGAAAGCCTGGCTTTCTCCCATCCCCACACCCTGGTCCCCCTGCACACATGGAGCAGCTGACCCAGTTTTTGATAGGAAAATGAGAATCTTTGTAGTTGGACGAGAGGAGCAGAAGTAAAGCCTCGCTGCCCTAACCTAGCCCAGACACGGCCCTCCTTCTGAGGAAGGGGCGAGGAACCTCTTCTCCCTGTCTTTCCAGAGCATTTGGAACAAACTCCCGAAATACCATGCAGCTGAGTGCAAACCTTGTTTGCTATCATCAGGAGGAGTGATGAATCATGCAAAACATGCAGTTTCTCTCGTCCAAAATACAGCATATACACGTACATCTAGTGTCATTTTTCATGTGCAGGGTGTTTTTTTAAAAATTATTTTCTCTCTCTCTCTTTCTTTTTTTCCCCAAACCAAAAACACCAGCTGTAAAACCCACTGCTTCCTTCCCTGCCAAGTCTGCAGTGGTAGGAGGTGGCGGCAGCAGACAGCCAGGCCCCCTGCGCTCTGAGTCAGGCCTCCCTCTCAGTGGCTCGCTGCCTGCAAAACAAACTTAAAAGCTGATGAATGGCACTTAGGGGCCCGCAAGCATGCAGGGAGGCCTAAAATATTTGCAGAGGCGCACACTGTTCGTAGAATGAAAGGCCACTATGTAAATACCTGGGCCCCATCGAGTTGAGGCATCTTCAAAGTGGCTCCTGCTCCTTGCATCAAGCCAGCAAAGAAGCAAAGACATTCATTCAAAAGCAGCATGCAGGAACCACACCACAACCTGGCCCCAGAGGGGAGAGTCAGAAAGGGACCACAGCCGCGGGTCCCGTGTTTCTCCTCCACTGCACACTGCACAGGATGGTTTTTGTGATGGCCTACAATGTCAGCTTTCAGGCCGAGCAGACATGATCAGTTTTCTCCCTTTTGGCAAGGAAAGGCTCTTTTGGAAGATGCTCAAAAGGCAACCACAGTTGCTAATGGAGCATGGTGAGCATGAGACAGAGGTAGCTATTACCCAGGGTTGACAAAAGAAGACAAAAACACGAGAAGGTTTTTGCATCAAGCCACAAATATAACTCCCAAAGACACCCAGGTGAGTGCAGGAGCAGACCAGACACACCTGATACCCCGCACAGCATTCCCTAAGATTCCCAGAAAGTCCCACACAAATATGAAACCTGGCAACAGCCCTATGACCAAAGAGGAGGCTGGGAGCCAAACTCCAGGCAGATTTTTCACTAACCACATTGTCCACTGGGATGCATTTAGAACATTCTTGGATTTCATACCACTTGGGTTGCCCCCTCTGAGCCAGAATGGGACAGACATCCCCCATGCAGGAAGGAAACAGTTTTGTTTTACTCAAATTATTTGTTAGTGGTGATCTTTTACCTGGGTAGGCAGGAATTATCTTCAAGGTCAAAGCCTAGTTTCATCCTCCTTTACTGCCTCTCTCTAAATGGCAAGGCGGCAGCACAGTGAGAGAGAAGGATGGCTGAAGGCATGTGTCATCTTCAGAGGTTTAATTGCTAGAGGAAGTAACATCAACAGTGGTAAAACAAACAAAGCCAGGAAGGGTGCTAGGAATGGTTGCTCAAAGATCTGCAAGCTGCATTTGATTCTCCAGCCTAACCTAATCAGAGATCCTGAGAGCTGAGCAGAAGAGTAGCCCTAGTGTGGTGCAGAGACACCCCAGACAAGGCCCGCCAGCATGAGTGTTTGAGTCCAGCAGGCTTCGATTCCCGAGAGAAAACCGCCAGCACCCAAGAGGGAGGCTGAGGACACTGCATTTACCTCGTCAGATGGCCAAGACTGAATCTGAATAAAGGGCTCTCTTATGTGATGGAAAAATTCCAACAAGGGACCAATGGAAAGACATAGAGCCTGAAGGAGAGAAAAACTGTCCTCGAGACCCGAAGGCAGCAGACCTCTCTGAACATGACTGTTTTTGACTTTTCTACAAGAAACAGATGCTGATCTTAGATAAGGGCTCTGAGAGATGCAAGAAGATATGGTCTCAGTGGAACTAGCCGAAGAAGGAAACAGAAGGAACAAAACAGTCTGAGATATAAGAAGAGATACAATGAGAGCTGGCAAAAATAAGAAGATAATACAGTCCCCAAAAGAGCCAGAGTCAAACTGCATTTGAAGAGGAAAAGGGCAGAATTAAGAAATAGCCTTTTAACCAAAGAGAGGAAGAGGCCACAACTTTCTGTTCTCAGGATCCCATCACAAAAATTATTGAAGACTTCAACAAGCTTCAGTTTGACTAGGGTATAGTTATTGATATGATTACATTAGAAACTGAAATTGAGAAATTAAAAGTATTTATTAAAACTTTATTTTAGATAATAAACCCTTTGCATGTTGACATAAATAACATTTTTAAAGAAAAGTAACTACTTTCCAAATTAAAAAAATATTTTAGTGAGAAGAGAGTCATTGGCTTACATTTGCAAGTCTCTTTAACGTTTGACTTAATAGAAGAAATCTGTATTCTCATAGTTTTTTAAAAAATTGAGCTATAATTGACATATAACATTGTACTAGTTTCAGATGTACAACATCTGATTACGTATTTGTATATATTGTGAAAGGATCAATACAGTAAGTCCATCACCACATGTAGTTACATTTTTTTTTCTTGTGATGATGAGAACTATTACAGTTTACTTTCTTAGCAACATTCAAATATACAGTATAGATTATTAACTATAGTCACCATACTATACATTATTCCCAGGACTTATTTCATTATTGGAAGTTTGTCCCTTTTGACTCCCTTCACCCGTTTGGCCCTCTACACACTCCCTCCCTCAAGAAACCACCAATATGTCCTGTATTTATGAGATCATTTTTTTTCTTCCTTTCAGAATCCACATAGAAGTGAATTATATGTGCTTATCTTTCTCTGACTTATTTCACTTAGCATAATGCCCTCAAGATTCATCCATGTTGTCACAAATGGCAAGCTTTCTGTCTTTTAAATAATATTGAGTGATGTTCTAGTGTGTGTGTGTGTGTGTGTGTGTGTGTAGTTGGCTACCATAAATACTGTTCATAGAATGAACACCGGGGTGCATATATCTTTCTGAGTTAGTGTTGTTCCTTCCCTTGGACAAACACCCAGAAGTGGAATTGCTGGATCTTATATTCTATTTTTAAGTTTCTGAGGAACCTCCATACTGTTTTCCATAGCAACTGCATCAATTTATATTGCCATGGTGCACAAGGGTTCCCTTTTCTCCACATCCGTGCCAGCACTTGTTATTTCTCGTCTGATTCCTAGCCCATTCTGTGATAGCCATTCCAACCCGGTTGAGGTGATATCTCATTGTGGTTTGGATTTGCAATTCCCTGATGCTTAATGTACTGTTAATACAATAAGCTCTGTTTCATGCACCTGTTGGCCATCTGTATGTCTTCAGAAAGATGTCTATTTATTTCCTTTGTCCATTTTTAATAAATCGGATTGTTTGTGATTTTACTATTGAGTTGTATAAGTTCTTCATATATTTTGGATCTTAACCCCTTATCAGATATGTGATCTGTATTTTCTCCCATTCCATAGGTTTCCTGTTCACTTTGTTGATGGTTTCCTTTGTTGTGCAAAAGCTTTTTAGTTTGATGTAGTCCCACTTATTTTTGCTGCCTTTGCTTTTGGTGTCAAATCCAAAAAATTATCACCAAGACTAATGTCAAAGAACTTTTCACCCACATGTTCTTCTAGAAGTTTTATGGTTTCATGTCTTACGTTCAAGTTTTTAGTCCATTTTGACTTAATGTTTGTGTGTGGTATAAGCTAGTGGTCCAGCTTTATTCTTATCCATCTGGTTATCCAGTTTTCCCACCACCATTTGTTAAAGAGACAATTCTTTCCCCATTTTACATTCTTGGCTCCTTTTCTGTAAATAAATTGACCATGTAAGTGTGGGATTATTTTGGGGTTCTGTATTATAGTCCATTGATCCACATGTCTGAATTTATGCTGATGCCATGCTGTTTTTATTACTATAACATTGTAATACAGTTTGAAATCAGAGAGCCTCCAGTTTTGTTCTTCTTTCTCAAAACTGCTTTAGCTATTCAGGGTCTTTTGTGGTTCTACACAAATTTTATGATTGCTTGTACCATATCTATGAAAAAAGCCGTTGGAATTTTGATAGGGACTTATTAGGTCTCTAGATTGCTCTGGGTATTATGGACATTTTAACAATGTTAATTTTTCCAACCCATGAGCACAGAGTATCTTTCCATTTATTTGCATCTTCTCCAATTTATTTCCTCAATGTCTTGCAGTTTTCAGTGTATAGGTCTTTCACCTCCTCGGATAAATTTTATTCCTAGGCAGCTTATTCTTTTCACTGTGATTGTAAATGGGATTATTTTCTTAATTTGTCTTCCTGATAATTCATTATTAATGTCTAGAAATGCAGTAGTCATTTGTATACTGATTTCGTAGGGAATTTTTGCATCTATGTTTATCAGGCTTATTGTCCTGGAATTTTCTTGTGGTGTCCCTATCTGGTTTCAGTATTAGAGCACTGCTGATCTTATAAAATGAGTTTGTGTTTCCTCCTCTTTTATTTATAATTTTATTTAGGTTGTGCTGGGTCTCTGTTGCTGGGCAAGCTTTCTCTAGTTGCGGTGAGTAGGGCCACTCTCTAGTTGAGGGCTATGAGCCTCTCATCACCCTGGCCCCTCTTGCTGCAGAGCACAGGTTCTAGGTGTGCGGATTCGGTAGTTGCAGTGCATGGGCTCAGTTGCTCCACAGCATGTAAGATCCTCCTGGACCAGGGATCAAACCCAAGCCTCCTGCATTGCCCAGGCAGATCCTTTACCGCTAAGCCAACAGGGAAGCCTTAGTTTTTATTTTTTAGGGGAAGAATTGGAGAAGGATTCGTATTAATGTTTCTTTCTCCTCCTTCCTTCCTCGCTGTGTAGCACAGCTTGTGGGATCTGTGTTCCTTGAGCAGGGATTGAACCCAGTCCACAGCACTGAAAGCGCCAAGTCCTAATTACTGGACCACTAATGAATTCCCAATTCCATCTTGATAGGTTGCATGCTTCTAGAAATTTAGATTTTTTTCCCCTAGGTTATACAATGTGTTGGTGTATAATTATCCATAGTAGTTGCTTAAGACCCTTTGTGTTTCTGTGCTATTAGTTGTAAAGTCTCCTCATTTATTTCTGATTTTACTTACTTGAGTTCACTCTCTTGGTGAGTGTACCTAAAGGTTTGGCAGCTTCATCATTTTAAAGAACTTTAAAGCTTTTAGCTTTCTTAATCTTTTCTATTGCCTTTTAAGTCTTTGTTTCATTTCTTTCCACTCTGATCTTTACTATGTCCTTCCTTCTGCCAACTTTGGGCCTCATTTGCTCTTTTTTTTGTAGTTTCTTTTTTTAATTTTTATTTATTTTATTTATGGCTTCACTGGGTCTTTGTTGCTGTGTGTGGGCTTTCTTTAGTTGCGATGAGCAGGGGCTACTCTGCTATGGTGCTCTGACTTCTCATTGCTGTGGCATCTCTTGTTGCAGAGCACGGGCTCTAGGTGAACAGGCTTCAGTAGTTACAGCGCACAGGTTTAGTTGCCCCATGGCATGTGGGATCCCCCTGGACCAGGGATTGAACCCGTGTCTTCTGCATTGGCAGGCGGATTCTTTACCACTGAGCTACCAGGGAAGCCCTTGTAGTTTCTTGAAGTATAAATTAAGGTTGTCTATTTGAGCTATTTCTTGTTTCTTGAGGTAGGCATTTATTGCCAGAAGCTTCCCTCTTAGAACGGCTCTTGCTGCACCCCATACATTTTGGTTGGAGAAGGAATGACAACCCACTCCAGTATTCTTGCCTGGAGAATTCCAAAGACAGGGGAGCCTGGTGGGATTGCAAAGCCTGGTGGGATCGCACAGTTGGACATGACTGAGCACACAGCACTCATACATTTTGGTATGCTGTATTTCCATATTCACTTGTCTTGAGGTATTTTCTGATTTCTCTTTTGATTTCTTCTTTGATCATTGGTTGGTTGGTAGTATAATCTCCACATATTTGTGAATTTTCCAGCTTTATTACTGTAATTCATTCTTAGTTCATACCGTTATGGTTGAAAAAAATGTTTGCTATGATTTCAATCTTCTTAAATTTATTAAGACTTGTTTTATGGCCTAACATGATCTATACTGGGGAAAAAAATCCACACGTGCTTCAGAAGAACATGTATCCTGTTACTTTTGGATGGCATGTTCTGTATTTTTCTGTTACATTCCCACGATCTGACATGTTGATTAAGGCTGTTTCCTTGTTCATTTTCTGTCTGGATGATCTATTCATTGAAGAAAGTGGAATATTAAAGTCCCCTATTGTTATTGTGTTGCTGTCTCTTTCACACTTTAGGTCTTATAATATTTGTTTTCTACATTTAGGTGTTCCTCCCAGGTGGCACTAGTGGTAACAAACCCGCCTGCCAGTGCAGGGGACACAAGAGATGTGGATTCGATCCCTGGGTCGGGAAGATCCCCTGGAGGAGGGCATGGCAACTCACTCCAGTGTTCTTGCCTGGAGAATCCTATGGACAAAGGAGCCTGGCAGACTATAGTCCACAGGGTTGCAAAAATCTGGACACGAATGAAGCGATTTAGTATGCACGAACCCTGGTGGTTCAGCTGGTAAAGAACCCATCTGCCATTGCAGGAGTCACAAGAGACATGGGTTCGATCGTTAGGTCAGGAAGATCCCCTGGAGAAGGAAATGGCAACCCACTCCAGTATTCTTGCCTGGGAAATTCCATGGAAGAAGGAGCCTGGTGGGCTACCGTCCATGGGGTTGCAAAGGGTCAGACATGACTGAGCATGTGCGACACACACACACACACACACACACACATTTGATGCAAAAATATTTACAAATGTTATATCATCTTATAGGATCGACCCCTTTGTCATTATATAATGGTCTTCTTTGTTTATCGCTAGTCTTTGTTTTATTTATTTATTTAGCTACATCGGGTCTTAGTTGCGGCGCACAGGATCTTTGTTGCATCATGTTGTGCTGCTGGGCCCAGCAGCTGTGTTTCATGGACTCTCCAGTTGTGGCACATGGGCTCCAGAATGTGCGGTTCAGTAGTTGTAGATCATGGGCTCTGTTGCTCCATGGCATGTGGGATCTCAGTTCCTTGATCAGGGAAGCCGTGTCCCCTGCACTACAAGGTGGATTCTTAACCACTGAGCCACCAGGGAAGTCCTCTATAGTCTTTGTTTTAAAGTCTATTTTATCTGATATAAGAATAGATTATCCTAGCCTTTGATTTCCATATCATGGAATATACCCTTTTCCATTATTTCACTTTCAGTCTCTGTGTGTCCTTATATAAGAAGCGAATTTCTTATAGGCAGCACATAAGATGGGTCTACAGAGACACTTTATAATTAAAATGTCAAAAGTTGAAGACAAGAAGAGAATCTTAAAAGCAGAAAGAGGAAAACAACTTGTTGCACACAAGGAACTACTTCACGACTATCAGCTGACTTTCAGCAGAAACTTTGTGGCCCAGAAGGCAGTGGCCATGATATATTCAAAGAGCTCAAAGAAAAAATTTCCAACCAAGAATACTCCATGCCCAGAAATGTCCTTCAGATTTGAAGGAGGGATAAAGTTTTTCAGACAAAAAAAGTTAAAGGAGTTCATTGTCACTAAACTAGCACTATAAGAAATGTTAAAGAATGGGCACTAATTAGTAAAGAAAAACATATGAAACTATAAATCTCACAGGTAAAGATATCTATATAGTAAAATTCAGAATAATTGAATGCTGTAAAGATAGTAGATCACTTATAAAGCTAATATGAAGGTTAAAAGACAAAAGTAAAAATAACCATAATTACAATAATTAGTTAAGGAATACGCAAGATAAGGAGTAAAATATGAGAGCAAAAACAGAAAACAGTGTGGGGAGATTAAAAATGTCAGCTTTCAGAATATGTTCAAACTTATATTGTAATCACCTTAAGATAGACTGTTATAAATGGTTATATGTGTCATGGTAACCACAAAGCAAAAACCCATAGTAGACACGCAAAAGATAATCTAACCATACCATGAAAGAAAATTATCAAGTCACAAAGGAAGAGAGCCAGAGATGAAAAAAGGGACAGAGAAACTACAAAACAGTCAGAAAACATCAAAATGGCAATAGACATATCAAATAATTACTTGAGATGGAAATGGACTAAATTCTCCAATCAGAAGGCACAGAATGGCTTTCGAGCAGTGTAGGTAGATGCACAGCTGTATTTTTGTTCCTCTCCAAAGAGAAATATATGTGCACATACACACGTCTGTGTACAAATACACAGAAAAATCTAGAAGGATGCACAGAGCTTATTTTGGGTAGGACAGAGGAGTGTTATGGGTTGAATTGTGTCTCTTCCAAATTCATATGAAGCCCTGATCTCTTTCCTCAGAAAGTGAGCTTATTTGGGGATAGGTCTTTACAGAGATATAATCAAGTTAAAATTAGGCCACAGAGTGGACCTTAATCCATTAATGACCGATACCCTTAGACGTGCACGCGTGCTAAGTCACTTTAGTTGTATCTGACTCTTTGCTAACCTATGGACTGTAGCCCACCAGGCTCATCTGCCCATGGGATTCTCCAGGCAAGACTATTGGAGTGGACTGCCATGCCTGCTTCCAGGGGATCTTCCCATCCCAGGGATTGAACCTGCATCTCTTAAGTTTCCTGCATTGGCAGGTGTGTTCTTTACCACTAGCGCCACCTGGGAAGCCTCGATACCCTTATAAACAGGGGAAATTTGGACATAGAGATACACAGAGAGGGAAGATGACGTGAACAGGCCCACAGGAGATGCTCATTTTTATACTTCTGTGGCCTATGACATTTTTATAACTGTGTATTAATTACTTTTATAATAATCAGAGCCCTCCTTCAAAACTAGGGGGAATAAAGAGATAAGACACAGTGAGAAGAAAAGCGTATGAAGCGTGACTGTCACATAACTGGCTTGTTTCCTCTTTATAAATTTACAGAGTATGTCACTTATTCTCCACCCTCTAATCCCAGCCGCACCCTGGTTCCAATACTGCCCTTGAAGGGGTCAACTTGCCTGCAAGGAAACGCTAACACTAGCAGCTTCTTTAGCTGCTGCTACTGCTGAGTCACTTTAGTCGTGTCCAACTCTGTGTGACCCCATAGATGGCAGCCCACCAGGCTCCCCCGTCCCTGGGATTCTCCAGGCGAGAACACTGGAGTGGGCTGCCATTTCCTTCTCCAATGCATGAAAGTGAAAAGTCAAAGTGAAGTCGCTCAGTTGTGTCCGACCCTCAGCGATCCCATGGACTGCAGCCTACCAGGCTCCTCCGTCCATGGGATTTTCCAGGCAGGAGTACTGGAGTGGGGTGCCATTGACATGGCAAAACCCTGATTTGCAAGGTCACCTGGTATCTGGTGGTGCAAGATGTCACCACGGTCCTCTCCTTTCATTCCACCCATCTGGTTTGCACCTGAAGAGGTGGCTCAGACAGTAAAGGATTGCCTGCAATGCAGGAGATCTGGGTCTGAACCCTGAGTTGGGGAGATGCCCTGGAGAAGGGAATGGCAACCCACTCCAGTATTCTCGACTGGAGAATTCCACAGATAGAGGAGCCTGGTGGGCTGCAGTCCATGGGATTGCAAAGAGTCGGTAACGACTGACTGACTAACACACACACACTCAAAGTGTGATATTTCTAACCAGCTAACCCCACAAATCAGAAAGCCCAGTGGGCCTGCTGTCAGAATACCTGCAGGCAGTTGCACACTTCTATAAGTTCTGGCCACTCTTTCACAAGGATGCACTGTGACAGCCTGCTCGAAAGCTGTGCTCAAATAACAAACCACCTCTAGTCCCTGGGCATCAGAATTCTTTACCAACACTCTCTTCCCTGGGAAGGTCTGATTTTCTGGGGGGTGCCCACCATGAAGAGTGAGTGGTAACTAGCAACGGGAGAGCAGTAGGAGAAACAGAGGCCCAGAAAATGAGGCCACTGACTCACACCCCAAATGCCACAGAAGGGGCCGGGGGTTCAGGAGGCAGTTGGTAAGGCAAGTTGTGTGCTCTGGCTCCTGAGGAATCAGCCAGCTCAGTGCCCTTCTGCAGCCATCACGAGGGCTGTGAAGGGGGCTGGGAGGGCCAGTCAGGAATCGAAACCTAGTTTAGTATTGCAGAGAGGTTAAGAAAAGGAAATCTCAGCACACATATTTTGTAGGTCTAAATACTCACAAAATTCCATAATGGCTTCAGCCTCCTTTGCTTCAAAAGACGGTGTCCTTTCCAGTTGCTGGGGTTTCCCAGAGTTCCAGAACAGAGGAGAAGCTGAGGAAGGAAGGAGTACCCTGTATGCTGGGCATACAGGGGCACCTCCTGTATGCTGCGCTGTAATGACAGGTGAACTGTAATCACGGAGTCCCACGACGTGCTTTGGGTGTGTATTATCTCACTTGCTACACCTGCGGAGACCAAGGCTCAGAAGGGTGACATCACTTGCCCAAAGGCTAATGGCTAGTAACAGCAGAAAGACAGTCCAGGGACCGGTTCACGTGGTTTCTCTATCCCTGTGTCCTCACCTGTGAGGTAGAAACTCTATTCCACAAAGGGTTGAAGGAGATGGTGGATAAAGTGTGCCCAGCTCCGGCCGAGCACGTAGGGCACCAAACTAATCCTGTAGCAGCCTGATGGGCCCCAGGAAACAGGGAGGAGTAGGCAAGGCTCTTGCCTGGTGCCCACTTTTTAAGCCCACAAACGGGGAGGGGATGAGCAGAGCTATCAGTGAGGCCTGGCAAGGACCTGCAGTCAGTCAACCCAAGCTGGTTGGGTCATTGCCTCTTATGACTGCAGGTTACTTTAGTTCCTTACCCTTTCTTTCTTTTTTTTTTAAAGAAAGTAGCTATTTTATTTCTCGGCTGCACTGTGGGACATGTAGGATCTTAGTTCCCCAACCAGGGATCAAACCCATGCCCCCGGCTTTGGGAGCACAGAGTCTTAACCACTGGACCGCCAGGGAAGTCCCAGTTACTTACCCTTTCTAAACCTCCGTTCCTCAGCTCCAAACAGAGATGCCAGGAGGGACATGCCTTGTGGGGTGGCATGAGGGCCAGGTGATCTTGAAACTCTGGATGTGTCTTCCAAGTTTTCTTTTTAAATCAGAGCAATTTATTCAGATTGTTATGAGTAAATGTATGCATATTGTCTCAGCAGATATTATTTTTCTTCTTGTCCTTCAGAGCATTCCCACCATTCCTTTACCATCAAACTTCTTGAAAACATGTTTTACATTTGATGTCCATGTTTCATGTCCTTCATGTTGACTTTTCACCCCCTATAATCTGATTTGTGTGCCTCCTAGTTTATGTACGAACTCTCATGAAGTTCTCCAACGATCTCTTAATTACCAATCTTCATGGCTTCTTTCCCCTCACTTTCTAATTTCCAGCATCTCCTGTTGCTTTTCATCTTTGCCAGCAGTTTGGAAATGTCACGCCTTTCGGGAAGAGTTGAGACTAGGATGAAGGGGTCCCTCTACACATCTCTTTTTAAGGCCCCTACTTGGCTTTCCAGAGAATAAGCGGAAACGCTCTTCTGTGACCCTTAAAAGACCCCACACTTCATTTTCTCCAAGGTATTGTCACTGCATGTAACGTTTGAGCATCCAAAGAGCCCATTTAGAACTGAAAGTGGGCCAAATATCACTAAAATCGAACCACTCTGAGGAGACTAAGGATCTTGTAGTTTTAACAATTGAGTTCTGTGAGAAACTGTGTTCCAAACTTCACACACACACACACACATGCACACACACTCTAAAGGTTCAGCAGGAACCAGTTGAAAACAACTCAGAGGAAGTACAGCTGTTCCCTCTGAGGAGCACGCGTGGGGGAAGCCAGGCGAGGAGGAGGGGTGTTCCCCGGGTGGTGACATACAGCATTCTTTTCACTTGAGGCATCTGAGCCCGAGGAGCTGCTGTCTCCCCTGGGGAATATGACATAACCAGAGGCGGGAAGGGCCTCACAAAAACAGACCGGTGTCCACACATCCTTCTCCAAAGGAAGCCCCTTCCCATCCTGTGTGCGAGAGCTCCCACGTCCGCAGAGACTCAAATGCCACCCTGTCTCCAGCCAGAGAAACAGCCCAAAGCCAGCGATCTGATAGGATGTGTTTATATTTACATGGTACATTTTAAAGCAATGGCTACATTGGTCATACATATTAGAAACCATAAAAAAAAGTTAAGAACTAAAATGTACATCATACACTTGTATATATATTTTTTTACACAGAGGTAAAAAGGCTTATTATAAAAAAATCAATACAACGGGGTTTTCAGTATACAGGTAAAGAATGAATTATGCTTCAGGCACTTTAATTTGTTAATGTGAGCAAATAGCTTCATAGTTGGGGTCAGGGGAAGCTTCCAAACAGAAAATCTTTTGGTTAATGTTTTGTTACCACAGATACAAAAATAAAATCTGAATAATTTCTCTCAGATGATTGACATTAAGTATGGCAAAGCGGACTGGGAAAATACTACACTGTTTGGCTGCAGTGTGGCAATTAGAGAGACATATTTACATAAAGTGTCCCCACGGCTGTCCTTGTGCCCTTAACCGCTGCCTTCTTCACAAACCAAAAAGGATGCGCGGCCTAAGATTCACCAGCGTTAACTCTTCAAAGGGGTGGAAAAGGACAAGGGGCGAAGGAAGATAGAAACAGATGATGGCTAGACAGACGTGGCAAACAAGAAGTGGCCAGAACAGGTGTGTTCTTATTGAAATAAATAGGGACACTTGAACTGAGGTCTAACAGAACATACATTAGTGTTGTGCTTTGTAGAGAGGAGACCTTGAGAAAGACCCTGAGGAGATGCCTCAGGATGGGGGTTGAGGTGGGGGAGAAGATGGTCTCTCAACAGCATCTGGAGGCTGGCCGAAGGTTTTCTAGATGTTCTCCAAGCTGGGAAGTGGTTCTTGTCTTGCACCACCAGATTAATAGATCTCTGCCCCTTTCCCAGACCGGAAGACCCAAACCAGTCACTCCAACAAACGAAAACACCTACCAAACAAACTCATAAGCACACTGGGTATTTACATGGATAATCTGAGGAAGAAATGCAGAGCACTCTCAGGTAAGCTGAGAATGTTCCCATGAAGGTAAGCGTGGCCAGCACTTTCCCAATATGATTGGCAGACTGGGAAAAAAGTCCCTTTCCTTGGAGACTGATGTCCTGTGTGCAGTAGAGAAGGGATGGTTGAGGGCGGGGAGTGGGGAGAGAGGAATGAGGCTGTGCGCTCAGCTGGCAGCAGCCACAGGAAGATCACGGCGGGAAGAACAGCCGGTGCAGACGAGCCTGTCCCCTGTGCTCTCCACGGTGTTCTGATTGTACAATGCGAGGTATAGGTAACCACTCTTCACTTTTTTTTTTCTCTTTCTGCAGTAAGATTTGGCTATTCCTTGCACTATATTAGAAAAATACTCTTTTCTAGCTAATTAGAAGCCTCCTACGTGGCAAGGCGACAGGTGGACCCAGGCTGCTGAACTAACCATCCGAGCAGTCAAAGTGGCAAGTCTGGGTTTGGGGTTGCAGGAGAAAGACACTTAGGCATTTGGAAGGATTTTTTATATATGGCCTTGTTTTTTCCCAAGTATAAATGAAGAATTTGGTGACGTGAAATTGAGTCCAAAATGAAAACAAAATGACAAACCCAAGAACAGAATGCAACCCACCACTCTTCAAATTGATGACATTTAAAATCCCCCAGTTAATAGAAAATAGCCACTGGGGGGAAAGAAAGCTCCTTTAAAGTTTTACTTACCACAATCTTAGTGTTTCTTAACCGGACCATGTTCGGGAGAACACTGGTTTGTTTGAAAGAGACTATTTGGTTTGCAAAACAATGAGCAAAATTTCTTACTTCATTAGCATTTTCTTCTGGTATTGCTAAATTTTTACAAGTGGTGGTGACATAATTTTAAAAAGATCTACTACTTTAGGGTCAGTGGGGAGGCTCAGAGAAACCTGAAATCCCCTTTCTAGCCCTGGTCTGAGAGGATACAATGCAGTTTAAAGGATTTTCCTGATTCTCACAAGATTCTGAAGTTAAGGCTCAATTCTCAGTCATTTTAGGAGTGAATGTTTTGCATCAGTGAGTAACTGACAGATTTTTGGGGTGTTGGTCGAGAGAGACAAGATGATGGGCTCTAGACAGAAACTGCAGCTTACATGGGAAGTTTGGCTTTAGAAACGTTAAAGCGATCTCGTTTTGTGGTAGAATTTTGTTAACTAGATCACCTCCTATACATAGAAACTGACTGCAGGTTCAAAAATACATCTGGTAGGGTTTCACCATTCCGACAATCCATTACCACAGGAACTTGAGGAAGCAAGCTCGTTAGCAACAGGCAAGCTAGAACCAAGAGGAAGATGGCCTTTGGAGCTCTTGGGAAAAAAAACGACAAAACCCACCAAAAAAATCAGCAGTTCCTGCTGCAGGCGCCTTGAAACTGGACAAGGTGGGCAGAAAGGACATGAAATCAACACCTGTATGAGATAGTTAGCTTGATTACAGATTGTTAATAATACAGGAGCGTCTAGGCAGAGGGTCCTTTCCTTAGAACACTGTGCGCGCGTGCCTGGGTGTGGCCGATGCAGAGTGGGCGGCGGGGGTGCTGCAGAGTCCACCAGGCAGGCTCCCCAGGCTGGAAAGGCGCCTTGGGTACCTGGGAGCGGGGGGAGAGATGAGAAGATGTAGAAGACGAGTCCCCTTGGGGCTGTGGACGGGAGAGGGTTGGGAGGGAAACCGAGTCACACGGCCGCTTTGTGCTTCCCTCCGCAGCACCTGCACATCACTCCGCAGTGGTAGCAGGCTCGCAGAGGCAGGTAACAGCACATACAGGGGGCCAAGAAAGACAAGGCAATAAGAGCCATCCACCGGAGGCAAAACTTCTCGTCGCTGGTATCGCACGAGCACGGGTCTGTATAGTCCCCCTCGGGGTCCGACATACAGTGATAGAGCATGCTGTCTGCACACCACATACAGCTCACCCGGCGGATGCAAGTTCTCACGGAGTCGGGGGCGTCCTGACAGTGGCCCCTCCGGTTCTCTTCGTGGTTGAACATGTCCCGGCAGTACTCGCACCGGGAGCGCTCCCCGTCCTCTTTCCGCCTCCGGGACTTGCCCCGGGAGGGCTGGGTCTTGATCACGCTGCCCCCACGCCCTTTGGGGTCCTCGCCGAGGCCAAAGTCTGACGAGTCCACGTAAGGGTAGTTGTAATCGTGCTTGGGCACCTCGCCCTTGGCGAAGCGCACGTAGGAGTCCGCGTCCTCCGTGTGGTCCAGGTATTTGCCCCTCACCGGGGCGTGCCGGTAATCCTCGTAGCCGGTCATCCAGATCTTCTCCCGGGGGTTGATGCGCACGATCTCCTCGTCGTCGTCCGGGAAGCTCACCTGGCGGTAGGGTCTTGGCATCGGCTGCCCCAGGAAAAAGGAGACGTTACTTTATCGCAGCAGCTAAACAAACCAATCTTCAAATAATGCATCCTTCACCTTGGCAAAGGGCAATTCTTGAAGAAACAGACCCATCCTGTACTTAACAGCTTGCGGGCCAAAGATGTATTTCAAATTGTCTCAATCCCTTCCTGGGTCAGGAAATCATGTTAATGGGTCGAGACCGGCATTTCCCCCCTTTCTGTTGCAGTTTTGCCATAGATGTGGGTAGGTATACACACTGTGAGAATAAAGTTTGAAATTCCAGAAGCTGAACATGCCCAGATCAAAAGCAGACCTGAGATGTCCCTAGAATATGCTTATCTCCCTTCTTGTGACCTCCCATCACTAAGGTGATGGTGACTGGCACCATGATTTCTAACAGCTTAGTTTCACCTGTTTTTGTCGGCCATCCTCTCTCAAGACTTTTTTTTTCCCCAGAGAAGCAGAAGATCTCTGGAGTGCATTGACCATTATGAGGTAAGTACATTTGTTATCTGTGTGTACTTAACAACTGCATACTAGTCCATGATATAGAATGTGTATCTCACTGTGGGTCATGTTCAAAAAAGCAAAAGTGGATACCAGGGACTATGAAGGCTCATAGGTGCCTTGTAATCTGGTTGGGGAGATAAGATGCTCAAATACACAGAAGGTAAGAGTACAAGTTCCAGAGGCCAATAGTGTTTGAATCCTGCCAGGATCTCACAGGTGGTGAGTGGCAGAGTGGAATCTGAACCTGGGATGGCTGGACCCAGAGCCACACTGTCTAGACTTCAAACCTAACCTGCATTCTCCCTTAGGATGAAATTGTTATCCCTGTGGTTGGCCTCCTACAGTTTGCATCAGTGCCTTGTCCAGAGTGGCAGGTGCTGAATACAGTTATTGAGTGGATCCAGGTAAGCCTGCCTTGCACAGGGCATCCCAGTTGTGGCAGACAATGACACTGCCCACCTTAGAAGCCCTCTGAGCATGAAGGCTTTTTAAGGAGTGAGAAGCATGGCTTTGACTGGAATTCAGACTATAGAATTTACTAGCAAGTCACTAAGCCTCAGACTTCGCTTCCCTGATGATCAAACTGCATAGGGCTATTGTGAGAACAAAGAGAAAGAATCTAAACGGTGTAAGCGCAGGCTGTGTCACACAGGATGCACATGATAACTGTTGCCAATATTGTCATTATAGTATTATCCTAGAATTTAGCACACACTAATTAAATTTACCCATCACTTCCCACCAGACTGTGAGCTCCTTGAGGGCAAGGGCCACGTCTCACAGGCTTTGTCCTAATTCCTGCCAGATTCTTGACGTCAGAGTTTCCCCAGCTTTGGAAAATACAATCCTGCAGTATTTCAAAACAAAGTTTGGGAGCTGACACAGTCTTTGCTATTAATTTATTTCGAAAGAGAGTCAAAAAGTCAATTCCCATCTATTGCTACCATACTGTGATTTTAAAAAGAACATTTTCATGCCAAAATATTAGGAAGCACACACCCAATAAAACAATTTTGAAAAAAAGAGTCATTATAAATCTAGCTTTATGTTATAAAACCTCAGTGCCTCGTGCTTTTTCTCTTTTCAAAGCACACTGGTGGCCACATCACCCACATGGGCACCAGTCCACGCCCCACAGTTTGCGAACTTGTTCCAAAAAACAGCCGCTGGGTAAATATTTGTTATATTACTGAATTCCAGCTACAGCTCCCCAAGGAAGCTGGAGCCTGCAGCCCATGATGCCAGGCCTTCGGCCCAAACATAGAGTATTCTGTGGTACCAATCGTGGTTCTGTGCTTTCATACCCTTTGGACAGAGGAATGCAGGAGGCAGGGTAGCATCCTGGGTGAGCAGAGTCTGCCATCTAAATCTTGTTCCACCAGGGACCCTCTCCCTAAGTCTCAGCCTCCTCATCTATCAACTGGGGATGCAGAAGACCTGCTTCTGGGTAATTTGTGAGGATTAAAGGAGATAAATCACATGAAGGGTTTGGCAAGGTGCCTGGCACACAGAAAACCCTTGAGTGAGGGTGAGTTGCCTGTACCACCTCCAATATGGGATGGGGGAACAGAGTAGGAGAACAGAAGAGGCCTCGGCTCGGGCATGCGGCTGAAGGGAGGGCAGGGCAGCTGTTTCAGATCAGGAGGTCACCCCTGTGACCTCCAAGGAACAGGATCCCCGCTCACCTGCTCGAGGTGATAGTGGTCCGTGGGGTATGGGTCGTGGAGGTGACCCAGGGTATAAACCTTCCGGTGCTCACAGGATGTGGGGGAGGAGATTGTGCGAGTAGGTTGTTCCCTCTTCTGAGACGAATTAGAAGAACTGTCTGTAGCTGTCTGTGTAGAAGGAGGTAACCATGAGTTAATTAAAAACAAAAACAAAAACCAAGTCCGCCCCAAAACTAACACACCGTCTACCCCCACTTGTGGCGTCTCGCTGGACTTCCCGAAATCTTGAGTTTATCCTGGCCGTGGGAGGCAGGAGGACCCCTGAAGGGCCTAGTTGTCTAAACACGACGGGCAGAGAAACCCAGCCACCAGCCCCTGGAAAGTTGCGTTTGTTTTCTTAACTGTGGGAGCAGCGACCGGCTCTGGGGCAGGGCTCACCACACCAGGCCACTCGTGGGTGCGTTCCGGTTTGATCAAGAATGGTCTCTCGTTAGTGGCCCTGGTTAAGGTCCTTGGGCAAGCAGAGGAAATGCAAACAAGCCAAAAATCAAACCCATATGTTTCTTTGTGGGGTTAAGCCCAGCCTGAGAAAGTCTCAGAGATAAGGATACCTGAGGGGTATCATGGGTACTGGCTTTCCAGGAAGAAATTTTGTAATCTTTGGCTTGGAGGCAAGCCTGAGGGTCACTGTCTCTGGAGGGTGAGAACAGAGCTGTTTTCCCAGTAGAGGTGACGAGTTCAGACTGGAGCCTCCATGAAGGTATCTTAGGAAGGTGATCATATACCAGAATAGACTGTGGCTGTGGGCAGAGCACGGGCCCCATTGTCTCCCAGAACACCTCGGGTGCTTCACACCCCCCAGGTGATCCCAGGTGTGATGGTCACTGTCCACAACCTTGGGGCCCAGCAGCCACATGCTCATAGAAGGCTCTGTCAAATGCAGCTGGGTCAACTGCCTTGAAAACCAGGGCCCCTGTGAATCCTATCCTCACTCCACTCCACCTTCTACTTCCTTAGAGTAATGGACCCTTCTTCTCCTTTTATTTTTTTCACAAATGAAAAGATTTTCCTTGATATCGAGGTGTCCTATTTCTGGTAAATATCTAGAAGCTCCTTAGTTGTTGCTTCTCATCCTTATATCCCCCTTACCCCATATGCTTATTTATATCCTTTTATTTTACTGTTTTTTGTTAGTGTCATCGATCCTTTCCAGGGCAAGGCAAGGTTAAAACAAATAGACTTATAAGAGTTATTCTCCTCCCCTCCACTACGTTCACTTACACAGTAATAAATGCTCAGGAAAATAGGAGTATAAGTGTTCAGGAAAAAGAAAAGACACTCAGGGACTTCTCTGGTGGTTCAGTGGTTAAGACTCTGTGCTTCCACTGCAAGGGGTGTGGGTTCGATCCCTGGTTGGGGAACTAAGATCCCACATGCTGTACAGTGTGGCCAAAAAAGAAAAGACACCCGTATTTCCACTGTGCAGCACAACTGACATTAATTTTTAAAGCTTGGTGGACATGTGCAGCATGCTTTTGGAAACCCAGCCCTCCTGGATTTTTAATTCTGTTTGGTTTGTGTGATGCGGGGGTGATGCCTATTTCCAATCCCACAATCCAGTGGCTAATTCAGATATGGACACACACTTCTCCCCTGAGGCAATCCAGAGAGACTTCTGATGGACAGGTCAGAAAAGATACTTGTCTCTACCTAGTTAAGAGCTAAGGGTCCTGTAAGCCTAGAATCCTGGTGAAGGTACAGGGAAAGAAAGAACCTGAGGATGGAGTGAAGCAAAAAACCAAGGGAAGAAGGATCCCACAGATACCACTTGAGCTTCTGGATCCAGCCAAGCCTGAATCCTGATCCACCCTAGGCTGTCCCATAGAGAGGAACCAATTCCCTTCGGTAATTTAACCCAGAATGCACTGGGTTCATCTGTTGGGTGCACTTTCTTTTTTGTCACTGCCGATCCCTTTTCTGGGGCAGCCTTCCACCTGCACCACATTCCTGGCCTCTCTCTTGTCCCTTTCAGTCCTCTCCACAGCAGGTAGAGTGGAACAGGGTGTTCAGAGCCTGCTACTTCTCTCCTCTGCCTCTTGGGAGCCACCCAACTGGCAAACAGCATGTGCTGGCAACCTTGCTTGGGACTGTATGGTCTCCTTGGAAGGTTGAGGGCCCACCCACTGTGGGGAGGGTATGGAGACCCAGCACATGAGTGCCTGGTAGGGCAGGTCTGTCTAATCTCAGGGTCCAGTCCTGGGATGTCCACTTCCTGCAGATGTAAGCTGGGACTCACATCATCAGTAATAAAGGGTCTCTTCACTTTTTTTCTCAATTGGTTTAGAACCCTGATAGGAAAGAGTTGCTACTTACCCCTCAAATCCCGGAAACTGAAAGAGACCAAACCGAGACACACAGAATTTTTACTTCCTTTCAAATTCAGGTCCGTCCTCTCTCACCCACCCTCTTTCCTTATGTGTTTGGAGGTACTGCTGCCCTCTTTAACACATGAGTGGTTGCAAGTTGACAGTACAACAAAGCATACAACCCTTCACAGTCTCACACTATGTGAAGGCTTATGATGCGCCAGGCACTGGCTACACGGGAGTCCACCAGTGCAGGTAAAATACTGTCTCCACGTCATACACAGGAACACAGACACCTGAAGAAATTCGGGATCCTGCCAAGTATGGCAAGCAACCACTGGCAGAGCGGGACTGAAACGCAGCCCCCGTCCGCCAAGCCCAGGGGGATCTCTGTGCAGCGCACTGCGGCTTATCAAGCCCAGGAGAGCCACCTGCTCTGTGTTCATCTTGTGAGCTTAACACAAGTACAACGCTTCCGAGTAAGATGACGTGCCCTGATTTATACAGACCCAGGTGGTAACGGGTGGTGTCTCAGAATACAAAGGTTTCTACAGATCTCAGTAAATACTTTCTGAATGAGTAGATAAGGGCCTTTCTGTATGATTCAAATCCAAGGGTTAAACTCTTATCCAATACCCACGTGACAGCCACATCTTAGGTTAGAAGCTACCTCAGCATTAAACACGGTAATACGCACTTGGCATTTAGTTCTCAGAAACCCAATTCACACATCACAGTCACCTCTGTGTTAGTCACCCGTTTATCTCAATCCACCCTGTTTTCTGTGACCTGTGTCCAGGTTAACAATGTATGGAAAGTCATTCTGAGAAATGAGGCATACCCAGTACTTCCTAGTCATCTTCAGCCAATCCGATGCCTCCTTCTGATGCTCCCAGCCTTCCTCCCCAGCCTGGACCAGCCTCTTCCCATTGCAGAATCAAGTGCAAAGTTTCCTGGACCATTTTCTGACAATTCAGAGAATGTGAGACTGAGAAAGGCCTTTCGACATCTCCTAATCTGATGACAAATCTCTACAGAGGAGCTGGGAGGCCAGAAGACTGAGGCGGACTATCGGTTCACTGCCTCGCTCGCCTGACTGCTCTGAGCTAAAGCATGCAGAAGAGGCTCCATCGGAAGCTGAGGCTTATTCCATATCTGTGATATCAGATAAATCTTGTCAAGAGGCAAGTGTCTACCAGCAAAAGGAATGTATTATTAGGCTATTTCCAAGAAAAGGCAAGAGGGAAAACCTTTCACCATACGCACCTCTGGACGAATGCCCCTGTTCTCTACTTGTGGAAAAAAGCAGCCACTGGACTGTGCACATACGCACCTCAACAAGCCAGATTCTAGAACATGCCTGCCACTTGTGCGCACAAGCTCATGACACCCACCCACCTACTAATCCGAGAGCTTCACCTTCAACCTGGAAATACTGGCTGCTGTTTTCAACTCGCCTTCCTGGTGGGGCGGGGGAAATCTCTGAATGCTGTAGGTGTGAGCTCAAGAACAAAAGCAGAGGTCCTCTGTGCTTTGGGACCTCAGCCTGCTTAGTGGGCTGGCTTTGGTGTAGGCTTCCTGAGTCAGAGCGGTGAGAAACAGCCTTTGATGTCACCCACTGTGAACACGGCCAGACACTGCCATGGGGTGCCACCTACTTGTGGGAGGTCCTGGGCAACATGAAAGTGTGAGCACAACCACTGCTACCTCCGTGTGTGCTGCCAGAAAACCTTGCCTCTGGGTCCGGGTGTGACTCCAGCTCAGGGTCAAAGCCTGCTATTAAAGATGTGTCCGATTAAGAGGCCTGTAACCTAATACGAAGCACCGAACAACAGAAATGCAAGGGAATGTCATAATGCTAAATATCATGGTCTCAATCCAGGCAGACTAGATTTGAATCAATTCTCTGCTAATTCTAAGTTGTCTGATTTTGGACAAGGTGACCTCTAACTCCAGTTTTCACATCTGTAAAATGGAGCTAAAATTGTCCTCAGGGTAACTGTAAAAACAAAATGAGATTAATCGTTTCCATTTTCTAAACAGTTACTACTGATTTTATAAAAAATCTGATCCTGTGATCCGGTCCCCTTGCTTAACTCCTTATAAAAGTTCAAGTGTTTTATCCAGTGATTCTCTGGGTTTTTCTAAGCAAATTCCTATCACCCACAAAAGACAGTCTGGTCTCCTTTCCAATATTTGTAACTGCTTGTTTATTGTATCTTTGCCAAGGTTTCCAGCATGATGTGGAAAAACAGAATGGCTCTTGCTGTCTTGAACTTGACTTTGATGGGACAACTTCTAACAATTCTCTATTGTATATAACGTTTCCAGATAACTGGAGTGGCTATAAAGTTCCAAAGTCTCTCTGTATTCGAGATTGCAAAATGTGTGTGCTCAGTCGTGTCCAACTCTTTGTGACCGTATGGACTGTAGCCCACCAGACCCCTCTGTCCATGGAATTCTCTTTTCAACCCAGGGGCCAAACCTGCATCTCCCTGCACTGGCAGGTGGATTCTTTATCGTTGAGCCACTGGGGAAGCCCAGATTGCTATGGATTGTCACCAGAATATACTGGATGTAATCAGATGGTTCTTCTATGTCTATTGAGACGATTATGGTCTTTCACCTTTGTTTCATTAATATAAGCTTTTTTAATATTAACCATCTTTGCATGCCTGGGATATATACTTTACTGGTCTTTTATTAAGTTTGTTTTACAAATATTTCATGTGATTTGGTAACATTTTATTTTAAAACTTTACATCTACATTCATAAGTGAGTTTGACTCTGGTTTTTCTCTACTTGAATTCTTCTTGCCCATTTTTACAGCAGGGTTATGCAAGTCCTGCAAACTGAGCTAGGCAGTGTTCCACTGTTTTCTATATTTTGGAGAGTTCTTTCTTTTTTTAAAATAATTGAAGTATAGATGAATTACAATATTGTGTTAGTTTCATGTGTACAGCAAAGTGATTCAGACACATATACATTTTGTCAGATTATTTTCCATTATAGGTTATCAAAAAATATTGACTATGGTTCCTTGTGCTACAAAGTACATCCTTCTCGCTTATCTATTTTATGTATGGGAGTTATGTTTTTAACCACCTAAATTTACTCCTCCTTTTAAGGGGTATACCTTTGACTACATTTTCAAATTTTTCTATGGTTATAGAAAAACATGTATTTTGAGTAGTAAGTTTTGCATGGCCTGGTTCTAAAGCCCTCTAACAAGGCAGTAATTCAAGACTTTAACAAGGAAACACAGGAGGCTGAGAAAAGAAAGGGAAGGGAGGTGGAAGCAAGAGTCAGAGGGTACAGACATGAAAGAGTGGGTGCCGGGAACCTCCACATAATAAAGAGAGATGCGACCAGCCTGACCAAATCCACACTGGTAGCAGGAACACTGGAAGGCTGGCAACCATTCATTTTCTTCTCCCTCTTGGGGATGGAGACAAATGGGATGAATGCCACCTCCAGAGAGGCAAGCACACAGGTCCAGCCACCTCATCCTCCCTGTGTCCTCAGAAGCACATGAGCTGTTGTGAACACACAGCGGGCGGAGCTGAGCCTGCTCCGAGCAGCTGCTTCTGGAGGGTGACAGGCCTACGTGTTTTGAATAAGGCACAGAAAATAAAGCGAAGGCACTGCTTAAGAAGCCAATCTGCGTCATCCAGGAATCATACAGAAACGTTAAGCAAAAATAGCACTTCTCGGAGAGAACTGGGGAACCTTGACTCCAGGCCAGGCGAGGACGTATGTCTCGGGATAGTTGTTGAAGCTCTGTGGGCCTCTGTCCTCGGGTATAAAGTAAGGAGTTGCCCTGGATGATCTCCAAGGTTTCTTTGAGCTCTAAAAATTGTATGTGTGATCCTTCTGCCTTCCTCCTCAGAACATTACAGAGGAGTTTGGCTAAGACTATTGCTTAGTTGATGAAGAGCCACAGGATGTGTGTCAATTGCTGCTGCTGCTGCTAAGTCACTTCAATCGTGTCCAACTCTGTGCGACCCCATAGACGGCAGCCCACCAAGCCTTGTCGTCCGTGGGATTCTCCAGGCAAGAACACTGGAGTGGGTTGCCATTTCCTCCTCCAATGCATGAAAGTGAAAAGTGAAAGTGAAGTCACTCAGTTGTGTCTGACTCTTAGTGACCCCATGGACTGCAGCCTGGTAGTCCTCCGTCCTACCAGGCTCCTCCGTCCATGGGATTTTCCAGGCAGGAGTACTGGAGTGGGTTGCCATTGCCTTCTACAGCTCAATAAAAAAACAAGAAGTCATCGCTACAGGGGAAAGAAAAGCTGCAGGACTGATTCAGATTAATAAAAGCAGGACTCTGCCTGGTCTTATAGGAGAAGGCAATGGCACCCCACTCCAGTACTCTTGCATGGAAAATCCCATGGACGGAGGAGCCTGGTGGGCTGCAGTCCATGGGGTCGCTAAGAGTCGTACACAGCTAAGCGACTTCACTTTGACTTTTCACTTTCATGCATTGGAGGAGGAAATGGCAACCCACTCCAGTGTTCTTGCCTGGAGAATCCCAGGGATGGGGGAGCCTGGTGGGCTTCCGTCTATGGGGTCACACAGAGTCGGACACGACTGAAGCCACTTAGCAGCAGCAGCAGCCCTGTCTTATAGATGATTTATTTATTTATTTTTTGGCCTCCTGGCTTGGGGGATCTTAGTTCCCTGACCAGGGATTGAACCTGGGCCCTCTGCAGTGTAAGCGCAGAATCCTAACCACTGGATCACCAGGGAATTCCAGATAGTTTGAATTTTTAAAGATGGCTAACTTGTAGTTCGGAGAAGGCAATGGCACCCCACTCCAGTACTCTTGCCTGGAAAATCCCATGGACAGAGGAGCCTGGTGGGCTTCAGTCCATGGGGTCGCTAATTGACTTTTCACTTTCATGCACTGGAGAAGGAAATGGCAACCCACTCCAGTGTTCTTGCCTGGAGAATCCCTGGGACGGGGGAGCTTGGTGGGCTGCCGTCTATGGGGTCGCACAGAGTCGGACACGACTGAAGTGACTTAACAGCAACTAGTAGTTATGACCCTAATTTGTGTTATTTTTATTGCAGCTTACCACCAAAATGTAGTTCAGCCACTGATGCCACCAAAGCAATATTCAGAATTCTTCCTATTGCAAGGGTTTCCATTTTATTTATACACATGAGCATTTGAAATTGAAAGTGTGAAAGTGTTAGTAGCTCAGCCGTGTGCAAACCTTTGCGACCCCTCATGGACTCTAGCCTGCCAGGCTCCTCTGTCCCTGGAATTCTCCAGGTAAGAATATTGGAGTGGGTAGCCATTCCCTTCTCCAGAGGGTCTTCCCAACCCAGGGACTGAACCCTGGTCTCCTGCATTGCAGGCAGATTCTTCACCGTCTCCACCTTGGATGGGGAGGTGGCACTGATCACATGGAACTCTGGGCAGCTATTGCCTCTCAGGAGACAGTAAAGTGGATGGATGCGGGTGTCAGGAGGCTGCTAGCTCAGGTGATCTGGGGTTGAACAAAGCAAGCCTTTCCACTCAGTAGCTATTAGAATGGCAGGCCTATCTATGGTCAATCCTTTTTCCCTCTGGTAAATAGAACGTCCCCCATTCTGTCAACAGGTCTTTGGGAACAGATAGCACTGGCTCACCTGTCCTCAGGGCTTACACTGGTTCCAGGTGTTCTCTTTCGAAGAGGCAAGTAGAGCAGGAAACTGAGCTAGCTAGCAGGCAGTGTGGGTCTGGGAGGGGCAGCTGGTGGGGGGAGAGGAGATGACTCTGTCCTACACTCTAAGACATTATCCCATCCAAGACCCAGAGGAAAAAGTGGGCATTTGTCAATTGTGAAACAAAACCAACAAAACCAAAATTCCCACACATTAAAAAAAAAAAAAGTTTTATGTTTCTAAATTTTGAAGTTAGGTAAAATATTGACATGAAAGGAAAGGACTCTCAAACCCACAGCTTAGTTTCACTGGCAGGGCTGTGAGCAGGAAGTGGGTTTTGGGTAACCTTGAGCATGTACTCTGCATGAATTAATAAAATGGAAATAGTAGTATATTACTATCCACAGCTTAAACAGATGAGATGGTACATGTGTAAGCAAAGAAAGACACAAGCTGGTGGGCTAGCAAAGTGCCTCTGCCCTTCCTGAGATTGGGAGCATTTCAAAGCTTTTGTTTGAGCCTTAGACATTTCAATGCTTTAATTTAGCCACTATAGGTATTACATGTTGAATAAAAGATCCTCCTCTTACTATGCAATGTGAGCTTGATAATTATTGGCATTCAGAAGATAAAGCAGCTCTCATCTGTCTTCTGAGAACTTCCATGCCATCCTATGCAGGGCTGGGTCTTAGCCAGCAGCATTTATGGGACGCTGTTCCCTGGTGTCAGTCACAAAGCATAGCTGTTTTTCCCCCCAACACATTTTTGCTTTTCTTAAGACACCACCATAGATTAGTTTTACTAGTTAAACTTTGTAGAATTAATTTACATTTTCAACCTATTTTCTCCTTTACTTATTCTCTCCCTACCCCACTCTATCCCAGTCCCTTAATTCCAAGGGTAGAAACAACAGTTTTGATCAACTGATTTTCTAAAATGAGACTGGGGCTCCCAGGAGGGCATAGCAGAGCCCCACATCGCACTGAAGAGCCAGCTGAGGTTTGGAGCCAACGCACTAGTTGCAAAGTCCATTTTAGGTGGCTTTTTGGCAATGATGAGAATATGGTATATTTAATACATGTGAAATCTACTGAAACTTATTGAATAAATATTTCCCTTTCTCAACGTTCTCTGAAAGGCAGCAAGCAGATCTGGGGTTTGCATTCTAGGTGAACAAAGGATGGAGCTGGGTACAAGTTGCTTCACCTCTTCAAGTCTTGGTAACTTTATCTGCAGAAATGGAAGTGTCAAAAATGTTTAGAATCCCAGCCTCTCCCCAGCCTCTGAACTCTGCCTAAGCAGGAGTCACATATCCCCTTTCCAGACTTCCCTGGTGGTACGGTGGATAGGAATCCGCCTGCCAATGCAGGAGACACAGGTTCTATCCCTGGTCTGGGAAAATGCCACATGTGGAGCAGCCAAGCCCATGCGCTGCACCTAGAGCCTGTGCTCTGCAACGAGAGAAGCTGGAGCACTACAAGGAAGAGGAGTCCCCCGAGGTGCGACCAGAGAAAGCCCAAGTGCAGCAATGAAGACCCAGTGCAAAGAGAAAAATTAAAAAAAATAAGTAACTAACCGTCCCCACCCCCACCGAAATCCCCTTAGAAAAACAGAAAACAAACCCCATTTAGTACAAAACTGGTAGATTTGCCTTTGGATTTCATGTGTGTTGGGGACGGATTAAATGGAAAACAAACTCGAGAAAAGGAAAGTTCTGTGGCATTCTGCACTCTTCTGCTTCTGTTAAGTAAAAGCTTGACATTTACAAAATTCCACAAATTTATTTTTTTCTACTTAATCAAGAATGAAAATAACCACTACTTGCAAAGACTCAAAAGCTCACCTAGGACCAAAAAAAAAAAAAAAAAAAAAACAACCCTGCTGCTTCACACTTTGGTTTCAACTAGTTCTAGTCATCGGAGAAGGCGATGGCACCCCACTCCAGTACTCTTGCCTGGAAAATCCCATGGACGGAGGAGCCTGGTAGGCTGCAGTACATGGGGTTGCTGAGGGTCGGACACGACTGAGCGACTTCACTTTCACGCGTTGGAGAAGGAAATGGCAACCCACTCCAGTGTTCTTGCCTGGAGAATCCCAGGGACGGGGGAGCCTGGTGGGCTGCCGTCTATGGGGTCACACAGAGTTGGACACAACTGAAGCGACTTAGCAGCAGCAGCAGTAGCAGTTCTAGTCATGCTTTAGAAACACCTGGGGTGGGCAGAAGGGGTTGGAGATGTCATTAGGAGCAAGTGCTCTGAAGAGCCAGAAAGTAATCAGATGCAGCTGGTAATAAACAGGATGTCACCAGTTCAAGCATAGGGCACAAGGAAGAACTACATTTTCCAGTCTCAGCAAACACGTGGCTAAAAGCTGATGATGCTGTAAAAGACATTTTTCCTACACGAAGGAGGACTGCCTACCTGAGAAATTAAAGGATGATGAGACAATGCAAATATAACCAGCCTTTCTTAACTGGGTTCTAGGAGAGAATTCCAACCCACACAAGATGCTGTGAATGACTCTTCCCAATGCCGCAAAGGACCGTACACAGTTAGTGCTATTCTGGGTGCACAGAAGAGAAGGTAATTCATTACAGATGATGGATGCTGTAAAGTGAGGAATCCCTATGGAGAAGGGCTGCCCAAATCCAGCAGCTATCCTGAGGTGAGAGAATAAACCGAAACCTTTTTTAGGGTATGCCTTCCTATTGCTATTCTGGGGACTTCGGGGCTGTAACACTTGCTCAGGCTTCAAGTCTGTCATATGGATGTGCCACATGGGGCACTGGTCACATATTTATTCTCTTATCTCTTCTCCCCTTTCCAACTTGGGTCCAAGAGAAACCTAAAACTTAACTCTTGTATAAGGATGATGTATAAAAAATAGGACAGCTGAAAAACCATAAATATAATTATTCAACAGAGGAAGATAAAAATGGTAGTGATGAATGGGAACGCTGAGGAGATGGTGTTCACTGCTCCTCTGCTGTGAACTAGCTGTGTCATCTCAGGCAGGTCCTCCATCTGACACGGAGTGGCTTCCATGACTGTGTCTACAAAATGGGGCCAATCTTACTTTGTCTGCCAGAAGGAAGGAGGCTGACTTATCTGATGTGAACTCAAAATCCCTTTCAATTCCAAGACCTAGAATTCTGAGGAGCTGGCATGTCTACAGCTGTTCTCGCCTCCCCGCAAGCCAAACGTTTCCAGCTAACTCACATCAGTTCTCTTACTTTTCATGTGTCATTAGGACACACTGCTTCCTAACACAAGGCAGAAAAAACAGTCGGGAGCAGCAGAACACCGAGAGCACAGAACTCAACCTCTGCTGTGTATCTTCAGTCCCTTTAGCCCCCAGAAGGGAAAATCAGGGCTTCTGTAGCTAATCAGGATTACTGGATTCTCCCTTCTCCCCTGACTACATGCCCCCCCTTTCCTGAGAAAACTCCCTCTCATTTTCCTTTTTAAAAAAGTCTCTAAATGGCCATAATCAAAAAATCTACAAACAATAAGTGCTGGAGAGGGTGTGGAGAAAAGTGAACCTTTTTGTACCGTCGATGGGAATGTAAATTGATACAGCTACTATGGCAATTCCTTAAAAAACGAATAATAAAACTACCATATGACCCAGGAATCCCAGCTCTCAGCATATACCCTGAGAAAACAATAACTGAAAATGACACACGTACCCCAGTGTTCATTGTAGTACTGTTTACAATAGTTAGGACACGGAGCAACCTACATGTCCATCGACAGATGAAGGGATAAAGAAGCTGTAGTATATATAGACGATGGAACATTACTCAGCCATAAAAAGGAACACATTTGAGTCAGTTAAAGTGAGGTGGATGAACCTAGAGCCTGTTATACAGAGTGAAGCAAGCCAGAAAAACACATATTGTATATTAATGCATATATATGGAATCTAGAAATATGGTACTGATGAACCTATTCACAAGGCAGGAATACATACAGAGACACAGAGAACAGACTTGTGGGCACAGCGGGGAGAGGAGAGGGTGGGACGAATCGAGAGAGTGGCGCTGAAACATACGTCGCCATATGTAAAACAGAGAGTGAGCGGGAAGCTGCTGTGTACCACAGGGAGCTCAAGCAGTGCCCTGTGACAACCCAGAGGGGTGGCAGGGAGGTTCAGGAGGGAAGGGACATATGTATACTTTTGGCTGATTCATGATGTTATAAAGCAATTATCCTCCAATTGAAAATAAATTTAAAAAATCAGTACATGTGTATCATTTAATACCTCAAATAGCAATCTTGCCCCTCTCCAAGTGAGATAGCTTCTCACGCCCCAGAGAAATAAAACCAATTCTTGTGGTTCTGTCTTCTTGCATTTCTCTCCATCTTTTCAATGGCATCTTATTATACTCCTCGTTCTTGATTTGCAGATTGGGATATTATTTAAGACCTTCTTATTATGGAAGATGAGGACTTAGCTATTTTATACACCCCCAAGTATCTTTCTATAAAGCAAATATTTCCCTAATCCCCCAGCTTTAGAGCCAGAATCCAGCCACTCAGCACAATGACAGCTGAGGCACCGACAGCACTTGACCACAGATTCTCAGTGAGCCTGCTCTGAAGTCCGTGTGCCCTGCAGCTGCATTCTCCCAAGATGGTATTAAAATTCTCCCTGTCTAGCTATGAAGATGCTAATAACATTCAGAAGTGATTTTAGAGCTCTGTGGCAGTAAAGAAACCACCAGGTTTCAATGGACCAAAGCCTACAAAATAGGAATTTAGAAAATTGTTCATTAAATGACCATAAAACCCAGAGCCTCTCTAGTTCTATACAGTCCATTTTCTCTACTCATTCTCTTCCCATCTTCATTGAGCCCCTTCCCCAAGGGCTCCAAACCCTCTGGCCCCAGAGGCTTCGACTGAAGGGATCTGGGTGGCCAGCCCCAGGCTGCGGAGCGAATCAGCTTGGCCCCTCCAAGGCACCACACTGCTCATCTCTCAAGTTCATGGGGGCCTTCTCCACAAGATACACTAGAGCACGTCTCCCCACAAGACAAAAGCAATGAGAGGGAACAGAACTGAAGGTCCTTCCATGCTGTCCCTCTCAAGGATCCTGGTTCTGAAGAGAGAAAGCCGTCTGCCAGGGGCATGGATGGGAGTATGCTGACTCTCAGTGATATCTCCAAATGCCCACTGCAGACTGCTAGCCTTTGTTGTCATTGCTTTATATTCTTTGCATGACTCATAAATCTGCATCACGTGACTCAGGCATCGGAATCCACACACCGCCCCCCCCCCCCCCACCTCATCCATATTTAATGCCTAGCCAGCTAGGTATTTCTGTTCACCTGGATGGATTACAGTAACTGAGGTCTGCCAGGGAGGAGAGATGATGGGGCTGGATGGTAGGTGACAAGGAGCATTAACAGCCAAAGGGTGAGACTGGGTGGTGATGCTCAAACCTCGCCTCCTAGCTGTGGACGCAACAGAAAACACGGCAAGAAAAATATGACATAAAGCTACTGAAAATCCCTCAAAACCACCAACTGAAATGGCAACCCACTCCAGTATTGCCTGGGAAATGCCATGGACAGAGGAGCCCGGCAGGCTATAGTCCATGGGGTCGCAATGAGTTGGACACGACTGAAATGACTAAGTATGCAGGATAACAAGCCAATGAACACTTTGGCCATAAGATGCAAAGAGCCGACTCATTGGAACACATGGATGCATGTTATATGTTGGAGGATGATGTGGAGGAGGGGGCAACCCCAACCCCCTCTGGTGGAGAAGTTGTTGGGCTTGGGAGCTCAAAAAGCATGGGCTGATGCTTTTTGAAAGCCGACTCTTTCCCTGATATGGGGAAAGACTGAGGGCAAGAGGAGAAAGGGGTGGCAGAGGATGAAATAGTTAGATAGCATCACTCACTTAATGGACATGAGTTTGAGCAAATTCTTGGAGATAGTGAAGTCAGAGAAGTCTGATGTGCTACAGTCCATGGGGTTGCAAAGTGCTGGACATGACTTAGCAACTGAATAACAACAATGAATGAAATATGAAACCCTGTGATTGTTATACAGTATATTGGGGTTCAGATCACCCATTTATTGAGCACCTATACAGCCAAGCTTTATAGGGTTACAGAGACTATAACGATGAATAACCTGCTTTGAGCTAAGTAAAGTTACTTGTTCAGCAGATAAAATGTGCAAGTCAAAAAAGAAGCAGGTTTTTAAGTAGCAAGAGAGGGATAAACAAGAATGCTATAGGATTTGAAAGAAGAGAAAACAATCATAATTGGTTGAGGGTGAAACAGTAAGACACATGGATGGATAAACAGTCCAAGACCCAGAAAATCAGAGCAGTTGCTAATCTGGAGTCTCTGGTGGTGGCTCCGTCGGCAAAGATGTGGACACACACCAGGCTGGTGGCAGGAGGGGCGTGGGAGGACTGTAAAGGCAACTAGCAACGCATGGGCAGTTACGTGTGTGTCTGCATGAGCGTTCACACATGCTGAGCTGGATGCTAATTTCACGTGGAGGACTTGCAACATGGTTCTACCATCCTGAGAAGACAGGCTGGTTTAGGGGCTGGGAGTCAGGAAACTGTGAGCAGAGACAGCCATGCTTTTTGAGCACCCAAGCCCAGCAACTTCTCGACCAGGGGGGTTTGGGGTTGCCCCCTCCTCCACGTCATCCTCCAACATATAACATGCATCCCTGTGTTGTTCAGTGTCCTATTTTCCTCCTGGTCCCAAGGAATGCCTTGGAATAGAGGGAACCCTTGGCTCCAGCAGCACAAACAGAGATCTCCTTCTGGTTCCTTCCTCTGAAGGTTTTCTCCTATACACACTATTCTCTTAGAAATTCTCCTTCTGGCTCATCGTAAGTTGTAAGAGGGTCTATCACCACTTATACTCTTTCTAAATGAGTTCAAAGTCCTAATCCCTGTCTTACCCACATCAGCTTTGCTGCTGCTGCTAAGTCACTTCAGTCGTGTCCGACTCTGTGTGACCCCATAGAGGGCAGCCCACCAGGCTCCGCCATCCCTGGGATTCTCCAGGCAAGAACACTGGCGTGGGTTGCCATTTCCTTCTCCAATGCATGAAAGTGAAAAGTCAAAGTGAAGTCACTCAGTCATGTCCGACCCTCAGCGACCCCATGGACTGCAGTCCACCAGGCTCCTCCGTCCATGGGATTTTCTAGGCAAAAGTACTGGAGTGGGGTGCCACTGCCTTCTCCGACCGACATCAGCTTTAGAATGCAACAAACCTCGGGAAGCCGTAGCCTCTATAGGTGTTAACCTGGCTGCTCACTTCCACGGCTCCAGCTTTTAGAGACATCCCTGACTTCTTAGGACAAAAAGTCTCATGACAGGGAACTTGTGAACAAACAGGAAACCTGGTGTGTCAGCCCCTGACGACCCTCCCATCCTTACACGGGATGTTGCTAATGGTCACTGGCCTCGTGGCTGGGCTTGTCTTGGGGAAGGGAGGTACTGTTATTAAGAGGCCCCTGTGTGTAAACAAGTGGAATGAAGGTAAGGATTGTGTACGGCAGGGCCCACAGGGAATACAATGAAGCTGTGCTTCTCCCGCCGTGAGTTTCCAAGTGCCAGGAAACAGCAGGGCAGTTCCTACATGTCCTTCCAGGCGTTCGGCATTACCCTGAACAGCACGTCGATTCCCTGTGGATTAAAGGACAAAGCCAGCAGGGGTGCCGGCTTCTATGGCCCCAGTCCCTCTTGCCCGCTCCCGCTTCCATAAATCACGCTGGCAGGTAGCTGGGAAGCAGCTGTGGATGACAGGGTTGCTCTGGAGCACAGGAAGCCACCTTTTAACCCGCCTGCTGTTGTTTGTCTCTCAAACGTGACAAAGGAACAGATGTAAGCAACATGCCAACTGTTGAGAGGATCTGCTTGGAGCGCTATAGGAAGCCTGCTCAGAGTGCATCACACCAGCCGCTCCACGGAGGCACAACTGAGTTCATTTCCTGACGCTCAGCCCCCAACTGCCACCGACAAGCACTCTCTGTTCATGCCAGGTTGGGGTCTGCAATGCTTAGACTACTCACCACGTACAGCCTGCTGCCGCCTTCACCCCGTGCCCCGAAGCCCCTTCCCAGCCCTGTTCCAACACCATCGAAGTCCAGCCTCAGCTCCCAGGGGTCTTCTCTGACCCCCAGGCCCCATCCTGGGCCAGAGCATTTAACAGTCTGTGCCGGTTTCTAAGCCTCTCACAGGGCCATATCCTCCCTGTCCAAACCATCTGGTTACCTCCATGAGGGATGGAGGCGGGTTCACCCACCTCTGTCTTCCCAGAGTTGCGTTTTTTAAATCACTAGTTGCAGGATGAATGGGTCAGGAATCATGTTTACAGGGTTGCAACTAATATTTAAAATACTAAATTAAAAAACAGCTTATAAAAGATACTTTTGGGACAACTAAGGAATTATTGGGGAACTATTAGGGGATATTATGAAATTCCTATTAATTTTCTTAGGTCCAGTTACGATGTTGTGTAGGAGAATATCTCGGAGAAGGCAATGGCACCCCACTCCAGTACTCTTGCCTGAAAAATCCCATGGACAGAGGAGCCTGGTAGGCTGCAGTCCATGGGGTCGCTAAGAGTCGGACACGACTGAAGCGACTTCACTTTGACTTTTCACTTTCATGCACTGGAGAAGGAAATGGCAACCCACTCCAGTGTTCTTGCCTGGAGAATCCCAGGGACGGGAGAGCCTGGTGGGCTGCCCTCTATGGGGTCGCACAGAGTTGGACACGACTGAAGTGACTTAGCAGCAGCAGAATATCTTATTCTTTAAGAGATGCATGCTCAAGTTATTTAGAGGTGACTTACTTTCAACTGGATCAACAGAAAAAATACCTGTGTGCAAGCTGACACATACGCAAATAGGCAAATAGACACATAAGGCAAATAGGGTAAAACATTATCACTGCCGACTCTAGATACAGAGTCTACAGGCTTTCACTGTACTAGGCTTTAAATTTTCCTGTGTGCTTGAAAAGTTTAATAATGAAACAGAAGAAAATAAAAAAGAAGAGGGAAAAATCAGAATGCAGGGCATGAAATATGATCTGGTTTGGGGTGTCTACTGGATGCGTATCCTAGGTGACAATTTAAATGTATTTCCTCCTTTGCATCAAGGCCCAGACTCTGAAATGCTGCCCTGCAGTTCCTCACTGCACCAAGCACATGGCAGGTGCACTCTGAACTGTTTAACTTCTAGAAGCACAGAATTTTAGTGAAGGGGCAAGCTGAGAAATCATTTAGTCTCCAGTTACATCCCATTAACGCCAGCTATGTCAAAATATCCAAGCCATTTCCTGCCTTAGCACATTTGGCCCTAACCTCAACTCAGCCTTCAGGACTCTTATCAGATATTTAATCACTCATCAGGAAGGCTGCTCCCCTGCCCCCTCCATGCCAGGGAGGTGGTTAGTGGAAGACTCCAAGAGTAGGGTGCCAGTTGTTCCAGCGTGCCGGGGATTGAAGTATGTCTTCTGTGGGACTAAGGACTTTCAGTGCTAAAATTAGGACAGTCCCAGGCAAACCAGGTTGGCTGTTCACCCTAAATGTGAAGGAAGACTGGGAGAGGGCCTTGAACAGATCCAGGAGGGCGGACACCATATGCCTTGTAGCATCATGGGAACAAGAAGGGCTAGAACAAATTCAGGGCAGCGAAATTATGACGAGACAGAGATCTCCCTGACAACATCCCAACAGCAGCAGCAAATGCCAAATTGCCAAGTGTCTCTCATGCCCCTAAACAGAACCTCTGATTATTCACCAACTCATGTGGAAAGCAAAAGACCATGGGAACTTACTGTAAAAACGTCATCATCACCAAGCTCAGCCTCATTGTGGATGGTGGAAGATGATGTTGTGGAGCCTAAAAAAGACACAAAAACCACAAAAAAGTGTTTCCAAAGAGGATAAGTCAAAGCCACTCATTTAAAGAAACCACATCCTACTCCTTTCATATGCGGATCACCAGCAGAAATGTTACTTGGGAATTAAATGCTTTAATTTTAAAATATAATTTATTTATTCATTTATGGCTGCACTGGGTCTTTTTTACTACATGTGGACTTTCTCTAGCTGTGGCGAGCAGGGGCCTATTCTTTGTTGCGATGCATGGGCTTCTCACTGGTGGCTTTTCCTGTGCAACACAGACTCCACGTGTGGGCTTCACCAGTTGTGGTGCTCGGGCTCAGATGCTCCACGGCACGTGGAATCTTCCTGGACCAGGGATAGAACCTGTGTCCCTTGCATTATCAGGCACATTCTTAACCACTGTACCACTAGGGAAGTCCTTACATACTTTTAACTTGCTCTTCTTTAATTGATTCTAGCCAGCATGTTTCCTAAATGAACTTTACTTACTGTTGTTCCCAAATCGATCCCTCAAACGTCCTCACTGATCAGTAGAGAACAGGCACACGGAGAGGCGCCGAGGAGGTGGTGCTCAGAGAGCCTACCCCCGGCTCTGAAGGACCCCCCGACTGCTAAGCACTGGACGGAGGAGCCCAGGTTAGACCTGCCACAATCGCACTGTGAAACTGGACTTGGATCTCTGGGCTTTTCATTTACCCACAAAGGGACGTGAACTAAAGAGCTAGTATGGTCGCCTCCTCTTCTGAAATTTAGACACTATAAACCCCAGACTGTGGGAGAAGCCACCTTCTAAACTGGTACCTGGGCAAAAAGGCTTTTTTCTTGCAGTACTGGCAGTGAGTTTTGCAGGTCAACATTTAGGATAATGTCAAAAAAACACAAAAACCCAGTTTATTCTATCAGGGAATGAAATGGTTATTTACAGTTCAACTGATTTATTTGTTCATTTCTTTCTTCATTCTGGTAGGCAAATCATGTAACTTCTTCCTTTCTCTCCTAATAGCACCCCATTTATGTGGATCAAATTAACTAACCCTGTTAATGGCCAAAAAGGGAAAACATGCTTAAATTTGCATAAGTGATAGAGTACCAAAAGAGAAATTCAGTCTTATCATCTCCTTTTTCTTGGTTAGGCCTTATGAAATGCACATTTAGAGAGTATTTTGCTATTAACATAAAATTGAACTCAAAAGACTTGATCAGAAAGGGATGAGAAATATTTAAATTCCCAATGAAGGCTCAGAGGAGAAAAAACAAGTTCCATAATACCATGTGTGCAGTTTCTATTGCTCTGAGACTCTTAGATCTCTACTATTTGAGTCACTCTAGTCCATCAATGTTTAAAGCAAGTTTGATAGAACAGAGCTAGGTAGAATGTATGAGAAAAAATTAAGAGAACCAAATTTTGTGTGTGGCTTCAGTGATTAAGCACATGGATATAGTACAAACTTCTCTCAGTAATACAGGAGTGGGCTTCCCTGATAGCCCAGTGGCTAAGACTCTGTGCTCCCAATGCAGCAGGGGTGGGTTTGATCCCTGGTAAGGGAACTAAATCCTACATGCTGCAACTAAGACACAGCACAGCCAAATAAATAAATAAAAGAAAATAATACAGGAGCTATTTTCTCATCTAAACATTTAAAAGCTATGTTTAATAATAAGATTTTAAATATTATCCACTTGTGTTAGACTTATGGTGTACACACTGGTTTCTACTCATTTTGTCCACCCCCCGTGGTTGTAGTTCTCAGATTCATTGTTTCAGCTAGAATTGTCTCCCTGATGATTTTAAGAGATTTTTTTTTGAGACCTGCTTTTCTCTCCTCCCCCAAATGAAGAAAATGACTTTAGAAAACATTTCTCTCTTATACACATGAAATACATATTCTTTTGTGATGAATCTAACCAATTCTGAATATGGCTTTACTGTGCCTTGCTTGATACTTCTTTGTTCACAGGTTGGCTATGACACCTTGAAACCTCTGATTTGATAACTGAATGTGTCGAAATGGAGAATTTGTGTGTTTGCATCTGTGGACACTCGAAAAGCCCCTGAGAACTGACTGCCCGAGAGCCTTTCAGGCCATGATTAAATGCCACACAGTGTCCACCAGCTGCTTACTCACAGACTAAGGAGTCACAGATTCCTTCTCCTTTCCCCTGGGCCGTTGTTACACAACAGTGGGAAGGCCTACAGCCTCTTCTGGGCCCATTAGAATCCATTCTCCACCTCTGGACCAAGACAGGTTGCACCCAAGCTTTTTTCTCAGGAAAAGGTGAAATATATCAAAAAGGCATTTACATGGATGTCAGAACTTGTCTTTCCGGAGCAGTCTAAAAAACCAGTTGGAATCACTCATTATTCTGAAATCCATTTCCTTCTCCACTGCACTGTCACTTAGAATATTTTTATCCTTGGATGTTCCTACAGTTTTGGCCTCAACCAACCTGGCCTCTAGCCCTCCTGCAAATAATCCACAAATATGTGATGGCAGACAACTGGGATTAAAAAGAACCTGGAAACTTCCCACAGACCCACTGAGAATGCAGTGATCAATTCAATACCTTCTATTAGGTCTTCGATTGCTTTCCTCACTCCCCTGTCAAAGGCTCGAGCGTCAGCAGGGCTTTGGAAAGTAAGTCCAAACTTCCTATTGTCGACCTTCCAATGATGAAAGGTTGGGTTGGCTTTGGTGTAGACCAAGTCCTTTCTCACATAGCATTCCAATACCACCTGGAGGATTGAAACACACAGGTGGGTTACTTTTTAAATAGTCACGATGCTGTCTGGTTACAAAAATCTAACTAGGAATGACTGTTTTTGATGGCAACTGATGACCCCCCCTGCCCACTGCCTTCGTGCATCTGTGAAGGCTTCTTAGAAGAAGGCTTTCCCTGCCTCTGTTGAGCATCCACTCATTGCTGCTCCCCCCATCCCCACCTTGGTGGTCCTTGCTGTATTGCTCTGCTCCTTAACCATGCTCTACATTTCTCCAGCCCCTAGCTGGGGGTGGAGGGGTGGAGTGGGGTGGAGTGGGGCTCTAAGCTGAGGCCCAGTCTTGGGGCTTTGCTCTATTCTAGGCTGACTGCTTTTCCCTCAGGGCCTTTGTATTCATGACTCTCAATCCTCCTTCTCTTGTCCTAATGCCCTTTCTCAGTGACCTCAAATTCAACAAGCTGGGAAAATAACTAACTTGCTCTGAAATTGCTGCCCTTAGTTTCCTATGCCAGCTTCTTATCTAGCAATGCCAACCTCTGTTAATTTTCTCTGGCTTGAATCTCCATGGTTTCCTTTTGCCTCTTCTGCTTGTTCTATCCCCTGTTTATGTTAAACACCAAGTACATTTCATTTTCCCTTCAGTATATTTTGTATCAACCCTGGTTCAATTGCTACCACCCTGATCTAAGGTCTCTAATAAACCTTTTATCTGGATTATTAGAACATTCTAGCAATCTAGTCTCAGAACTGCCTTTTCACTAGGCTATGACTTGGAGGAGATTGTCTCAGACCTTTGATCTTTTTATCTCTAAAGCGGAAATAACACCAACATTATCAATGAGAACATATACACGAACATGCTCTGCAAATACTGAACAGTGAGGAACCTGAAGGGTTGTACGTACTTACCAGGATATTGCATCATGTTTTTCTACTCTTTTACTTCAGTTTTTATCACCTTCACAATTTAGTACTTGATTTCATATTATTTTCTAAGAGTTTCATGTGCTTTAGTCTTGTTCCTTTAACTAGACTGTAAAAAGATCAAGATGTCTTATAAAATAACTCCCTCTATGTACAGAGTGCTACTGCTGGCAAAGATATCAGAGTTCAATATTACAGAATAAAAGAGGCATTGAAATCATGTGAATGTAAACTCTATTCTTTATTCATGGATAGCTCCAAAATACCAACAATATTTATTTCTATAGTTTCATTATGTATATATCAGATGATTTCACTAAGTTTTACCAGCTTTGATCTTGTTCAGCAAAGTTCTACATTTAATGAGATACTATTACTTTTAGACTAAGTGAAAGAGTGAAATTAATAAAAATTAGAGAATATCTTTAAATGAATAAAATTTCAAGAATACATCTAAGCAAACAGGAATTAAGTATTGCCTAATAAATGTTCTCTAACTTAATAGATGAGAATAATAGTCAAACTGGCCTATCCAAGCATCGCAAGCAGTTAACTTTATTCCATTGTGTTGAAGGAAGACAATGGTCCCCTCACACAGTTCTATTTATGATTAAATTGCTTATTATGGCCATTTTCCCCTAAGAATAGCTCAATGATTAAATGTCAGCCCAGCCCCATTCCAAATTGGGGAAATCCAAATAACCAAGGCTTTAGCTAACAAATGTTATCTATTTTAGAATTTAATAGTCTCAATGCAAAATCTCAAAATAAACTTTTTTGTAAAAACAAACATTTCCAGTTTCTCCATATTTTTATGGCGAAAAAGTTAGTCTTTCGTTGACATTTTCTGAGTTTAAGATTATCCCAAAGGTACATTTTCCTAGAGAAGTGTAATAAATTCTTAGAAAAGTAAAGTTTAGCCACCTAAACTATGTGGGAAGAGGGATGGGGAAGAGACCAGATACCATCTCTTTATCCTCTTAAATCTCTTTATCCTCTTCAACAAAATTATATCATTATATATCTATGTAAGTTTAATGACAAAAATGATAACATTCAAATGCTGTAATCTTCATAACAGGTATAACCCCTTAGTGAAGTTTTGGCATAATAGGTATTAATCCTCTAAAATGAAGTTTGGGAATTTGACTAAAACTTGAGAAAGGGTTTTAAAAATGGCTTTTTCAATGAGAGGCATGGGGAGAAAAATAAGTGATTATATATTCTTGTTGAAGGTATTTCATCCCTCATTTGATGCCTTCTGAACTGTATCTGTTGCATTTGACAATAAAAAATTACATTAATCTTCACCTGAATTCATAGAGTTGGCTTTATTTTAGAGCACCTGCTTTCATTAAAATCTAAGCACATGCAAGAAAATGCAAATACAGTTCTTAATAAGCACTCTTGGATGGGAGAGAGGTTTTTAACAAAATTTCTTTGTCTTGTCCCTTCCAGCAAATATCATTTTGCTGTTTCACAATCTGTGATGAAAGTAAATAACCTTCTAGATGATGAACCAAACAATACATTTTGTGAAACTTGTGGTCATTTAGTTGGATTAAAATGAAATAGTCACTGGTGTTCCTTTATTTTTTTCTTCCATTTTTAAAAATCTTACTAGCCTGTGAAGTGGAGAAGGAAATGACAACCCACTCCAGTATTCTTGCCTAGAGAATCCTGTGGACAGAGGAGCCTGGTGGGCTGCCGTCTATGGGGTCACACAGAATTGGACACGACTGAAGCGACTTAGCATGCATGCATGCACTGGAGAAGGAAATAGCAACCAACTCTAGTGTTCTTGCCTGGAGAATCCCAGGGACGGAGGAGCCTGGTGGGCTACTGTCTATGGGGTCACACAGAGTCAGACACGACTGAAGCAACTTAGCAGAAGCAGCCTGCGAAGGGGCCTTCCCAGGCGGCGCTAGTGGTAAAGAACCCGCCTGCAGGTGCAGGCGACACAGGAATCACGGGTTTGATCCCTGGGTCAGGAAGATCCCCTGGAGAAGGGCATGGCAACCCACTCCAGTATTCTTGCCTAGAGAATCCCCATGGACAGAGGAGCCTGGAGGGCTACACTCTATAGGGTCTCAAAAAGAATCCATACTGTAGAAGGTTCAATATAGCGGAGTCCATGAAGGTTCCATTCTTGCTCAGCTCTCTGTCTGTCCCCTCGACACCTCTCTACCTCCAGAGCTGCCCACTGACAGTATGGGCACTACCTTAGTTCCCTTCCTGCAGCTTCTTTATGTACTCACATAAGTTTGTGTGTGTGAGTCTGTTTAAATGTAGCCACACCTATACACTGGTCTTCAATTTGCCTTTTCCTCAAAAATATGTCTCAGAGATACAGGAAGGTAAAAAAGGACTCTGTTTAGTGGCTGCGTAATATTCCTCAGAACAGATATATGAGAATTGTTTTGCCATTCTCCATACTAATGGGCATTCAAGGTCATTTCTAACTAGTCACTTTTAAAGACAATGCTGAAATGAACATTCTTGAACATGTTCTCAAAGTTTGGTATTTGGGCTCTTGGGAGCCTTCCCTCTACAACCCCAGGTCCTTTCAAGGGGTTCAGGATGGCACAACTATTTTCATATATTAACACATTTTTGCTTTTCCATTGTGCTGCCAGCTCTGCTAATGCTGCAAAAGGAACGGTGGGTAAAACTGTTGTGCTGAGGCTCAATCAAAGCCAGGCAGTGGCACCAAACAGTACCAAAGCCACCGGATTCACCACTGGCACACACAGTGGAAAAAAGCCAGTTTTATGTAGGGTTGTCCTTGATGAACCAGTTAAAAATGACTGAAATCATGACCCAAGAATACACATCTTTCATTTTGTGTGATGAAATGGATGTACATGTAACTGGATTCTCCTATCTGTGTCCACACTTGATCTGCTGTAACATGTTGCTTTGGTTGAAGCAGAAGAAACTCGGGCTTTGCACAAATGCACAGTTGGAAAGGGAAGAGTATCTCTCACAGCCTTTTTACTTCCGCTGTGTATGGAAGAGTTATGACTATCTCAAGGAAAACGTGCGTAACTGCTGCCGTTGGGAGTTGAACTAACTGCTTTTCTCATGAATCATCGGGTTTACTTGAAAGAGCAACCTACAGATGAACTATGGTTATTCAGACTTGGGTACTTTTTTTGAAGATGAACACAGTGAACCTGTCACCTCAAGGAAAGCAAGGAGGTATTTTTTGACAATAATAAAATTTGAACTTTCAAGTGAAAATTAGAATTTTGGACATTTGGCAATACTTAAAAAGACTTTTCTAATGATATTAGTGGTGATATTAAGAAATGTGATTTTTTTTTGATACTGTAGACTTAAGTATATCAACATTTGGAAGATCTGTGTAACTCAGTAAACCATTATTTTCCAAATGACCAATGCATGATGTTACAAAATCAGGAATGAGTAAAAGATTGATGCAAAGAGAAAGGTGAATCAGTGGATTTTAATGTAATAAGAGTCTGAAAAGGTTTCAGAGTCTGCATTTAAGAAACTACTACAAACTGAGTTTTGGTTTAGATCGAAGTGTTAATATATCAGTAATGATCTGAAAAGGCTATTAAAATAGTTCTACATCTTCCAACTGCATATCTGTGTGAGGCTGGATTTTCTTCATATACTTCAGTCAAAACAACATATTACAACAGACTGAAAGCAAGAGTAGATATTAGAATCCAGCTATCTTCTACTAGGTTAGATATTAAAGAGCTCTGCAGAAATGCAAAGCAATGCTATTCTTCTAATCATTTTTTTTTTTCCTGGAAAATAGCTATATAGTTATTTGCCAGAAACAATGTCATTTATGCTAACCCTACTGTTTAAGATTTTTAACAATTTCAGTTTTAATTGCTAGTGTGGTAAATAGTAGTAGCTTATAGCCTATCAGACAAAAGCATTTTAGGGTCCTCAATAAATTTTTAGAAAGTAAAAGGATTCTGAGGCCAAAAATGTCTGAGAACTGCAGCTATCTATAAAGCTTGGTAAGTCTATTTCCATAGGATAGGGTTTAGATGTAGAATTGCCAAGTGAAAAGGAATACACATTTAAAATTAATATCCTGCCAAATTGCCTTTCAAATAGTTTTGCCAGCTGGAACTCCCACTAAATGTGTGTGGGAGTGCTCACAGACCTGCACTGGAATGATCAACCTTTTAGATTCTGTGATTAATCTTCATAAGGTAGTTTCTCATAGGATTCATTTAAGAAGTAAAAGCATCTAATCCATCAAAATAAGATTCAACTCAGCAATTTTTAATTTGCATATAACTTCTCAGGAAAACTTGACTGTCTCCAACTTAGAAAAAGTAACAACTGTGTGAATGAATACTTGGAACACAGACTTTTCCCATAGAAACAATGGCATCAACACAAGTTCACAGGTGTCAACACAAAATTCAAATAACAATAACAAAAACCAATGTGCTGAATTCTAGAACTGCACTACCTTGGAAAATCTATTGACAACACGGTTTCTACCAGAGACAGTACTTCATGTTCTGGTTGGAATACCAAGAACTCTGATACTATCCATTCTCTGTATTTCCAAAATGATCTCCACCTTCTCCTTGCCTTTCCACTGCCGAGGGCGGGGGTGGGGGGGTGGGGAGTGTCCTTCAACAACCTGTCCTGTTTGCACAGCTTCCAGGAGTATTCATACCCTCCAGTGGGCAGAAGTGCTGCATTATGGAAGCTGGAGGCCAAAGAATGAGTCATCATTTGACCAAAAGCGTGTGTGTGTGTGTGTGTGTGTGTGTTAGGAGTCCAGAATTTACCAGCACGTGAAACTGGAAAGTTTCATGTGAAACGGGGAAGTGAGGGATGGAAAGATGAAAGAGCACAACTAGGTGTGCGGGGGTCTGACTTAACTAGTGACAAAATTTACAAAAGTCCCAAAGTGTAGAGTCACAGAACGTAAAGGGGACAAGACGAGGGAGGGAGTGATGGAGAAACACAACAGGAGGGGATGAAGCATACAGTCCTTGTGCAACAGCCAACACACAACAGAAGCTGGTCCACAGCCAGGACTGCCTTCTTCCCATGCCGAGCTGGAATGGAGGGACCAAGATTTAGCTTCACAATGAAATGGTCCAAGAGCTGTCTCTAATGATTACATGCCCAAAGACTGGGGAAGTGGATTCTTCCCTGGAGCACTGAGTTTCCCACTACAAACTGGAAATAATAGTGTCCTTCTCCTTTAGAATGTGGCAGGAATGTAACTGAGATTATTTACATAAAGGGCTTCAAACGAAACTGTAGAACTTTACAATAATTATGTTCAAGCCAGTGATAAGAAACAAGTTTATAAATGTATCTATAAAATGAAGGGGCTGAATTATTAATAGACAATCTAAAGGCTATTTCAGGTTGACATATTCTAATGACAAACCACAGAAATACCAGGAAAAAACAGACCTAAAAATATATAACTGTTCAGGTTAGATAATCTGCTAACATAAAAGTAGTTAACAATAAAAATAAAAAGGAAAAAGTGAAAAAAATTTTTCTATCAAAATTTTTGTAGGAAAACAACACCAACTAAAATTAAAAAGGCAAGCAACAGATTATAAAAATATCTGCAGTAAAAATGGCAGATGAAGATGATTATCTTTGTTATACTTGGAGGGCATACATATCAAGGAGAATAGTCAGGCCCCAAAAAGTAAATATGCAAAGGACATTGACAGATAATTCACAGTGTTTAACAGAAAAACATTTGCTCTTATTGCTGATCAAAAATAAGATACCACAGTTATCCTAATCAAATTGGTAAAGATTTAAAATATCTGAGAAAATTCTCATATATGGTGGTAACAGCTCTTTGTATAAGTATCAAAAACCATAAAAATTTGACCTCCCCGCAGATTATTACAAGTAGACAGCAAGTGTGGAAAATGCAGGTAGATAAATACAGGGGTAAGGGGGAGGGAGACAATCTTAATATTTGACACTAAGGAGATCATCAAATAAACAACAGAACATCAACCTGATACCAGCAACATGGAAAATTTCTGATGAGATATATAAAACTGTTTATGAGCTCTGATTACAGCTAGGTAAAAGTAAAAATATGCACAAAGGGGAAAAACTATACCAAAGGGTTAAAGGTGGCTGTGCACATGTGACTTTGGCTCAGTTTGGGTTCAGGGTGTTAGTCACTCAGTCGTGTCCGACTCTGTGAACCCATGGACTGTAGCCCGCCAGGCCCCTCTGTCCATGGAATTCTCCAGGCAAGAACACTGGAGTGGGTAGCCATTCCCTTCTCCAGGGGATCTTCCCGACTGAGGGATCAAACCTGGGGTCAGGTGAGAGGGAATCAAACACTCGTTTCAGGTTCCCTGATGGGACCCAGAACAAGTAGTCTTTCTGAATCTTAGTTTCTTCAGATATAACTATACAGGCTGCTGTAAGGATACAATGATGTACCTTAACTGAAGGGCTAGCATTGTCCTTAGCCCCTAAGGAAATGCTGGATAAAGGGTATTTTACTTTTTTTGGGTTAGTGTATAATGCCTTTATTGTGAATATCTAATAAACGAGAATGTTTTAACTATTTGACTATTATGTAAGGAATTTCTTGAATGGCCACATTTCTTAAAATATTCTCCCTTTAAATTTTTGTTTTATTTTCAGAAATGAATCAAGTGTGAAAACACCATTTCTATTAATCCATATATAATGTTTAGAAATTGTTCTGCCTCATTTATTTTGAAACCTTTATAAACCCTAAGAAGTGGTGGCAAAAGAAGATTAAATTTGTATACCTAGCACATAAAACTCAATAGATGCCACTGTTAAGGGTCTCAAGTGTACCAGGTATATTCCTGTGGTGTCTTTGTATTTTTCTCTGTTGGGGTCCTGCACATTTTGAATCAATGGTTGGCTGTGGAGTATACATTCCAGGATCAAATATACAGAGGACCATGTTCTTCCAGGTCCAAGGCCACCAATTAAAAATAGACTTAGACACTCAATTTCCCTTCATATCATAGATTGCTTCGTAACAGAACTGGACATTGAATTCCTTCATGAAAATGTATGTTATAAACTACCAATGCCCCCATCCTTTGAGATCATGAGTACTCTCCAAAGTGCATATTTTTTAGCATACAGAATTATCACAGAAGTGTAATGCCACTGCTTTCCATTACTTTCTTTCCCCAAATATGTTTTATTCATTAGCTGATGAAATAGAAGCTGCAGTATCTTTAGGATAAACATTAATTTAGAGGTAACAAAATTATCAGGACGACACTTCCTCCTTGCCTTCTACCTCTCACCAGCCCAACCTTGATGGCATGCCCCATGAATAAACCCAACCGTTTAAAAAAACTCTGACTTCACAGATTACTACAATGTGATTCATAATAAAGAACATACTTCTGTTTCGAACATCTTGTTAGAGTAAGAGAAAGACAGCTTAATTAATCAAAGACGCAAATAAGACCGCCTAATGCACCACTTCTAAGCATTATATGGTGTGTAGTAGAAAGTGACTTCACTGGAAAGCCTGGGTTAGGTTTTGCAATTTGGTACCAGCTCTGGGAGTTCTATCTTTGGAAGCTCTTGCAAGATTTTGAAGTCAGAGAAAGAAGGGGAAAAATACCTACAGGAAAAGGGCTATGGTTTAACATCAAGAAATCAGTCGTTACTATGTAACCCACGCGTTGACGTCTGCCATTACCAGTTTGTCTTTCTGTCGTTCACCATGGATGAGAAAGCCGCTTCGTCCATTGCCTTCGGGGTGCATGACCTTACAGACCCCCACGCGACTGATCCCGCCTCCTTCCTGTGGGAACCATCCCCCGCTGGAGTCATCTCTGGTCATAACCACAGCCTTGACACGCACAATATAGCTGTCACTAAAACGACAACAAGAAGAACGGGGCATGACAATGGTCTGGAGCTGAAGGATGTGTTTCACAGAGCAAGGCTACCACAGCCAGCTTTTTTGGGACTCATCAAAAGAAAATCTATGCCTGGCAGCAACCTTAAAAGGTAACCCATGTCAATGCTCAGGGAAAAACCCAAACTCTTAAACTCAGTATAAAATTTAAGTTAAAAAGGAAAGATGCCCGGTTGTTAAAAAATATTTGTGAGTCTTTGAGGATGTATGCAAGCATAACATTCTCCAGTTTCGGAAGTATTAACAATAAAATGAAAGAACTGCTATCTACAGTTTAGTATCTTTAAGTTAGGAAAGACAAATCTATTAACATAAGAGGACATTATGGTTTCAACCCTTAAAACTTGGTTTATAATGAATGACCATGGTTTAACATTTTATAAAGCTAATAATCTGATTTAGCATAAGAAGAGAATAACCCACTCCCAAATCACAAATTCACCATGGGATCATTTATACAGGTGGGAAAATATTTCAATTCCAATATCCTTTATACATGTGAAGCCTTTTGTTTATGACTTTATTTTTTCCAGTCTAAACTTCAATTTCGCAATAAGTTCTTCTGCACATTGGCCAAAAATCCTCTTTCTCCTCTAGAGACCAACTCTAGCTTCTTTTCATTCTCCATCACTTTTGGGGAAATTTACAAGGCTATCGAATTCTCTCCTGCTGTTTTCTTTCTTGTTGTAACATTCCTTTTTTTTTTAATCCTTCAAACATATATTCCCAACTTCTATATGTGAGGTGGGTACCAGGTTCTAAGGAAACAAAAATGCAGAGTAACACAGAACCCTCTTTCTACCCTCCCAGATCCAGTGCTCAGAGCCTGACCAAGCGCCCTGCAATCTGCCAGAGACCACTCAGACCACCCCTCTGCACCTCACTCACCCCTACAGGCAAAGCCACCCAGGTTCCCCACCACCCCCTGCAGCTTATCCACTACTGTGACCCAACTCCCCTCCCATGGTGCCCCTGGGACTCCAGAGCCAACATCCCTTTTGCTTCCTCAATCCTCCCTTTCACACTTGTTTTTACTGTGGTAAAACACATATAACAGAACATTTACCATTTGAGCCATTTTAAGTGTATCACTTTGTGGCATTAAGCACATTTGCACTGTTCTGTGGCCATCACCAGAACATCAACCATCCATTTCCATAACTTTTTTCATGGAAACTCAGACTGTGCCCATTCGACAGTAACTCCCCATTCTCCTCTCTCCCAACCTCTGACAACCATCATCCTACTCCTCATCTCTATGAATCTGACTACTCCAGGTATCTCATATAAGTTCCTTTCACTTAAAAAAAAAATTCTTTATTATAATTTGGCTACACTGGGTATTAGTTGCGGCAGGTGGGATTTAGCTCCCTGTGCAGGGATTGAACCCGGGCGCCCTGCATTGGGAGCATGGAGTCTTAACCACTGGACCACCAGGTAAGTCCTTCCTTTCACTTTCTTAACAGAAATGAAAATGTGCTCTGGCTGAGTCACGTGGCCCATTCACCTGGCTGCCTTCCTTCCCCGCTGAGCCTAGATGATGGGTGGGGGTATTCACCTCTACTGCAGGCTACAGGGCTCCCTCCAGTTCCTCTGAAGCTCACTAGTCTGACCATGGACTGCCCCCCGCCCTACATTTCTTCAATCTTCTTCAGATCTCTGGTCTTGTCCCCTCGTTCCTTGGAGATATTAGCAAGTGGGCTGACTATTCCTCCATCTCTTCATCATGACCTCTGGTATGGTTCTTCATAATTGAGTTATTCACACCTAGGATCCTTCCAAGCCGCTGACCTCTCAGTTTCTGGAACTCTTCTCCTTCAATATCCTTGTCTTAGCCACTCATGCCTAGGTCACTCTCTTGACCTTGTCAGTCTTCGGCATCCTACACCCCAGCACAATTTCTCAACAGTGCAGTTCACTCTCTCTAGATTGATCTCTCTCTTTTCCTTCTTTCATTCCAATCTGTCACCCCACTGGGGCCAACGATCTCTTGTGCCCTACTCTCTGCACACTCATATTCTCACTTGATTCTTTATCCAATTTAAATTCCACGGTCTGCTGTGACGCTCTCATGCAAAACCTAAACGTGTTTGCCTTCTCTTTGCTCAGTCAGTGAAGTTGCCTGGTGAAGTCCTACCATCCACTTAACTCCATACCTGCCCTCAGGCTGCAGCACATAGAGGGAAACACCGCACTCTTCTCTGCTCATAGGTCTAGTTTTGACCACTAAACCCGAGTGTGTCTACCCAGCATCCTGCTACATTTCCCTGATCCATCCCCAAGAAAACTGCTTCACATGTTCTCTTGCCCTCGCTCTCTCAGATGATGGAAGAGCTTGCTTTCATTTTACTAAGAAAATAGACCTATTCTGAAGAGACCCTGCACTGGCACCCAAGAGCATGCCTACTACTCGGTACCAGTATTTTCTGCCTCTCCCCCTTTAACTGTGGCTAAACCATCCCTGATCCAAGCTAGGGCTAACAACAACAATTAAATATTTCCTATTGCTAACAGTGCCCTAGTTCACATCTCTACATCCAGACCTCTTCCCTAGGTTCCTGATGAGTAATGCCAACTGCCCATGAGATTTCTCTGCTTTTGCATCTAGCAGGCACCCCAATTAACACATTTTAAGGTTGAACTCGTGATTCCCGACGCCTCTGATCCTGTTGGTTCTTCCTTTGAAATATGTCCAGAACATTTCTCCGGCAATTACAACAGCCTTCTAACTGGTCTCTTTACTTCCACTTTTGCCCAGCTTTCTAAACATGTCGAAAGGTAACTCAGATTAAGACAGTCTATTCAAACCCTCCCATAGCTTCTTATATTACTCTGAGTAAAAGTCAAAACCTAGGGCTTATCTTACTCCCCTCCTTGCTCCACCCCACTTCAGTCCTGCTGTCCTTGGTAGTCCTCCATATTACACACTCTACCCCAGGGTGTGTATTTGCCGTTTCCTTCACTTCTAACCCCCTTTCCCACTCTTCTCTCCACACACCAACCAGGCTCATCTCCTTCTTTCATTCCCATCTCTGTCCAAGGTTATTCCATCAGAGAAGACTTCTCTGTCCGCTATGTATAAAGGAGCACCCTCCACCCCTATCTTAAACCTTCTCATCGTGTTTTGTCTCTGTTGTTGTTCAGTCACTCAGTTGTGTCCGATGCTCTGTGACCACATGGACTGCAGCATGCCAGGCTTCCCTGTCCTTCACCATCTCCCAGAGCTTGCTCAAACTCATGTCCATTGAGTTGGTGATGCCATCCAACCATCTCATCCTCTGTCGTTCCCTCCTCCCTTTTGTCTAAAGTGAAGTCGCTCAGTCGTGTCCGACTCTTTGCGAGCCCCTCTATGTGTTACTAAATCAACATCTGCCTATTTGTCAGCCCATTCTGCCCAATTAGAATGTAAACCCTACATGGGCAGGGACTCTGCCCTTCTTGTTTCCTGCTGTATCCTGAGAACATAGAGTGACGTCTGATACGTACTGGGTTGTGAAATGATAGAGTTAAACTGACAATATTTGTAAACAGGCTCAAAAAAAAATTTGTAGCTAACAAAATCCCCGAGAAAATACAGTGTTCAATACTCATTTGCTTATGAGCCACAACAGCTTAACTGGGATACGCTAAAGATTTCCTTTTTATTAATAGGAACACTGAATTTAAAAACTCACAAGGCTTCTATCATTAATCCATTTACCTCCGGATTCCACATACATATTACTTTAGATCAGAGAGATTAAGAACATTTGTTTAGTTACATGCAATTTGAAAATATGCTCCTCTTCCTTCCCCATTTATTCTAGAAAAATTAGGGGTTTCCAGGATGTGTAATTCTCCAGTATGAAACAGCCTTCTCAAATCTTCTATGAACATATTGCGGGTTCATCCCAACAGGAAATGGCCAAGGTGAGTAACAGAAATTTTCTACACCTTTTGCTAAAGCACGCTTTTACTTATTTGGTTGCAGCTGTGTGCTTTTCTCCCTTCCTTTGAAGGGATTAAGTAAACATGAAAAAGGAAGTTTGCATTACTTATGTTAGTGCCATCAACTTATTTCCAAAAAGTATTAAAAAAAAAATTATTCATCAAAAAAACACCCCAATCCTGCCTTCCAGAGTGGAGGGGCGGTGCATTTTGGCCTTTGCTTGTGGTCTGCAGCATTTTCTTTGCTGCCCTGACTTCTCTGATGCCCCTTCCCAAGGGCAGACCTCTCTGTGATGTGCTGTGTATGTTGGGGGTGAGGTGGGGCAAAAGCCCCCAACTCCTCTGGCAACAACCCTAACAGCCAGCATTAACTGAGGCAACTGGCTATTTAAAACAAGGCAGGGGGATAAAGTGCTGCAGTAAAAGCTGCGAAGGATGTCTGGATAACCCAGCTGCATGGCCGCACGCCAGCTGCTTCCTATCTGTGGTGTATTTACGTTATCCAGGCCCTCACCCCACCCGGAACAGAGAGGACAATGAACTCTCCTACCAGAAAGGTATAAAGAAGGTACACTGCCTTCCCACCTTCCCTGCCGCCTTCTGGAAAGAATTAAACAACATGTTTAGACCAGATGTGGGGTTTATTTGGGGGGCAGGGGGATGCAGCAGGAAAGGCAAAAGCAGATTCATTTCTTCATTTGTACAAGGAAAAAGCTGCTGGTATGCTTAAGAAATTTTCCCCAAAACGCTATTGTCAAAAACAACCACCACCTCGTGCTTCTGAAAGTTTCAGCTATTTAAACCAGTGTAACTGATGAGGACCTGCTGAAGTTCCAGGCATGGGTCCAAACACCGACTGAATGGAGCCCTAGTGTCTGAACTTGAGTTAAACTGACCGTAATAATCAATGTCATTACACAGAGAAGGAGAAATACAGTATGACAATCCTTATACGTGGAATCTAAAAAGAAACGATACAAAGGAACTTACAGAACAGAAAGAAACTCACAGACTTTCTCACTCACAGAAAGAGAACCAACTTACGATTGCCGGGGGTCTAGGTGGGGGGAAGGGATAGTTAGGGAGTTGTGGGTGGACGTGTACACGCTGCTATATTTAAAATGGATAACCCACAGGATGTACTGTGTAGCACATGGAACTCTGCTCAATGTTATGTGGCAGCCTGCATGGAAGGGGAGTTTGGGGGAGAAGGGATACACGGACATGTATGGCTGAGTCCCTTCGCTGTTCACCTGAAACTATCACAGCATTGTTAATTGGCTGTACCCCAAAACAAACAAACAAAGAGTCATTACAAATGCTGTTTGACCACCACCCAAACACCACCATATTCTTTAGGTGCATTTTGAGTAATACTGGCTTTTCCAGATTGGGCTGGGGATCTGACCAAAGGTGGTTCCTTTAATGACTAAGCTTTATGGTCCCCACAGGTGGCCTTATTTGTAAAAACAGGACTTGCTGTCTTGTGATCACTCAACATGGAGCAGACATAGGTGACATCCTTTGGCAGGATGCTGCTGCTGCTGCTAAGTCACTTCAGTCGTGTCTGACTCTGTGAGACCCCATAGATGGCAGCCCACCAGGCTCCCCCGTCCCTGGGATTCTCCAGGCAAGAACACTGGAGTGGGTTGCCATTTCCTTCTCCAATGCATGAAAGTGAAAAGTGAAAGTGAAGCCGCTCAGTCGTGTCCGACTCTAATCGACCCCATGGACTGCAGCCTTCCAGGCTCCTCCCATGGGATTTTCCAGGCGTACTAGAGTGGGGTGCCATTGCCTTCTCCATTGGTAGGATGGGGAGGGATAGAAAGAACAAATTCAAAGCTAAATTATTTTGGGGTGCTGATTCCCAGGTGGTACAAGTAGTTTTGGATTGCGGGCCTTTATGTTCTAATAAGTTCTCCTCAGAAGAAAAGCAGGCCTTGTCTGGACCATATTACAGAAGTAAACAAAGGAATTGTAGGAAATGGTGATGAGGCATCATCCTGTCTGTAAACAATGTTTAGAGCCAGACAGGTCAGCACTGCTTTGGCCTCCTCAGTAGTTGAAGAAGATTCTTTTTTGAGCTTCAGTTACCTCATTTGCAAAAAACAAAGAGAGGATACCTCGCTGGGATGTCCTGAGGGTTAAAAGCAGTAATAGAGGTCAAGTGCCTGACATGAGAAGTTTGGTCATTGTAGCCATCGTAATTATTTTTGCTGAAAGGCTGACTTTTAACTACAAATCAGGTCCTTTAATGGAGAAGGAAATGCAAATCCACTCCAGTATTCTTGCCTGGAGAATGGACAGAGGAGCCTGGCAGGCTACAGTCCACGGGGTTGCATGCGCGCGCGTGCGCGCGTGCACACACACACACACACACACACACACACACACACACATTACAGTCCATGGGGTTTCATGCGCCCGTGCACACACACACACCCTTTAAAAACCATCCTCCTGGGAATTCCCTGGCAGTCCAGTGGTTAGGAGTTTGCATTTTCACTGCTGAGGGCTGGGGTTCAATCCCTGGTCGGGGAACTAATATCACCGTGCTGTGTGGCCAAAAACACAACAAACAAACAAAAACAGAATAAAAGTATATTCTCTCAAAAAAAAAAAAAGATCAGCCTTCCTAACCACAAAGGACTGGGTTTTCTGACTGCCTGCCTTTTTCAGCTGTCAGAGAACAAACAGAGTGACAGGGAAGTTGTCAGACCTTGGACAACAGGAGGACCCCAAATGGACCTCCAGCAATTATTAATGCAATAATGCAAGGCAGCTTTATGAAGAACAGGTTAGAGCCTTTATTTCAGGCACACCTGTAGAGAATCATTCCATCTGCCATCTGGGAACTGGCCCTCTGCTCTGACCCCACCCCATCGTCTTCAGAGATGGAGCCTGGAACTTTTACATCCTACATAAATACTCCCCGCCCCCCTCCTTAGCCCGCTCTTATCTGATTACAGGGCTCCTTTATCTCTCCATTATGCTAAACATACATTCACTTCCTCCTGGCCCTCTTTCCCATCCTTCTCCACTTCACCAGACCTTGAGAGGGATTAGCAAGGATCGCGCCTCTCAGGCTCCCTCTTGGCCCCAGCACAACCCCTAGCCGCCCGCTGAGCCAAATATAACACCAGGTCCTGGGCCGGGCGGGGGGTGGATGGGTTGGGGCGGGTGCGGCGGGCACTCTTCATTGCAATCAGCCCCCCAACCATACCAACCTCCAGTCTTCCTTGTGCTTATAGATTTAGAAAAGCTCTGAGTTCACCAAATTGTGTATATATATAAAGTATTAGGTATATGTATAAAATATAGGTGCATAAAATATATATCTTGTCATCTTTTTAAAAAGAATCAACAGACTATGTCAGCAGGATCAAATGAGCTAAGAAGCCAAAGGTATGGTTCATATTCTATTTAAGTGGGTGGTGGTTTCTTGAGTTCTATTAAGTATCAACTACTTAAGAATTTTTTTAAAGTACTGTGCTGGTTTTAGAAATGTATATAATCCATACTTTACAGGCAAGGAAAGCTGTACATAACGGAGTTTTATGCATGGTGATAATGTGGTTTTTCAGCTCTATTCAAACCCCTGGAGGTAGAACACGTGCTCGCCTGCTTCAGTTCAGTTTAGTTGCTCACTCATGTCCGACTCTTTGTGACCCCATGGACTGCAGCACGCCAGGCCTCCCTGTCCGTCACCAACTCCCAGAGTTTACCCAAACTCATGTCCAATAAGCTGGTGATACCATCCAACCATCTCATCCTCTGCTGTCCCCTTTTCCACTCGTCTTCAATCTTTCCCAGCATCAGGGTCTTTTCAAATAAGTTAGTTCTTCACATCAGGTGGCCAAAGTATTGGAGTTTCAGCTTCAACATCAGTTCTTCCAATGAACATTCAGGACTGATTTCCTTTAGGATGGACTGGTTGGATCTCCTTGCAGTCCAAGGGACTCTCAAGAGTCTTCTCCAACACCACAGTTCAAAAGCATCAATTCTTCGGTGCTCAGCTTTCTTCACAGTCCAACTCTCACATCCATACATGACTACTGGAAAAACCATAGCCTTGACTAGATGGACCTTTGTTGGCAAGTAATGTCTCTGCTTTTGAATATGCTGTCTAGGTTGGTCATGACTTTTCTTCCGAGGAACAAGCGTCTTTTCATTTCATGGCTGCAGTCACCATCTACAGTGATTTTGGAGCCCCCCAAAATAAAGTCAGCCACTGTTTCCACTGTTTCTCCATCTATTTGCCATGAAGTATTGGGACTGGGTGTCTGCTTACTGTCTAAATTTGTATTGTTAGGCCATTACAGGCAACAGTGATAAGAAAAGCAGCTACAGATGTAAGACCTGCAGGAGCCATTTCTGGTGAAGGCACCAGCTCTCCTCTCAAATACTAATGAGCAGCCACTAAGAAGCAGAGGACTTTTCTGAACATTAAGGAAGAGGATGGTTTACGTGAAATTAGAGTTGGGGGAGCTAAAACATGAGCTAAGATCACTGAAGAAAAAGGCTTCCTCAGTTACTTAACACCCATGAAATCAGCCGTGAGGTACACTTGATGGAGTTGTCGTGGAAACCGCCCTACCCCATTATTTGCTAGTAAAACAATCCTTGTACCTCCAACAGGTACCAACACTGTACTTTTGGATGACGCCAGGGCCCTCTGCCAGGGCATCAGATTTACCCAGAGAAGAAAGCAGGCTCTTCATCCAATCTTCGTTGTGTCCCTGCATTTCTGAGACGTTGTAGCTCATCTTATCTAATCCCCAGAAGATTATAGCAGTGCTTTTCTACCTTTTATCTTTGTGATCCATTTATGTATTTTTAAAATGGCATGTAATGAGTTTTCAGAATGGAACCCCAATATATAATATGATACCTGGAAGGTGGTGGTGGTGGGTGCTTGCCTTGCAACGACAAGGGGATATAACCTTCATCCAGGAATTAATTAAGCTGAAAGCGAGAGGTTCCTGCTTATACTGTGGAGTGTGAATAGGTTTTCCTCCTTTACTAGTGCTGGGCTCAGAATCTGGGGAGTGAAGATAATTAGAAAATATTTTAGGGATTCCCACTTTATTTTTTGGCAGGCGGCTTGCAGGATCTTAGTTCCCCCATGAGGGATTTGAACTCCAGGGCATGGCAGCGAAAACAAGGCGTCCCAACCACTGGAAGTGAAAGTGGAAGAGTTGTGTCCGACTCTTTGTGACCCCATGGACTATACAGTCCATGGAATTCTCCAGGCCAAAATACTGGAGTGGGGAGCCTTTTCCTTCTCCAGGGGATCTTCCCAACTCAGGGATCAAACCCTGGTCTCCTGTGTTGCAGGTGGATTCTTTACCAGCTGAGCCACCAGGGAAGCTCAAGAATACTGGAGTAGGTAGCCTATCCCTTCTCCAGTGGATCTTCCTGACCCAGAGCTCGAACTGGGATCTCCTGCATTGCAGGTAGATTCTTTACCAGCTGAGCTACCAGGGAAGCCCCTCTTAACCACTGGACTGCCAAGGAATTCCCTAGGAATCCCTACATTAATCTTGCGTCATACGCAGTGAGTTCTGCTGTCCCGCAAGGCCACTGGAGCCCTCCTGTCCAAGTTCCACCCTGACACTGAGGGGGAGGTATGGGCGTGCCCCTTCTCACCCTCACGTGCCCCATGTAAGTCAGCATCTTTGTTGTTCTTGCTACCTAGCTACCCTGAAGCATATAAATAGACCTCCTCACCCACACACTTTTTTCTAGTGCACATATAAGGGGTCATTTTCTCTATTATTATAAAAGGCATTGCCACACAATTGACACTTGAAATAGGAATGATTCTTAAATTTAATAATTTATAAATTATTCTTTAGAACCAATCTGAGCAAGCTGAACTTTATTAGACATGGGCCTCTAGTATTTTACTTTCCTACTGAAATTTTAATACTAGTGTTTCAGTGATTCAAAATAAATGCCAATGCCTTTGCTTACAATATTATCTGCAATTTTCTCCTTTACGTTACAATGTACTATGAAGAGATGTGTTTTCCAGTCTCCAAGTGCTACCTGACACTTTCAGGCCACGAGAGCCAGAGAAATACATGCACCGAACATCCCTGACATGTGAGGCTGAAACACACACCCAGAGGATGTCCACAGGCATGGACTCTGCCGGCTGCCCCCAGTAGAGGGTAGCTGCTGCTCACATGATCCATCATGGCCAAGAAAAGGAAACGAAGCCAAGACACAAAGGAACAAAGATCAGGGCTAGAAGTTAAACATATGATCTTGACAGAGGCTTAAGAGGCCTGGGAAGAAATAGTTGAGGAAATTCCAGAGACAATTAGGGGTCCTCTGACATCCCTGAGGCCTGGAAACACTGACCATGGAGCACTCTGATGAGCTAGAAACACTTACAGCTGGCTGAAGCAAGCTAGAGCTTCTGGTGGCCCCCATTCCCTCGCCTCAGTAACACCGCCAATTTCAAGGGCAAACCTTTCCACACTGTGAATGGGAGGTGATGATGCACACGGCAGTGCCCAGGTGTGCTGGAGGTGACCTCATAAAACACTGGTTTTGGGGCTTCCTTCTCAGCAAGATTTACAAAGTAGTATCAGAATCACTCCACTGTACTGTCTTTAAAACACAATTTAAAATTTAACCTCTAAGCTTTTATCACCTGCAGTTTGAGGATGCATACAGCCTCCACAGAGAAAGAGTGATTCAGCTAGATTCTATTTCTGTGGCTCTTGACTTTTTTTTTCTTTTGGAAAAATCTTACCCAAACCTTTTGATTTTACTTATTTAACATATCCAATGCCTTAAGGACGGAGCTATAGTTCTTTTTTTTTTCTTCAGCCAAAAAACCTTTCCTGCCTACTTTAAATTCAGAAACCACAAGAATACTAACTCTATAATATCCATAATGACAGACCACTTCTAACTGGGGCACAATAAAGATAAAGGCATTAGGGCTGTTATGCTGTTAATGTACAACGTAAAACCATAACACTGGGCAGTTTCAAACCTGGGCAATGAAGCGTTGGCTGAAGTAAATCTTAGCACCCAAAAGGCAATTTTAGGAGTTGTGTCCAAGACAGATTTTTTAATGGCTCTTTGGCATCTCTCCCTGTGTCAATATAACTTTCCTGAGTGACTACCTCTTGAGGTGAGTAATGCTCCCTGCTAGAAGACAGTCCTGGCTGAGGTCAAGTCTGGAGAAGATGGGGCAGGACAGGAGTGGTCGTTCATCATCAGAAATGAACAATCAATGAAGAAAGTAATCATTTTTTCTTGAAATTTGAAAATGGCTTGCTCTAATCTCTACTAGTAGAAGAAATCCTAATTTCCCCACCCTTGCAGGTCCAGGGTTAGAGACTTCTGGTACCCCATAGATCCTAGGTGGATTATCTGCTTGACCGACCACTGGGACCTCTGTATCCTTATCTGTCAAGGATCTATGCATGCATGCTAAGTCTCTTCAGTTGCGTCTGACTCTGCGACCCCATGGACTGTGGCCTGTCAGGCTCCTCAGTCCATGGATTCTCCAGGCAAGAATACTGGAATACTGGAGTGGGTTGTCATGCCCTCCTCAAGGGATCTTCCCAACCCAGGGATCAAATCCTCTTACGTCTGCTGCATTGGGAGGCAGTTTCTTCACCACGAGTGCCACAAGGGAATCCCTTCAAGTATCTCAATTCAATTCAGTCGCTCAGTAGTGTCCGACTCTTTGTGACCCCATGAATCGCAGTACGCCAGGCCTCCCTGTCCATCACCAACTCCCAGAGTTCACTGAGACTCACGTCCATTGAGTTGGTGATGCCATCCAGCCATCTCATCCTGTCGTCCCCTTTCCCCCTGCCCCCAATCCCTCCCAGCATCAGAGTCTTTTCCAATGAGTCAACTCTTCACATGAGGTGGCCAAAGTACTCGAGTTTCAGCTTTAGCATCATTCCTTCCAAAGAACACCCAGGGCTAATCTGCTTTAGAGTGGACTGGTTGGATTTCCTTGCAGTCCAAGGGACTCTCAAGAGTCTTCTCCAACACCACAGTTCAAAAGCATCAATTCTTCGGTGCTCAGCCTTCTTCACAGTTCAACTCTCGCATCCATACATGACCACTGGAAAAACCATAGCCTTGACCAGATGGACCTTTGTTGGCAAAGTAATGTCTCTGCTTTTGAATATGCTATCTAGGTTGGTCATAACTTTCCTTCCAAGGAGTAAGTGTCTTTTAATTTCATGGCTGCAATCACCATCTGCAGTGATTCTGGAGCCTCAAAAAATAAAGTCTGACACTGTTTCCACTGTTTCCCCATCTACTTCCCATGAAGTGATGGGACCAGATGCCGTGATCTTCGTTTTCTGAATGTTGAGCTTCAAGCCAACTTTTTTACTCTCCTCTTTCACTCTTATCAAGAGGCTTTTTAGTTCCTCTTCACTTTCTGCCATAAGGGTGGTGTCATCTGCATATATCTGAGGTTATTGATATTTCTTCCGGCACTCTGGATTCCAGCTTGTGCTTCTTCCAGCCCAGCGTTTCTCACACTGCAGGTAATACCTGCTGCTCTGGATGCATTTTATTGTTTTCTAAGACTTTTTCTTTGTTAATGTGGACCATTCTTTTTTTTTCCCTAAGTCTTTATTGAATTTGTTACAATATTGCTTCTGTTTTTATGTTTTGTTTTTTTGGGATCTTAATACACTGACCAGGGATTGATCCCACATCCCCGGTCCTGAAAGGCGAAGTATTAACCACTAGATTGCCAGAGAAGTCCCTGGGATGGATTTTAAATTATTTTTGATTTTAAAATACTGGCTCTAGGAAAGTAACTCATACTACCCTCCTCCACCAACAAAAATTTTTAGAATTGGAAGTAAATATAACACAACTAAAGCTTTTTTTTTTTTTTTTTAATGTACAATTCCACTGAATTCAAAAAAGTTAAAAATTTTTTAGTAAAGACTTTTTAAAAACCCAGCATCAAACAATTCTCTGGGATGTCACATTGCAAAATACAATTATACTAGCATGAGGGGGATAATTCTGATTTAAGCTCTTTCAAAGCAAGTCTCCTTCACCAGGCAAGGCTGTCAGACCCACCTGAATGTGTCCCCAATCTGCCTAGACTTCTCATTCCTTTTCTCATTCTGGGTACATTCAGGAACCACATAGGCTGTAGACAGTTATTGAAATAACAATCTTGTTATTTCAATATATATATATATAATATATAATTATTATATCAATGTAGTTGTGTTTTGCTTTTTTAATAGGTAGATCTAATGATTGTCTTATTTTTTCCCCAAATTTTAAACTTTTTATTTTGTATTGAGATATAGCTGATTCCTTGGTGGCTCAGACAGTAAAGAATCTGCCTGCAAATGCAGGAGACTTGGGTTCAGTCCCTGGGTAGGGAAGATCCCCTGAAGAAGGTAATGGCTACCCACTCCAGTATTCCTGCCTGGAGAATTCCATGGACAGAGGATCCTGGCAGGCTACAGTTCATTGGGTTGCAAAGAGTCAGACACGACTGAGCAACTAACTAGCCAATTAACAATGCTGTGGTAGTTTCACAGAAAAGGGAGTCGGCCATACATCTACATGTATCCATTTCCCCCCAAACCACCTCCTATCTAGGCTGGCACATAACACTGAGCAGAGTTCTATGTGCTATCCAGGAGATCCTTATTGGTTATCCATTTTAAATATAGCAGTGTGTCCATGACCTTCCCAAAGTCCCTATTTTAATGTTAATTCTATCATAGGCTTATACACAGATTCTCTAACATGGCTAACATGGATATTTTAAGACCACCTAAAACATTTTAGGAAATTATAGTAAAATTTTATCACAACAGTTCATTAACATTCAAGGCAATCAATGGTGATTTCTGAGTTATTCTCAAAAATCGTTAAAACATGAACAATTCTGACATGAATACACCACTTTAAAAAATGAAATTTATTTTATTCAAACCAGAATAGAATGACTCTACTTACAGACTAAAATGGTTCTGTCCTAAAGGGTGAGTTTCAGGGTGATCACACAGTGCTAAGTGGGGAGAGAGTTCTGGCAGGCAAGAGGCCAAAGTCTGAATCTAGGTTTATGATTTTGCTTTTATTGTCTGCTGCTTCACTGAGCCTGGAGTTCAGTGGAGTTCATAATTAATCAAGATCAAAGGATTACCAACTTGAAACAAACAAAATGACCCGCTGCTGAAGAACCCTTTCTTCTCCTACTTTTTTCTCCGAAAGCAATAATTTTCTTTGACTTTCCCTCTGTTTTACACACCCTTCCAAAAATGGTATTTACGATCCACATTTAAACCCCCGAAGGCCAGCTAATGGAAATGTTAGGTTACTAAACAAAATTAACTCTCACCACATTAAAGTACACATGTAATAGAAAAATTGGTGCTTCAAAACACAAATGGCAAAGGGAGTTGTTTCAAGTTAATAATCTCCAATTCAGGTCTTTAAATTGCAGCCCTTGAACTTCCGTGCCTGACTTTCTCAAAAATCTTTGCTTTCTTTCTCAACAAATTAGAGAAAACAAAAAGGAAGAGAGAGCTTAATGACCGCATGCTGAAACAGTTAGGGAGAAAGCTCACAATATCGGCAACTTACTTTGAAATGCATAAAAAATAACACGGCATCTTGGATGGACCAAGGGAGGGAGGAGGGATGGATGGACACATTATGTTGTGATAAAGAAGTAACAGTAAAATGCTGGTTGTAGGCTGTAGTATTGACTGTATACTTCTTTCAACTTTTCTGAACACTTGAAGACATAGGAGAGAGAGAAAATTTATAGTGTTCTATCCCACGGACAGAGGAGCTTATCAGGCTACAGTCCATGGGGTTGCAAAGAGTCGGACATGACTGAGCGACTAACACTTCATTCTAGATGGTGATCAACACTAAACGTAGAAGATGCTGACAATGGTAATGAAAAATCTGGTTACTTCTCCTCACGCTATCCAGGACACATTTCCTGTTTTTTCACCTGCCACCTACCACTGTCGCTCTGTCGTGTCTGACTCTTTGTGACCCCATGGACTGTAGCCTATCAGGCTCCTCCGTCCATGGGATTTTCCAGGCAAGAGTGCTAGAGTGGATTGCCATTTCCTTCTCCAGGGGACCTTCCCGACCCAGGAATCGAACCCGGGTCTCCCGCATTGCTGGCAGACTCTTTACCATCTGAGCCACCAGGGAAGCCCCACTCCAAAGCAAACCATGGCCAAAAGGTTGTGCTCAGTCGTGTCCTCTTTCAACCCTATAGACTGTAGCCCACCAGGCTCCTCTGTCCACAGGATTCTCCAGACAAGAATACTGGAGCGGGTTGCCATGCCCTTCTCTGGGGGATATTCCAGACCCAGTGATCAAACCTGCGTGTCTTGTGTCTCCTGCACTGTGGCAGATTCCTTACCCACTGAGTCACCTGGGAACCCTGGCCAAAAGGTTAGGAAACTACTTTATCAACCTATGGTAGTACGAAATTCTAAACCTACAAAATCTCTTACAAGTCAGCCCTTAATAAGACCTGTTTTCAAAAGGAGGTGATAATTTAACCCACAGGGAAGAAGATCAGCATGTTCTGTTAGTGACAGGCAGATTGGATTATGATTCATTGAACATGGACACCGTTTCAGGAGGCAAGAATTACCAATTCATTTAACTCCTTTTCTCCTAGAATTCTGCCACCTCCCTCATCAGAGATGAAAAACCGAATAAACAAAAGCACAAGTGAAGCATTTGTTCTCCCTAAAGAATTCTAGATCCCTTCCATTCCCAGATGTGTAGAGGTGGGCCTGCAGGGGCAGTTCAGGTCTTCAATTATCACTAGTCAAGAGCCACACGAGTTAGTTACACACCTTTAAAGCAAGAAAGAATCATTGAAACCATCTGTTTCAGATCCCTCACTTAGATGGAAAAATTAAAGTCCAGACTGGAGAAGGGACTAGTTTAAGGTTACTGGCATTAGGGACAGATAAAGGACTAAGATCCAATCACTAAACAATCCCTACCCCAGACCTCTTACGCTTTGTTTTAAAGAGGTCCAGAATTATGGCACAGGTCTCGTATCTCAGCTAGGTTGTCTAGAGTATTTAAGAGAAGTTTTTCTCATGGGTCTCTTAAAATACACAACTGACCGTTAAAAACATCAAAGAGAAAACAAGAGGTATCACTAATAGCATGGCCACGTGCAGAAAGGGCAGAGCTGGTGGGCAGGACTCTGAAGTCCTCCTTGGTTTGGCAGTTTCTCACCAACAGAGGCAATTCTTGTTTTGGGATCTACATGGCGTAACTAGTGCCCTAAACAAAAATGACCTCTTTTCCCTCCTGGCTGAGACCGTTCAGATTCTACCACCGAGTCCCAATTTCTCATGTATTGTTATAAAATGAGGGGGAGAGGCCCCATTACCTTTGAAGGTCCCTTTTCATCTTTGGCCTCTTTTTAACTTTGCATTAAAAAAAACCACATAGCCGAGGACTTCCCTGGTAGTCCAGTAGTTAAGACCCTACGCTTCCACCGCGGGGGGCTCGGGTTCCTGATTGCTGGTCAGGGAATTAAGATCCCACATGTCAACAGGTGTGGCCACAAAATAAATAAATAAACAAAATGAAGTGTTTAAAAATAAAAATAAAGTGTGTCTTTAAAAAGCAAAACAAACAAAAAATACATGGCTGTAAAGTCATGTCAGAGGGGTTAGGAAATATTCTACAAAAGCGTATCAGAAAACTTTCAGCAGTAAAATGCAACTGAAAACATCTTTCGAAGTGAAGAAAAAGTCTGAAACCACAAAGATCTGAAACCATGACAGATGAACAGATATGTTTTCTCACTGCAAGTGATATTATGCAATTATAAAGTTCCCAGGAACAAACCTGGTTTATTGAAGTACTACAAAAAAGCAAGAAAATGATGAAAATTGAGTTTTAATAAGTTTAATAAGATCTTTGGGTTTCCCTGGTGGCTCAGATGGTAAAGAATCCACCTGCAGTTCAGGACACCTGGGTTCGATCCCTGGGTTGGGAAGATCCCCTGGAGGAGGGCATGGCAACCCACTCCAGTATTCTTGCCTGGAGAATCCCCATGAGCAGAGGAGCCTGGCGGGCTACAGTCCATGTGGTTGAAAAGAGTCAGACACAACTGAGCAACTAAGCACACACAAAATAAGATCTTCGAACAAAACAGGCGAAATCTAGCCATCTAGCTGGGTTTACACATCCATGGATGTGAGATTTTCCTTAGCCACATGGAGGAAAATCTCCAAAACATACTTATGGAGCCAATTCAGGCAAGGAAGAGAAGAGGGATCTGCCTCTCTTTTCCCAAATGGTTCTTCCTACAGGCTTTATCGTTTGACCCAAGACAGTTGCTCCGGTACAAATTTTTCTACTTTCAGAGAGAAAGGGGGACAATGTTAAGAAAAGGTAATGAAGCAACTGCATAGCTTAAAGATAGAGCGAGACATTTACTTGTAGACCTCTGACAAACACTGTGTACTTCACATTTCACATTGGGGCCCGGCTGCTTCAATGTCACAAATGAGTTCCGGCCCAAAAGTTTTCTTGTAAATTAGCTGTTTGAAACTAGAAAACGTATTTTCCCCACAGAACAACATAAAATGGTGAGCAGCAGGATTCCCAAGTCAGTGCTTGAAAGCCTAATCAATTCCTAAAATACTTGAATCACAGACCCATTCCCAAATGGTTTTCACTACTCACTGACAGTCTCCTTAACAGACACCTCTTTCCCTCCTTGGGTGGAAACAGCTAGTTCTACTTGGCTCTGGCTGGGTTTTGCCAAGAGTTTTCCTACCTGGGTGTGGGGCAGGGGAGACAGGACAAGGAAGGACAAACTCCTAAACTCCAGAGGTAGGCCTCCTTTTGGAGCCTTGGACTTTGGCACTACTTGAATAGCTCAAAACAGAGCAGCCTGACAGTCACCTGCTAATAAGTTTGAGGAATCTTTACACCAAGCTTCCCTGATGGCTCAGAGGGTAAAGAATCCGCCTGCAATGAGGGAGACCTGGGTTCGATCCTTGGTTGGGAAGATAACCTGGGGGAGGGCATCGCAACCCACCCCAGTACTTTCTACCATCTGAGCCACCAGGGAAGCCCCTGCTCCAGTATTCTTGCCTGGAGAATCTCCATGGACGGAGAAGCCTGTTGGGCTACAGTCCACGGGGTCGCAACGATTCAGACGTAACTGAGCAGCTACGCAGCAGCAGCAAGCAAGCAGACAAACCAAACAGAAAGCACTTAAGTGATCTGGACTCCCAAGGACTGGTTTCAATGCAGTGTGACAACCGTAACAGTACCAATGCTTTAGGAATGTAAACAAGTGTCACCGTTTTTTTCTTTTACAATGGCAATGGCAGCAATTAATTAGAAAGGCAGAAACCAGGCAAGGCTCACAGGGTCATCACGCAGTAGCCACCCTTGGCTAGTCCTTGACTTACACACAGAGGGACAGGATTTGATCTATGAGGGCAATTTCCTTCTGAGATATTATAAAACAGAGCCATGCTTTTGGTACATGTGCTTCCGTGAAGTTTCTTTCCTGCCATAAAAAGAATTGGGAGGTAAGGAGAATGTGTAGGCCAACTACCTACCAGTTGGTCCACAGTTTAACACCATCTCCTTAAAATACGGTTTCATTTGTAGGAGAGTATTCTAGTTTGAATTCAGAAAGAACTTCCAAGAAACACTAGGGCTAATGAGGAAGACTGACAGCCATTTGATTGTAAGACTTAGGATCTTCACAGAAAATGAGAGCTTTGGAGGCTAATAAGCTGCTGAACTTGGACTTTCTTCCTGGCTATCACCAACACACTTACTCCAGGGAGCCCAACCAAGCTCTTGGTCACGCATTCAGCAGTACCTAAAAACTACTGCCCAAGGCAAGTCAACCCAGCAGCCAGGGCCAACTTCTCCCAGCAGAGAGCTTTACAGGTAAGGTGGCAGTCTGGGTGGCCCAACAGATGCAATCACAACACCATGAAGCCATGCTGCAGGCTGTCGTCTAGTATCAGGAGAGAGGATGAAAGGGCTCCTGTCCTAACGTCTCATCAAGAAGAACTACCCAGAGTCCAGCTCATTCACCAGCGTGTTTCAGCCACCGCCCAGGACTAAGCTCATCCCTAGGGATGTCGTGATCCCTGACGGAAGCATAAATACCCCATCTGGGACTGAAAACTGCTCCATATCAAGCCATTTCCCACAGTGAGAAACTCAGGATATGGGAGCTCTTGAGCAAACTGAAAAGGGTGATTGGACATGATGATACCTTTTCTTGTGCTTGTACACAAGGAATTAGCCCTCACATTTATTGAAAGTCAAATCCTATTTCAAAGGGCAATTAATTTCACATCCATGTTCACTGAAGCATTATTCACAATAGCCAAGAGGTGGGAACTACCTCAATGTTTATCAGGGGATAATGGGTAAAGAAAACACATTCAGCAGAATATTTTTCAGCTTTAAAAAGGGAAGAAATCCCATCATATGTTACAACATGGATGAACTCTGAGGATATTATGCTAAGTGAAATAAGTCAGTTACAAAGAGACAAATACTGCATGATTCCACTTTTAAACTCCAGTAAAGTAGTGAAACTCAGAGAAACAGAAAACAGAATGGAGGCTGTGAAGAGCTGGGGTAGGGGGATATGGGAGTTGTTTAATGGTTACAGTTTCAGTGTTTCAAGATGCAAAGGTTTCAGAGATGTGCTGTACAATAATGTACATACAGTAACACGAACACACTAGACACTTAAAAATGGTTTAGATGGTAAATTTTATGTTTTTTTTGCCCCTTCCACACACAGAAAGTCATTTAGCTTGAGAAATAAAAAGGGGGCTCTTGAAGTAGGTATACTCAAAAATGACCTGAAATTCATAAATTTGGGGTTTTGGCTAAAGAACATTTCTGTTGTCCTCACATTACCACTGTTTAAAAAACCCCTACAAACTCTCCCCTAATTATGAAAGTAGTATATATCCGTTGTGCAAACTACACATATTATAAGCATGCTTTTAATCTAAGAAATATTCTTCTGTACCACGAGGAGAGATTAACAAAGGGTCAGACCTTCTCATGGTAACTATCAAAGGGAGATCTTGTGTTTCAAATATGAATTTAAGTGTTGCATACCCTTTTGTTCCTTGGGATACAAGGCAAATTGCATACATGAAAAACACAAACATTTCCTTCGTAATTGGCTTCCCTGAGTCAAAAAATAGCTTTTCTTTCAAAATCCTCTCAAAGAAGAACAGAAGTTAAGCATAGCAGGCTTTCCCCTAGTTGGTAACTCTTAACGAATTCCCCTAATCCTTGGCCAATTATGTTCTAATAGAAAGCTTGTCGTGTTTACCAAATGAGCGACAGAATCCCTAAAAACTATTTCTTATGATGAGTACCTTTTTATTTCTTCTATTCCAACCTCAGTTTTTCAAATTATTTAAAACCTACATACACACGCACAGATGCATTTTTAACGATTCCATTTCTTTAACATGGGGGCTAGTGATGTTTTTTTAAATATTTTTCAAAGCAGAAAGAGGGGCTGTTTTATTTTTCTTTGGAATGAGCTCCTGCCAGATTTTGCACACTGCAGTTCTTTGGCAATGTGATGAGAACACATGCCCACCCACAGACACTAATTTTGCTCCTCACCCTTCCCAAGCAGCCTCTATGACACATGCTGTCTGCGCTCCATTTGATGGAATTCAAGAGGCCCAGTCAAACAGCAGGCCCTGTGGGGCCAGAGCAATGGCAGGCACCCCATCTCTTCCACGGGATGGGCACAAGGAATGAGTGTTTAAAAGAAAGCCACAAAACAGCCAAATCCAACTTGGACATCTCCAATCTGAGTATCTTTACAATTCTATGAATTAACACTAAAAATGAACAGTCATCTTTGGGGCTGAAATCTGGAAAGAGAGAGTATCTTGCTGTGGTTCTCTGCAAAGAGCTCTGTGAAGATAATGCAGAGAACTCCCCGGGCTTCGCTCAGAATGTGCATAAGGAAGGCAGCCTGTCCTGCGGGCCAGGAGCTTTCTCTGAGGGCTGAAGTGCCATCCAGGTGCCAAGGCATGTGCTTGCTCTTTGGTGATCATTAGCCATGAAGAAATGCTGGAGGACTTCCCTGGCAGTTCAGTAGTTGACTCTGTGCCGCCAATGCAGGGGGCATGGGTTTGATCCCTGGTTGGGGAACTAAGACCCCCATCTGCTGCATGGTGTGGCCAAACAACACAAATATTAAAAAAAAAAAATTAATTAAAAAAAAAAATTCTGGTGATTTAGAATCCAATTACGAATGGGCATAGCTTCTGTAACTGTCCCTTCTCTATCCTAAGTCAATCTGGGCATAGATGACAAGGCAAACAGGCTATCAGCAAACTTATGCCTGGAAGAATGCTCAGGATTATTAAGAGTCCATGCTGGTCTGATAAGAGTGGTCATCCACCCCATTCACATGTCCTTAAGAGCAGGGTTGATGCCATAAGCCTGTTCTGTATTTGTCTCTGGCTTTTCTGAGCCACACAGAAAAGTTGGTATTTCCAGATAAACGATACAAGATTTATCTACAAGTGCTAGTAATCCCAGAGAAGGCGATGGCACCCCACTCCAGTACTCTTGCCTGGAAAATCCCATGGACAGAAGAGCCTAGTAGGCTGCAGTCCATGGGTTCGCAAAGAGTCAGACACGACTGAGCGACTTCACTTTCACTTTTCACTTTCATGCATTGGAGAAGGAAACGGCAACCCACTCCAGTGTTCCTGCCTGGAGAATCCCAGAGACGGGGAAGCCTGGTGGGCTGCCGTCTATGGGGTCGCACAGAGTTGGACATGACTGAAGCGACTTAGCACCAGCAGCAGCAGCTAGTAATCCCACCCACTGTGAGGGCAGAGTTGCCATAAACCCCGGATGTGGGGAGGACAGTGTAACAGCAGAACAGTGAGCAAAGGACAACAGGAAATGGACAACAGGCAGATCCAGCCTTCCCCTGGGGCCACAGTTATAACCCGACATCCATAAATCATTCACCAAGCACCGCAAGAGCAGACTGTAGGCTCACTAAACAAGTCTTTCTAAATACAAATAAGGATTTTAATTTGATAGATAATCTATAGTATTTTTAAATGGTTACTGAGCTCATTATAGCTTTGAGTCATTAGAATATAATTTTAATAGATGCTCCATCTAGTCAAGGCTATGGTTTTTCCAGAGGTCATGTATGGATGTGAGAGTTGGACTGTGAAGAAAGCTGAGCGCCGAAGGATTGATGCTTTTGAACTGTGGTGTTGGAGAAGACTCTTGAGAGTCCCTTGGACTGCAAGGAGATCCAACCAGTCCATTCTGAAGGAGATCAGCCCTGGAATTTCTTTGGAAGGAATGATGCTAAGGCTGAAACTCCAGTACTTTGGCCACCTCATGTGAAGAGTTGACTCATTGGAAAAGACTCTGATGCTGGAAGGGATTGGGGGGCAGGAGGAAAAGGGGACAACAGAGGACAAGATGGCTGGATGACATCACTGACTCGATGGACCTGAGTCTGAGTGAACTCCGGGAGTTGGTGATGGACAGGGAGGCCTGGCGTGCTGCGATTCAGGGGGTCGCAAAGAGTCGGACACGGCTGAACGACTGAACTGAACTGAACTGAAAAAGGGGAGGGGTTTTTAAAACTCAAAGATTGGGAAAGATTGCCCCTGCTGTTTACTAATCAGTGTCACTTGAACATCCATGATACTATAAACTTTGAGAATTCACTTTCCTTGACTGCCACTCCCCTCAAGGAAGAAGGGGGAAAAAAATTCTTTGTCCAAGGCTACCGATCTACTTGGCTCAGAAAACACAGCCACCAAAACTATCAAATGAATTTTTCAGTAGGGCAGTTCTTTCTCTGATATGAGAGCCATCCAAGAAAAGATAGATTCATAAGAATCAGAAGGGAAGAGCTAAAAGTTGCTTCTATACAGAACAATTAGTGGCTCTGGAATATGGACTCTTAATAAGCCCAGGAGGAAACTGTTGCCTGTAATGACGGATCTCCACTGAAGAGGGAATGAAAGCAAGGATGGGGCTGGGCCCAGATCACAGCCTTTTAAAATTTAACATCACCCAGCACAGAGCTCCGAACAAGGGCGGCATCTCATTCAATATCTATTAATCGCTTCCACGTTGAATGATGGGAGACCCTAGGTACCAACTGTGCTCTGTATCCCCCCTCCCTCAAAAGGGAGAGAAGGCATCTGAAAACCAGGTGGCCACTTTGAACTGTGGCTCATGGGGCTTAACATCCCAGGGGCTCCCAAGAGCTGCCAGAACCTGTAGCGATGACTATCACCACGGATGGTAGAGATCAATATGCCATGAGGGTAAAAAGTAACTGACGTCAAAAGAAGTCTACGCTGCCTTGAAATAACATGGACAAGACCTGAGTTAGTCTCAACTGCACCAGTCACAGGAGAACAAGACCTTTTCACAGACATAGAAAAACACTAATAAATCAAGAACTGTAAATGTTTTCATACAGTTGCCTGAAATACTTTCTGTAGGCCTCAAGGGGGGAAAAAGAAAAAAGATATCAAAGTCTAAGATTTTAGCAAAATCAGGACAAATTAGCTAATCTCCCCTTAATTCACATTGTCACATTATTTTTCTGAAGACTTTTGATAAAATGAGCTCTGGGCTGAGTGTAGCATCCCACCAAGGCTTGGAGAGACAACCCTGCTCACTATTAAATGGCAAAACTCAGGCTTCAGCTCAAGCTACATTTTTAAAGAGTTTCTTCCATAACTTAAAAAAAAAAGTTAATGAGAAGGAATGAAAAGGACTCTCACTTTGAATCTGAAGTATTTTTTAATATCACCAAGTGCTATTATTAAATATTCACTATATATGCATGTGTAGACATACACATAAAAATAAGCAGTACAGATGTGGGCAGGAAAATTCTTAGCAAAACCCCCACATATTTCAAATACTGTTCTTCCTCATTATTGTCCTCACCATAATTAGCATGTTACAGCCTGACAGGTGGCTTTCATTTATAGAAGACAAATTTAATAAAATTTGGAGATGGTCCTGTCTCCAGAAACAAACTGGCCATTCTAAAAAAAGTGTACCCCTTAATCTACAAAGGGCTTCCCTGGTGGCTCAGTGGTAAAGAATACCCCTACCAATGAAGGAGACACAGGTTCGATCCTTAGATTGGGAAGATCCCCTAGAGGAGGAAATGTCAACCCACTCCAATATTCTTGCCTGGAGAATTTCATGGACAGAGGAGCCTGGCAGGCTACAGTTCATGGGGTCGAAAAGAGTTGGACACAACAGAATGACTAAACAACAACTAATCTATAAAACAAACAGAAACACACGGAGCAGACCCATTTCGTGCTGGTTCACCTTATCATCCCAATTTCTGAGTGTATTAAGATAAGTAAATCTAATACATTTACTGACAGTTTAAAGTACACATACCTCAAGGAAAACAAGTCATTATTACGAGCTTTACAAGAAAGGGGAAGAGAAAAAAAGACTGCCTTTTTTTCCAGCTTGATAACCCCAGATCTGTTTAACACTCTCCAAGTGATAACAGAATTTACCATCACAGACAGGGCTGCTCTACAAATACTAAATCTTAGGCAAATTTGTGGGCAGTTGTGTTTCGGGTCCTGACCCAGTCATTCTGGACAGACAGACCAGAAAAGTATAAATAGTACTGCTATAAACTAACCATAGCATCTGTCCCCAACAAGTAGGATACAAAAAGTATTTTTATAAAATATGAGGAGACGCTGAATGGACTGTCAACACAGATAGGAATGTTTAATACACTCAAATAAACAAGATATGTGCCTTAACTAGCCAGGCATTGTTTAAATTTAGTGAGTGAAGAGAGGGTCAGACAGGCGACACAGCCTCCCAATTATGCAGAACAATCCTTCAGATCATGTGAAAGCTATAATTAAATGTTGGTACCAATCTCCTCCACTCTTTCTCCCACCTAGAAGTTAATGCATGAATTCAGTATGAGCAAATTTTATTTTGCAAAAAAAGAATTCACTTAGTAGAGGAATCAAGCTTTCTGGCACTAAGTCATCCATCTTGGAGGAGAAGAAAAAGCACAATATTAAAAACAAAAATCCAACACAATAAATACAATAGTTTTATCATTAGACTACCTCCTTAGTTTTTTTTATTCTTCTGTGTGTTTGTTTTAAGCTACCCTTTATTCTTTTTTCTTTATTCTTCTGTGTGTTTGTTTTAAGCTACCCTACTCCCAGCCTTAAAAGGTATATACCACCTCTGCTGTTTCCTAGGCAGTATCATTTAAGGCTTACTAAAAGGTTTGGGTTAACACCATTTCTATCTGAACATGCAAGGAGAAATTTGTTTCCAGAAAGGGAGATGAGTGGATAAGAGATCTGTGTCGATTAAAAGAACAGTGGTTACCTGTCTGTCCTTGCACGTGGGCACGCGCGCACACACACACACACACACACACACACTTTAGTTACTTAAAATCAGAATAATTCCCCCTCCCTTAAAAAATGTTAAAAGCAGACGCCAGGAAGGTTAGGCAGAGGAGAAACCACAAGAAAATAAAGTTCATGTAAACAGTAAGCACATACCTGGCGGGTGATGCCATTTCCTCTACATTGTAGAGTCCAAGTGCTGGATATTAGCATTATTGCTACTACAGTGCTTCCGATAAAAATGGATCAGCTCTTGTGGACCTGAGAACCAGCTGGCTGCTTGAGAAGTGGTTTCCCCCATATATGATTCAGTCTCCTTGACAAATACACTGCATCGCACTGGATGAGTCATCCGAGGGTTAGTCCGCATTTTATAGGCCTGTTGTGTCATTACTCACATTCAACATCCTGCTTCTCAAAAGTGGAAGCTGGAAGCCTGACAGCTGACAGATGCTTTTTCCAATTAAAATATTGTTTAAAAAAAACATTCCTGTAAGTTACGACGATCAATCACGGATGATACTGTGAAATGACCAGGGGAGTAACTGGCAGAGCTCAATGCCCAAGACTACAGTCTAGAGAACCACAGTATACGTTGTTTATCTGCCCCATCCCCTAATAATTTTGTTCAGGACTGAGAACAAAGACCCCTCCCCTCCTCTTTTAAGTTGTCAGTGAAATTAGCACAGGCATTTTGGTTCTTATGTTGTATGGTTACCAAGTTGCAGGAGCTTTGTGGAAAAAAAAAAAAAAAAAGATACATGTCAAAATTTTGTCCCTGGGATAATGCGGTTAGGTGGGTGGTGGCACTGTGTTTACAAAATGTCTAAAGAAAAAGTATGCTTGGGATGAAATGCTATAATATCTGAGACTCGTTATGAAATATTTTTGGCCCCCCAAAAGGGAAGTTTAAAGAAATGTGACAAAATCTTGATTACTGTTGCATCTGTTTCGTGAGTATATGGGAATTGTCTCCATTATTCTCTCTTCTTTTGAGTACCTTTGACACTTTGCATAACAAAATGTTTTCAAAAACTAAAAAAGAAATTCAGTTCCCGTGGTCTAACAGTACTGACATTTTTCTAGTTAGTATGAACTCACCATACATGTCAATGGGGGCATCATATGTGGCCCGGTGGGTGTGGGGGCTCCCAGCTGGAAGGCATGATACACGTGTCCTGAGGCCACTGTGAGGGCTGCTCCCATCCCCTGAACCAATGCCTGGTGTCTTCACCTCCCAAGCCTGTCTGGTGGCTGTTCCTCACGCCTTCTTTGAGGATATAAGCCCCAGCTTCGTTGTGAGCTCAATGTTGACATTACGAGGGAGAGGTGACCTGCCAGCTTCCTTATATGGTTTTGGAAAGTCTCCAGTTGAGGTTATATAAGTCTGATTTGAGTCCTCTCACACCAACCAGGTGGCACAACGTTTGCACAACTTACTTTATACTCAAATTGGATTACTTAAACCACCGGAAGGAGGAAGAGAGCTTTGATTTTATGGCCAGGAAAAAACCATATATGGAAGCTCCAGTGTATGTTACAGGCAATCACTCTTGAAACTAGATGTTGTTTAAAAAAACATCTGTGTCGCTAGGTACGTTCTCAAAGTGTGACAAGTCATCACAGGACACTGGAAAGACAGAGGTCCTAGGATAGGAAAGGAGGAAGGATCAGGCCGAGGCTCCCACCTCAGTCGATAGCCAACCCAGTCCTCAAGGGACTGGGCCCAAGAGGGCTGCAAACCGGCTGCAAACGGTCATGATGGCCCCCATACCACATCACGTGACCCTCACAAATCCAAATGTTCAGAACCGTGTGGCCCGGAACTGAAGCCTTTCTAGTTTTGAGATTCTTTCCTCAATTAGACTGTAAGCTACAGGCTTATCAAAAGGTCCCCTTGATTAAAAACAACCTTTCACATACTTGCAAAGTAAAACTGACCTTAGCGCAACAGGTAAAAATGGGCGGGGGTGGAATTAACTTCCAGCCTAATCTGAGTTTCCATGAGTAGTGAATAAATAAATCCATAGTTCATTAAAGAACTATACAATTCATATTTCATTAATTAAAAATATAAGAATAATAACAGTAATAATGTAAACACAAAGAATGAGAATATGACAAATACGGTAAAATGTTAACAAATGGAGATTTGGATATAAAGGAGTTCTTCATACTATCCATTTCACACTTAGAGAAAAGTTGCAAGTTTCAAAATAAAGTTAAACACAGAAACACAAGAAAATATATAACCCTTGTTACCAAAAGATGTTTATGGATTTAATAACCACCATAGTTTTGCTGCTGCTCCCCTCCCCTATTAAAAGAAAAAAAAACTTAGACCTAAATGTAAACATTAGGAAGGGTTTCCCTGGTGGCTCAGTGGTAAACAAGCTGCCTGTCAAGGCAGAAGATGCAGGTTCAATCCCTGGGTCAGGAAGATCCCCCACAAGAAGGAAATGGCAACTCACTCCAGTATTCTTGCCTGGGAAATTCCATGGACAGAGGAGTGTGGCGGGCTACAGTCCACGGGGCTGCAAAGGGTCGGACACAACTTAGTGACTCCACAACAATGAACGTTGGGAAAGCCTCTGAATTAGGACCCTTCACTGGGTCTTCCTCGCAGACAATTTAATAATAGGCTCCAAAACCAAAGTGAAAGCTAAACAACCCCCCCCAAGCACACATTTTGGGAAGAAAACATTCTATATCCTCTAGAATATTATTTGCTTGTTTAGTCTTGCACCTCACAAACTGATTTGACTGCAGGAACCCCTCACCCATTTCTATCATTGAGAGTTGAAGAAAGCACTTTGGGAACTACTGCTGTAGATCATGGGTTACAGAATGCTTCCCCCCTCCCAATCTTTAAGTCTTCTTCAGAACTTACCTCACTTGTAACAACAAAATAGATGTCCAGACTTGATTTCTGTGCTTTATAATGGAGATTTCTATTTGGCTGACTTCCTGGTGGCTCAGACGGTAAAGAATCTGCCTGCAATGTGGGAGATGCCAGTACAGTCCCTGAGTCGGGAAGATCCCCTGGAGAAGGGAATGGCAACCCACTCTAGTATTCCTGCCTGGAGAGTCCCATGGACAGAGGAGCCTGGTGAGCTACAGTCCATGGGGTTGCAAAGAGTTGTACACGCCTGAGTGACTAACACATACACACACATGCTGATGATTGCTGGAGGTTTCCCGACCACCCAACGGTGCCCTTGCCACCGTCCGTGCCAGTTGAGGACCCTGCACAGGTGCAGGGCAGGCTGATGGCTCACACTGGATGTTGGTGTTTCTGTTAAGAGGGGGCAGTCCCTGGGCAAGAACATCTGAAGGAGCAGCGTGGGCCCAGCTCCACTTCACCTTACTCATTATCAGTACTGGGCCTTGGAATGTGAAAGCCAGCCTGGAAATCTTTGACTTCTTAATCCCCTAGGTCTTCACACATTCATCTCTTAGCACTGATTTTGGGGTGTTAAGAAGCAGAACTCGCTGGGAAGAACATTTTAATTCTTGCAATATATTAAATTATATAAGAGTTGTAGCAATTATCTGATGTATGTATGGGGGGGGTGGTGGTAGCTAAAGTACAAATACTGGTTAATGTTAAGATTTAAAAGCATAAAAGTAAATGTGAATGTCAATGATGTAGATACCAAAGACTGTGTGTGTAGTGGTAAAGAACTTGAAAGTGAAAGTGAAAGTCGCTCAGTTGTGTCCGACTCTTTGGGACCCCATGTGCTATGCAGTCCATGGAATTCTCCAGGCCAGAATACGGGAGTGGGTAGCCTTTCCCTTCTCCAGGGGATCTTCCCAACCCAGGGATCAAACCCAGGTCCGCATTGCAGGCGGATTCTTTAGCAGCTGAGCCACAAGGGAAGCCCAAGAAAACTGGAGTGGGTAGCCTATCCCTTCTCCAGGGGATCTTCCTGGCCCAGAAATTGAACCAGGATCTCCTGCATTGCAGGTGGATTCTTTACTAACTGAGATATCAGGAAGCTTGAGCCTGGAGTTAAATTATCTTGGTTCAAAATCCTGTATGGCCCTTACTTATGTAACTTCTCTAAGCCTTTTCTTCTTTGTAAAATGGGCATAATACTATTAACAACCTCAGAGAAGCATTCTGAATGGGATAAATGTGATCATACACAGTAAGTACTTAGCATATGGCCCGGCCACTTACAGAGCATTCGTTCATTGATGCAAACAATGATGAGGATGTCTGCAAGTTTTATGAACCTAGACTGTCAGGGGCAGGCACATCGTGGCCAGTCACCACACTGGTCTGGTCACCTATCATCTGTGGCCGCTTCAGAGGTATAAATGCAGAGCTGAGTGGTTGTGACAGAAACCATATGGTCCCCAGAGCTGAAAATAGTTACTATCCAGACCTTTACAGAGAAGGTTTTTCGACCCCCTGGTGACCACCATTTGGGTGGGTAAAGAACCAGGTCTTCTCCCTATAGAAGTTTTGGTCATTGCTCCCTTATTCTGTTTAATATCTCAATTTAGAACCAGATGCATGAGTATTATTTATCTGGTCCACATGAGCCGTGTAGCTCATGCTTTCCTTAAATGTAGAACACTCACCATAGCACTCTGTCTCATGGCGGGTGGGGAAATCTACAGAGCCTGAGGTTGTCTGCTGGTCTTTCCTGCCTCCCCTCCTTCCTGACCTCCCCTATTTCAGAGTCCAGTGACCCCAGCTGATGTGAGTCCACAGCTGTAATTCTCCTCCCCCAAGTCACATCTGTGCATTATGTTGAAACCACATGTGTCCCCAGAGCCTCAGGCAAGAGGTGAAAGATGATCTGGAAGAGGCATTCAGGAAGCTGTGCCAACAGAAATGAAGGGTGCTTTCAAGAGAGCTGGACAGCCATGGGTGGGATTTATACTGCCTGAGGGGCCTTCAGAAATGGGGGGCTGCTCCAACATGGCCGCTGCCCGCAGGAGTCCAGGAAGGAGACTGTGGACCAACCCAGAAAAATGAAGAATACGCCTCAAAGGCAGGTCCCAAGATGTATCACTGCATCCATCGTGCTATTTTCTTTGGCAGGAATGCTTGTTTATTTGGGGAAAATAAACCCACAGCATTAATGGATAACACAGGTGAAGGGACTCTTGGGACTGGTCTCTGGGAGAGGAAATTTGAACAAAAGAAACCATTCACACTGCTTTCAGTTAGTTATCTTATTAAAAAAAACAAAAAACAAAAAACAAAAAACAGTCGTAGCCAGCTGCTGGGACAGAGACTGTATCTGGGGTGCACTTTAGAGTCTTTCTGGAGGTCACTTGCCTTCCTGGCAAACATCAACGTCCCTGTGAGGCCAGTCCAATAGAAAACGGCCTATGTTACATACTAAAGTGAAGGATGACGGCTGGGCCGGGGCTGGTCAAGGAAGAGAAGGGAGGCAGACGGTTTCTGTTGTTACATCTTGAGAGCAGCAGTTCAGAGATGGCACACAGAGCGACGTATATCCCTTGAAGCCAAGTCAGTGTTCAGCTGTGTTCTTTAAAGTGTAACTGTCTAGCACAGGGGTAAAGTAAGACTCTCCAAAGCTCATGGTTAATTTAGGGATGTCTTTGCTAAGAGGCGGAAGATCTGCAATGATTAAACACATATGAGCTATTAACCTAAGTAGATTTTTTTTTTTTAAAGAGACCACATGATGTGAAAACCTTTCAGAGCTGGGCTTATGGATTCAGAAGTGAAGTGAAGTCGCTCAGTCGTGTCCGACTCTTTGCAACCCCATGGACTGTAGCCCACTAGGCTCCTCCGTCCATGGGATTTTCCAGGCGTGAATACTGGAGTGGGTTACCATTTCTTTCTCCAGGGGATCTTCCCGACCCAGAGATCGAACCCAGGTCTCCAGCATTGTAGGCAGACGCTTTACCGTCTGAGCTACCAGGGAAGCCCTATGGATTCAGCCAGGTATCTTCAGGGAAAGGCAACAGCAACTCACATTTACCCAGTGCCCATTTGAGGTGGGGTGCTATATGACTATATCAACACAGCTACAATTTTTGTTCCTGGCCTGTGTGGAGAAAAGAGGGATGAGTGACTAGGTCGACTTAGGTTAGATAGTCTGAGTTTTTTCAGAACAAGATGTTCTACAAACAAGACTGATAAAAGAAGAAGGACTCTGAAATACATCAGAAATATGGCAACGTCACCCTGGAAAATTACTAAAAGAGCCATGGACTTGATGAGCAAGGAATACATAAAAGCATTCTGGGTCTGGGTCCATGGTAGGGCCACAGGCCAGGCGTCCATCAGATCATGTTACCTTCCAGACTGGACTAACAGGGCAACAGGACTTGGCCTCAGAGATCTGGGCTGGAGACAGAAGCCACACTTCCAGGGGTGGAACTTTAAGTTCAGGGGATGAAGTCGCCTCAAGATGTAGAAAGACACACATACATACATACATACATAATCTCTCTCTCTCTCAACACACACAGGAGTGCCTAAGGGGTAACTATCTAGTGAACTTGACATCCGCCAGGCTGAACAGTGAGGTAGGTCTATGCTTGAAATCTCTGCTTAGGCTTCCCTGGTGGCTCAGATGTAAAGAATCCACGTACAATGCAAGAGACCTGGGTTCAATCTCTGGGTCAGGAAGATCCCCTGGAGAAGAGAATGGCTACCCACTCCAGTATTCTGGCCTGAAAAATCCCATGGACAGAGAGGCCTGGCGGGCTACAAGTCCATGTGGTCACAAAAAGTCAGATACGACTGAGCAACTAACACTTTTTCACTTCTTCACTTCATGCTTGAAATCTGCTTAACACTTGAGGCTTATTCCTCAAGGTACACTTGTGTCATGAGGATCACAGCACAGACTGAACATACTGGACCCAAATCTCCATCAGTTCAGCTCGGCCCACCCTGCTGTTTTCCTAACTTGCAGCCAGAATTAGATGCGAAGCCGCTCAAACATTGTATAGTTTCAGGGATAGTCTTCAGACTTGAGACTAACCACTCACCCTGATTGCTGCTGGTCACCAAAAAATTATCCAAGACAATGGTAGCCACCTGTTAGTCAGATGGCTCTACAGATATTTGGCTATGGAAACAGAAATCTTTTCTGGGAACTCCTAACAGTAACTTTTTAATCATCCGCCTATGTACATAGCACACATGCATGAAACTCTGCAAATTTATTCTATTGGGAAGCAGTAGCTTGGGCCACAAGTAGGTTCCCTTGTGGCTCAGCTGGTAAAGAATATGCCTGCAATGTGGGAGACCTGGGTTCGATCCCTGGGTTGGGAAGATCCCCTGGAGAAGGGACAGGCTACCCACTCCAGTATTCTGGCCTGGAGAATTCCATGGACTGCATAGTCCATGGGATCGCAAAGAGTCGGACACGACTGAGCGACTTTCACTTCACTTCACAGCTTGGGCCTGACTTTACCATTAGTTGTATGACCTCAGGATGCAGAGAGCCTTCCTTGTGTAGAAAACCCAGGGCTTAAACTACTTTAGTCTCTCAAGCTCCCAAGTTGTACAGAGAATGGACTGATAACAAGAAAATTGCCCAGTGATGCAGAGAAGACAGGGGAGTGGAGAGCTGGGCCGTGCCAGAGGATCAAGACTGAGGACCTGGGGGCACAGCTATGTTCCTGACTCTGGATTTCAGAGGCCAGCTTAAACTAACCCACTTGTTTAAAGGATATGAATCTCATGCCAAAGCTAGAACTGACTTTTCCTTACCAACATTAGTCAACAATAGCAGCTAATGTCAACATTAGCCACGCTTGTGTTATAGGCAGGTGCTGAGCCTTACAATCTCACAGAACTTTTAACCACAGACAGACTGGAGAGGGAACAGCCTAGCATACCTTCTTCTCCATCTTCGTGGCTATCAGTACCACAGTGACAGCATCTCTCTAGGATTTGCATGTTACCTTTGCCATTAGACTTGAGATGCTTAAGTTTTTTTTTTCCTTTTTTTTTTTTTAACTTTTGTAGCTCAGCATATGGCAAATGGTAAACCCTTGGCAGATTGAATTTCTTTCATTCATTCAACAGACACATTATCCTTTATTGCTTAATAGAGGGTGGAGATGAAGATAATAGAAAGGGAAGAAATGACAGAAAGGTGGTGACAAACTCTTGAAATGAGTATTTTTTCTTCATTACAGAAGTATTAGGTTTACTGCAGAGCATTTAGGGAATACGAAGAAAAATATTCACCTGAGTGACATCTCGGTGGTAGAACTTAAGAGCGTTACCTGCGTCTAAAGTTATGTGATGCATGTTTACTAATTTAAAGTATTCTTTGCCACTACCTGAATCCTGTTAATAAATAATTGGGAAATAGTATTTTCCTGTTTTTCTATTTATTCATTTCTGATTTAAAAAACACAAAAGATAATGTGTGCAGGGCTTAGCCAGATTTTTTTTCCCCCATTTTAGTTCAGCATCCCCAAAGGGCAAGTAAGTAATTTACGGGTTTAGCACCTTATAAGCCTTAGAGGTGCTAGTGCTAAAGGATCTGCCTGCCAATGCTGGAGACATAAGAGATGCGGGTTCAAACCCTGGGTCGGGAAGATCCCCTGGAGGAGGGCATAGCAGCCCACTCCAGTATTCTTGCCTGGAGAATCCTCATGGACAGAGAAGCCTAGCGGGCTACAGTCCAAAGGATCACAGAGTTGAACATGACTGAGCGACTTGGCATGCACACAAGCCTTAGATGTTAACTAAAAACCAGAAGAGCAGTCTAGAATTCTAAAATGAGTCTCAGAGGTATCTACTTCTACACCAACCACATTTGACAGAGGAGGCAACCAAGACCAGTGGCCACGTTTCTTATGCAGATATAGCCGTACCAGCAGGAAAGCAATGGGCCTGAGACCTGTGACACTCAGCCCATCACTCCCTACTGAGAATTGCCTACCTGGCTGAACCCCAAACCATCCCTACATTCTGTCACACTGTTAACTTCTGGTTTTTGAAAAGCATCCAGATGATTCCAAAACAAGAAAAGCAGATGACAGTGTCCAGAATATGTCCCTGCACTAGAATCCTCAGGTGGCAGGTTAAGTAAATCACCATCAGGTTAGCTAAAGTCACTCATTATTCTGTAAAGTGCTTCTGATTATTTAAAAACCGGGTCAGTGAACCTGAGTTGGGGCTTGCTGGTCAAGGTACTGCAACTATCAGATAAAGACTACAGATCACTGCCACAGGCACCCACTTCTCGAGGTCTATGTAGGGAAGGCACAGGTGGTGAGCACACAACTTGCTTCAGGTGTCTCCCTTTCCCAGGAACCCCAAGAGTGGTCACGATAAAACCCGCTGGAAGAGGGGAGGAAAGAACTCAAAGAATTTCACCAAAGGACCTTGCTCTGGGTGGAGCTAGTTAAGGTGAAGGTGGCTTCTAGGGAAGTCTCACATATTCACGGTTAACCTTCCAAATTCAACCTGCTCAGCCAGAGAACAGAAGCAAGAGGCTGGGTATATTTAAAGACAGAAGAGGCTCTCCCTCTGGAGGGAACACAGCCCCAGTGTCGGCAGGGATCTGGGGACCCTTCGTCCACGTGTGTCTCCTGGTCCACTGCTTCCCTTGATGTGACTCTGGTATTTAAAGACGCAGTACAGGGACTTCCCTGGAGGTCCAGCAGCTGGGACTCTGCGCTTCCACTGCAGGGGGTACCGGTTCCATTCCTTGTAGGGAAACTAAGATCCCACATGCCATGTGGCATGGCCAAAAAATGAAATAAAAAAAATAAAGATGCAGTACACATTCATCTCTCAACATGGACTCTAAATGCTAGCCGACCACCTCATTTCCTGCTCCATCATAAAAACAGTGGTCCTAAAAACAAACAAACAAACAAAAACACACAAAACAAAGCAGTGGTCCTTCTTCCTAAGGCTGGAGGGAGGAGGCAAAAGATTGCATGCTGGCCTCCTATAGAACTGTCAAGGGTACTTATGACCACGAGTGATTTTCATCATGTGTAAAGCTCAACTCAGAGGAGGAAGAGACCTGTGGGAGAGATAACATGCCCCTGATCGAACCTCAACTTGACCGGCACCCACCCCTAGCACGGTACTCAGTATGGCACTCACCGGAGGAAGAGCAGGGACAGAGGAGGACTTACTCACTCTCTTCACTTGGTTGCCATTTAAAAGGACAGCCTTCAAGTCTGGATGGCTAAGATGGAACAGTGAGGGGGAATGGACAATGAATGCGGGTCCCACCTATTTTATAAATGAAAAACCAGAAAGTAAGCCCCAAACGCACACACTGGAATAAAATATAAAAGGTATGTTTGTGGCAGAGCCAAGAATAGGTCCTGCGTGTCCTTGAATTTCATCTTTCAGAGTGCTTTTGAACAAGGTTTGTTCCTATGTGTTCTTTGTTTGAAGTCGCCCCAAATATCCTCTCTGCTCCTCTTTCTCCACTCAACAGGGAGAAAACTGTTCCATGGACTTCATTTGTTTGTTTCCTTCGGGCCCTGAGGAATTGTCTCTGCTACGGAGAATGTGCAGGATATGAAGAGCAAGTCTTAACATTAGAACATTCCACATTATGAGGGTGGGACCAGTTCAGCTCAGAGGGATTCTGCTGCCACTGAATAGAAGCTGAAAATAAACACAAACATAGACAACACGGTGCACAGGATGCCAACGTTTGCAAAAGATTACACCCAGAGAGACTAGAACAGGAAGGGAAGCCATGCCCACCCTCCCCAGCTCTACCCACCACGCCTCCTCCTTGGAAGACAGCCGCTAACTGTGCAGGAGGACACAGGCAGCCCACTTTCCCTGTCCCCTACATTTCAACTTTGGATCTTGTCAGCTTGGTTTATGTTTCAGCATGAGGAAGGGGGAATGCCTATGGGCGGCCGAATAGCACCAAATATTTATAATCTACTGCTGAGCAAGGCATCATGGGAAGAACATGGCACACATTCCCTGGGCTGGCCAGAGCTTCACTGGCCGATTTCACAACAGACCTGGCCTGTTTAAGTAAGGGTAATCTGTAAAACAGATTAGCCAGGGCATAGTAAGTAATCAATTTATCTGCACAATGTTAAGTATAGATGTATCTATTCTTTTTGACTTAGTTAACTCTTCTGCTTAGGTAACATATTCATGATTCATAAATCAAACTATAAAAAGGTATTCTACCATGACATCCCATCTGTCCTATTCCTTCTTCCACCCAACAAACCTGTAGTAACCACCTTTTAAAAGTTGTGTATCCTTCCAGGGTTTACGCAAATTTATCTTTTCTTACCCTTTCTCACAAAAAAGGTAGCATGTCATTCACATGTTCTGGATTTTGCTTTTTATCCACTGGAGATCTCTCCACATGGGAACAGAGACAACTGATTCATTCCCTTTTTACATTTGAACAATATCTACTATAAGGATGCACCATGGTTTACTTAACTGGTCCCTTATTAACGAACATTTAGGCTCTTCTGAACCTTTTGCCCTTGAAAACAATCTTGTGATGAACAACTTTATATATCAGAGTTGCCTTTATACATTAAGATGCCTACTTACTGCTCTGTAACTATCTGACCATGGTACAGAGATAGAAAGAAGATCTTACAACTGCAAATCCATCTGAAATCAAGACAAAGCCCCTCTAAAGCAAAAACACACACAATTATGGAAGTATATAAGAGGACACTTTGATTTGGTATGATACATATAGACTCCATCCATATTTATAGAAGGAGTGAGATGGAATTCAATTATTATTTAAAAGCTTGCTCGTTCTACATTCTTTTCCTTCTCCTGCTCACCAACCCCCACCCAAAGCCTCACCATTCATTCATTCTAGGGGCTAACCATTCTAACAGCATTCTATCTCACAGACCCTGTGCCCAAGCAATGACTATGAGGTGTCTGGTGCTACCTGAGAGAGCAGAGAACAACCCTGTCTGTCCCTGGTCATTATCTGAACCCAAACGCAAAGGTCCAGCTGGAGATGCAGGCACAGAGCTATCTGCACCCCTGGGGATGGCTGTAGGCTGCTCCTTGCATCAGAGCCTACATCCCAGGTAAACCCCCCCAAAGTCAACAGCAAACGGGACCCCTCAGCAGAGCCCAGAGAGGGCCCAAGGGGCAGTCTGAGCCCTTTCCAGACACCGCCTCCAGCACAGAAGCAGGAAATTCTAAGCTGTTCATGGAGCTGACTCATAATCCTCTTTTCACAAGCATCCTGAAGGTTCTATTCTAAGTTTACCAAAGGGAACATGCCTTCAGGAAGAAGCAGAGCAGCACAAAAGTGGTTGCGGCTGGGCCCTCAATGAGCATTTCCTCCATGACAGGTCAAGGTCCCACCAGAAGGGCTAAGAAAAGTACCGAAGAGACCAAATGCCATTTACACCTTCTTGCAGAGGTCACACGCATCATTACCTGTGTTTGCACACAGTGATGGCTTAATTACCCCAGGGTTATGGTCAAACATTAAAAATGAATTATGCTTCTTTGGGCCCTAATTGGAACAAACCAAATGTATAAGAGTATTTTTAAAATAAATGGGGAAAAAAAAAACTGAACATGGATTTGCTATTACATGAAATTACATAATTACTGTTAATTTTCTTGGGTGTGACGATAAGTATTATGGTTATATTTTTAGGTCATTATTTCTTAGAGATACATATTGGAAGATTTATGGATGAAATGATGCATGAAATTTGCTTTAAAATACCCCACCCCACCTTATTGCCCGCCCCCCCCCCCAACAAAAGTGTGTGATGAATGACTGCTGAGTCGTGAGTACATGGTGTCCATTATACAGCCTTCTTTATCTTTGAGATTATGTAAATCACTTTATAAGAAAACAGTTGTTATAATAGCTAAATTCCACTGAGACCTCACTACTGATGAGACCAGGCAGCTCAACCCCTAGGGGTGATAGGCTGGTCACCCCTTTTGGGTGACCACACAAAAGCAAGTCAACTCAGTAAATACCCATAACAGAAGAGTCTTTTTCCTGTCAAGTAAGACATGGTTCTCAAACCCGGCTGCACGTTGGGAGTTCTGTGGGTTTTGTCTTTTTCTTGGTAATTGTTTGAGGGCATGATATGGTTTGGATTTCTTGATTTTTTTTCAGTTACTTAGGCAATTCTAATGGACAAGCAAAGTTTGAGAATCTTTGCTCCAGAAACCTGACAGAGTGGCTAAGGAAAAAGAAGTAAATGTGAGAGGACGGGACAGCTGGCTGCTCTCTGCTTGAGTCCGCCTGTGACCGCCCCCCGCACCTTAGTCTACTCAGTTGGCTCTCCAGGGCCCCCAAGTTTGGGGTCCGGGCCAAGCTTCCCTGAATTACTGGTGCAATTAAAGATGACACTAAAGCTATATAGTTAAAACAAAACAAAACAAAACAGGGACTTGGCAAATAGATAAAAACCAGAAGCTGGGCCTACTTTAAATCCAGACAAGCAAGGACCTGTTATCTGGCTTGCAGTTCACAGGCAGTGTTCCACTGACTGTACGCCCTCACCCACCCAGCATTAAGGGCCAACGTGTGTCCTGCTGATGCCAGACTGTGTTTGTTACAGAAAAGCTTCTGTGGCTGGTTGGTCTTAGGCAGCTTAATGGGTGAGAGCTGCTGGGCGATGGAGCCCTAACAGCTGGCCTTATTCAAAGCAGAGAGGAAGTGGAAATTCTCCTCTTGGGAGTGTGAGCCTCACCTCACAGAGGGACTGGGGAAATTCTCCTGCAACAGGTGGCATATTCTGCTCTACAACTGTGGGCCTGTGCCCACATTCCTGTGGCAATGGGGTTCATTCTGGTGTCATTCTCAGGGCCCTAGGAGAGGTGGGGGGCTTCCATCTGTGGATGCTCCTCATGGATGGGAACCCTCTGACCCTCCCTCATGACTACCCTGAAGTATTCCCTCTTTACACAGGACAGGCAACGCGATGACACCATCATCAGCCTGGCCATCGACAAGCAGAGCAAATTCCAAAGCCTATTTCCACAGCCACATCCTCCAAGATAAAGTGCACACGGCACCACGCACTCTCACCTGTAGGAAATCATCCAAAGGCTTCTGGTGGCCCAGCCTTCCTGGATGAACCTGTGAGTCACCATGAGCCTTAGGATACAAAACCCTTGAACTTTTCTTCTATCGCTTCACGGGAACATGCAGCTGTCCTCTGCCCTGGTGAACCTCAGCTGAGAGCCACTCTCCAGCTGCTCCATGGAGCCCAGAAGGAGAGAGGAGTCCTTCTCATATGCCCAGCTTTAGAGTCCCGGTGAAGAACACCAAGCTGAGGACCCTCACCTACAGAAACACACACGCACACACAGACACACACTCACACCTTCAGATTTGAATTCTGTTTATCACAAAGGGTAAACAGACCTGGAAGACAAGTCAACCCAGGGCCAAAGCCAGACTTTAGCTTCTACTCCTTGGATGCGGGACACCTCCTGCTCCCAGCCAGCTCCATCAGAAGCTACACAAGTACCAAAGGCAAGGCCAACTCAGCTGGTAGTTAATACAGTGGGTGTGTGTGCATGTGTGCTAAGTATCTTCAGTTGTATTCGACTCTTTGCGACCCTATGGACTGTAAGCCACCAGGCTCCTCTGTCCAAGGGACTCTCCAGGCAAGAATACTGGAGTGGGTTGCCATGCCCTCCTCCAGGGGTCTTCCTGACCCAGGGGTTGAACTTGCCTCTCCTGTGTCTTCTGCACTGGCAGGTGGGTTCTCTACCACTAGTGCTACCTGGGAAGCCCACAGTAGCTGTAAACAAGACTAATTTTTACTTCCAAAACACAGCCTGACAGGTCTTAGTCAACACTGCCCACTCACCCTCAAACCCCTGCCTTTAAAGTTTTGTCCTAGAAGACTCTTGCTATTGTTTCAAAGATGCTGTCCCCGGCCAAAGCTGCCTGGAATCCTTCTTCTGAAACTACCTTCATGGCTAGTCTTATAATAAATGAGCCATTAAAAAAAAAAGAGCAATCTTTACTTTTTGGCTAAGCACGATTTCTTAACTTATTAGATCCATCCACTAAAGCTTATTCTTGACTTACTCACCAAACTTAGCTCTGATGAACTTAAGGCCATTTCCAAAATCTACCTGCCTTAACAACAGAAATATTTAATATCATCATCTTTTTTTTTTTTCTTCTGAAGAGTTCCAAAAAGGTTTCTGAAAATGTTTCAAGAATTGGTTGGGAGATGGAGATGGGTATGGAGGCTCCTGATCACAGCTTTGAAAGATAAATGCCAAGTACTAAGGTATATACTCAGATACAAAACTATATGCTCTGATACAATTGCATTATAATAACCAAAAACTCAAGCTATATGCTCATATCTTATGGTACATTTTATGTGATTAAAGTCCATTATGCAGCATCAAATGGCATTGTCATTGTTGTTCGGTCGCTCAGTCGTGTCCGACTCTTTGCAACCCCATGAACTGCAACACATCAGACTTACCTGTCCTTCAGTATCTTCCGAAGTTTGCAAATGGCATTAATAGTAATCATAATGAAATGTTAGTTGACACTGACCTGACGTGCCAAGGACACTGGGCCTCTGTGTGTCCTCTTGAAACCCCACAGCAGTTATCTGAAACAGGGCCTGTGAGGATCCACCCTTTACCGGTGGGGAGACTGCCACCCAGAGAATGGAGAACCCAGCCTATGAAGCCACAGAGCAGCAGAACCAAAAGAGTGGTCTGACTCTGGAGCATACAGCTCTCAACCCCTGGGCGCACTGCCAAACCTCACCCAGTCAGCAGCCACCAGCAGAGCTGCCCTTTATGCACTAACCCAGCAGTGGCAGGGCACCCTGGAGAGGCAAAGAGAACATCTATCAAGGCGGTCCTGGGCCTTCCACCACGACACATGGTGAGGAGGTTGTGTAGCACATAGCATTTCAAAGACCGGGTGAGCAGCTGTCCTCCCAGCAAAGATCAGAAGCACCCACGATATTCAATTCTCAGCCCGGCTAGTTCAGCAACCCAGGACTGAACCCTCCCCTGGTGTCTTGCCCCAGCCTACACCAGTGATGGGTAGATAACCAACCAATGCTTGTACGGAATGGAGCAACGCATCCATGGGCTGGTCTGGGCGGTGCTGAGAGACACCCTATGGTTAAACACTTGGAGCTCGAGTCGCACAGTCCAAGCTGCTCTCCCTGCCCCATCGATTTCTAGCTGAGTTCTCAGACAACTTATTTCATCTTTCTAAACTGCATTTTCTCCATCTGTAAAATGGAGAGACAATGGCACCTACTCTGGGGTATCTTAAAGTCTGTGATGCCAATTAAGTGTACGTGTAACAAAGAGCATCACACCAGAGTAAGCACTTAATAAATGCTGCTGCCGCCGTTAAGTCGCTTCAGTCGTGTCCGACTATGTGCGACCCCATAGACGGCAGGCTCCCCCGTCCCTGGGATTCTCCAGGCAAGAACACTGGAGTGGGTTGCCATTTCCTTCTCCAATGCATGAAAGTGAAAAGTGAAAGTGAAGTCGCTCAGTCGTGTCCAACTCCTAGTGACCCCAGGGACTTCAGCCCACCAGGCTCCTCCGTCCATGGGATTTTCCAGGCAAGAGTACTGGAGTGGGGTGCCATTGCCTTCTCCGTAATAATAAATGCTAGTTCTCAGCAAAGGTTCAGTATACGACAGACAGTGCGGACTGAAGATGTAATAATCACAGAGTACCTTGGGGCATGGTTCTCCTCCCCACTCCACTGGTTAGCACCGGTGCCCAAGCAGAGAAATTCGACTGTGTCATATCCTTTGGCAAATGATAACTATTCAATCCATCAGGTTCTTCCTGGACCTCTGAAGTCAACCTGAAACTCCTCCCTGTAACAGGGAATTACTTGGGGCTTTCAAACACCAGTGGAATTTCCCCCTTTTCTCTTGAAAGGCCGTCCTGACATTAGGAGGTTGGCTGTGGTTCTGTACTTCTCAAAGCAGGGGTTTCCTAAGCTTCACATCTACTTCGCGTTTTCCCAAGATATGTTACATTTGAATAACCACTCTAAAGGTGGTAGGGAGTGGGGGAGTGTTACAGACCTGGGGACTGGTCTAAAATAGTGGCTTCCCAGGCCCATCTGGAGGGTTCCTGGGCTGGCAGCTACTGGAGCCTGAACTGGGGGCACAGGAACAACCTAAACAAGAGAATGAAATGAAAAAACAAGCCCCCTGGACCTCACCACGCCTTCCAGGTCCCAAGATGACAGAGAGGAAGAGCTGTGAATTTGGGGGGGGGGGGGGGGGGAAGGCTTCTTCCCAGAAGCCTAAGGAGAAAAAAGTCAGTGAGGAGGGGTGCTTTTGAAAGGATTTTTAAAATTCCTGCTGCTGCTTATTAAGCTGTTAACACTCTACCTGGAAGAAGGGTGTCTCACCCACAGCCCTGAGCGGTCTTAGGTTAGGGCTGGTCACCCCTCAGCCATGCCACCAGGGAGAGGAGCTTCTAGGACTTGTATTCACCTCGAAGCCCCACCTGGCAGCTGACCTTACAGCACCATCCTATAGATTGTAACGTGAGCCCCACATGTGATTGAAGTTTTTCTAGCAGTCACGTTAAAAAAGCAATGAAACCGTGGCAAAACTCATTAGAAAATAGAGATGACATAATCCAGTATATCTAAAATATTTTCGTTTCGACACTCATCAGGACGAAAGAATTACCAACGAGGTATTTTACATTTTTTTTCTTGGTGCTAAGGCTTCAAAATCCAATGTGTATTTTACACTCACAGCCCGGGTTGGGTTCACACCAGCTCTGTTTCAAGTGCACAGCAGCCCAGGTGGACAGCAGCTAAGAGGCAGTGCGGGTCTAGAGCAGTGGGGCTGTTCCCGATCTGGTCACCAGAATTGCCAAGGGGGAGGGGGCGGCGCCTGGTGCAAAACATGACACCCCAACCCCACCTGGGAAGGGCTCAGCCAAAGGCCCTGGCTGTCCTCCAAGTTCCGCTGCGGCGCAAGGCGCCACCCACACAGCCTGGTCCCCACGGCCTCTTCCCTCTGAAAGAATTATACAAGGCTTCCATTTAAAATAGACCCACCAGTGGCTAGCTTGGGACTGGTAAGCACAAAAAACAGGGAGACCAAAGACAGTCTCCCAGAGGTGGACTCACTGGGCTGAGGAGTAAGGTGCCCAGGCCTACTGAACCAAGCTGGTCTAATTTGTCTACTGGGTCTGAGCTTGGCCCCAAGCTTCAGCGTGACTCTTCTCTTTTTCTTTGAGTAGTCATGAACACCGTGTATACCTCATCTGTGAAAGGAAGAGGAAAGGCGGAAGATGATGCAAGAATACATTATGGTCCTCTGAGGGGTACTTTCAACACTTCAAGGGGGCAGAGATATTTCTAGAGCTATTATTCTGCAGTGGATATACAGCAGGGGATTTACTATCTGTTTGTTTTTTACATTTATTTATTTGGCTGTGCCGGGTCTCAGTTGGGATGTTAGTTGCGACATGTAGGATCTAGTTCCCTGACCAGGGTTTGAACCTCGGCCCCTAGCATTGGGAGCATAGTGTTAGTGAGTGGACCACCAGGGAAATCCAAGCAGGGCATTTAAATGTCCTCAGACAGGGCTCTATGCAGCTGTCATTTTATCTCCTGAGGACCCTGGCCAGAAAGAGGCCACCTTTAACTTGGTGGAGGTGCGCTGACCATGCCCATCATCATCCCCTGCAGGTTCCACCATCACCTGGGCTTCCAGAGCACAGGGCTAAGCTTTTCTGGTTTAGCCTTACTTGCTGGGAAGCCTAAATCGAGATCCTTCAAAGGAAAAGCCTGACACACCGGGTATGGAAAAGTTCTCTTATCATTTGGAGAAAATAATTTAGGGCTGGGTAGATAAACATGTACAGGAAATACTTCTATAGAGGTCTTGATCCTCTGAAGATTAATAACCCACAGAACTGGAGACCAGCCTCAAACTCGGAGGAAATAGGCAAGTTATAAAAACAGGAAGAACGGGAAGTTTATTTTTGGATGAATATTTGTTCTAGTGAAGCTCTCGATCCTGACAAAAACCTTGATCTGCAGGTCATTTGCTGTGGTGGAGCAGCTGCAGCGTGTGTTTCCACAAGCTGTCCCACCAGAGATTTCCGGGTCTTTCTGGAAAGGGCCTCGCCCCACTCCTGCAAAACATCTGCCTCGCTGCCACCACTCAGGGCCTCTTTCCTCCCACATTCCTGCTAGAAAGCCTGGCCATCGCCACCAGACCCCTCTGCTTCTGTCCCGAGGGCTCGAAGCTGGCCCATCTCCCCCCAGGTGTTCCTCTGGGCTTCTGCCATGTCTGTTCCTATGTGATATGATCAGCCTTCCTCCACGACTGCCAGCCCGCCTGGCCCCACCAGCCTCTCCGTTTCTCAGTCTATAACCCCTGTCACCATACCTTCCATGGCTCCTGGTTGCTTTGAGAAGAAAAGCCAAATCTCTTCCAGTTTGATAAGAGAGAGCTCTACAGAGTCTGGTCCAGCCCATCTTTACAGCCCTAACTCTCTATGTAGGCCTGGCTATGTGATTTGTGGGACCCTCGAAAATGGAAATTAATTTGTAGGACCCTTTGTTCGAAAATTATTAAGGATTTTACAATGGCAAGAGCAGAGCATTAAATTGTGGTGGGGACCTTGTAAGCTGAAGTGCCATGCGATGGCAATGGCTGCACATCCATGAGGCGGGCCCCCACCAACCCGCCTCCCTCAGACCCACCCCAGCAGGCAGTGGGCATGGCCACCACTAAGAACCCTTCTCACCCTCCTCACCCTCACTGCCCAGCATCCCTCCCCTCCATCCTCTCAGGTAACCAGTTCAGAGGCCCCTTCCACTGGTTCACGGTATGGTTTAATCTACCTGTCTCTCCTTCACATCTGAGTTAGGCCAAGAGTCCCAGGGCTTCACGTTCATTGCTTAGCCATTTCTGCGCCCTTCCCTCCCACCTTTCCAGAACAAAACTTGGTACACACATTAGAAAAGAAAGTGAAGTGGCTCAGTTGTGTCCGATTCTCTGTGACCCCATGGACTGTGTAGCCTGACACACTCCTCTGCCCATGGGATTTTCCAGGCAAGAATACTGGAGTGGGTTGCCATTTCCTTCTCCAGGGGATCTTCCCGGTCCAGGAATCGAACCTGGGTCTCCTGCACTGCAGGCAGACTTTTTACCATCTGAGCCACCAGAGAAGCTAGGTCTCTACAAATTTCTACTAAATAGCCACTAGGAATACTGCCCTCTGCCTCTAACAGCCAATTACAAAGCCTCCTATGACCTTGCCAAGTGACCTGTTAAAGGAATAATTTTTAAAAAATTCCCTCAAGATTTGCTTTTCCATAAGAGATGCCCAGGTTCTCCAGAGAAATAATCACACGAGTTTTGAGGATGTCTGAACAGGAACTTCCATTAACCACCAGTTATGAAACCTACTGGCTGGACACCAAGGCTGCACACACTGACTTTGGCAGTAGCTTCACAAGTGGCCCAGCTGGCACAGAGTCAGAAATCTCACCACCCTGCTGGCTGCAGCCAGCTCTGGGGGGGTGGGGTGGGGGTGGGGGTAGGAATGGAAGAGGGACAGGAAACAGGAGAGCCAGGATACCCTCCCACCTCTCAAGGGGAGAGGGAGCCATGTTTAATTTATGCCCTATAAACTATGAATGGGAAGTTAAGTTCAAGACAAGAAACTTGGGTTCTCACCTAAAAGCTTGAAATGGTTTCTTGTTTCCATTAACATGATGAACTTCTCAGGGAAAATGCTTATGGGCCCTTAAGTTCCTTTTGAGTGAAGAAGCAGAATGAGACAAGGGACAGAAAAGAGGGACAATGATCACCACTACCCCTTAAAGGTTGACCCAATATTTTATTCTTTAAAGAAGAAAAATATTGGAAATCCCAAACAGCTTTCTACATATTCAGGTGAAGTAGATTTTTCCAGCAATTGTCATCTGATCATTCTTATGGGAGATGGTGAGGCTGAGGAAGGGAAGGATATTATATCAGAAAGCACAGGTATTAACTATATGTGCCCTCTGGTATTAAAAGATCTTCAAGGAACCTCCTCTCCCAATAAGTCACTCAGTAAGAATAATCATAGTAACAGCAGCAGCTATGATTGATGAGCAGGTTAATCACGGGGTGAGGGCTGGACCAGTTGTTCTCAGTCACATCTTTCCTGGCATTGAGATCATCTATACTTTCCTCATTTATTGGTTCCCCTGTTTATTGTGCAGCTCCCTCTTAAGAATGGAAGGTTACCTCTGATTACCCAAGACCCCAGCCCAGTAAGGTCTTAACATCATCATGGATTTATTAAGAGGATATCTCCTTCCTTACAGTCTGGTTCCCAGTTTAGAGAGAAATCAAGGCTCATGGTGTGTGTCTAAGGAAGGACATTGCAGGTTTTGACTCTTCGGATGTCACTCTGTGGGTGTTCAGCACTTCGTTGTTTCAGAAATTTCAGGCCTCCCATCTGTTACAACACCCCCTCAAGAGCCCCGCTTTCCCTGCCATGCAAACATTTCCCACTGTTGGCTCTTTAAGAGGTACATTTTTTTTTTAACCTGAAGCTGATTTCAATATTAAAGAAAAATAACTTGATTGTGAAGTATTCAGCAAATACTCTGAATATCTAAAACCCCTATATGTGGAATCTAGAAAAATGATATAGATGAACTTATTTGCAAATAAGAGAGACCTAGATATAGAGAACAAACTTAGGGATATTACAGGGGTAAGGTGGAGTGGGATGAATTGGGAGACTGGGACTGACATATATACACTACTATATATAAAATAGATAACAAGAACCTCCTGTATAGCACACAGAACTATACTCAAGGCTCTGTGATGACCTAAATGGGAAGGAAATCTAAAAAAGAGGGGATGTATGTTCATGTATAGCTGATTCACTTTGTTGCACCGCAGAAACACAACATTGTAAAGCAACTATACTCAATAAATTAAAAAAAAAAATAATACAATAAAATAAAGCCTCTAAGTGGGGTCTGGGGGGCCCTCCACTGTGATGGGGTAATTTTGTGGGGAAGTATCCTAAAAAGGGTTAGGGTTAGGGTTAGTTCTGTAGGGGGGGTTATGTGGTCATTCACTGCTGGTTTCCCCAGCTGTCAGTAAAGAATGCAGGAGATGGAAGTTACAAATGGCTACCAGAACAGTCTCCTCCTTAGTCTATGCTCCAGCCTCTCGGCTGTACTTTTTGTGTAAGGAATATAGACACCATTCTCCAGCTATGACCACGGAAAAAGCAGTGGGAACTCCCTCCATTAGAGGCTTCTGAGTTTTTTATCTAATAATTTATAACCTTCATCCATTATTTTTCACACAAAATGATGGCAAGCATACTTAGTTCTCAGTTTACTGAACGGAAAGTATCAGCTAAATATACTCAATTCTGATATGAGTGAGTGAAAAATAATGCAAAAATTGCAAATATACTGGGTAAGTGCTTCCAAATTATATTTGAAATAAATAGGACTTAAGCTGGAAAGGTTGGGTAATACTGCACATGTAAACTCCAGAGTGAAGATACTATAGCATTTAGTTAACCAAAATTAGAAATATTAAAGTAATGAGCCCTATGAAACACAGACTGCAGAGTTGTTTCCAATTCAGGATCTGTCTAAACTAAAATACTGGGCTGGAGGAAGAACAAGCTGGAGTCAAGATTGCCAGGAGAAATATCAATAACCTCAGATATGCAGATGACACCACCCTTATGGCAGAAAGTGAAGAAAAACTAAAAAGCCTCTTGATGAAAGTGAAAGAGGAGAGTGAAAAAGTTGGCTTAAAGCTCAACATTCAGAAAACGAAGATCATGGCATCCGGTCCCATCACTTCATGGGAAATAGATGGGGAAACAGTGGAAACAGTGGCAGACTTTATTTTTCTGGGCTCCAAAAATCTCTGCAGATGGTGACTGCAGCCATGAAATTAAAAGACACTTACTCCTTGGAAGGAAAGTTATGACCAACCTAGACAGCATATTCAAAAGCAGAGACTTTACTTTGTCAACAAAGGTCCGTCTAGTCAAGGCTATGGTTTTTCCAGTGGTCATGTATGGATGTGAGAGATGGACTATAAAGAAAGCTGAGTGCAGAAGAATTGATGCTTTTCAACTGTGATGTTGGAGAAGACACTTGAGAGTTCCTTGGACTGCAAGGAGATCCAACCAGTCCATCCTAAAGGAGATCAGTCCTGGGTGTTTATTGGAAGGACTGATGTTGAAGCTGAAACTCCAATACTTTGGCCACCTGATGTGAAGAGCTGACTCATTTGAAAAAACCCTGATGCTGGGAAAGACTGAGGGCAGGAGGAGAAGGGGACGACAGAGGATGAGATGATTGGATGGCATCACCGACTCGATGGACATGGGTTTGGGTAGACTCTGGGAGTTGGTGATGGATAGGGAGGCCTGGTGTGCTGCAGTACATGGGGTCGCAAAGAGTCGGACACGACTGAGCGACTGAACTGATACTGACTAACTAAAAATGCAAATTTTAACCTAAACATATAAGTTTAGGTAAAAAGGGAATCTACAAACACTGAAAAACTAGGGAGAGCAAACATCTAAAAGCCACCCTGAGTTAGCAATCAGGCTGGTGTCAAGGCCAAGGTTAGTGCATTAGCCAGCCTTACCCAGGAGCCGTGTGCAGGCCCGTGTATTTTAACACAGTGTGTTTGGAGGGGAGAGGTTTAACCTGAGTCAATCCAGAGCATACCAAACTGAATCTGAGCCCTTGAGGCAAGGATCTCCCATTAGGGGTAGGGCCAGAAACACTATCAGTGCCGACAAAAGGTGGATGAGGTAATGCCAGCCCAGGGCGCCTTGAGGGCGGGCCGTACCATCCCCACATCTGCCTCCCATCCGTTCTGGGAGGTGCTCAGATTAGCCAAGGTCCTGGCCACGGGCTTGTGACTCCATTTCTGGAGACTTGTCAAACAGTGAGGACCTTCATGAACAGCTCTGCAGTCTACCTTGGTGAGGGTGTCTGGGAGGGCCTAGTGTCCCTCACTGGGGGGTTTATCATGTGCTCTTAGGGGCTGTTATCAGTGGCAGAGGAAGTCCCTCGGTTTCCTCTGCAGACTCTACCAGCACAGGCAAGGGGTCAAAACGAGGGTGGAGGGAGAGGTGGTGAGAAAGTAATTTTCCCCTTACATACACATACTCTCTCCTGGTGTGTCCTTGGTTATTTCCTAGGTCCCCAAAACAAAACCCAAACTCTTGAGCATGTGGTCCAATATTACAAATTTCTGTACTTTTATCATGTATTGAGAATATGTTATTATAAATTTAATCATATGATCTTCCTCAGTCTAGCGCCCAGCCCATGCTCCCCCACTGTGTCCCTGGCTGAGAGGTAAACTGCTATCCTGAGCAACCACACAAGCCACCAATTCAACCAGTGTTCACAAGCAGTGCAGGCCAATCGTCTAGGGATCTGTCTCTGGTGGGGGAGGGGGACACGAGACCCCACATTTCTAACAGCTCCTCAGGGATGCTGGCCCTGTGGAGCGAGCTGTGGGCACCAGCACCTGGCCATCCTGACTGGCCAGCTGTTCCCTCGCTCCACCTTCTCAGGCCCCTGTCCCTCTTTCCTCTGATGGGTGAAAAGGCCCTTTGCCACAGAGCTGTGCCCCAGCGTCAGGAATTCACCTGGCAATTCTCCCTTCTTCTTGCCCCAGCAGATGCCTCATCCCCCTTCCAGGGGCAGCAATACAAAGATAGATTAGTCTTTTTTTTTTTAAAGGGAACATCTTGCCTTGGGAAGCACAGTCTTTCCCTTGAAACTTAAAAGATTCTGAAGACACCCTACTTTTACAATTAAGAATAATTCTGCTATTTTATTTCCCTCTTACCTCCTAAAAGTGTGTTAAGGGGCAGGAGGGAGACTCATACTTTGAACTTTTGGGAAGGAAGAGGACAAGGAAACACGTAGATTTTTTGAAAACATTAACATAGGGTTCAACTTCAAACTTTGTTTTAGCCTAAACACCTCAGTCTCCATAAGTATCTAAAACTTTGTCAAATAACAGATTTCTAGATTTGAAAGCAAAACAAATCCCTCCCCATCAACAAACACCTAAAAAGAAATGGAGATTTTGTCTTTCTGCCTCAGGGGTGAGGAATACCAGTGCCCTCTCATTGTTCCATTAATGTGACAAAACAAACAATTATCAAGAAACTTTGGCAGGGTTCTCAGCAAGGTACAAGTTCAGACAATGGCTGAAGGCATTTCTTTCAGGTACAGAAATGGAGCTGCTCAAACTTGAATGAGGTCTAAGAAGCTATCAGCTATGCACAGATTTTGAAGGAGCTGGAAATCCTGCAGGGGCAAAACTGCATAAGTTTAACAAAAATGTAGTACATGTTTAATATCTGGAAAGTAAAGCAAGTTTGTTGAAGAAATATTTTAAGCAAGCAAAAAAGATATATTCTGCCTGTGATCCACCATCTAGAGAACACTACTGCTGACAAAGCAACCTGCAATCAAGAGTCTTAGTTGGACAAAGCCGGGTATCCTGATTCCCTGGTGGCTCAGTGGTTAAGAATCCAACTGCCAAAGCAGGAGATGGGGGCTCAATCCTTGGGTCAGGAAGCTCCCCTGGAGAAGAAAATGGCAACCCACTCTAGTATTCTTGCCTGGAGAATTCCATGGACAGAGGAGCCTGATGGCCTACACAGTCCATGGGGTTGCAAAGAGTCGGATACGACTGAGTAACTTGCACACACACACGTCTGATGGTCTGGGGAGAGGAACCAAAATCACCTTCAGAGAGAATGACTGGTGAGCCAGACTTGACAAAAAAAAAAAAAGGAAAAGGAGAAGTGTTTCCTGAAATAACCAAAGCTGCACCTGGACCCAGCCCTTCACCACAAGATCATGCAGCAAAACTGAAAGAACGCTATCTCCAGAGGTCACTGACTCTACTATGGAAATCCCCACCCCAGTCTCCGGATGGGGGGAAGGTGTTTCCTCTACTGGAGGTCAGTGGCAGTCCTGGCCATGGCAGGGGCTGGAGAGAAGCAGCACTAACATGGTCTAACATGGCCAATACAGTGGCCTGTGGAGGGCAGCAATGACATAATTGTCAAGAGGGGCAGTAAAGGGCTGGAATGGAGGGACACCTGTAGAGATGCACGGGTTCTACAACCCTGACTCTGAGTTCACATCCAGACTCTGTCAAAAACTGTGGGGACTGTGGGCAAATTACTCCGTCTCTGTAAAAGAAGGTGGAGCACTGAAGAATTGATGCTTTTGAACTGGTGCCAGAAAAGAGTCCTGACAGTCCCTTGGATTGCAAGATCAAGCCAGTCAATCCTAAAGGAAATCAACCCTGAACATTCATTGGAAGGACTGAAGCTGAATCTCCAATACTTTGGCCACCTGATGCGAAGAGCTGACTCATTGGAAAAGACTCTGATGCTGGGAAAGACTGAAGGCAAAAGGAGAAGAGGGTGGCAGAGAATGAGATGGTTGGATGGCATCAATAACTCAACCGATATGAATTTAAGCAAACTCTAGGAGATGGTGAAAGACAGGGAAGCCTGGCGTGCTGTAGTCCATGGGGTCGAAAAGAGTCAGACACGACTTAGCGACTAAAGACAAACAAATGCCTTTCCAAAGGGGGATGTGACAACAGAAATTATTTGAATAAAGATGAACTTAGTGATATATATCACCAAGTTTCTTTCCAGAAAGGGTACACCAAATTCTATTTCCAGCAGCAGTGTATGAAAAATGCCCCCTCACTAAAGCCATGCCAGTATTAAAAATATTTTTCTATATGATAATTAATAACCATTGAAAGGGCTATAGTTTCATTTGCATTACTTTATTAGTTGGGGAATAACTGCTATAAAACTGCTACTATGTTTCCACTGCATTACTTTAGTAATATGTTGGGATGACTATTTTGTTTCATGTTTAACCAACTTTATTGTTCTCTTTTAGCCAGTTAGCTTAGCATTTTTTAAAATATTAAGTTGTCTATTTTTCTACTGGTTTTCTTAGTGTCTCTTTTTGTAATTTCCTGAATTCTTCAGAGTCTATATTAATTCTATATATCATAAGCGAGGCAAATTTTTTTTTTTTTTGCTTTTTATGTCCGTTAAATTGTCTTGTGATATCACACAAACCCAAGTTTGGAGATGTATCACTGAGTTTCTGTGTAATTTCTTCCAATACTTCTATTTGTGGGCAATCATTCTTCCCTTAAAGATGAGTTAAACATCTACCTATGAGTTCTTCTAGTTTACTATTTTAAGGTTTTCATTTTTTAAATATTTACTTCATAGTTTTGAGATAAAATGTGAGGTGAGGCTCTACGTTCTAAGGAAATCATAAAACCCATGGTACAATGGAGTTATGTTGAAATGGGGAAATTGTTAAGAAATTACAGCCACAGGATCGAAATGGGATTTACATGGGACCTACTCTCAGTAATGAATTAGCTCATTAAAAAACTGTATTTGACAATAAATAGGATTAATCAGAACATGCCAGGGACACTCAGTCCTCCTCCTTCCCAGCCCTGTGCTTCCTCAATGTGGTCTGGATTGTTGGGAGCTGAAGGAAAAGGCTGAGGGATAAAAGCAGAGGGCAGCACAATGAGATGGGTGGGTTGGGGATGATCCATCAGGCCCTTCCGATCCCAGAACTCAAAGGATGAAAGATGCTACTTTTATTAAATAGTAGAAAATAAGGAACCATGAGGAGCCGGTTAGGAGTTTAAAACCGATTTCTCCTTTGCCTCCTTCTCAAAAGGCAAAAGATCACGGAACTAGCTACTGCTGCTGCTAAGTCGCTTCAGTCGTGTCCAACTCTGTGCGACCCCATAGACAGCAGCCCACCAGGCTCCCCCATCCCTGGGATTCTCTAGGCAAGAACACTGGAGTGGGTTGCCATTTCCTTCTCCAATGCATGAAAGTGAAAAGCAAAAGTGAAGTCGCTCAATCATGTCCGACTCTTAGCGACCCCATGGACTACAGCCTACCAGGCTCCTCTGTCCATGGGATTTTCCAGGCAAGAGTACTGGAGTGGGGTGCCATTGCCTTCTCCACAGAACTAGCTATTAACTAGGTATTTTTCTTATACAAAGTTATTGGTACAGAGATCAAAACAATGTAGCATCATGTTATCCAAAATAACACTGAGGACAGCATTCAGCCACCTCTTGGCTGCCTGCACAGAGATGCAGTACTGTTGCGGGGAGCACAGTACGTGGGGAATGGTCACCTCTCCCCAACCTGCCCCTCTACCCGGGCCTCCAACCCCAAATCCAGAGCTGCAGACTACAGTTTTACTAAATACCTGTTTGTTGAACAATCATAGTTTTGGCCTTTGTGATAATCATAATAAAGGGATTTACCAGATATAAAAGAGACTTTGATGTCTCCTGGTCTGTGGCCCCCTTCTCCAAACAACCACCTCAAATATCCTCTCATACTGGGGAGCATATGGACTAGTCTTTTTGAAGAAGTCATTCATTCATTCAACAACTGTCATTGCCAATTGACAGGCTACTCCTGATAAAGGGAGAAGAAAGCCATGGTGCAGGCAGAAAGATCTGGGATCCAGACTTCAGCTCCCGCATTACCAGCTGGGGGATCTTTGTAAACTACAAAATTTCTGAACCTGGGTGCCTCCTCTCTAAAATGGGCTTAAAACCACACAAGTAAAGGTTGCTGTGAGGACTACTTAAGGAGGTGGGAGAAGTACCCAGGCAAGAAAACTGTAAAATGAAAATCAATAGTGACTGTTACCTGTGGGGGCTGTGGGGGTGGGGGGTTGGGGGGAGGGCAGGGCGGGAAAAGCTTTCCCTGTGTCATATGCATCTGTGGACAAGACGGCTCCTGAGATGTAAATTTTTTAAAGTCCAGCAAATAATTCAAATTCTCATTTCCTCCCAGGTAGCTAATCTGCTAAAAATAGACCAACCACAGCTCAACAACTAAACAATTACAAATCATTAGGTTCGGAAAGACAAGTCCGCAGATGAATCCCGGCTTTTAACATTCACAGGCGTCTGGCAAAGTGCGCTGCTTTTAGAGGTGGGTCACGGTTGGGAGGTGGCTGCTGGCACCCTGCACAGGCTTCTCTGTTGGGAAGCCGCTGTGAATGGACACGAACAGGGCTTAATGGACCTTCTGTTTTAAAGCAGCCTCAATAAACCCCTGAGCTGAGGACTACCTTTGAGCCAAATCTGACGGCGGATCACACACTATCTGAAGACTGGTTTCTTATCAGTATGTTTCATAGACACTCATCAAACCCTCACCTGACCCACTTGAACCTGAGGAGAGAAGCGCACTCCCCTGCAGTTTACTGAATGCCCATGGGGGTGGGGCTCCTCCCTCTGTGCCTTCTGTCCATTTCTGATACTGGGCTTGCCAGGAGCCCTGAGCTGTCTGGCTTATTACCTCCTGGCACATCAAGCCCGGTTCTGACCACAGTGAGACTCAAAGAAGGTGGAAGGGATAGTCCTTTTATAGGAATTAAAAAAATTTTTTTTAAACCATTACGTTTTCATATGATGTTACTTCCATGTCTTATTTTAGGCAACTTTATGCCAATCCAAGTGATGTTTATTTTCTAAACGAGGAAAATGAGACTGCTTCAGGTTGGTGTTGACTCTAGCCACAAGGGGTCCAGAGATGGCTGGTGACCAAGACTTGCCACATCTTTCAACTTCCCTCTATCACCAGATCCTCCTAAGGGGTCCAGCCCACTGGCCGCTCATCCACGTGCCCCTCCTCAACTTCCTTAATTTCATCCTAGGCTTTTGTCCAACCTGGGATCTAAGTATCCAGTGTTGCCCCATCTGCGGCCCCATTCCCCGCACCTCCAAGCTCTTCTCTCACCAACTTTAATCCTCCACAGATTTCATCGATCACTCATCCCAGCCCAACCATCTCTCAAGGACACTCCCCAGTTTTCCTCCAACAACTGCATCCCTAAGACAGAAGTCGGAAACCTCTGCCACTGGACTCACCCCATCTTTAGCTGCCACCCTAAGTGTCCCATGTTGGCGCTTCCTGTCCTCCCAGTCGGTTCTTACCACCATCTCTCATAGGCTCCCACAGGGGTCTGGCTGATCTCTCTGCCTCTGACCTCAAGTCCATCTTGCACATCACTCCCAATTCCACTTGAAGCAAGTCATTTAGCCTTGCTAAACTTTCAGTTTCCCCACTGGTAGTAGGGGGCATGGATAACACCATCGTAAAGGGCTGTTATGAGGTTGCGAGACATTAGAGGTTGTCAGGCACCTGGCGTCAAACTCAAATGTCTCTGCCTTACAGTCTTGCAGCAATCCCTTCACACCTTGTGAAAAACCATCCATGGCTCCCTATGGCTTACAGAGGAGTGAGTTCCGCATTCAAGGTGTTTTCTTCCATCTGCCCCAAACCACTGTTTTTAAATCTTACCTTTCATACTAGTCCTTTTCGCCTCAAATGTCTTGGCCAATACCTGCTCTGTCTTAAGAGGCCAACGGTTTGAGATTTGGAATCAGACTGTCTTGGGTTCAAATTTCCATTCTAAACACTTACGAGCTTCCTTGGGCAAATTACTGAAGTGCTCCAGGTCTTAGGTTTTTGGTTTTTTAAAAATATTTACTTATCTATTTATTTACTTGGACGCTCCAGGTCTTGGTTGCGTCACACTCAATCTTCAGTCTTCGCTGCAGTATACGGGACCTTCAGCTGTAGCATGAGGGACCTTTAGTTGGTTCATATGAACTCTTGGTTGTGGCACATGGGATCTAGTTCCCTGACCAGGTATAGAACCTGGGCCCCCTACACCGGGAGTATGGAGTCTTAGCCACTGGACCACCAGGGAAGTCCCTTGGCTTTAGTTTGTTCACAGGAAAGAAGCTGCTCTGAGGATTACATGGGATAACAAAGGTGAGGCCTCAGTCAAGCGCCTGGAGTGCAGGGAGCACTCAGTAAACACTGACTACTCTTCTTCGGAGTCCTATCCATCCTCTTGCTCTGCAATCTGAACATGTGTTAAATACTTTGACCTACAATACCTCTTTCTCTGCACAGCTAAGCCTGTCCTGCAAGGCTCAACCCAGATGTGACCTTCTCCATGAGGGGTTTACCTGAAACCCACCCATCTAATCTCCTTCCCCTTCTGAAAACCTACAGCAAGTGGCCTTACTCTCGGGCCCTTCACGGTGAAAGCTCCTGAGTGTCTGCCCCACTGTAAGATGCCCTGGACTTGGCTGATGACATTTACGGACAGGCCCCATGCCTGATTCATCTTTGTGTTCGCCACACAGTCCTGCGTAGGGCAGAACGTTGGTAAATATTTGCTGAGCGAAAGAACAAATTTTTGGAGGAAAGGCAAGAGAGAGTTCCAAGCTTTGAAGACTAAGGACCCAGCACCATGGTGTAACTGAGCAACAGGACAGAGATGAATTTGTCCCGGGACACACCGGAGAAGTAAAGAAAGTTTTATTCCAAAGGAGCACTCAAGCCAAACTACACAAAGTAAAATGAAGTCAGCCTCCTCCTGTCTACTGCAAGTGAAGCCTAGCTGCCCCTACCAGAGCCAAGAGTGGCCGCCATTTTAAACAAATAAGTCACGCTGCCTCTGGGCACAAACAGCCCTCCAGGCTTCAATCCTGAGGGGTGGGGACTTATATATCCTGTGCTTGAAAAACTAGATCTTGGATCCCAAGAGGCTATTCTAAACTTCTACCAGGCATGTCTGCTTAGCAGTTCACTCCTTAAAAGCCTGTGCTGGTAACAAGTACAGCTGCATTCTTAATCACTTACACCCCACAACCAACTAAAGATAGCTTGAGGAGGTCTGCCATATGCCAAATTCTTCTTTTAAATAAGAACACAAGAACCGTTCATGCAAGAAAAATTCAGTCATGGCCGTAAGAAAAGGGAAAGACTTGGCTTTTCTTTGTTTTGAATGAAATACTGACAGAGAAAAATTTTGATATAGAAACAGATGCTCACTATATCCTGATCCTCCATTCGCCAGACTTATGTGATCTACACGGCCTGGCCTATGAGACCCTCACCCCAGCATGGATGGAAACCCTGAAGATGACCCAGGCCGGCCAGAAGTCAGCCAGCAGCAATACCAAGTAATAGACCCAAGCCTCGTAGCCACCCTCTTGAACAAATAAGATACATTAACTCTTCTTGGCAACCGGCATAAGTGGTTTAGGACATCTTTCTTTTCCTTTTTATCCAAATACTACCAATCTATCAAGGCAAAATTGAATCCCCTTCTCTTCTGTGAAGCTTCTCTCAAGTGCCTAAAACCAAGGTAAAAGTCTGACATAGAGGGGTGGGATGGGACGGGAGGTGGGAAGGAGGTTCAAGAGGGAGGGGACATCTGTAAACCTATGGCTGATTCGTGTTAATGTTTGGCAGAAACCAACACAAAACTGTAAAGCAATTATCCTTCAGTTAAAAATAAATTTTTAAAAAAGAGATAAATCTCCCCTTTCTCCCATCAAATTTCTACAATGTTTTTGGCACTTTTTTGACCTTTGTTCACAAAACAAGGTAACGTAATTATATTTAATTCAGACTCTGACCTTTCTAACCAGATTGCCAGCTTCTTGAGGATGGGACTCTTAGTTAGACTTCTTCAGACATGGCACTTCCTCCAAAGCATGTGAGAGGGTTATCTGCAGCCTCAGAGGATATACAGGTGCAAACACTTTTCCAGTGAAACCACTGATGCACAGCCCTTCTGCCATCAATTTTACTGATTATCCACTGACTTTCTCAGGCTTAGCTCTCTTACATCACCTTCCACAATTTCACTCCTCACTCCTCCTTAAATAGTATATGACATTTTAATTAAATCAAGATTTGGTGGTACAGTGGTATGATTATTGGCTTCAGTGGTGGCTCAGATGGTTAAGAATCTGCCTGCAAAGCAGGAGACCTGGGTTTGATCTGTGGGTCGGGAAGATCCCCTGAGAAGGAAATGGCAAACTCCAGTATTCTTGCCTGGAGAAATCCTTGGACAGAGGAGCCTGGGAGGCCCCAAGCCATGGGGGTCACAGAGTCAGACATGACTGAGCAACTGACACTTTTACTTTAGTATGATTATATAAATATTTAAAGTGGACCTTGTAAAATGTGATGGTTATGTTTTCTTTCTTATAAGCTTTGTTTTATTCCTACATTAAAAACGGGCCTTCTTTTAAAATGGTTGCTTACTTTTCAGTGTATCGATTACTATTTTATCTACACCCTGGGCCAGAGCTGAAAAATGTGCTCTCAATAGGATCAAAAGCATTTCTGCTCCAAGTGCCACCCCTTCTGGGACCATCCATCCTGCACCATGCCCTCTGGACTGGCTGCATGGCTGCAGCTTCTTTCCTCTATTTCTGTTCTGTGCTGGATTTCTGGATTGTGTGGTGTTCTCTTTCTTTCTCCCAAGCCCTGATGGAATGGCTTTCACTCCCAGTTTTTGGTTCAGGACTGCATTGGAACCCTAGCCTTTAGAATTCTGTAGCAGAAACTGCCATCTATCCCACCCCCAACTTTGCACCACCCACCCAGCAGGCAGTCTGCTTTCAGCTTTCTCTGCTAAGCCAACATTCACACACTGGCATTTCATCTTGCAAGATTTGGTTGCTATCTCTCTGGGAGGTTTCTGGGTTCATACTGTTTTCATTCCTCAATGTCATCTTATTAGGGTTTTGGGAAGAAGCAGATATATAAATACATACACTTGTTCAGTTTACTATGTTTAACCAGAAGTCAAGGACTGAATGTTTACAAATAGAATTACAAGGTCAGTCACCATGTATTATACCGTTTTTTCTTTTCCATTCTAGCATCAAGTACAAAGATTCATAAGTAGTGGGAGCTCAAGAAGTATTTGCCAGTAATGGTGGGTCAATAATTTAATTAAATCAATGCTGACATTTAGACCACTCACTGATTATAAATGGTAAAGCAATCAGGAGATTAAAACATAAATATCCATTCATTTTCTTAGGTAACTCTAAAGGTACATGTAGCAACTTGACCACTACTGGGAGCACCTGGGAGAAGGCAATGGCACCCCACTCCAGTACTCTTGCCTGGAAAATCCCATGGATGGAGGAGCCTGGTAGGCTGCAGTCCCTGAGGTCGATAAGAGTCGGACACGACTGAGCGACTTCACTTTGACTTTTCACTTTCATGCATTGGAGAAGGAAATGGCAACCCACTCCAGTGTTCTTGCCTGGAGAATCCCAGGGACGGGGGAGCCTGGTGGGCTGCAGTTTATGGGGTCGCACAGAGTTGGACACAACTGAAGCGACTTAGCAGCAGCAGTAGCAGCAGGAGTACCTCACCTTCCAACATAGTAAAAAGACTTCTTTGCAATACAACAAAGCAAAAAATCTTTAAGAATAATATGTTTATTTTGTTATTTGGGGGCTTCCCTGGTAACCCAGCTGGTAAAGAATCTGCCTGCAATGCAGGAGATCCCAGTTTGATTCCTGGGGTGGGAAGATCCACTGGAGAAGGGATAGGCTACCCACTCCAGTATTCTTGGGTTTCCCTGGTGGTTCAGCTGGTAAAGAATCTGCCTGCAATGTGGAATTGCAGAATTCCATGGACTATTCCATGGGGTCACAGAGTCCGACAGACTGACTTTCCTTTTTGTTATTTTACTTTTTGCCCAAACAGTCATGAATAAATACCAACTGTTGGCAGAACACCAAAGTTCTTTGCATTCAAGATAAAGTCATTCATTAATTTAACAACCACTTAAGACTCTACCGTACTGAAATTCAGGTACTTTCTAGGTGACACTAGTATACTCTAGAGAAGACAAATGTGGTTCCTGCGCATGTACAGGCAGACTGACCATGAACATATAAATCAATAGACAGTGGTACCTCCTACCCAGATTTAAAGTTGGACTACTGAGTGAATGGTGTGTCATTTGTCAGTGACAGGGAGAAGGGGGTGAATGGGCTGCCCAGCTCCAGAAGACTGGAAGGTCTATTTTGGACATTTAAATTTAGATGCATCTTAGACATCCATGTAGCGATACCGACACAAATCTGGAACTCTGGGAAGAGCCAGCCTGGAGGAATCAACCTGAGTCATCTGTGCACAGAATGGTACATAAAGCCATTAGACGAGATGGCACCTGGGGGTGGGGGCGCATTGCGGCACCTAAGGAGATGAAGCCTTAGTAATAAACACATAGTAATTCCCATCAGAGTTCACTACGCAATCACAGCATCTTAAGACAAAGTAGATGTTAAGTGTACACCTATATGAGTGTCTGAATTAGAGCAATGTAATTCCACAAAGCGGCTGCATCTGAAGTTATTAAGATCAACAGGCAAGGTATAGATACGCAAAAAAATCATAATTAAGGTTTTTACTTTGCAAGACGGCAGAAAATTTGTGCCAGTATTAACCAAAAAAGGGTTAGACGCTGATGAGCACATTTGGTCAAACTGAGAAACAGAAATGAATCTACCATGTTTGGGGCATTTTATACCTCTGCCAAAGAATTTATCGGCACAATCCTTACTTTTAACCAACACTGAACCAACTAGCATTTGATTTACATCCAAAATCCCAAATACATCCCCAGAAGCCAAATATAAAGCATCAGACTTCACTCAAGGTCCACAGTGAATCCTGAAACGTCCAAGTTTCAAGAAGCAGCTATACTTGGCAGTACTGTTTGTCATGTACAAACCAAACAATGGCCCTCCTAAGGAAACAACTATTTCCAGAAAGGATAAAGTACAGGAGGGGGCTTCCATGGTAGCTTAGAGTTAAGACTCTGCCTGCAATGCAGGAGACCCAGGTTCCATACATGGGTCAGGAAGATCCCCAGGAGAAGGGAATACTCACTCCAGTATTCTTGCCTAGAAATTTTCATGGACAGAGGAGCCTGGCTACTCAAAATTTGGTCCAAAGCACAGCCTGCAGCAGTATCAGGAAAACTTAACACATCATTGACTGGAGACATTATATGTGGCTTTTGCTACTAGAACATTATTGTATATGTCTTTTGCTACAGGGACGTTATTGATCAGAGATACAATTAACATCACCATGGAAAGCTGTTAGAGCTTAAAACTGATCAAGGGTTTATTATACAACTTATGATTGTTGTTATCATTCACATTTTGCGCCATTAGATTTTTGTTCCAACCTTGTGTATATTATAAATGAAAGTATAATACTGTAAAATTTTCAAGTGACACATTATGAAATTTCTCATTTCTACAAGAGCCCTCCTTTGTCCTTTCTACAAGGACAAAGATCACCTTGTCCGCTATCAGGTAAAATAAAAGAATATATTTTAAAGGAAATAATACCCACAGGATTTAAAAAAAAAAAAAAAAATCTGCCAGAAAGCACAATCTGCTTATCCGGGGGAAAGCACACAGTATACTTGTAATAGATGTTCTGTTCCCTGCACAGAGGTGCCTGCTATACTGCCTATCACACTCTAACGAATTATTACAATGCTTTAGTACGATATACACAACGTTTCAAATAAATACATTACATGCAAAAAAAGTTGTTGATATTCAAACAGGGGTGCTTCAATATTCGCTTACAAAACAAATCACCGGCCCTAGGCATTAGTTTCTGCAAAATCCCCCAGTCAACATCAGAAATACAGGCTTGCAGCCTGCTGAATTGGAACTTATAGCTCAACAAGATCCCCCCACCAGGTGACTCACACCCACTTTCATGCCCTGGTCTAAAAGGCCTGGACCTCAAGGCACTTGCTCGCACTATGCTGGTCAGACCAGTAATTAGGTGAATATGATATTTAAACACTTTATTCCAGAAGCAGCAGCATTGTCAGTTTGAAAAAAAAGGTACATTCATGCTCATTATATTCCCCTTTAAGAGTTCTAAGGATTGTGTGTAGGCAGGCAACCATGTAAAATAAAGTTAAAAGCTGTAATCACATATACTCACAAAGTTAACCACATATATTAAATATATTAATGAATTACAGGGGAACTAAGTAAGCACAAGTATATACAACATATCTTTAACTAAACCAAGTTCTTTCAAAAGTTTGTCTCTTATTGGACAGCTGAACAGTCTCAGTAAAGACAGTTTTCTTGGGGATTTTTCTCAAGGAGCACGTACAATTTAACATTAGATGCTCATTCCTACTGGATCTCATTCACTCATTTGGCAGATCTTGCTTAACCAGGCACTAAATGCAGCAACAAACAAAATAGGCAAACTGCCCACTGTCTTCCTGGAACTAAACCCTAGGGTACACAGATAAGCGTGGACCTGGGGTCTCTGGAGTTGGAGAGTCAACAATCCCCTCCACCACACACACAAGTCTGGGACACAAGATCTAGGAGAAGCCACTGAGCAGCAAAGAGTACAAGTGTAGGTCTACAAAACTGCGCGTTCAGTTCAGTGGCTCAGTCGTGTCCGACTCTGCGACCCCATGAATCGCAGCACGCCAGGCCTCCCTGTCCATCACCAACCCCTGGAGTTCACCCAAACTCATGTCCATCGAGTCGGTGATGCCATCCAGCCATCTCATCCTCTGTTGTCCCCTTCTCCTCCTGCCCCCAATCCCTCCCAGCATCAGGGTCTTTTCCAGTGAGTCAACTCTTCGCATGAGGTGGCCAAAGTACTGGAGTTTCAGCTTCAGCACTGGTTTCTTGCAAATGCAGGCATGACAGTCATCCCACTTACAGGTCCCCAACTTGGACATCAGCCTTTTCCTTCTGCCAAACAAATCTCTCCTTCCCTCCCCAACAACTGGCCTGGAAACCTTTCTTGGTTTCATTGCCCACTTCCCTCCCATCTTTGGTGCAGTATTTACACAATGTTATAAATATGATTAGAAACGATGGGGATGACAATGGCAGCTTGCTAACGTTTACCACGCATTTTCTTCAGTGCCAGGTGATCTACTGATATTTAACTGTACCTCCATCAGCCCACTTTCCAGAAGAGGAAATTAAGGCTCAGAGTTTATGTAACTGCTCTAGGTCACCTGACTAACAAATGGCCGAATCAGGACTCAAACTGCCTTCTTACAGCACATCTCGGTTCGGTGGAGGAAAGTACAGAATTGACATAAAAATATTGATAGAGAAAGCTGTTTCTCAGGGAGTTACTGAAATATCCTTCTCATCTTTCCTTTTATCACTAAAATAGCAGTTAACAAGGGCCAGTGCTGTAAATTCCCATTTTCCTCCTTGCTTAGTTCTTTTATTCTGACTCGAAAGTATTCCAAGCTAAAATGTTAAAAAATGATTCTTTTTTTCCCTTCATCATGAATTCGTTACAAATGCAAAGTAAATGTGAATGATCGTCCAAAGGAGCAGGATGAAAACTCCCCCACCCAATTAAGTCCAATACACACACCTGAACTTAATGGGCCTTCAACACCCCCAGAAGATTAATCAGCACCCGTTGGGCTCTGCTGAACACAAAGGCGATTTTGTGGGAGGAATGCTGGGAGCAATCCTCTTTTCTGTGATTACACCTCATTTTATAACAATGTTCAGACATTTGGTTTGTGCAAGTATAGTAATTACATTTCTCACTTTGAACTAATTTAAGCAGCTACATCTGAGCTCCTCCACAAGTCCTCACACTCATTGGCCCTCCTCCTCCTACCCGGATCCCGCCTGTCTGAGAAGACCTCTTTGCCCAGGGACCGTCCTCACTTTCCTGCAGGGGCTTTTTGTGCTTCAAAACTAATTCTGCAAGCTGACCCCTACAATGGGCAGCAACCCCCCAAATACACACACACTCTTTCTTCCTGGCACTCATTTGGATGATCCCCGTGGGGACAGAAAGCCACCAAGCCGCCCAGACTTCCCTGCTATCCCACTGTGTCACCTGGGGCTCCACTTCCTAGGAGCCTTAGTGTCCCCATCTGTTAAATGGCATTTCCGGCCTAGATATTGTTGATGGACACTCTTTGGAGCTCCTGATGCTACCCCGAGGTTGGAAGAGCAACAGCCCAGAGGTGGATGCCAGCCCTTCCGAGCCCAGGCAAAACGCCCGGAGCCACAAACACCATCCCAGAGGCAGTAAATCCCTCAGCTTGTGCCCCATAGAGAAAACATGAGAAAGTACGCTTCCTAATCCTGCTCACCCAAAGCTCCACCCACACACTTTGCAGTCCTTCAACCTCCTTAGAATTCACTCTCCGTGGCGGTCAAGAATAATTAATCAAAATGTTCAAAATGCAGAAAGCAACACCAGTGTCCACCTCCTCCTCCTCCCCTAAATCGAAGAGCCTAGTTTTGCAAAGTGAAACCCACATTTTTATCTGTGCACCCACTCTTGTCTCAAAGATATCAAAGAGCTTTTAGAGAGGCAGTGACGATGGGACGGGCTAAGTGGTCGTGGAAACCAAATTCACCACTACACCCTCTGTGCACCACACCTGAAATGTCCCGACTTTTTATCTCTGGGGAGGGTCTTTTCTATTGAGGTCAGGGGCAGATGGCAACAGACTTCAGGGTGTGTTTTTATTTCCCTTTCCTTCTGCTTGACAAACCAGCCCTCCGGGCTGCAGGTGTGACAGGTCAGAAATAGTTAACATCAAGTTCTCCTTTGCTGGGAGCGAACCTGTTCCACCAGAATGGCCAGATAAGGGGAGCCGCCACTTCCTTAGAGATAAGATCCGCCGTTCTGCACTCAGACCTGAGTGAGGCAGGGCCCGCCACCAGCCACTCGCCTGCCCACCCACTGCTCAAGCGCGCTTCTGCTCCAAGTCACTGGACACTACCTGGGGCGGTGGAAAGTTGAATCTCTTTCTCAAATGGGGCATTCTTAATTCATGGTTAACTGTCCCACAATGCAGTCTCTGACCTCACAGCTAATGCTAACAATGAAAAACTCCCAAATCACAATGACTTCTTAACAACAAATGGCTCCCCCTCGGTGTGTGTGCCTGCACACTCGAGTCTGTGTGGTGGGGAGGTGGGCAATTAACATCTATGCCTAAATTCGAGGGAAACATTGTCTGCAGTGAAAACCCATCCAATGACAATCTTTAGAGATATTTAAATTCTCCTTGTTCAGTAAAGATTCAGTGAGAGGGGGTTTGATTGACCCTGAAGCTGTGTGGCCACAGATGCAGGAGAAAAGCTAGTAAAATCAAAGAGGTGGGTGTACGGCACACAAAGCTTCTCTCTGATGCAGGCTGAGCGAAGGGATGCTGCTTATTTCAAGTAATTTTATGCTGAATCTTTTTTAAAAAAAGATTTCTTGGCCATGCAGCGTGGCATGTGGGATCTTAGTTCTCTGACCAGGGATCGAACCCGTGCCTGCTGCGTTGGAAGCACAGTCTTAAGCATGGCACCACCAGGGAAGTTTCCATGGCGAGTACTGCCGTACACAAGATTGTCACACACACCTGAACGCACGTGCTCTGCAAATCCAGATGTTGGTGTCTGTTTTGCTTAAATCAAAAGATCAACTTGAATTTGGATCCTGCTGTCCTTTTACCTGTGAAGACACTGTATCGGCTCAAGCTTCACCTGGGGAGCACAGGTAACTCCCTAGAACTCCAGTTCCAGAACAAGTCTCCCTTTGGCTCTTGGCAGTGTTTTACATCTTAAAATACTACTACTAACACAAAACGGTGTGACGCCCCGGTCGTAATTTTACTCTCCAGAACGAACAATAAAAATATCAAAAGTTGGGCGAGGAAGCAGAGCAGGAAAAAAAAAAAAAGAATGTTATCAGAACGTTATGACATAGCCCACGTGTGGAGGGTAACTCCCCAGCATGCCATCACCCCAGGCCAGGCCTCTGTTCCTCCCCTTTCCTACTTCTTTCTCAGAGTCCCTTAGGGTATCTTACACCATCACAAATCCTTGGCAAAGTCTAGAATCTTGGTAGTCAATAAACCAAATGGGTGAGGGGCACTAGATCCCCCATGCACACTTCGACAGGATTTACCTGTCTCTGTTTTCAGCTCGAGAGAGTTCCTCACAAATCCAGTCTCTTGGGTCCCTTCTCCTGTCTCGCTGGGGCTGTTTATCAGACAGGCATGATCTGTCCCTTCTGTTTACACCTTGCGTGCGTGCTCAGTCGCTTCAATCATGTCTGACTCTTTGCGACCCTATGGACTGTAACCCTGCCACATTCCTCTGTCCACGGGATTCTCCAGACAGGAATACTGGAGTGGGTTGCCATGTCCTCCTCCAGGGGATTTTCCTGACCCAGGGGTCGAACCCATATCTCTTATGTCTCCTGCATTGGCAGGCAGGGTTCTTTAACACTAGCACCACCGACGAAGCCCATAAAAGGTATGTGTGCACGTGTGCTGAGTCGCTTCAGTCGTGTCCGACTCTTTGCGACCCTATGACTGAGCCAGCCAGGCTCTTCTATCCAAAGGATTCTCCAGGTAAAAATACGGGAGTGGGTTGCCATGACCTCCTCCAGGGGATCTTCCCGACCTAGAGATTGAACCTGAATCTCCAACACTGGCAGGCAGACTGCTTACCACTGAACCACCTAGGAAGAGAACTGGTGGTAGAGCTGCAAATTGCTCAGCCAGCCCTAAAGTCCCCTTCCAAGGCTTTTGTGTACAAAATCCCAGTCTCCAGTCCCAGGAATCTGTCAGATTTTCTGGAGTTTTCCTTCAGCCTATAAATATTGCCCCAATGCTGGCTTTCATCATAACCCTCATCCTTTAATCCATACCCTACGGAACAGCAGGAGACTCAAGTTTAATCCCTGGGTCGGGAAGATCCCCTGGAGAAGGAAGTGGCAAGCCACTTCAGTATCCTTGCCTGGGAAATCCCATGGACAGAGGAGCCTGGCGGGCTACAGTCCATGGAGTCACAAGAATCACACACGACTGAGTGACTAAACCACCACCAGGCAATTAACAGTGATTTCAAAATCGTAGACGCCAATTACAGAGCACCTCTTCGTGGACTCTTAGGAACATACGTCATCTGACTTAATACTTACAACAGCCTAGGAAAGGAGATACTATGGTTTCTCTTTTACTTGAGGTTTTGAATGGTTCAGGTGATTTACCCCTGGTCACATGGCTAATAAGTAACAGAGAGGAGGTGACATCAGGCCTGCCTCAGTCTAGAAGGGCGCTGATACAAGGAGGCCCCTGGGGCTACTGAACGCCTGGAATACAGCTGGTCCAAATGACGTGCTCTACAAGTGTGAAATATACACTGCCTTTCAAAGGTGTTGTACCCAAAATGCAAAATATCTCAATAACAATTTTTATTATTGATTACATACATATTGAAACAACTATTTAGACAGGTTGAGTTAAATAAATAAAATATATTAAAATTAATCTCACCTATTTTTTTTTAAACACACTGCTCCCAGACCATTTAATGTCACTTATGCAGTTCCTGAGGTATTTGCATTGTACAGCACTTGTCTAAATCCTCCAGTCTTTACTGAGAAGTCCTACTGCCTCCCTGCTTTCCTGCAGTAATGCAGCTCTTTAGTAGTTTACACGTTGTACACTATTTTAAAAAGAACAGACTCTGTGGTGGTCCAGTGGCTAAGAGTCTGTGCTCCCAACGCAGAGGGCCTGAGTACAATCCCTGGTTAGGAAACCAGATCCCGCATGCTGCCACTAAGAGTTTGAACGCCGCAACTAAAGATTTCACTTGCAGCTGAGACCTGGCACAGTCAAATATATAAACAAAAATATTAAAAAAAATAAATCCACCTCAACAGTCTCACCTCCAGTAATAAAAACTTTGTTTCCTGATGAAGACTTCAAGAATAATTTTTAATGCAAAGAAAAAAGAAGTATAAATTCACATACAGATGTCAAAGAATCTGCAAGCAGCCTAGACAGGGCTGTCCCCCGTCCCTACAATGCCAGGATCTCCAACATGGTCTTGGCATTTGGTCAAACCTCCTTCTCAGGCGGTCTCCCTTTTAAAATTTAACTCAATTTTCAACTTTTTAATTTTGTATTGGGGTAGAGCCGATTAAACAAACAATGTTCTGACAGTTTCAGGTGAACAGCAAAGGGGCTCAGCCACACATATACACACATGAATCTGTTCTCCCCCAGCCTCCCCTCCCATCCAGTGCTCGGGCAGTCTCCCTTTTATCGCTATTTGCACTCACCATCTTGGTTCTTGACCTCAATAGATGAAAATGGTTCTCAAATCATATCAAAAGGGGACCTAGCTTTTTGCTCCTAAGGATGAGAATTTCATAGATGAGAAGGTAGGGAAAAGATGTCGGGCACTGAATCTACAGTAAAAATCAGAAGGAGCTATGGCCCATACCTTTCCCTGGGGGGAGTGGGTCTCAGGGCAGTGCACCTGGCTGGCTGGCATCTGGAAGGGGTCCAGAGGCTGTCTACTCTGGTTGCCTTCACTGTGGAACGCCTATCCGCTGAAGTTCCTGACCTACTGCAACTGCTAACCCGAAGTGTTCGTTCTCTCTCAGGGTTTTCCATTTTTATGTTATGATCATCAACATCAGCTGTAGCAGATAGCCTTTTTTCAACTGCTTGCGCTCCATGTACCAGGCACTGTGCTGAGCACGCAACCCAGGTTATCTCACTTAATCCTCTGAGGAATGACTCAGCTCCGGGCCCAGGCAAGACTCACCCAACACAGCAGGCTCTACAAGCCAGCCACACGGAGGGACACTGAGTCTCCCTGCCCTCCTTCCCCAGCATTTCTAGGGTAACCCCATGGCATCCAAGCCACCCAGCAGCAGGCTCTACAAGCCACACAGAGGGAGACTGAGTCTCCCTGCCCTCCTTCCCCAGCATTTCTAGGGTACCCCAGCGACGTGCAAGCCACCCAACAGCGGGCTCTACAAGCCACACAGAGGGAGACTGAGTCTCCCTGCCCTCCTTCCCCAGCATTTCTAGGGTACCCCAGCAACGTGCAAGCCACCCAACAGCAGGCTCTATAAGCCACACGGAGGGAGACTGGGTCTCCCTGCCCTCGTTCCCCAGCGTTCCTAGGGTACCCCAGCGGCATGCAAGCAGGTAGCCTGATTTGGTCAGCTGCCAAAGTGCTGACACGGTATCATTTAATTGTTACTTTAATTACGTGCTTTCAAACAGCACTCTCACATGACGACCTGTCAAATGGCACTTTACCTGTGCACTGGACCGGGCCACACAGGCATAAGCTAAGCAAAGTTAACTGGCCTGAAGGAACTTGTAAAACTAAATTACAACAGGGGACAAAAGTTAGGGATGGAGTGTCGGCCTAAACAGCTCACTTCCTTGTCTTAATTGGCTTCCATCTTGGTGTTAATTGACTTTGGAGTTAAGAGCCTTTCATACAAATGGAGGGAAGCTGACCTTTGGAGCGCTGGTGACTTGTTGAGTAAATATGTCTTTATGGACTTCATAAAATGCAGATAGTGTAAACACACACTCAGGAACTATTAAAAGCACTGGGTGGCTGGAGTAAGGCACAAAGGTGGCCTTTAAGATTCCTGAGTACTCCGTAGTTGGACGTTTCAGAAAACGAACATCCAGGATGTAATTACAATTTAGGGAATAGATTTCAAACTCTGGCTTGCAGGCAGAGGATTCACTTAGGGAGCTTTTCAAAAATACAGATTCTCCGGGCCACATGCCCAGAGAGGCTGATCCAGGAGGTCTGGGGTAGCCTGCTGACATCTGTATTCTAACAAGCTCTCCAGACTACCAACTCTGAGTAGATGGCCCAGGACCAGCTTTGAAAAACTACGATTTCAGTGCTATAAGCAGTTCACTCACCTTCTCACCTGTTCTTCCTTACTCCCACTAAAGAATACCAGCTGGGGAACACAGAAGACCAGAGTCCTTCATTCAGGAGCGGAGGGATCTTCTGAAGCAGGAGGGAACTCCCTTTCTCCCCCTGCCCATTATCCAAGAGCAATAACTGACCCCAGCAAGTTCTCAGGCTGGCACCAGGAGAGCCTTCTTTATGCCTCTGAATGGGAAAGAGATCAGCTCCCCTAGAACAGCTGAAACCCATCCACAAAGTCAAGGGTGCACATTCAGCACAGGGAGCCACATTTTCCACATATACAGCCCGATCTCTCTACACTGACCACAGCCCCCATGTCAGGGAGACGTCAACATGCACAGCATCCATGAGCCTGAGGCAGCTGGAGAAACACCTCCAGTTCTGGATCCCTGTTTTATAAGGAGACTGGGACGGTGTCTGGGCAGCAGAAGCTCTCCTCATGTATCAGTGGGGAGACAGAACAGCAGAGAGCTGGCTGTCGTGGCCACAGAGGACAGTAGTTCCATAGATGAGCTGCTGACGATCAGGGCCACATATCCATGTCACCTGGCACGAGGGCCCCTTATCTTGGAAGTATCTGGGCAGAGGGAGAAGGGCCATCTGGGGCAGCAGAACAGCACCTACTTACCAGCCCTGCATTAGTAAGATCTCCACAGACCCTGCGTTTCCATCCCCGGGGTGGGGTGGGGGTTGGGGGTTGAGGGTGGAGTGCTCTCACATGAGCAAATATGCCCTCAATCATGAGTAACCCTTTCCCCAAAGCTTATCAAAATGGTTCATGACAGCATTTGCTTTTTTCCTACTCAACATGGAGAGTGCCAAAACGTGGTGACACGTTTGACAAGACCAGAAAGTGTCAAATCTACAAACAGTTCATAAAGGACTATAGATTTCCAACAACCAAAGTGATGAACCGCAGGTAAAACAGATTTGCTATTTTTATTGCAAAATTCACGAAAGCTGTAGAAGAAGTTGCTAATATTCCCACTCGAGGCGTATGCCATTTCAGAACCTCTAAGGACCCAGTTTCCACCCATGGGCTACTAGCAAAACGACTTAAAGAGGAAAACAGCACGTCTTACATAAACAAGAGCCTAACACGTTCAAAGGGAGAGTTGTTTTTCTCACTGGCATGGCCTCAGCACACATTCGTTCTCGTGCGTTTGCTTAAATTAAGTGATTATGAATTTCGCCTGCCAGGTTTTGACTCCTCGTTTCCAAACAGAGGAAAAGCAGAAGAGCCAACATGCCTCTTTGGTTCTTTACACTTTTTTTTTGTGCTGTCGTCCCATATGGTTGTCACCACTGAGGCTCTGGACACGAAGTGCTCGCCCATGGGTGCTTCCCTGGTTATTATTGTGCCAGCCTCCCCGTGATCCTGATCTCCTGCCTGGGAAGGGCTCATCACCCACAGCACTCGCACCCAAGGCCAGCTCAGCTGTAAGCTCTCCTGCAAGGCCGTCAGGACCTTGAAAGCTTTCTGGGAGGTTCCAACCCTTTCTCAAGACTCATTAGTTTAGGCAGAAATACACTCACTCACTGGAAGAACCTTTAGGCGATACACAAACTTTAGCACCATTGGCCTCATCTCAAAGTCCATCTTGCCTCCAACGTCTTGAGCGGAGCTGTTTTTTGCGGTAGGGGGAGGCAGAAGAGGGGAGCCTAGGGGACTAGGCACAGATTGACAGGAACTGGAAACCTACAGGTAAGGATGTGAAATTGATTTGATGTCTGAGGCCCTCCAGCCCACGCAGTTGTGCTCAGACGGCCATTTTTTCCAGAAAGAAGTCTTTGAGACTTCTTATGAAGTCATGAGTTGACTTGGTCCCATTTAAAATAAATAAATAACCTGTTCTAGTGGTAGCAAAATATGCACAACATAACATTTACCATTGGACCCATTTTTAAGTGTATGGTTCAGTGACATTAAGTACATACGTTCACACTGTTGTGCAAGACTCTCCCGTTTTTAAGAGCGCCCTTCACACTTTCTCCTAAGATATTAAAACACTTTTTCAACCTCTCCCACAGTTGCATCCTGTGCCACAGTTTCAGATGAAAAGCTACAATCTTAATACCTGGCATCAGTTTTGTTAGCAACATCTGTTTTAAGTCAATGTATTTTTCAGTTCTAGGTAAAGCATATGATTCTATATCTGTTTTCCTTTAAATTCAAACAGATGCCGGTCTTATAAAAACAAAAGGTTTGTCAAAAATCAAACTCAAGAACTATTCTTGTTTCCTGTAAAATAACTGGCCCCATTCTACCCACCCCCTAAAAGACAAAATAAAAAAACACTCCTGTATTTACTACTTAATTAAAATAGCTAAATTCATATCCTAAAGGCATCTGTATTACATCACTAAGGAAAACTTCTGAAAAAAATTATTAGGGCTTTTAAAGTTTCAGTCAAACTTTTAAAAAAGTTAATAAAAAACAGTCGTAATTTTGGACAGCTGTAGGTGATTTTTTGGTGTGTTTTAGAGTGTTTTTTGTTAAAAAAAAAAAAAGGCCTCTTGAATCAACAATTAGAATTTATTTTGCATTGTCTCTTATGGTTTCACTTTACATGTAACATCAATTTGGTATCTTCCTCCCTAAGAGATGATTTACTAACGTGAATGAGATGGAATCATGAAGAAAGAGTGGGAAGGAAAACAGCAATGGTCCCCTCCCCTGATAAGGATGTGTGTGACTTGAATTCCCTTCTGTATGACAGATGACTCAGGTAAATGACTCAGGGGCAGTGATACGGGAACTTTTTTTTTTAGCTACAACTGACATTTAACATTATATTAGTTTCAGGTGTACAACATGATTTGCTATTTGTATATACCTAAAAAATGATCACCACAATAAAGTCTGGTTAACACCCATCACCCAGGGGGATCTTTCAAAAGAGGAAGGCTTGGGTGGTGCCATCTTGGTTGGTCATAGCCCTCTAGGTTTGGTGGGTGTTTCCCTCTTCCAAATCTTGATTAGTCTAAGACACAGTATAATCCAGATTTTTTTGAAATATTGACACAGGGTGTGAGGGTGAAATTCTAATTCAGTTGGTCTAGGGAGGAGAAAGGTGAAAGTGGAAAGACAGACAGATGTTGTGTCCTAGAAAGCATGCCAAACCAACCTGGATATGTTCCTCCTGCGGCCTCTTATTAAAACTGATAAACTGCCCTTGTTAGGACAGTCTGGGGAGGAGTTCTGGTTCAGGCTGCGGGCATGGGTGGACTGGACACAGTGGTCTCTTCTCCTGGTCACTGCTGCACTGCTCCATGTGGAACAAGAGGCTTGTGGAAGGAGGGATCTGTGGGCAAATCATTTATAAGCAAACCGCCCTGATGGTTTGGATGATCCAAAAGCAATGTGATGTGGAACCTGAAACCCCACAAAGCAATCTTTAGGCTCACAAGGGATCCTTTACTCGATGAATAAGGATGCCCAGCTGATGGAGACTAAAGGGGGAGCGTGTAGAATACCAAGAGAAGGAAATTTTTTAAGTACACGTTATCCATCTGACACAAGCGGTATGAATCTTGTTATCCAAGGGGAGCCCTGACTGAGAACTACAGTTCCCAAGCAGGACTGGGAAATGGATCGTCTCATCATGGCAAGGTGGCACGTGCTTCCCAGCATGTGTGTTTGACTGTGGGCTCTTGGGGAGAGCATGTCTGGCTTTGGAGATTTTTATTCTTCCTCAAGCCTAGGTTTCTACACGGTTATAACACTTAGTAGCTATCTCATTTGGTAAAGAGAATAATCCCAATTTTATCAGAGTTAACCTGTGGGGCAGCGGCCTTACAAAAATTAAAACAAACATGCTACCGTAAAAAATACTCATCATATGACTAGCTCGTCAACTCTTCCCTCCCTCTCTTTGCTGTAACAGGCACCTGTCGGCTTAGAAATGTCCGGAGTTCTCACTCTAGTGCGCCCAAACTGGCACCCCTCCCATGCTGCTATCTGCCAATCCCCCACCCCCACCCCGAGACCTGCATATCAAATATTACTTCCTGCTGTCTATGACCGCATCGCCTTGGCAGTTAACCTCAAAAGCAAACACATGGGGAGGAGAGAAGTCCCTGGAGCTGGGGAGGAAGGACAAGCCTCAGGGAAGTTTCAGACATTTTTGCTAGTGCCCAGGTGCAAAAACCTTGGTCACGTGTATTTCAACGTCTCATCAAAGGCCTCATCTTTTCTTCCCCGGGATGGAGAGCTGAATGACTCCTCTGCCTCCACTCCCTACCCTCCTGTTCTTGAAACACACATATGGGACCCCCCTACCACCCAAAGGTGAACCACACAGGAACAGTGTCTGGCAGCTCACCTATTCTCCACGTGTTCAGGGGTTGACCGAGGCTGGCACTCTGTTCAATGTTGATGGTTCCTCGGCAACACGGGCTACGTTTATTTAAACTGAACAAGTTATAATCATCTTTTTCTGGTGTCCAGGGAGTTCAATGGTTCAGGGTAACAACTGTCATGAAAGTCTGACACAACACCAAAACAGGACTGGAGCCAAGGGCAGATGACATCTGCTTACCTACATATCCCAAGGAACCAACTAGCTGTGTGACCCTGGGTTCATCACTCGACCTCTTTGGATTGCAAGAAGGGAGATGGCATTTTCCTAAGCTGCTCTCCAGCTCTACAATTTTATGGTCCAGTTGCAACCATTTTACTTTACTGAGAAAGGGCGATGTACTCTCCACTTCACAAGGGCAATTTCAACTGAGCAGTGCTGTGTTCCTGCAGGAGGAACAATACTTAAAAAAAAAAAAAAAAAGTTTAAACTATATTAAAAAAAAATAGTAAAAATACAAGAAGTAGTAAAAACAACAACAAAAAGAAAAACCCCAAACCCTCACTTGATTTCTTACTAGCCTGAAAGTTTGATCTACAAAGTAGGTTGGTTAACTTTGCTTTGAATTTCACAGCTTCCCTATCTTCCAATAAACATAACAACCTCTTCGGAACAAAGATTCCTAGAGCGGTGCCTGCTGCAGTTCATTACAGCCAGAAGGAAAGCCCTGCCCAGATCCGGTGGGGTAAGAGCTCTTAGGGGCCTCTCTGACTCCAGCCTAGCCCGTAGCCTCCAACTAATTGGAATTTACCGACAGTACATCACTTTATCATTTCTTTGATTCAGAACTTTAAACAGCACCATTCCACGTAAAGCACGAAAGCTCCAAGATGGATTTTGACAGCCTGGCATGCAATAAGCCTAAAATTTAGCCTCACCTACCCGGACCAGCTCTTTCTCTGAGTTCCCCCGGCATATACCCAGGGGTGGGATTTCCTTGTCTGTGGAAGAAACCTTTGGACGCCGGATGCCTCCTCTCCAACCTGCCTGACCCGCCCCCTCCCCCACTATCACCACCACCATCCTTATCTGAGTCCGCTACAACTCAAGAGTCACCTGGATGAAAGTGAACTTTCCCCTTGGCTAGTGCAGCAAGAGGTACTTTAACTTCTTTGCATTTGTCTCTATTTTTAAAAAGAATATTATACTTATAAAAGTTTTCTTAAAACAGGGACTCTGGGGCTTCCCTGGTGGCTCAGTGGTAGAGAATCCACTGAATGCGCCACAACTACTGAGCCTGTGCTCTAGAGCCCAGGAGCTGCAACTACCGAGCCCCTGCGCCCTGGAGCCTGTGTTCCACAACAAGACACGCCGCCACAAGAACCCCACGCGCCACAACTGGAGAGTAGCCCTCGACTGCCACAACTAGAGAAAAGCAGCGACGAAGACCCAGCACAGCCAAAAATAAACAAATACAATTAGTTTTTTTAAAAAAGAACTCTCCTTACAATACTGGAACTACAAGAGTTCTTCAGTATTATTACTATTCAATCCCTTTATTTTAGAGACGAGAAAGCCAAGTCTGGAGAGACCACCTGACATCTTGGGCACATTGGTGGCAAAGAAGTGAAGGGGACCGAAGTTTCCCAACTCCCAGAACTTGCTGCACAAAGCAAACTGCTCCCCATCTGCTCTGCTACTTGGTATCCGTTCAAAAGCTTCTCCTGTTGGGTGTATCCTTTTTTCCCACAATAGAGTCCTGTGCTGCACAACGCAGGTGTTCAATAAATGCAAGGAAGCTGGAAGACAGAAGACAAGCTCCCCTAGGCCCTCCTCCTTATGAGAAAACCCAACTTTGTACCAAGTCTCTGTGGGGGAAAGTCCTGACTCATTTTCAACTCCCCCCACCCACCTCCAACTAACGCCCTCTGCTTTCCTTCAGACCTTCCACCCAATCCTCAATCCACCCGGAGTATAAACACACCCTCTGCATATGCATCCCACGTGAATGTCCATGGAATTCTCCAGGCCAGAATACTGGAGTGGGTAGTCTTTTTCTTCTCCAGGGGATCTTCCCAACCCAGGGATCGAACCCAGGTCTCCTGCTTGGCAGGCAGATTCTTTACCACTGAGCCACCTGGGAAGCCCCCTGAATGACCACACTCATGTCCTTACATACAGAATGAGGGGCACAGCAATGATCCCCAATTAAGTGTAAGTATGCAAAGGCAGAAAAACTAAGGGACCAGCCCTCTTCCTCTAGAGATTATCGCCGTATTTTTTAACAACTGTGAGTTGAGAAAAATATGACAAACATCCACCATGAATTCAATAGTATTTTATTGAGGTTATATTTTATTATTGTATAAATGCAACGGCATACATTGAAAGAGTAATACATGTATGTGGGTGATGTTATATACATATTTGCTTCACAAACAACACTTGAATTGCTTATGGGTCCCCAGCCACTTGGGAAACTGCTGGGTAGAGGCATTGGTTCAAGACTTCAGAGGTGATGCCTAAACGCTGGGCGTGCATGTTAGTCACTCAGTCGTGTCCAACTCTTTGCGATCCCATGGGCTGTAGACTGCCAGGCTCCTCTGTCCATGGGATTCTCCAGGCAAGAATACTGTAGTGGGTTGCCACTCCCTTCTCCAGGGGATCTTCCTGACTGAGGGATCGAACCCAGATCTCCTGCACAGCAGGCAGATTATTTACCATCTGAGCCACCAGGGAAGCCCCTCAATGCTGGGGAAGGACCTTGAGTCTCTTATCACCTTCCTCTGACATCTGCCAATGGGCCAATGAAGATACCACCAGAGAGGGGCCATGGTCAGCTCACTTCAGAGCTCTCATTCCATCTCCCTTCTTGTTGTATTTACTACTCTCACAGGCCGTGGTATTTCCAGCACTTCTTTTTTGGGGGAGAAGGGTCTTATTCTAGTCCTCCGGTCTATTCTTGGCTTTCCTGGCAATGCTGCCTCAGGTAGAAAGCCACTTTCAGTTTCTCCCCAGGAATTATCTCTAAAGAGAAAGCGCTGACAAGTGATGGATAATTTGCATTTTAACCCTATTCAAATTTGGGTAAATGGTTTAATATGCATGCTAATATTCTATCATTATTCCAATTAAGGAAACTATTATGTTAAAGTGTTTAATCAGGAGAATTAGGGAGAACTCCAGACACCTAAAATTAACCTCTAATAGTCTTGACATTCATTTTATTTAAGTGCAATTTGCTAAGCTATAAGCAACTCCTTGCCTAAGACTTCTGTTTAGGCACGTGGGGATTCCTGATAAGACCTAACAGCAATTCATTTCCTAACTAGATTGCTGTCTAAAAGAATAAACTAAAAGGGCTGCAATTTAAATACAATCAAGTCCCCAAGCAGTCACATTCCAGAAGACTTAAACATCATCATCTTGATCCCCAGGAACAACAATGCTATTCGCATCAGAAACAACACAACCACTTCCTCTTTCTCTGACCTTCTCGGTTTAATTACTTCCTGTGATTTCTTCTAGGGCTGAGTGTGCTTGCTCCCAGGGCGGCTGGCTTTCCATAGGAGACCGATTTGTCTGGAAGGTGCAGAATGCCAGCTGACAGACATTATACACAAAGTGCTGGGACTTCCTATTCCTCTTTCAGTGATGGATTTCTTGGGCTGTCTGGCATTCACCAAGAACTTTTTTTTTTAAAGTGGTAAGAAAAGAAAAAATTCTTCCAGCACCTTACCATCTAAAGATCAAGCTACGCCTCAAAGCTGAAAGTCCTGCCAACAATGGGTAAAGGCAGGCCCTTGATAATATCTCTCTGCGTGGAAACACCACCTTCTTGACCAATGAGCTTCTTCAGCAAGTTCCAAATGCCAAGTATGTGAGGTTGCCTCTGAAGACACAAACCTGGCAGCTGGGAGCTCACCGTCATCACAAAGACAGGCTCTTGCTACTCAAACAGGGGTCCTTGGATCTGCACCAGCAGCATCGGGAAGTTGGTTAAAATTGCAGCATCTCAGGCCTTCCCGAACCAGATTTCTCATTTTATAAGATTCCCATGCACATTCAGGTTTAATCCTCTTCTCAAAATAGCTAGGCTAAAACCAAGTCTTAATGAACAGCAAGCTTCGTTAACTATTTTGCTCACACACACTCCATCAAGGGCAAGGTGGCTGGTTGTGTTTCCAAAAGCGGTCTCTGTAGAACTGCTCTTTGTATCAGTACAGAAAATGCCATCTCTTTGGGTACTGGTTCTCTGCTCCACAGAGCTGAACAGGCGAGCGAGGAAGAAATGTCACCTCACTGTCCTGAGGCATTTACAGGATCCTGTGCATGCATGCTAAGTCACTTCAGCTGTGACCAACTCTATGCAACCCTGTGGACTGTAGCCCATCAGGCTCCTCTGTCCAGGGAGCTTTCCAGGCAAGAATACTAGAGTAAGTTGCCATTTCCTACTCCAGGGGATCTTCCCGACCCATAGATCGAACCTGGGTCTCCTGTACTACAGGTGGACTCTTTACCATTTGAGCCACTAAGGAAGCCCTTTACAGAGTTCTAATTTCATCTGCTCAATGGTAATATAAGTCAAACTGTACATGCAACAGATTCTTTGCCAAAACTGAGGCTCTATGCAGTTGTTCATAGTTGTTCTACAGACACGAGATGTGAAGTCAAAGGACCTGGGTAAAAATAACAAATCCTGCTCTGTGACCTCAGACAAGATACTTAACCTGGCTGAATCTTTTCTTCGCCTGCAGCTGTGGACACTGTTGATTCATGGACATAATCCATCCACATGTGAGTGCATGAGTGTATTTGTATGAACACACAACACACACTCACCCTAAAAATGACTCAAGAACTTGTTAGGGGATCTGGGAAGGGTGTGGAGCTCCTCTAAAGCTTTGGACAAGGAGTTCCCTGTACCCCAAATCTGGGAATCCCAACGCCTGCAGCTTGAGGGGTAACTCTGCAGAGGACGAAGAGGGCAAACACCTCTGGTGGCCAATCAGTCCATCATCCAGATAACTCTTGTGTTACGCCCTTAAGGCACAAGGAAGTGCCTGGCACCCTAGAATGTAAGCTCCCCGAGGGCAGAGGCTCCCTCTGAGCCACAGCTGGGGTCCTATCTGGCAGGAAGGTGGCTGGACACTGTGTGAAGTAAGTGAAGGGCACTCTGCAGCCAGTCACTCCCTCTCCTCCAGTCTCACCCGAACTACTATTTATTTTATCCAATAAATAATTTATACATGGCTTTTCAATTAGTGGCCAAGAATTTTCTAAAGTGAAGTTCCTTAGATTCAGAGAATACTACATTTCCAATGGACACCTGTCATCTGATATCCACTACTTTTCCTTAGGATAAAAAGACATGTAAGAACAGAACTGGTTCACAAACAGCAGACTCCTAATCTGAAATCTGTGCATGCGTGCTCAGTCATGTATGACTCTTTGCGACCCCATGGCTCCTCTGTTCACGCAATTTTCCAGGCAAGAATAGTGGAGCGGGTTGCCTTTCCTCCTCCAGAAGATCTTCCCAACCCAGGGATCGAACCTGCGTCTCCTGTGTGTCCACCATTGGCAGGCAGATTCTTTACCACTGTGCCACCCGGGAAGCCTGAAACTTGTTGACCCACAGTCTAACGAGAAGACAAGCATTAGCCTTCAGGGCCAGAAGTAGCATTAGGCCAGGGCACACCATCCAGGCACAGCAGACCTGTTTCAGAATTTTGAGCCTGAGAAAAATCCCAGATTTTGATTTAACCTATTAAACAAAGAAGAGACATTTAATTACTCTGTTTAAGACTGTATTTACACTTATTCAGCTTTAAAAGTTCTACCAAAAAATGAGTAAACATATTGGGATATAGATGATTAAATCTCTGGCCGAGCATCCACTTTATTCCCTGGATGGAAATATAAACACAAACACCAATATGGCACACAAATAGACAAAACAAGCCATAAGCCAGCTTACTCCTAAGAGAACTCTCAGCCTCATCCATTCCCCCCACAAGCCTACCGATGCTTTGTTTTAGAAAGAATTTGAACGCTGTTGATAATATGAGTTCTAGACCAGACAGGGGTGGCAAGAGAGCGAAGGATGCTACTACAAAGGTAAGTAAACTGACAGTAAGCATCAGAAGAGGAAAGAAGTAGAGAACGACCCCAAAGCCCACGTTTCCTGCACCACCAGAATGGCAGCCTGCCCCTCTGAATAGTTTTTAAAAACAAACAACTTCAAGTCTTTCTGGATGTACATACAATATGAATAATCATTTAATTTTTTATATAAGGTCAAACTTTTTCAATTAATGAACATTTAATCAATCAATGAATGTTTGCAGAAAGCCTACTATGGGCTTAGCACTCTGCCTGAAGATGGGTGTACAGGTCAATAAGCTATTATTTCCACACCTGGAAGGGCAGATGGGCCAAGCTTCTGGGTGCATTCTCAGGGTGGGATGCAAATACAAAATAAACAGTGTTATCTGAAAAATCAATAGTGGAGGCCAGAGCCAAAGCAATGAGAAAAAAAAGTAAGAGGAATAAACAGTGAAAATGAAAGACAAGGATGAACCAGGAAGGACAATTTTAACAACTCAGCCTGATAATTAAGTTTTAAGCACTTATGAATGGACCACAGGAAATATATCTAAGATTGGAACTGCAATTTGAAAAATCGTTATTTTTACAAAGAGGAGGAGCCAAACCTATACATTTTGAAGGTGCTCATATTGTTTTATCTCTTCAATCACAACTGCTAAATGCCCTGCTAAATGCCAGGATGAAGTAAAAATTTGTTTCTTCACCTGTACGCTCTTGTGTGTGCTTAGCTGCTCAGTCCTGTCCAACTCTTTGCAACCCTGTGGATTATAGCCCGCCAGACTTTACTGTTCATGGGATTCTCTGGGCAAGAATACTGGAGTGGGGTAGCCATTCCTTTCTCCAGGGAATCTTCCCAACCCAGGGATCAAACGCAGGTCTCCTGCATTGCAGGTGGATTCTTTATTGTCTGTATGCTCTTGGGGCAATCCACATAGAAATTCTGTTTTAAAATAAATATTCAGCTGTCCTTTGAAAGTAGCATAAATAACATAAGCAGGATTTGCTATCATGTGTGCAACATACCCCAAGTGAACATACTGTTGACAAAGATTACCTTAGAAATGAGTAATTACAAAACAGTTGGTCCTTAACTTAGCCAAGTCCTATGCCAGTTAATATCAAGCATTTTACTAAGATCCTGGCCTGACTTCCTTCCCCTGACAGGGACCCCATCAAGCTGTGGTAACCATCTTGCATGCCTACCATGGCAGGCATGCAGAAAACACATTTTGCTTCACAGAGCATGCTGCCCACCAGTGCAAAATATTCCTTCTACTCCAGTGACTAAAAGCCCTTAGACAATGCCTTAAAAAATACTGATCAAAAAGAAACATTTACAATAGTTAACAAGTTTATCAATATGACTGGGTCTTTAAAAAAAAAAAAAAAAAAAAAGGCAGTCCAATTTACTTAAGAGAAAACAAGCCAAAACAAACAGCCAAATGCAAAAACTTCCTGCTCTGCCTCTATTATCATCTTGTTCAAGTTTCTGAGGATTTTGCTGTTAGATTGTATATTTGTGTTCCACCCCATAACATAGGAACTCTGCCAACAGTGGCGCTCATCGGCACAGCTGTCTCCAACTTCAAGTGTTAAGACTCCACGAGAACCCTGTAGCTATTGCAAATTGTTAATATTTTGATCTCGGCAGACACTATCCTAAAGAGGCAGAAAACCAGGCTTATTGAGTTTAGACTCTTCCACTTCCCAGTTCCCACAACAGTGATTGGAATCAAAACGGTTTTGACTTTTCCATCCCAGATCACCAACACCAGATAGTTCTGCAACCAGTTTCCACAAGACACGTCAAGGGCTACAGGTAAAACATGGGAGTTTCTCAGAAGGAGGCTTATGCACACCCTAAGTTAACCAAATACAACAATTATAATTATTGCGTTTGTCAGCAGGGACAAAACAACATTTTAAAATAATCAGATTTGTTTTTTTTTAACTTAATAGATCTTTATTAAAAGCAACCACAATGTGCCTGATGATATTAGGCCAACAAGTAGAAAACTAGGCAACAGAAGTAACCCTGAATCCCAAAAGCTCATATTTTGGGACAGATGTAGCTGTGTATAACAACCCAACTCTAAATGGTGATAACTGTCATACAGTGTGGAGGGAAAGTGCTATAACGAGTCCACGATTTTTCCTTAGGGAGTGAGGGAGGGGGAAATCCGGGAGGACCTCAGAAGAGGAATGACTCAGGGCCAGTAGTAGGGGAATGAGCAGAATTTCACATGTTGGAGAAGGAAAAGAAGAACATTCTGGAATAAACAGCATGAGCGAGTGGACCATTCAGAAGAACAGTTTTAATATTGATACTGATCCACTTTTTATATATGTTATTAGTTAAAGGGATCAGAAAGCAGAGGGAATCAGGTACAGCTGGAAAGGAAGTAGCATCTGTTAAGATCCCTGTGGAAACAAACTCAGCAGATGGAGGTTAGTGAACGCCCACCACCTACCAAGACTATAACCTTGCAGTAGGCTCTTAATTTTATACAATGACAATGTCCTGGCTTATAAGTTGTTAAAGGTCTTTCCAAGTTTTTTGTTTTGTTTTGCTTTCAAGATTTTCTAAGGAAGAGACCAAGATTTTCTAGGGAAGAGATCAAGATTCCAATTCTTAGTGGACTCCAGGATTCTATTCTGGTAGAGCAGAAACACACCTACTTTTTTAAGGCTAAGGCAAAGAGAAGGGATCAATACTTGTTCCACTGTGTCTAATTTTCATAACTACTTACTTCAATAACTATACAGCTAACATTCCAGTAATAATCAACTCTGAATTCACATTCCTTCCATTATCTTAAGGTGTAACAAGCCCAAGTTTACTTAAATTCACTTTAATACAGTATGTGCCTCATAGCATTTTCAGGGAAGATAAGGGAAGTGAAAAAAGTTATGGCAATGACAGGATGTCACTAATTCAGAAGAATTAGGGACAGTATGACTGGCAGAAACGGTCTGAGCTTTGAAGTCAGAATGACTAAGGCTGGCCACCCTCTGCCCTTCTGAGATAGCACCTTGTGGTGCTTGAAAACACAGTCCTTCCTGAGACAGCCTACTAGGGTTATTTAACCTCTCTGGGTCTTGATTTCACCCCCCCATAAATGGAGGTAATAAAACCATATGTGCTTCCCTGGAGGCTCAGTGGTAAAGAAGCCGTCTGCCAATGCAGGAGACACGAGTTCAATCCCCAGGTTGAGAAGATCCCCTGGAGAAGGAAGTGGCAACTCACTCCAGTATTCTTGCCTGGAGAATCCTGTGGACAGAGAAGTCAGGCGAGCTACAGTCCATGGGGTGGCTAAAGAGTCAGACATGACTGAGCGACTAAACAACTAACAAAACCATATACAGCACAGAATTGTTGAAAAAACTAAAGGAGTAAAGTGCTATAAAAAATATTTGCTGTCTTCGGTAAGTAATGTAAGCTTCCTCATGGGTTAAACGTGGTAACACCTCCCTCACGTGGTTATTTGAAAGTGAGACTGTAAAAAACCTCTCGGTGTCCAGCGATGAGCCGACACCAGAAACCTGTGTTATTCCTAGTGTGTGCTGTAAGCTTTACACAGGCTAGCTCATTTAATTCCCACAGCAACTCCACGAAATCAGTAGTTTTTATTCCCATTTTATTCACTCAGATAAAAGCAAAGTGAGATACATCAGTAACTCGCCTTGGATCAGAAGGTGACCAAATGGCTAAGCCTTGAGCCATATGTTACAAATGCATTTAAAGCAGGATCTTTGGCCTTCGGCTGAAATAACCAGTTAGACATTTTTCAGTCAGTTGAGACTGAGAGTAAAGACATCAGGGAATTATTCTTAATTTTGTGAAGTGTAATCATTGTCTTGTGGTTTCACATAAGAGTATGCTTATCTTTTGGAAAGTAAGCTCAAGTAATTGAATGTAAGAGTTCTAATGTCTAATTTCTTTGAAATGGTTCAGCAAAAAATATTTAAGCTTTTTAAGTTTTTTTCCAAATGGGAAACCTTTCAACATTAGGGAAAGTATGAGTGAGGGTGGTTATAAATCCATCCTCAGCAAGATGTGTGTTTCCGAGAAGAGTTCATCAACAAAATAGAAAGCTGAACGGTAGCTGAGTGGCTCTTGAGTTACTGCTCCTTGAGAAGAGTTTCTTCATTTTGTCTGCAAATTTCCAAATCATTTATAGCCATGATCCAGTGATTTAAAGATACAGACGAAACACACATGATTTAAAAAATTTTTTTCCATTTCCTCTGTACAAAAGGTCACTTTCAATAATTTATTGAGTTATTTTAATTATCTTTAATTTTTAATTTAATTATCTTTAATTTTCACTTACTGAAAAAGTCTGTAGAGTTATAAATCTTAACATGCATTTCTGTCTGGAGAGGGACAGAGGGTCAGGCTACTTTTTATACTGAAGCTATTGTTTAGGACCATCAGCAAAAAGAGCTTTACTAAATTTATAAGCATATATTCATTAGAGAGGAATTTTAAAATGACAGAAAAAAAGAATATTAGAAGACAAAACATATATTTTTTAAAATTAAGCACAATTTTACCACTTGCAAGGTTTTGATTTATTGCTAAATGTAATATATTTAAATACCTGTATTGTTTAATAAAAACCTTAAATATATGTGGGCTGTCAGGAAGATCTATTTTACCTAAGACACAAATATATTTCCCTTTAGTTTCCAGTTTGATGTCACTTCCTTATAACACACCTTGCCTACTTCCAAAAGGTATCTGAGGAAGCTCAAACATAAAAACCATTAGAACAGAAAACAGAAAATAGATTGAAATGCATACAGAGGAGTGGGAAATAAATCTAGCAAAAACCTAAGCTAATATGGCTACCATAACCAAGCAAAAATTTTAGCTCTGAGCTTGAGACGGTGGTAGTAAATAATAAAACAAAACAGAAAACCAATCACAGCATGCCCTGTAAGTCTGAAAGAAACGTTCTTCTGGGCACCAGCATTTAAAAGGAATTTTTCAGATGGGCCATTACATAAGAACGATGAACAATATAATGGACAGTGTCCACAAATGGGCAGTTTATACAGCCCATGCAGCCCATTTTTTTACCAGGCATTTCTTGTCTCATGACAAGGTCATTGCATTAAAAGTAATTCAGAAAAGGCCATTTTTGCAGCAGGCTAAGGCGCCACAGCTTTCTGATTCTCTAACTGAAACCAGAACCTATCCTCAAATATCCATTGTCTTAACTGGGCTTCTGACAGCGGTAGGGACAGCCAGTTCCATGCCAAACTGCTCTGAAAGCCTGGAAGAGAAATATTTATTTCTTGCTGGTGATTCCACCTGAAATCCCTTTGCTTTGGATATCAGATGGGATAGGATACAAAGCTGACCTGCCCTAGAAAGGAAGCGGCCAGGCCAGCATCCTTGAGCAAAGGAGGCAAGGAACCCCAATCTAGGGTGATGAACCAATCAATCTCCAACAAGCCCTGAGCATGGCAACCTTCCCTTCCTGCTACTATTGCTATTTGTGTGTGCAGGGACAAACAAGGACCCATAAAAATACCTGTTTATTATTAATAATCATGTCCAAAAGGAGGCAAGGCCCAGAAGCATATTCCTTACCCCACCCCATATTTCAGCCCTAGAAGGGCAACATTTTTCATTTTACCATTTCAAGATACAGTCTATGAAGGCCAAGCAAAGGTCTAACATAGAAAGACCAAGAGATGTGGTGGGACATGGGACATGCACACCAGGTAAGATCCTCTCGGGCTACTTATGGGACAGGTGTCCTAAGTCGGGTGTCTGGCAGACTAGGGGTTACTGCAGCCGAAGCTCCCTGGGGACCCAGAGAAAGGAAATTCCCTTTCCCAAACACCAACTCTCCCAACACCCCCTCCAGCCCAGCCGGGCGACAGCAGACGCCAAAGGACAACGGGGCACTAAAAAAAAAAAAAAAAAAAAAAGTGAGTAGATGCTTACAGCACAGCATTCTATCACCTGCTGCAAGACAAGCCCTCCCCGCCGGCCAGCCCTGAGTCACTTCCCCTCTCTGCATCGGGTCTCAATGCTCGCGGGGGCAAAAGACCCGGGGCCTCTGGCGCTGGATACCTGCAGCCCCCAAGTCGGCGCAGACACACGCTGGGCCTCCCTCTAGGCAAGTTCCCGTGGCTGCCGACCCGCTCTCTGCGCCCCAGCCGGCGCCGCCGCTACCTTGGCTAATGGCAACTCTGAATGAAAGGAGCCGAGACAGGCTCCGGATTTATGAATGTGCAGGGGAGGAGGGGAGGGATATCATGTGACAATAAAGGAGAGCGTCTTATTCACACAAAAAAAGTGGCTGTGGCGGGCACAGCCACGGAGCAGCGGCGGCCGCCGCGATGCGGTGACCGCTCGGACCCGAGGCCGACGATCTCAGGCACCCGGCCCGGCAGCCCAACCTCTAGTCGCACCCGCGATTGGAAACGCCTCGGGCGCTGGCAGAAGAAAGGCAAAGCCGCCTCGGCGGCCGCAGGTCCACGAAAAGCTGCACCTCGGCCAGGGGCTGAAGGAAGGCACGGGTCCCGCGAGGGGAGGTGGGGCCGCCGGACAGCCCCTCCAGCGAAGAGCCCTGAGCTTTGTTCGCCTCGGGCCCGCGGGCCGGGCACGCACTCTTGTGCACGCGCGCACACACAGATATACACAAAGATATACACAGAGACACACACAGATATACACACAAGGGCCCCGCAGCGCGCTGCCCCGCAGGCTCCCGCCCTCCCCCGCCGCACATCCTCGGATCCGCCCCCCGAGCAGCCCAGACCCCGCGGGGCGCCTGTCCCCGGCTGGCCAACTCGTGCACACACACGCACACGCGCCGCGGGGCCCCAGGGCTGCTCCAGCACGCCGGCCCGCGCAGGGACCCGGGTGCACGCAGACCCTAGCGCAACCCGCGCCCAGTCCTCCCTTAGCTCCGCAGTGTTTTTTATGAATGAAAATGTGGTATGCAAATGAGAGCGATTCAAGAAAACGACATGGCGGAGTCTGGGCCCCAGTGGGCTTCCGAAGGGACCGCGGGGCTAGCGGAGGGGGCGGGAGAGTCACAAAAGTCACCGGGTCAAAACCCACCGACCCCTGGAAGCCGGAGCGGGGATGTCAGGTGTTCCGCTCCCGCCGCCGAGGATCTCGAGAGGAGGGGTGATTTGAGTCCCCGGAGAGGGATCGGGGACCGCCCGGAGGTCACCCGCGCGCCCTTGGCCCCTGCAGCGGCCACCAGCCCGCCGACCCAACACGCGCCCCCTCCAGCCTGCAGCAGTTTTCGCCCCCTCCTCACTTCATCAACAAGGGGGGAAATCTCGTGTCCCACACCCCACAGACCAGCGAGTCACTGCACCCCAAGCCAAGTTCACCCAAACAGCGTCCCCGCCCGCGTCCTCAGCCCCGGCCCCCACGCTGCCCTCGCGGGGCACCATCGTCCCACCCCCGCGGCCAAACTTACTCGTCCGGGTGTGTTTCTTCGGTCATTTTCTTGTTCACCTAGACGCCTGTCCCGCGGCGGGCAGCTTTGCTCCCTTCATCTTCCTGTCCGCTCATCCTCCCCCCCACCCCCCTTCTTCACATCTCCGGAGATCGCCTGATTTGGTTGGGGGGAGCTGCTAGAGATGAAGGGGGCGCCGCAGAAGCCAGAAGGGGAAGCAGGGCGACGGGAGCGTGGGGTGAGGTCTGGGAGAAGGGGTGCACAGGCAAGCTTCGCGGGGAGTGAGCGCCGCAGGGCCGAGGGGCAAAGGCGGGCGGGGGCTCCGAGGGCTCGGGAGCGGGCGGAGCGGGGAGATTTGGGCAGGGGACGGCGGTAGGGGAGAGGAGGAGAAAAACAAGCGCGCGGTGGAGCGGCGGGGACTGCTGAGAGCAGGAGAAGAGGGCCGGCCGCGGGCGGGGGCTCGGCCCGGGGTTGCCCCAGGGGGGCCGGGCCAATCACGGTTCCGGGGAGCGCTCGGCGGCCAGGGGAGGTGCGCCCGGAAGGCGGTGCAGGGCGCCCCGTCCGAGCCCCATCTCTCGACTCTACCGATTTACTCCATATTGGATTCTCACCACCGCCAACAGGAGGAGGAAGTAGGGCGGAAGCGATGACGTCTTCCCAGCGGCCAGAGGTGGTGGAGTGCAAAAAGCTTCCTACTTGCGACCGAAAAAAAAAAAAAGGAGGAAAAAAAAAAAAAAAACTTTGTTCGGCCTACTGAGCATGCCCGACTTCCTTCCCTCCGTCCCCCGCCCCCCTCCAAGTCCCTCCCGGCTTCCACTCCCCGAGGAGCCCCGGAGCGGAGTTGTTTGCGCCGCGTTTAACTCCGGATCCTCCCGCGTTAGCGCTCCGGGTTTTAAGATGCCCGAGAGGAGGGAGGAGGTGGCAGCGGGGGACTCGCACACATCTGGCCTCCGGTTGGTTCCCTCCCTCCTCCCAAACCCCTGGATTAAAAATCGGAGGGAAGAGGAGGAGGGGGAAGACGGTGAGCTCTGGGGGTGGCCGGAGGGTTGCTGGCCTTCGGAAGACCAACTAACCCCACCTTGGGTCGGGAGGGTGGGAGCGGAACAGGTGCATTTGCCAAGATTCTGAATGGCAGAGGCTTTTCAGTTTCTCGTAAATCTCGGGATCTCTTTTCTTGGTAGGGGCTTGGGCGTTTTTAAGGAATCATTATTTGTACACTGAAAAAAAAAAATCCAACAGAAGCCAGGAGCGTTTGCATTCCAGTAGAAATGAAGGACTTTCCCAGGTTAAAATGCAAATCCAAATATGTTTTTTAAATTATTAAGTAAATCTCAAGTTGGTGGAGAATGGTCCTTGTCCTAGGCCCTTGAATGCCAGTTTCTGGCCCAGAGGTTGCCAGCCCCATGGGCTTCGGCACAGTGAGGTGGGGACCCCTGCTCCCGCTCTATCTCCCCTTTGTTTTTAAATTATTTTCCTAACCTGGCCTGGGACCGTGCCCAGGATAGGCCCGCACTTTTTAACACAGCACTGTCTAGGCAAAGGGCAAGCAACCTGCACAACTGTGCCAGGGTCTTTGCTTGGCTTGATGCTCTGCTGTTGCAGTTTTGAAATTCTTTATGGTGTTTAAACTGGGGGCTTCACATTGCTACTTTGCAGGGGTCCCAGAAATTCCATCGCCAGTGAATATTTCCTTCTGGGGTCTAGCTAGGGAGCAAGAGATATAGTCCCTGTTCCTTCCTGCTCTCGGAGCACTTTTATGTTCTCCTGAATGTCCCAAGACACTACACAAAAAATTTTAACTTAATGGCAATCACTGAACCAATTAAGAGAAGACTAAATATATGCCTCAAATGTTGCATAGGTAAAGGGTATATGTATGCATTTGGAGAGTCACAGTACTCTGAAGAAAGTTAAGAGTTTTCACCTTGAGTCAAGGGAAAACTAGTGGTTTACCCTAGGCTTTGTGTTTAATCTTAACCATGATCTTTGTGGACACAGATTGGGGTTAAACCCAATCAACCACTCTATGCTAAGTGCTGGTATGTGGTGGTAAAAAGGGCACTAGACAGGGGAGGAACACCTAGGTTCTGGTTTCCTCCTAGTAGCCCCAAGACCCTGAGTGAGGCTTTTAGCAATTCTTCAGTTTCTTTATAAAACAAGGATACCAAGGCCACACTTGTCTTTCTCAGTCTTTGAGACCACTGAGGGTCTATGAGAAAGCACTGAACAAAGCAAGACCTCATTGGCATCTAAATCCCCATGAGGTGAAGGCATCTACCCAGTTCTCACCTTTGCCCATTTGTTGCTTTTCTCAGCAATGTTTGAAAGAAGTCGTATTCAGTCATTCCTGAACTTCAGGAACATGGACATTTGTCTTGTCAGAAATATCCACCCAATGGGCGTCACCCTCTAGTTCAGAGTACTCAAATGACAAGGTTACAGGTGAGATGATTATTTTCTGCAGGTAGGCAAGCTGAATCTGTGTCACTACAACTCATTCATCCATCTCCCTGCTAATAACAGTGAATGACTGGCCCAACCCAGGAGCAAAAGAAAACATTCCAAGGTCCAAGAGTCACCAAGTCCCAACTTGGATGTTCTGCTGCCAGACTCCAGCAGGTCCTTAAGTTCTCTGAGCCTCACACTATCCTGTATTAACAAGGTAATATCCACAACATAGCGTTGTTGGAGGATTAAATGGCTATAAAATGAAGGCACTGTGTTAAGCACACTGCAAATACGAGATTAACGGCAACCCTTTCTTCCCTTTAGCCAGTGGATTATCAAATGCTCTCTCTTTCACTCCTGGTCCTTTATGTTCCTCTAAAGAAAACCTTCCAATGTTTGCCTTGTTCATTACGCAAAAGGAATCTTTTTGATGAAAATGTCCCAAGCAGGTCACCCCTCCCGCATCAATCGCTAACTATGACTGGCAGCTCCGAGAATAAATGGCGGTATTGAGTGAATAACTCAGATGTTTATTGATCGGAATACCAGGGTGTTATCAAAGCCTACTGGATAGTTACCATAATTGGGGATATCACGGATTCAGAGTTTTAATGACACTGCTGAAAAGAGCTAAATACCCACATCCCTGTCTCGCCCCGACAAACAGCAAAACAAGGGGCAGGCAACCCAAGGGTGTCTCGTACAGGGTGTCAAAAGTAATGTCCATCTGCTCACACTTCAGGGTAACTCAGCGGAGTCTCCCGTAGGACCCCCAGCTACTCGCCTCCGAACCCGAGTCCGGGGCGGAGGAGCACCCGCTACCGAGTCCTCCCGGCTGGCCGCCAGGAAAGCCCGGAACCCGAGAGACCCTAGGCGGCCTCGGGACGGGCATGCTCAGTAGACCCGCGTGCTAGTTTCAATCGGAAGCCGGCCTCGGCCCCCGCCCCCTCCCGCCCCGCAAGGGCGTGGGGAGAAGCGGACATTTTCTCCTCCACAATCCGCTCTCTCTTGTCCTTCGCCCCCTTTCTGCGTCCTCCCACTTTTCGCCCGTCTGGGTCCGACTGGGCGCTGGTGTAGATCTCTCGGGAGTGGGCTGGTGATAGTGACTCCCTTCGCCCTCCCCCAGGGTTAGGGGGGTTGCAGGGTAGGGGGTGGTTGGGGAGGACTCCACTGTGCCCTAAGGTGGTTTGTGCCGCCCGACCGCGGCCCTCAGGAGCCCCCCCACTGCCGCAGCGCCCCCCACTCCCCGCCCCGCGAGGCGTGCGCAGCTGCGCCCCGCCTGTCCTCATCTCACCCTCATCCTGCCCCTTCGGTATTTCTCAATGACCGGCGCTCGGAGGACACTTCCGACCCGGGAGGGAGCGGGTATCATTAGCGCCAGCTTTATCAGTTCCTTCCGGTCTGCCAGGAGCCCAGCCTTGCGCGCAGCTTGGCCGCGCCCTGGGCTCTCGGGTGCCTTTATTTTTCTGTTTAAACAAGCAGTCGTGTGTGCCTGGGTGTGCCAAACGAATGTGCAGCCCGGCTGCTCCGCCCTCCCCCGCACCAGACCCGCCGGCCGGAATGGAAACCCAAGCTCTCTCGAAAAGAAGGGGATGATGCAAACTTAGAAACTGACCCGGCGTCCGGGAACGATGCCCCTGCGGGGCGCGGCGTCCCAATCCCAGCATGAATGGCTGGAGCCCGATTGCATAATCGGCGCTGTATAAATAGCCGACGGGCGGGCCGCTGACGCGCTTGCTGGTCCCGTTATCGTGAATACTTCATTCCCGATGCTTTCACTCCCGGGTCATTTTCCGTTTCAGCTGCAAGGCTGGGATTTTAAATAGCAGAGATGAAAGGCTCTCATTCCTGCCTCCCTGCTCCCTTGAGGTCATGTATTATGAATGAAACCTCGCTGCTTCCTGATGGCTCACTTCAGGTAGGGGAGAGAGTAAGTCAAGGCAGCGGTCCACCGAACCTCGTGTGTGTATGTGTGTGTGAAAAGGCAGCGGTCCACCGAGCCTCGTGTGTGTGTGTGTGTCCCGGAGGGAGAGAAAGCAAGAATAAATGATTGACAGGGCTGGGCAACCGTCTCATCGAGAAAACGTAACCGCTGATGGTTTGCCTCTGGAGTTTCAGTTTACAACTCTACAGCCTCATTGTAAGATAGATTATGCAAAGGGTCTTTTCGGCTGTGGCTGCTCACTCGCCTTCGGCCTCCGAGAAGTGCTGTTTCAGTCGGAGGAGCTGGTTCCCTTTCTCGGAGGCAGCAGACATCCCTGACTGTAAAAGCCCTGGGGACCTCTGAGGTCTAGAAGAAAAGCAGTGCCACGGGTTAGTTTAGCCACTCTCTTGTTTCTTAGAAGCTTCTGCTATGTCCAAAGATGAGGAAGTGCAAAAACTTATTCCTCCCAACTGTATTTCACAAATACATGGTTGTTTTAAAAATGATAGTGTGCCGAGGGTTTTTGTTTTTTTCTTTTTAACCCTTTCTCTTAAACACCAAGTTTCGACTTATTTTCTCAAAATAAATGACTGGTTCTTCACCAATGCATTTCCGGTAAGTGAAAGGCAGTGGCCTGGTCATTATTTTTCAAACCAGAGGCTTATTGCTCCAACCTGGATTTAAAATGCCAGGTCCTTTGTGACGCTTTAGGGTTATAGGAGACCATGAACCCAGGGTCCTGCCCTCCAAGGTTTTCTGTAAGGTGAGGCAACAGTCCTATACAGAAAACATTAGGGCAATGGCTGACGCCTTTAAAACATGAGGTAAGCAGGAGAGAAAGCAGAGGTCAGGGAAAGGAAGGCTCCCCAGAAGAAGGGGTGTCTGAGCCACATCCTGAAGGAAGGCGAGACAGTGTAGATAACTGACAGCCCAGTGAACCCAGAAGCCCCAAGGTGTGACAGGGTGGGGAGCCAGGGTAACAGAAAGGCTGAGAAGGATGGGTCTGGGAGGCAACAGAGGTCATGCTAAAGGAGGTTAGACTGTCTTGAAGTCTTGGAATCTTTTGTAGCAGGTTCACAGACATAGAGACATTGGGCATCCATTGTCTGGGGGTTTGGAAACTGATAGCCCCACGGTCAGATAAGGCTCCAGATAAATTCTATTTATGCATACCTTTTTTCAAAAAAAAAAAAAAAAAAGAATCTAACAGTTTAAAATCAGACTGCTTCCCATAAAAATCAAGATTTTTGGCTCCTCTTAAAAAATACTCCAAAGATGCAGGGACTATGAGTGCCAAATTCTTATTTGGTAACAGTTGACTCTTGGTGAATGAATGGTGGCTGGCCCGTCTGTCAGGCTTCTGGCTCCTGTAGGCATTTAAGTTTTTTACTCTGACATAAAAGAATCCTTTATGACTACATCAAGGCCCCACTCTGTGACCCAAAGTAGGCCGAGCTTGGCAATAAGTACACAGCGTTTTACATGAGGATCTCCTGGCCTCTTGGAAGGAAAGATACCAATCTTCAATCTCCTACTCCAGGACTATTATAAATTAGGCCATATAATAAAATAGATTAGAGTGAGCTCAGTCAGAGCCCAGTGGCAGGGAAGCAATGAGGCCTCTAAAACAACACAGCCCCAGCCCAGACTCTGCTTCTGGGAAACTCAACCCAAGATCTCTGCCAACAGGGCAGCTGAGGTTCAAGTGATCTACTGGAAAACTCCCCAAATGGAATAATGTTTGTACCCCAAACTTATGGAGCAGCATATATAAGTTTCATAAGACATTTTAAGCAGGGAATGCTAAACTCAGATTTACACTTTTAATAGATTACTCCAGGCATGGAGAATGGTTTGCAGGAAGCAAAGGATAGTTAGGGAGAAATTTTCTTCTTCCATGACAGAAATAATAATTCATGGCAAAGCACAGTGGCGTTGGCCATGGAGATGGAAAATAATTCCAAAGACACAAGTGGGATGGAAATGAGTTGGCTTTCTGACCTATTAGATATGGAGACTAATGGAAAGGTCTGGGATAGTTTATAAGTTGTTGACTTGGGAAATTGGATGTATCTTAGTGTCTTTAAGATGATTAGGATAAAAGGAGAAGGGCTTGGTCACCAATAGACAGTTGTTACCACTCAACTCTGAGACCAACTAAGTATGTCGGGGATTGAAGGATATAAAGGGAAGCTAGAACATAGAAAAGCAGAACCTCGAGACAGAAATGGAGGGACAGTTCCCTGAGGACATCATTTGAGCAACTGGAGTCAACCTTGCCTCAAACTTGAGGATGATCTGGACTTTTTAGATCAATTGGGCTTCTGTCACTTCCAGCCAAAATAATTCTAACTACCAAAATAGAAAGCCATATTTAGGAGAGTGAAAAAGATTGAGAGGAACTAAGGAATGGAACATAAGGGAATTTTAGAATGTATGTTTGCAATTTCACGTACGGACATCTGGGGTCAGTGCCAGGGAGTTTCACAGAGATTCTGACTTAATAGAACAGACTTCTCCCAGGAAGTTAGTCAACATTTTATGAGTTGTACCAGCCTCTCTTTTTGGCCTCAGCTTCCCATTGTCACCACCCTATTTCACATCACCAGTTCCCTTCTCATTCTTAACCTTATGCCTCATTTTTCTGCCTTTATTCCCCAGTCCCTTTCTTCTGTAAAGCTTATAACTGAGAACGGATGTTTCATAATATAAAAGAACATAAACTTGTAGAATTGGAAGAAAATGAAAGATCATATGTTTGTAGCAACTGTGGCTCCAATAAACCAAACATTCTACCCATGCTTTTTGGAATGGGTAAAAGGAAAAGAAGAAAACAAAATTCAGTAAGATATGGTCCCTTTATCAGTTAGCTTTTGCTGTGTAACAAACCACCTCGAGGGACTTCCCCCGCTGTTCACCGGTTAAGTCTTTCTGCTTCCACTACAGGGGGTGCCAACTTGATCCTTGGTGGTGGAACTAAGATCCCGCATGCAGGACAGCGTGGCCAAAAATCAAATAAACATTTTATTATCTCATGAGTCTCCAGTTTTTCAACAGGGCGACTGCTCTAACCTCAGCCAGCTTAGCTAGGGCTGGATAAGCCAGGAAGGGCTCTCCTGTATCTGGTGATTGGCAGGCTGACTAGTCTAGCCTGAGCTGGAGGAGCTCATCTCTGCTTCACGCGATCTGTTATCCTCTAGAAGGCCTGCCCAGACTAGATCACATGGTGGGGGTGGCAGGGTTCCCAGATCAGCAAGAGGGCAAATCCCAAAGTGCATGCATTTTTCAAGCCTCTACTTGCATCACATTTATTAATACTGTCTCATTAGCCAGAGAAGTCACACAGCCAACCCAGAGTCAAAAGTCAAGACCCAGGGAAATAGACTCTCCTTCCTGAAGAGAAGAGGAGCGGAGTCACATGGCAAGGGATGTGCATACAAGGATGGGGGGAATCTGTAACCTTTTTATAGTCTACTTCAATCTCTAGCCCAAATTTCACAATTAGAGAAGGATATTTATAATAATAATATACATTGATCACACATATGGTTTATAATGATTTATACAAGTATATGATAAATGTATTAGAAAATATACAACTAAATAAATATTTTTAATATAAGTATTATATGTCTACATATAGGTATCCTATTTATGTATAGGAGTACTATTGATAGAATTAACCTCTGCCTTTACAATCATTGATTTATGGCTAAGTGACTAAGAGTGCTTAATATTTAATAGATTTGTGCATGCTATAAAACTCTTCTCAATAATTTAGCAAATAAAGAGAGACCTTATGAACTTATGCTTTTCCCTTCTTCCTCACATGAAAAGCCTGTCTCTGATACGTCTTTCTTCTTAAAATAGGTATATCCCTAAAGAGATCTAGACAATTGAAATGTTTGTTAAAAAAAGCAAAAACACCAAAACACATATAAAAAACACTAGGGAAATTTTATTTAAGGTTACTATAGTTGGAATAATCTGGCAAAGCAAAATCATCCCTTAATTTGTTCATTATATTAACTCAGATTTTATGCATCATTTTGGAACTAAAGCAAAGCTCACTTGTATACTTTTTTGATGGTGGAAGAGGTGGTACTCTTGATGGGAAAGTGATGATGGAAAGTTGAGAGGTAGTGGTGAAGGTAGTGTGATGGTGGTGGAATTGATGGTAGTGGAGGTGATTATGATGATTATAGAAATCATGGTGGTGGAAGGATCTGAAATAAAAACCTTCAGTTTGCTGTAAGTTTCCCTGTTGACCTCTCGCCAGATCCCAGATGTACAGACAGCTGAGCAAAGGCACCAAAGAAAGGGACAAAAAAACAGTTAAGTCAGAGAAGAGAAGCAGATAAAGGATAGGATAAGATGCCCGGTAGGCCAGGCAATTCCCCATGATGCCAGGAGAGGAAACCAAATACTCTACGCCTCAGTCAAGTATTACTTGCTCCAGGGAGGCATCTGTCCCCTCCTCTTAGCTGGGCTGGGTGCTCCTCCGTTTCGTGCTCTCATCATCTTCTGTCCTAGAGCTCTTTACAGCTTTTGTAATTTGATATCTGCTTGTCTCCCAAGCTCACGGAGAGCAGAGAACACATCTTTTTCTCTCTTATCCAGTAGTCACTCTGGCTACAATTGTTGTGTTTTAGTCGCTCAGTCATGTCCGACTCTTTTCGACCCCATGGACTGCAGCAAGCCAGGCTACCCTGTCTTTCACCATCTCCCAGAGCTTGCTCAAACTCATGTTCATTGAGTCAGTTATACCATCCAACCATCTCCTCTGTTGTCCCCTTCTCCTCGGGCCCTCAATCTTTCCCAGCATCAAGGTGTTTTCTAATGAGTGGGTACCCTATAATACTTACTGAGTAAGTGAATGACACATCATCATGTCTTGCCTTCTTTCTTTTCCTCTAAAAGTGCATTTTGCTCTGTGGCATCAGAGAAAATGCCCTTCTGAGTGACTCCTTGTGTGTTGCTGGCCTAGCTTTCTGGTTTCAGATAGGGGCTGGGAAGGTCCACAGTTGAACAGTAGTATATTAATAAAATCATGGAGTACTCAAGTTGAAAGAACATTAAAGAACCACCTGGTTTAAGATGAGGAAACAGGAAATCAGATAAGCCAAGGGACTCCGTTAAGACCACACAGATAGTCAGGGTCACATCCAAAATCATACCTCAGGAACTCAAAGTCCAAATTCCATAACTAAGGTGCCTTTGTTGGAATAATACAGGATGTACCCTTGGCATTACTTCTAGTTATGGTGATGGGAGGCATTGTTGCTTACTGGTGTGGAAGCTCATTCCTGAAGGGGAAAATGAAAAGTTGCTTTTGGCTTTCCAAAAACTACTCAGGGAGCTGTACATTTTTATCTTGCATTTTTGCTCATGTTAAATTCTACTGAGCACTGCTGGTCTAGGGCAGTGATGGTAATCCCTTTCTCTAGTTCTTGGTTTAGGGATGGCTATGGTTTCTTCTTTTAACTGGGTGGTTTTTTTTTTTTTTTCCTGTTCTTCCTTACACTGAACTGTCACAGGGTGACCAGTAAAATGAAAGGTGTCTGCTAGGGAAATTCTGGGAAATATTTGAATCTATGAACAAAAGAGAGATATGTGGTTAGAGGGAGTGCTCCCCTCTACCAGTGATGTTCAGCGCTCCCAGGAGGTGAAAACCAAAACAGTCAAAGAAGAGCTGACCAAGAATCCTGAAGTTGTTGAGCTCCTGAGTTAACCAGACTTGGAACTCACCTACCTCTGGACTCTAGGTTATGTGTAAGAGTACATCCTTGTTATTTAAGCCACTTTTTACCAGTGCACATGAGATGGTTGGATGGCATCACTGGCTCAATGGACATGAGTTTGAGTAAACTCTGGGAGTTGGTGATGACAGGGAGGCCTGGTGTGCTGCAGTCCATGGGGTCACAAAGAGTTGGACACAACTGAGCAACTGAACTGAACTGATAGGTTGTGTGCTCTTAACATGTGGTGGTTTGTTCCCTTGTTATTTGTGATTATAAAAGTAAGCCCTGTTCATTGTACAAATATTTGAAGTGTAAAAAAATATTGCAAGGGAAATAACATTTCAATAATCCTACCTCCTTGGTATAACTCCTGTTAATACTCTGAATGTGTATCTTTATAGACTTTTTTCCTTTATATAGTATATATTTGAATAAAATACAATATGTATTTTAAAACATCCTGTATCATTTTTGTTTCACAATTAACAATAAATAATCTGTAAGCAAATTTACATCATCGTTTGCATTGGAATTCTCATTTCACACCAGTTAACACAATGATAAACATCACAAAAAGAACAAACATTATCATCAGCAACATCATCATAAATCTTTTAATAGCCTGGACTTGAAGGTTCTGCCTGAAGTCTGTCTTCTAGTTCTGGACTCAAATTTTAACCATTAACCTTTTATCCAACACCAAACAGCTTAGCGGATTCCCCAGTGGCTCAGATAGTAAAGGATGAGCAGAAAAACCATCAGATACTCCAACATATCAAACCTGATATTTTTGGTTAGCAGATCTTTTAAAATGCTGGTAGCAGATTAAATGTGTTCATTTTTATCTCAGTGCTTGCTCTCCCATAGCTGTATAATCTCTACTTTCCTATCTCTTCTTCCTCATTTCCATTCCCTCCTACACCTACCATAGTCTAGCTTTTGTTCTCACCACTTCACACAAGCTGCTCTGAGGTTTATTGTTGTTGTTGGTCCCCAAGGGCTCAGTGGTAAAGAATCCACCTGTAGTGTAGAAGCTGCAGGAAAGGCAAGTTTAATCTCTGCTTTGGGAAGATCCCCTGGAGAAGGAAATGGAGAGCAGCCTGGCAGGCTACAGTCCACCAGGCCTCGAAAGAATCGGACATGATCTAGCAACTAAACAACAACAACAAAACTTCACCCAAGCTGCTCTGGGGTTAGGTCTCTTTATCTGATTGCTAAATCTGGTGATCTTTCTTCAGTATTGATTGGTAACCTAACCTAGCTGACCACTTCCACCTTCTTAAAACTCTTCCTCCAACAGCTTCCACGCGGTCAACTTCTGATTCCTCTTTACTCCTCTGTTACTGAGCAGCTAAGCGTTATTGTAAGAGTATGCAGTAATGTTAGTAATGCTGGCATCTACTGAGAGCTTCCCAAGTGCCAGGCAATGTTTTAAATTTTAAACTACAACTCAATTTCACCAAAGCAGGAGCTAAAAAACTGTTTCTTAACAATAAATATTTTCTTAAAAGTAAATAGTTTTGGCTCTGCCAGCCCTGTGATCTATGTCACAACCATTAATCTCAGCCAGTATAGCTCGGAAAGTGACCACAGACAGTACATAAATGAATGGGTGTGGCTGTGTTCCAAGAAAACTTTATCTACAAAACAGGTGACTCAGTTTGGTGCAGGGACTGTAGTTTGCCAAACTCTGCTCTAAAATCTAAGTTATGCCATAGCAGGAGTTTTCTTCTGTTTTGATGTATGATAGATAGTTAGGAAATATTTGCTGAATGAATACTTTCCTTCTAAGAGAGGAACTATGTATTTTAATCTCCATTTTACAAATAAGGATGCGGAAGCACTGAAGTTAAATAACTTGCCCAAAGTCACCAACTGGTATGTGACAAATCCAGGATCTAAACCCACACAAGTCTGACGTCAAAGCTTGGGCTTTTAATCACCTACTCTAGAGCGGTGGCTTGGAGGAGAAGATGGGCAGCTATTCTCATGGGAGTCCAGAGTTCTTTTATTTGGCTCTTGAAGAATGAAGAAGAATTCAGCAGGAGGAAGGAGAGTGGAAAGGGGGAGGCTTTTCGTGCTCAAGATGTAAAAACTGTAAGCATACAAAAACAGATACGTTAAGTGTTATTTGCTCAATTGTGTCCGACTCTTTTCAACCCTATGGACTGTAACTCTCCAGGCTCCTCTGTTCGTGGAATTCTCCAGGCAAGAATACTGGAGTGGGTAGTTATTCCCTTCTCCAGGGGATCTTCTCAACCCAGGGATCAAACCCTGATCTCTTGCTTTTTGGGCAAATTCTTTACCATCTAAGCCACCGGGGAAGCCCATACAAAAAATGGATGCCTGATATAAAAAGAACTGGCAGCCAAGGAAGAAATTGCTTAGGGAATGCATTCACTTTTCAGTAATTCACATGTCCAGACACAGGGTCTAAGGTGGAAAGTGGTACTGCTGCTGCTGCTGCTGCGTCACTTCAGTCATGTTCGACTCTGTGCGACCCCATAGACGGCAGCCTACCAGGCTCCCCCGTCCCTGGGATTCTCCAGGCAAGAACACTGGAGTGAGTTGCCATTTCCTTCTCCAATGCATGAAAGTGAAAGTGAAGTCACTCAGCCGTGTCCGACTCTTAGCGACCCCATTGACTGCAGCCTACCAGGCGCCTCTGCCCATGGGATTTTCCAGGCAAGAGTACTGGAGTGGGGTGCTATTGCCTTCTCCGGGAAAGTGGTACAGATGAGGCTAAAGAAGCATGCTGAAGGGCCTGATATGACATGTGAACAAATTTGGATTTGGATTTGGAGGCAGGTGGGCTACAAAAGTGTTTTGAGCCTGAGAAAGAATGACCATATTTGCATTTTAGGTCAATTTTTTAAATTACATTTTATTTTAAAATTAGATAATACATGACTATTGTACCACATTCAAAAGCTGAAAAGGTCTTCCCTTTGCCCGCTTCCAGCCATGCAGTTCACTGTCCCAGAGGCACCCACAGTTTCCAGTTAGAAAGATAACTTTCACTGTAGTGGGAAGAATCGATTGGGTCGGGGTGAACTGGATGTTTTATTAATTTAGTTAATTAGTAAAGTTACCAGTAAATTGATTTAGTTTTTCTCCTTAGGGTGGATGATAATGATAAAAGGTTGAGGAAGACTGCCCGACACTTTTATAAATCGTTTTATAAATTGCTCCTCTGTTAAATCTTCTTCAAATGACTCAAGTTGTGTGCATCTGTGTCTGCCCATGCACTAAGTTGCTAATGGAGATGGGGCTAGAATGGTGGATAGTTATCCACATGGTGCATAATCATGATGAAGGGACTTCCCCGACAAACCAGTGGCTAAGATCCCACACTGCCAATGTAGGGAGCCTGAATTGGATCTCTAGTCAGGTAACGAGACTCTGCATGCCACAATTAAAGATACTATTTGCCACAACTAAGACCTGGCACAACCAAGTAAATAAATATATATATTTTTAAAATAGCAAGTAACTTCTTGGTAGTAAGCGCGAACTGGTGGGATTAGAATCCTGGCCCTGCTGAGTGACCTTTAACCTCTCTGTGCTCTTGCAAAATGGGGATAATAATGGTACATACCTGCTAGAGGTTGGGAAAATCTGACCCAGGGTATGTTATCTATTATTTGAGGAAGGGGTTTTTGGAGAGGGTGGAAGAAAAAAGCTTTTGCAGTAGGAATGAGGAACATGGAGAGTGCCAACACCACTTCCCATGCCCATAGGCATGGGATAATGAATAGTATCAGTTCTAGAATTCAACAGAGGAAGAAAGTTCCTTAGGGAATACAGTCACTATGCTGTTAAGGAAAGAACTAAAGGGTTAAAAGGTGAAAAGAAATTTATTTATAATTGAATGGAGGTTCTGGGGCACAGAGGAAAAGGCCTGAGAAAGGAGAGGGCAGAAGTTGGAAAGAAAATCCAGAGCAGAGTGGCAGATTAGAGATTAGGATAAGGGAGAAGAGACCTGGCTGGAGGCAGGGCCACTGCCTGTGACAGCTCTGGGCTGAGCAGAGCAGGGAGTGGACAACTATGGTCGTTTCTAACCAGCTGCCTATTTTTGTAGAGCCCACCAGCTGAGAATGGTTTCTACATTTGTAAAATTACTATCAAGAATAGTATTTCATGATGCAGGAAAATGATATGGAATTTAATGTCAGTATTTATAAACAAAGTTTTATTGGATCACAGCCATGATGATTCATTTACATATGGTCTATGGCTGCCTTCATACTCCAGGAGTAGAACTGAGTAGTTTACACAAAGACCAAATGGCCCACATAGCTAAAAGTATTTACTATCTGGCCCTTTACAGAAAGTTTGTCAGCCCTTGCTCTGGTAGGTCATTCATAGTCCCTAATAAGAATGACAACCCCTGGAATTGTGCAACACAGGGCCTTGGCCCTAGGAGCACTCATTTTGGATGGTGGTAAAGGATAACAGTGAGGAAAGGCCTGGATGAAATTATAAGGCCTCAAGGCTCTTTTTGAAATGTGGGTTCAAGGTTGTTTCGTCAGAACAAAGCAAGACTGTCGGCCTGGATTCAAGCCACCAGCTCTTGGATGGTGAGGAGACAGGTGTGGTAGACACAACTGGTGGCCCACACAATTTCCATTTCTCCCATTGTTCCTTGCAAACAGAAGCATGATTTTATCAAGATGGTAATGTGTCCTATTAAAAATAATCATCTCAAATAAGGAAAGTGCTCAAAGAAGGATGGGTACATGTCAAAAGGACATAGAATTCAGCTTAAAGGGGCCCGTAATGGCAAACCTGCAACAATTTGAGCATCAAAATATGTAAAGACAGTTGTTGACTTTAACTTATTGAATAGACTAGGAATCCATGAGTTGAGACTGAAACAAACAAATAAATGGAGGAGGAAGAAAAGTTGGTCTATATAATATATACTGCTAAGTCACTTCAGTCGTCTCCGACTCTGTGCGACCCTAGAGATGGCAGCCCACCAGGTTCTCCTGTCCCTGGGATTCTCCAGGCAAGAACACTGGAGTGGGTTGCCATTTCCTTCTCCAATGCATGACAGTGAAAAGTGAAAGTGAAGTCGCTCAGTCGTGTCCAACCCTCAGCGACCCCATGGACTGCAGCCCTCCAGGCTCCTCCGTCCATGGGATTTTCCAGGCAAGAGTACTGGAGTGGGTTGCCATTGCCTTCTCCGATATAATATATAGTAAAAAGAAAAGTAATGAATTCCAGAATGAATTCCAGAATTAGAAAATCATGATTTTGCAGTCACCTTAATATTATTTCAGGCAAGATCAATGAAAGCTAAAATCAGCAGATGAAAATTTGATGAGAAACATGACATTTATAGGATTCCCAGGTGGTGCGGTGGTAAAGAATTCACTTGCTGATGCAGGAGATGCAAGAGATGCAGGTTCAATCCCTGGATTGGGAGGATCCCTTGAAGAAGGAAATGGGAACCTACTTCAGTATTCTCACCTGAAAAATTCCATGGACACAGGAGCCTAGCAGGTTAGAGTCCATGGGGTTGCAAAAAGTCAGACACTACTGAGCTCACACACAGCAGCACAACATTGATTGGAGTTGCCAAGCAGCTTCCCCACATTCTTATTAATCTAATTTAAGGGGAAAATAGTAACTTTGTAGAAGGGAAATCTGACCAATTTCATTTTACTCCCTTAACCAAGTGATCACCTCCTAAAATGATGCCCCGAGGAAGACATCATATCATTTCTGTAGGATTCTAGTCAAAAATATGTAAGCAGAATCGCAAGAAAACAGAAAAACCCAAATACAGTTTTACAAGTAATTGCCCTATGATTTTCAAAAATGTCAATGATATGAAAGATGACAGTTTGAGGAACTTTCTAGACTAAAGCAGACTAAAGCCACATGACAACAAAATGCAATGTTTGATTCTGGGTTGGTTTCCTGGACTGGAAAATATATTTTTCTTTGTGATAAAGCCCGGGAGTGAGACAACTGGCAAAAGTTATGGTTTAAATAATAACATTGGATCAATGTTAATATTTTGATTTTGATGATTATACTATGGTTATGTAAGAGAAGATCCTTATTTTAAGGAAGTACATACTAAAGTATGTAATAGTAAACATGTATGAGAGAGAAAATGATAAAGTAAATGTGAATGTTTTTTTTTAATGATTATTTTTTTTTAATTGGAAGATAATTGCTTTACAATATTGTGCTGGTTTCTGCCCTATATCAACATGAATCAGCCACAGGCATAGAGAGGTAATTTCTCCTAAATTGCAGATCACATATCCAGCTACCTACTGTAAACCTATGTCTGTGGTCCACAATCACTTCAACAGTTACAAAGATGAACACACACACACACACATACACACACACACAAGATTCTCTTTCTCCTGCTCTCTCTCTTCTTCTAACCACCATCCAGATACTTTCCCAAGTCAGAAACTCAGGCGTCATCCTCTCCTCTTCCTATTTTCTCACCCCTGATATGTGATTAGTCATCCAGGTCTTGATGACTGTATTTCCTAAATAGTTTCTGAATCCATTTCCTCCTCTTCATTCTCATTAACCGGATAGATGCCTCATCATCTCTCATGGTATTTTTTTTATTAACCTTCTAAACAATCTCCCTGCCTCTGTCCTTTGCTCCCCTAACATACTGTTGTCCATTATCCTTCTAAAATGTAAATATGATCACTATGCCTTCTTATTTTAAAAGTTCCTGTCAATTAACTGTTTACGATAATAGCTGCCCCTTGGTCCCAAACTCCTAGTGTGGTATGACAGTGCTCACAGATTAACCTTTGTCTCTTGGCTGCCTTCAGCGCCACATCTCAGAAGGACAGTTGACTGCCCTGGCTGGTCTGTTATATTCTTAGGAGAAGACTTTTCCTGCTGCTGCTACTGCTGCTGAGTTGCTCCAGTCATGTGCGACCCTGTGCGACCCCATAGACGGCAGCCCACCAGGCTCCGCTGTCCCTGGGATTCTCCAGAGAAGAACACTGGAGTGGGTTGCCATTTCCTTCTCCAATGCATGAAAGTGAAGTCGCTCAGTCGTGTCCAACTCCCAGCGACCCCATGGACTGCAGCCCACCAGGCTCCTCCGCCCGTGGGATTTTCCAGGCAAGAGCACTGGAGTGGGGTGCCATTGCTTCAGTAAACCAGTGGTCTCCCCTTGCTCCAGTGCTCTATTACTCACAGCAAGTTGTAATTCACTTTATTCCATGTCAGATGACCTGATAACCTACATTTTTATTTATAGCAAAAATAAATTTCATGTATCAATTGAAATGAGATGTTGGAGCCACATGTGTGATGGTGAGAGTTGAGCATTGCCTGAATCCAGCGAACGTCATTCATATAGGTGATGTTTTAATCTCATGTATGCTGGCCCACGTAGGTGAGCCCTATAACACACCCTGGCTCTGCACTGTGGGTCTCCTGTTGTGTTGACTGTTTTTGAGTTAAGCAAGCCTAGAGTCCTGGGACTGACTCCTCCATTTCCTGAAGCCAGCTTCTGGGACTTGAGTAGGATGGAGAGTCAGTAACAGAGCTGGAAATGAAATTATTCAACTTTGGAGATGCCAGCAATGAGCTTTATCCTTTAATAACCTTTCCTGCTCGGTTCCTAGAAAAATGCTTTTTTTTTTTTTTTCCCCCAAATCCAAATGAAATGGACCCATTAAAACCTTCCCTCACCCGGGCAGATTTAGACATTCCTCCTAGGAGAGCCCTTGGTACTGACCACCCTATAATGCAATTACATATTTGCATGTCCATTTCTCTGCTTCTTGTTTCCCACATCTGGACACAAATCTTACTCCTTTTAGTATGTCCTCCATGAGCATATGTTCCCTAAGTAAAGCTTGACATGTAAGGAATAATCAAAATGTGTGTGTTGACTAAATGAATGGGTGGTTCTTCTAGGTTCCAAGTGGAGTGTGATGGAGAGGATTGGGACCTGGTTACCACTGCCAGTTAGTTCTTCCACTAACTAACTTTGTGATGACCATCTTCTTCCAATAGCTCCTTCCCCGCATTGATGAAGTGGACACAATAACACCCACCTGGCAAGAGTTGTTTTGAAAATTAAAAGTTACTAATTATTTACTCATTCACTTGTAGGGACAAATTCTATTCTTGAATAGAGTTCAAGAATAGAATTCAAGAATTCACTATGTTAGGTACCAGAGGTATAGCATTCTCATTCCCTCATAAAGCTTTTCAATTTAGCAAGAAAGGCAAATTCAGTGTTAGTCACTCAGTCGTGTCTGACTCTTTGTGACCTCATGGACTGTAGATCACCAGGCTCCTCTGTCCATGGAATTCTTCAGGCAAGAATACTGAGTGGGTTGCCATTCCCTTCTCCAGGGGATCTTCCTGACCCAGGGATTGAAGCTGGGTCTTCCACATTGCAGGCAGATTCTTTACTGTCTGAGCCACCTGGGAAGTTCAGATAATTAAACAAATATCTACAACAAACTATAGTGAGAATTATAACGGGGAAAGACTAAGACACCATGGGAAAATAGAACAGGAGGTGTGATTAGTCCAGGAGTTAGGAAAGACCTATCCAAATAGTGTAAAACATTGGTAAAGTACAATACTCATGTCAGATAAGATAGTGGTATAGATGACACTGCCTTTGACATAGGAGGCAGGCATCACATTGCGAAGTAAGGCTTCCTGGAGAAGATGGAACCTTTTGTTGAGCTGAATCCAACTTCCTCTGAGGTTGCTGACTCATCTTTATCAGAAAGGCGTGCTCTTTGAATTGAGTTTCCGGGATCAAAGATGGATTTGCCTTCATCTGTCTACTCCAATTGCCTTGTGGCTCTAAAAACCAAACCCTTAAGTTAATGAAGAATGTAAACCACAGAGACAGGGCTGCTGAAGGGACTTTGGAGGGGCCGGTGATGTTTGTAGGCCAGGCAGCAGTGTGACACTTGACTTCTGCCTGCAAATGCATCCAGAGTCTGACTGCCTCAGACCACTTCTGTAACCCCCTGGTCCAGGCCACCGTTAGCCATCACTGGGATGTCTGTAAAACTTCTAAAATGGTCTTCCTGTTTTTACCTGTGCCTTCCTACCATCTGCCTCCACACGTATGCCAACGCTAAAGTTTTTTGTTCCTTCCTTTAGGCACATTAACTTGAAGAAGACCGGCTGTTTGTAAGGAAAGGATGGCTTGGATGAAAGAATATGGAAGGAATTACGCTCACTTGCAGGATGAGGAAATGCAGGTAAGTGGTGTCTGCTGACTTCACAGTGGGAACCTGTGGTAGGTAAATAAACAAGACTGAATAAGCCTTCCGCAGCTATGTTTGTATGAAAGTGGTTTTAGATAAGCCTCTGCTCCTTCATCCTTTTCCAGACTCCCCTCCTCCACATTTCCCACACATTCCCTGTTTCCTGGCTGCAAACATCCCATCTCTCTGCCCCCTCATCTCCTTCTTTTCCTGACTCACCCTTCACAGTCTCCCAGCAAAGCCCAATATCCTCTTGTCTGTCAAAGCCAGCCCCAGACAATCATCATGATGTCCCAGATTCAAGGAAGGAGCCAGTGCCCTATGGTCAGCTTCCAAGGGCACAGAACTAAAATGCTAGACATTCAGTGCGGGTTTGCTGTGAGGGCAGTTGACCTGACCCAGGGCTTCAGATAGGAACACATCTTCCAAGGATGATCTGTTTCAGATCCTGGCATTGTTCAAATGCCAACAAGGTAAGGAATGGAGATGTCTTCTGTCCCAACACCTCTATTTTTTGCTCCTCAATTTTTTTTTCTGAATTTTAAAAAATTTATAATAAAGTTAAATGGAAAAGCAATGAAATCCATGGATTCTTCAACTAGATTAACAGTTGTTAGCATTTGCTTTCCTTTTCTATCCTCTTTTCTTCTTTCATACTTGAGATTGTCTATTCTCTATCTATCTGTTTATCTATCTAAAGTTGGGGAGGAAAAATTTTTCCTCTACTCTTCTTGATTCTTTGGTTGGTCTAATAATCAAATCAATGTAAGACAGATTAACAGGAGGAAAATGAATTTAATTATATACACATGGGACCCCCCCATAAGAATCTGAGACCTGAGGGCAAGAGTGGTTGTAAGCTTAGATGCCACCCTGAGATAAGTAATGGGATAGGGGCCTGGGACTTCAAAGGGGAGGGGGTAAGTTTCAGGACAGCAAGAAGAGCAGATGTTTGGCAATTAGGTGGTTGCCCTGCCAAACAAATGGGTTTCCCAGGTGGTACTAGTGGTACAGAACCCTCCTGGCAGTGCTGGAGACATAAGAGATGCAGGTTCGATCCCTGGGTCAGAAAGATCCCCTGGGGGTGGGCATGGCAACCCACTCCAGTATTCTTCCCTGAGAATCTCACAGACAGAGGAGCCTGGTGGGATACAGTCCATAGGGTCACAAAGAATCAGACACAACTGAAACGACTTTAGCATGCACACATGCTGGACAGATAGGTCATTTAGATGAAAGTTATCTCTGGTAATAGCTGTCTCTGAGCCAGGCCTTCTATCTAAATTCTTTTAGGCAGTTAAGGGGAGGTAAAAAGTTCTTCCTTCGTCTTTTGGGTATCCATTATCTTTAGCTCAGAATAATTCGCATGGTGAAATGGCGCATTTCGGGGAGGCTTGTTCTGAACCCCTTCACTATCCACATACACATACATGGTAAACCTTTTGAAAGTTAATTGAAGACAACTTGATACTTCACTGCAAACACTTCATCATGCTTTTTCAAAAGGTTAAAGACATTTTCTTATAAAACACAATCTCATTATCACATCCACAAAATCTAAAATTAGTGAAATATTATTATCTGAAAGTCCCAAGTTTTCCAATTGCCCCAGAAATATCTTTAAAAGTCTTTCCCATTCCATGCCCCTCACCTTCAACCCAATCAAGGATCAGCTGTTGCATTGTCTTGCACTGGTTTGTCACAGCTCTTTGGTTTCCTTTCATTTAGAACAGTCTTCTCACCTGTTGTTCTTGTTTGTCTTTCACAACATTGACATTTTTAGAGAGTCCAGACCAGTTGTCCTTTTGAATGGCTTAAACCTGGACTTGCCAGAGTGTTTCCTTGAGATCAGGCACTCTGGATAAATATTTTTTGGCAAGAACATAACATGGATATTTCAGGGATTTCCCATTGCAAGTCCTCAGGAGGTGTATATCAATTTGCCCTGTTATTGGTGATGCTAATTTTGATGGCTTAGTTTTGGTGGTGCCCATCAGATAGTTCTGTTGTAAAGGTACTTTTTACCCTTTGTCAGTAATGAAGGATAAAAGAGAAGTAATACTCTGAGACCAAGAAATATCCTGTTCTCCAAACATTTTACCCAGTGGCTTAGCAACTACTGATAATCTTTGCCCAAAGCATTTATTATTTCATCAGTGGTTGGAAAATGGTAATCTTCTGATTTTTTCATTCCTTCTACACTTATTATCTATCATTTATTTGTTGGAAAAAAAGCATCCCATTTCACCTTTTAAAAATGTGTAACTCTGAGTTCTAGATTCCTTTTCCTTTTGTTAAATGTTATAATCCTTTATTATCACCGTTTTTAATGTTCAGATTTGGTCCATAGAGCCATTATCTTTAATATTTGATTATTTATATTGACTTCTAAGATTATTATTCTAGGGCAAACAGTTTTCTGTTGCTTTGTATTTTGTTTTTGTTTTTTTGGAGTAGGGTTTGGGATTAGATTCTGGACCAGAAATTTGAAGCTCTAATTAGGATTCCATGTTCTGAGATGTGTAGCCATTTGAAGAATTTCTAGTTGGCTTAAACCACATGTGCTCATGAAATATGAATCAGAAAAAAAGAAACTAATTTATTTAGTCAGAAAAGATGAAGTCATAGAGGGGTCACCAGAAACCACCATTTTCATTACACCATGAAATTATCTGGACATGGAACAACAGACTGGTTCCAAATAGGAAAAGGAGTACATCAAGGCTGTATATTGTCACCCTGCTTATTTAACTTATATGCAGAGTACATCATGAGAAACACTGGACTGGAAGAAACACAAGCTGGGATCAAGATTGCCGGGAGAAATATCAATAACCTCAGACATGCACATGACACCACCCTTATGGCAGAAAGTGAAGAGGAACTAAAAAGCCTCTTGATGAAAGTGAAAGTGGAGAGTGAAAAAGTTGGCTTACAGCTCAACATTCAGAAACCGAAGATCATGGCATCCGGTCCCATCACTTCATGGGAAATAGATGGGGAAACAGTGGAAACAGTGTCAGACTTTATTTTTTGGGCTCCAAAATCACTGCAGATGGTGACAGCAACCATGAAATTAAAAGATGCTTACTCCTTGGAAGGAGAGTTATGTCCAACCTAGATAGCATATTGAAAAGCAGAGACATTACTTTGCCAACGAAGGTCCGTCTAGTCAAGGCTATGGTTTTTCCTGTGGTCACATATGGATGTGAGAGTTGGACTGTGAAGAAGGCTGAGCACCAAAGAATTGATGTTTTTGAACTGTGGTGTTGGAGAAGACTCTTGAGAGTCCCTTGGACTGCAAGGAGATCCAACCAGTCCATTCTGAAGGAGATCAGTCCAGGGTGTTCATTGGAAGGACTGACGCTAAGGCTGAAATTCCAGTACTTTGGCCACCTGATGCGAAGAGTTGACTCATTGGAAAAGACTCTGATGCTGGGAGGGATTGAGGGCAGGAGGAGAAGGGGACGACAGAGGATGAGATGGCTGGATGGCATCATTGACTCGATGGACATGAGTCTGAGTGAACTCCATGAGTTGGTGATGGACAGGGAGGCCTGGCGTGCTGCGATTCATGGGGTCGCAAAGAGTCGGACACGACTGAGTGACTGACCTGATCTGATCTGATAGCTACAAAGTCCTCTTTGGATGAACCTTATTGTCTCTCATAAGTCTGACATTGCCCTGGAGGGTTTTAGACTAAAAGAAAATGTTCTCTCAGTTCAGTTCAGTCACTCAGTCGTGTCCGACTCTTTGTGACCCCATGAATCGCAGCACGCCAGGCCTCCCTGTCCATCACCAACTCCCGGAGTTCACCCAGACTTAAGTCCATCGAGTCAGTGATGCCATCCAGCCATCTCATCCTCTGTCGTCCCCTTCTCCTCCTGCCCTCAATCCCTCCCAGCATCAGAGTCTTTTCCAATGAGTCAACTCTTCGCATCAGGTGGCCAAAGTACTGGAATTTCAGCCTTAGCGTCAGTCCTTCCAATGAACACCCTGGACTGATCTCCTTCAGAATGGACTGGTTGGATCTCCTTGCAGTCCAAGGGACTCTCAAGAGTCTTCTCCAACACCACAGTTCAAAAGCATTAATTCTTTGGCGCTCAGCCTTCTTCACGGTCCAACTCTCACATCCATACATGACCACAGGAAAAACCATAGCCTTGACTAAATGGACCTTTGTTGGCAAAGTAATGTCTCTGCTTTTCAATATGCTATCTAGGTTGGTCATAACTTTCCTTCCAAGGAGTAAGCGTCTTTTAATTTCACGGTTGCAGTCACCATCTGTAGTGATTTTTGAGCCCCCAAAAATAAAGTCTGACACTGTTTCCACTGTTTGCCCATCTATTTCCCATAAAGTGATGGGACCGGATGCCATGATCTTCGGTTTCTGAATGTTGAGCTGTAAGCCAACTTTTTCACTCTCCACTTTCACTTTCATCAAGAGGCTTTTTAGTTCCTCTTCACTTTCTGCCATAAGGGTGGTGTCATGTGCATATCTGAGGTTATTGATATTTCTCCCGGCAATCTTGATCCCAGCTTGTGTTTCTTCCAGTCCAGTGTTTCTCATGATGTACTCTGCATATAAGTTAAATAAGCAAGGTGACAATATACAGCCTTGATGTACTCCTTTTCCTATTTGGAACCAGTCTGTTGTTCCATGTCCAGTTCTAACTGTTGCTTCCTGACCTGCATACAGATTTCTCAAGAGGCAGGTCAGGTGGTCTGGTATTCCCATCTCTTTCAGAATTTTCCACAGTTTAATGTGATCCACACAGTCAAAGGCTTTGGCATAGTCAATAAAGCAGAAATAGATGTTTTTCTGGAACTCTCTTGCTTTTTCCATGATCCAGTGGATGTTGGCAATTTGATCTCTGGTTCCTCTGCTTTTTCTAAAACCAGCTTGAACATCAGGAAGTTCACGGTTCACATATTGCTGAAGCCTGGCCTGGAGAATTTTGAGCATTACTTTACTAGCATGTGAGATGAGTGCAATTGTGCGGTCGTTTGAGCATTCTTTGGCATTGCCTTTCTTTGGGATTGGAATGAAAACTGACCTTTTCCAGTCCTGTGGCCACTGCTGTGTCTTCCAAATTTGCTGGCATATTGAGTGCAGCACTTTCACAGCATCATCTTTCAGGATTTGGAATAGCTCAACTGGAATTCCATCACCTCCACTAGCTTTGTTTGTAGTGATGCTTTCTAAGGCCCACTTGACTTCACATTCCAGGATGTCTAGCTCTAGGTCAGTGATCACACCATCGTGATTAGCTGGTTCAAATCCCAGGTCTTTCTCAGCTGTGTGACTTAACCTTTCTCATCTCTTTCCTAAAGCAGATAATGAGAATACATGTATCCTCTATTTTTGGAAAGTTTGCTTTTATGCCCCTTCAATTTTATAAAAGTACCTGTTTTCTATAACTGCAAGAAATCTGAAGAGGGTTTTCATTTTTCAGACAAAAAGGTAAAAAGTGAAAAAGGCATTCAACATTGGTTTTGCTGGAGCCAACGTAGAGGCAAGGCACCTCAAACAACAACAGTGAAACCACCAAGCTCCTTTCCTGGGAACCACTCTCAGCATCTCAGTATCCAGCCCCACTGCTTTTAGTTGTATCTGTGAGCATCTGTGCTTTATCTCCATTTACTCTATGTATCTGTTAGCAAGATGCATCCTAAGGTAATTGCTTCTTTGCTTTACACCATTTCGACTTACAAAAGGTTTCACAGGAACACTCTCCTTTTAGAGAGTGGGGGAAATCTATACTGTTAACCTCACTCTAAAGATTTTGTCATGATTAAAAGCGATGTAGCTTTAGTGCTTGTAAGTAGTAGGAACTCAGGGCAAGTCATGCCTTTCAAAAGAGAAGTAGAGAAGGGAACTAAGTTGGGTTGCATGAATGGCTAAAAGCCTGTGGTGTAATAGCTAAACAAATGTAAATGAGTTGGCTGTGTCAAGGTAGAGATGCTCTGAAACCATTTCCTCTGCTCACAGATGCCTGTAGCAAACGCATCTCACATACATGCTCCGTGGAATACAGGCTCGATGGAGCAGGGATTTCCATCTGTTTTATTCACTGTTTTGCTCCCAGTGTGTAAAACATAGTAGGTGGCTTATTCAGTTCAGTTCAGTCACTCAGTCGTGTCCGACTCTTTGCGACCCCATGGACTCAGCACTCCAGGCCTCCCTGTCCATCACCAACACCTAGAGTTTACTCAAACTCATGTCCATTGAGTTGATGATGCCATCCGACCATCTCATCCTCTGTCATCCCCTTCTCCTCCTGCCTTCAATATAAAGGTGGCTTATTACATATCTTTTGAATGAATGAATAAGTGAATGAGTGAATCAGCATAGCTTACGAGATAAAATAGTTACGTACTGCTTATGTAAAGAAAGCAGAGTGCCAAAGAAACGATGCCTTAGAACTGTGGTGCTGGAGAACACTTCTGAAAGTTCCCTGGACAGCAAGGAGATCAGCAAGAATATCAAACCAGTCAATCTGAAGGGAAATCAACCCTGAATACTCTTTGGAAGGACTGATGCTGAAGCTGAAGCTCCAGTATTTTGGTCCCTGATGCTGGGAAAGATTGAGGGCAGAAGGAGAAGAGGGTATCAGAAGATGAGATGGCTGGATGGCATCACCAATTCTATGGACATGAACTTGGGCAAACTTTGGGAGATGGTGAGGGACAGGGAGGCCTGGCATGCTGCAGTCAATGGGGTCACAAAGGGTTGGATACAACTGGGCGATTGAACGACAATAGCTGCTTGTGTAACTCCAAAGTGTTAGCCTGTATCCTTCTCCCCCTTTTCTAGAGTTGGATTCCTATGACATAAAGTAGTGTATCAGTTTGCTACCACCACAGTTATGCTGTCTGACTAATTATCCTGAAGCTCAAACAATGGTCCTTTATTTGCATTCTCATAGGTCTATAGGTTGGCTTGGCTTAACTGAGCTAGGCTGGCTTTTCACTCTGGGATCCAAGCACCAGGTTGGATTCAACTGTGTTTCATGTGCCTCTCATCCTCCTTGGACCAGTGGCTACCTGGGGCATGTGGTCTGTTCTCTGTTTCTCTTTCTGGGGCGCAAGATGCAGGGAATGGGTGTTTGTGTGGGGAATGCACATAGTCTCTCTAAGTTGACATTTAGCTTTTCCCATCATTCTCCTGACAATTTCAGTGGATGATTTTATTTTATTTTTAATTAGTGGAAAATGGCTTTACTTACAATTTTGTGTTGGTTTCTGCTGTACAACAACGCGAATCAGTCATATTTATGTATATATATCCCTTCCCTCTTAAGTCTCCCTCCCCTCCCCCCATCCCACTCTCTAGGTCATCACAGGGCACCAGACTGGGCTCCCTGTGCTATTTAGCAACTTCCCAAGAGTCGGACACAACTTAGTGACTAAACCACCAACACTACTATCTGTTTTGCACATTATAGTATATATATGTCAGTGCTACTTTCCCAATTTGTCCCACCCTCACCTTCCCTTGCTGTGTCCACAAGTCTGTTCCCTACTAGGATCATCAGCACCATTTTTCTAGATTCCTTATATATGCAATAACACACGTTTGTTTTTCTTTTTCTGACTTACTGCACTCTGTAAAGAGACTCTAGGTTCATCCACCTCACTACAACTGACTCAAATTCATTTCATTTTATGGCTGAGTAATATTCCATTGTATAAATGTAGGTGGGTGATTTTGGATCTCCTAGATACGTATACACACACTTCACATTCCCCTCTTATAGACAAGCAGGAATTCTCAGAGGTAATACAAGATCCCAGGGTTAAGAAAGGAGCCAGGTACCTCTGAATGGACACTTTCTTACCTCCTGAACTTTCTGGAAGGGACTTGACTAAATTCTGAGCCAAGAGCTCTTGTTCTCAGTTTTGAGGTGGGTAAGAACCGAGAGCAATTTATTCCCCAAGTTATGCATGTATAATAAATCATGGCAGGGTAAAGAAAAAACAGTGTAATCACAACAAAACTTTACAGAGCTCCTTCAGCCCCCTATCCCATCTCCAGCTTCCTCATGCTGCCCACACCTGCATCTCACAACAGATGACTTTATAGGGAAAGCTGTAAAGCTGTGGCCCTGAAAAGGCAGCAGACAACACTCCTTTTGTAGGAGATCCTGCAACCTACCTCTGTATCCCTAATCTACCCTCTTTCCTGCATCCCCACTCACCTTGGCTTTCTTTTCTAGAGCTTAATCCCCCTTTCTGTAAAGTTTAATTCTTTTTGAGTATTTTTCTTTTGCTCTTGGAATGGACCTTGGGGAGAATTCAGTGCATCTTCTACACTTTATAGATGAGAAAACCAAGGTCCAGAGAAGGTGGGTGTCACACTAAACCGGGAATTCCAGCCTCTGGTTTCCCTTTGGCACTCTTTCCTTTGTATGGGATTGCTTCTCCTCTGCTCAAAGCAAATAAAAAGAAATAGAGAGCTCTGATCTACTATAGAAGAGCTCCGCTCTATACAAAATGGGGTATAAATGCTAGGCATCAACGTTGGGATGAGCTGCAGGAAACGGCTTTTATCAATACTTCCTTTTCACATTCATCTTGACTAAAATTAAGGGCATCTGTAGGTCATATAATCCCCCCTCCCTTTTTTTTCTGGTGGCATAATCCAAATGAAATGCATTTCTCTTGGCACATGAAGGGCTTTCTCCTTCAGTTTGGAGCTCTGCTCCTGGTAGCTGCAAGCAAAGCAGATTGTCTTCCCTTTCAGATTGAAACTCCCTGGTGAACAGGAGCTTGGCTTGGCTTGCAGAAGAAAGCGCCCCCTCAGGAACCTCTCCCTCGTCTAAGCTGTGCTTGAAATGCTACCAAGAGGGATAGTCACTAGTATTTATTATTTACTATGTGCAAGGTACTGTTCTAAGGATGTCATGTGTATTAATTCATTTAGCCTACCAACCATCCCATGAGAGTCGGTACTATTAATGTTAAACCCTTTTTAGGGACAAGGAAAACTAGGTAGAGAAAGGTTAAGTAACTTGCATAAAGTCTTTCACTGGTAATTAGAGGTAGAAGTAGGATCTGAACCCAGTTGTCTGTTTTGTGGCTTAACAGTTTAATTGTAAGATGAGCAGCTTTGGCTTTTTTCAGAGGCTTACAGCAGCAGCTATGGCAGACTCAAGCTCTTGAGGTTTCAAGCTATGAATATGTGAACTGAAGTCACAGTCAATTTGCATTTCTGGATTTAGGAACAGCTAGTGGCTCAGCGGTAAAGAATCCACCTGCCAACGCAGGAGACGCAGGAGACCTGGATTCAATCCCAGGATCAGGAAGGTCCCCTGGAGAAGGAAATGGCAACCCACTCCAATAGTCTTGCCTGGGAAATCCCATGGACAGAGAAGCTTGGCGGGCTACAGTCCAGGAGGTCTCAAAAGAGTCAGACACAACTGAGGGACTGAGGATGCATGTGTACATTATTTATGAACTAACTGACCAACCAACAGTCAGGCCCCCATGGAAGCAGGATGAGAGCAGAACCGGGATTTGCATGTAGTTACCGTGAGGCCTAACTCCTTTTTCAGACAATCTCTCTGGAAGGGAGGCCTCAAACTGTGGATCCCTAGCATGGCCTTGAAAAGGCAGCAGACAGCCCTCCTTTTGTAGGCACCTCCCAAAATAACTCTCAACAGGATATGGCTCGTTATATTAGTTCTGTAGTTTTATTTTCCAAATGATGCTTGTCTTTGAAGCTTGGCTGGGGAAGCTGTAGCTAAGATTAAATGAAGTTCAATGTTTTATGACAATACTTCTTTAGATTTGCACATGACTTAAAGATATATATATTTCATATTATATTTATTTATATAATATATATTTTAATCTCTTAAAACCTGTGACATAAAATATTGGACGGTTTCCATCCTGTCATTCATTTTCCACTTTTGATATCAGCACTGAGTGCCTCTTGTTGTCAAGCACTTCACTGGAGCTTGGGAAAACATACTGAGCAGAAACCAACCAGCCTCTGATCTCAAGGATCTCATAGGTAAGTGTGCCAGGCAGCCATGAGATGGGCTAAGGAGGCATGCTAGGAGCATGTGCACTGAAGCAGTTTGGTATAGTTCTGGCAGGTCAGGGAAGGAAAACTTAAGCCAAGATGGAGGAGCAGCAGGTGCAAAAGCCCTGGACTATGTCCAGGATCGAGGACTTGGCCAGGGAGGCTGAGCAGAGCCAGGCAGGAGAGGGCAGTGGCAGGGGCAACCAGAGAGGCAACAAGCACCAGATCACATGGCTTTTCATTTATTTCCTTTTAATTTGGCTGCCCCGGGTCTTAGCTGTGGCATGTGGGATCTAGTTCCCTGACCAGGGACTGAGCTCGGGCTCCCTGCATTGGTAGCTTGGGGTCTTAGTCACTGAACCACCAGGGAAGTACCCTCACCTTTTTTTTTCACATGGCTTTTACAAATTGTAGTATCCAGGCACTACCCATAAAGGTTCTGATTCAGTCGGAGGAGGGACTAGGTAGGTATACTGGTTGTTTTCCTTTTTTAGGGTCCCTCAGCTAAAGCAGCCAGAGTTGACAATCCTTAGTCCAAGGTAATTTCATCTTTAACCTAAGGGCCATGCTCAGATGCTCAATTGTGTCTGACTCTTTGTGACCCCGTGGACTGTAGCCTGCCAGGCTCCTCTGTTCATGAAATTCTCTCAGCAAGAATACTGAAGTGGGGTGCCATTTCCTACTCCAGGGGATCTTCCTGACCCAGGGATCGAATGCACGTTTCTTATGTCTCCTGCATTGACAGGTGGATTCTTTACCACGTGTGCCACCTGGGAAGCTACTTAATTGTTGACAGCAGGGGATAACATGATTCAGATATATGTCTTATGTCCCTAGAATGTCTGCACATACATATACCCAGTGAAGGAAAAAGGAAGCCTTAGAAAATGTACTTAAATAGCTTTCAACTTTACAAAAAACACTTTTTTTAAGATGAAGAAATAGAAGCCACATTAGACATGCATTTCCCCCCCACCTAATTCTACTTAGGTATTTGTTAGACTCTCTGGCTTTAGAAATTTGAATTCAAATAGAGTGGTGCAAATTTTCAAGTCTTCAAAAAATTTCCCCTTGTCCTCAGAAAACTCTCATCTTAAAGCATGAACTCCTTCCTTTAAAGTGAAAACTTTGTGCTCACCTAGGCTCTATACAGGCTTCCATGGTGGCTTAATGGTAAAGAATCTGCCAGCCATACAGGAGGCTTGGGTTTGATCCCTGGGTCAGGAAGATCCCCTGGAGAAGGAAATGGCACCCCACTCCAGTATTCTTACCTGAAAATCCCATGCACAGAGGAGCCTGGCAAGCTCCAGTCCATGGGGTCACAAAAGAATCGGACACAACTTAGTGACTAAAGAACAAGAAGGCTCTCTATATTTTTAAAAACATTTCCATAAAAGAACCACAGTTCTTGATAATTATTCTGATTTGAATACTTTTGTTGCAATAGGGAATTTGTGATACTAGAATTCATGTGATATCTTTCCAAATAAATTGCCTTCCAAATAAATCGGTTTGTTGATATTGAAAGTGTTTCCATAATAATATTTCATCTGATTCTTATGTGGAAATTGAGGAGCAAAGACATGAATGACCCTTTCAAGGTCAAACAGACGTGAATAGCCCAGCCAGAACTAAGTCTCAGTTCTCCTGCATTCTATCTTCCTGGCACTTTTTTTCTCTCTGGGAAAAAATAACTGGGAAATATGATCTCATAAATCAGGACTTTTCAGAAGATTTGGGCCATGTGATTATAATAATTGTAACATACTGTTCCCTGTTGTAGTCTGCAGACATTAACTTGATTAAGCCTTATAACTCTACTTCAAGGTGCAAATTATTTCCATTTCACCTTTGTTCACTGGGTTCCCTGTTTTCCCATTAGATAGTCAGCTCCGTGAGGGCAGGTCCAGTGTGTATCTTGCTGTTGTTGTTCAGTCGCCCAGTCATGTCCAACTCTTTGTGACACCATGAACTGCAGCACGCCAGGCCTCTCCCTCACCATCTTCTGAAGTTTGCCCAAGTGCATGTCTGTTGCATCAGTGATGCCATCTAGCCATCTCATCCTCTGAGGCCCTTGTCTCCTTCTGTCCTCGATCTTTCCCAGCGTCAGAAATGTGTTATCTTACGTACCAACATACCCTCCCCACCCCCCACAAACACCTAGCAGATAAGTAGGCAGTCAATAAAAATGTGTTACTCATCTTGGAAATTTTTGGAGGACAAGAACTACAACTGTTGTCTTTACTTTGTCTAATATCCCCATATGTGGCCTCTGGGACTTAGTAAATTCTTAACTAGTTAGCCTCCTGAATTAATCCAAACTTTAAAAAGATAGGACATCGGCATCTCTTCTATTTTTAGGGTAACCTACCATCCTCCTTTGCTCAGAAGCATCCCACTTTCATCACGGAAAAGTTCTGAATTCAAGGAAAATTTTCAATCCCAAGAAGACCAGGATACCTGGTCACCCTAATTAGACACAACATAAGATTTTTCACCTGTAAAAATATACCTTTTGACCTAGTGGTTCTCCAAATGTGATTCCCTGGATGGACAGTGCTAGTATCTCCTTCAAATCTGTAGCAAACAGGCAACTTTTGAGGTCCTTCTGAATTCAAAATTACTAGGGTAGGCCCAGCAATCTGAATTTTAACAAGCTCCCCAGGTAACTCTGAAGGTCTTTCCTGTAGTTCAAACAGTAAAGAATCTGCCTGAAATGCAGGAAGCCCGGGTTTGATCCCTGGTTCAGGAAGATCCCCTGGAGATGGGAATGGCAACCAACTCCAGTATTCTTGCCTGGAAAATTCCGTGGACAGAGGAGCCTGGTGGGCTACAGTCCGTGGGATTGCAAAGAGTTGGACACGACTGAGCAACAAACACTACTACACTACCAGGTAACTCTAATGCCAGATAAAGTCCGTCAAGCTACGTATTGTTTGATCAGGCAGGAGTGTAAATAGGTCTGAAAGCAGACCACTAAGACAATCCCACTCTGTCTCTCTTTGGCTTTAACTTTCTTTGGTTGCTTCAAATCCTCTAATTCTGGCTAAGCTTGCTTTCCATTGAAGTGGTAAAGAAGGCGTGGGTGGGTGCCTGTTGACACACCCTGTGGCTTCAAAACTTGGAAGACTTGGTTTACAATAAGGTTGTTTCCAAGCCACACTGGTTTCAGCAGCAGCCTCACGTTTCTCTTACTAGGCACAGTGGGTAGAGCAAAGGAAAGCAATTATTTCCATACAGGAGTGAGCAAGAATGTGCCAGGTATAGGTTCAGGAACCAGAGGACAGTAGTAATACTTCAGAATAGTGTCTTTTGGAAAGGATACGATTTTGGATAGGTTCACGATTTTCTCCCTTGTTTATATCACCAGATGTGTATCACACAAGACTGGGCCAGACCCAACATGTACTCCCACATCCTCCAGTTATTCAAATTCCTGAAACATCAATGAATCCAGCCAGGCATTTTGTTGGTCAATCAGCTAGGCATTTTGTTGGTTTCTGTAACACTGGACATTTCAGATAGGATTCCTAGGTACACAGATACCTTAGACTCCCAAGGGAGATAAGGAGGAACAAAAGGCACCTGAATGGTTTATCCTTTTTCCAGATAGGGAAACTAAGTGGCTAAGTGACTTGCCTGGATGACTTCAGAAGGGACATCAGAGCCAGGAAGAGAAGTCAGGGCCTTGAGGCTTCGGCACGCAGCTGGGGCCATTCTTGCTGATAGGCATTCATCTTTAAAGACCTGAGGATGGGGAACTTTTCTGAATGACTTATCAGACAGATGGCTTCCAGCCGGGGAACTCACTCTGGATGGCTGTCAAGGATTAACATTCTATTTGCAGGTCTCCCCCATGAAGTATGTTTTGTTGTTACTGTTGTTTTTTAAAACTTGCTTCTTAACATGGCTCCTTCCTGGTTTGGTTTGTCTGGAGAATGGCGTTCATCTACTTCTCTCTGGGGTGTTAGACCACAAAGGTGTGAGCACCATGCCAGAACATAAACCTGTGGACAGTGCCAGCCAAAACCAGTTTCTGACTCACCAAGAAACGATGTGCTGGGACTCCATAAGATGCCAGGATATTTTTCTAGAGCAATGTCTTGACCGAATGACCTTGCAAAACTACCTCCTTGCCGTCTCCATTTTCTCACCCTGCTGTCGTTCCTTTAACTAGGGCTGAGTAAAATATCCTCTCAAGTTGATCTCCAAATTTATACAAACTAAAGATAGTAAGGGGTAACACAAATAGTGTTTATTAAGTGCCAAGATCTCTCTCTGGTGGCTCAGATGGTAAAGAATCTGCTTGCAATGCGGGAGATGTGGGTTTGATCCCTGGGTTGGGAAGATCCCCTGGAGGAGAGCATGGCAACCCACTTCAGTATTCTTACCTGGAGAATCCTCATGGACAAAGGAGCCTGGTAGGCTACAATCCATAGGATCACAAAGAGTCAGACACGACCAATCAACCAAGCACACAGCACAAGATCTCTCCAAGGTGCCTTACATATATTATTAACTAACTCGTACAGTTGCCCTCTCAGGTAGGTACTATTATTACCCCCATTTTGCAGATGAGGAAAACTGAAGCACAGAGAGGTTAGATTCCTTGCTCAGGATCACACAGCTAATGAACAGATAATTTGATTCCAGACTTTGTGCTCTCAATTGCTTCCCCCAGGATTATACAGGGTAAATTAAGCTGATCTTCCAATCTTCTCCACTGCAAATAGATCTACAATGCTATCAATCTGATTGCAGCAAACATTTCACTTGGATTCCATAGGCCAGATACAGGTGAAGTTATATACTAATAACTAGAACATGAGCTGTTTGAGGACTTTCAAGTCCTCCTTGTAGACCTAACACCTTACTCATGGCAAAAGCTCACTAAGTGTTCACAAAAGCATTTGGAAAACTATAAGATCTTTTTAAGATTTTTTCACAAATTCTCATAGGTACCCATATCTCGATACCAATCCAGACAACCTCATCAGTGTCTCTACTGCTTCCTTCTTTCTCTCTTTTTATATATCACGCATGCTTTGTACAGATACTCTTCAGCCCACAGAGCTTTGCCAATTATTCCTCAGTCAGTCCTTCAGGCAGCCCAAGCAGGATGTACCCAGCTGCAGTACCTGACAATTCCCGGCTTGCTCACCGGCTCACTCTCTTCAGCCCTTTCCCCTCCCCCTTTTCACCAAGTATTAATAGAACACATTTTCACACTACCAGCTTGGCCTAGTCAGTGCTTAAAAAAAATAATCAAAAACTTTTAAATGCTTTTCAGTGGTTACAGAACAATAAAGTCAGTTAAAAGGAACACCAATGGGGACTTCCCTGGCGGTCCAGTGGTTAAGAACCTGTCTTCCAACATAGGGGACAAGGATCCCATTCTTGGTTGGGGAACTAAGATCCCACATTCCGTGGGGTAACTAACCCATGTGCCACAACTAGAGAAGCCTGTGCACTATAATAAAGCCCAGCTGAATCAAAATTTAAAACAATATATATATATTTTCAAATAAAGGAGTACCAGTGGTGTTAGTTCACTGAAAGTGAAAGTCACTCAGTGGTGTCTGACTCTTTGTGACCCCATGGACTATACAGTCCATGGAATTCTCCAGGCCAGTATACTGGAGTGGGTAGCCTTTCCCTTCTCCAGGAGATCTACCCAACCCAGGTCTCCCGCATTGCAGGCAGATTCTTTACCAGCTGAGCCACAGCAGAAGCCCAAGAATACTGGAGTGGGCAGCCTATCCATTCTCCGGCGAATCTTCCTGACCCAGGGATTGAACCAGGGTCTCCTGCATTGCAGGTGGATTCTTTACTAACTGAACTATCAGGGAAGCCCATTAGTTGGCAATGATTTGAATTATGATGAACACACAACTTTCATAGCATTAAGAAAGTGATTCTTCTATTAGCATGATTTCTCCAGGAGGTGCTTGGGAAGTGAGCCTCAGCCAGTAACCTGCGGGAGACAGCACATGACAGACAGGTAGGCCTGGGATCTTCAAGACTTAACAGTGTCAGCCAGTGGAGATCAGTCTTCTTGTTTAGTTTCTGTTTTCTTTTGTTTTGTTTGTTTCTATGAGATCAGTTTTTAAAAATATCTATCTATTTATTTATTTGGCCACATGACATGTGGGATCATAGTTCACCAACCGGGAATCAAACCCACGCACTCTGCAGTGGAAGGTCAAAGTCCTTAGGAATTCCCTATGTTTTATTGTTAGTTTTATTAAGTTTTTATTAAGTTAGTTTTATTAAGTTAGTTAAGTGATGCTAATTAAGTTAGTTTAACTAATTAAGTTAGTTTCTACATAGTGTACTTTGTAGTGACTGGATATTTGCAACATTATTAAATGAAATGATACATTATGAAATGATTATGAAATATACATTATGAAATGATCACCAAGAAGTCTAGCAACTGTCTGTCTTCATACAAAGTTACTACATTATTATTGACCATATTTCTTATGCTGTAGACTATACCCCCATGACTTTTTTATAACTGGAGATTTGTCCCTCCTAATCCCCTTCACCTGTTTTGCACCCTTTCCCACCTGAGACCTGAGTCTTAGCTAGAAGGCTGAAGCTGTCCCAGGTGGCTTTCTAGGTATGATCTTAAGGCCTCATGCAGCTGAGTCTGTCTCATCCAGACTTGCCTCCAGTTTCCTTCAGCCCATCAACCACATGTGGCTTATGCCGCCCTCTGCCTTCCTGGTTTCTGCCTGCCTGTTTGGTGGCAGCCCTGAGGCTTCCGCTAGAGATCTCCAGGGGCTTCCCAAGGGGTGCTAGTGGTAAAGAACCCACCTGCCAATACAGGAGACTTAAGGGACATGAGTTCAATCCCTGGGTTGGGAAGATCCCCTGAAGGAGGGCATGTCAACCCACTCCAGTATTCTTGCCTGGAGAATCCCACGGACAGAGGAGCCTGGCGGGCTACAGTCCATGGGGTTGCAAAGAGTTGAACATGACTGAGTGACTAAGCACAGCAAAATGAGATCTCCAGTCCTCTGACTGGATCTCTGATTGGAGGCTTTGGTTCCAATGTATATATCACCACAATCTTAGATTTACATATGCTAATTTGTGACAGCCAACAGTTGTATAGCTACTTGTCTCGGGAAGTTTTGTAAGCACAAAGTTATGTTTCCTCAGACCAGTGCAGCAGTCCTAAATAGTTTATAAAACACAGGTTGCAGAGCCCCAACTTCAGTTTCTGATTCAATCTGTCACAGGTGGAGCCCAATAATCTGCATTTCTAACAGGTTCAGATGCTGATCCAGGTGCCACGCTTAGAGAACCTCTCTGTAGAGCATCAGATAGCCTGCAGGTGGGCTTGTTAGAAATGCTCTTGTGCAACATGGGAAGGGCGTTAGATAATGTTCTCCTTTCTCCTTTTTTTAATTGAGGTTAGGTGATTTATTGGCTTCCGAGGTGGCACTAGTGGTAAAGAATCTGCCTGCCCGTGCAGGAGACACATGTGACGCGGGTTCCATCCCTGGGTTGGGAAGATCCCCTGGAGTAGGAAATGGCGACCCACTCCAGTATTCTTGCCTGGAGAATTCCATGGACAGAGGAGCCTGGTGGGCTACAGTCCATGGGGTCACCAAGAATTAAATACAACTGAGCGACACCACACAGCACACAGCACAGTTGATTTACAATGTTGCCTCAGTGGATAATTTTTTCTTAATAGAAGAAAGGCTGAAAGGCACTCTTCATCCTAGCTCTCTACAAGCTTTGACAGATGATACCCTCTGAGAGTTGGAAAATCAGATGGTTCTTACAGGCCTTCGTAGTGGACTTCAAAATAGAGGAGGGGCAAGGGGAAAGCACCAGCATTTGTGACTGCCCGCTGTGTGCCAGGCACTGTACTGAGCACTTTGCCTCCATAATAATCGCAGGGGCTCAACCACCCAGAGTGGTTGGTGTTATGCTTCCTAAAGCATATGAGGAAACCATGGGCTAGAGGGCAGAGGCTCTACAGCAGAGCTTCCCAATTGATCTGCTGGAATGAGTTGTGGATGCTGAGCTATTGATCTCCACAGACCCAGTGGTGCCAGGATGGAGGCTGAGGGGCCTGGAACACCACGCCCGTCACCACCCGGGAGAACACAGCCTCCTCCCCATGCTCTACCGGTTCACTGCAGGGAGCCCCGGCCACAGAACCGACCCTCGGTGAACCCAGATTTAGAGGTAGACCGTGCTCCTGTGACCTCCAACCCTCACAGCACTGGAGGGCAGGGCAAGACTTACGGGGGCATCTCGGGAGCCTGCTCATGGCCAAAAGCAAAGAGAGTTCTGAGATGGAACCTTTTCAGGATTAGGCTGAGGCATTAAACTGGTAAAAACTTCTCAGGTAACTCTGAGAAAAATGGACACCTTTTTTGTAAGAAAAAGAAAGTTCTCTGATATTTGTGCACTACAGTCTTAGGGTACAACTAAGAGAAAGAGGAGAGAAAGCGGTCCTGGGCCATCCCAGCTCCCCAGAGCTGCCATCAGTAAGGTCAGAAGATGGCCAGACCGTGTCCTTGGTGAGCGGTGGAAGAATCAGAGATTTATGACCCATATTTTCTTGGTCTCTTGATTGGATGATTGGAGCTTCCTATGATTTGTCTGCTGGCTGAATAACTATTCAGCACAAGGCCCAAATGCCATAGGCAGACTCCAGCAGAACCAATGGCTACATATGTTGAAGGAAAGTTTGAGTAACTCTAATGACTTTCATGCATTGGAGAAGGAAATGGCAACCCACTCCAGTGTTCTTGCCTGGAGAATCCCAGGGACGGGGAAGCCTGGTGGGCTGCCATCTGTGGGGTCGCACAGAGTTGGACACGACTGAAGCAACTTTGCAGCAGCAGCAGCAGCAGCAATGACTTCTGGCTGCTGAGAGCATTGATTTTTTTTCTTTTTTAAATGTACTTATAATTACTAAGATCCAAAACAGCCTTGGATTATAGAGCACAATGTGTATACTATTAGTTCTTTAGGCAACTCTGGACACATTCTGCCTTCAGAGGGGGCCAGTTCCTACATTAGTTAATATATTAGGAGCTTCTAGTTCAAGCCAAAGGTTTCCATTGGTATGACTTCAGGACAACTGCTGCTTCTATTCGTTCCCAAGGGAAAGGCAACTTTCAGGGAGATAGCCTCATGTCTCCATAAAGGTTTGGGGAGACAGTTCAGGGAGTTCTGCAGCCTCTTTTTTTTGTTCTGAGCATGATCTGTGATCTTCTGGCACCTTCTCTCTTTCCCTAGGAAGTTTCGTTCTTAAAACCTCCCACCAGCTCATGCTGTGGGGATGGAGGGCATTTTCTATGGAGACTAATCATTCCTTGTGTTTGTGGAGGGTGATCCAGACTTTCGTATAACAGAGAACACTAAAAGTTATTATTATTATTTTTGGAGGCTGCTCCTGCTTTTATAAATGAAGAACTGAGGCCTAGGGAAGTTAAATAGTTATCTAAAATGTCACAGCCAGCAAGAGGCAGGGTCAATGATGATAAATCAGGGTCTCTGTCAGGACACTAGACTAATCTATTTATGGGTAGGGGATTTAGGCTCCATGAAGTCCATGGAGGGAAGCTCTTATTAAGTTCATTTGGTGTGTTACTTCTCTGCTGTCTTCATATATAGGATTGGAGTAGGGAGACAAGAACACACTCTAATGAGAGTGTTGGGAGAACAATCATAACTCCTATGTCCTTTCATGAGGTTGAAGTCTAGAAGGCTGTGGAAAGGTGCCCCTTCCCCATCTTTCTCCTAATTCAGAAACTAGATCAATAAACCAGAGCTAATGGAATCAACATAAAATAGATACTCTCTTTCACTAGTCTAAATTAGTCCAGCTAAAGAAATATTTGAGAAAGATAATACCAGGGAGACTAAGATATGTATGTAATTAAAATTAAAAAATACATAGGGACTTCCCTGGTGGTCCAGTGGGCTAAGACTCTGCCCTCCCAATACAGGGGTCCCAGGTTCGATCCCTTGTCAGGGAACTGGATCCCACCTGCTGCAACTAAGACCCAGTGCAGCCAAATAAATACATAAATAAAAACAAATATTTTAAAATACATAAAGAATATAAAGATTGTGCCTGAATGACCTGATTTTTTCTGAGGTTACGCTTAGCTGAAAGGCAACTATATATACCAGATCTGGGAAAATAAGGCTGCAAGACTCGTAAAGCTCTTGTTTTGACCCATATATACAGGCCATAGGACTGGCACTGGTTACACAGATATATCCTAGGGAAGAGTGGAGAGAATTTTACAGCCTCCCATTATGTCATTCTGAAAGGATTTACAGGACATGTACCATGTGTCAGAGTTAGTATACCCACCACTGAAGCCTGTAGGCCCCGTCTCTGTGAGTTCTTGGTCCAGCAGAGAGATGAGACTATAGGCTGGAGGGGAGGGGGGCGCAGACACTGACAGTTCAGCCTGGGTTGAGGGTGATTAGGGCACCACCTGAGCAAGGCCACTGTGCTCTCATTCTACCTGCGGCCACCAAGTCTTAGTGCTGATAATAAATGGAATATTGCCTGCAATCTAGCAGCCATCAGATTGCAACCACTCCCTAACGTGAGCACTGAGAAAACTCTGGATGTGAAAATAGAGGATATTGGCTCCAGATAGCTGGCTGAGGTGCATGTCAAAGGAATGGTTTCAGTGAGCCCAGACTCTTGCATTTTCCCATACATAGAATGATGCTAAAGTCCTTAGCTTGAGACATCTGGTTTTCTTTGATTAACAATATTTTTTTGACATTCAGACTATTTGCCCTTTGTTTCAAAACTATATATCCTGGCTTACCCGCCCCTGCCGCCCCCCGCTCCACCCCCCACCTCCTCAGAGCAGTTCTCTTAGGCTTACTTGAGATGCTACCTCTTGGGCTCAAAGCCCTAAAAATTCCCACCAAATATAACATAATTTAACTTTTAGGTTGTGAATTTATTTTTAAGTCGAAACTGACATGGTCTCAGAGGCATCACCCCATTTTAGGTAACTGATCCCTTTGTGGATTTGTTCTTCCCTGTAAATGGATTTCAGATTCCTAAAGAAGTTCAGTTGGGTGACAGAAGTCAGTAGACTTTACAGCGACACCCGCTGCCACACTCATAATTCCATTCATTGCTTCAGGGATCACATTTTCATAGTCAAATGTCAGTAGATCTGGTCTGATATCTAAAGATGAATTTGAAATCAATAGCAGTCTATTATCCACTCTTAGAAGTGTGGTTTTAGGCATTGTTGACTAAAAGGAGTTGCTTAAAGCAATCTCCATCCAAAATCTCTTTAATAAAAACATCTGACATTTATCGATCACTTACTTTGTGATACACTGTGTGTGTGTGTGTGTGTGTGTGTGTGTGTGTTAGCACATTGAATCCTCCCCACAACCCATGGATGGGTCCTATTATTATCTTCAATTTATGGGTGAATAACTGAAGCTGAGAGTAAATGATTAGCCCAAGATCACACAAGGGAGCAGTGGCTTAGTAGGGATTTGTAACTCCTATACCCATGCTTTGAATCCAAGCAGCTTAATCACTGCATTAAACTGAATCTTTACCTGAAATAATGCAATACCCAAGGCAATTTTCTGTTTCAGGCCTTTTGAAGATGTGGGAGGAGCTCCTTAATCTTAGAGAAGTGGATAGTTTGAGGAAATTATGTTTAGGGTAATATTGATAATTCTCACATATCCTTTTATTTAAAAGATGACTTTATTTACAAAGACTCTTAATGAGGGGAAGGGATTCATCCCTAATACCCAAGGAGAGAGGACCACAGGCTAACGCCTGTGCCTCTGCGTGGTGGCAGCAGCAATGGCGTGGAGAATGGTTTCCCCATCTGTGCAGGGGGAGGGGTCGTTGTATTTTCCCGTTAGGATTCTGGTGAGGCTCAAATGAGATGATGTCTGTCAAGTTTCTAGCACTGTGCTCAACAATTAACACTGCTACTCAAGGTTTTAGAGGGAGAGAGAAGTAGTTTGACTAAATAATCCAAAGTATTTTTAAAAATTAATTAATTTATTTTTTGGTTGCACCGTGCAGCATGCTGGATCTTAGGGCCCTATTCAGGGATCAAACTGTGCCCCCTGCATGGGGAGCACAGGGTCTTAACCCCTGGATCACCAGGGACATCCTTGCAAGTATTTATTTTTTATTAAGATAAGTGGGCATGGTAGGACTAGAATGAAAACATTGCATATATTTTAAGAGATAGATCAAACATCAAAGATGTGTGATGCCAGTTATGAGGGCGCTTCAGGATCTGCCTCAGACATCTATCTGTTGGGACTGTTTCAAAGATAGTGGCTGTGTTGCTAGGCCCTCAAAAGTTTTTTCCTCTTTGTTGCCTCCTGCACCCAGAAAAGGGGCCCCCCTATGACTTCCCTTGAGATATAAATGATGCCTCTGAGATCCGGGGAAGAGGGTCTAAGTGGCCCATTACAAGTTTGTTGTTTCCTCCCAAAACTCCCTTGTGTTTACTGAACCCAGGAAGGCTGTGGGGAAGGTTGGTCTTCTAGGTACCATCTAGAAGGGGAATGCAGTGGGGCCAAGGGATGATTTCTATGAAGCATGGCAAGCCCGAGGAATCTTGATAACTTCCCTTCTGTGTTGCCTAACCCCTTTCTGCATCCCTTAGAGATTAGCAGTAAAACCCATCCACCACCCTTGTGAAGGAAGCTGACCTAATACCATTATTTCCTGTTTTCATCTCTGAGGCCAGGAAAGGTTGTACTATTCCTCACAATCACACAAAAAGTTCGGAGGTGACCTAGAGGTTCAAGCACATGTCTTCCTGATCTTGGGTGGCCTTGGCCTGCAGTGGCTTGAAGCAGGATTTCCTAACCACCAGACCAGTGACCAATGACAAGGCCCTGGCCTTGATGGCTTTTCAGAAAAATGAATTTCCACAAAGAAATGGAACATAGTGAAACAAGTAAAGTGTTTATTACAGGGAAAAGGAGTACATGTGGATGGACACACGGGCAGGCTCAGAAAAAGAGTCATGATCTTGTGGTAGTTTGAATCATTTGTATGGGGCATTTCTTTGGGGTTTCCTTGGCCAGTCATCTTGCTTTGTCTGGTTCTGAGTCTGTATTTGTTTTATCTGAAGGTCCTTCCATGTGTGTGCATGTATCTCTTAGCCAAGATGGATTCTAGCGAAGAGGCCTATCAGTAGGTTGACATCACTCCCCCTTTCACCTCCAAAGAGCCTTCCTGCGCTTGCAGAGCTGGGGAGGCCTCCTTGACTCTGAGAATGAGATATATGTGGTCTCTTGTTGGGGCAGGGCTCGGCTCCTCCTCCTCTATCTTGCAGTATCTGTCCACAGGGACAAACACCTGCAGCTCAGCCCAGGACCCGTCTATCTCCTGAGTCATCCCAGTGTGTATTCTTGTATACTTGCCACCCATGGAGCACCTGCATCTCAACAAGGGCCCTTCTGGAGGTCGTGGTTGGGAGACCCAGATGCAGAGCTAAGGGACGGGTGCTCCAATCCCAGCTTCACTGGTGAAGCTAGAGTGGCCATGGAACATTTCATGTCCCTGTTAAAACTTTAGTCCCACCCTTGTAAATTAAATGAGATGATCTCTGCAAAGGCTGAGCACAGGGCCTGGCGATGGGAAAACCCTCAACAGATGTTGGCTCTTCACATTCCTTCTTCTAAGTAATTCAAAGGAGTACATTTAGAAATTTAAGGGGAGAAACCTGCCAGTTTTTTGCATTCACATCCAGACAACGACGACCTTCTTACCTCATTCAGAAATTGCATAGAGGGACTTCCCTGGTGACGTTATGGTTAGAAATCTACCTGCCGATGTAGGGGACATGGGTTCATTTCCTGGTCTGGGAAGATTCCACATGCCATGGAGCAACTGAGACCATGCCATGACTACTAAGCCCATGCACCTAGAACCTGTACTCCACAACAAAAGAAGCCACCGCAATGAGAAGCCCCCGCACTGCAACGAGAGAGTAGTTCACACTCACCGCAGCTAGAAAAAGCCTGTGCAAAGCAGCAAAGACCCAGATAGTAAATCAATTAGGTTCAATTTTTTAAAAGTTGCATGAACTGTCCTTATTCAGCACCATCCCCATGTAAAAGCTGACATGTTTCTGTAGCATAAGAGGTCCTGGTAAACTTTTAGCATTGACACTTAGGTTAGGGAGGCTAGGATTCTTGATACATCTTTAAAACCAGTAGGGGTGGCATTTTCACCAAGAAAAGGGAAATTGGCTGTATAGCAGCCTCGAGCCCTCTTAAATGAGATTCCCATGTTGAAGAATTACTGGAGTCAATTGTGGTGTGGGGTTCCACACACGGGCCGTCTCACTGAAGAAGAACTAGTTTGTAGGGAGGTAGTTCATTTACCTGGTGGATCCAAAGGAGCAGAAAATTCTCCTTGCCTACCATTCCTGGGAAGGATGTCTGCCCCAGGGATCCAGGAGGAGACTGTTAAAGAAAAAAGAAAAAGTACTCAGTGATGCTTAAAGATGGTGAGGCAGACTTTCTTCAGTTCCACCATGACAGTCATAGGGACCACTGCAATGGGGTTTTATAGGTGGGGAGAGAGATTGGGCTCAACTCAAAATACAGCACGGGCAAATGGGAATTTACAGCCAGGGAGCAGAATGGAGGTCAGTGGATGAAAATTTACTAATGGGAAACATCAAGGATGATGGGGATTCTGGCTAAATGACCTCATAGGACTCTTGCTGAAGATAGACCAGGGTGACCAGGCATCACCTGGGGATGGGAGAAGATGAGGGGCCCCATAAGATGTTGAGGCCCATCCCAGACCTATTCCAGAACCTAGACAAGGGTGGTATTGCTGCCCTACAGAAGAGGAATGTTTTAAGGTTACCATTTCCTTCCCCAGGGGATCTTCCCAACCTAGGGATCGAATCCAGGTCTCCTGCATTGCATCCCAAGGAGGGTTCTGGTTAAACTTGACTTAGCAGGGTTCCTGCCAAAACTGGATGTTACAAGGAAGTGCACAGTTCAGGATCGTGACTAAGGTTCAGACAAGCACAGAATCTTTGTCCAGGTTGTAGCTTTCACATTCCCCAGGGCCTGCCAGCTATTGGACTTCCGGGATGTCTCTAACTTTTGTTGGTAAAGGAAGTCGTTGTCCTGGAGAGAATATCGGTCAGGTTTACAAACACCCAGATATGTGTGGGGGAGGAGAGGCCTCCTGTACAGTAAGGAGTCCTTGTCTCACTGGGAGAGTTTACACCCCAGGAGTAAATGAAACCCAGTGAAGAGAAAAGTCCGTGACTGGCTAAAGGGGAAGCTTGCATCTGACCCAAGTAGCCTGGAACATCACTTGGATTTCCTCGAGGAGGCTGAAAACAGTTGCTGTCCATTATTTCTTTTGTCATGAAACCCTCTAGAGAAAGAGAGGGTTGGATTTTCATTAGCCCTCAAACCCCTTACCGGGATGAGATTCTGTGCCTGGAGATGCCCGGTGCCCAGGCTCAGGTGTGCTGAGTATACAGGCTCAGGGAGGCTGCCTTGCATCCCCAGCCTGCCTAGGCTTTCCTCTTACTGGCAGGACAAATGGATAGAACACCACCTGGTTTCTCCTATTAATAATTTCATTTATTATCCAAGAGATGAGTGATGATCTCTACTTATAAGAGGCTGATTTGGGAGAAAACTTGGGATGGAGGATGCCAGTTTAACTCTTTTCTGACCAGCACACACTTAACAAGATGCCAAGATCCTACCCTGTCTTTCCCCCTCCCCATTTCCGGCCCAGGCTAGTTGGAGGAAGAAGTCTACAAAGCCGGATTATTTTTAGCCTTTGAGGCGAGGCTGATCCACCCCTCCCCTCCCCCTTTCCTTTGAAATGTAGTCCTTTTCTTGTTTCCAGCCCAGCTAGGGAGAGTTCTCTCCCAAACCTGTCCTTGAGCAAAGAGAGCTCAAAGCTGTGCCATCAGCAGGAAGTCCAGGACCCCGGGAATTCCGAGGTACAGCGGACCCGCCAGTAGGAAGCGTTTAAAGGAACTGAAGTAACCGTGCTTCTGGCGGTTAGGATTTAAGTCATAAGTCAGTTTGAACATCAAAGCTGTTTAGGCAGCATCCCATAGAATATTTGGAGGGGAGAGAGAGACAGAAAGAGAGAGAGAGAAGGAGAAAGAGAGAGAGACAAAAGAATCGGCATGGAAGCACTCAGGTAAACACAGAAATATCATTTCTATGATAAAAAAAGAATGCCCCACACCACAGTTTCAGTTACTTAAAAAAGAAGGAAGTATGTCTTTAACAAGTTATTAAGAAATATTTCAAACATATGAAAAGTGCAGAGTATATTATAACTCATGAATATGAACTCCTAACATCCTGACATCAATTAGGACCATTGACATTTAAAAAAATTTTAAGGAATCAAAAGTATATAAATAGCAATTGCCCTCTTAAGCTCACCCCTTACTTCCCTACCCCATCTGAGGGGCTGTGTATCTCTCTAGTCCACAAGAGTCCCAAAGTAGTTCCAAAGCAGTACAAGAAAAGGCAACTTGTAAATTAGCCATTGCTGTTAGAAAACATGGGCTTCCCCGGTGGCTTGGATGGTAAAGAATCCGCCTGCAATGCAGGAGACCTGGATTCGATCCCTAGGTTGGGAGGGTCCCCTGGGGAAGGAAATGGTAACCTTAAAACATTCCTCTTCTGTACGGCAGCAATACCACCCTCGTCTAGGTTCTGGGATGGGTCTGGAATGGGCCTCAACAATGACAGGAGAGAAACCCAGGACCCCAAGGAGTGAGGTGTCTGTAGCTGCCCCTGTGTACATGCAGGGGCAGAAATTGGGAAGGAAGGATGTGACTCTCTCTTGCACCCCAGCCCCAACCCCTCCAAACAGGGGACCCTAGCATAGATGGGCTGCTGCCTGCACGCTTGTTGTGTGACTGCCTCTGTGAATGAACGAATGCACGCCCAGACCCTGCCCACAGTGCAGTCTAGGCCCTGAACTCCATCCTAATCGATCTTAATCAGTAAAAACTTCTTTAGAGGGGATTCATCTTGTTAAGGGCTTCCCTTGTGGCTCAGATGGTAAAGAATCTGCCTGCAGTGCGGGAGGCCTGGGTTGGATCCCTGGTTTGGGAAGATCCCCTGGAGGAGGGCATGGCAACCCACTCCAGTATTCTTGCCTGGAGAATCCCCATGGACAGAGGAGCCCGGCAGGCTACAGCCCATGGAGTCGCAAAGAGTATCTAAGCAACTAAATAACTGAGCAACTAAGCACAGTACATCTTGTTACTTAATGTAGTGAATGGAGTGATCTATAGAACTTCCTCACTAAGGAAAATCTTTTTAAAATTTTTTAGCCACGCTGTGTGCCATGTGGGATTTTAGTTCCCCAACTAGGGGTCAAAGCTGTGTCCCCTGCAGTGGAAGTGTAGAGTCTTCAGCACTGGACTGCTAGGAAAATCTACTAAGGTTCTTTAAAAGAGTTTAATTGGGCAGTAGGGTTTTCATTAATACACAATAGAAAGTTTTAGCTAGGAGGATCTCTTTCTCTTTCTCTCTCTTTCTCACACACACACAGCAAAGAAAGAAAAGTATTAGAACCTGAAGTCAAACAATGCTTGTGTGCTTCAGTCGTGTCTGATTCTTTGTGACGCTATGGGCTATAGCCTGCCAGGTTCCTCTGCCCATGGAATTCTCTAGGCAAGAATACTGGAGTGGGTTGCCATTCCCAGACCCAGAGGCAAGAGCCCACGCATCTTCCGCCTGCCATGGTTTTTATGAGCTCACTGGCTCTGCTGAGGGGCACAGCTAGGGCTGCAGGAAAGAGGTTTTAAAACCCCCAGAGATGCCAGCTTTTTGGTTGGGATTCAAAGCCAGGTTTCAGTAACACCAAATTCTAACCCTCGCTTCCCAATGTTCTAAGGGATGGCATCAATTTTTCCCCAGGAGTCCAGGCTGGACAGAGGGTAAGTGGTGGGAGGCCTGGGGTGGTGAAGAGCTATCTGGACCCAGTAGAAATGGACTTTATGCAGTGACTCTTGGCTGAATGGTCATCATGAGATCGGATGCTGAGTGGGTGTCAGGCTGTGTGTTTACTCACTGAATCCTTGTAACAAACCCGTGAAGTAGGAACTATTGAACCCTCGTGTACAGATGAGGAAACTGAGACCCAGAAAGCTTAAGTAACTTGTCCAAGGTCACACAAAAGAAAGTGGTGGGCCTGAGGTTCTTTCCCAGGCTGAGGATTCCACACGTCACGTCTTTTTTTTTTTTTTTTTTTTTTAAAGTTGGGGTCGCAAAAGAGTCAGACGTGACTTAGTGACTAAACAACAATAATTTACATACAGTAAAATTTACCCTTTTTAGTGGTGTACAATTCTATGAGCAGTTTACAGCTGTGTGCAACAAATGCATACAGTCGTAAACCTACCACCACAACCAACCTTTAGAGTGGCTGTGTCACCCTCAAACATTCCCTGGCCCGCCTTGTAGTCAGTCCCCTCCTTCCATTCACCAGTGGCTCTGGGCATCCAATAATCTGTTTTCTGCCCATTTTGCCTTTTCCAGAATAAATGGAACCATATAGCCCTTTGGAATTGGCTTGTTTGACTTAGCAAAGTACATGTGAGATTCCTTCTTCTGTTGCTGCATACACCTGCTGTTGGTTCCTTTTTTTTTTTTTGAATAAGTACTATATCAGTACATTGTATGGATGTACCACATTGGTTTCCATTCACTAGTTGAAGAATATTTGGGGTACCCAGTTTGGGGGTTTAGGAATAAAGATGTATAAACATATGTGTACAGGTTTTCTTGTGAGTGGAAATTTTCATTTCTCTTGAGTAAACACTTACGAGTGGGATTTGTGCAGCTCATGATTCTAGCCAGACTCCAAGATGCTCTAGGACTTGATATCCAGGGTCCTGGAGATGCGATAGCCCCTGCTGCAGGGGAGAAGGCAGGGAGCAAAAATTTTCTTTTGATCATACCTTCCAAAAACCTCCAAAATATTTTTTTTGTTTTAGTCTTTACACTTTTTTATATGGAAAAATGATAATGTTATAATCACAACAAAGTCTTAAGATTAAAATGTGACTTTTAGGTCTGTGATCAGTATGGAAAACTAAATGCTACTCTTTTTTTCTTCACTATTTTTAATCTTATTTCTCATATCCCAGACAAAACTCAACCTCCCTCCCTGCCCATGACATACATATTGCTAGATGTTTCCTATGTCGTTTCGAAAGGCATTATGGTCAGATTCAGGTATCAGACGGAAGATATAGATGAAGTTTTCCTCCTCTCCTTGCTTGAGAATTCTGCTCTTTCCTTTCAGGTTTATTTTAACTCTATTCCCATTCTCCCCCACTTCTCTACCCCTCTCCCTAATTCTCACGCATCATCTGCCTCAGAAGAGAAGCTAGATTCTCAATCGAAGCCTCTTTGCTATATTTGGTTAAAAATCTCTGTATCAAGTTGAGGACACTTAGATGTCAGGCAAACCACGTCACCCCACGTTGTGTCCTGATGTGTGTGCGTAAGAAGTGTGTGAAACATCCCACTTCTGATGAAACCGCTCTTCCCATTTTTACATGGTGACTCAGTGGCCCTCCCACAAGATGGGTTCTAGTGAACTGACAAAATGAAACTTGGTGAGAAGAATTCACTTGCCATGCCTTCTCGGTGTGGGTAGATGGATCATTTTCTCCTCCTTCTTGGGGCTGGGTGTGCCAAGAACCTGTCTCAGAGTTAATGCCTGCTTGGTTATGATAGAAAGGTTCACATTTGAGAAAAACATGAGCAAGGATGGAGGAAACCCACTCCGCTGTGCCCTAGGGAGCCATTTTCAGAAGTCCAGTGATATCTTGGAAGGTTCCTGAGCGCCTTAGCCTAGGTTCTTCCAAAAGCAGAAGTGAAGTGAAAGTTGCTCAGTCATGTCCAACTCTTTGTGACCCCATGGACTATACAGTATATGGAATTCTCCAGGCCAGAATACTGGGGTGGGTAGCCTATCCCTTCTCCAGTGGATCTTCCCGACCCAGGAATTGAACTGGGGTCTCCAGCATTGCAGGCAGATTCTTTACCAACTGAGCTACCAGGGAAGCCCTTCCAAAAGCAGAGCTTGATGGGAATGCTTATACGTGAGTTCTTTGTTTGAGAGTGAAACAGAAGGTGGGAGAGGCAGCTAAGGAATGAGTTACTGAATTGGCTGTCTCCTGAGAGGCTTTGGGAAATACAAGGCAGGAACATCAGGGGTGGGGGAAGAGAGGATGAAGAAACAGGTATCTTCTGCTTCCATGTGCTAGAGGGCAACCCACGGACCTCCATACCGCCACCCTCCCCTGGTCTGTGGCAGCATGTGGGGAAAGCCATCCCTGCATAGGTCTGTAGGCTGCACAATGCCACTTCAGCCACTGCCGGAGTTGGTTGAGCTTCAAGCTCTTGCTGAGTAAACAGCAAAGCTTTTTGGAACTTCCTGCAACCTGGATCCAGCCTTTGTCTTCCTAGCACCCTGGCTGTAAACCTCTAGTTGCCCCCACGAGCTGGCAGGAAGGGTGGCCATGGAATTTCTATCTGGGAGAGGCCTGGGGGCAGCCATCTGGTAGGTCTTGAAACTGTGTTTCCAGAGTACATGTTGCTTTTACTTAGACTGTATGTTTATTGGGGGTGGTTGTAGGATAGCTGGGAAGGGAGGGTCTGAGCTCTGGACACCGCTGCCAGGGTGAGGTCTTTTTGAGTGAGTTCTGCCTGTGTTCTTAGAGCCCGCAAGGCTTTTCATGCCCAACCTCTTCACAGAACCGTGCAGAGTACTTGCTTGGCTGAGCTTTTCCTTTTCTCGTCCAGTGTGCCCACTCCCTCACTGGGGAGAAGGTGAGGGCGAGCAAAGGAGAAACCCTCCCCCAGTACAGTTGTGAGGTGCAAATGAGGTGCTGGCTGCCAAGCCTTCAGGGAAATATCTTCAACCTCCAAAGTTCGTGACTCCCAGGTTCCAGGCGGTGTGGTCCAAGCACAACAGTGAGAGCTGGCGGTGAGGCAGTGTCTTCTGGTGCCAAGCATTTGCCTCAGGGAGCTGTGGCGGGCACATGCGTCATCATTCTCAGTCACCCTTCAGACCTGAAGGAAAGGCGACCTCTGTGTATGTGATCTGTGATCCTCTATGCGTGTCTCGACTTGAAAAGCAGTTGTGAACTACCATGTGTCTAACGTCCTCAGGGATTGTCTCTGTAACCTCGGTTTTGCTTCTGGCAAACATCTTGTTTTCATTCCTAATTTGTTTTAGCTTTCTTTCTTTTTCTTTTTTTGAGAGCACTAGGTTTTTTGATTTGCTTTAATTATTTTATTTTATTTTTTTGTCTGCACTGCACAGCATGCAGGATCTTACCAGGGATTGAACTCACACCCCCTGCAGTGGAAGCTGACCTTTTAACCACTAGGCTGCCAGGGACGTCCCCCCAGTTAGCTTTGACTCGAGGAAGGGTCCAGGCAGAATATTGAAGATAATCGCCTTGATTTCTTTGCTCAGTGGTTTTGCTCACCTGTCTGTCCCCTTCATTCTCCCTCCCTGTCCCAGCTCCTGCCGTCAATTCGTCTACATTCTTCAAGCTCCAAATCCTCCAGTTGTCTGTGGTCTGTCTGCTCCGGCTCCCAGAGGTCACTTTCTCTTCCGAAAGCGTGGCCCTTTTCTGATCATCTGTCATGGTAATGCATAACTTCTGCCTGATGATACCTCTGGTCTTACACTTTATCTTTTCAGGTATTTTTGCCTTATCTTTATCCATACCTCCCCAAATTCTCCCTTCTCTCTGGTAGATGGTATACTCCTTGAATTTGTATCCTCCACAGGGCCTGGTCTAGTGTCTTAGACACCATAGGATCAATAAATGCTTCTTGAATCAACAGCAACAAAAAATAGATAAAAGGACTTGAGGAAATTGTGGATGCTCTAATGGTTTTATCCTTGCTGGATCTTAAACATGTTAGGGAAATTGACTGCTCTTCAGCCCTATCTCCAGGATCCAAATAGTGACCACTTGGTACCAGTGTTTTCCAAGGTTGCTTGCTAGCATCTTCCTTCCTTCCCTAAATATGAACTAAATACCATTCCTGACAGCAGTTATCAACAGTACAGGCTTCAGAAAGAGACCCCCTTGTTCAGATGCTGGCTCTGCTTCTCTGCTGTGTGACCTTGGACAGAGTGACTTAAACTTTCTGAGCTTCTCTACCCTCATTTATAAAGTGGAAATAATAAGGGTTGTTTGGCAGGTGCGATGAGGTAATGCATATATAGCATTTGGCAAGGACCACGTGGCAGGTACTCAGAGGACTATGACTTGGGGCCTGTCCTTAGGGAATCACTGTTCCACAGGGAAATGCACACTAACACCATGGGGTGTCTTAAGCTGGGCACCCTGAAGCTGGGATGGGATACTGGGTTTGAGTGCAAGTAGAAAATACTTGCCTGGAAAATCCCATAGACAGAGGAGCCTGGTAGGCTACAGTCCATGGGGTCTCAAAGAGTAGGACACGACTGACAAATTTCACTTTCACTTTTTACTTTCATGCATTGGAGAAGGAAATGGCAACCCACTCCAGTGTTCTTGCCTGGAGAATCCCAGGGACGGGGGAGCCTGGTGGGAGGCCGTCTATGGGGTCACACAGAGTCAGACACGACTGAAGCGACTTAGCAGCAGCAGCAGCAGCAGCACTTTATTTGGGAGGTGATTCCAGAAAGCACCGGGAAGGAAGTAGGGAAGTGAGAGAATACAGGATACTTTATTTATTTTTAATATTAATTAATTTATTTCACTGCACCCTGTCTTAGTTGCAGCATGAGGGCTCTTTCGTTACGGCATGGGAGATCCAGTTTCCTAATCAAGGTTTGAACCCAGGCCCCCTGTATGGAGAGCACAGAGCCTTAGCCACAGGACCACCAGGGAAGTCCGCAGTACAGGATACTTTAATAAACAGGTTACCCCTACGGGCATCAGGAGCTCAGTCCTGCTGGGCAAGGGCCGAAAGCACAGCTCAGAGTTGTCCCTGCCTCTCTTTAAGGGCAAAAAGCTGGGGTGTTCTTCACCATCCCCTGTTATTCATTGCTTGGGGGTTGCTCCCAATGGCTTCCCTCCTTGGTGCTTTCAGACTGCTCTCCACCAGCAGTCAAAGAGAGCTTTCAGGCCAGGAGGCCTGCAGAAGAGAGCCTGGGCTCAGGGGTCCTCACCCCCGTGGGACCATGTGCCGGGGGCTATGATGAAAGCAGTTGTGATGAATTTACTCCTGTTAGTCACAATAGCTGGTGGAGAAAGCTAATAAACCTCGTTGGAGTGGTCCAAGGGGAAGGTTTAGGTCTGATGCCCACGCCTCTGATGAGAACCTTGCTGCCTCTGCAAAGAATTGATTGTGCTGGGGTGAAGCTCAAATCTCAGCCTCCGCCGGCTCTTCCGGCACTGAAGGTCAGCTCTGGGAACGCAGAGACTGCCATAGGAACTCTAGAGAAGCACTGAGTACTCATGGTCTCCGCAAGAGCTGGCGGCCCTGCAGTGTCACAGCCTGGGAAGGAAAAGAGTGAACTGATCGGTTCCAAGAGGAGACTGCTGCTTCCGGCCCCTCCCTCAGTTTTTACAACCTGAGATAACAGAGGAAAAGGGAAAAGATCTGTAAAAACACAGCACTTTAGAAGGAAAGGTATTGCAATTTTGCCTTTATACGTTCCTCATTTAGGTCTGTCTTTCCCCCTGATATTCTCCAGAACCTATCGTTCAAAGGAAAGGGGCTGTGAGCAGAGCTGGAGAGAATTCAAGAAATGTTCCTTAATCCACTGGAGGGCTTCAGTGGGCCCAGTGGGACTCACAGCAAGTCTAATTTATAGGCATAGCCAGACTAGGAGGTGTGAGACAGAGTGACTTAAAAGTGCCTCGCGGGCACCCTTGGGTTCACAGATCCTTGCACCCTGTGCTCACTCCCACATCTGATCCTTCCTGGTCCATTTAAAGCTGTAGTGGCAGTTTTGTGCCTGTGGTGATGACTTTTTCTGTATTCATCATTGCTTCTATCAGAATGTGTCCTGAGGTGAATGTGTTTCCCCAAAGTCCATATCTACCCAGAACTTCAGCATGTGATCCTCTTAAAAACATTTTTCAAAAATTTATTTATTATTTTATTCTTGGCTGCACTGGGTCCTCCTTGCTGCACCCTGGCTTTCTCTATTTGCAGTGCACGGGCAAGATGAGACCATACTAAATAAGAGTGGGCTTAATCCTATACCACTACTGTCCAGTAAGGAGAGGGAGATTTGAACAAAGAGACACAGATCCACAGGGAAGAGGCTGTGAGAAAGCAGAGACAGAGACTGCAGGGGTGAAGTTCCCAGCCAAGGAATGCCAAGGGCTGCTGGCAACCATTAGACACAGGGAAGAGGGAGCTGTCAGAGGGAGTAGACACCTTGCTTTTTGACTTGTAGCCTCCAGAACTGTAAGACAATAAATGTCTGTTGTTCTGAGACACCCAGGGGTGCCACTTGGTTATGGCAGCCCTAAGAAACTACTACAGAGGCCTGGCGCTCTGCAGTCTGTGGGGTCACAGAGTCGGACACGACTGAGTGACTGAACTGAACTGAGGAAACTATACTACAGAGTATAAGCCGCTTGGGGGCAGTGGTAATATCTTACCCACCTGTGCCCCTGACAGTGTTTAGTTCAAAGCATGTTGGTTGACCCAAGATGTTAAAGGAACTTCTTGAAAAGTATACATTACTGGAAGGTATGGCTTTTTAGAGCCTGACTACTGTTGCAGCTGCAGAAATGAGGGTGTCAGATGCTGAGATGGGGCAGTGAGGCAGTGGGCAGGTGCCTCCTGGAAGGACCGGACAACACTAGGGAGGGCAGTTAGGGGGAACCAAGGCTTCCTTCATCTGCTTCCCAGTTTTGGTGAGAGCTGGCCTGATTTCAGGGCCCTCGTGTCTAATTATGTGGGTTCAAAAAGGCTCAGACACCCCTCTGGGAGGAGGCCAAATCTTCAGAAATCCAAGATCTTGACTGTGGCTTCCTCCACCTGAGCTCCAAAGGACCAGGAATCATGGGGGTGGGATGGAGAGACGGGAAGATGGTTTGGGCTTGAAGTCAATTCAGCAGCCTGTCATTCTCTTTTACCCTCTGTGAGAGAGGATCAGACAGTCACTGCACGGCTCTAAGTTCCTGGCAGCACTGTTTAGGAGAGCAAGATTTTGGAAATGACCCAAATGTCTGACAACTGATGATGGGTTCCACAAAGTATGGTTTAGCCAGACACTGGAATTCTATTCTGCCATTAACAATGTCACGGATGATTGTCTATTGACATGATAAAAGGGTGTAATATATGGAAAACACATACACACATGTAATATGTTACATATCTGAGACATGTATGACACATGCATGCAGGTATAGGAAAAGATCCATGAGAAAATAAGACCATGGTTATAATAGGGCTTTTGTCTGACTGGTGAGATTATGGATGACTTCTCTGCAATGGGCAATATTGTTTGTCATATGAAACTAAAGTTGTTGGGGCTTTCCTGGTGGCTCAGCAGTAGAGAATCTGCCTGCCAGTGCAGGAGACACGGGTTTGATCCCTGATTCAGGAAGATCCCATGTGCCTCGGAGCAACTAAGCCCGTGAACCACAACTACTGAGCCTGTGCTCTAGAGCCTGGGAGCCAGCCGCAGCTACTGAAGCCTGCGTACCCTAGAGCCCATGCTTCACAACAAGAGGAGCTGCAGCAGTGAGAAGCCTATGCACTGCAACGAGAGAGTAGCTCCCACTGGCCGCAACTGGATGAAAGCCCTCATGGCAATGAAGGCCCAGCACAGCCAAAACCAAATAAATAAAATTATTTTTTAAAAAACCCCTAAAATTCTTAGTTTTAAAAAAATGCCCCTGCAGTATTCCGCAGGATGAGTCATGAGCGTCTTCCCTCCTCCCCTATCAGAATTTACTTTTCTGCATTTCTTTGCCCAGGTTTGGACTCTCTTTCTCTCTCTCTCAGTGAGTCAACTGACAGCTGTGACAGCAGCACAGAGGTGAGCTCATTACCGGGGGAGGCGGGAGGTCTGGGCCGCAGGTCCTGGCAGCCCCTTGGGAGTCACTTCCTAGGTGCTGCAGGACCTGAGGTTACCTGTGATGGTCCTGCCACATCATGCAGGACGGTGGTGGCTTCCCTGACCTCGACTTCCCTATATCATCCAACTTCATGTCTGCCTTTCATTTTCTCTATTAAATATAGTCTTCCTTGAAATCCCAAATCCCACAGCTTGTCTCTAAATATTGATTTTATTTTATTAATTAAATTTTTTTTTTAATTTGGCTGAGTTGGGTCTTAGTTTTGGCACTCTGGATCTTTAGTTGTAAAATGTGAGCTTTTAGTTGTGGCATATGGGATTTAGTTCCCTGACCAGGGATCAAACCCAGAGCTCTGCATTGGGAGGGTGAAGTCTTAGCCACTGGGCTACCAATGTTGTTAGTCGCTCAGTCATGTCTGACTCTGTGACCCTGTGGGCTGTAGCCTGTCAGGCTACTCTGTCCATGGAATTCTCCAGGAAAGAATACTGGAGTGGGTGGCCGTTCCCTTCTTCAGGGAATCTTCCTGACCCAGGGATAGCAAGGAAGTCCCTAAATATTGATTTAAAAAGTTTACAATATTCTACTCTAGTTCAACTCAGCAGTATTTATTTTACTGCTTACTTTGTGTCAGGCATGGAGTTAAACTGCTGGGGAGCAAGGATTACTGAGATAAGGGTCTACCCTCAAGGAGGAACTGTGGCCGATGCAACACTGAGGTGCCAGGCATGTTGCTGAGGACTTCATAAGCAGTCTCACTTTTAAGTTAATCTATACCAACAACCTTCAGGGGAGCACTAATATTTTTATGGTACAGATGAAAATTAAGGTATGTATTTAATAGCAAGATGGGAATTTAAATCCAGTTCTGTTTGACTCTATTATAACTACTACCCTATTCTAACTACCTTGTGGTCTCCAGAGTTTTCCACTGTACAGGGCTCAGTTGGCAGTAAGTCATAGTTTACTCAACTAGAGTCAGCCCTTCATACCTGTGGGTTCTGCATATATGGATTCAACCAAGAATATGGGTCAAAAAAATATATATATATATATTTTTTAATTGCAGAACGTTCCAAAAAGTAAAACTTGAATTTGCCACACATCAGTAATGGTTTACATAGATTTACACTATGCTTGGCCGCTTAGATGTGTCTGACTCTGTGACTCCATGGACTGTAGCATGCCAGGCTCCTCTGTCCATGGACTTTTCCAGGCAAGAATATTGGAGTGTGTTGCTATTTCCTTCTCCAGGGTATCTTCCCCACCCAGGGATTGAGCAGGAGTCTCTTGAGTCTCCTGCATTGGCAGTCAGATTTTTACCACCTGGGAAGCTCACATTGTATTTACAACTATTTATATAGTATTTGCATTATAATAGGTAGTACGGGTAATCCAGGAATGACTTAAAGTATACAGGAGGATACGTGTAGGTTATAGGGAAATATCATACAGTTTTACAAGGGGCACTTGAGCATCCATGGATTTTAGTGTCTTGGTAGGGGAGTTGGGGGTCAGGGGGTGTGGGGGAGAGTCCTGGAACCAATACCCTGTGGATACTGAGGGACAACTGTATTCCTTATTTGAACAACTGTATACTTTTAAGTATTTCCACCCTTATAAGGAGACACTGATATAATCATTTTCATGTAGCTTTTGCTGACCTTTAAAAAATTTGCACACACACGTTATGTATGCATGAGAAGAAAGACTGGAAGTAAATACATTAAACATTTAATAACAATTACACATAGGGAGTGTGATTGGGGGCATAGCCACTTTAAAAAATACTTTATTTTTAGAGCAGTTTTAAATGAATAGCAGGAAGACAGGAGGAGGAGGGGATGACAGAAGATGAGGTGGTTGGATGGCATTACCGACTCGATGAACATGAGTTTGAGCAAGCTCTGGTGATGGACAGGGAAGCCTGGTGTGCTACAGTCTATGGGGTTGCAAAGAGCCAGACATGACTAAGTGAATGAACCGAACTGAACTAAATGAATAGCAACACTGAGGGGGAGATGCAGATACTGCTTATCCATTCCCTCCCCCATATCTCTAGGCTCTCTCACCATCAACATCTCCCACCAGAGAGGTACATTTGTTACAATTAATGACACATTATTACCAACCAGAGCTCATAGTTGACATTAGGGTTTACTCTTGGTGTTGTACATTCTAAGGGTTTTGACAAGTGTATAATGATAGGTACCTAGCATTACAGTATCATGCAGAGTATATTCACTGCCCTGAAAATCCTCAGGGCTCTCTATTCATCCTTCCCTCTTCACAACCCCTGACAACCACTGATCTTTTTACTACCTTCGTAGCTTTACCTTTCTTCAGAATGTCATATAGTTGGAATCACACAGTAGGTAGCCTTTCCTGATTGGCTTCTTTCACTTAGTAAAATGCATTAAAAGTTCATCTGTGTCTTTTCATGGCTTGATAGCTAACTTCTTTTCAGTACTAATTAATATTCCATTGTCTGGATGTACTACAGTTTATTTATCTGTTCACCTGTTGAAGGGCATCTTGGTTGCTTCCAAGTGTTGGCAATTATGAATAAAGCTGCTATAAACATCAGTGTACAGGGTTTTGTGTGGACATAAGTTTTTAACTCATTTGGATAAATATCAAGGGATGAAATTGCAGGATCATATGGTGAGAATATAACTTTGTAAGAAACTCACAAGCTGTCTTCTGAAGTGGCTATACCATTTTGCATTCCTACCAGCAATGAATGAGAGTTCATGTTGCTCCAGATCCCTGGGCGCTGTTAGCAATTTGCATTTGTGCCCCGGTGGGGCTTCTCTGGTGGCTCAGATGGTAAAGAATTTGCCTGCAATGGGGGAGATGTGGGTTCAATCCTTGGGTCAGGAAGATCCCCTGGAGAAGGGAATGATTTCTCCAAGTATTCTTGTCCTGAGAATCTCAAAGACAGAGGAGCCTGGCAGGCTACAGTCCACGTGGCCACAAAGACTCTGACATGACTGAGTGCCTAAGTACACACACACGCACATTCTAATAGGTATGCAGTGGTATTCATTGCTGCTTTAATCTGCAATTCCCTATTGACATATGATGTTGAGCATCTTTTAATATGCTTATTTTCCATCTACAAATCTTTGATGAGGTGTCTGTTCAGGTCTTTGGCCCATTGTTTAATCAGGTTGTTCATTTTCTTATTGTTGAATTGTAAGAGTTCTTTGTATATTTTGGATATCAGCCCTCTATTAGATGTGTCTTTTGAAAATATTTTCTCTCAGGTTGTGGCTTATGTTCTCATTCTCTTGAGAATTTTCACTTTTTACTTTACACATTTTAGTATTGTTTGAGTTTTTTTCTCAAAGGGCAATTTTTTTTTTTATAAAAGTTTTTTTTTTTAAACATTGCCTTTCAATGCATTACAAATAAAGTAGGATTTATCAGTAATATAACTGCTTTTAGGAGGATTCCTCGACAAAACAAAGATTTCCCGTAACCAATGAGCTTACTTTCTCTGGCCTTGCGAAGAGGAGAGAGTAGCAAGCATGGTGATATCTCCCACTGGAGGTAATGAACTTTCTAATAGCTGTGTGTGGTTATGACTGTGCCATAAATTTCAGAGTTTAATGACTATATTATGCATTTACATGTCTGATAGAAGCTTGGATAAACAGGAGAGTCTCTGCCTCCCTGAAAAGAAATCCTAATGAATTGGATTCCCTTTGGCTAAAGGAAAAAAAACAAAACAAAACTGGAGCCAGCTGTCTCAGCTAGAGAGAGCAAAGAGGAAGTTTAAAAAAGAGAGAGCGCAGCGGAAGCCAGAAGAAGACACTTGCCAGAAGGTATACTTCTTCAGCTGATGGACTTTTGTGGTCTGTAGAGGATGAGGCTCCACGTTTATGGTCAAGGACCTAGGGTCCCAGACAAGCTCCACAGTAAAGTGATGGTATGACTTGAACAAGATGCTAATTTTTTACTTTTTTTGATCCCTCCTTTCCTTATTTTGGAAAATGCAGGTGCTCATAGTATTAACGACCTCACAAGGTTGTTATGAGAATAAACAACGCTTCAGTTTCAAAGTAATTTGGAAAGAAGTGCTTGTTCTGATATGCTATCCAAACGTTCCTTGGGTATTTAGACAAAATCGTGTTTGAATGCCTACTGTGTGCAAACACTGGGCATAACAAGAACAACAGTGCTTGGCATTTAACCTCAAGAACCTGTTCAGTCCAGTCAGTTCAGTTCAGTCACTCAGTTGTATCCGACTCTTTGCGACCCCATGAATCACAGCACGCCAGGCCTCCCTGTCCATCACCAACTCCCGGAGTTCACTCAAACTCACGTCCATTGAGTTGGTGATGCCATCCAGCCATCTCATCCTCTGTCGTCCCCTTCTCCTCCTGCCCCCAATCCCTCCCAGCATCAGAGTCTTTTCCAATGAGTTAACTCTTCGCATGAGGTGGCCAAAGTATTGGAGTTTCAGCTTCAGCATCATTCCTTCCAGTGAACACCCAGGACTGATCTCCTTTAGAATGGACTGGTTGGATCTCCTTGCAGTCAAGGGACTCTCAAGAGTCTTCTCCAACACCACAGTTCAAAAGCATCAATTCTTCGGTGCTCATCTTTGTCCAACAAAGGTCTGTCTAGTCAAGAACCTGTTAGGCAATGTGAAAAGTGAAATATGTGAAAGGATCACCAGACTACTGTGGCGCTGGAACTTATACCAGGCAATCTGCTCTTTGAACATGGGGTCATCTGTGTTGTCCATGATTATAAGAAGGCTCTTCATGTCTTACAAAGCAGATTTCAGGCTCCTTGAGGCTAGGGCCATGGCTTCTTTTCCTTCCTACAGAAACATATATAGTGTTGAGTGAATCATATCTATTACCATGTGGAGGGCTCTCTCTGGACTAGGCTCTTGTTGAGATCTTTTAGATATATTTTATTTTTATTTAAAAAACTTTAAAAGCCCACTGAATTGCACACTTTTTTATTTTTTAAACTTAATGAATTATGTATTTCTGCTTGCATCATGTCTTAGTTGTGGCCCCATGGTATGTGGGATCCTAGTTCCCAGACTTGAGAATGAACCCTTGTGCCCTGCATTGAAAGGTATATTCTCAACCACTGGACCACTGGGGAAGTAGGCTCCTTGAAGGTATCCCATGGACTATAGCCCACCAGACTCCTCTGTCCATGGAACTCTTCAGGGAAGAATACTGGAGTGGGTTGCCATTTCCTACTCTAGGGGATCTTCCCGACCCAGGGATTGAACCCGGGTCCCCTGCATTGCAGGCAGATTCTTTACCAGGGGATAAGGCCATGACTTCTTTCCCCTCCTACAGCAACACGTATTGTGTCAAGCAAGCCTTATCTATAACCTTGCATGGAGGCTCTCTCTAGACTAGGTTCTGTGTTGAGATGTTTTAGTTGTATTTTTAGATAGATTGTATGTGATCTTTCTGAAGAAGGAAATAGCAACCCGCTCCAGTATTCTTGCCTGGAGAATTTCACGGACAAAGAAGCCTGGTAGGCTACAGTCTGTGGGGTCCCAAAGAGTTGGACATGACTGAACTATCACTATGTGATCTTTAAAACAACTCTATGAGACAAGTAATAGGGTTATTTCAATATTCCAGTGAGAAAACGGAGGCACAGAACAGTTAAAGAGCTGTCAAGCGGCCTCTCAGCTGGTGAGTGGTGGAGTCAGAATTTGAACCTCGAATAATCTACCTTCACAGCCTATATTCTTAGCTGCTGTGCTGAAGCTCTGGAAACGTGTTAACTGGTTGCTAAATTCATCTAGGGTCTAAAGTAGAGAACTTGGTGTTGCGTTTAAGAGAAGGCATGAGGTGAAGTACTGGAGAGCCCAGAGTTGTGAGAGGGAGCCTTTGAGCTCTTATCCTGGTCCTGGGGCTGGCGGGGTTGGGAGGGGAGGGGGTGTTCCTATAGATTGACGTTTTCCTGGTCCTGCACTATGAGAACCAGGAATACTTTCTCTCGTTTGGAAACAACCAATTAAAGATGCCTGGACTTCCCTGGTGGTTCAGTGGATAAGAATCTGCCTGCCAATGCAGGGAATATGGGTTCGATCCCTGGTCCAGGAATGCTCCACATGCCATGGAGCCACTAAGCCTATACTGCGCCACAAATACTGAACCACAAATACTGAAATGACTGAGGGGAATAAACACCCCAACTCCTCTCTCTTGTACCTGCTCATTTCGGGCCACTCACATAAGTTTCACCCAACCAGATGCCAGAGAGCAGGAGAGCCAGCTCATGTATTTATAGCAGTCAGCAATCTGAACACAGAGTAGAGAAAGGGGCTGGACGGTCAAATGGAGAACACCCAGTGCCTGTGTGCACAGAAGTGAGTAGAAGCTGCTCTAAAAATAACCAAGAGGCTCTCAACGGGGAAGTATCTAAATGAATGGTGACACATCCACTCTAGGGAACATGGTGCAGCAGTCACAAGGATGGAAGAGATCAATAAATATTGGTATGGATGGATCACTGAGATGTATCCTTGAATGGTGAAGCAGATTGCAGAAAGATACTTGGAGTGGATGGTGTGTTTATCTCTCTCTCTCTCTCTCTCTCACACACACACTCACACACTATGATAAATCTATTAAATGCTCTTAAGTCTACTGTTTATTATGGTGTATGGTGTATATGTATATACACATGCATAAGGTCTGGAATGGACTTCCCTGGTGGCTCAGATGGTAAAGTGTCTGCCTACAATGCAGGAGACCTGGGTTCAATCCCTGGGTCAGGAAGATCTCCTGGAGAAGGAAATGGCAACCCACTCCAGTATTCTTGCCTGGAAAAACCCATGGACCAAGGAGCCTGATAGGCTACAGTCCAAATGATAATAGTAGACTGCACCAGAGTGTAGGAAGAGGCTGGGGGGTCAAAGGGAACTTTAGTTGTGGTAGACACCGGTGGTGGTCATTTCCTACCCTCTTCCATTCTTTCATGCTAATAATTCAAATTTTGTTCAAGTATTAAAGGGCAACACTGTACTCAGGGAAGGCAGGTCCAGACATGGCTGATCTAAGTCAAGTACACTTAGACCAGTTCTCTTTCCCTGTGATTTATTTAGTGGTAGGCATGCTACCTAGTCTGCTGGTGACTTCTACCAGTACTTTTTTCTCTAATAACAAAGAGAAAATGTAGTGGACAAAGAGTCTGCCTTTGCACTTCCTTTCTGTCTTAGAGTGGTGTTGTTTGAAAATGTGATGCTTGGAGCCATGGCAACCCTCTTATGACCATGAGGCAGAGACTTGGAAAATGGTGGAGTTCATTCTGGCATACAGACATCTCGGTGTTTTAAAGCAGATATTTTTCTTCTTCAAACTTCTTGTGGCCTGAGATATTTAAATGCCTTTATTGCTTAACCCACTGTTAGGCAGGCATTCTGATACAATTAAATACATCCTAACTAAGGCAGTGGGCTTCCCAGGTGGCTCAGTGGTAAAAAATACATCTGCCAATGCAGGAGATGCAAAAGACGCAGGCTCAGTCCCTGGGTCAGGAAAATCCCCTGAAGTAGGAACTGGCAATCCACTCCAGCATTCTTACCTGGAAAATCCCATGGACAGAGGAGCCTGGCAGGCTACAGCCCATGGGTTGCAAAGAGTTGAACATGACCGACTGACTGAGCACGCAGCCAACCAATGCAGTAGCTTAATCTGAACTAGCTTAAGTATTTTCTTAGGAGAATTTATTCCTATGCTGCTGATGTAATTGAGCATTTGTTTGTGAAGCTCCCTCAGGGGTTGTGCTTCATCTCCAGAATGGATCTGGCTCACCTACTGGCTTCCCAGGGCTCTCTCCACCCTTCAGGTCCTTGTTTGTCTCGTCCTCTGGACTGCTTTGATTGGTGGTACATGTGGACAACAGTTTAGGAATAAACCCTCTGTTCCCTCCTGAAGCCACTCCATCCCCTGTACCCTCTCAGATTGGGGGGCCCTTCCCACATAACTCTCTGCAGGGCAGGAGGCTGCTGTTCAGTAACCAAAGAGATCTGGGGAGACTGGAAAGGTGCAGGGCAGGAAAGGCCATTAGGACCAGGCCTAAAGCCGAGAACCCCGTGTCTGGGCAGGATTCCTTTGTTCCGCACCTAGGCCAGCTTATGTATGTTATAAACATGCATACATTCATTCTAGGTTTATCCAGGGACTTCTATGGCTCCTGTGATTTCTGCGGGTGCTTTTAAATCTCTAGCACTCACTGCCTCTGCTGGAGGTCCTAGATGCTGGATTTTAAGCCCACAGAGATGAAGTATGTGAAAACAGCTTAAAGAGGAGCATGAGTGGCTTGGGTAGGTTTGCCTCTGCGAAGGGTCACTCTGGGGGCCGAAGACCACTGCAGGGCCTTTCTGGCAGGTTGAGGGAGGGAAGCTGACATTTCAGTTCAGGTCCAGGGGAGAGAGTACGGGGGAGGGAATCAGTGCAAACTCCTAGCTTCCTTTCACTGTGGCTCTACCCATGGTGGCAAGGCATGTTTTCTGTCTTCTTCAAAGCAAGGGCAGAGGTCTTTTGGAGGCTATTTTCAGGGATGTTTCAGAGAACTTTCTCTAAAGGTCTTCCTTTGTGGCATTTGGCGGTCAGTCCCTCATTAATCATTTCCTTTGAGACAGGAGGGCTCGGCAGGGGGATGGAAGACTGGGACTTGAGTTGTTCCTTTGTCACCCTGCCCTCTGCACCCCTACTGTGAGTGGCCGGACCTCCTTCCTCCCTGCTTCTCCACCTACCCTCTTCCACTTCGCTGCCCTCAGGGTCACAGGAAAGAGCTAGGTGGGAGGCTGGGAGGGAGGGAGAAGAAAGAGCCAACTTTAGCCTCAGATGCCCAGCTGCTTTATTATGCATGCCTTCCTCTTTCTCACTGTTTTTTGGAAAGGCTGAAAATAAACACTTTTGTAATACTGACTTGTAATTCACACTTTCCTGACAAGTTACTCACACTGCAGCCCCAGCCGCTCAAAGAGGGGTTTGACGCAAGCCTTTTTCAGCAGGCGCTTTCTAATTCAGAATGTTCTAGCACATGATCTTGCTACTTCTAAACTAGTCGAGGGGCTGAGGAGGGAATCTGGGAGCCTTGGGCCAGAACACCACCAGGGTCTCCACTACAAATTCAGACTCTGGTCCTCGGGGGTGCTGTTCAACTCACTTTTCAAGGCATGCTGTGGAATCTCTGAAAACCTCTTATTAACTCAAGACCTGTATTCTATAGACCAGAGAAGTGACTCTCCCACTAAAATGACCAGACTGCTTAATGAGGAACTGGAATAAAACCCCAAGTTCTGGACTCCCAGACCATGTGTCTCCTAGTAAGCTATGCTTTATTCCTTTCTTGGACTTTCTTTAAGTTTTTACTGGGTTGACCAAAAAGTTCATGCAGGTTTTTAAAAAACCTGCATGAACTCTTTGGTCAACCCAATAAGATGGAAAGTTTCAAACATACACAAAAGTAGAGAAGCAAGTTTAATGAACGCACAGGTACCCATTAGTTAGTTGCAGTAACCAGTAGTGGTCTGACATTTTCATTTGATCTGATCCACAACATCCTCCTTTGCAATCAGACATTATGTCATTTGATCTGTTAATACAGCCGTGTGTATCTGTAACAGAAAGCTTTTAAAAATAACACAACCACAGTACCATTATCACACCCACAAAATGAACATCTCTTAGTGCCATAATGCTTGTGTGTGTGTGTGTGTGCTCAGTCACATCCGACTCTTTGTGACCCCATGTAGCCCACCAGGTTCCTCTGCCCATGGAATTTTCCAGGCTAGAATATTGGAGTGTGTTGCCATTTCCTACTCCAAGCCATCGAACCTGTATCTCTCACGTCTTCTGCATTGGCAGGTGGATATTATCTAGCTCATATTCAATATTCTCCATTTATGTCATAAATGTCTTTTACAGCTTGTTTAAATCAGGATCCAAACAAGATCCACACATTGTATTTGTTGATTTTTTAAAAAGGTTTTTTAAACTGTAATTGTCTGCCCTCCCATACTTTCCCCAGACCTAATGTTTGTTGAAAAAACTGGGTCATCTGTACTTTTCGAATTTCCTGAATTCTACATTCAGGTTGTATCCTGCTGGTTGGTGTCCCTTAATGTATTTCTCCATCCCATTTCCTGGAAGTTGGTACTTAGATGTAGAGCCATGGTTCTCACCTGGAAGAGATCGCCACCTCCTTCCTCCCCTCCATTTGGCAAAGTGTAGAGGCACATTGATTGTCACAGCCAGGTGATGATGCTATTCGCATCTAGTGGGTAGAGGCCAGAGAAGCTGCTAAACGTCCTATACACACAAGAAATTATGTGTCCCCAAGTGTGAATTTTGAGAAACCCTGACTGAGAGACTTGATTAGATTCAAGTTTTCTTTTTTGTGAGGGAGGCAAGGATATTTCATAGGCAGTGCTGAGAACTTCCTGTGGCATCAGGAGGAGGATACTCTGTCTCACGTTAAGGTGATCCTAATGTCCATCAGTGGGTTTAGGAGGTGTCAGCCTGACATGCCCATTATCAAGTTAGTGACACAGGTATCTGGAGAGTAAGAGAGAGCCTCCTTAAGAGCTGAAAACCAGGTGTGTCTTGGGCAAATAGGGATATATGGCCATCTCCTATCTATTGACTTTGCAAGAGCTTTATTCAGCTTTAACTAAATCTCTTCAAGAAAATTAGAGATACCAAGGGAACATTTCATGCAAAGATGAGCACAATAAAAGACAGAAATGGTATGGCCCTAACAGAAGCAGAAGATATTAAGAAGAGGTGGTAAGAATACACAGAAGAACTATACAGAAAAGATCTTCATGACCCAGATAGAGATCCACTCCCCCATGGGATGGAGAAATATGTTAAGGGACACCAACCAGCAGGATACAATCTGAAGGTAGAATTCGGGAAATTCGAAAAGTACAGATGACCCAGTTTTTTCAACAAACATTAGGTCTGGGGAAAGTATGGGAGGGCAGACAATTACAGTTTAAAAAACCTTTAAAAAAACCCAACAAAAACAATGTGTGGATCTTGTTTGGATCCTGATTTAAACAAGCTGCAAAAAGACATTTATGATATAAATGGAGAATATTGAATATGAGCTAGATAATGACCCACCATGGTGTGATCACTCACCTAGAGCCAGACATCCTGGAATGCAAAGTCAAGTGGGCCTTATGAAGCATCACTACAAACAAATCTAGTGGAGATGATGGAATTCAAATCCTGAAAGATGATGCTGTGAAAGTGCTGCATTCAATATGCCAGCAAATTTGGAAAACTCAGCAGTGGCCACAGGACTGGAAAAGGTCAGTTTTCATCCCAATCCCAAAGAAAGGCAGTGCCAAAGAATGCTCAAACTACCACACAATTGTACTCATCTCACACTCCAGCAAAGTAATGCTGAAAATTCTCCAAGCCAGGCTTCAACAGTACATGAACCGTGAACTTCTAGATGTTCAAGCTGGACTTAGAAAAGGCAGAGGAACCAGAGATCAAATTGCCAATATCTGCTGGATCATTGAAAAAGCAAGAGAGTTCCAGATAAACATCCATTTCTGCTTTATTGACTATGCCAAAGCCTTTGACTGTGTGGATCACAACAAACTAGAAAATTCTTCAAGAGATGGGAATACCAGACCACCTGACCTGCCTCCTAAGAAATCTGTATGCAGGTCAGGAAGCAACAGTTAGAACTGGACATGAAACAACAGACTGGTTCCAAATCAGGAAAGGAGTATGTCAAGGCTGTATATTGTCACCCTGCTTATTTAACTTATATGCAGAGTACATCATGAGAAATGCTGGGCTGGATGAAGCACAAGCTGGAATCAAGATTGTTGGGAGAAATATCAATAACCTCAGATATGTAGATGACATCACCCTCATGGCAGAAAGTGAAGAAAAACTAAAGAGCCTCTTGATGAAAGTGAAAGTAGAGAGTGAAAAAGTTGGCTTAATACTCAACATTCAAAAAACGAAGATCATGACATCTGGTCCCATCACTTCATGGCAACTAGATGGGGAAACAATGGAAACAGTGACAGACTTTATTTTTTGGGCTCCAAAATAACTGCAGATGGTGACTGCAACCATGAAAGTAAAAGATGCTTGCTCCTTGGAAGAAAAACTATGACCAACCTAGACAGCATATTAAAAAGCAGAGGCATTACTTTGCCAACAAACATCCATTTAGTCAAAGCTATGGTTTTTCTAGCAGTCATGTATGGATGTGAGAGTTGGACTATAAAGAAAGCTGAGCACTGAAGAATTGGTGGTTTTGAACTGTGGTGTTGGAGAAGACTCTTGAGAGTCCCTTGGACTGCAAGGAGAGCCAACCAGTCAATTCTAAAGGAAATCAGTCCTGAATATTCATTGGAAGGACTGATGCTGAAGCTGAAATTCCAATACTTTGGCCACCTGATGTGAAGAACTGACTCATTTGAAAAGACCCTGATGCTGGGAAAGATTGAAGGCGGGAGCAGAAGGGGATGACAGAGGATGAGATGGTTGGATGGCATCATGCAATGGACATGTGTTTGAGTAGGCTCCAGGAGTTGGTGATGGACAGGGAAGCCTGGTGTGCTGCAGTCCATGGGGTTGCAAAGAGTCGGACATGATTGAGCGACTGAACTGAGCTGAACTGAAATTTCTTTCTCTCCTCCCTGTTATTTTTTTGTTAATAGATATTTATTGGAGTACAGTTTATTCAAAATGTTAGTTTCTGGGCTTCCCTGGTGGCTCAGTGGTAAAGGATCTGCCTTCCAATGTAGGAAACATGGGTTCGATCCCTGATGGGGAAGATCCCACATGCTTTGGAGCAACTAAGCCCATGTGTCACAACTATTGAGATTGTGCTCTTAAGCCTGGGAGCTGCAACTACTGAAGCTCTCATGCCCGGAGCCTGTGCTCAGCAACAAGAAAAGAGCTCCCATTGCAGCTAGAGAGCAGTCCCCACTCTTGACAGCTACAGAAAGTCAGAGCAGCAACAAAGACCTAGCACAGCCAAAAATAAACATTTTTTTAAAATGTTAATTTCTGCTGTACAACAAAATGAATCAGTTACACATGTACATTTATCCACTTTTTTTAAGATTCTTTTCCTATATAGGTCATTACAGAGTATTGAGAAGAGTTCCCCGTGCTACACAGTTATCTATATTATTAATTATCTATTTTATATATAGTAGTATGTATATGTCAATCCCAATCTCCCAGTTTATCCCCCCTTACTCCCATAGTTTAGTTCAGTTCAGTTCAGTTCAGTCGCTCAGTCGTGTCCAACTCTTTGCAACCCCAAGAATCACGGCATGTCAGGCCTCCCTGTCCATCACTAATTCCCGGAGTACACTCAGACTCACGTCCATCAAATCAGTGATGCCATCCAGCCATCTCATCCTCTATCGTCCCCTTCTCCTCCTGCCCCCAATCCCTCCCAGCATCAGACTCTTTTCCAATGAGTCAACTCTTCCCATGAGGTGGCCAAAGTACTGGAGTTTCAGATTTAGCATCATTCCTTCCAAAGAAATCCCAGGGCTGATCTCCTTCAGAATGGAGTGGTTGGATCTCCTTGTAGTCCATGGGACTCTCAAGAGTCTTCTCCAACACCACAGTTCAAAAGCATCAATGGTTACTCCCATAGTAACCATGTTTATTTTCTACATTTATAATTCTATTTCTGTCTTGTAAATTAGTTCATTTGTACCCATATTTTTGGATTCCACATGTAAGTGATATAATATGACATTTGTCTTTTCTCTGTTTGACTTTCCCCCAGTTTTTATAAAAGTTACAGGTGTACATAAAGACCCACTTTATTCTCCTAGACTTGCTGAAGCAATTTCCTCGTCCGTTCCTGTTTTCCCTTCCCAAGAGGCAACCATTTTCAATTTTTTCAGCTGGTTCTTTTAATATTTAGCTTTGCATGACCTAGTAATGGGCTTAAATGGCTGCTTCTTGGGCAATTTAAATTTGGGGCATTTTCTAATGACTGCTCCCTAACGAACACAATCATTTCTCTGCTCCCTAACGAACACAATCGTTTCTCTATCTTTCCAATAGTGTTCCCCAGTCCCCCATTCAAGTAGTTTTTCTATCCCTTTTATGTTCTCAGAATAGTTAAATTCTAACTTGAGTTGTCTGGTCATGTAAAAGAGAAGGATATTTTAAAGCCAATTAGAAGCTCTGATCTTGTGAATGGGGCTTGTTGATTGTGGACCTCATCATAGGGTTATCTGACTGTTTCTTTAGGAAATCTCCAGTGTCACAGTGTTTAAGCCTTTCTTCTTGGGCCAATAGGATTGCTCAGAGAAGACTTCCAGCCTACTGCCTGGAGGAGATAGGCCTGGCTGCCCGGGTTCCAGGAGCCAAGTGGGGCTAGAGGGCTGACAGTCTCAGTATTCAGTACACAGACTTTCATGTTTTGTCATAAGTTCCTTGCCATCAATTGTACCTGCTGTGTCCTGGACCCTCTGTTACCTTCCTCTAGAAAACAGCCTGAGTCTAACAGCAGGATTGTGGAAGAGCAGTTGCCCAGTTGCACAGAGCTGGGGAGGGAACCTAGAGATCAAACTATTGTATGCATTTTTAAACAGCTTTATTGAGGTATAATAGACATACCATAAGTAGCACTTGTTTACAATGTACAATTTGATAAGTGGGTATATACCTTATGAATGTACACACTTGTGAAACCATCACCACAGTCAAGATAACAAGCATATTGGGACTTCCGTGGGGGTCCCGTGGCTAAGACATCACACTCCCAGTGCAGTGGGGCCAGGTTCGATCCCTGGTCAGGGAAATAGATCCCCCATGTTGCAACTAAAGATCCTGCATGCAACAATTAAGATCCAGCACAGTCAAATATAGAAGTAAATACATAAATATTTTTTGAAAATATATTGAGCATGTTAACCACCCTACACTTTTCTATCTGTCCCCAGGCAAATATTCATTTTCTAAATGTCGCTATAGATCACTATGCATTTCTAAAATTTTACGTAAATATAATCATACATTTTGTGCTCTTTGGGGGAGGGATTCTGGCTCCCCCCCCCCCCCTTAGTATATATATATTTTAGAGTTTATTTATTTGTTTTTGGCTGCACTGGGTCTCTGTTGCTGTGGGCGGGCTTCCTCTAGTTGTGGTGAGTAGGGGCTGCTCTCTAGTTGCAGAGCACGGGCTTCTCACTGCACTGGCTTCTCTTCCTGCAGAGCAAGGACACCAGGACATGTAGGCTCAGTAGTTGTGACACACAGGCTCTAGAGTGCAAGCTCAGTTGTTGTGGTACACAGGGTTAGTTGCGCCATGGCCTGTGGGATCTTTTCAGACCAGGAGTCAAACCTGTGTCCCCAGCATTGGCTGGCAGATTCTTAATCACTGGACCACCTGGAAAGCCCCCAGTGTAATTATTCTGAGATTCATCCGTGTTGTTGAGTGTATCTATATTTCATTTCTTTTATTGCTAACTGGTATCTTATTGTATCAATAGGTCACAATTTACTCACTTGTTGTTGGGCATTTGGATGGTTTCCAGGTTTTGGTTATTACAAATAAAGCTGTTATGAACATTCATAGGCAAGTTGCAGTGTAGACAGAATTTTCCACATCTCTTGGGTTAACACTTAGGAGTGAAGTGACTGGACCATTAGGTCAGTTCCGTTCAGTCGCTCAGTCGTGTCTGACTCTTTGCGACCCCATGAATCGCAGCACACCAGGCCTCCCTGTCCATCACCAACTCCCGGAGTTTACTCAAACTCACATCCATCGAGTTGGTGATGCCATCCAGCCATCTCATCCTCTGTCGTTCCCTTCTCCTCTTGCCCCCAATCCCTCCCAGCATCAGAGTCTTTTCCAATGAGTCAACTCTTCGCATGAGGTGGCCAAAGTACCGGAGTTTCAGCTTTAGCATCACTCCTTCCAAAGAACACCCAGGACTGATCTGCTTTAGAATGGACTGGTTGGATCTCCTTGCAGTCCAAGGGACTCTGAAGAGTCTTCTCCAACACCCCAGTTCAAAAGCATCAATTCTTCAGCACTCAGCTTTCTTCACAGTCCAACTCTCACATCCATACATGATCACTGGAAAAACCATAGCCTTGACTAAACGGACCTTTGTTGGCAAAGTAATGCCTCTGCTTTTGAATATGCTATCTAGGTTGGTCTTAACTTTCCTTCCAAGGAGTAAGCATCTTTTAATTTCATGGCTGCAATCACCATCTTCAGTGATTTTGGAGCCAAAAAAATAAAGTCTGACACTGTTTCCACTGTTTCCCCATCTATTTGCCACGAAGTGATGGGACCAGATGCCATGATCCTAGTTTTCTGGATGTTGAGCTTTAAGCCAACTTTTTTACTCTCCTCTTTCAGTTTCATCAAGAGGCTTTTTAGTTGCTCTTCACTTTCTGCCTTAAGGGTGGTGTCATCTGTATATCTGAGGTTATTGATATTTCTCCCAGCAATCTTGATTCCAGCTTGTGCTTCTTCCAGTCCAACATTTCTCATGATGTACTCTGCATATAAGTTAAATAAGCAGGGTATATATAGCCAGTCTGTGGCTTGTCTTTTCAGTCTCTTAACAATGTTTTTCAGAAAGCAAATGTTCTTAATTTTGATGAAATCCAATTTATCGATCTTTTTCTTTTATTCATTGATCTTTCGGTGTTGTGCCTAAGAACTCTTTGCTTAATCTAAGGTCACAAAGACGTTCTCCTCTTTTCTTCTAGAAGTTTTATACTTCTAGGCTTTAGATTTGGGTCTGTGATCCATTTTGAATAAATTTTAAAAATATGGTGTGAGGTATGGATCAGACTTATGTTTTTTGTATATGGATATCCAGTTGTTCTGGCATCATTTGTCAAAAAGACTCTGCTTTCCCAATAAATTGCCTTTGCACTTTTGCAAGGATTTGTTTCTGTATTCTCCATTCTAACCCATTGTTCTACTTGTTTCTCTTGAATTCAATACCATACTGTCTTGATTACTGTAGCTTTATACTAAATCTTGAAGTTGGGTAGTGTAAGTCTTCTACTTTAGTCTTTTTTTTTTCTAAGTTGAATTAGCTATTTTAGGTACTTCTCATTTACAAACAGATTCTAGAATCAGCTTCTTAATGTTAAAATTAACAGTGTAATGTAAAATACTCATTGGGATTTTGGCTGAAATTGTAGTGCCTCTGTAGATCAAATTGGGGGAGTTTGTAGCTTAGCAACATTGAGCATTCCAACCCAATAAAACAGTATATCTCCCTATTTATTTAAATATTCTTTATCTTTCTTTGAGATGTTTTTTTAGTTCTCATTATATAGGACTTACACATCTTTTGTCAGATTTATCCCTAAGTATTTCATAGTTTTAAATGGTATTGAAAATGGTATTATATTTTAAATTCTATGTCCTATAACTTGTTGCTAGTATATGCTGCTGCTGCTAAGTTGCTTCAGTCGTGTCCGACTCTGTGCGACCCCATAGACGGCAGCCCACCAGGCTCCCCCGTCCCTGGGATTCTCCAGGCAAGAACACTGGAGTGGGTTGCCATTTCCTTCTCCAATGCATGAAAGTGAAAAGGGAAAGTGAAGTCGCTCAGTCGTGTCCGACTCTTGTTGCCGGTATATAGTAATGTAATTTGAGTTTTGGGGGCGAGGGTGAAGGGTACACCACCTGGCTTGCGGAATCTTAGTTCCTAGAACCTGTGCCCCCTGCAGTGGAAGCTTGGAGTCTTAACCACTGGACTGCCAGGGAATTCCCATAATTTTATTTTTTTAACATTATTCTTATATATTGAAACTTTACTAAACTCATTTATTAATTCTAGTAGCTATTTTTGTACCTTGTGTAGGATTTTCTACATAGATAATCACATCATCTGTGAATAAAGACAATATTACTTCTTCTTTTCCAACCTGGATACCTTTGTTTCTTTGTCTTGCTTATTTGCAGTGGCTAGAGCCTGTTCAATTTAGGATCTATGTGCTGAGAGCAAACATCCTTTCTTCTTTCTGATGTTATTGGTAAAGCAATCAGTATTTCATCACTAAGTATTGATATGGTGTTGGCTGTAGGTTTTCCTAGATATTCCTTATCAGGTTGCAGAAGTTCCTGTATGTACTTTGTTGAAATTTTTTATCAGGAAAGTTAGATTTTCTTTTTTGTATCTATTGAGATGGTCACACTGTTTTTCTTTTTAAATTTGTTGACATAGTGAATTCAATGTATTGATTTTCAAATGTGAAATTAACCTTGTAATGCTAGGATGAAACCTGCTTGGTTATATGATTCTTTTTATATGTTGACTTGCTAAAATTTTAAGAAATTTGCACCTACAAATTTCTAATCACTGTGTTGTACACCTTAAGCTAATATAATATTGTATATCAATTGTTAGAATCTAAAAAACAGAAATTTGCCTCTATGTTCCTGAGGAGTATTGATGTGTCATTTTCTTTTCATGCAATCAATGCCTTTGTCTGGTTTGATGTCATTGACTACTGGCCTCATAGGACTCCTCACTTCCGCTTTATTTTTCCAAAAGAGTTTGTATAGAATTAGCATTACTTCCTTAAGCTTTAGGTATTGTCATTATTTTTTTTCTTAATCTACTTTGGGTTTCATTTGGTCTTCTTTTTCTAGTCTCTTAAATTGGAGGAAAGCTGAGTTGTTGATTTGAGACTTTCTTTTTTTTTTTACCCTAACAAGTGTTTCAGTTCAGTTCAGTTCAGTTCAGTCACTCAGTCGTGTCCGACTCTTTGCAACCCCATGAATCGCAGCACGCAAGGCCTCCCTGGCCATCACCAACTCCTGGAGTTCACTCAGACTCATGTCCATCGAGTCAGTAATGCTATCTAGCTATCTCATCCTCTGTCGTCCCCTTCTCCTCTTGCCCCCAATCCCTCCCAGCATCAGACTCTTTTCCAATGAGTCAACTCTTCACATGAGGTGGCCAAAGTACTGGAGTTTCAGCTTTAGCATCATTCCTTCCAAAGAAATCCCAGGGCTGATCTCCTTCAGAATGGAGTGGTTGGATCTCCTTGTAGTCCATGGGACTCTCAAGAGTCTTCTCCAACACCACAGTTCAAAAGAATCAATTCTTCATGCTCAGCCTTCTTCACAGTCCAACTCTCACATCCATACATGACCACAGGGAAAACCATAGCCTTGACTAGACGGACCTTCGTTGGCAAAGTAATGTCTCTGCTTTTGAATATGCTATCTAGGTTGGACATAACTTTCCTTCCAAGGAGTAAGCGTCTTTTAATTTCATGGCTGCAGTCACCATCTGCAGTGATTTTGGAGCCCAAAAAAATAAAGTCTGACACTGTTTCCACTGTTTCCCCATCTATTTTCTATGAAGTGATGGGACCAGATGCCATGATCTTCGTTTTCTGAATGTTGAGCTTTAAGCCAACTTTTTCACTCTCCACTTTCACTTTCATCAACAGGCTTTTTGTTCCTCTTCACTTTCTGCCATAAGGGTGATGTCATCTGCATATCTGAGGTTATTGATATTTCTCCCAGCAATCTTGATTCCAGCTTGTGTTTCTTCCAGCCCAGCATTTCTCATGATGTACTCTGCATATAAGTTAAATAAGCAGGGTGACAATATACAGCCTTGACATACTCCTTTTCCTATTTGGAACCAGTCTGTTGTTCCATGTCCAGTTCTAACTGTTGCTTCCTGACCTGCATACAGATTTCTCAAGAGGCAGGTCAGGTGGTCTGGTATTCCCATCTCTTTCAGAATTTTCCACAGTTTATTGTGATCCACACAGTCAAAGGCTTTGGCATAGTCAATAAAGCAGAAATAGATGTTTTTCTGGAACTCTCTTGCTTTTTCCATGATCCAGTGGATGTTGGCAATTTGATCTCTGGTTCCTCTGCCTTTTCTAAAACCAGCTTGAACATCAGGAAGTTCACAGTTCACGTATTGCTGAAGCCTGGCTTGGAGAATTTTGAGCATTACTTTACTAGCATGTGAGATGAATGCAATTGTGTGGTAGTTTGAGCATTCTTTGGCATTGCCTTTCTTTTGCTATAGATTTCCGTCTTTAAGTCCTGCTTTAGTTGTACCCACAAATTTTGATGTATTTGATAAAGTGTTTTCACTTTCAGTTCAAATACTTTCTAATTTCTCTTTTTATTTCTTCTTTGACTCATGGGTTAAGAATTGTTAACTAATGTTTTAGTTTTCAAGCATTTGGGATTTTTGAGATAAATTTTTAATATTGACTTCTGTTGTAATTTCCTTTTGGTCACAGAATGTAGTTTATATGACTTAAGTCCTTTAAAATTTATGAAGATTTGTTTTATAGGCCCAGAGTAGGGACTATTTTGATAAATGATCTGTGTACACTGAAGAGTCATGTGTATTCTGGCTAATTTGGGGTGGAAATAAAAACTATCTCAGAATAGTAAGCCGGGACAATCATAGAGCTCATCTTTCTTTTCTGTTTCTCAGGGATGGCTGTACTTTGTTGCCTAGTATCCAATGTCTTGAGAACAACTGTTTCATATATTTTATCTGTTTTATCAATTGTGTCTCCTGAGGGAGTAAAACTGATTGCTGGTGCTCCATCTTGGCCTAATGGGAAATCTCGTCCAACTGCTTTTAATCAATATTCTTGTTGGTCCTGCCTTGAAAGTAAAAGTGTTAGTTGCTCTGCTGCTGCTGCTGCTAAGTCGCTTCAGTTGTGTCCGACTCTGTGCGACCCCATAGACAGTAGCCCACCAGGCTCCCCTGTCCCTGGGATTCTCCAGGCAAGAACACTGGAGTGGGTTGCCATTTCCTTCTCCAAAGCATGAAAGTGAAAAGTGAAAGTGAAGTCGCTCAGTCGTGTCCAACTCTTAGCGACCCCATGGACTGCAGCCCACCAGGCTCCTCCGTCCGTGGGATTTTCCAGGCAAGAGTACTGGAGTGGGCTGCCATTGCCTTCTCCGAGTTGCTCAGTCATGTCCAACTCTTTGTGACATCCAACTCTTTGTGACCCCATGGACTGTAGCCCACCAGGTTCCTCTCTCCATGGAATTCTCCAGGCAAGAATACTGGAGTAGTCATTCCCTTCTCCAGGGGATCTTCCTGACCCAGGGATCGCTCCTGGGTCACCTGCATTGCAGGCAGGTTCTTTATTGTCTGAGCCACCAGGGAAGTCCTATCTTAACCTTCTACTTTTAGAACTACCTGGTTCTGACGATTCCTGAGCCTTTGAGAGGGGAGAGAGTTCTGAGATGTCAGTTGTGTTGTTCCTGGCTTTCCTCACTATTGGCTCTGGAATCTAATAAAAATTCTAGGACCATTACTAAACAGAGCTGGGAATACACAAGACACATTGAAATTAGACGATTATGCTGTCATTTTCTCACGTGTCTACATTGCCTTGGGCAGGACCTCAAACTCAAATACCCACAAGGACCCCTACCAGGAGCAGAAATGATACAGAGCACTGGTGCTAAAGAACAGGGAGGGGTGGGTGCTGACATAGCTCATCTTGTTTAGACAACCCTGCTCTAACTTTTGTGGCCTCATATCATCAGATCATCCATGAATTCAGGGATGCTGGAAACGTAAAATTTCATGCAAAATTTCTTCTTTTAAAAATCTTGACAAGTAATCCAAATTTTTAAAAATGTTGTGGTTTAATTGAAAATTCAGCTAAGACTTTATCTGCCTTGTTGGACTGCCCAATTGGTACCTTTGGGCTTTCCTCCTTTGCATGTTCTTGCTCAATCATGCAGGCAACTTTCCCTCCTTCCTCGTGTCCCTGCTCCCCAAACACAGGCTCACTCAGGACTCTGGTTTGCCATGGCACTCGCTCTACCCCTAGTCTACACATTCTACACTCTACCCTATTCTACACTCTTCATTCAAGTGCCCAGCACCGTGGAACTGACTCAACGTCACAGTGTTTCGATTTGAGATTCCCAGAAGGGAGAATGTGATTGTCTAGCTTTGATCTCATCAACTGTGGTTGGAGAGAGTCAGTTGGGGTCATTTACTGTCCTCTGGGAACTTGGGTTGTGGCAAGGTTCAATGGATAGTGAGGAAATGATTGGCTTTCTATTGAAGAGGGCTAAATCATATGATGGAAGAGCTGGAAATGATCTTGGAAAATAATCTGGTCAGACATCATTGTATTACATAGGAAGGGCCTGGGGCTTAGAAAAGTGAAGTGGCTTCTCAAGGTTCAAAGACTTCATTAGTTAATAGCAGGGCTGGGTCTGGGATGTAATTGCCTAGCCAACTTTTCTTTCTTCTGTGTTCCATGAAAGCATTAAATACATCAGTATCCTTAATGCAATGCTTGAGGCAGAGTAGATAATCAATGAATATTTGTTGAATAAAGTGATGTACTGAGTTTTTTTCTATGATGTTAGTGTACTTTATAAGTTAGGGTAAGGTTTAGCTACATATAACAGAAAATCTTCAAAACAACAATTCCTATACAATGAAGATTTATTAAATTCTCATGTGAAAGAAATCTGGAGTTGGGATGGACATTTAGGATGTCAACAATAACTCTTTTTAAATTAAAAAAATTTTTTTTGGCTGAACTGTGAAGCACATGGGATCTTAGTTTCCTGACCACTGATCAAACCCATGTTCCCTGCATTGAAAGCACAGAGAAGGAAATGGTAACCCTCTCCAGTACTCTTGCCTGGAAAATCCCATGGACGGAGGAGCCTGGTGGGCTACAGTCTGTGAGGTCGCAAAGAGTTGAACAGGACTGAGCGACTTCACTTTCTTTCTTCTTTCTAACCACTGGACCATGAGGGAAGTCCCTAGCATGATAGCTCTGTTTCCAGATTTCTGTTTGTCTTCCTTAGTGCACAGCATCCATCCTGAAATTGGTCTTATAGCCCTGGAGCTTTAGCCATACACTTGAATTTCAAGATGGAAGAATATTGAATGGGTCCATGGCAAAAAAGTTTCCTGGAAGTTCCACTCAACTTTTGCTTAAATCTCACAGTTTGAAACCTAGACAAATGGTCCCACTTGGTTCCAAGGGAGGCTAAGAAAAGAAAATTGGGTATATTGTCCTCTTGATAAATCTGGGTTTTGTTAAAGAAGTAGGGTGTTATGGGTATTTGGTTGGCAAGAATTGAAAAGCGTGTCTGCCAGAATTGAAAAAGGTTACTAATTGATTAAAATGTTTCCTGTACTTTTGATATGCACAATAACCAGAGCAAGAATGTGCAGGTCTTTAAAGATAATTATCAGAAGAGGTGCAAACAGAACAAAATGCTGGTTTGGCTTAGATAATATTCCAAAGTTCTGGTTCAATTGTTTTAGAAAACATTGGTTCAATTGTTGTTCATATGCATTTAATAGGATTTTATTGGTTTTCATAGAAATCTTTTTGGGTGAGTCCACAATTTAGAAAAAATAGTGTTTTATTTCAGTTCAGTACTGGGTTTCACAAATTAGTGTGATTTCTTCCAATTTTTGGTTCATAACTTGGGCCACCTCCAGTTCCTAGTTATGATGTATCCACAGTAGGAATTTTGTAATTACGGTTTAGAATAGTAGACATAGGCCAGAGGACTGATTTCTGCACAGGCAGGAGTTTATTAATCCTGCTTTTCCTATGTACGAACTAATAATCCTAATGCCTTTGAATAATTCTAAATTTATCTCTGTGATTTGGTATGGCTGAAGGTTCCACTTGTGGAAGATGTGCCAAAATTAACACGTTAGCCTGTTTCATTCTTGCTCTGTAATTTAAAACTTCTCTCTTCTAACTCGTAAGTTTTGCATTCCGTGTTTTGAGAGTTCTTTTACCATGTTAGTTCTAGAACACTATTCTGGATTTTGCTTTGAAAAATGCAATGTTCCTCAGAAGATGCACTTAAAAGTAGAAATTGGGGACCTCCCTGCAAAGAGTCAAACACGACTGAGCAACTAAGTACAACAAAGCCACAACAGCTGGTGGTCCAGTGGTTAGGAATCTGCCTGCCAGCGCGGGGGATGTGAGTTTGATCCTGGTCCTAGAAGGTCCCACAAGCCGTGGAGCAAATAGCCCATGCTCCATGACTTCTGAGCCTGGAAGCCACAGCTACTGAAGCCCAAGCACCCTGGGACCCATGCTCTGCAGCAAAATAAGCCACCAAAATGAGACGTGCATGCACCTCAATGAAGAGTATCGCCTGCTCTGTGCAATTAAAGTCCATGTGCCACAGCTGCTGTTGCAAGACCCAGTGCAGCCAAAAATAGATAGATAACTAGCTAACTAAATAAAAAATGGCCAAATAAAAGTAGAGATTGTAAAAAGAAAAAAGAAGTAGAGATTGATGCTTCAATTTTTAAAATGGGGACTAGAGAGGTATTGTAAATTTCAGAAGTGGAACATGTGTTGGGAGTGATGGAACTTGATACAGGAAATCCAGGGCCCTCAAGGAAGTGTTTCAGCATTGCCACATAGCATACCATTTTAATGAAAAATTAGAGATCTGAATTCATATGAAATATCTCAACTTTTACATATGAGCCACTAATTAAAAAAAATTAAAATCAATAAATGGATCGCTATTCTGCAGCCCAAACAATATATGCTGTCAGGTCTGCTTCTTGGGCTTCTGGTTTTCAGGATCTGATTTAAATGCTCAACATTTTCCCATGTGCTTCTTGTTCTCTTCTGCACTTTCCTTGATGGTTTTGTACTCATTGTTTTGAATAGTAATGTTGGTAAGATATTTAAAAGTGGCTTCTTTCATTGGTGTTATCATATCACCTAAGATTCAAACTTGTCTAGGGAAGAATAACTCAATGAAAAGATGTTAATGAAACCAGGAATTCGGTTCTCTGGGTATAACCACATGCTTTTCATAGCCCTTGGCCACCTTTATGAAATTCATCTGGTCATTTTGCACATATGGCCACTGGTCATAAAGTAGACAAGGCCAGAGGATGTAAATGGTGCCTTACAACCCACCCCATAAAATCAATCAAGTAGCAGAAGATTTTATATGCTTCTCATTTATTTTCCAAAATACATTCTGTGAGTGCCAACTGTGTGCTGGGCCTGGGAAAGAGTGGCAAGTGCAGTGTAGAAGGGCAATGCATTTCTCTGGACTTCCCTTATGTGTTTTTAAGGGAATTAAGTGAACTGAAAGGGAAGGAGGCATTTGCTCTCTAGTGGTAAACTGTGATGATGTGAGCCTTGAAGCAGTCAGGAGACATAATTTATTCATTAGGGGAAAACTAGTCTAAGAGGATAAAACCAGTATGTTCAGAGAAGCATCATCTCTCACCTGGATATGGACCACCTTCCTGACTTGTCTTTCTTGGGCTCTACCCTTGCTCTCTGACAGTCTACTCACAATACCAAATCTGCCTTGGGTCCCCACCTCACACAACGCAAAAACTGAAGTCTTTATCATGGCGTATATGGCTTCCACAAGAGCTGATCCTGTTTGGCCTCCCTGCCCAAATCTCCCACAGTAATCACCTTCCTTCACTCTAATCCAATTGTTCTTCCTAAATGCTAGGTGAGACTCGGTGCAGAAGGTTCCTTGTTCCCAGGAAAATTTTCTGTAACTACTTCAAAACTAATGCTTAGTACTCCCCAAAACCATGCTCAAATCTCACCTTCTTGTGGAGGCTTAGTTAGTCAAATATGCTTGCCTAAACTTGACCTGCTTTCTTTTTTTTTTTCTTTTTTAGTTGCAGCATGTAAGATCTCTAGTTGCAGCATGTGAACTCTTAGTTGAGACATGTGGGATCTAGTTCCCAGACCAGGGCTCGAACCTGGGTCCTCTGCACTGGGACAGTGGAGTCTTAGCCACTGGGCCACCAAGAAAGTCCCTTGACCCAGAATTCTTAATCTTATCTATATATATCTTATCTATATAGACCTATATAGACATCATCAGGGTCTTGACAAAATTCTGTCTTTTGTTAAGGTATATCCTAAATACTTCTTTAACATGACCCCCCCTATCAGTGTAGTCAGTTTAGCAAAAAAGACAGTAAGGCTAATCGGACCTTAGGTTGGGTTGGATGAAATTTAAGACTGCTTCCTTTGTGAGGACTAACCAGAACAATTTTTGATTTGACTCAAGCTCATTGGCTATGTTCCCCCAAATGCTAAAAACCTATGATATAAAAATAATCATAATAGTAAGTTGCCATTATTATATAATTAATATACATTATTATTATTATTTTAAGATAGCTGACACCAATACAATATTTTTAACATGCCAGGGTGTCAGGCACTGTTATAGGTACTTTATGTATATTCACTCATATGCAATCCTCACAGTAGCCTTGCTGTCCTTTATATTAGTAAGAAAATTGAGACACAGATATTAAATAAACTACCCAAGTTCCCAGAGCTAATGAGTCATAGGGTCACAACTTAAATCAGGCATATGATTCAGAGTCCATGGTATTTTCCTTTTTATACGACAAGAGACTCCACCTCACACTGGTTTGAGCTAAGAGTGGAACGTATTGTATTCCCTTCTTACCAGTCCCTGGGTAAGGCCTTCATTCTGGCTCGATTCTGTCCAAGTACTGAGACCATTAGGATCTGGTGCTCTGTCTTCTTCTTGCCTTGGCTTCATTCCCAGGCAGCCTCTCTCCCCATGGTGACCCCAGAACTGTTAGGCTCACATTATCAACTTCAAGTTTAGAAGAGAGAAAATCTGTTTCCAGCGGTTCCTACATGAGTCTCAGGACAGAGTCTCAGTGAGTAATGGAGTCATAACTGAGCTGTGGTATGCCGACGGGTCAGATCTTGGTGGTGTGCCAACCTGTTCAATGCAGGTGGGTTCATTAGAACCACACAGGCCTAGAGTAGTGAGGGGATGTCCCCCAAAAGATGAATAGATGTGTTACAAGCAGGGAGATGGATAGCAGGCAAGGAAGAATACTGGATGGCTGCTATAAGAAGTTTGCTTGCTTGTTTTTTGTTTGCTTGCTCATTTTTTACTGTTGCTTTTGTTTTCACACATGAGGAATCTGAGGTTCATAATGACTAAGTAACTTGCCCAAGGCCATGGACGTAGAGACTATCTGACCAGGATTTGAATTCCAAAGCTGTGTCAGGCAGCCATTAAGATACACCAGATGTGGTTAGGATGGCAGGTGGCAGGGTGGTATATGTCTGGCCCCGTGTCCAGTCACACCACCACTTCTTGCTGCCTTTGAGCTCAGCTCTGAGTGGCTCCAGCTCCGTGACCACTAGAACTGGGCTTGTAGATGCAAGGCTGTGAAAGGTGACTGCAGTGGGTGGGGGATTGGCGCTTCCTTGAAATGGCAAACTCAGTGACCTAGAGGAACTGGCTTCCAAGGGCTAATTTGACTAATTTTAGGCTGCTAATTAGCCTTTGGGAATTATTTTTCACTCCAGAAATTTTCCAGTTTTATTTATACAGGGTGACTTAGCCTTTTCACAGACCACATCATTTCCTTATTTTTGGATCTGTTTTAGAAAACCACCAGTCCCCAGAGCCTCCCAAAAAGCAGTGCTGGAAGCTGAGGCATAGCTCAGAGCTGAGTGTCTATACCTTCAGAGGCAAGGAGGGTCTGGAGGCTAGAAGCCTGCACCCATTCTTCTTTCCTTCCTTCTGTCCTCCTTCCTTCTTCTCTCCCTCCCTCCCTCCCTTCCTCCTTAAAAACCCTCCATTCTTAGTTTGCTTGGCTCATACTCATTTATAAATGCTACTAAACATCTATTACAAGTAAAAAATTTTATGAAGAGTTTAAAACAAGACAGGATATGTTTTTGGACAGATGTTTATAATTTACTTTCAAAAAGTTCAGCATAGACAGAGAAACTCGAGTTTGTGCTATTTGGTTCAAGCTCCATCTCCAACGGTAGCATCTCTAGCCAAGAACACACAGTCCAGAGCCATATTCATTCTATTCAGGAAGCACGGACAGCTCCTACAAGCACCGCTGCTGCTGCTGCTAAGTCGCTGCAGTCATGTCTGACTCTGTGCGACCCCATAGACGGCAGCCCACCAGGCTCCCCTGTCCCTGGGATTCTCCAGGCAAGAACAGTGGAGTGGGTTGCCATTTCCTTCTCCAATGCATGAAAGGAAAAGTGAGAGTGAAGTCACTCAGTTGTGTCTGACTCTTAGTCACCCCATGGACTGCAGCCTACCAGGCTCTTCTGTCCATGGGATTTTCCAGGCGAGAGTACTGGAGTGGGGTGCCATTGCCTTCTCCCCTACGAGCACTAACCCTATTCATAGCTTGGCCAATACTTTATGCTTCATAGTAAGCACAGTGAATGTCAGAAAGGGGTTTTATTGTTGAAAATAGTAGTACTTGCACAGTGAAAGTGGGTTCCTGGTTTAATGAAATTGAATATATTCCAAATGTGGGGATGGGCTGAAATATTTCAAAGGCACTTGGATAAACAGGGTAGAAGAATCTAGCAAAGTCTGTAGCCTGAACTCTTAGGGTAGGCAACAGACTGCTGTCCTGTGCTTAGTCACTCAGTTGTGTCCAACTCTTTGCCACCTCATGGACTGTAGCCTGCCAGGCTCCTCTGTCCATAGGGATTCTCCAGGCAAGAATACTGGTGTGGGTTGCCATGCCCTCCCCCAGGGGATCTTCCCAACCCAGGGATCGACTCCAGGTCTCCTGAATTGCAGGGGGATTCTTTACTGTCTGAGCCACCAGGGAAACCCAAGAATACTGGAATGGGTAGCCTATCCCTTCTCCAGGGGATCTTCTCCACTAGGGTCTCCTGCATTGCAGGCGGATTCTTTACCAGCTGAGCCACAAGGGAAGCCCAGGCAACAGACAATGGATTCCTAAACGGTCCCATATCCAGCCAATGGTTTAGGAGAATTGTCACCTATGTGTGCAACAGAATCTTGTTTCTGGAATGTTGCCTGTCAGTCTCAGATATTTATTTATTTACTTGCCTGGGTCTTACTGGCAGCATACAGGATATTTAGTTGTGGCATGTAGGATTTAGTTCTCTGATCAGAGATCAAACCTGGGCCCCCTTTATTGGGAGAGCAGAGTCTTAGCCACTGGACCACCAGGGAGGTCCCTGTCAGTCTCAGATAAATCTTTCATATGAGGTGGTGGGCAGAGTATTTCCAAAGGTAGAGAGTTTACCCTTCATGGAGCTTATGGAACAAGCTTTATAAACAGTATTGTGTTTGCTTGTTGGTAAGCTGTTTTTTAGTAAATGTTTGTATATATGATAGAATTTGACCTGAAGTTTCCCAGCAATGTAACAGGGCAGGGAGGCTGTTTGGAAGCAGCTAATTCTCACCTTCTCCAACTTCTTCAGTGGCTACTGTTTTCACCAAAAAGAACCAAATTGACATCAGTTTTCAGTAGCTCCCTCTTTTTACAGAATGTGCAGTTTTAGCTAGATAAATGAATGATGGAAATAGCAGTTGGGACTAAAAACAAAACAAAACAAAAAACAGCCTCACAAAAGGACACCCCATGCTTCATACAAAGCATAAGCAGGAACAGGGGGCTTCAGAAAGGCAGGAAAGGGTGAATAGGACTTTTTCTCTTTGTTTTTCTTTATTGATGTCTGTTTAATTGAGGTATAGTTCACAGAACATAAAATCCACCACTGTCAAGGGCACAATTTGATGAGTTTTGACAAATATATGTGAGGAATCTTTGGGCTTTCCTGGTGGCTCAGTGCTAAAGAATTTGCCTGCCAATGCAAGAGATGTGGGTTCAATCCCTAGGTTGGGAAGATCCCCTGGAAAAAGAAATGGCAACCCGTTCTGATACTCTTGCCTGGAAAATTCCATGGACAGAGGAACCTGGAGGGCTGAAGTCCATGGGATAAAAGTCCCTGTCCAAGGAGTGGGACATGACTGAAAGACTGAGGGCACACGTGAGGAATTGGCCTGGCTAAGTGGCCGCCATCTTGCTGGTGTGGGTGGGGGTGGGCACGTGGGAGAGGCAGTGGGCTCTGGAGTGGTAGTGGCTCCCTTATGAGGTTAGTTCTTTAGCTGGGTTCTGAGCGTTGCTCTCAGAGAAGGCAATGGCACCCCACTCCAGTACTCTTGCCTGGAAAATCCCATGGATGGAGGAGCCTGGTAGGCTACAGTCCATGGGGTCGCTAGGAGTCGGACATGACTGAGCGACTTCACTTTCACTTTCCACTTTCATGCATTGGAGAAAGAAATGGCAACCCACTCCAGTGTTCTTGCCTGGGGAATCCCAGGGATGGGAGAGCCTGGTGGGCTGCCGTCTATAGGGTCGCAGAGTTGGACATGACTGAAGTGACTTAACAGCAGCAGAGCGTTGCTCTAGGAAGTTCAGCCTAAAGCCTATTTCTCTACTCCCACAGTGAGTTCAGCTGGAGTGGTTTTCAACATACATAACAAGTAATAGAGCAGGACACTGACTGACCTGCAAGGATGCTGTGACCAGTCAAAAGGGAAGTGGCTGTGAGCGGCCAGTCGGACCACAGGTGCACGCCAGCTGAATGTCAGCCTGAGGACAACCGATGTCCTTTTGAAAGTCCCTGTCTCCTTAAGCCATTTGTTGCCTAAAACCGAGAACCCTGACTTGAATAAAACTAGTCTTTAATGAGAGAGAAGAAGCAAGCAGGGAAAAGTAGATTTCATCTCAAGGGGGGCCAGGTGCTGGTTTCTATCACCCCCAGGACCCAACATATCTCTGTTCTTGCATAGTCTGGTTGTTCTGTGAGATTGCCCTGTATCCTTCCCATGGCTCCCTCTTTGACTTAAGTTGACCATTGTTTCTGACTTTGGCTAAATTAAACAGCTGAGAGCTTTGATGACCTCTTGGAAGCTGCCTCTTTGTAGAGGCAAACAACGGAAGTGTGGTTAGATCCCATGAGTTCCAAACAGGAATGAAAAACATGGATCGTACACGGTCTTTGTGAAAAGTGGTGTGCTCCTGTATCATTTTAAAATGGCATTTTAAAACTTATTTTCTCTATTAACAGAGCAATAGAAAATAGGTATAAGTGATAATATGGTGGCTTAGAGGAACAAGGCTATGTAATTAGCTCCCTTGAGAGCTTAGAAACCCTCACTTTGCATAGGAGACATTCCTGTCTTTCTTCCTTTAAAGAGATAGAAAATTAAAAATAAGAAAAAGCCTCAGTAGGTACTGTTAACTGATGATTGACTTAATAATGGAGCACACATTGGGCAGATTCTATGAAATGGCTTAAAGTGAGACCCCAAAGGAAGAATTTGAGTGCAAGTGAATTATTTAGGAGACGATTCTAGGAAACAACTACAGCAAATTGGAGAAGTGACATAGGAAGGGAAGGCAGCTGAGAGAGGGCACTTTATTAAGTAAGTTAGTAGAATGTGTAAATGGAGCCACACTGCATCCAAGAGCTTTGGAGGTCAGTGTACAAAACTCACTTCCTACCTATGCTATTCAAGAGGAGAGGGAGCTGGTATATTTACACACCAACTCCTGTCAGTAGTTGGTTGAGGGTCACTGCAGGTGGCAGCTGTTAAGGAATTGGTAGAGCAGTTTCCAATAGATAGAAAAAGCCTTTAAGCTAAAAGATGCAGGTTGGCAATTGGAAATTGGGCAGCTGCCTTGGAATAAAGGGAGAGGGGAAATGCATGTGACTCTGAGAGCTTCTGCTAGAGCATACTCATGACCCCTTCCCCTGTCTGCCTGCCTGTGTGAGGTCCCATCTCCATAATAAAGTATCGCATGCCAGTGACATGTTCATATGAAGGCAGACTCAAATTGATTTGAGGTTTAAGATCAATGGGAGAAAAAGTGAATTCTTTGTTTAATTATTGCTTAAAGCCCATCTCTTCTGTTTGACTGCAAATTTTATGAGGACAGAGGCCGTGTCTTTATTTAATTACTTTTTTTAAAACATATGTATTATTAATTGTATTATTGATGATTGATTTATTGATTGATTGGGCTGTACTGGGTCTTAGTCGAAGCTTGTGGGATCTAGTTCCCTAACCAGGGATCAAACCTAAGCCCCCTGCATGGAGAGTACAGAGTCTTAGCCACTGGACCACCAGGGAAGTCCCTATTTAATTACTGTTTTATTCTCAGACTCCAGCATGGTGCCTGGCACATAGCAGAAACTCAATAATACATTTTTAAAAATTGAAGTATAGGCTTTACATTGATTCAGGTATAATAATACATTTTTACTGACTGAATATTGCATAATCAGAAACGATGTGAAGTACTGCTAGATGTGTAAAATTTGGGAAAATCTGAATGTGTACAACATAAAAAAAAGTGTATCTTTACAGCTCCCAACACGTCATTATTAATTTAAGAATATATTACTCTACGACAAACAAGTTGATTTGCTTATAGAATTATAAATATTTAGAAGTCTGAAGACCTTGTAAAGCACTCAAGTTTTTTTTTTTCTTCTTTTTTAACTCACAAAAGTCTAAGGAGGGAGAAAGAAAAAAGTTGATTTTTCAGCTGTTTGTTTTCTTTTCCCTCCCAACACTCTGAGGCTTCTATGTGCTATTAAAACAAGGCCAAGAATCGCTGGCTTGAATTTCGTCTTTCCTTGGAGGCAGAAGTTCCCTTCTTAGGCCTCCAGGGTCTTTCCAGTCTGCAGCTTCTTCAAACAGGGCCTGACCAACTCAGAAATGATCTTTTTTTGTTGACCAACTTCAGGCACATGTGTTATTTCATGGAAGGATATTTTTTAAAAGAAAGTCGACATCATATCCATTTGCAAGAGAGGAGAGTATTTTCAGAGGCTACTACGAGAAGGAGGGTAACCTTTGTACTCCCATGGAGAGCTTTCAGTCTGGGTTTTTATGCGGAACCTCATTTAATTCCTCTCTCCCAGCTCTCCTTCTCTCCTTACTTCCCTCCTTCCCCCTCTCTCTCCCTCCCTTCCTTCCTTCTTGCTGGAGCTAGTTTTCTCTGTTCTTTGGTTAAACGTTTTTCTTGGATGGATTTTTACACTGGGGAGGGACAAGTATTTTTTTGTTGAAAGAACATCTCAGGCTACCCGAATCCACTTGGACTCAGGGAATAAAATTGGGAAACTGAATTTTCTCAGACTGCATAGACACTTTACTATCCCTGTTTCATGTACTTCGAAAGGCAGCCAATTCATGTATGAAGCTGCAGAGAGAGTTCAGCTAATTATTAAGTGAAGTGTTCCAGGCAAGAACAAGGAGCTGGAGCTTATATTAAAGCAAGCACCATAAATGCCCCCTCTCCTCCAACAAAAGTCAACAGTGTGCTAATTAAATCCCTCTCTTCTATCTGGATGCTGTTTAAAAAAATTTTCTTGTCCATTGGAAACAATGGTTAGAATGTTTATGTAGCCAAGGGAGGTGGGGAGAAGTGTTTGAAATTAAAAAAAAAAATGTTTCATGTGGTGTTTCAGAAGCTGAACAATAAAATATTGCAACATTTATACCAACCAACCCTATGGTTATGGGTACAACCATACATAATTAAATCTAATTTTCATTTCTTTTATTTTTCAAGAGCTCAGAGATTTTCCTTTTGGTTAAACACAGGACAGGACATTTCATTGATAATAGACAGAGAATGGAGGGAGGTATGCTAATGGAATGACCTTGTTAGTGGGCCATCAGGATACAGGCTTTGGTCTATGACAGTTGAGCATAAAACTGACCCTCAAAACTATCTAAAGATTTCATCTAAGAAAACCCAATGCTATGTGCTCCCTAGTTATTTATTTTGCTGTTCTTCAGTCACTAAGTTGTGTCCAACTTATTAAGTCATGTCTCACATTTATAGAGAAACACAATTAAGTTCTATAAACCTGAACATGTAAATAAAAGTTAAAATCCAGAAAAAAGAGAGAATAAGTATTCTCTCCTTAGTCTATCCATTTGGTCCTTCCCAATGGTAACTCAAGGAAATGGCAGCCCACTCCAGTATTCTTGCTTGGGAAACCTCATGGACAGAGGAGCCTGGCAGGCTATAGTTTAAAAAAGAGTCAGACATGACTTAGTGACTAAACAACAATAACAACAACAAACCAAACTCAAATTCCTTTTCCAACCCTATTTGCCACTTTTCTCCCACATAAAATTATTTCTTAAGCAGACCTAGTCCCCACATCTGTGTATTAACTGAAGAATACTGCCAGTCTTAAACTTTAGAATGATACCGTGCAAATGTTGGGTTTTGATTTGTTAATATGTTTGAATCCATAATATTGACATCTATACTCTCAAGAAGTCAGCATATTTCTAATCTAGTTTTATGCCCAAGTCTCTAATTGTTCTTATTAAAGAGCTGTGGAACAATCTGACTTCAAAAGGAAAGAGGAATATTGGTGGGTGGGCAGAAATAAGATATATCCTCTCATTTTTACATAGAAATAGAAACCTTAGCTGAACATAATGCTGCTCTGCTAAAGACTACGGCAGGACCTTCTGCCCATGCAGACTAAGTTCCAGGTGTGCGGTAAGCAAAAGTGATGCGTGTACTTCCAGATAGCACTTTTAATGGGAGGGAACTTACCTTGAACTTCCCCATCCTCTACCCTGCCACTGGTGACAGAAGCATGGACGTTACCATGAGACATCCTAGACTTGGAGATAAAGACTATGCCTCTGAATGGCAGAGCAACCAAATAGAAGAGCCTGGGCCCCCAAACCTGGGTGCCATGATGTCATCCCTGAATTGTTTATATTCAGACTATGACATAAAAGGAAAATTATACTCTGTCTTGTTTAAACTATGCTCTCTTTTGGAGCAGCCAAGCTTGTAACTTAATAACAGCACTGAAACTTTCTACTCAAAGGGGTAAACTACAGAAATTTTACTTTGATTATCTGGACAGATTTACTTTGATTATCAGGCCCCAGAGGACATTTTTCAAAACTTGCTTCAAACTCTTATGCTTTGTGAAACTACTCTTCTCAGTACTTGGGGGGGCTAAGCTGAACCTTAGGAAGTTAAACTATTTCTGTGGGAGTCACTGCTGTTGGATGAGAGCGAGAGAAGCTACTAGAAAGAGACAAGAGGCCTGCCAGGCTAGACTTACCTGTAGCCTGATCAAATGAACTGATGAATCTAAAGAAAAAGTAGTTCTCAAGCAGGGTTTGTCAACTATGGAAGAGAAATGCCAGCGGTGTCATCCTTGCTTTGCAAGCGGGAGAGGAATTTCACTAAGCTCTCCTAGAGGATTTCTGGCCTCAGAGCACTGCAGGAATGGACAGGAAACGGATCGCCAGGCTTCATGGCAAGACAGCACTAAGGGAGCAAACCACGTAAGGCTTTTCTCTGGCTGAGCCATTAAACTTTATTTTTTTATTTTCTGTTGACAGAAATTAGAGAGCAACCTACTTTGTACTTTTCAGTGTACAGGTCTTTCACTGCTTTGATGAAATTTATTCTTAAGTATTTTATTCTTTTTGATGCTATTATACATAAAATTTTCTTAATTTCCTTTTTGGATGGTTCATTGCTAGTGTATAGAAATACAACTGATTTTTGTATATTGATATATTTTTTAAAACCTTTCAATTTTATACTGGAGTATAGTTGGCAGACTTTATTTTCTTGGGCTCCAAAATCACTGCAGATGGTGACTGCAGCCATGAAATTAAAAGATACTTGCTCGTTGGAAGAAAACCTATGACCAACTTAGACAGCATATTAAAAAGCAGAGACATTACTTTGCTGACAAAGGTCTGTCTAGTTAAAGCTATGATTTTTCTAGTCATATATGGATGTGAGAGTTGGACTCTAAAGAAAGCTGAGCGCTGAAGAATTGATGCTTTTGAACTGTGGTGTTGGAGAAGACTCTTGAAAGTTCCTTGGACTGCAAGGAGATCCAACCAGTCCATCCTAAAGGAAATCAGTCCGGAATATTCATTGGAAGGACAGATGCTGAAGCTGAAACTCCAATATTTTGGCCACCTGATGCAAAGAACTGACTCACTGGAAAAGACCCTGATGCTGGGAAAGAATGAAGGCGGGAGGAGAAGGGGATGACAGAGGATGAGAGGGTTGGATGGCATCACCAATTTATGGGCATGAGTTTGAGCAAGCTCCGGGAGCTGGTGATGGACAGGGAAGCCTGGCGTGCTGCCGTCCATGGGGTCGCAAAGAGCCAGACATGACTGAGCGACTGAACTGAACTGATAGCTGATAAACAATGTTGTGACAGTTTCAGGTGGACAGTAAATGGACTCAGCCATACATATACATGTATCCATTCTCCCCAGACTCCCCTCCCATCCAGGCTGTTACATAACATTGGGCAGAATTCCCTGTGCTATACAGTAGGAACTTGTTGGTCATCCATTTTAAATATAGCAGTGTGGACATGTTGATCCCAGTTCCATAACTATCCCTTCCCCCTATCCTTCCCCCTCCTTGCCCCAACCACAAGTTTGTTCTCTAAATCTGTGAGTCTTTTTCTGTTTTGTAAATAAGTTCATTTGTATCATTTCTTTTTAGAGTCCACTTATGAGCGATATTATATGATATTTCTCTTTCTCTGACTTACTTCACTTAGGATGATAATCTCTAGGTCTGTCTGTGTTTCTGCAAATGGCATTATTTCATTCTTTTTAATGTGAGCCATTAAACTTTTGATTCATCACATCAGCTTTGCTCTGATGCCTGCTCACCAAGCCATCTTCTCCTGCAATGAAAGTGGATCTTCTACAATGAAAGTGCTGACTGTAGAGATTTTGTTCATTTCTGGTCTTTGTGACTTGGCTGGCTCATGGGAAATTTAAAAAGTAGCTGCAGGCTAGGATGTGTGTGGGTGTGCATGCTAAGGCACCTCAGCCATGTCTGACTCTTCGCCACCTATGGAGTGTAGCCCACCAGGCTCCTCTGTTCACGGGATCCTCCAGGCAAGAGTACCGAAATGGGTTGCCATGTGCTCTTCCAGCAGTTTAGGATACAGCTTTTCAAATAGCTGGCATGGAGAGTGAATAATGCAGCCATGCTGACATGGGAGATCTGGGCCCAGGTGGAGTTACTATATATTCGCATTCTGGTGTCTACCTCAGGCTTGGGTCCTTTTCAGTAGAATGAAGTCATCTTTCAGCCCTGCTCACCCCTCAGTGAGTCTCTTTAACCGATGAAAAATCCTCTTGGTGGTCCTATCCTTATCTACTAGGAAGCTCTTAGGCCAATGGCCAGTAACTTTTTTTTTATTGAACTATAGTTGATTTACAATATTCTGTTAGTTTCAGGGACAGTGAATTGATGGCCAGCAACTTTTTACTTCTAATAAGTGAAACATTGGATGGTCAAGTTCACCCCATGCAAGTTCCCTGAGTTGTATCCAGCTCCAGTACACTGGTCCTAACCCTGTGCCACCTTCTTTCACTCAGGGCAGCATATTAGGATGTATCCATACAGAGGAAATCCTGAATCTTCTCTTCAGTTTGTAACGAGAAGAATCAATCTTTGCAAAGCATGTTTTCCTTCTGCTGTGCATTGTCCTGATGGACTCACAACCCAGAGTGTGGAGGCTGTAGCTACAAACTTTGAAGGACCTAATTCTACACTGGCCTGATCTTTCTCTGCTGAGGGCCAGGGATTCTTCCAGATTTGAAAAATAATAACATTCTGGCTCTTTCTGAGAGTTTCTTGTCTATGTGAATGCCCTTTATACTGAAATAAAAATTAGATCATTTGCCCTTTGCTTTTTACCATAATTTGTAATTTTAATATTACTTGTGATCAATTTTTTTCTAGGTTTTCATTTTCTAGTCTAAAATATATATGGTCAGTTTTATTTTGGAGAATAGAAAGCTACGTATTTTCAGCTGGAAATAAATAAGAATGGTGAGCTGGGAGTTTGGTTTAACGGAAAGAGCAGTATTAATTTCAGAGTCAGGTTTTTAGCTGCAATTCTCAACAAAGTACTTCATTTTACTGAGACTTAATTTAATCATCTGTTAAAAGGGTATTTTTGCAGGATTGTTGGGAAGGTTAAATGTCATTTGTAAAGTACCAGCCAGCACCTGGGAGAGAAGACATCAGCAGAGAATGCCCCGCTTTACCTCTCTGTCTGGTGGAGGTGCCCAGAGCCACGCAAGGTTCAACTACTCAGCTGGGGCTGTTTTCAATCCCCAGGGAGCACCCTCTGCAGGTGACTCTCTAGACTGGGCTGCGGGAATTGCTGGTGCCAGGAGTGGGGCTGGGGAAGCAAAGTGTGCTTGTGTGCACAGGTATGTGTCTGCCAACATTTAGGGATTTTGAGGGAAGAACCAGAGTTTGTTTATGTTTTTTGGCTTATCCTTGTAAACCATCCTTGTGACGTCTGAGACTTGGGTTCTGTGGTGGATAAATCAGTACAGTCCTTAGTGCTTTTAAGAGAGAGTAGGATTCGTTGATAAGAAGTCATAGCTGGCTGGGGGAGGGAGGGGATTGATTTCTTGGGCCAACAGTGAGAGAAGCTCTGGGGAGGTCCCCATGTCCCTAAATGTCCCTATGTGCTTCTTCTCTTATATACTAATTTGAAATACCACAGGACAGTTTTTCCTTCTTTGGGGATCCATCCTTCCCTCCCTCCATCCCTTCCGGTTGTTTGCCTTTTCTTTAATTACACATCCAGGTAGTTCGTCCTGGCCAACACACTCGTGTCCTTGTTTGAGTCACTGTATCCCTCTAGGCCTCTTAAAATTTGAAAGTGAAAGTCACTCAGTCGAGTCTGACTCTTTGCAACCCTAGGGACTATACAGTCCTTGGAATTCTCCAGGCCAGAATACTGGAGTGGATAGCCTTTCCCTTCTCCAGGGGATCCTCCCAACCCAGGGATTGAACCCAGATCTCTGGCATTGCAGGTGGATGCTTTACCAGCTAAGCCACAAGGGAAGCCCAATTGAAATTAGCTACCTATCTAATTCATCTCCTCCAGCACCAGCCAGCCCCACTATTCTGAATACAGAAGATTGTTACCAACCTGGATGTTGGCTTCTTTCAGGAAAGTTTTCCATGATTTGGGAAAGTGTCCTATTAATTTTAGACTCTAGCTGATGAACATTATCCCTGGGATTGTCCTGATAGTTGTGCCAAACTGTAGGACTCGAGGAGATGAAAGGAGCAGGGATAAAGATGATGTTTATGTTCCTGCTGGTTTTAGGCAGTGTGAAAATTAGCGTGAAGAGTTCTGGTTGTAAGGCCCAGGCGGACACTGATTAGCTGGGTGAACTTGACGTCTCTGTATTTTACTTTCTTCCTCTGTTAAGTGAGGTGGATTGTACTTGTCTTGCTATAGTTGAGGAGAGCCCGTGTTCACTCACTGACTCACCAAGTATCTTTAGAGTGTTGGTTGTTGTTCCAGGCATCATTCTCAGAAGCGATGCTATGATGGTGAGCCAAATAGCCAAGGCTCTCACATTCTTATAATCCAGGGGGGAAGACAGACAGAAAACAAACTGAAAAAAAATGAGCTACTTTTTTTGGATTGTAGTAGAGTCTTTGACCCCACTCTGGTACTCTTGCCTGGAAAATCCCATGGACGAAGGAGCCTGGTAGGCTGCAGTCTATGGGGTCGTGAAGAGTCAGACACGACTGAGCAACTTCACTTTCACTTTTCACTTTCATGCATTGGAGAAGGAAATGGCAACCCACTCCAGAGCTCTTGCCTGGAGAATCCCAGGGACGGGGGAGCCTGGTGGGCTGCCGTCTATGGGGTCGCACAGAGTCGGACACGACTGAAGCGACTTAGCAGCAGCAACAGCAGCAGCAGCAGAGTCTTTGAAGACACTGTAGGCATAACAGTAGGTGAAAGTAGCTTGCAACAAGTATTTGTGGTCCTCCCACCCATAGCTACTTCTGTTCTGTGTCTTTGCTCTGTGTATGGCTTTGGGAATGTACTCTTTACTTGCGTGCTGATTCACTGGAGCTGCATAGGGGAGGCCACGGAGATGGCATTTCTTCATTTTGGGGTTAATTCATTTCTTTGTGGTCCCATCATTGAACTTCCTCATGTGTGTCTTGTTCCCCATCAAGTAAACACATCTCTCCTGGCTTAGGGATGCACAACCCATATTCTGGTGTTATCAGGGGTGATGGGTTATTGTCATAGCGACTGCCTTCAAGACTCAACAGTCAGTTCCTGTAAGAGCTTAGCCCTGACTTTTCAGGCTGTACTTAATTCTTCTTTCTCCTCCAATACCAAAGCTGATCTAATACCCCCACTTCTAATCTTCAAGAGGGAGAAATTCTTGACTTTCAAGGAAGTCTGGCTCCCAGAGGTTTCAAGTCTTTATAAAAGAATAAAAGCAAGAGCAAACACAAAGGGGCCTCCTTGTCAGGATGATGGAAGATGCTGCCCAGGGCCTGTGTGAGAAGCCCTCCTTTATGCTTGCCCCTTTCCAGACCTCCTGGGGAATTGTGCAGAGGGCTCCAGTGGTGAGCGCTCCGTCTGCATTTGGTAGTGTTAGTTTTTAAGTTTTGCGGCTCTTTGGATCCTGATGCTAGATTCAAAGGCCAAATTTATAAGGTCAGGGGAATCAAAGACGGCCAGTGACTCACACACTTTCATGTGTCTCAGCCCTTGCCCGTTGGCAGTTGCTGGCCCACTTGTAACCACTGTCCTGGAGCCAGTGCAGGTAAAGGAAAGGACCTTAGCAAACAGGGAAGGGGTGGGGGGCGGCCTGCCTGAGCCTGAGCCGGAGCCCAGGGCCTGTGATGTGGTCAGGCGACTGTGCACCCAACTCGGCAGGCCCTGCCAACCCCTGGCAGACAGGCCAGGGCACACACCGCTGGCGCCTGCGAGAGCTCCTGGGTCGCCTGTAGGGTGGGGCTGGCTGGGTCTCTGCTCCCCGTGCTGCCCTGCGGATGTGAGGTGGAAAACAGCCAGGGAGGGGAAAACAGCAGTATGTTGGTAAAAACCCTGTAAATGCCTGCTTGACTCTCTGACTTCATGTGCATCTTTTCTGCTAGCAAGGATGGGCTTCTGTTCTAAAGATATTTGGGAGACAATGTATTACTTCTCTAATCTTCAAACTGTAGGTCATGACCCATCAGTAGAACATGAACTCAATCTGCCTGTGTGTCGTGTCCGACTCTTTGCAACCCTATGGACTATATAGCCTGCCAGGCTCCTCTGTCCATGGAATTCTCCAGACAAGAATACCAGAGTGGACTGCTATTCCCTTCTCCAGAGGATCTGCCGAACCCCATGTCTCCTGTGGCTCCTACATTGCAGGCAGATTCTTTACCACTGACCCACCAGGAAATCAGTCTAGTGGGTCACAAACGACATAGAAGAAGAAAAGAAATGATTGAGTTAATGCGAAGTCTTTACGTGCGGTATGGAATGTGGTTGTGTAAGGCATGTTTTTAGTTTTAGGAGACTCATGCTAAACTATTTATGTTGAGTGTCATGATGTCTGTGCTTTACTTTCAAATAGTTCAACCAAAAAATATGTTTGTGTATGCATGAGTGTGTATTGAGAGAAAGATGATGTAATACGACCAAGTGTTAACTGCTGGCAGGTTTGGGTCATTGGTTCTCAATGGGAGTGATTTTTACTCCCCAGGGGACACTTGGCAATGACTAGAGACATTTCTGGTTGTTACAGCTGGGCATATGGTGGTGGGGGGGTAGGTAGGGTGCAGGGGATAGAGACTAGGGTTGCTGCTAAACATACCACAATGCACAGAACAGCCTCCCTCCAAAGAATTATGACCCCAAATGTCATTTTTGCTGAGGTCAAGAAATCCTGCTTTCCATAATAGTGTTTTGTATCACTTTTTCAACTTTCTGTAGGTGTGAAAACTTTGAAAAATAAATAAATGAAATGAAATAGACTCATGAAGAACTGAAAGTCTCGGAGTACATGTCATGTTGCATAGAATAAAGGTAACTGTTGTTTGATTAAAATTGGTTTTATTTCAGTCTTAACTATGTCACTTTATGAGTTGTGGATCACAGTAGAAAGTATTTCTTATAAGGATTGTTTCAAATATTAGAAAAACACTGCCTTATTCATATCCTTCTGGTGTACTTGCTGTCGGGGAGATGGAGAAGCTTGTCAAACTCTGCCCACTTTCACCTCATCTGAAATGATTAGGTAATCTTTTGTAATTTTAACTTTTAACATTAAAATTACAAAACCATTTTATATTGGGGTATAACTGATTAACAATGTACAGTAATCTTATTACACATTTTTTTTTTTGCATATACTGTGCTGCTGCTGCTGCTGCTAAGTCACGTTAGTCGTGTCCGACTCTGTGCGACCCCATAGAAGGCAGCCCAACAGGCTCCCTGGTCCCTGGGATTCTCCAGGCAAGAACACTGGGGTGGGTTGCCATTTCCTTCTCCAATGCATGAAAATGAAAAGTGAAAGTGAAGTCGCTCAGTCGTGTCCGACTCTTCGAGACCCCATGGACTGCAGCCTACCAGGCTCCTCCATCCATGGGATTTTCTAGGCAAGAGTACTGGAGTCGGGTGCCATCGCCTTCTCCAGTACACTGTGCTAAGCAGCTTATATGTGTGCCCTTATTTAATCTTCACAAGAACTCCTGTGCAGTAGGTGTTATTCAAGACAAACTGAGGCTTGGAGATTAAATTGAAGATGTAAGGGCACACAGATGTTAAATGGCAGAACAGAGACGTAGGTCTCTTAGACTCCAAAATCCAACTCTGCCCTTCTGTTTCTAACCCTCTCGCACTTTGTAAACTCACCATTGCTTGGTTTGGGAGTGAGAGGAGCCTTCTTCTCCTGGAGGATGGATGAGGGGTGTCAGCTACCAGCCACACCCTCTGCTTCTTTGCAGTTCTTCTGAAGTTAGCGCAGTGAGTCTGAGCTCTCCTTTTGGACCTGAAGAAAGACAGTGTTCATCTTGAAGTGGTAGAAATTTGACCTGAAAAGAATCTTTAGGGTTGAAGGGCAAAAAGTTAACAAGTGTTTATGAGAATAGTTGACTCGGGGAGTTTCCTGGTGGTCCAGTGGTTAGGACTCAGCACTTTCACTGCCAGGACCTGAGTTCAATCCCTGGTCAGGGAACTAAGATCCTGAAAACCATACAGGGTGCAGCCAAAAAATAATTTTTTTTGGCCAACCCGACAAAGCCAATCCTAAATACTGATTTCCAAGAAGCCCAGTGTGCTGTGCTTGAGGGGCAAAAACAAGGAGCTCACATATCTCCTTCCAACGGACAATTTCTGGAGTGTAAATGAAGCTTCAGCGAGTTGACTGAGATCTTTAATAGTTACCCTAACCAGTGTGATCAGCATAAAGATGCCCTCAGCCCTCAAGTAAGTGTGGGCTCTTACTTCTTAGGACAAGAAAAGACCAAGTCTGGTCTCAAGGGGGAGAACGCTGACTTCCAGTCAGGATGCCCCAGTTTCTAACCTTTAACTGGAAACCTTCAGTCATCTAGAACTGTCTGGCTTTCACTTCCCACTTTTAACTGGCCACCTATTCCTGGCAATTCTAATGAGTTGTTCCTTCACATTGCAATCGTCACTGCCTCATCTTGGATCCCTAGCATGTTTCACCAGGAGTCCAGCTCCTGGACCATTGTAATTGTCTGATGCAGGTTTGAGCATTGCCCACACAGAACCTGAGTGATCTTTTGAAAATATCTATCTTACCTCATTACTCTCTTACACAAACATTTGCAATTCCATTTTCATTACTGAATAAAAATCCTCATTTCATGGTATGGGATCTACTGCTTCTTAAAATTCTCTCCTAAAAAAAAAAAGAGAGAAAAATATTCTCTCCTACGTTTCCACGCTCACCTACCCCTTCCCGTCACATTGCCTCTGCATCAACAGGCAGCCCCCTGGAGAGGTCCATGTCTTTGCACTTCATCCTTCTCTACTTCTAGTGTTTCACCCCACTGAGCCTGCCTGGCAAACTCCTACTAGATTTCACTGAATCTAAGACAATCAAATGCAAGATACATCACTGTTTTGTACCAATAAAAGAAAAAAAAGATGCTAATTAAGTGATCTCGTTATTTTTTAGTCACTTAGGATTTTTAATGCTTATTAAAAGAACTTTTAGATATCCTCTTAAATATCATATATAAAAAACTTATGCATTCAAAACAGGAATCATATCAATGTAATAAATTGATTGAAATAGTCCCCAAACTTATTTACATTCAATCTACCTCTCTTTTTTTTTTTCTATAACTTCCTTTTTCTTTGTTAACTACTATAGTCAACATTTTCATAGGTCATTTGGATGAAGACATATGTTGATCAATTATCTGGATGATTCAATGTTGGGAGGGAGGGCTAATATACTAGATATTGAACACTATTAATGAGAATGATGAGCCTAAACTGAGATAAAAATTTAACAATAAAAAATGTAAAACTTTAAATTGTGACTAGCTGGGGTTTATGTGTCAAAATCTCACATTTTGGGGAATGAGCATCATACCAACCCTCTGAAAAAGGGGTGAAGGTTAGGACAGGCAAACTGACCAACCTGTCTATTTCAGTCAAGCATCAACAAAGTATAGCCAGATTAGTGGACATGAGAAATGAAAATTATAAATGCCACCTAGTAACCTGTGAAATGTGAGACTCAATATAAATATTTCATTGCCTCAAAAAAACTCAGGAGGCCCTAAGCTTGGTTATCTATGGAATTGATAGGAATTTCTGGGGCAGCTTCCCTGGAAAGATTTTCCTTGGAGAGATGCTAGCAGTTCAGCCCATGGTTGATGTAGAGAGGTTGTTTTTGCAGCTTACAAAGCAGAGGCTAAGTGCTGTTTGTGGACTCTGGGACCTGGTAACACTCCTTCCTATTATCTAGCACATTTTATTATATTTTTAAAAATTATTGATTTGGCTGTGTCAGGTCTTAGTTGCATCATGTGGGATCTTCGTTGTGGTGCCCAGACTCTCTAGCTGTGACATGTGGCCTCTGGACCACACAGGCTCAGTAGTCGCTGTGTGGGGTTTTATTTTCCCCTTGGCATGTGGGATCTTAGTTCCCCGATGAGGGATCAAATCCATTTACCCTGCACCGAAAGGTGGATTCTTAACCACTGGACATCAGGGAAGTGCCTATTTAGCACACTTTAAAACATCAAGCTGTATAAAGTCCTTGGAGAAGATTTATCACCCACAGGTAACTTCAAACGGACAACTCTGATCTTGGTTAACTTACTTACTAAAAAAACTTTCATCTTCTGGTGTTTGGGGGGAATTGCGTGATTTGGTCTCTTTGGTGAGCATCACGCATTCTCACCTTGGTTCTTGGTTTGGTACGGAGCTCACTGCAGGTGGACATGCAAGCTGGAACTCTGTTGTTTTAATACTGGGGAGGGAATGCCTATCTCCATTTGGCTGTAAAGATATTCCAGAAGCTTGCTGTATGGACCCTTCAAAGAAGGGATCTTGGGGAATCAGTCCTCAGTTTCTGGAAGGAAGACCTGGGACCAGTCCTTTGTAAGCCTGTTTTTTGTCCCTATCATACTTACTGGCTGGTCTTTCTGGCCTTTAGGCTCTGGCGTGTGGCCCCTGCTATGGTCATTTGAAAGAAAAGTGAAAGTGTTAGTTGCTCAGTTGTCTGGCTCTTGGCAACCTCATGGACTGTAGCCTGCCAGGCTCTTCTGTCCATAGAATTCTCCAAGCAAGAATACTGGAGTGGGTTCCCATTCCCTTCTCTAGGGGATCTTCCCCACCAGGGATCGAATCCAGGTCTCCTGCATTGCAGGCAGAATCTTTACTGTCTGAGCCAACAGAGAATTTGAGAAGAGGTAAAAGGAGTCTTCTGAGGGCCACATACTCTGCCTTCAGCATCAGCTGGGGTGCTTTATCAGGCAAAGTTTCTCCTGGTCAACCCAGGATTTTAGAATTTTGCCACAACAGAGAATTGGCATCTACCTCTACTTCCCAGTCTCTATCATGGAAGGTTAGTAATGATTATCTTGTAATGATTACCTTCCCCTTTCAGTCTTAAATCACCTGTAATACAAAGGGATCCTCACACATAGACTGCATAGAACTCTTGATTGAAGACTGAGTCATTACATGGTTTTGTGTGTAGATGGGGAAGAGTATTACAGTGGGATTTTTTCCCCCTCCAGTTTTTAATGATTGTGTTGCTGCTGTTAAGTCGCTTCAGTCATGTCCGACTCTGTGCGACCCCACAGACGGCAGCCCACCAGGCTCCTCCATCCACGCGATTTTCCAGGCAAGAGTACTAGAGTGGGGTGCCATTGCCTTCTCCGTAATTGACTGTGGTAATATACATAACATAAAATTTACCTTTTTAACTTTAAGTGTGCAATTAGATGACATTAAGTACATTCATATGTTGTTCGACCATGACCATCATCCATCTCCAGAGTACTTCCAATCTTCCCAGATGTTTTCCCCACTTAACAAAAAAAATTGAGCTGTAATTCACACACTATAAAGTTCATCCCTTTTCAAGTGAACAGTTCAGTGGTTTTTAGTTTGCTCACGAGGTTGTGCAGCCATCAACACTACTGAATTGCAGGATGTTTTAATCTGATCACTTTAAAAAAAGATATTATTTTAATTAATTACTTAATTGGACTGTGCTGAGTCTTAGTTGTGGCACGTGGGATCTTTAGTTGCAGCACTTGGGAATCTTAGTTTCCTGGGCCCCTTGTATTGGGAGCTTGGAGTCTTAACCACTGGACCACCAGGGAATTTCCTCTGATCACTTTTAAATTCTAGTTTTCCACACAGCATCACCATCTCCACCATCAGTTGCCTTTGTGATGTTGTTGCAGGTCTTAAGAGGGCTTCACTGTAGTCTCTGGAATTTTCTCCCAAGCTACTGACATCCGTTCTGCAAGTTTTGATGCCAACATTTTTCTAACTGTGCCTGATGGTGTCAGGAAATGACACTGTGATATGATTACCCACCTACCTGGCCACCAGTGATAGCATGACACACTGATTTAGAGATGTTAAAATGTGGAAAAATGCACTCTTAGAATTGGTGAATGTAATATTTATCTTTCTGGTTCCAACCCCAGAGTTGCTGTATTTCTTGTGACTCAATCCCTGACTCAATTCTCTGAATGGCGTCATTCACATTATTTCAAACTCCAGGCTTTGGATAAAATCCTAGTATTCCCCGTATTGTATCTGCTTTATCTATACATTTTTAAAAACATATTGTTTCTCTCTGCAGACCAGGAACCCCTACTTATGAGATGTAACCTTGCTACTTGGGCCAATAAAGTTGGCCTCCCTGGGAACTTGCTAGAGACACGGAGTCTCAGGCCCCATCCCGAACTCCGGGATAAAAATCTGCATTTTAATACAAATTTCAAGTGATTCAAATTCACATAGGACTTTGAAGAACATTTGTCTAAAGCACTATGACTGTGGCACTTGCAGTTGCTGTTATACAATTTGTTGTGTGCAGATGCTAAGGAGACACATCTCTGTTGACTGTGTGCTATGTGTCAGTATCTTGTTCATTTCCAAGCTACAATACTTGAGAGTCAGATCCTTACTTGCTTATAGGTCATTCATTTATTCAACTCTAGTGATTTGTATGTGCCAGGCACTAGAAATACAGAGTTGAACAAGACATGGGCCCTGATCACAGTTACTATAAGGTTGGAATAGAAGCATAGTGCCTCAAACGCCATAGGAACTCAGTTATTGTTATCAGGGTGGCTGATTCCAGTAGGTTGGTGTGAGTCCCTTATCCAGGTAGCCTGGATATGAGCAGTGGATGGGTGGAACTTGTTATGTGGACTCCAGGTTGAAGGCAGGTACCTCAGTGTGTAAAAAGGAATGATCATGACTGATGTTGAACAGGAAGAAGTAGTACACAGCAACCCAGAAACATGGACATTGGAACTGAAGCTGATGAAACAGGAACCAAATAAGCTGTATTCTTTGGCCAGCATGCTCAGGAAGCTGGCATTTTTTGGTTTGTTTATTTGTTCACCTAAGTCCAGGGGTCTGAAGACTCTGGCCCATGAGCCAAGTCTGGCCCACTATTTGTTTATAAATGAGGCTTTGTTGGAAAACAGCCCTGTTTATTGGTTTACATATTATTTACTGATGCTTTCACACTACAGCGGTAGAACTAAATAATTGCAACAGTGATGGTCCACAAAGCTGAAAATATTTACTATCCCACCCTTTACCAAAAATGTTTGCTGACCTCTGATCTAGTCTTCCACTTTAGCTAAAATTAAAAAAAAATTTTTCAATGACTTTTTAAAGTATACATACATTTAAATAGAAAAAGTCTACAATGATACATCCTAAAATGTCCTAAAATTTATCCTAAAATGATAAATCCTAAAAGATGATGCTGTGAAAGTGCTGCATTCAATATGCCAGCAAATTTGGAAAACTCAGTAGTAGCCACAGGACTGAAAAAGGCAATGCCAAAGAATGCTCAAACTACTGCACAATTGCACTCATCTCACACTCCAGCAAAGTAATGCTGAAAATTCTCCAAGCCACGTTTCAACAATATGTGAACCGTGAACTTCCAGATGTTCAAACTAGATTTAGAAAAGGCAGAGGAACCAGAGATCAAATTGCCAACATCCGTGGGATCATCAAAAAAGCAAGAGAATTCCAGAAAAACATCTATTTCTGCTTTATTGACTATGCCAAAGCCTTTGACTGTGTGGATCACAACAAACTGTGGAAAATTCTTCAAGAGATTGGGAATATCAGACCACCTGACCTGCCTCCTGAGAAATCTGTATGCAGTTCAGGAAGCAACAGTTAGAACTGGACATGGAACAACAGACTGGTTCCAAATCAGGAAAGGAGTATGTCAAGGCTGTATATTGTCACTCTGCTTATTTAACTTCTATGCAGAGTACATCATGAGAAACACTGGGCTGGATGAAGCACAAGCTGGAATCAAGATTGCCGGGAGAAATACCAATAACCTCAGATATGCAGATGATACCACCTTTATGGCATAAAGTGAAGAAGAGTCTCTTGATGAAAGTGAAAGAGTCTCTTGATGAAAGTGAAAGAGGAGAGTGAAAAAGTTGGCTTAAAACTCAACATTCAGAAAACGAAGATCATGGCATCTGGTCCCATCACTTCATGGCAAATAGATGGGCAAACAGTGGAAACAGTGGCTGACTTTATTTTTCTGGGCTCCCAAATCACTGCAGATGGTGATTGCAGACATGAAATTAAAAAACAGTTACTTCTTGGAAGGAGAGTTATGACCAACCTAGACAGCATATTAAAAAGTAGAGACATTACTTTGCCAACAAAGGTCCGTCTAGTCAAGGCTATGGTTTTTCCTGTGGTCACGTACGGATATGAGAGTTGGACTATAAAGAAAGCTGAGCGCCAAAGAATTGATGCTTTTGAACTGTGATGTTGGAGAAGACTCTTGAGAGTCCCTCGGACTACAAGGAGATCCTACCAGTCCATCCTAAAGGAAATCAGTCCTGGGTGTTCATTGGAAGGACTGATGTTGAAGCTGAAACTCCAATACTTTGGCCACCTGATGCGAAGAGCTGGCTCATTTGAAAAGACCCTGATGTTGGGAAAGATTGAAGGCAGGAGGAGAAGGGTCCGACAGAGGATGAGATGGTTGGATGGGATCACCGACTCAATGGACGTGAGTTTGGGTAGACTCTGGGAGTTGGTGATGGACAGGGAGGCCTGGCGTGCTGTGGTTCATAGGGTTCCAAAGAGTCGGACACGACTGAGCAACTGAACTGAACTGAACTAGGTTACCAGTTTATTATAGAAGGATATAACTCAGGAACAACCAGATGGAAGAGATGCCTAGGGCATGGTCACAGAGCTTCCATGTTCTCACAACACCTCCAGGTGACGACCAACTTGAAAGATCTGTCCTTTTGGGTTTTTATGGAGGACTCATTACCCAGTCAGGATTGATTAGATCATCAACCATTGGTGATTGAACCCAACCTCCAGCCCCTCTCTCCTCCCAGAAGGTTTCCTCTCTAGTCACAGGGTTGGTTCCCCTGGTAACTAGCCTGGGTGCTTAGATAACCTAGAAGCTTTCCACAGGACACTCATTAATATAAGAAATGACATCAGGATCTATCTCAACACTTAGGAAATTCTAAGGAGTTTAGCAGCTCTGTGCCAGGAACTGACCAAAGACTCAGTTCAGTTCAGTTCAGTCGCTCAGTCATGTCCGACTCTTTGCGACCCCATGAATCGCAGCATGCCAGGCCTCCCTGTGCATCACCAACTCCCAGAGTTCACTCAGACTCACGCCCATCGAGTCAGTGATGCCATCCAGTATAAATCACAACATCACACAAGCTTTTAAAGGTGTTTTTGGCTTATCTGTTCTGTTTTGGTTACTTGTTGATATGATTGTTTCAATTTAAACCCTCATCAGATGTGTCTAAAAATGCATGCTTCCCAGAACCTCCAACTAGGTATTGTTGAAATTAATAGTAACAGAACCTTTGCCAGTTTCACTCTTGGTTTCCTGTTTCCTAGCAGACTGATCTCCTCTTCATATTGACCGTTTAGGCTACACCCCACCTCTCAGGATCGCTTAAGTCCCTAGCTACAATACCTGGGAATGCTGGCCATCAGCATCAACATCAGCAAGTTCCGGATGTCAGCCCTGCCGTGTACATGCCTCTTTCTCTCACCTTGCTCTAACACGTGTCAGCCGGTGAGTCTGGTGGGGTCACATAACCTGCCATGTACTAGATCACACATTACAGAAAAGCAAAAGTTCTATCATGAGGGTGGGTGACCACTCTCCTGTTTTTGGCCAACATCCTTTAGAGAGTAGTGAAAACTTTCTGCCTCCACTCGCAATCCCCTGAGGTTCTGCTGAAATGGAGGAGTCAGTCAGGAACTTCCAACTGCCTGATCCAGGAACTTCCTTTTA